>NC_140584.1:135383576-136633576 GCF_964204655.1 Triturus cristatus | reverse complement strand
TCACAGACTTATCACCAGAGGATGTCATTGCCCACTAAGGCTCAAAAGGACAACCATCCAACGCATCCTGACCATCATCGCCTAACAGGCCGAAGGCACCAACACAGCGGACAACCAACATCCCACCCCACAAAAATCTGCTGGCTGTGCTGCACCTGTTGGTCTCTGGTACCCCCCAACCAACACCCTCCATGGCACCACAGCCACATAATAGTGGAAGGTGGGGAGAGGTGGGAACCAGGCATGTGTGAAGGAGGCAGGAGAACCATGATTGGGAAAGTAAACAATGCCGAGAGTGGAGGCGATGTGCTGGACTGACCGCAGTATGCATAACACTCCCATATCCATGGCGACATACACCGCTGGTGTATGGAGTGTAGTGGACAGTGGATGCAATCATGTCACCCCAGCCAGTGGGGGAGTTCGCAGAAATGTTGCCTGCTACCTCCCCCCGTAAGCGTGAGCAGAGTGGGATGGCCCGCGTAAGGGTGAGAATAAAAAGCACATAGCCCTGGGCGTGGTCCTCTTCTGGAATGCCCAACGTCTCTGCCAGGGTGGCGCCTCTCATCCCGCCATGAGGCCGACACCGTCCTCGTGAGCAGAGTTGCCTGTGATTCTGTGCACTTGCCTTACCCCGGCCCGCTGGACCCTGAACCCGTCAGGTTCACCCCTGCGCAGCCAGGCCACACTGATCACCTGCCGACACTGGCGTGTGTCACGGAGGGCCCACCACGTGCCGGCGCAAGCTCCAAGCCCGAGGCCCGAGACCTTGGCAGCCTCCTAAGACCATCACGGCCTCCACGACACAGGCCCGCTTTACTCCTTTCTCGTTGACGTACTCTACTGCTGCATCCGGCCTACACTATGGTCAAGTAGGTCACAAATTTGGAGCTGAGTCTTGACTACACCATGGCAGAGTACATTTGTTCATTGCAGATTTTTTTTATCAGTGTACTCCCTTCGATGTGTTGCCACAAACTCTGTGCATGGCATTCTTACGACACATGTCTGTTGTCCCCTGCTGACTACTTCCTTCGGCCTACACTACGGACAAGTGGTCACTCATTTGCAACTGAGTCTTAATTACACCATGGCAGTGAACATTATTTAAGGCAGAGTTTATGTCACTATACTCCCTTCGATGTGGTGCAACCAAGTCTGTGCATAGCATTACAATCACACGTGTCTGTGGGCCTACCCGGACTACTGCACTCGGCCTACGCTGCACACGAGTAGGTCACAGAATTGGAACTGAACATCGATTATTCAAAGGCAGAATACATATCATTGCACGCAACGAGAGGCGTAAGAGGATGACGCGTTGCAGTCCGGAGGGAATAGGATCATTGTTACGGAGGTGATCGTACACTACTGACAACTGCCCTGATGTCACTAACTCTGTGCATCGCGAGCCAATGACACGTGGCTGTGGGCCACTGCTGACTGCTGCCTCCGGCCTACACTGCGGTCCAGTAGGTCACAGAGTCTTGATTTAGCAATGGCGGAGTTCATATCAGTGTACCGGCATCATCGCAGACTGCACCCACTCCCAGCCCGGTGCCACTAAGTCTGTTCCCCAACATTCATGGACACTCTCGGGTCGTACATAGGTGCAGTCTGAGTCTATGGATTAGGGGGTAGATTTCATCCTCAGGTGTCTTTCACCGAATTGGTGGCGGCAACGAGGCTGTCGCTTTCCACTCCTTCATTTGCTGCTACCGGATAACATCAGGCCTCTGCATCATGCCCTGGAGGACACCTTCCACTTTCCCCCGCAACCCTCCGCCACATTCACCTCGGACATCGATGAGGACCCGCCCAGTCCGCATGGCCCTACCTCAGTGCACTGCAAGTCACCGTCCCGTGGCGGTGTGCCTGTGCCGACCGCTGTGCATCCGGGGCCATTAACTCTGTGCAGCTCACCTCAGGGACCCTGTCTGAATGAATTTTGGATGACCTCTGTGACGGTGGTCCTGAGGTCATCAATGCCATGTGCATGTGGCCCTGCGCTGTCCGCTGCCTCCGGCCTCAACTGCCGACCACCAGGACTCACTCATCAAATCGAGTCCTGACTGGGCAGGACATCGCATCACCGCAGGAGGCACACACCACCATCGCAAGGGCCAACTCCATCAACCATCTGCCAGAGTTGAAACAGTGGTACTGGCAGACTAACGGAGTTGCTCAGACCTGTTGTGGATGCCATCATCTGCCTGATCCCCTGCTCAGCACTCCAGGTTCCACTGACTCAGTGCACTGCATCCCATGAACCATTACTGATTGAGTATTGTGCTGTGGAGAGGCTGCACAATCCTAGCAGTTTCTTAACATGAGCGCGCTCCTCTCTAGTGCCCCAACCTCAGTGCACTGCAACTCACGGACACTTCCGTTTGAATGTTGGGTGACCGCTGTCCTTGCTCTGGCTCCCTCCATGTTGCTCAGCACTTGACTCTGATATGCAGGTGTTTTCTATTTCCATTGCACTGGTGTCCACTGTTCAAGTTGTTGCCAGCACCAAGCACTCCGTGTGGGCTGGCTTATACACACCCCACACACATCCAGCACAGGCATCATTGTACATGTGGCCCTGCCAATAAAGGGGGTGGGCGCACGCGCCCGTTTCAACATGATATATGTGTGTGTACCTGTGGTCTTGTCGTATGCATGAGGGCCCAGGGCCCTACGACATTACATTGTGCTGTGTACAGCGGATGCAGACATGTCACCGCAGGCAGCGGGTAAGACCTTGGACATGTAGCTTTGTCGTCAGCCACTCAACACATAAGAGGAGTGAATTGGGCCATCAGACGGAGGACCAGCGTCGGGGTGTGAATGATGATTCCGTGGCTCTGGGCGTGGTTCATTTCAGGACATGTGCACATGCATGTGTATCTGTCGCGGTGTGGGTCTACTTTGTGGGGTGTAGGTGGTCCCTGATGGGACATGAACACCCACGTATGTGATCTACTTCGGCTTCCATGAGCTCTGAGCCCACCAGCACCTGTTCGGCCACCTCCTTTTGGCACTCTGACACCTGGCATTGGAATGCGATGTGTACCTCAGTGAAGTGTTGGAAGCCAGCCGTCGTGGCAGGTACTTCCTGCTGTGTGGTCTGTGCAGGGGCTGGGGTCTTCTCTATGTAGCTTGGTTGCCCTTTTCCTGGGGGTGGGTTGCCTGAGAAGTTCATGAGCTGTTGTAGGGTGTCGGTGTCAGAGGTGTGGTGGTCGTCTCTGGCATCACTGATGGGTTGTCTGGTCTAACCTGCTAGAGGTGTTTTTGTCCCTCTGCAATGTGATGGGGAGACGCATGTTGACATTGTGTTGACATTTATGTTTGTGCATTGTTCTTGTTTACATGCAGACTGTGTGACAGTGTACACTGTAATTGTTTGGGTGGTGCTGGCACTTTGGGGGGGAGAGTGGACATTGGGACTACATGACGGATGTGAGGTTGTACCCGTGCATTTGCATCTCACAGTTCCCTGCTTTGTCCAATGTGATTGGCCTGTTTTTGCGCATGAGCAGACCCAGTTGTGTCCCCTGTGCTGCAGTGTCAGTGTTGCACTTTGTGCCACATTTTCATCGGATGTGCTGTGATTGCTATGTGTGTGTTGCAGTGTGCCACGGGGATGAGGGACATGATCCTGGGTGTGCAGTGTGCTATACTTGCTTGTGCATGTGTGCCATTGTGCCCATCTCCCCCCGTCCCCACAGTCCCTGGTCATTACTCACCCTGTTGATGTTGTGTAAGGTCCTCTCGAGCTGTGTCCGTACTCCCACCTCCTTGCACCGTTTTCACACTAATGACTGGCCTCCATTTCCTCATGCTCCTCCTGTGGCGCAGGACTCCCACCTCCTGTCCCTGTTGCTGCCTTCCTGTTGGCAGCAGGTTTGTGCCTGGTTTAGGTTTTCAGGTCATGCCAGTGCCTCTTGGCCTCATCCATTGTCTTCTTCGACACTCCGGCTGCATTGCAGGTAGACTGATTGTGGGACAGTTGCTGGTAGTGTTCTGTCACCTCCGTGACGCTGGTCTTGTGTTGCTGCGGACTGCACCCCGTCTTCCTCTCCCTCTTCTCCCTGGCCTTCCCCGACCCTGTTGTACCTTGCTGGTGGTCTGTGTGGGCTTCTGGGGTTCCCGTTGGCCTCTGTGCTCGGTCAGGGTGCATCCGTGGTGCTGTGCACTTTGGATTTTTTCTGGTGTGTTTTTCTTGTTCTGCTTTTATAGTGCATTTTCCCACCAGACGCGTGGGATTTGCAGGCCTGTGGCTGGTTTTTCCAATTTTTTGTATCACGCTTGGCCTCATCGCAGTTTTTTTTGCATTCGTGTTTCGCATTTTTGCAGCGTGGCGTTGATTTTAACGCAACCATTTGACGCGTTATCTGGTGACTGACGCATGGAACCGCCATGTTGTGAATACTTGGTTAACACGGCGTAAATTTCCCGCTATAGAGTGTGGTGTTGTAGGTTGTGTTAAGTTACTTTTGCGATGATTATCACACGTTCTTGAGAATATGCCCCTATGTTTCTACGTTACCCCAGAAAAAAAATTCTCTCCTTCTCAACATTTCCTTAAGGGGTTCCATGATGACAGGATAGCCCTCCAAAAACCTAGAGTAATATCCACATAACCCCACAAATGGCTTTAACTCAACTTTATCCTAGGTGAAGGCACATTCCTCAATGCCCTAAGAAGATCCATTTTGAGATTGATGCCTTAGGACGTCATTCTCCGTCCAAGTTATTCAACTGAATCTGTGAGAAATTTGCATTTTTCTTTTATCACAGTTATACCACGTTCTTTCAAAATACTCAGCGCTCTATTTAAAATCACATTAAGTTCTCCATCGTCTTGGAAAGCCAGTACATTGGCTATGTCTTTAAATATGCGAAATATGAGCTAACACGAACAGCATGCTCAAATTCTTAAATGCACCAATTGGAGTAATGAATATAGTCAACATTTTTGATTTTTTTTCCTAGAACCACCAAGTGATAGGCTGCCCTCAAATCAGTGTGGCTAAATAATTTAGCTCCCCTAATCATTGTCAGACATTCCTGAATTTTAGGCAGTGGGTAACGGACCGCCACGATGTTCTTATATAAAGATCGTAATTTAGCACAGTCTTATTTTGCCTCCTTTTTTCTTGGATATCATGACAGCATTAACTCATTCCACAGACTTCACCGGTTCAATGATTTTATGTGCACATAACTCCTCCAAGTGTCTCTTTAAATCATTCCTCACACATAATGGCACATCTCTTCCTTTCTGAGTAACAGGCACAGTATTCTCTTTTATTATTATGGGATGTTCAAACCCTTTCACTTCCCCAATCCTGTCACAAACAATTTCAGGATATTTCTTCAAAAGATTTCATTATCATCTATGTTACATTCAAGCAAAATAACACGGGTGACAGTACCAGGTCTTGATATAATTCCCAATATCCCTTCATCAGTCCATCCCAAAATATCCTTGCCATTGAAAGCCACACATATTTTGGTGAATATAACAAAATTCAAAGCATCTTCAAAAAATTCCAAAGTGTCTATTTCCGAATCACCTTAAGCTATTTGTTAGACCAATAAGACTTAAATTGGGCTTCAGATAACATTGTAACAGGAGATCCAGAACCAACCATTATGTTTAACTCAGAACAACCAACCATAACCAAACAAAAGGGACCTTTGTTGCTGGCCCCTGAGCCCTTGTTGTCTTTGACATCAACAGTCAACACCATTTTAGTGAACTCCTCATTCATCTCCTGTACATCTGATTGATGTATATAATTAATTTTAACAGGCATGCCACCTCTAAACAAATGCATGAAATGCCCAACTTGTTTGCATTTATTGCATTTTTTACCTCGGACTGGATAATTAACTTTGCTATCCAAATGCGCACTTGACCCACACCTAAAACAATTCCTAGTCAATGTTTTACTGACTTTGTGTAGTATTGTGGTTTGTGTGTAGAATGTATATTATTTGCACGCTTTGTTGTAGACAATATTATTATTGCACTTTGTTTTTATTTAATGTGTTCTGCTCATTCCAGTAAGAATTTGGTCTAGGTCCCAGAACATCCAAGCGGCGTTGGTTAGTTGATGGATGCCTGGGAGCTGGCCAGTATTGCTGGGTCGCGGGTTTCTGTTATGGATGAAACCTCTTAAACTTACTACTATTTCCAGTGTGGTTCCGCTGCGTAAATCCAGTAGAGTGCTGTATATTTGGTGTGAAGGAAGGTTCCTGGTTTCATAACCCACCGACCTGCACTTGTCATGCCGTTCATCACTTCATTCCAACTACGCTTTTGGCAGTATTGTGGACCTTAACTGAGAAAACTGTGGTGCACCTGTGTCATGTTCTTCGGATTGTTGTTGAGGCATTACATTTCATGGTTTACTTAATATAAAAGACCCTGTATTCAACACACTAAGTTCAAGTGAACCTTTCAGAAAGAGCATGCGAGGTGGGAAAGTGCATGCAGCATATTGGTTTTACCTGACCACGAGGTTAACTGACTTACTCTATGCAGGTGATGAGAATTTTTCACATGCAACTGTGGCTTTTACCAAGCACACAACAAAACTTCCTGCACATTCTCCTGACTTGGTTGCATACTACTATGCCCAGCATTCTTTGATTGTCTCTCAGAATGCTTTGCGTCTCTCATAATACGCTTGAAAACGTGTGATGTCACATTTTGGTAGCCATTTTTGATTGGGCTCATTCTTGACCTGGATCGTTGCACCACAGTCAAGGAGGAATATGTACTTTCATTATCTTTTATATAGGTGGGCCATATTTTAATATTTATTTAACTTTTATACTCTATAATTGTTATTTCTGCTACAGTGTCTGGGTAATCCTTGACCACGGCCTCTTCAAACATGTTTCTGCAACCTCCAACATTTCCTCAAAGTGCAGGTAAACTGCGAATTAAGTGGGAAATATGACTAAGATCATTTGAAAACTATCTGGTAGCAATTGGTGCTATGAAGTTTGATGCACAAAGGAAAATTGCTCTGTTGTTCAACCATGTGGGGTTAGAGGGACAAAGAGTGTTTGATAATTTACACCAGGTACAGCCTCCTAACAGCAAATGTGTGGTACTGGATGAATACATTGAGGCCAAGGAGCACATGTTGAAGCAATATTCCGAAGAATCAAGTGTTCTCCTTGAGAGACATATGTTTTTTAAACACAAGCAAGGTAGTGATGAAACAGTAGAAGAATCTATGTTGCTAAGAGGGTACTTGCAGCCTCATGTGAATTTGAGAATTATATTGACAAATATGTACAAGATCAATTCGTATTCAATTGTTTTTCTAAGAAGACCAAAGAAAGACTATTAATTTGCAGAAATCCAACTCTTTCAGGAGTGATCGATCTTGCCAAAAGTACAGAAAGATTTATACTTTCTACCCAGGCATTATTTAGTCATAATGGTTTGTCTCCTCTACATTGTGTGGTGGCTTCATCTGCATCTTCTTCAGCATGTAATGCTGTGTGTGTGCATTCAATGTAAGATCCAATGGAAGTTTTAAGAAAGGACAATATTTTTGTTATAGATTTGGATCTAAGAAACACCTAGGTAACAATTCATCTTACACTGCACAAGGTCAAAAATTCAATGGGTTAAAGAAACTAGGGCTTTTTTCTATTGTAAAGCTACCAGTAAGAATGTCAAGATAAGCAACATCAACACTGTGGATTATGAAAGAAAGTTATCTATTTTTTTTTGACCATCGACTAAAATTTGCCTGACAAAAGGATTAAATGAGGATTATGCACAGCTGAAAATAGATGGCATACTTTTATTCATGATAACGGTGTTCCAATAACTATTTAGGTGGATACCACCTTTGAAAAATTCTGGCCTACGGGTTTTTTATTATGAAAACTGAAATAAACCACATTTGGTTTCCATGAAATTGACACGTTCAGTTATTTTGTGGGCCAGCTTTAATGTTTGGGTAAATAAGAACCACCTAGGTAACAATTCATCTTACACTGCACAAGGTCAAAAATGCAATGGGTTAAAGAAACTAGGGCTTTTTTCTATTGTAAAGCTAGCAGTAAGAATGTCAAGATAAGCAACATCAACACTGTGGATTATGAAAGAAAGTTATCTAAATTGCTTTGACCCTCGACTAAAATTTGCCTGACAAAAGGATTAAATGACCATTATGCACAGCTGAAAATAGATGGCATACTTTTATTCATGATAACGGTGTTCCAATAACTATTTAGGTGGATACCACCTTTGAAAAATTCTGGCCTACGAGTTTTTTATTAATGAAAACTGAAATAAACCACATTTGGAGTCCATGAAATTGACACGTTCAGTTATTTCGTGGGTCAGCTTTAATGTTTGGGTAAATAGATTCAAACAAAGATTTATATTGCTATCAAAGTTGAGACATCATCGGTGTGGGGGTGAGTGGCGTTACAGCCGTTTTGGTCCGGGGTGTCATCCTGCCTGGGTCGCGTCCTGGCAGGGGATATCCCAGCCGAACCCAGGCTGGCGCTCCTACATAACACAGAGGATATAGGGGGGGACCAGTATAAGAGACACCTTTTATTTCCAGGGTTCACCTTAGCTAAACGTGATATAGCACAACACTGGAAGGACTTATCCCCACTCAGCATCTCCAATTGGAAAAAGGCACCTTGCTAGGTTGCTTTGTAAATTACAGGAATTACATTTTCAAATTAAATATATGCAAGGCAGGAAGAATGTTTGGGCTGATTGCCTTTCCAGAATGCCTTTGAGCTATAAGTATATGCAGTTATATGATCACAATTTCAAATGTGTTGTAATGTCCATTGACTGGATTTCTGCTACTTGTAAACATCTCTGTACATTTTATTGATGGCCATCCATGGAAAGCCAAGTGACGGCTTTGAACAATGTTTGTCCAAAATGTTTAGTTTCAGACAAACATTGGAAATCGAATGTAAATCCGGTTTCATTACCTGATAATTTGTGGGACAAGGTACCTTTAGATGGTTCTGGACCTTTCTTGTTGTTGCCCACTAACAGGAAATATCTCATTATCCTGCTGGATAAATTTTCCAAATGGATATATTATTCATTTGTTGAAGCTCTAAGAGTGTTTTAACTTTCTGGGAGAATTTTGTTTTTGGGAAGGGTCTCCAAAACAAATGGTCACTTATAATGGTACTCATTTTATCTTAAACCATATGAAGGATTTCTTTAATAGCACATGTCATTGTACATATTCATGTAGCTCTTTTTAGTCCTGCATCTATTGGTCTTTTAGAAAGGGCTAATTGCTTCAATCCAATAATTCTTTATTTGGCCTATCAGGCCATAAAAGACACAGGACCAGACGTATGGCCCATTTTTGTATGCGCAAACAGGTTTGCAAACCCGTTTGCTCATGCACAAACATCATGGGCCATGTACAAAGCCTATTTAGTGAGTCGCAATTTATTTAAATAGGTTTTGCGACTCTCTATTTGGAAGGGGTCTTCCCTTCCAAATAGCGAATCTCAAAACCATGTACTAATGTTTTGCGCCTGCAATTGCGGTCGCAAAACACTCGCAATTACCACCTACTTGAAGTAGGTGGTAATGCATTCGCAAATGACAAGGGGTCCCCATGGGACCCCTTTCCCTTTGCAAATGCATGCAAAATATTTTTTAAGGTCAGTCAGTAGTCACAGGGACCACTGCCAGCCCTTAAAAAATTAAACACATTTTTTTTTTTTTTAAAAGCATCCCATTTTCCTTTGAGGAAAACGGGCTGCATTTGGGAAAAAAAAGTCTTTATTTAAAAGCAGTCCCAGACACGGTGATCTGCTGAGCCCAGCCAGCCACCATCCCTGGGAGTGCCTGTCATTCCCAATGGGCTTGCAGATTGCGGGAGGCTCATTAATATTAATGAGCCTTGCATTTTGCGAGCCCATTGGGAATCGCAAACAGTGTTAAACACACTGTTGTACATTTTATTTTGCGCCTCACAATTTGCAACTCGCAATTAGTCACCAATTACGAGGCGCAAAATAAAATGGTCGTACTTCTGGCCCACAAAGAAGATACAGCATTGCACAGCAAACTAAAAACAGCATCATAGGAAAAGAAAGGACTACAGTTCAGGCATCAATAAAATCAGAAGCCGGGTGGAAAGCCTCCGCCATGTTGGAGCCCTTCCGACTGACTCAGTCCATTTACAGTCCGCACGATTACGATGTTCGCAGTTGGAACGTTAACCAGCCAGTCATTCCGACTCGGTTCCGAATGACTCACGGAGTATTCCTGTTGGTCGGAACCGCACCATAACCCCCTATGGCAGCATTTCAACCGTCGGGATTAAGATGTTGGTTTCCAATAGCCTTTCCATGCCAGCCTATCTGACACGGAAAGGCTGTCAGAAAATTACTCTGGGGGCCCCTGGCAGAGCCCCTAGCCTCTGAGGCCTAAGGTTGGTGTCCGAGAGAGTACCTAAGGTACCCATCTGTAAAACCCTGCACTATGTGGCAGGAATCATGGGGTGCCTGTGATAGGTGCAGGGGTTTACACGCTCACCCCATTTCCCCATAGGAGCCTATGTTACAGCTGGTTCTTGGGCGTAAACCGAGCTCCCATAGGAAACAATGGGAATCCGACCGAACAGTGTTTGGTTGCATCGTAATCCGGTTGTCGGAACCGCCAACCACAAGTCAGTCGGTCCCGGATCCGAGACAGTCTCGATATCGGGTAATGAGCCCCATAATGTACTCTGGTAAGTGATTAAAATGTATAAATTAGCAATGTTAAAACAACTAGAAACAACTATAAAAACTGAAAGCAAATAAAAACAGGAGTCGTAGCCCTCCATTGTTCTCCTTGCTCTGATAGATGCTTTTAAAAAGCAGCATATTCTAAGACAGATGAAAGAAGTATTTAACAATTGCAAGTGCTGTAGCGCTTCATTGTACTTGCAATTACCAAGGTTTTTTAACAAAGGTTTAACAAAGTGCATGCATGTGTGTTTATAGTAAACAAAAAAATCATTTAACAAAGATTGTTCAGAAAGGTTATCACACTGGCAACATGTTGTGGAACTCGCCAGATTAAAACAAGAGCCAGTAAAACACAGAAGACGCAATACAGTGTCAGCCCTGAACCGAAAAAGCAGAGATTGCTCCCAATGAGTTAATTCAAGGCCCAGTTGAAAGGCTGGCTCAGGAGAACCGAGTAACCTACAATAATGTAACACTGTGCTTTTCGCACTCTCCAAGGCAAATCTTCTATCCTCACAGAACTGGAGATATAAGCCCTTAACCGGTAATTTGTCTTCTTCATTTAAGGCTGTGGCAACAAAAAAAGAAAAGACAACCCAAGGCCTTCAAAGTATCGAGACAATCCAAGATGATGTCCCTGCTTAGTTTGGCTTGGGGGTTTACCAAAATACCAATCCAAAGCAACAAAGGTGCCAGGTGGATTGTATCCTCAATATATTGTTGATCAAGCTCTGCCTGTACAATATAAGTAGAATCTGTTTGGCGGGGCTGTAACACCCTGCGCCAAAAACGGTTTTTCTCAGTCTGAAGTGAAGAGGCTTTGTGACAGCCCCAAACCCCAGCCCCGTATACTGCTCCAGGGGTACATTGGGCATTGTATACTTTTAAAAGGGGAGAAATGAACTGGAAAGATTCAAAACAGCACCCGCTGATCTGTCAAGCTTTAGGCGACAAGAAGTTGCATGGGAGTACCAGATGCCAGCTGAATGAAAAATGAGTACCAGGTAGCTAAACTCCTTGACACCCAACAAAGACTGACCATTACAAATAAGTCTATTTTAAGTACTTTTACTAGTGCCCACAGCCATAACTTGGGATTTGTTGTAATTAGTACTCAGTTAAATTATTCATATAGAGCACAAAATGGTTCACAAGTTCCCACAGAGCTTTTCGTGTATGGGGTAACATTTTATCGATGGCCATCTATGGATAGCCAAGTGACGGCTTTGAACAATGTTTGTCCAAAATGTAGAATTTTAGAGAAACATTGGAAATCTAATATTGTTCCCCTAAATCTAGTTTGTTTACCTGATAATCCATGGGACAAGGTAGCTTACTTTTCCAAGTGGTTATATTATTCATTTGCTGAAAAACGTAGCACTAAGAGTGCTTTGACTTTCTGGGAGAATGTTTTTTTTGGGGGGGAAGGATCTCCTAAACAAATGGTCAATAATAATGGTACTCATTTTATCTTAAAATATATGAAGGATTTCTTAGTAGCACATGATATTGCACATGACACATATTCAGGTGGCTCTTTATAGCCCTACATCTATTGGTCTAGTGGAATGGGCTAATTGCTTCATTAAAGATGGCATCCTTGAAGAAGAAGTATGGTCATATTTCATTCCTCCACATTCTGCTACTGGCATTTCTCCTTCTAAGTTGCTGTTACCTGAATGGTTAAAGTGTGTTGGAGATTTGGATGGCTTTAGAGGTGACACTGGTGCTGATTCAAAAGTGTGTGCAAGAGTAGTTGACAAACATTTAAAAAAAAATGTGGCATGTACCTATAATGCAGGGGTTTTGGTTAACTCTCCCTGATTCCCTCTCACTGGTCTTAGTCAATATTTATATTAGCAAATGTGGTCGTTCTGAGCCTGTGGGGGTTGGGGAGGGTCTCGCAATTGGACCGCCTTCTGCACTCCATTTCAGCCAAGGGTGATGGGCAAGTCCTAACGGTAATCTAGGGAAACTTTAATTGTTTCCAGTGTAAAGCCCCGCTGGAAGGTGCAGCACAAGATTGTAGTTGTCTGCTGAGAGCAGGGCTACATTTTGACCACTCTCAAAAGAGCTAGGAGCTCAATGAGTTCCCGTATGGCCATAATCTGGTCTTTACTATGGAGGAATTGGTGAACTCCCAGGATCCTGTAATTTTGCCAACTTTTGAAGGGAGGTGCTACAGGTCGTTTAGCGATTTTATTTTTGTCTCTGCATCTTTATATTGTTTCATTACCAATTTTAACATCATTGTTAGCCCTTATAGTGATCTCAACCCCTTATCCGTAACCTTGGATGTAGTTAAGGTCTCCAGACACACCACTTGAGGGCTTTGAGGAGCTTCTCCACCGCTACCCAGGGGAGACGCTGATATGGTCACAGATGGACCCCCAGCGCCTTCAGGTGGAACTTTTTTCACGTTGTTCTAGGGAAATTAATATCTGTCTTGACAATGATGCCGGAAATAGGGAGGTCCTGGAAGATTTTAAAGTTATTGCTGCTGAGGTTCTTAAAGTGAGGCGGTTCCAGGTTCTAGTAGTAAGGAGTCACATGCCCCCAAATGGTTTGATAGGGATTGTTCAAGAACTCTGTGGCATTTTAAAGCAGCTCTGAAGCAGCCACCGAGGGATGGGCAATTGGTTATAGATTGCAGGCGGCCTTACAAGCAGGCTCAAGTTACCTATGAAGATAATTTACAGGAGTTGGCATGGGAGGAGCTCTGTCAAACATGTGAGATGAGTGAGAGCTCTCTCTTCTGGAGAGTGATGAACAAACCCAGTTTTGCAGTGGGTCCTGGGCCACTCCTATGTCATCATATTTCAGAGCACCAGTGGGTGGCTCATTTTGAGGGCGTATATAACCAGGGGGTTTGTGGAAGTGACAAAACTTCTGCTGTGTTACCCACAGCCTGTGTTACAGTGGTATGGACACTAGATGAGCTTACACAGGGTATTCTTGTTTTGTCTAACAACAAGGCCCCAGGTCCTGATAGCATCCCGCCTGATTTGTTTAAAGCAAATATCGAGGTTTGGGCTCCAGTCTTAGCACAGGTGCTGAATGCGACAGCTCAGGTGGGAACCTTGTCCTCTTGGTCCACTGCTGTCATTGTTCCCATCCTTAAGAAGGGGGACAAAGACAATCCACAATGTTACAGACCTATATCATTGCTGGATTCAACGGTTAAGGTCCTGGGGATGGTGATTTGAAATAGTTTAAGTGATTGGGCTGAAGAGAACAACATCCTAAGTGATGTTCAGTATGGTTTTAGAGCTGAGAGGTCCACTTCAGACCAATGCCTAAATCAACATCTAATAATTAATAAATATACGGTGGATCTGTCTGAATCTATACACTTAGTCTTCATGGATTTGACATCTGCCTTTTACAGGGTGAATCAAGTGAAACTGTGGACCCTGCTTTGCCAAATGGGGATTGATCCTTGTATCGTGGCCCTACTGGCTAACCTGGACTCAGAGTCCCATGCCTCAGTTCGCTTTTCTCAGGCCGCCGCCTGTACTCGTTCATTTTGGACCTGTTCAAGTGTGCGTTAAGGATGTATTCTGGCTCAATTTTTATTTACCCTGTACGTAAATGGACATCAGTCTGCGCTGTTATTAGCTGCGCTGGATTGCCTAACGGCTGGTAGCAAATTTAATTCAGTGTTATTATATGTGGGACGATACAGTTCTCATGTCACGGACCGCTGATCCAGCGGTAATATCACGGTAATTCCTTAATGCAAAACCTCATTTACTTCTAGTTTACCGTAGTAAAGGTGGTGGACCCTTGCCACTGTGTATTACCTTCAGGAGAGTTTACATAAACATGAAAAATCAAAATGTAATTAATATTTAAGCCAATAAAGAGAATTGTAAGTATTTTTAAAGGGTTTTATTTTCTAGTTAAAAGTTAAGGTTCTCTGGCCCCTTATTCATTAGTCAAATATCAATCAGGTTACAGAATTGAAAATAGGAAAACTAGAATTAATACAAAACATATTATAGGTTGCATACAAAGCACTCCATGAAGGAGGAAAAACCCCTAATTCTATGTCAGTCAGAACCCTTTAAAGAGTTTCAGGAAAAATATAATTCAAGAGTGAGTTTGCAAGGCTAATCAAATAATTATTAATTGGCAAAAATCTACCATAAAGAGAAATAAATACATAAGACAAATAAATCTGTTTCAAACTAGTTAATTAGTAAAAGCATAAACATGGAGTTTTTGCATCTAAATCTAAACCTTTTCCATCAGCTGTACTCTCTGCCCTGGTCTGCTCAATCTGCCTCTCTGTGCTTCACAGAGAGAGGCTGCCCTCCTTCACAAAACCACAGAGGAATGTGATCTGCCTTGCCAAAAATATGACGTGCAAGGACTCTCTGAAAAAATTATGAGCAAGAACCCCCACCTCCCTCTGTCTCTCCTCAGACGCAATCTCCTCCCAGGCTGCACCCGCGACGTTCACGTACCTAACCCATATGATATCTGGTCTCACCTGCTCCCTCTCCTCTCTCCTCCCATCTCTTCTAGTCCGACACACCCCCTAAGGGGTCATTATTTCTACTCTAATTCTTGGCTGACTACACTAATAATGTTGCAATTTCTGTAGAAACCCGCACTGTGATTGGTTAGCGTAGATGACATGAGGGTCTCACCATCCTGTTCTCATTGAAAATCCAACTCATACTGGTTTCAACAAAGGAAGCGCTAATGCTTAATACATTCATATATTTCAGCAACATTTAATAGGAAAAAATGTATCAGTCCATTTCCTCCTTGCTTTCACATCGCACGCAGGAATGATACTTTTCCACAAACACTGGTACGTCGGCATGATGACAAGAATGTACAGTTCACTGTGGCCTTGTCCCATGTGTCTTCACTTGAGGCACTTGGTAGTTCATGTAGCTGGAGCTGCGCATGCGTCTCTCATTCAGCACAATTCCCAGCAATAATGGATTCCCAGGCAGCCATTTTTATGGTAGGCCCAAAAACAAAACAAACACAATAGAGTATTAGTTTATGAAATAAAAACCATTATGTTTACCTCCCCCATACTAGTACCCTGTATAAGTTATTACCTAGCAAAAGCTATTAGTTTAAATCTGCTTTTCTATTATTTGTGCACATCATGAAAAAATGTGCAATGTGCAACATAGCTTAAACATGCACCAGTGCAAATTTTCAAAGCGCAAGCAGTTAATACATATTCATAGCAACATGCTCTAATATTTTAGATAGCTATTTATGCAAAATGCGTTTGACCCACGTGTAGTGTTGGTGCATGGTTGATTAATTAATACACATTATAAAAAGATGTGTTATGAACTGAATATGTATTGTCTAAATATGCAACAAAGCCAATGTCTCTTAAGACGGGAACAGGGAGTGCAATTTACAGGGAAGCAGGGAGGAGAGAACACATTCCATGCTTACCTTCAAAGCTAGAAAGAAAACTGCAATCACAAGTTTCTCTATACTGAAAAAACTCATGTTAATTCAGCACAAGCATTTCAGACTGTATGCATTTTGACCAGGCCTCATTTTATGACTTTCACTTTGCATGCACCAAAAGTGCCACTTTTAAAAAGCATTTGACTAGGCCTCATTTCATGTTTCATGTGCCATGTGTTTTCACTTGCACCAAAATCTGCGTGCCATTTTAAATGCAGTCTGTCTGAAACACAAAACAGAGTGATGCTTAATCTTGATGAAATCTAGCTCCATAACCGCCCAGGGGCTTGATCTACTTCTGCCCATTTATGTATCTTTCATGGCGAATCTCGATCTGGCTGTACATTTTTCAAATCATACATGATGGTAGTAGGCCCTAAATCAAATAGGAGCAAGACCTTCAAGATGACTAATACTACTCTGGACAAAGTGAAGGCGTTCCCCTTTTTGGGGCTTTTATTTGATGCAAATAACTGTTGGAATCCTTTGGTGGAGGCCAAGAGAGCTGAGTCTAAAAAAAGAATGGGGGCAGTTTTTAGCTTTGCACAGAGGGTTGGTTCTAGGGTGCCAAGGTATCTGCTAAAAATGCACCAGGCCAAGTGTATTCCCAAGTTATGATATAGTAATGAGGTCTGTGGGTGCGCTAAGCTGGATCGACTCCAAGCGGTTGAAAATATTGTCTTCGCAGAATGGTCCAGGTCCCACACTCTACTCCAGTATTTTCCATACAGGCAGAGCTTGGGCTTGACCAAGTGCCATATTTGTTTTCTTTGAGTCCACTCCTGTGTTGGGTGAAGATTTGGAGCAGAGCAGAATTGTCTTTAAATCGCCTGATCCTAGCGGACTGCCTGGCCCTTGATCGGGCGCATAGGATACCCTGTTTAGCCCATGTTAAAGCTGCTTTCACCCATATAGGTAGACCAGATATTTTTGATGACACCACCTCTCTTTTGGAGCGGGATATGGGGGGGGGTAAAAGGTTGTTCTTGGAACACTTATATCTGGAGAGAGAGCTCATAGTACTTCAGAAAAAGTCAGTTTGGGGTCATACGTTGCTAAAAACTGTGAAGGGGCGAGAACCGTATCTCGCCAAGCTTCGCTCACAGCATGCCAGGTTTTTGCTGACCAGATTTTGTTCAACCAATTACATCACCTTTTGGCATCCCCGTCTGGGTGGGTACGGCTTGAGGCAAGGATATCCTGCAGCTGAGACAACATGTGCCCACAGGATTTGTTGCACTTAGACTACATAGTGACCATTCTTCTTAATGTCTTATTATTGGTGCATAGGTATTTTATTCCAGAAATTCTTTGACAAAAGACTTAATTAAATAAAGAATGATAGTTTTATTGTAAAACTACACTTGAGTAAAAGGGGCACTTGACGGACCAATGAGTGAGGTTTTTGCAATCCTGTTATTCATTTTACACATTTTGAAATAGATGACTAATATTGTATTTTACTTTTCTGAGCTATGTCATTGCCCGTGAACCTTGCAACCATGTTATTAACTTAGTATTATGCACTGACACTTTTTGAAATAGATGACTAATATTGCACTGTACTTTTATGATTTATGTTTTATTTAGATTGAATAAAGTGATTGACTGATTGAAAAAAAAAATTTGATGGAAGACATAAGGTTAAAGATGTGCATCTTTGTTTAGGCAGTTGGGTCATTGTCAAAAAACCTTCCAAAGAGTGCAGTAGACTCTTGCAAGTTAAACTTGGAGATGTGGTGAGTGTGAAATTACCCGGGATCATAGTCAGAGGCCATTAAAAATGTTCTAGACCCAAAACACTTGTGTGCGATAAGAGATGTGTGGTCCAGTTGGATGATGGCAAATGGTGGATAAAAGGAGAAGTTGGCTGTACAAAAGAAGTTAGATGGCTGTGGTAACGATCTTGGGACAAGAAAGTCTCTGTTTTCCAAACAGGGGCCTATTAGGTCCTGCAGGGTAAAGACACAACCGCAGTGGTTATGTGATTATGTGTCTTAGAGGTACCACAACTCTTACTGGATAAAGTTTTGTCTGGTTCCTCTTTACCAAACCTTCTATTCAATGTACACTACGCATTGTATTGTTCATGCTAGATTAAGCTATGTCATGTTCTCCTTGCCAAAACTTCTAGTCAATTATTTTTTTTTTTCATTTTTCGTATTGTTTTGTTGTAAAGAAAAAGGGGGAATATGTGTTGGGCCTTTAGTTGGGGAGAGAACTAGAAAGATCTGTGGAACATAGAAGGATCATTTTAGTTCTGCATTGTAAACTACACACTGACCCTGCACCCAAGAAATGTATTACTATTCTATAGCCAGTATAATGTAACTTATTATAGTAGAAACAGAACAAAGTAACACATTCATTAAGCTTCCCAAAAATGCATGTATCTATGAATGACTTAAATCTTGATTGTAGTTTTTTTGTTCATTCTTTATTGTAAATCAGTTATCTTCTTGAAATCATCATACAATTGCTTTGCCAACGCGTTTCATCCCTCTTGGGACTTCCTCCGGGCTAGAAAGAAATTTACAAAGCACTATTTACAAAATATTATATACAATATTTACACACTAAAACATCATAGTAGGTAACTGTACAACACCTAAATGTCATTTTATATAAAACAATATTCCATTGTTGACAATTAAACATTGTTCATGAATGCACATGAAAATATTCTTAATACAAAATTGGTAGGCTGGGAAGCCACTTAATATGATACCTAATATTCCCCAATTTGAATTCATCAAGGTAGGAACACATCTGCTCTATATTGCTTAGAAATATTACACTGATCATATTCACTCTGTGGATAGTATCCTCAATGCATAAAAACACCCAATTTAGTTTCTCTGTCTCATGATTCATATTAGTCTAAATAAATTCATAGACCATACATTAGATCAACTATGGCTAATCAATGATTCTAATTAAAGTCAAAATATTATCCATATTGGCAAATCACTTTGGAAATGTTATCCATACCTTATCAACGTGCTGTCTCTGTTAATGATAAGTATGGTACCAGGCCAATGTTGACGGCACCGCAGATGAAACTCTGTATATCTATAAACAAACACAATTTTACCTCAACTCTTAAGCTTTAATTCAATGCATGTACATAATAAAATCCAACATGTATATCTAAATATTCAATGTATCAGCAAAAGCAATATCATGTTATACAATAAACTCATATCAGACAGTAATTCATTGAAAAGTGCATGGATGTCTTCATATTGGTTATTAGTATTCTTATTTAAGTAATTTCCCTACATAATCATACCTATCTATATTAGGTGAGGTAATTAGAAAAGATCAGTATTGGATCATAAGTTGTGGAGGCTGACTGAGAAATAAGAATCTGGGCTGTTACTGGAATTTTTTATAATACATTATGAGCCCAATAGTATAACAATAAGACAATAATAAAGACCGTTAGGAAATTGCTCAAACGGCTAGAAAAGATGACCTGGTAGGATCAGGTAATGCGTAAAAAGATAGATAAGATAAATTACTTGGGTAAACTTACCTGCTTATTTGTTATGATACAAGTTCTATATAAAATTTATGTGGTGTCATATCGTTTGAAGAAAACATAAAATTATAGAGATAACGATGCAGTGCACCGATATAAATATATACTTTTTCTTTTTTATATAGTTAAGGATGTAAGCTAGACATTGTATTTGAGTGTGCTTTAAATTATGTTCCTTGCACATGTTAAGATGGCGCCCATTGTTATGCTTAGGGTCATGAGATCGCGGGACTCTTTACATTCACCTCGGGTGTAGCTCTCAAAAAGATTTTGTGTTAATTGTGTTTTATAAAGGTGAGAATAAAATATAGACATTTATATAATATTGTAAAAAAAGCTATAATGACTGTACATAAAATCTTTCTATACATTTAAAAAATGTCTAAATAAATTACCTATTTATCTATGCTAAGATGGCGTTATGCTTAGGGTCATTGGATCGCGGGACTCTTTACATGTCTATCGGGTGTAGTTCTCGAAAAGATTCTGTGATAATTTTATTTTAAAAACTATAATGATTGTATATAAAATCTCTCAATACACTCATACAATGTCTAAATTACTTATCTATCCACGTTAAGATGACGTTATGCTTAGGGTCATGTGATAGCGGGACTTTTACATTTACATTGGGTGTAGTTCTTGAAAAGATTCTATGCTAATTTTATCTCTATAAAGGAGAGAATAAAATATAGACATTTATATAATACTGTTAAAAAGCTATAATGAGTGTATATAAAATCTTTCAATACATTCATACAATGTCTAAATTACTTATTTACCCATGCTAAGATGGCACTCATTGATACGCGTCAAGTCATGTGATTGTGGAATTAATTGGATAGACTACAGGTGTGAGCGCCACAGAGAGTGGATAAAAGACATTGTAGTGAAACGCTTGCGTACTTAATCTGCGGTTACACTTTTTGTGCGGCATGTGCATGGAGAAGGTAATATAGCATTGTAAGTTTAATTACGCTTGCCGTAAGCGATACACATAGGCGTACTACGGGTCATAGATACTATGGTTAAGACGCCGATAACTTTTTATTGGATTTATTTGCTCATGATATTTGGTGCCTTTGGGAAAGTGTCCTATTAATATGGATGACTTAAAATTGGTTACTAACGCTGGGGTATGTTTATTATTGTTTGAAGAATTGGGAACTTTTTGACCTACATAAAAAAAATTATTTGGCAGAGTCAGTGTTCGTGTGAAACGTTTGATTGATATTGTCCTCTTTAAATCGATAAGGTGTCTTTTTGTTCGGTATTATTCCGGTTTATATGATCTGTAAACCTGAAGTTGTGAGACGCATTTGTAATTAAGTTTATGGGCTATCGAGCGGAAATCGACTTTAAGTGGTGAATGGAAAATGTACGATATTCTGCTACGCATTAGTATTCCGTTTGTCATGCAAATGTGATGACATAGGAGTCTATGTGGGGGGGTTAATACTGATGCAAATGGCCCCTGAAAATGGTGTTCTTTATGTCATCACTCAATTTTAATAAAGGGCGAGTTTATTTACTTGAGCATGACGTATTACATTCATAATTTTTGAAAATGTATTTAAATTATGCACTTTTTTAGATCGTACTTCGCTGTTTAATGTTTTGCTACTGAATTCGATAGAAATATGACTGTGATAGAAGACAATCAAGTCTCAGGTTATATTTATATATATTTTTCAGACTAATACTAGAGATAAATTGGCGTCCTTTGCACATAGAGCGAAGCCTATATTCAAAACACTAATTGGCCGCACGGAAACTTATGGAAATGAACTACGTTCCATTCTACTAGTAAGTGTTTTGATTTTTGTTTATATTAGAGATAGGTTACTAAACACAGTTCCTATATTCAAATCAAGACATACACGCATTTTTGTCTCAATACAGTTTTTTTTTTAAAATTATTTTGGACATTTAACACTCTCTTGGATATCCTGGCCTGAGGTTTACAATGGAATGAAAAGGTACCTTATTAGATGTGCTTTAGAATATAATCTAATGGATGATATAGACATGCACATTAGAAGAGTTTATAATTTCTCATTTCTCTAGTTTTCCTTTGGAATATTTGAAGTTTTCTTCAAATTGTTTCACCCAATATGGATAGGTATGATGCTGCAGGAAAATTAATCAAATACTGATCTTTTCTAATTACCTCACCTAATATAGATAGGTATGATGATTGTTAGACCTGGCATCATTGGCATGAGTCTCTCCTCCATTTTTTTCTGTTTGCCTCCTCTGTTTACGATGTTTTTGCTGGATTATTGCTTTGGGCACTGTGCCACTGCTGATCAGTGCCACAGTGCAAGTGCTCCCTATGTTAAATTGTTACATTGATTGATGTTACCATGATTGGCTTGGTTGACTTACTGTTCAGACCCTAGTCTAGTGCACTGCGTGTGCCAAGGGCGTGTAAGTTAACTGCTGCTGGTGGGCTTGCAGCCCTGGTTGTGCCACCCACAGAAGCAGCGTATAAAATGTGTCTCAGGCCTGCCACCGCAGCGCCTGCGTGCAGTCCCTGACTGCCATGTCGACTTGGTAAGGGAACCCACTTACCAGTCTCTAAACCTTCACTTTGCCACATTTCAGACACCTCTATGGTAGGCCCTAGGGCAGGGTGCATTGTTGGTAAAAGGTAGGTCATGCCCGGATGTGTGTGGCATGACCTAATAGTGAATTACAGCCATTTTCGTTTTTCACTATTGAAGGGCTACCTGCCTCCAATAGGCCAGACTGGGCAGACTGATTATTAACTCCATTATAATCTATCTGACTCAGGGAGCATGGTAGCAAGTCGAGTTTAGTATCCCTGAACTCAGAATTTAATAACACACCCTTTAGGACGGATGGTTTTTAAATTCTATGTTTGAAAATAGCACTTTTAGAAAGTGGCTATTTTCTTGTCCAACTATCTACCGGTCTCTGCTGGTTTGGTGTGTGTGTCAGGGGCTGGGTGGCTCCAGAGGTCTGAGTGAGTCAGTGTGGGGTGAATGGGGCGTTTACACATAGAGTGAGGGAAGAGTAGCCTGCCCTGCCTGACACAATACTGGCTCCGCCTCCTGCTGGGCGACTGATAGCCCTGCTCCTGCCAGTGACAATACTGGCTCCGCCTCCTGCTGGGCGGCTGAGGACTCTGCCCTGCTCAGTGAATAGGCCAGGTGCCTCTGCCTGGCAACACCCACAACAAACCTGAGATGGTGGGAATCTCCCTGCTTGGACAAAGGGAACAAAGGGAAAAAGGGGTATAAGAGAAGGACCCCTGAACCAAGAACTCAGATCACTTCTGACAAGGAAACCTGTACCAAGGACAAGAAGCCTGCTGATCTAAGGACTTGCCTCCCCTTTCTGCCAGAGTGCTGTTTTGCTGTGGAGGAACCTGAAGGCTGCTTCTTTATTTTTGCCAAGGAACAAGGAGAGAGGAACTTGGTGTGTACTCTCTGAACACTTGCTAGGAAATCTCCAAGGACTGGAAGAGTGCCAGTCTCCTGTTGAAGTCACAGGGCCAAAGGACTTCACCATCTACCGAATTGCTGAATTGCTGGAAAGTGTTGTCTCCAGTACACAAGGGAAAATCTGCAGTCTCGACGCCAGCAGCAACGCCAGTGAGCAGTGGGTATCGGCCCCGGCTCCAAGTGACCCCGTCTCGACGCCGGTATCGACGCCAGTGAGGAGTGAGTATCGGCTCTACCTCCAAGCGACCCCGTCCCGACGCCGCTGCTGATCGCATCGACTCGACGCCCTTCTCGACGCCGTGAGCGCTGCTCCGGCCCGACATCCCTCGACGCCGCTGCGGATTGACCCGACTCCGAGGCACGATCGACGCCGACCTCGACATCTCAACGCCGTGGATCCTCGTTTTCTTCGTTTCTCAAGGTACTGTACTTGTGGGGTCTGTTGCGACTCCAGGCTCGACGTAGCGCTCCTCGCGGTCGACGCCGAACCTTGGGAATCTTGTAGACTCGACGTCGTGTGACTCCTGTGGGGGTTACATTGTTGCCAAAGAACTGTGCTCAGAAGAATACTTTGCTAAAGAACTATTTGCCAAGAAGAAACCTTACTTGAACTATTATTTTTCCTTCCAAAGAGTATTTATTAAGACTGTGGTATATTTTTGTCGTTATTTGGTCTTGTGCTAAACCTTATATAAAGATCCTATTTTTATAATAACTTCTGTGTCGTGTCCATCTGTAGTGTATTCACTTTATTACTGTATGTGGTCATAAATGCTTAACACACTGCCTCTGAGATAAGCCTGTCTGCTCTGCCAAGCTACCAAGGGGGTAGCAGGGGTTATCTGAGTGTGTAATCCCCTTTCCCTGACTAGAGTTGGTAGGTCCCTATTTGTCAGAAGTGTATACCTCTGCCAACTAGAGACCGCCGGTTCTAACATTGGTGGTCAGCGGTGAGGATTGAACTTTGCATTTATGACTCATGTGCAGTGATTAGTGTACGCTACATAGTGAAGGCAGACCATAACGCAGCCACAATCTGTTTGGTAGGATATTCTATTTTTGTTCTCCGCTTTCCTGGAGCTTATTTTTTTTAAACACTGCCAGTTTTGACCATGGAGAATGCCGGAGCTGCTACACCTGAGGAGAATGTTGTGGGGGAATTCGATAAGGAGAAGATAGATTCCTACACGCTAAAAGATCTAAAAGGATTTTGCAAGCAGTTTAAAGTTCCTACCACAGGTGTCTCAAAGAAAGAGGGCTTCCTCAAAGCGCTGAAGGCCTGGTTAGAGGCCAGAAATCCCTCTGATCCGGTGGTGGTACCGGAAGAGGAAGAAGAAGAGGAAGAGGAAGAGCCCACAGGTGGGCCAGTGTCATCTCCAGGCAGTAGTGCGTCCTCTAGGAGCCTTTCCCCCGAAGAATTAGAAGACAGGGAGAAGGAGAGGGGGTACAAGTTAGAAATGGCAAAACTTAAATTAGGAGGGCAGTTGGAATTAGAGAATGCAAGAAGCAAGAGAGAAGCTGAAATGGAGAGCAAAAGATTAGATTTTGAGAGAGAGAAATTAGCGTTTGAACGTGAGAAGATGGTGAGGGAGATGGAGCTTAAAACTAAGAGTTTAGAGTTGAATCCCTCTGGTGGCAGCACTCCCTCCGTGCCTGCAGAAAGTAGGTTTTATTTTCCTAAAGATGTGATCAAAGATTACAGTAAGAATGAAGATATTAGCCAATAGTTTAAAGCATATGAGTTAGCGTTATTGGCCCACCGGGTCCCTGAGAAGGATTGGGGAACGGGGTTGTGGAGCCGCTTTACAAACGAGGGGAGAGATACCTTGTTGAGCCTTCCTGCTGAGGATAGGATGTCTTATACTCATATGAAAGATGCTTTAATGCTGAGATATGGCCTAACTCCAGAAAAGTACAGACAAACCTTTAGAGAATGTAAGAAGTTGCCTGGTACTACGTGGGTTGAATATGTGTCTTTTTTCTGCAGAACCATGGATGGTTGGATAAAGGGTAGCAAGGTTGATAGTTACGATGCTCTTTATGATTTGTTTGCTTGGGAGCACTTGTCTAATAACTGTTTTCCAGAGCTACGCCAGCACCTTGTTGATAGCAAGATATCTAACCCTAGAAAACTTGCTGAGGAGGCGGACCGCTGGGTCAGTACCAGGGTCCACAAGGGTCCAGTGGGAGACTCAGCCAAAGGTGGGCAGGGTCCCCAGCAGAAGAGTGGGGGGGACAGGGGTAAACAGAGGGAGTTTCAGAAAGGGCCCCAAAGTAATCCCCAAGGGAACCAAGGGAAGGGTTCCCAGCCTCCCCCTGTAAAGAAGCCAGAGGCCCCGACAGGTAAACCTGTTCACAGGGGCCCCATGACCTGCTACGCCTGTAAGCAGGTGGGACACCGTTATTATGATCCCCAGTGTCCCATGAAGGATTCGAATGCACCGCCGCGTGCACCCCCTCGTCAGGTAGCGAGTGTAGCCCTGGGAGGGGATGAGATGGGTGCCCCCGGTGGGTGGGGTCCCGCAGAAATGTCCCTGGTCTCTTTAGGAGACGTGGAAATGGTCCCTCCAACCCCTCTGCCTAGTAACACTAAGAAATATAGGCAGTGGGTGACCATTAATGGCCATAGGGTGGAAGCTCTCAGAGACACCGGAGCGAGTGTGACAGCTGTCAAGTGTCACTTGGTGTCCAGAGAGCAGGTGGTCCCGCATGCATTCTACCCCGTTGTAGCTGCTGACAACTCACAGAGTCAGTGTGAGGTAGCTCAAGTTCCTTTTGAGTGGGGGGGGGTCTCAGGTACTCTTCAGGTTGCTGTGAGGCCCGCCATGCCTGTTGATTGTCTCCTGGGCAATGATTTGGAGGACTCCCCTTGGGCTAAGGTGGAGAGGAAATCGCATCTGGAAATGTTGGGTCTGCCTGAGTGGGTGTGTGCGACCACCCGGTCCATGTCAGTTAGTAAGGGTGTTGATGGGGGCCCGGAGCCTGAGAGTATGGCCCAGGTCCCAACCGTGAAGAGAAGAGGCAGGGAGCGCGGGAAACCGTCCCCCATCGTTCCCGCGGTCCAGGAGGGAGCAGACCCTGAGGGGGATGCCCTGGAACCGACAGGAGAACAAGTGGCCGAACTGGGAGACCTGCCCGAGCTGACCCATTGGCAGCAGGATGGTGGTCCCTCCAGGGAGGAATTTTGTGCTGAACAGAAAGTGTGCCCTTCTCTTGTGGGTATGAGGCAGCAGGCCTCAGCCCAAACGACAGGTGATCAGTCAGGATCACATTGGGTCTACTGGGAGAACGACCTCCTGTATAGCGAGCCTAAGGCTGCTGAACCTGGGTCAGCCCGTGTGCTGGTGGTACCCCAGCGCTTCAGAGCCTTCCTACTGGGGTTGGCTCATGACGTTCCGTTAGCTGGACATCTGGGGCAGGACAAGACCTATGACAGGCTTGTCACCCATTTTTATTGGCCCCAGATGAGAAGGGATTCAGATATCCATTGTAGGACCTGTCAAACTTGCCAGGCAAGTGGGAAAAGTGGGCGGAAGCAGAAGGCTCCCCTCCAAACTTTTCCCGTCGTCAGTACCCCCTTTGAGCGAGTGGGAATTGACATTGTGGGGCCACTGGACCCCAAGACAGCCATGGGCAACAGGTTTATCCTGGTCTTGGTGGACCATGCCACCCGGTACCCGGAAGCCATCCCTCTCCGCACAGTGACGGCCCCCGTGGTGGGACGGGCACTGATGGGTGTTTTCTCCCGCATGGGGTTCCCCAGAGAGGTGGTGTCAGACCGGGGCACCAACTTCATTTCGAATTATATGAAGTCTCTGTGGAAGGAGTGTGGGGTAACCTACAAGTTTACCACTCCTTACCACCCTCAAGGTAATGGGCTGGTTGAGAGATTCAACCGGACCCTAAAAGGCATGATCATGGGTCTTGAAGAACCAATGAGGCGTAAATGGGACGTCCTCTTGCCATGCCTGCTGTTTGCTTACCGTGAGGTGCCACAGAAGTCTCTAGGGTTCAGCCCCTTTGAGCTTTTGTATGGTCACCCGGTAAGAGGACCTTTGAGTCTGGTCAAAGAAGGCTGGGAGCAATCTCCCAGGAAACCTCCCCAGGATGTATATAGTTACATGCTGGCCTTTAGGAACCAGACTCGGCGCTTCAGAGATCTTGCTCAGGCAAATCTGGAGGCCAGCCAGGAAGAGATGAAGCGGTGGTACGATCAGAATGCCACTCTGGTTGAGCTTCAACCTGGTCAGAAAGTTTGGGTCATGGCCCCTGTGGAACCTTGTGCGCTCAAGGACAGGTGGACTGGACCATTTGAGGTTGTGGAGAAAAAGAGCGATGTCACCTACTTGGTGGACTTGAAGTCTCCCAGGAACCCCTTACGGGTCCTGCATGTCAACCGGTTAAAGCCCCACTTAGAAAGGTCCGAAGTGGGCATGCTCCTTGCCACAGATGCTGGGATGGAGGAGGAGAGTGAGCCTCTTCCTGACCTCCTGTGTGCAAAAGAAAAAGATGGGTCAGTGGATGGTGTTGTCCTCTCACACTGACCCCTGAGCAGCAGCAAGATTGTCGCCATCTGTTGGTACAATTCCCTGATCTGTTCTCCTTAATCCCTGGTGTCACTCAGTGGTGTGTCCATGATGTGGACACTGGGGACAGCACTCCTGTGAGGCACAAGGCCTACAGGGTGACTGAAAAGGTCAGAGCATATATCAAGGAGGAGGTCTCCAAGATGTTTGCCTTAGGGGTGGTTGAGTCCTCTAGCAGTCCTTGGGCCAGCCCAGTGGTCTTGGTCCCAAAGGCTGCAGCGCCTGGTGCTTCACCAGAACTTCGGTTCTGTGTGGATTACCGAGGACTCAATTCGGTCACCAAGACTGACGCGCACCCCATCCCCAGAGCTGATGAGCTCATCGATCGGTTGGGGGCTGCCCGGTACCTTAGTACGTTTGATCTAACGTCTGGGTACTGGCAGATCGCCTTGACTGATGGGGCAAAAGAGAGGTCTGCATTCTCCACCCCAGATGGGCACTACCAGTTCCGTGTGATGCCCTTTGGGATGAAGAATTCCCCTGCCACATTCCAGAGGTTGGTTAACCAGGTATTGGCCGGGCTGGAAGATTTCAGCGCCGCCTACCTGGACGATATAGCAGTGTTCAGCGCCAGCTGGGAGGAACACTTGCGCCACCTCCAGGAAGTGTTGTTGGCCCTGCGAAGAGCAGGCCTCACAATCAAGGCTAGTAAGTGCCAGATTGGGCAGGGTTCAGTGGTGTACTTGGGGCACCAAGTAGGGAGTGGCAAGGTGGCCCCCCTGCAACCCAAGATAGATACCATCCTGGCTTGGGAACCGCCCAAAACCCAGACTCAGGTGAGAGCCTTCTTGGGTCTCACGGGTTACTACAGGAGGTTTGTCAAGGGGTATGGCAACATTGTGCACCCCTTGACCTCGCTGACTTCCAGGAAGCAGCCGAGACTTGTGATCTGGACTGACGCCTGTCAGAACGCCTTTGACACCCTGAAAACTGCAATGTGTACAGCACCGGTCCTCCAGGCACCCGACTTTTCAAAAGAATTCATTGTCCAGACAGACGCTTCAGAGCATGGTGTGGGGGCTGTTCTAGCACAGATGAATGAGGAGGGCCGAGACTTACCTGTAGCCTTCATCAGCCGGAGGTTACTTCCCAGGGAACAAAGGTGGAGTGCGATAGAGCGTGAGGCATTTGCTGTGGTCTGGGCGCTGAAGAAGCTAAGACCCTACCTGTTTGGGACTCACTTCCGGGTTCAGACAGACCACAGGCCCCTCAGATGGTTAATGCAGATGAGGGGTGAGAACCCAAAACTGTTGAGGTGGTCCATTTCCCTACAGGGGATGGACTTTACGGTGGAACACCGCCCTGGTACAGATCACGCCAATGCTGATGGTCTGTCCAGATTTTTCCGCCTTAGTGATGAGGACTCCCTGGGTGAAGGTTAGTTCTCCCCACATTTCAGCTGGAGGGGACACGTGTTAGACCTGGCATCATTGGCATGAGTCTCTCCTCCATTTTTTTCTGTTTGCCTCCTCTGTTTACGATGTTTTTGCTGGATTATTGCTTTGGGCACTGTGCCACTGCTGATCAGTGCCACAGTGCAAGTGCTCCCTATGTTAAATTGTTACATTGATTGGTGTTACCATGATTGGCTTGGTTGACTTACTGTTCAGACCCTAGTCTAGTGCACTGCGTGTGCCAAGGGCGTGTAAGTTAACTGCTGCTGGTGGGCTTGCAGCCCTGGTTGTGCCACCCACAGAAGCAGCGTATAAAATGTGTCTCAGGCCTGCCACCGCAGCGGCTGCGTGCAGTCCCTGACTGCCATGTCGACTTGGTAAGGGAACCCACTTACCAGTCTCTAAACCTTCACTTTGCCACATTTCAGACACCTCTATGGTAGGCCCTAGGGCAGGGTGCATTGTTGGTAAAAGGTAGGTCATGCCCGGATGTGTGTGGCATGACCTAATAGTGAATTACAGCCATTTTCGTTTTTCACTATTGAAGGGCTACCTGCCTCCAATAGGCCAGACTGGGCAGACTGATTATTAACTCCATTATAATCTATCTGACTCAGGGAGCATGGTAGCAAGTCGAGTTTAGTATCCCTGAACTCAGAATTTAATAACACACCCTTTAGGACGGATGGTTTTTAAATTCTATGTTTGAAAATAGCACTTTTAGAAAGTGGCTATTTTCTTGTCCAACTATCTACCGGTCTCTGCTGGTTTGGTGTGTGTGTCAGGGGCTGGGTGGCTCCAGAGGTCTGAGTGAGTCAGTGTGGGGTGAATGGGGCGTTTACACATAGAGTGAGGGAAGAGTAGCCTGCCCTGCCTGACACAATACTGGCTCCGCCTCCTGCTGGGCGACTGATAGCCCTGCTCCTGCCAGTGACAATACTGGCTCCGCCTCCTGCTGGGCGGCTGAGGACTCTGCCCTGCTCAGTGAATAGGCCAGGTGCCTCTGCCTGGCAACACCCACAACAAACCTGAGATGGTGGGAATCTCCCTGCTTGGACAAAGGGAACAAAGGGAAAAAGGGGTATAAGAGAAGGACCCCTGAACCAAGAACTCAGATCACTTCTGACAAGGAAACCTGTACCAAGGACAAGAAGCCTGCTGATCTAAGGACTTGCCTCCCCTTTCTGCCAGAGTGCTGTTTTGCTGTGGAGGAACCTGAAGGCTGCTTCTTTATTTTTGCCAAGGAACAAGGAGAGAGGAACTTGGTGTGTACTCTCTGAACACTTGCTAGGAAATCTCCAAGGACTGGAAGAGTGCCAGTCTCCTGTTGAAGTCACAGGGCCAAAGGACTTCACCATCTACTGAATTGCTGAATTGCTGGAAAGTGTTGTCTCCAGTACACAAGGGAAAATCTGCAGTCTCGACGCCAGCAGCAACGCCAGTGAGCAGTGGGTATCGGCCCCGGCTCCAAGTGACCCCGTCTCGACGCCGGTATCGACGCCAGTGAGGAGTGAGTATCGGCTCTACCTCCAAGCGACCCCGTCCCGACGCCGCTGCTGATCGCATCGACTCGACGCCCTTCTCGACGCCGTGAGCGCTGCTCCGGCCCGACATCCCTCGACGCCGCTGCAGATTGACCCGACTCCGAGGCACGATCGACGCCGACCTCGACGCCGTGGATCCTCGTTTTCTTCGTTTCTCAAGGTACTGTACTTGTGGGGTCTGTTGCGACTCCAGGCTCGACGTAGCGCTCCTCGCGGTCGACGCCGAACCTTGGGAATCTTGTAGACTCGACGTCGTGTGACTCCTGTGGGGGTTACATTGTTGCCAAAGAACTGTGCTCAGAAGAATACTTTGCTAAAGAACTATTTGCCAAGAAGAAACCTTACTTGAACTATTATTTTTCCTTCCAAAGAGTATTTATTAAGACTGTGGTATATTTTTGTCGTTATTTGGTCTTGTGCTAAACCATATATAAAGATCCTATTTTTATAATAACTTCTGTGTCGTGTCCATCTGTAGTGTATTCACTTTATTACTGTATGTGGTCATAAATGCTTAACACACTGCCTCTGAGATAAGCCTGTCTGCTCTGCCAAGCTACCAAGGGGGTAGCAGGGGTTATCTGAGTGTGTAATCCCCTTTCCCTGACTAGAGTTGGTAGGTCCCTATTTGTCAGAAGTGTATACCTCTGCCAACTAGAGTGAATATGATCAGTGTAATATTTCTAAGCAATATAGAGCAGATGTGTCCCTTCCTTGATGATTTCAAATTGCGGAATATTAGGTATCATATTAAGTGGCTTCCCAGCCTACCAATTTTGTATTAAGAATATTTTCAAGTGCAAACATGAACAATGTTTAATTGTCAACAATGGAACATTGCTTTATAAAAAATGACATTTAGGTGTTGTACTGTTACCTACTATGATGTTTTAGTGTGTAAATATTGTATATAATATTTTGTAAATAGTGTTTTGTAAATTGCTTTCTAGCCCTGAAGAAGTTCCAAGAGGGATGAAACGCGTTGGCAAAGCAATTGTATGATGATTTTAAGAAGATAACTGATTTACAATAAAGAATGAACAAAAAAAACTACAATCAAGATTTACGTCATTCATAGATACATGCATTTTTGGGAAGCTTAATGAAAGTGTTACTTTGTTCTGTTTCTACTATAATAAGTTACATTATACTGGCTATAGAATAGTAATACATTTCTCGGGTGCAGGGCGCACACGGCGCAGCCAGCACTAAAAGCTTTCGAAGCACCTGCTGCAGCGTTTCTTTCCGCCGGCAATTACCAGGCCTCACAGAAATGTGTAGAAAACTCGTGTGATGAATTACCATCCTGGAAAGAGATCCGTGTTTTGTATAGTTGAGGTTGTGACCTCTGTGAAGTTAGTGCAGAGGGTTAATATGCCTGCTGCAAAGAACATGTACGAAGTCGATTACAGAGTGCATAGGATGGAAACAGATCTGCAGAATAATGCTTTCAAAAGAGACATCCGTTGGTGACTTGCAATTTATAACTTAAAGTCCTAATATAGAATAGTGAGCTATTAACTTTCAGCCCAGAACTGTGTAAACACACCGACAAATATACATTACACAATTGATTAATGTTGCAAAGAGGGTACATTTGGCGAAAAAACGATTCTTATTATTAAAGGAAGCTCCCAACTTTGCTCTTTCTTTTTCGACTCTGCGTTTGTGCTTCTCCACACCAAGCACTCTTAAACTACTGCCTACCAGTATGGGTGACATGTGACTCCTACACTTTCACTCCTTTGGCTTATGGGCAAAAAAACATTGTCGCACACGGCGCAGCCAGCACTAAATGCTTTCGAAGCACCTGCTGCAGTGTTTCTTTCCGCCGGCAATTACCAGGCCTCACAGAAATGTGTAGGAAACTTGTGTGATGAATTACCATCCTGGAAAGAGATCCGTGTTTTGTATAGTTGAGGTTGTGACCTCGGTGAAGTTAGTGCAGAGGGTTAATATGCCTGCTGCAAAGAACATGTACGAAGTCGATTACAGAGTGCATAGGATGGAAACAGATCTGCAGATTAATGCTTTCAAAAGAGACATCCGTTGGAGACTTGCAATTTATAACTTACAGTCCTAATATAGAATAGTGAGCTATTAACTTTCAGCCCAGAACTGCATAAACACACCGACAAATATACATTACAAAATTGATTAATGTTGCAAAGAGGGTACATTTGGCGAAAAGATCCGTGTTTTGTATAGTTGAGGTTGTGACCTCGGTGAAGTTAGAGCAGAGGGTTAATATGCCTGCTGCAAAGAACATGTACGATGTCGATTACAGAGTGCATAGGATGGGAACAGATCTGCAGATTAATGCTTTCAAAAGAGACATCCGTTGGTGACTTGCAATTTATAACTTAAAGTCCTAATATAGAATAGTGAGCTATTAACTTTCAGTCCATAACTGCGTAAACACACCGACAAATATACATTACACAATTGATTAATGTTGCAAAGAGGGTACATTTGGCGTAAAACGATTCTTATTATTAAAGAAAGCTCCCAACTTTGCTGTTTCTTTTTCGACTCTGCGTTTGTGCTTCTCCACACCAAGCACTCTTAAACTACTGCCTACCAGTATGGGTGGCATGTGACTCCTACACTTTCACTCCTTTGGCTTATGGGCAAAAAAACATTGTCGCACACGGCGCAGCCAGCACTAAATGCTTTCGAAGCACCTGCTGCAGCGTTTCTTTCCGCCGGCAATTACCAGGCCTCACAGAAATGTGTAGGAAACTTGTGTGATGAATTACCATCCTGGAAAGAGATCCATGTTTTGTATAGTTGAGGTTGTGACCTCGGTGAAGTTAGTGCAGAGGGTTCATATGCCTGCTGCAAAGAACATGTACGAAGTCGATTACAGAGTGCATAGGATGGAAACAGATCTGCAGATTAATGCTTTCAAAAGAGACATCAGTTGGTGACTTGCACTTTATAACTTAAACTCCTAATATAGAATAGTGAGCTATTAACTTTCAGCCCAGAACTGCATAAACACACCGACAAATATACATTACAAAATTGATTAATGTTGCAAAGAGGGTACATTTGGCGAAAAGATCCGTGTTTTGTATAGTTGAGGTTGTGACCTCGGTGAAGTTAGTGCAGAGGGTTAATATGCCTGCTGCAAAGAACATGTACGAAGTCGATTACAGAGTGCATAGGATGGGAACAGATCTGCAGATTAATGCTTTCAAAAGAGACATCCGTTGGTGACTTGCAATTTATAACTTAAAGTCCTAATATAGAATAGTGAGCTATTAACTTTCAGTTCATAACTGCGTGAACACACCGACAAATATACATTACACAATTGATTAATGTTGCAAAGAGGGTACATTTGGCGAAAAAACGATTCTTATTATTAAAGGAAGCTCCCAACTTTGCTGTTTCTTTTTCGATACAACTTACCGATTCTCAAGGAACGTAGGGCTCACGTCTGGCCAGCTGCAAAAGTGAGGGGGAAATGGCAGGAGGCACGCTGGCTGATACCTTTTATATCCCACCCATACGTTTTTACAAGGGTGACGGTAAATTAGTACATTACGTATGGTTTGAAATGTACATATTTTGTGGGAATAAATACACAGCCTAGGGTGACGGTAAATTAGTACATTACGTATGGTTTGAAATGTACGTATTTTGTGGGAATAAATACACAGCCAAAAAAAATGGAAAAAAGGGGAATAGAAATAAAAGAATTGCCGTCAGGGTTAAGGGGAGGGGGCGCAGGGGGGCAGGGACGCGATAATATCGCTTGACAAGTTTTCCTTTAGCATTATTATTGCACAGCATTCAATGGTTTACTGATTTTAATAAAGCAAAAATATATTAATGTTTCTCTGTCAGCCGGAGCCCTTAGTTTAAATGTAAAAAATGTAAATTTGATACTTGTATAGCGCACTTCTCACCCGCAAGGGTCTCAAGGCGCTTGTACGAATACCGCTGTGGAACCCATCCTGGCTTTTCCTGTGAGGCATCCACTCCTGGGCACCCCCAAGGTGGAGGCCAGGCATCCTTAGCGTTGTGGGGGCCGTTGTGGAGATTAAGCAAGCTATTGCCCAGAGTTGCAGAGTGGGGCTCCATGATTGGAATAGGCACCGAGAATTATAAGGTCTGTGGAATTTTTTGAGCCCAAGACCCGCCGAGGCGGGGAATTGAACCCTGGTCCCAGGCTAGACCTCTGCCTCAGGGTCTGCCGCTCTAATCATTGAGCCACACTTCTTCTCAGGTTTGATGTGGAACGGGGGTAGGTGGGACAAGTGGATTTTACAGGACATGTAGATCTCAGTAGCATTTTGTCCCTTGGACAACTAGATTATTTGGAAAATTACACACCCCTGCAGAGGTTTGGAAGGTGATCTATAAGCTAAACTGAGAGCATATTTTTTGTAAATTCACATTATCTTTCTCAGTCATGTAAGAATGAAGTCTGACATTCTCAGTAAAACATGTACATCCAACAAGGGCAGAGACTGTCAGTTGATTCCTTTGTGTTCTATTGCAGCTTCCCAGAGTGCTCTAAAGAACAACTAGAGCGCTAACAGTCTTACTTATGACAAAAGTATGGCACACCTGAAGCCATCTTGATTGGAATAAAGTGGTAACACTTAAAACATTTAATTTACAAAGGAACAAAATGAGGGGGTTCATTTTGCCATATACATTATGATTAGTGCTGCAGAAAGAAAAACTAGGGCACATTTTGACTTCTGAAATCCTCTTTTATTTCATAAAAACATTCTGACATGCAGACTGAAACATGCACTTTGAATACCAGCAGCAGACTTGCCTGGTGAGCAGTAGCTTTACTACAGTGATCTAATGAGCAACTAGAGTGCTAACATTTAGAATTTATGGAAAAAGTGTGACACATCTGAATGCCTTCTTGATGGAATCAAAGTAAAAACTGAAAGTATTTCCTACTGAGGAGACTGCAGCAAATGAGGAAATTAGGAAACTTCATAACAAATAAATCTCCCAAGATGGCCACCAGAGACAAAAGAGCCCAAATGTAGCCCAAATATCACCCAGATGTAGCCCAAGTATAGCCCACTGACAGAATGTCCCAGAGTGTTCTTAAGAACAACTAGAGCGCTTACTGTCTTACTTATGACAAAAGTAAGGAACACCTGAAGCCATCTTGATTGGAATAAACTGGTAACACTTAAAACATTTAATTTAAAAAGGAACACAATGAGGGGGTTCATTTTGCCATAGAAATTATGATTAGTGCTGAAGAAAGAAAAATTAGGGCACATTTTGAGGGACTTCTCAAATCCTCTTCTATTTCATTAAAAAATTCTGATATGCAGACTGAAACATGCACTTCTAATACTAGCAGCAGACTTCCGTGGTGAGCAGTAGCTTTACTACAGTGATCTAATGAGCAACTAGAGTGCTAACATTCAGAATTTATGGCAAATGTGTGACATATCTGAATACCTTCTTGATGGAATCAAAGTAAAAAACTGAAAGCATATCCTACTGAGGAGACTGCAGTAAATGAGGAAATTAGGAAACTTCATAACAAATAAATCTCCTAAAATGGCCACCAGAGACAAAAGAGCCCAAATGTAGCCCAAATATCACCCAGATGTAGCCCAAATGTAGCCCAATGACAGAAGTGTGCAAAACACTTATTTTTTGTGTATTTGCAGTTTTATATAGTGCAGACTTGTCAGGTATTAAGAGTGCTTTACATGAACATTGGTTACATCACACAAGATCAAATTCATTTTGGTTGTAGACATGGGGAGATTAAGTGATTTGACCAGAATCACAGACTGTTGAGCTGAAGCAGAAACTCTAACCTGGTTCCCCAGTTGCAAAGTCTGCAGCTCTGGAAGTAACACCACACCCTCTCCCCTTGGATGCAACATTTAATCAAGTGGTCAACTGGATAAAAAAACTAAGATTACAAATAATTTAAAAGTTCTTTGTCGCTATTTGAAAACTCAGAAAATATGTCCTCATTTTAGTTTTTTAGAGCACTAACCATAATTTTGATGCAAATAAGACCCTCTCATATATGTACTTTCTAAAGGAAATGCTCTAGGCATTACAGTTTTGATTACATCAAGATGACGTCAGGCATTCCACACTTTTGTAATAAATATAGAATGTTAGCAATCTAGTTGTTCATTGGGATACTGTTGAGAGGCAGAGGCCAGGGGCACGGACTCTGAAAATTGAAGGCAGGTAGGAGAGTGCAGAGGCAACAATTTGACCACACTAGGCAGGCAGGAAGGGCAGTGGCAGCACAACAGACTATGGAGGGCAGTGGAAAGGGGGGCAGGGGCAACAAACCAACAATACAGGACTGGCAAGAGAGGCTGTGGCAATATAATAGACCATTGTGGGCAGAAGGAAGAGGCAGTGGTCATACAACCATACATGCCAACAGACCCATTTCAGCCTGGAAACGTCCAATGTTTTTAAGCTCAAATGGGCTTTACTTGATCTGTTTCCTGTCTACAATCTTCGGTTTTTCAATGTAACTCAAAGCGGAAAATCAATACCCCAGTTTTATTTCAAAATCTCCCTCTTACCAAGTTCAAAATGTTCGCAAGTATGGTACATTGGATCATGGTAGGCAAGAGGAATTGGGGTAGGGACATGGACTCGGATAACAGAGGACAGGAGGGACATTGAGAGGTGCACCAAACTGACCCTACAGGGCAGGCATCAGGGTTTGCAGCAGCACAATACACCACACAGGGCATGCGGGACGGAAGTGCATCACAACAATACATAGAAAGCAATAGGGAGGGGACAGGACCATGCACATGGACAACAGACAAAAGAGGGGAAAGAGGCAATGGTAGCTAGCTGACCATAATGGACAGACAGGAGAGAAAGCTGCAGCATAACAGACCATAAAGGGCAGGAGGGACGGATCAGGGGCATTACAATGGAACCGACAAGCCAGGAGGGAGAGAATAGGGGTCTGCACATGGAAACAGAGGGCTGGGGGCAAGGGGGCAGGCCAGGAGCAGCAAGATGACCATGGAGGTCAGGCAGGATGGGCACTAGAAACAAGAAACACCATGGAGAGCAACAGTGAGACTAGGATGGCATACACACAGACCATGGAGGGAAGGTGGGAGGGGGTCAGGAGCAGCTAGCTGACCACACAGGGAAGGTGGGAGGGGCCATGGCAGCACAGAAGACCATGCATGGCAAGCGGGAGGGTTAGTGGCAGCACAATGGCTATGATGGGCAAGAAGGAGGGTGCAGGGGCATGCACAAAGGACCATGGAGGATAGAAGGGAGGGTCAGGACCTGGGCACAGACAAGAGAGTTCAGGGGAAGGGGCCTCACAACAGACCGCGCGGGGCAGGCAGGAGGAGCATTTGCAGCACAACAGACCAGGGAGGGCAGAAGGGTGTGGCAGTAAAATGGACCATGGAGGACAGGAGGAAGGGGATAGGGGCATGGCATGTGGACAGGCAGGGTGGAGGTGGCAGGGACAGGTTACAGTCATCTGGCAATGCTAGGCAGGTGGTAGGGGAGTGGCAGCTCAACAGAACACTCAGAGTAGATAGGAGTGGCAGGTCCATGGAACATGGTGGTCAAAAAGGATGGAGCAAGGGCATGCACAAAGACATCTGAGGGCAGGGGGAAGGAGAATAGGGGCAGCAAGCAAAGCACAGAGGCTAAGCAGGAGGTCAATGATGGGCCATAGAATTGGGCAATGGAGGGCAGGATGAGTGGACTGGTACATCATGCTAAATGCAGGGCAGTGGCAGCACATCAGACCATGCATGGCAGGAGGGAGGAGGCTAGTCCATGGATTCAGACAACAGAGGATAGGGAGGAGGTGGATGGGGCAGCAAGCTAACTGTTCATAGAAGGTGGGTATTAGGAACTTTATTGTTTTTAAAATGTGTGTCTGTGCGAACTACTTAAAATATGAACAAGTATGCAGCATAATCTCACTTTTATTCAGGAAGAAGAGGACGATTGGGACTGTGACTCCGGGCTCACTTGGCAGAAACATCCCCTGACCCTCCACCCCCCATCGCAAAATGTAATGCCCGTGAAAAGGGTAGGTGGACGCAGTGTTATATAGAACATAGTCCTGAGAGCACGATTGAAAATGAAAACTAGATATAGTATATGGTATAAACTAAGCACCAAAAAGTGTGATATAAGATGAACCAGGGCGTGAAATATAATATGCAATACATTGTGCGCAATGACAGATTCATTGGAGAGCGCGAGATAGCACAGGCACTAGCGCTTGCTATGTGATATGCGCCTTGGAGTGTACTATGCACAGGGCAGTGTTGTGTAACCTAAGTAGTCTCTAAAGTTGTAATATAAAATATGTGCTGGGTAGTGTAACATTATATATGCACTGTGACAAAGATATTGATCCCAGATTGTAATATGTATGGCATAGCGCTGTGCTTTATAACATAGGCATCGAGGAAGGCACGTTAGATGGGGCAATATAACCCGTGCGAAGGCAAGTGTGGCATGACATATTCACGGGGTGGTGTTACAGTGCACATGGGCTAGAGAGTGTCATAGCATACGCACTAGCTGGTGGAATACAACACAGAGGTGTGTGGCACTCGGCGGGCACTGGTGGGTGTAACACAGCATTGGGCTCAGCCAGGAGCACGCTGTGACTCTCAAGTGAGGTTTGTCTCCTTTCCAGAGAGTAAAATAAAAAGTATTACACATCCGGCGGTGGATGTGTGTTTTATGAATCGTGAGGGGGTTTCTTGCATAGTTTGGTCGAATTTTTGTCGAATACCCTTTGAATGGCTTGGTGTGCATGTGTATTAAATGCGCCCGTCAATAGCTACCCATGTTTGTATAAATAAACGACAAGGGTGTCTACTTGGAGAGTACCCACCAGCGGGGGCGTCGGGATTAGGCACGGTAGGGTGTCAGACATGTCAGAGCTTCACTAGCGGTGTGAATACATTCTACGTGGATTCATGGTATGCATAGTCGCCTTTTAATGAATATCACGCAAATCGTTGTGGTGATAGGTGCATACGGTTTGTCCAGCATGTCCTAGGTGTTTCTATAAATATATATTTTTTTAAAACAAAGGCCGGCCCCGGGGATGGGGTCCCCGGGGCCATAAGTGGCCTGAGGAGGAGGGCAACACAGCCCCCCTCCTAAAGAATAAAAAAATAAAAAAAGGCAATGACCTGGGGGTTGGGGTCCCCGGGGCCGATTAAGGCCTTGGGAGGGCCAAATTAATTTTTTTCAACAAAAAAAATTAGGGTGTAGGCCCTGGGGGATGGGGTCCCCAGGGCTAATAAATTAGAAAAAGAAAGGTGGCCACACAGCCCTCCTCCTTAAAAATAAATAAATAAAAGACCGGCATCGCTCTGGAGGCCACGCCCCATCCTTGCAGCACTCTGCAAACGCGCCCCCTGGCCAGTTGTAAGTTGAGGAATTAATTCCCCTTCAATACTGAGGGTCCCTGAGGGCCAACTAGCCCAACAGGTATCTCCAGTATGCGCCAGGGAGCTGCGTTGCAGACAGGTGTTCTGAGGCCACGCCCATTTTTACACCTCCATGCAACACAGCTCTGTGGCGCTTACTGGAGGTACCTAGTGGGCTAGTTTGACCCTAGGGACCCTTAGGATTCAAGGGGACTTAATCTCTCAACTCAGAACGCCCACAGGCCCTGTGGCGCGTTTTTAAGTTGGGGAAATAATTCCCTTTCAATCCTGAGGGACCCTGGGGTCCAACTAGCCCACCAGCTGCTTCCAGTAAGCACCACTGCTTTGCGTTGCAGAGAGGTGGTGCAGGCCGTGACACTTTTTACACCTCTCTGCAACGCAGCTCTGTGGCGCTTACTGGAGGTACCTAGTGGTCTAGTTGGACCCTAGGGACCCTCAGGATTCAAGGGGACCTAATCTCCCAACTTAAAACGGCTACAGGGCGTGTTTACACAGTGTGGAAGGGAGGGGACGGGGCATGAGGTGACGTGTTGCGTTTTAAGAGGTAGTTTTAATCCCCTGCCCTATTATATACTAGGTGCTTACAGAGGAGGTCATGCGAATCACAGGGGGACCCCAACACATAGTGTGCCCTACTGTATGTAGGAGTTTTCACTGTATTCTGAGTGTCTTTTAACATAGCACTGGCTCTAGGACTGGTTAATCAGACTCAGTTACCACCAGTATCCGTCTGAAAAAGTTGAGGGTACAGGATAATTTTGCAACAAGGCTTGTTTCTGCTCTTCCGTTTGTTCTTTCTGCACGTTATACTTCTTCCTGCACTTTTCTTCGTCTTTGAGGACTTCTGTTGCCCCTTTCTGCATTTCTTTTTTTTCTTTCTGTGCGTTTTTCCTTCTTTCTTCACATGTCCTATCTCTGTAGGCATAGCTAGAAATTAGCATTTAAAAAACCTTTGAAATTCACTGAAAAAAACATAGGTTTCAGGCATGTTATAGCTAGGAATTAGCATTTAAAAAACCTTAGAAATTCACTGAAAAAACCATAGGTTTCAGGGACGTTATAGTTAGCTGGACTTTTCACTCATACAAAACCAGAGAAATTCCCCTGTTATAGCTAGTTCAGCTAACTATAACTCGCGCGCCCGCAATGCACTGCTGATGACGTCACATATTACATCAGCTCACTCAGCTAACTATAATGCCCCTGAAACCTATGGTTTTTTCAGTGAATATATATATAAATATATAAAAATTATCAAATCAAATTCAAATTAATAAAATGATTATTAGACAATTAAATAACTTACATTTTAACTGATTAAGTGCGTGATTTACAATTAAAAATCAATCAGCATTAATTTCCCACACTATATCACTACAAACCCAACAACCATATACTATATTCTAAATTACTAATTAAATGAAAAATGATACATTCAAACTGTATATATATATATATGAGCCAGAGATTGATGTAATACAACCCACTTTAGCGAAGAAGCTCTATTTGCAATTTAGATATGGCACTTTGCCTTTTTACTCTAATATTGATAGGTGGAAAGGGGGTCCAGCACGTCCTTGCCCAGGTTGTTGAACTGAGGAAGAAACTACTGTACATGTTATCCTTTTCTACCCAGCATATGCTAACACTAGGAGGAAATAGATAATTCAGTTGTGCAAAAATCTGGGTGTAAAGCAATATTTGGTTTTTTTAGGATTCTAAAAACTGATACTAATGCAGTGATTGTGTCTGCAATAGCCAAATATTTGCTCTCTATGTGGACAATTCGAAGGAATCTGATAAATAACACTGCTACATATCTGCACTAAGTCTACTGGATAATGAGAGAACAGATTGCATTTTATTTATCATAATGATCATTGTTTTAATAACCTTAGAATTCTGGATAGTATTTAATTTTTTTTAACCTTTTAAGAATACGTTTAATAATTATCTATACAATTGTGATTATATGCATGAATTGGACTGACTGACTCACTGCATTTATTGTTTTATTTTTCATGTGCTTTTATGGTAAACCAAACCGCAATAAAGCTTGATTGAATTGAATTGAATATATATATATATATATATATATATATATATATATATATATATATATATATATATATATATATATATATATATATATATATATATATATACATACATACATATATATTACCTACTGGCGGTCGCCAGTAGGTAGTTATAGTTAGGACCACGTTTCCATAGGAAAACCTCAACATTCTATTTTGAATAACTTTGGCGCCGGTCGACGAATCCTCGCGAATTTCTCAAAATAGGTGGGGCGCTACGCTCCGCTCCTACCCTGAAAGTCTCGGGGGGATCCGTCAAGCGGGGGCTGAGATAAAAGGGGGGTCCCAAAACGCGTTTTTCCATGCATTTTTCCATAGGACCTTTAGAACGAGCTACAGCCCGAACGGCTGAACAGAATTACTCAAAATTTGGCAGAGAGGTAGTCCCTAGGTCAAGGAAGTGCCTTTTGTAGGTTTGGTGTAAATCTGTTCAGTAGATTCTGAGAAAATAGCCTTTAAATCAATATATATATCTGAGCCCGCTTACGGTACGCTTACCGTACGCTTACGGTAAGCGTACGGTGGCGTGCGCGAGCGCGATTCTGATTGGCTCTTAGATCTTAGTAAACATTCGAATCGGCCGAAACCAGGAAGCGGCGGCCGCCATTTTGTGTATTTCACTCTGAAAAAAAAGAGTGAAAACAAGGAAAGGGGGCAATGAGGAGAGTTACAGACCCCCTTACATTTGTGAGGGGGTCAAAGAAGGACTGTAAAGTACAAAGAAAACATTTATTGATTTTAAAAAAAATCACGGGGTACGCGTACGGTAAGCTTACGGTAAGCGTACGGTAGAAAAAAAAAAAAAAAAAAATGAAAATCAGATTTAAGTGTTTAGATATTAGGGGGCTCTAAAAAGAGCCGTTGTGTTTATGAAATGATTTTTTAGTGGTACCTACAAGTAAGTACCGATGCAGAGTCTAAGGTTCAAGAGGAAGACTCTGTTCCCTTCATCATTGAAGTGCACACCATCTCCTCTATAAATGTCTTGCATGTCATAACGCAAGTTGTTGTGGTAAATGGCACCCATACCATAGTCACGGAGGAAAGCAGAAACAGATTTGTTGACGTGCTTTCTTGCTTTGTCATCGCACCGCGTGCCCACCGTGCGTGCACGGCACTAACTGCGTAAAGTGGGCACGCGGTGCGCGAAGCGCACCGCGTGCTTACTGTGCGCGCACGGTGCGCAAAGCGCACCGTGCGCGCACGGAACGAACTGCGTTAAGTGGGCGCGCACGCCACGAATGGCGTAAAGTAACTTAGCATTTAAAAAACCGTACAAATTCACTGAAAAAACCATAGGTTTCACACACGTTATAGTTAGGAATTAGCATTTAAAAAACCTTGCAAATTCACTGAAAAAACCATAGGTTTCACACATGTTATAGTTAGCGGAAATTTTACTGATAAAAAACCAATGAAATTCCCCCGTTATAGTTAGTGCAGGCAACTATAACTCACGCGACCGCAATCTTCTGCTGATGACATATGTGTCTTTATGAAAAAAAAATATTTGTAATATATGTATAGCTAAAAATGTATGGAAGAAGACATGGGCAAATAAGTGTCTAAATACAGTATTAGCATCAGCAGAGGATTGCGGTCGCGTGAGTTATAGTTGCCTGCACTAACTATAACGGGGGAATTTCATTGGTTTTTTATCAGTAAAATTTCCGCTAACTATAACATGTGTGAAACCTATGGTTTTTTCAGTGAATATATATATACATATATATATATATATATATATATATATATATATATATATATATATATATATATATATACCACCAATCACGCTTTATGGATAAAAACGGGTCTGACTCATGCTTGGGTTACACCTCAGAAATGTAATGCCACCATGCAGCACTATTTTGATATCGCGATGTCCTCTCTCACAGCTCCTGGCAGACGCGTTTCGGCGGATGCCTTTATCAATGCCGGTTGTGTGCTGGAAAGTTCAAAAGTAAAGACTTTCGCGGGTAGTTCGTTTAAAAACTCCAGGTGAGTAATCCCATTGGACCCTAGATGTAATCATAGACAGAGGACTGTGAAAGTTCCAAAGTAAGTACTTGTCCCCTCTCTAAGTCCAAGGTTCCTCCAGTGCACCAATCACGCTTCGGGAGCGATGAAACGCTGAAATCGCGAGCCCGGTTCAGTAACCCGCTCGTGCATACATTTGTGCACTGACAGAGTCAGCCCTCAAGCGCCATGCTCCTTGTAAGTTGCGCGATCCATGGCGGATTTCATCGCCGAAGTGCAACTCATCAACAGTACATCTGTTGCTCTTTCCCCAGTGCCTTCCAAAATCCAGGCTGGGGGTCGCCGCATTGTGCAGTTCATGTACGGAGTCCACAAGGTTGCCGGCGATATGCAGAGCACCAGACCAAGAGGCGTGTCAGAATGCAGAGCCGACCTCCGCCACAAATACACCACCAATCCCGCTTTATGGATAAAAACGGGTCTGACACATGCTTGGGTTGCACCTCAGAAATTTAATGCCACCATGCAGCACTATTTTGATATCGCGATGTCCTCTCTCACAGCTCCTGGCAGACGCGTTTCGGCGTTTCGCGTTTAGGTATATATATGTATATATCGAACCAACGCCTGCTCCCAAATGAAGAAAAGGCACGACACACCCTCCGGGATTTTTTGAAAGGCTTTAATGATTGTATCTTGTGCGGTGCTGTTAGTCCATGAAACGCATTGGCATATGCGTTTCAGCCTTCAATGGCTTTCATCAGTGCCGGATTTCACGGGCTCCACGCTCCATCAGGGGGTCAGACAGGGTACAGGTGATGTGAAATCCATCCCTGGTTACATGCTGTTACGCCCCTCCTCCAATTTAATGGGTGTACTATCCTCACGAGCTCTCTCTCTTGAGCAGATGCATGCGGGTTGTTGCAGTCCGGTTGGGGGTCTATACTGTGACAGACACACTCCAAACATCCAGTGATGTCCCAATTGTATGGAACCAGGCCACATGCCAGCTCAGGTGCCCTGAAGAGTGTTTAAAACCTTTCGTGGCTCCCTTTACTCAGGCATTACGTATTGCCTCCTCTCTCCCCTTGCAGCAAATAAAATCAAGTGGTGACAGAAACTGCTGGAGGGCTCCGTGCATTGCAGAACATGCAAAAATCCAAGAAGAGTGCTGGTCTCAAACACGGTGCTCCTGGCCGAGAGGGGGTGTCGTTAGTCAGCGACCCGCTTGCTGACAAAACATTGAACTAACACCTGCTCCCAATGAAGAAAAGGCATGACACACCCCCGGGATCTTTTGAAAGGCTTTAATGATTGTATCTTGCACGGTGCTGGCAGTCCATGAAACACATTGGCATACGCGTTTCAGCCTTCATTGGCTTTCATCAGTGCCGGAATTTCACGGACTCCACACTCCTTCAGGGGGTCAGACAGGGTACCGTTGATGTGAATTTCGTCCTTGGTTAAATGCTGTTATGCCCCTCCTCCAATTTAAAGGTGTACTGTCCTCACACACTCTCTCTCCTGAGCAGATGCATGCTAGTAGTTGGTATATATATGAACATTATAACAATTATACTAATAAAATGAAGGGCCCGATTATGACTTTGGTGGAGCAGCGTTGGCTCCTTCTAGCCTCTGCACCACCCAAGACGTGGTGAGACCACCTGCCAGATTAGGAGTTTCCTCCTGTCTGGCGGGTTGGTTTTTGGGGTCCCCATGACCGAGAGGGAGTGTCGTCAGTCAGCGACCCGCTTGCTGACAAAACATCGAACCAACGCCTGCTCCCAATGAAGGAAAGGCATGACACAACCCCAGGATCTTTTGAAAGGCTTTAATGATTGTATCTTGCGCGGTGCTGGCAGTCCATAAAACGCATTGGCATACGCGTTTCAGCCTTCATTGGCTTTCATCCGTGCCGGATTTCACGGGCTCCACACTCCTTCAGGGGGTTAGACACGGTACAGGTGATGTGAATTCCGTCCCTGGTTAAATGCTGTTACACCCCTCCTCCAACTTAAAGGTGTACTGTCCTCACATAATCTATCGAGCAGATGCATGCTGGTAGTTGGTATATATATAAACATTATAACATTTATACTAATAAAATGAATGGCCCGATTATGACTTTGGTGGTGCAACATTGAGTTCTCCTAGCCTCTGCACCACCTAAGACGTGGTGAGACCACCTGTCAGATTAGGAGTTTCCACCTGTCTGGTGGGTTGGTTTTTGGGGTCCCCATGACGGTGCCTCCAAAAATAGGCACCGTAATGGGAACTCCAAAAACAGTTCTGCACGGCATGGATTAAAAATTACATGCCGTGCAGGAACTGGGGTGCATGCTCACAGGGGAGCACATGTGGAGCCTTGTGTGCATCCCCATGCAGAGTAGGCAATGGGAGGCACTGCAGGGCCCTCTTTGCTTCCTCTCCACCACAGTGTTCATGAGGGTGAACCTCCATGGCACTGCCGGCAGAAAGAAGACTTGTAATATGTTTGGCAGGAATGCAGCAGTCACGCCAAGCATATTGCGGCCTCCTGACCACCTCAAAACTGCCAGGGAATGGCGATTCCCTGGCAGCTGCAGCAGAGCTTTGGCTGTCTGACCACCTAATTCATAATAGGGCAGCTGAGAGACCGCTACCACCGCACCCTCACAAGTCTGACTCATAATTGGGCCCCTAACACTTGAAACTAATATGCATTACATTATTTAAAAATTATATTTACTACAACTATTTTAAAGTATATAATCTTAAATGCAATATTCATAAACACTTCTTATACACAAAAAACAATAATATTAGTATATAAAATATTTTTTCTCAAGATAATTTGGTAGTAAAAATATTTTTAATCCAATGTTCATGTCATATATTAATCTTGAAATAGTGTCATTCACCAGCAGGCAAACATATTAAGGGCCCTATTACGATGTTGGGCGGACCCCCAACACCATATTAGTATGGGAACCCACCGACCATTGGTTGGCGGTTTAGCATTCCTAATTACAATGCAACAGCACATGGTGCAGTCACAAACTCCCATTTCCCTTAGAGAATCCGGCCATAGCACAAGCTCCGAAAGAGAAATGGAAGTTTGTGTGAAATCCTGCACACAGTACCTGCCACACGATGCATGGGTTCACATGGGGGCACCATAGGTGCCCCCTCGGCCCACAACCGGAGGCCGAAGGGAGAAGTGGGCCCTGCTAGGGGCCCCCAATGTCTCTTTCCGACAGGCTTTCCATGTCAGAAAGCACGGCATGGAAAGCCTGTCGGAAACTGACATGGTAATCCTGACAGCAGAAACGCCATCCTCAGGGATTACGTTGTGGTCTCCGACTGGCCGACGGATCCTGGAGCCTTTCGGAATCCAGCTGGAAAGACTGTCTGGTTTCACTTTTGACCGCCGTAATCATATACGGCTGTCGAAAGTGGGACCAACGAGGAGACTTCCGAGTCCATCCTGAGGTCAGAGGCTTTCCGAGTCTTATCGTAATCTGGCCCTTAGTGTTCCAACAACCCAACTCCTCACCCCTTAACCACCTAAATACCATCTCAACTAGAGACCTTAATAGTACATTTCAAACATCATGGCTGAGTTATCGTTTCACCACCAGGCATAGCCTTATGGGTATTTTGGCAAACTTGGACTGTTATAAAACACAGTCTCTATTGAAGGCCTTAAATGAAGCTTAAAGCAGTAATGGAAAATGTTTCAATGCTAGCCTCATATTTCACAGAGCAGGGGAGTCGTTGCTACACTGGATGCATTAGAGACAGAGTTCTCCTCCAGTTTTTTCTTTCCTAATTCGAGAGCAAAGAAATATTTTACTGAGCGATGCTTAAATTAATTGTTTAAAGGCCATTGGCTGTACAGGCAGGTCTGAAAAACAATATGTGAAATATTCCAATATTTTAAAGTTTGGCAAAGCATCCAGAAGCATTATTTCTCGGCAGTAGCAGCCCATATATGCACGATCATACCTTTTTAAACCACTCTTAATTCCCATTTTGAATTAAATGCAAAATGGCTTTCATAGATAGAAAAATCTATTGTGCAGTTGCGAACTCTCAGATTGCGGAATGCATGGTTTGTAATCTAAAAAATGGCTTTGTTCTTCGGCACAAATGTATTTTACAGACAACATATTAAAATCACAAATTCACCCCAGTGCAAAAGGGCAACTAAGTTCTCATTGTGAGCTACGCAAAAATATTCCCTCAAAGAGTAGATCTGTATTCATATCTAAAATGACTGGTACGTCCATGATGTCATGCTTACACTTACTCACTGATGTCAGGCCTCATTTCTGAAAAGTGTTGCATCACTGCGTACAAACAGCGATGCAACACTTATCGGTGCGTCCTCCTTACGACACCGTGGATGCACTGTATTTACTGTACGGCGCTCCATGTCGCAAGGATTTACAGCTACGTCAGTATTTCTGATGTATCTGTATGCGCAGTAATGACGCATTGCTGGAGTGTGTTTGCAAAGTGAAGCTGCTCCAGCAATGGGTCATTGCACATGGGCAAGTCCCATGTTAAAGGCACCTGTTTCCATCTTACGCCTTCTGTGAGGCAGGCGTAAGAGTTTGACGCAGTGGCATCCTAGAGTTGGCATAGTGAAATCTCATAGATTTCACTGTGCCACTTCTACGACCCTATTTTATGGGGAAACGCCCACCCTACATACATTGTACCTGACCCAGGCATAATGTAGCACAGGGCTTTACAAAATGACGCATCTGCTTAGATGCGTCACTTTGTAAGTATGGCACAACGTGGCGCATCTCTTACGCTGCTGCAGTGTCACAAAAAGTGGCGCAATGGTGATGCAAGGGACTCATAAATAGGCCCCATCATATTAAAGCTTTTCCAATGTCCGTCCTTATGTAACATAAGTGTTTTGAGTTTACAAACAACAAACCCTGAAAGAGAACAGTGAGCTCATAAGACAGCAGAGATTCTTCAATTAACAAAAGCGTACAAGTGTTTTACCCAAAATAATAGCAACGTAGTCTATTTACCTAGGGTGCATTGTAAGACATTATAATGCATTGTATCATTCTGGAATGAATTTATGCAACTAGTTCCAAAAATGTGCATTCCATAGCCACAAATAATTATTTGTCTGCTTCTGCAGCATGTCCTTTTAAATTGTCGATCACGACACATTTGCATTCTCCCCAAATAATGAAAATGACTTTACGACTCCATCCAGTCACTTTACATTTTCCAATCTGCCACAATCTTACAATCCGCAATGACAAGTCAATTTCCTGTCTCGTGCGCTAATTTGCCAACTGATCATGACCAGTCCTGCTTAAAATCAATCGTGGCTGTCTTTGACCCTCTGATATCAATTTGCTGATGCTTTCTCTTACCATTAGCACAGTAATAATAGAAGATGTGACATCTTAACTTCGAAATATTGAATCTAATTTCAAAGACGTGTTACATGGCAGGCAATTCAGATTAGTCTGCAAGATGCAACCTCTCTAAATTATCCCACAGGATTAAAAACTTGACAGGCATTGACAAATGGCTATTGTTGTCTTCTTGCTCATTCAACGGCCTCGGTAAAACAAGCAGAATCAATTTGCTTTTCTTCAAGACTTCGAGCAAGGAACCAGCCTTGAATCTGTTCACAAATGTGAGTGGAAAAACACAGACTACAACCCACCACAGATAAAGGCTTCCCTCCTTGGCTTTGTGAGAGACGGTATTAATGCAAAGACATCCCTTACTAGCAGATACCAGAAGGTGTGTATGTTCTTTCAGTTCTGGTTACTGCCTGGGTGTCTGCTCGCTTTTCTTCTCATGCGACTGGTCAATGAGGATTGCTCAACTTGGTCTCTCTGCCCTCCCTTGCTGGATCTCCAGTACAATCAGCCTCTGCTAAGGACAGGATTGCATAATGACAGTTTCTGGTGGATCTATCAAATCCTGGTAAGGGCTAGAATGTGCACGACCTGCACTACCTCACCATGGTGAGACCATCACTGAGTGCCACACAAGGAAGACATCGATTCAGTCAAAATTGACACACAAACTCAACACCTAAATCCAAAAACCTGAATTCCACTCACAACACCAACAAACCCCTTTTTAACAAATGTGAGCAAATCAATGCTGGCACTGCAGACGATAAGGCAAACACAATATCTAAAGCAGTGACACTCAAAGTATGGCCCGAGGCCAGTATGCGTTCCCCCTGACATTTACATTCAGCCCCCAAGTCAACAGAAGCACTGGGCTAATGTTTACTCGACTCAGCAATAACATTAAAAAGATGTTAAATAAACAGGTAGGCCTTATTTAAAGGTTAATTGAAGTTAAAGAAATGAAGTAACTAGGTTATCCTGCACCATTTAACTTTAGGAACACCTTTACTTTCTATAGACATCTTGCAGCAAATGTGTAAAAATATGATAAGGTCTCTTCAAAATTCAAAAAGTGTATTTCATTAACATGCACAACCATTTCACCATAGTACATCAAATTTTCTCCGTGCATTGAGAAATATTTTCTACAATGTGCTTGTTTTCAAGTATGAATTTAAAACAACCTCCCCCCAACCGGAATGTAGCGTCTTTCCCAGGCCTGGAGCATGCAGATAGATTATGCCACACACAGCAGCTTCCTATTAGGCAATAGAGAAACAGGCTCAGGCTTGTGAACAGAGCCTACATACGAGATCGCCTCTGCAGTAGTTTGAGCAGCCGGCAAGTGTCGATGTAGGTGTCTAAAGTGTGATGTGTCCCAAGTGACAGATTTCCCAGGACGATGTGCTGTCACCATGTGTCCCTTGCATGCCACCACCTGTAAAAGATCATTGGTGAAAGGAATGTCCATCTTTCGCTTTTGCCTCTGCTTTACCAGTATCCAGTCTTCTTTGTCAGACTGTTTCCTGGGTGATGCTCAGCAAACACTTTAACTTTTCTCTTGCAAGTGAATGTTGGTGGTACACAGTTTGTCAGCATTCATGGATCAATCTGATGTCTATTAAGTTCTAATGCTCCCTCAAACAACAACGTGGCTGGGCTCTCAACCATTGTGGAGTGAAGAGTTAATTGATAGGCCCTGAGGCACTGGCACATGGTTCAGTTTAAGTCGACTACTTCCATGGGCGCTCGTTGAATTACCCTCTTAAGGGTGCCCATACATCTTTTGACTACACCATTGGCTTGGGAAGAAAGGGGTGTACTATTATTGTGTTTACATTTTTTATTTTGAAGTTTAATGTGGCAAAACTTAACCCAAAGGTATCAGAGTGATATGCATGAGCACCAGTTGCATTACAGAGGGACACATTCATTTTAGGTATGGGGAGATTAAGTGATTTGCCCATAGTCACAGGATGCTGACGCCTCCTGCCAGACTCTAACCTTGTTCCCCAGCTTCAAAGTCAACTGCTCTTGCCGTTAAGCCATGTTGAGTAATACAAGAAACTCTTAGAATTATTTGCTGTTAAAAAGGTGGGCAATTGTCAGATTTGAGAATCTATGGATACCCAAGTTGCAAAGATGTTATTAAGCCTTTCTATGACCTTATCAAGATTTGTTGAGGACACTGCTTCCACTAAAGGAAATCGTGAATATTCGTTTATGACTACCATGAGATGTTGTCCATCTCCCAATAGTCTGAAGAAGTCAACTACAACACTGTCCTACCCATGATCAGGAAGGTCAGACATCATCACAGGGTGCTGCGTCACCTTAGGGGACAGTTAATTGCAGATGTGACATGCTTTCAGTTCCTTTTTACTTGCTCATCTAGTCAAGGGAACCACACTTTGTTCCTCAACTCTCTTCTGGCAGCTATAATGCTCCAGTCTACTTTGTGAGCCAACTCGATTACCCGTTACCTTAAGCCATCAGGTATGATGATTCTCGAGCCTCTCAGTATGATGCCTTCTTGGGTGACTGCTAACTCATCCTATACATTTATTAACTTTTTGAACTCAATATCATCAGCTAGATGCCATGTGTGTCATCTCCATCATTGAGTCCCAGTGAGTTTTTTGACAACAGTAATGTATTTGTCTGTGTTGGTGGCAGCAATGACTTGGTCCACTTACAGGGCCGTTGGTGTGTGAATCTCACAATAAAGTTGAGATATTTTTCAGCTGTCTTAATTGGTGAACTTGGACAATGTATCGGCACTCTTGAAAAGTAGTTGCCTGGGTTCTGATCCTTCCCAGGTTTGTGTACAATCTCAGAATCACATTCTTGCAGCCTCAACCCCCTCTTTTCGATGGAAGGGGTTATCTTGGCATTCGGGTTCCCAAAGATAGTGAGGAATGCCTGGTAGTCCATAAAGGAATATATGAAAATGTTCACAGCCCCACGCCACAGTTGGACTATCCTTCCCCGCCTGAGAGTAGGCATAGGCCACAATGTGTCTCCGAGCATTCGAATGGCCGTTGTGTTGATTGCCCCCAGCCTCAATGGACCTGCATCCAAAGTGACTTCAGTGTGTAGGTCGGGGTCGAAGTAAGCCACTCCAGGTGCCATCTCAATTGAATATTTTATTCCTTTGAACCACTGATTACATTCAGGAGACCACTGATATGGAGAATTCCGCGTTGTCAAGTTTCTTAATGGGCCACTCACTGTGGCAAAATTGCAAATGTATCTTGAGCAATAACTGGCCATGCCAAGAAAGGACCGCAGCATGGTAACATCTTGAGAGCGGTGCAAGTGGATGAGAGTGCTTGCATCTTGCCTGAATCTGAAGTCATTCCCTCATCATAAAATATGTGCCCAAAAAACGTAAGTTTGATTTTGTAAAATTTGCATTTTGTTACATTTAAATTGAGACTTGCATCAGCGAGTAAATGGCCCACTTGAGTAAGGGCTTTGTCATGTTCTTTCTGGGTACTCCCAAAGACTAGTATGTCATCACTGTAACTGAAAGCAGGTGTAACAGGTTGGATGGCTCTCCGGGTTACATTCTGAAATATTTCAGCAGCTCAGGATAATCCAAAACTCAGTCGCTTGTATCGGAACAAGCCAACAAGAGTGGAAAAAGTGGTAATGTATTGACAGTTCTCTTCTACCTCGAGTTGGTGGTACCCTTTGTTTAGGTTAAGACAGGAGAAGACTTTAGCTCTGTTCAGTTGCATGATCATGTCCGCTATATGTGGACCAGGGTGTCTCTCCCTTTCAGTAGCTCGATTTGGCTGGCACAGATCAACACAAATGTGCATCACTCTACTACTGACATTTTTTGGTACAAGAACTATGAGTGAAACCCAGTGCATGGGGCCGTTGGAATGTTCAATATTAAGTCAACAAAAAGAGGGGTGGAACCAGGAGTCTGTTCAGGTCCAATATCCGTGCTCCACAAAGTACATCGTTAAATCGTTAAGGACATTGTTCCGAGTTGGAGTTGGAAAATCTCACCTGCTCAACGGGGGGATAGAGAGATTAAGAGTAGAATAGAAAGCGAGAGAAGAATGAAAACGAGAGAGGCAGAGGTTTATCCCTGGTATCAAGGATCAAGTCCCGAAGGGGAGGGCCAAGTCTTGCCTCTTAGTTGCCCTTACACACCCCCGAAGGATGTCATGCTTCATCATCGGGCTTTTGCTCCTCGTCGGGCCGGCGCTGCAATGCCCGACGATCCCCCGAAGGGTCACTTTTGCAGAGATCTTTTAAAGAGAAAAGCCATTTGGTGAGTGCGGGTGTGTGGGGTGGATCCAGATAAATGGTAGTGGAGTGCAAGCAGGAGTGAGTGAATAAAAATACCTAGGGGTATCCAAAGGAAATATTTTAATGGTGCGGTACCCCTGGTAGATTAAAAAACCAAAAGGTTGGTGAGTTACTGTAGGGCTCAATGTGCCCGTGTAACTAATAAAAGGTCGACATGTTTCATGCCTGGTTAGTCTGCGAGATCAATGGTGTTTCTTCAGGACCTAGCTGATGTGATAGTTGTGCACAATAAAAGTGGGGTTCCGGGGTAAAGTTGCTAACCCACGTAAGTGTAAGGGGACTTGGGTGTGACCACAGGGCTAGATTGCCTAATGTGTGGTGTGTGTCTCGACTTTGTAGATCTACCCAAGGCTCAAAAGATACCTAGCGGGGATGACAAAACAGAAAGAGGGGAAGACAAAAGAAAAAAGAAAAAAGAAAAATAGAGCTTATGTGTCTGACGTCACATGGCAAAGCTGTCCATTAACCTTAGTGCATCACATGAGATAGCATCATTATGCTGTTCTGGACGCTACCTCATGTGATGCACTAAGGTTAATGGACAGCTTTGCCATGTGACGTCAGACACATAAGCTTTATTTTTCTTTTTTCTTTTGTCTTCCCCTCTTTCTGTTTTGTCATCCCCGCTAGGTATCTTTTGAGCCTTGGGTAGATCTACAAAGTCGCGACACACACCACACATTAGGCAATCTAGCCCTGTGGTCACACCCAAGTACCCTTACACTTACGTGGGTTACCAACTTTACCCCAGAACCCCACTTTTATCGTGCACAACTATCACATCAGCTAGGTCCTGAAGAAACGCCATTGATCTCGCAGACTAACCAGGCGAGAAACATGTCGACCTTTTATTAGTCACACGGGCACATTGAGCCCTACAGTAACTCACCAATATTTTGTTTTTTTAATCTACCAGGGGCACCGCACCATTAAAATATTTCCTTTGGATACCCCTAGATATTTTTATTCACTCACTCCACTGCTATTTATCTGGATCCACCACACACACCCGCACTCACCTAACGGCTTTTCTCTTTAAAAGATCTCCGCGAAAGTGACCCTTCGGGGGACCGTCGGGCATTGCAGAGCCGGCCCGACGAGGAGCAAAAGCCCGATGATGAGGCATGACATCCTTCGGGGTGTGTGAGGGCAACTAAGAGGCAAGACTTGGCCTTCCCCTTCAGGACAGGATCGTTGATACCGGGGATAAACCTCTGCCTCTCTCTTTTTCATTCTTCTCTCAGTTTCTCTTCCACTCTTAATCTCTCTATCCCCCCGTTGAGCAGGTGAGATTTTCCACCTCCAACTCGGAAGAATGTCCTTAATGATTTAACGAATGTTCAATATTGTCACATTTCAAATCTGTTGCCAGTTCTTTCTCTATCTCCTCTTGCAAGTGAAAAGTGACTCTACGGTGTTGCTGGACAACAGGACTAACATCTTCATTGATGTGCAGTTTTACTTTCATTTTCTTGAGCTTTCCCAAACCATGAAACAACAACAGGAACTGGCTCATAATCTCAGGCTGATCACAGAGGTTACATTTGAGGCATATCAACCCATATCAGCTACAGTTGCGAAACTGAGCAAACAGGCACTGGATGACATTCCTTGTAGAACATGAATGGTGGATCATACTGACATTGTTTTGTGCTGCATGGTCGCGTTGAATGACCCTTGGCTTCGTAATGGTTTAGAAGCTGCCCTAGTGTATACCTTCTTGCCAGAAGGAGTGAGACATGGCACAGGTGAGAGGCTGTCGAAATTTTCCACCAGCATGATATTAATCGACACCCCACTGTTGTTAATGAAGGCTGTGAGAGATTGTTCACCTAAATGTGATTTTGGGGCAGTATCCAAATAAAGTTTGGCTCTTTGTTTGGTAAGTTTTTTTAACTTTGGTCCTCTACACAGGCAGCTAACCCCAGAGGTGTACGCAGTTTTTTGGTAGACATCATTAGCACACACCCATCCTCTTCGCTGGTGCTTGATAGTGACGTTAAAGAACCTTTGTATGACAAACTTGACATTTATTAATTCTGCCTGGTCTCTAATTGTCGTAGCTGATGTTGCTTTTTGGTTTTGTGGGCAAGGCAAGGGTGCTTTTGGTACATCTTCGTGTCCATCTTTAATTTCCCCGTGAGGCACTTGACTTCTCCTTAGCTCAACACACAATTATGAAGTGGTTCTGTTTCTCACAACCTTTCCAAGTCTATCCAAGAGCTTGACATTTACCTTCATGGGGAAACAAAATTCCAAATTGGAAACATAGTTTTATCTTCTCCAATGATGTCGAACTACATGCATCTGTTTTGTGATTGCTTTCCATGGTCATTTGCTCATTCATTGTGCGCCATCCCTGCTTCCATGTCAGTGGTTTGATGTTCTGCTTGTTCCTCAGCTCTTGCAGCCATTAGCATTTTCTCCAGCCTGAGTGTCTTTCTCAACATGTGCCTTCTAAACAAATCATTAAAACAGCCATTGTTGACTCTCAAGCACATGGCTTTTTCATCAGTAAAGTCACAGTACTTGAAATGTTTGATATGTGCATCGAGTCTTTCAACAAACTCATCCATTATTCCACTAACCTGTTGTCATGCTTTGTTGAAGATATACCTTTCACAATCAACGTACGGCATTGGATTGAATTTGGCTACCTGCGCTTCTTTCACTTTTTGGTACTATGCTGCGTCCATCTGTGGAACTTTATTTAACACTTCTTTTACTACATCCCCTGCAAGGTTTTTCAAATATTTGATGATTTTCTTATCATCTTCTTCTTCTAGCACATCTATGAAGTAATCAAATGTTTCAATCCATGCAGTCCACCTGGGCCAATGACCTGTCTCTTAGGGCCTTATTATTAAGGGTGGGTGGAGCTGCTACTGTGTGGAATTCCGCAGAGTTGCATAAAAACTCAGTGAAATTCCACTCTGCCCTAACCATGCATGCAGGCAGCAGACCTGAAGGGTTCCTGATCCCCAGACTGCCATCTGCTTTACAGCTTACCTGGATCTGGCATTCTCACAGTGGCAGTCTTCTGACCACCCTACTGTGATTAGGCCACCCTGGGATACGCATTTGCTGCAACCACGAGAGAACCGACATTTCCTAGCCGTTGCGCGGTGGTCCTGAGGCTACAATATGCTTTGTGGGGCCGCTGTTGCCCCACCAAGCATATTATGAGTTTTCCTCACTGCCACACTTTTCATGATGATGCGACCGCCATGAAAAGTATGGTGGTGAGGAAACAAAGGGGCCCTAAGGGACCCTCTTGTGGCTCACACCATGTGGATGCACACAGGGGGGCATAATATGCCCCTGTGTGCATCCTCATCAGATACTGCCTTTGATGTTCTCATTGCGGTGCCTATTTCATAGGAACTGCACTTTGGATGCCAAAGAAAAGCCCACCAGACAGGAGAAAACTCCTAATCTGGCAGGCGGTTCTAAAATGGGTTTGGCAGTGCAGGCGCAGGGCGGTCTATCACCACCTAACTCATAATAAGGCCCCTAGATGTGTTGAATTTCAGTGGTGACTTCAAGAACAGGGCTGCATTGCATTTCGTGCTCCTTTTCCCACCATTGTGTGAGGCCATTTCTTCAGCCGATGGCACTTCCTGGGGTGGCTCAGCAACTTCTGCAAGCACAAACCTCTTGCAGGAACATGGTTATTTTCTCATGGCGTCTGAAAAGTCGCTCTATGTTCGGGGCAAAATATCTCTCCCAACATCTTCACTGGCAGTATTGGGGTGGGGGGGGGTTAAAATATGTTAAATTACAGGGACTTCAATTCCTTCTGTGGCTGTGTATGGTCTGGAGTAGGTCTTTGACTATAGGTATGCCAGTCGTAGTCTGCTTTGCACCAATTCAGGGCAAGTGCGGCACACACTAGCAGTTTGCCATGCTGTTGCAAACTCTCAGGGAGAGCTGGTGTGTTTTCCCTGAGCACGTATCCCTTATTCGTCAACAGTTGTAGCATTTTCTCTAGCCATGGAGCATGCAGATAGATCACGCCACTCACAGGAGTTGAGGTCAAGTATGCCTTTACTCATCTGCATTCACTCACACACTGCATATTATGTCATACTTCCTAAAACCCACCCTAACACCTCCCCGCATAGCACTTAGTTCCTGTTTAAAGCCCACCTACAACCACGAGGGTCCTAGCACATATATCTTCAATACACTACACTGATAACAATGCCAATAGTGACTAAGAGGCAAATCAGTGGTTATGTGCATTGTTTGGGTGGCCTAGGTTTCTATTATACATGAACAAAATTAAATCAAACACATGAGAAGGTTTTGTATAGCTTACATCCTGAAATCATGTAGTTTGGGGTGCTTTTGTAAGTGACAATGATGAAAAAGGAGAGAAAGTGAAATAAAACAATTGTCTAGGATCACACAATTTGGTAAACTGGGGAAGCCAGGATTAATCCCAGGTTTTCTGGTTTCACATTGTGCAAGTCAGGCACTAGATATATATGTTTTGTTTACCCTACACCCACCTTGCTATCACCACCCGCCTCTCCAGGCCACCACCATGCTGGCATCAATGTGGCCCTCAGTCACATCACAGACCAAACCTTTTGTCCCCTGGCAAAATGTTTGTGAGTACCCATGATCTAAAGAGACATACCTAGCACGCACTTTACATACAGCTCGATCTACTCACACCCAATGGATACAAATAGAGAGCATCAACAACAGGCACGAAAGCACTGGTGACCAAACTGTCCTCCACAAGCCTGCCTATAAAGTATCCACCATCACACTTCAGAGTCTAATCATGCTACCTCAAGTGGCTCAGCCACATATTTGGATCACTTTTACCTCATTTACAGTCCCTCTAAGAATTATGTCTGGGACTTCATTAACCCAATAGCCCGAACACATAATCGTACAGTCTTCCTTGAAGGTGCAAACTACGCTTGAGAACGACTATGAAGGAGACCCTAGTTTGAGGCTCCCATACAAGTGAATGCTAGTTATCCCACCAATCATATGCACACCAAGGGCAACAATGAAAGACTTTGATTCCATGTACACTGTTATTATTTTCTTATTCTATGCTACTCACATTATCAAATATGGTTAACTTGAACCTTGCTGGTTTCAAATTTGTGCTGCGAAATTTACACACAAATATTTTCAGGTATTAAATTCACCAATCACTCTTGCGGCTGATAATGCTACTACTAGTATCATTATTAATATTAAATTTACCCCTAATAGTAATCATTTTGATAATCACTTATTTTCCAGTTGCTTCAAAGAGCATTGAATTAGAAACAACGTGCTACCATTACCCATATTTATGTTTTTCAATTTTCCTCGCTCTGAATTGCTTATGGCTGAGATGGTTCTGCAGGATCCCAAGTCCCCAAAAACTATTTCATCACAGGAAAGTGCTTAACCCCAATAAGGCACCTGCCAGACTTACGTCACTGACGGTATTTTGACAGTGTACGTTACTTGAAACCAAGATGAAATTTCCATTTGAACAGTTACAAATGTTTTCTCCTAGACAAGTGACTTGCATATGCACTGTAGTTCATCTAGTTTACTGCATGCACAATGTCATCTATTGGCATCAGTTGGTATTCGTAGTTAACATTCCCCATCTGCAAAATATAGTCAATGTCAAAAAACACATAGACTGCAAATTGATCCAGCACAAAGCATATACAACTAGTCAGTTTACACCATGAAGGGAAATGCCTGCTCCTGAACCAAACATGCACATAAACTTAAAGTAGATTTTTTAAGTTGTGAATGCATTCTACAGCAATAAAATCCACTTGTAAAGCTACTAACTTTAGCTGTAACATCATTTATCTGTTCATTTTACCTTCACATTGTAGCATAGTTGCCAAGTGTCTCTGTTAGACCATGCTCGGGGAGCCACATGGTAGGCAGGGGCTACTATCAGGAATATTAACATAGTGTGTCTTGCATGCTGTCATTATAAGAGAGGACTCGTTACAGGTGCCACTAAAGGTAGCAGCACGTAGGAGCTAGGTCATTAAATATTATATTCTTCCTTAATACCATGCCTTCCCAGAATATTAACATCTCTGATGTATTCCCTGATTAACCCTTTCTGTGCAGTGACATTAACATTCTATGTACCCAACCAAGGTCGAGGATGTTATGTATCTAGAGATTTTCCAAATCCAAGATGGCAGCCAGCTTCAGGCCAGCTTTTGCAACTTGAATGAGAACAAATGTGAACTGGTAAGTGGCGGACATTTTTTAACCTTTAGTATTTGAATACACTGATAATAAAGATCCTTGCTTCCCAAATATTTTATTTATTTATTCTTTTTTGGAGTTTTGTATAGCGCAAACTTGACCCAAAGGTATCAGAGCACTTCACAAAGTAAATGTAAATACATTGTGACAATAGTTGAGTGAAGTATACAAAAGCCATTAGGATAAGTTGGCAATACATGTTTGAGGTAGATACAGTATATATATATATATATATATATATATATATATATTTTTTTTTTTTTTCACTGAAAAAACCATAGGTTTCAAGCACGTTATAGTTAGGAATTAGCATTTAAAAAACCTTAAAAATTCACTGAACAAAAACATAGGTTTCAGGGGCGTTATAGTTAGCTGGACTTTTCACTCGTACATAACAATTGAAATTCCCCCGTTATATTATAGTTAGTTCAGCTAACTATAACTCGCGCGCCCGCAATGCACTGCTGATGACGTCACATATTACATCACTCATAACATGGTCAGTGACATCACTGATGACATCATCCTTGTGATAGAGTGGCAGACCTCCTCTCCCCCTAATATAACCTTTGATACACACATTCAAAATTAGAAAATACAATTTTCAAAACAATGGACATACCAATACCAGTTACAACAACCTATTCAGTAATTCTAAGATCCACATACACATCCACTCATTCACCAACAGTCCTATACAGTCACTCATACATGTATTCACTCATCATATGTACTCATACACCTATACATCCTGTTACACAACGCCACTCATCCATAGAGTTACTCACACACATAGTCACTCATGCTAATAAAGAATCAAACATCCATATACTTGCATATACATTTATACACACACCACCACACTTACTTCTACAGAAACTTACACATACTTAGTCTTTTAAACAATCCACTTATAGAAACACATACTTATTCATACAGGAACTCTTCCAATCTCTCACTCTCACATATACTCACTTATATACACCAATAGTCACATATACTAGTTTAAAACATATGTAGTTACTCATAAAGACACTATTGAGACAGTCATTCACTCACTAACACACCCATGCACACACTCATCCATCCATACAGTCCTGCACACATGCTGTCTTCAACACATACAAACAGTGAGTCACTCATTCATGCACCTATGCACTACGTAATACCCCCACCGAGCCATACAGACACTCAGACACTCATACTGATACTCAAAAAACCAACTAATAAACTATATAGACACTCATGTAGCTACTCACCAACCCATGCAGCCACTTATACACAAAGTGAGAGACTGACACAGATATTTACATATTTAAACATTACTCACTAAGCCATGTATTCACTAAGACACACTTAATCAGTCAGTTATACAATCAATTTTTCAAAAACAAATCATCCATTTAGACACTTATATACCCATTTAATCTTCCATCGACCTTGAGATATACATATATAAAACATATGTAATTTGCAGAAAAACACACATTCACTGGATGATGTCATCAGTGATGTCATCAGTGATGTCATCAGTGATATCACTGACCATGTCATGAGTGATGTAATATGTGACATCATCAGCAGTGCATTGCAGGCGCGTGAGTTATAGTCAGCTGAACTAACTATAACAGGGGAATTTCAATGGTTTTGTACGAGTGAAAAGTCCAGCTAACTATAACGCCCCTGAAACCTATGGTTTTTTTCAGTGAATTTTTAAGGTTTTTTAAATGCTAATTCCTAACTATAACGTGCCTGAAAACTATGGTTTTTTCAGTGAATATATATATATATATATATATATATATATAGTTTACATAAACGAAAAGCGTCATGCCGAATGCCGATGTATCTATTAAAGGACAGCTTACCTGGAAACCTGTGTGTGCTCCACTTTCTTCAGTAAGGGAGTGTGGTTTGGATGTTTGGGTGCAGCCACAAGCACCGTAAGGAGTACCCACCCCGAAGTTGTTCGGAAGTTTTTGTGGCAACCTGTGGTCAGTCTAAAAACATTTGGGAAACGCTGAAAACCCTGCATGCCTGAAAACCTTGCCTGGCTGTTATCTAACAGGGCGCGACTTCGCTGCAGGAGTACTGCTTACTTAAGCGGTGTTCACAGGCAGTTATCAGGATATCCAGCGGTGGGGTGAGAGACCGGGAGAGCTTCTCATCCCTCACAAAGAAGATCAAGGCACGTACTGGGGGAAAGAGCAGACACCACCCACAGAACATCATTTGTAACTTTGGCGGCATCTGAGGAAGTTCACATAAACGAAACGCGTCATGCCGAATGCCGATGGATCTATTAAAGGGCAGCTTACCTCGAAACCTATGTGTGCTCTACTTTCTTCAGTAAGGGAGTGTGGTATAGACATATATATATATATATATATATATATATATATATATATATATATATGTGATCAAGGCCTCTGGAAGGCTGAAACTCGTCATGCAGGGATTGCTGAGATTTGATTAAACGAATTACTCACTTGCACTTTCGGGTCAGTTATCGTCTGTTCCTGTGTTTTCTTGGAAAACTGGTGGATTGCAGGAGCCTCATATATATATATATATATATATATTCACAGAAAAAACCATAGGTTTCAGGGGTGTTATAGTTAGCTGCCCATTTCACTCGTACAAAACCATAGAAATTCCTCCGTTATAGTTAGTTCTGCTAACTATAACTCACGCACCCGCAATGCACTGCTGATGATGTCACATATTGCATCATTCATGACATGGTCAGTGACATCACTGATGACATCACTGATGACATCTCAAATGACATCACTGATGACATCATCCACTTGACAATCCGATACACCACATCCTACACTAGTATAACCTTTCATCACTCACTGTAAAATACAGAGTACCATATTTGAAACCATTGACACACCAATACCAGTTACTACATACCCACTCACTGATTCCTAAGTCTACACACACAACTACCCATTCAACAACAGAATCATTTATACATGCAGTCATTAATTAATAGAACACTATCAAATGCACTTATACACATATATAGACATTGACACATCAGCAGTCATCTTAGTCGGTTATGCAGTCATCCTACTCACTCATGAAAAAAATGTATCGCACTTAAATTTACTCACTTACACAATTATCCAACAACACCTCATTTATTCAAACACATAGTAACTCATCGTTAATATGTTAAAAAAGCACCATTACAATTATACACTCATTCATATATTTAATCTCACAATCACTGACTGTTACACAAACGTATTTATATACACCAACTCTCACATACAATGCCTTTTATTTTTTTACTTTGTTGAAGATGTACAACTAAAACATATATTCGCTCACCAACACACAAATAAATACACTCAGTCACCCAAACAACTGTTTCCACATGCACTCTTAAACCCATACACCTAGTCAATCAACCATTCACACATCTATGCATAGAGTTACACACACCCCATCCAACCACACACAAACTCAGTGTCCCATACAAATACTCACCCAACTAATCAATAACTAATATACACACTCATGTGGTTAGTGACCAACTGAGGCAGCATGCTATACAGCAACAGAGACAGTGCTGCACAAATTCACATAGTTTAGTTACTAATCCATGTATTAAGTGAGACACTTTTAATTACTCACTTAAAAAGACAGTCAGACAGCTACTAAATCCTCCACCCAGACAGTTATATATCCACTCAATCTTCGATACAGATTGGTATATATATAATACATATTTAAATTTCAAAGTGAACCACATTCAGTGGATGATGTCATCAGTGATGTCATCAGTGATGTCATTTGAGATGTCATCAGTGATGTCATCAGTGATGTCACTGACCATGTCATGAATGATGCAATATGTGACATCATCAGCAGTGCATTGCGGGTGCGTGAGTTATAGTTAGCAGAACTAACTATAACGGAGGAATTTCTATGGTTTTGTACGAGTGAAATGGGCAGCTAACTATAACACCCCTGAAACCTATGTTTTTTTCTGTGATATATACATACATACATATATAAACATATATATAATCTACACATCTATATAAATACAAATATAAATGCATGCATACATATACATATATGCATGTTATGTACATGAAATTTTGAACAACACTAATAAAAGCAAAGCTAAAAAGCCACCTAATTACAAACAGAATTGCTTTAACTTAAACGAGGGCAAGACCTATTGCCTTTTCAACGCTTGTTTACTTTGGTTCCATCAAGAAGGCATTCAGATGTGACACATTTGCCATAAATTCTGAATGGTAGCACTCTAGTTCCTCATTAGATCACTGTAGTAAAGCTACTGCTCACCAGGGAAGTCTGCTGCTGGTATTCAAAGTGCATGTTTCAGTCTGCATGTCAGAACTTTTTAATGAAATAGAAGAGGATTTGAGAAGTCAAAATGTGCCCTAAGTTTTCTTTCTGCAGCACTAATCATAATTTCTATGGCAAAATGAACCCCCTCATTTTGTTCCTTCGCAAATTAAATGTTTTAAATGTTACCACTTTATTCCAATCAAGATGTCTTCAGGTGTGCCATACCTTTGTCATAAGTAAGACTGTTAGCGCACTAGTTGTTCTTTAAAACACTCTGGGATTTCTGTCATTGGGCTATACTTGGGCTACATCTCGGTGATATTTGTGCTACATTTGGGCTCTTTTGTCTCTGGTGGCCATCTTGGGAGACTTGTTATGAAGTTTCCTAATTTCCTCATTTACTGCAGTCTCCTCAGTAGGCATACTGTCAGTTTTTTACTTTGATTCAATGAAGAAGGCATTCATATGTGTCACACATTTGCCATAAATTCAGAATGTTAGCACTCTAGTTGCTCATTAGATCACTGTAGTAAAGCTACTGCTCACCAGGGAAGTCTGCTGCTGGTATTGAAAGTGCATGTTTCAGTCTGCATGTCAGAATTATTTAATGAAATAGAAGAGGATTTGAGAAGTCACTCAAAATGTGCCCTAATTTTTCTTTCTGCAGCACTAATCATACATTCTATGGCAAAATTAACCCTCTCATTTTGTTCCTTTTTAAATTAAATGTTTTTAAATGTTACCACTTTATTCCAATCAAGATGGCTTCAGGTGTGCCATACCTTTGTCATAAGTAAGACTGTTAGCGCTCTAGTTGTTCTTTGGAACACTCTGGGAAGCTGCAGTAGAACACAAAGGAATCAACTGACAGTCTCTGCCCTTGTTGGATGTACATGTTTTTCTGAGAATGTCAGACTTCATTCTCACATGACTGAGAAAGATAATGTGAATTTACAGAAAATATGCTCTCAGTTTAGCTTATAGATCACCTTCCAAACCTCTGTGGGAAAAGCATGTGAAAATACTTTTCTCTCAAACATGATTCATGATATCCCAGCAGAAGGCTTTTTCACATGGTAAAATCACCTTAGAACATACCACAATTCCTAAAATGAGTATGGTACCATCAACAAATGATTTATAATGTAACTAAAGTCTTAAAACCTTCTATTAACTGCAATGCTTTTTAATGAGGTGCTATCATGTATATTGGTCCCAAGATGGCTGCCAACACTTCTTGGATGAAGTGCTGACAGCCAATCAGATCTCACAATGAGATGTGTGGTTAGGCTCCGCCCAGATATATATGTGATTTTACTTTTGATATTCTCAGAAACTACTGAACGGATTTACACCATATATGCAAAAGGCACATGCCTGACCTGAGGACTACCTCTTTGCCAAATTTAAAGTAATTCTGTTCAGCCGTTTGGGCTGTACCTTGGACTAAAGGTCCCTATGGAAAATTGCATGGGAAAAATGCGTTTTGGGACCCCCCTTTTTTCTCAGCCCCCACTTGACGAATCCCCCCGAGACTTTCAGGGTAGGAGCGGAGCGGAGCGGAGCGGAGCGCCCCACCTATTTTGAAAATTTCGCGAGGATTCATCAATCGGCGCCAAAGTTATTCCAAATAGAATGTTGCGGATTTCCTATGGAAACATGGTCCTAACTATAACTATCTACTGGCGACCGCCAGTAGATAATATAGGCATAACTCCAACTTCTCTTCAATCCTCATGAAAAAACAGGAGCACAGACCACAAGTGCGTGCAGATTTCTTGTTTTATTTACTTCTGACAAGCACTAGCAGCATTACGGGTTTGATCACATGCAATGTAGCATTGTGATTGGTAAGCATCACAATGCTGCAAAGCAGCAGCATTGTGATTGGTCTGAGTGCCGCAATTTGTCTGTAATGCAGCCTCGGTGGAGAACATGGTAAGTGCTCATGAATGTTTGTTTGGACCCAGACGGCCTGCCAAACATTCATGCACACTTGCAAAGTGTGCTTGCCATTCCCCCTTCTCCTGTGTCACTTTTCATCCCTACCATTTACCAAATGACAGTGCTCAGGAACGACTAATCAACAGTCCCTTTCTTACAAACTTTAAGTTGCTTCTCAAGGAACTTCTAAAGGTAGCCCTGTTTTTATCCTTTTCACTTCAGTGTCCAGGTTTCCATCCTCCAGACACAGGAAATCGTAGGCAATACACTTCCACTCTCCGGGGAAGCTATTCTCACCCTCCATCTTTTGTCACGCGAAGCTGTTGGCATCCAACATAGATCCATTGCATACAAAAAGTCCTACAACAACACATTTATCATACGCTCACTGTACACACACTCAACATACTGATGTGATGTCAGTGTAAGGTGCTGGGTCTCTCATAACAGGGAACGTGACATGGATTAGTAAGCAATGCTGTCTTTGACACAAATAAAAAGACCTGGACACCATATTCATTTTAAACATGGTAGTCTGCCTCCAACGCTTTACATGATGAACCCAAAACAGGAACAGTAGTCCACTGTTTATGGTTAGGGGATGCTTGTTTTGCCCATCCACGTCATAGGGCAGGCTATGGTCCTGGCCTCAGTATCAGCCCAGTGATGCCAGGGCCAATATAAAAGCTAGGATACCAGATTCACATGCAGATGGGCACCCATGGCAGAGGAACGCACCGATATGGCATTCAGGGATATCCATTCCCAATAGGCCTTACTTCATATCAATAAGCTTCAGTCAGTCGTGATTGTTTAGCCCCCAATAATCTCGGTGCTGGGGCTTTTTAGTCCATACTTAATCATTAGAGTAGGCCTGGGCGAAGCACTACGCTACGCTCGCGTAGTTTGCGAAGTTCGCGCTACTTCGCACTACGCGAACTGCACGTAGCACAGTGCGAACACGCGTAGCGTAGTGTTGCGTAGTGCTGCGGTCATTTTTTGCTTGCTCGCGGTCCTCAACGTCAAGTTGGCGACCGCGAGCAAGCAAAATGACATCCTGGCGAGACTTTTTCCTTGTTCGCGATCGCGAGCATGGAAAATAAACCTCCCGGCGAGATTCACAACGCGAGAAGGTCAGGTTTCTCATTGCGAGGGGTCGCGTATGCTCGCGACCGCTCGCGATGAGAAACTACCAGTTCGCGTTGAGAAAGCTGCAGCTCGAGGAAAAATCTACTCGAGCAGCAGAAAACTACAGCTCGCACTGTGCAAGATGCCATTTTCAATGATTGCACAGTGCCGGTTGCTTGTCCGCACTGTGCAATCATTGAAAACAACATCTTGCACAGTGCGAACATGTTACTTCGCAGTTCGCGAAGTGCTACGCGTAGCTCGCGTAGTGCGAACTTCACTTTGCGTAGCTTCGCGAAGTGCTACTTCGCGAACTACGCCCACCCTTACATTAGAGTAAAAACTAAAAGAAGAAGAATGGAAGGTGTGTAAAATGTGTGAATTACTTTTACAAAGAACTTAGGATTTTTGCGAAATTGCCGGTAGTTTAACACATTTTGCCTGCAAAGCAAGCAACTTTTTTCCAGAAGAGTATGCCTCACACAAAAAAGTCACGTGAGATAGTTTCAGGGGGTCTGGTTCAATAACTAATCTTTAGTATGATGAGAAAATGTCTTGCAGCTGTCATTCTCTCCTTAAACTAGCCCTCTGGGGGCAAAACATGCTGTGAACATTTGGGTTATGTGAAATTGCAAGACTTTTGCAAATTTCAGGTTTCATGACATTTTAGACTTATGTGAGATGATGCCAACAAAACACACATTTCACACATTACAGACTCACTAAAAGGTGAAAAATGGCAGAGCGGGTAACACATTATGTAGAAACACTTGGGTAATATGTTACAGTAAACATTTTCTAAATTTTTGGCCTCTGTCTCCCACAAAATATCACTCTAATAATGGCAATTAGCCAGAAATAAAGTTGAACGGAAACAATGGATAAAAGCAGTGCATTCACTTATAGTTATTTCAAGCGAGACATCTCTGCAAATACCAATCCGCCTGCTATGTGACATGCATGATAATGCAAGAATAAAAGATGTCTGGGCAGTCCTGGCTGACTGCGGCCTGGGGGCCTCAAGAAGCAGACGACTGCTTAATAAACTAGGATAATTGTCTGCATTGAAAGAATCTCAGCTTTATCGCAAGTGTTGCAGATAATTAGGGCTTTAAACTCAATCACTGAGAAAATGGGTTTAGTGATCCGTCTGTAAGCAGCGAAATGGAGCAATTTCGGTCAAAGCACAAAATACTCCTAATAAAATGATACTTTCAGAGTATTAGGTTCCATTTGCAGTAGTGCTGTGGATAGAAATGTGATGAGTTTAGCTTCATACTCCGGGAGGTGGGCTTTGTTTTCTTATAGTCAAATAGGATAGTAGTTAGCTTCATTTGACTGTTTGTGACTGATAGTGTTTTATTCATTCCTTGGTGGTGGGTGTAGCATATTGATGTCTCATGCACTAGGACCCTCATGGTTCTGGGGGAACTTTGAAGAGGAAGTACATAATGTGATGGGAGGTGTTAGGGTGTAGTTAAAGTGAAGTGTGATGTCATGTGTGAGTGGATGCTGAGGAATACAAGTAATGCTCTAGTGTGGTGTACCTCATTTTGCATGCTCCTGGGCTAGGGAACAGACTACACCTGGCGACGAGCAAGGGATAGGTGACCGAGAAGACAAGACTGCTCTCCCTGAGAGTTTGCAATGATAGGGCAAACTGTTTGTGCATGCCACGTGTGCCCAGTATAGAAAAAGAGCAGTCTGCGGCCCGCACATGTGTAGTCAAAGCTCTGCTCTAGCTTTTACATAGCTGTAGAAGAGATCGAAGGGGTGGCTGATAGAGACGCTGTGCTGTGCCCCAAATACAGAACAATTATTCAAACGACAAAGACAATAACAGTGACAATAAGGTACGAGAGACAGATGTACTCACTGTCGAGGAATAGTGAAGCATTCTTCCACCCACGTTCAAGCTCAAGGCCTATGCTTGCAGGAGTTGTTGGCTCTAGGGAAAGCTGTTTAAACAGCACATGCTCTCAATGGTGGCATAAGAGAGGGGGAAATACAACTCAGTCGTATTCCTTAAACCACCACCGCCTTTCAGCACTTCTAAGAAACAGAATATTGGTTCTGGGCGGGCTGCGTGGATTGAAACATTTAATGGTTTTTTAGATATCCTACAGAAAGAAGATGATAAGAAAATGTTCAAATATTTGTAAAAAAAAACTTGCAGACAAAGGTGTGAAAGAAGTGCTAAAGAAATTCTCATGGACTGATGTGAAATCGTACCAAACGATAAAAGAAGTGTTGAAGGCCAAGTTCAATCAAATGCTGAATGTCAACTATGAAAGGTATGTCTTCAACCAAACACAACAACAAGGTGGTAAAACAATGGACACATTTGTTGACAGACTTGATGCACTCATAAAATACTGCAAGTTTTGTGATTTCACCAACAAAGAAGCCATGCTCGTCAGAGTCATTGAGGTCTGCCTTTCAGATTTCTTTAGAAGGTGTATGCTGAGAGAAACACAGTCTAGAAAAAATACAGATGGCTGCCAGAGGAACGAGCAGACTGGCAAGCTGCCCACATGGAAGCAGCATCAACACACAATGAATTGGGGCTGATTGTGTAATTCAAATAGAACAGATGATGTATGGAACGCTGATCATTGCAAACATTCACCCCCAGTCACAGATCTGGGTTTAAGCCATCGATTTTTTGCTCACCAAGGCAAGCACAAGCCTAAACGAGACACACGTAAGTTGATGCTTTAAAAAAAGACAAAGCTATGCTTCAAATGTAGATTTTCGTTTCCCCATGAAGGCAAATATCCAGCCATAGGACAAGTCTGCAAAGGTTGTAGAAAAGAGAAACATTTTATAACTGTTTGCTGAGATTAAGAAAAATCAAGTGCATCACAACAGCAAGAAAAGGCATTTGCTAGAACATTCCAGAAGCATTCTCGACACTCCCCTAAAGCCAAAAAGCAACATCAGCTACAACAAGTGGAAGCCAGCAAGATCAATCATCTTCATACTCATAGTGCAAAGGTTCTTCGACTGTCACTATCAACTAGCAGTGACGAAGATGCGTATGCGCTGATGATATCTACCAAAGAAGGGCGTGCACATGTAGGGTTAGCTGCCTGCAAAGATCACAGTTCAAAGAAAACTCACCAAACAAAGCAACACACTATATTTAGACACTGTCCTAAGATCACATAGAATGTCAATGATCACCCAATAACTTTCATTATAGACAGCGGAGCATCGATTAGCATCATGCCAGCGGGAAAGTTGAACAGCCTATCCTCTGTGCCTCGCTTCACTCCATCAGGTACAAAGGTGTATATCTGGATCACTTCTGAGCCATTTCAAAGCCAAGGGTAGTTCACAGCATCAATCCGACACAAAAAGACATTGGTGCGAGACACCATTTATGTTTTACAAGGGACTTTGTCGAGTGCCTGCTTGCTTAGTTTTGCCACCGCTGCTAATATGGGTTGATATCCCTCAACTACAACCTCTGTGCTCAGTCGGAGATCATGAACCAATTCCCATTGTTGCTCCATAGCCTGGGAAAGCTCAATAAAATAAAAGTACAGGGTCTCATCAATGAACAAAGTCTACCTGTTGCTCAGCAACACCTTAGAGTTGCTTTTCATGTACAAGGAGCTTTAGAGAAAGAGTTGAAAGAATTGGAAGCACTTCTGAAACATGAGATCATCGAATGCTCCACATGTCCCACACCATGGGTTTTGCCCATAGCAGTAGTACCAAAAAGGTCAGTAGAGGAGCGGAGCGTATTTGCGTTTATATGCCCCAGGCAAACAAAGCCATTGAGAGAGATAGACACCTTGATCTGCACAGACATAGCAGACATGATTACGCAGTTGAACAGAGCCAAAGTGTTTTCCTGTCTTGACTTGAATAAAGGATACTATCAACTTGATCTGAAAGAGAACTGCAGGTACATTGCTGCCTTTTTGACTCGTTAATTTGTTCAGATATAAGAGAGTGAGTTTTGGAGTATCTTCGGGTGCAGTGATATTTTAGGAAGTCTATTGCTGAATAATCCAGCCTGTTACACATGCTTTCACCTATAGTGATGAAATACTGGTTTTTGGGGAGAACACAAGAAAAACATGACAAAGCCCTTACATAAGTATGCTAGTTATTTGTTGATGAAAGCCTCACTCTGAACACCACAAAGTGTGAGTTTCACGTTTTTGGGCACATATTCGCTGATGGGGGAATGACTCCAGATCCTGACAATCTGCAAGCTCTTTCATCCACACGCCCCCACCCCACCAAGATGTTACCATGCTGTAACCCTTACTGGGGATGGCCAGTTATTGTTCAATATACAATTGCGACTTTGCTACAGTGAGCTCCCACTTTGAGACTGTACAAAGCGAAATGTACCATTTCAGTGGTCTCCAGAATGTGACTAGAGTTTCAAAGACATTAAATATGCAATTGATAATTCAAGTGAAATGATCTACTTTGACCCCAAGTTACATGCCAAAATAAGGGTTGATGTGAGACCGATAAGGATAGGGGCAATATTTGCTCAATACAATAGCCACCCAAATGCTCAGAGACAAATTTTGGCCTATGAGATTGAGTGTGGTACCCTTGGATAGATGAGCAAGTTGAGAAAGAGCTAAAGGCGTGCCACGTTTGCAACTGCAGTCCCCCAAGGCAACGCAGGACCCAGTGACAATGTCTGACCTTCCTGCCCATGCCTAAGAGAGGGTTGCAGCAGATATTTTGGGCCTTTCAGAAATGGACATCATCTCATGGTGGTTATAGAAAAATATTCACATTTTCCTTTGGTGGAAGTCTTATTTTCGACAACCCATGACAAAGTCATAGAACGGCTTGATAACATCTTTGCAATATGGGGCATCCCTGAAATCCTCAAATCTGACAACAGCCCACCCTTTAACAGCAAAGAGTTCAAATAATTTCTTTTTCGACTCAACGTTAAACATCAAAGGCCCCAGGCAAAAGGTGTAGTTAACATAACATGCCACTGAATAACAGATGTTTATTGTTACCCAATTCAATGGTACTCCTTTTGTTGACCTCAAAAGGATGAAAGGCTGAGTTGACCCACTGGGATTTCAACCTGTGACCATGAGGTCGAACACAAGCCCCTACAGTGGACGCATTAGTCCACTAAGCCACCTGACCCGGCAGTTGAACTATTCATGGGCACTCTCAAGAGGGTCATTAAATGAGCATCCCTGGAGGAAATTGATCTGAACCACGCCATGTGTCAGGCCCTCTAGGCCTGTTGGCCAACTCCTCTCTCCACAACTGGTGAGAGTCCAGCCACCTTGCTATTTGGGAGAGCTATCAGAACAAAATTACCTGAAAGTTGTGACAGCAACACTTCATACCATTTGCAGCCCCTCTCTCTACTTGAGAAGGAACAGAGGATTTACCAGACCACCCAGTTCAGGGGAGTATTTATCATTGTGCTGCATTGCCTTTGCACCACGAAAAGGACACAAGTTGGATTTATCAAGCCACGCAAGGCCAACCACATCAGGACTAATGCAAGGCAGCGCAAAAAGCTGCCTTGCGTTACTCTGCCCCTGTTCCAATGGTAGAGCGGGGTGTTCCCACTCATCCACCCATGCAATTTGGTGCTTTCCCAGATTTACCATTAGTGATAGACCTGGAAATGCGTCAAAATGGTATGCCTCCCCAGGTGAGGTGTAACAAGGAGAAATATTTTTATTTCTCCACGGTTTTTCCTCATTCTAAGTGTGCTGCATTTAGCCTCTCTGGATTGTTTTTGTGCAGGAAGTTGTCCCTTTCTGCACAAATACAAATCCTGTTTCCAAGGCAGGCAGCCTTGCACCATAGTGCACGGGTGCCTGCATTGGCGCTAGACAGACAAAAGTGTGCCAGCACATGGAAAGGGCAGAAATGCACCGTATCATGTTAAATACGGCATATTCCTTAACTTTACCTTTCACGCAGTGCAGCAACGTGGCTTCCTGCTTTAATTTGAGTAAAAGTTTGATAAACATGCACTGCAGTATTCTGTTGTTCAGCAAAATCAAACAAATTAAGTGAGAGACTAGCTGAAAATCTCCTCGAGACCAAGAGTTGTTTTGTCTGAGTGCTATGCCAAAAACACAGTAGAAACTGGAATTTATTTATATGGATGTTGGTGCTAATACTGCTGATGTACTGGACCTTAATCAAAGTACCGACAGTGCAACATATTGACCCGTCTAAGAGCTTGGTGTTATTAAGCAGATGGTCTTTGAGGTGCCATTTGAACACAGTGATGAAGAAACTGTTTTGGACTTGGTAGTGGAGAGCATTCCAGAGAGGATCACTTCACTGAAACAATATAGTGCTTCAAGGGCTGCTTGGGTATGAATCCTGCAGAGAGATGAAGGTTAGGAGGACGTAGGGAACATGCTAATGTTTGGTATAAACAAGATGGGATGTCTATGGAGTGGCACAGTTTTGTATTGTTTTTAGTATCAGTTTATAGAACTTAAGCTGTAACATTAGTTTGGCTTACAACCAACCTGCTCCATGAATGAAAGCAGATGATGTTCCAGGCGATTTAACACTGTGTAGTTGGACATAGGGTAGCGAAGGAGGGGATTCTCATGAGCAAGCTTGTGCAAAAATGTAGTTTGATAATTTCTTATGTGTTGAACATGGACTTCACACTTTGATAGGAGGTTTGGTGGTGTTTTGTTTTTTTATGCAATAACTGGAGCATAACAGCTCTGTGGGTAGATGTGATGAAGAATTATAGCCACATTCTTGAGATATCAAGAAGAAATGAATTGTCCGACTGTGGAGAGAGGTTTAAATTTCTGGGAGGGTAGAATAAAAGAAAGCAATGGTGTATCATGTCAGAGGGTTTGTTAGAATCAGGAAGAGAAAAGTAAATGTTGTATATGGTATTAACAAAGAGATGATATAAGAAGTCAAAAGAGGAGACAATTTCACCAAAATCAAAATGAATTCTGAGAAACTATTTCATTTTTATTTAGGCTGTGTTTAGGATATTTTTGAAGAGAGATAAAAATGAAATATGAGGACCCTGGATGGAAGGTTTTAGAAGGTAGAAGTCCTTCTCAGTGAATAATATTTCAGTATATGTCTCATAACTATACAGTTTGCAGAGCTTGCTTCAATGGTCAGCTACTAAAAAGAGTTAGGCAAGACGGAGTGCACGAACATATGCAGCAGCAGGAGGAGGAGCTTCAGCAGGCAGGCAGCTAAGTCAGCTACACACCGCTTTTGGGGTTTTCATCCTCAGGACTCTATCTGTTATGCCCGCCTAGTATCCCGACACCCCCGCCTCGGCCTTGCACTGCCTGTATCTATCGCCCCGTGAGGGCGCCAACTACCACTTTCCACCTCCCTTTGTATCTGCAGCCATGTGGATCCCACAGACCTCTCTACTTTTTCGCTCTTGGGTCCTGACAAGATCTGTGTGAGGGCAGGCCCCTGTGGACCAGGAGCATGTGTGTGTGTGGAGCTAGCGCCAAAGGGAGCTATGCCTGGCTGCCGAGGATCAATGGCAGTGAGGCTTGGAGGTGCTTTGAGGTGGAGCACATATAGAGTACTACTGTGTGTGGCAGCCCCTGCAGTAAGGGGTATTTATTAGCTGCTGTCCTCCAGTTTTGTGGCAGAAGCTCAGGAGGCACGCCTTAAGGTCTTGCAGTGGCATTGTATTGGCTCCTGTAGGAAAGGATCAGTTTGTGCTAGTCAGCGTGTTATTGGAGACCCCGTGCCCTGCCTAAAAAGATCTTGCCAGGAGATAAACGAAGGTCATGTTGTCTGACTCCACAGCACTAGGGGCTAGTAACAGCAACAGCCACTGCCAGCAGCAGATTTGGGAGTTGGTCATTGAAGCTCACCCAGAGAGACCAGAAAGGTAAGGTGTGGCAGCTGCTCTATCATTGCCACCTAGAGGTAGAGCCAGCGAGTGTCAGAGGTCTTGATGCAGTCTATCACTCACTATGTGCTTCACCATCTCTCCACCTGCTGTACCCAGTAAAATATTGATTGAACATGATTCTTCATTTCTTACAAATACGGTGTGCAGTCCACCTACCCCCTCAATCACCTCCATAGAGAGGAGCATAAGTCTGGAATAAGGCTTTTGATTGGAGCTGCTTGTTGGATTTAGCACGTCTTGGGCATTTTGGATAGCACCTCAGCATGTGTCTTTGCTCACTGCAAAGGGCAGTGGCCCAGGATCAGTAATAATCCCTCATAACCTAACTTCGAAGGCCTTGTGCAGCATGTTTGTGCCCCCCCACCATGCCTGACTAAGTGCTCCAGAATAGGGGGATGTGAGGCGGTGCTAGCTCGATACTCAGGGTACTGGCACCCAACAGTACAGAGACTTACGATTTTACACCGCATATAATTTACAGACCTCTGCCCTCATTTTTCACCTCTTTTGATGTCATTTTGGGCACTCTGTATCAGCCCTTATTACCATCCATTCAGAGAGAACAAGGGGGGCTGGTAAGCAGAAAACCAACAAGAAGGGGTTTCGGAATGAAACCTCTAAGCAGTATTCTAAGAGAGATGTGTCTGCTACCACAGAGATTGAGGGCGGTGAAATTATACATTTGCAAATATCATCCTACCAGAATGTACGCACACCTCCAAATCACTTTTGAACTCACCACTCCCTAACAGTCCTAGGATTACAGATTACTTAAATTATCATTATTATTGCAGTCTTATAGGGCGCTTAGCTGCCCATAGGGTTTTCCAGCGCTTAGGTGGAAAACTACACAGCTTCAGGAGTGGTACTGGAATTAGCCAGGTTTAAGCTCATCGCATGAAGTGGAGGATTAAAATAACCACGTTTTCATCTTCCTGCGGACGGCTAGTAGGGTGGTACATCATCAAATGGATCCTGAGAGAGTGCTCCAGAATCTGGGACCACATGCCGAGAAGGAGCAGCCACCCATCTGGACCTGATGGACTCTAGGAACTGCAAAAAGAGAGCAATTGCTTGAGCGCAGGAAGAATGGTAGGGGGTGACAAGGTTTTGGGGATACTGAGACCCTGAGCACGAGTGGATTTTTTACATATAGCACGATGCCTTAAACTCAATGCACTTGTGAGCCAATGGAGGGCATGAAGAAGGCAGGACACCGAGGAGTGTTTAGGGAGCCAGATTAACAGTCTGGCGGTGGAATTCTGAACCACCTGAAGGCGTCTGATCACAGTTTTATCTGCTCCCAGACATAGGATATTTCCATAATCCAGCTTGGACATAATCATGGCATGCATGACGGTTCTCTGGTCTGAGAAGGGAGGTACCCATAAGATCTTTTTAAGCCACCTTATGGTGGCAAAGCATTAGGAGGCAACCATGGTCACTTGGGGCTTCATGGAAAGACTTGAATTGAGCCAAAAAACAATATTCTTCACCTTGTGAGCGGGTACAGGAAGAGTTTCAAGTGAAGAAAGCCAGTTTTGGGGCCCCCAGAGTTGAGGATCCCTACCTAGTACCACTACCTGGGTCTTGTCCGCATTCAACTTTAGGGAGTTTGAGTGCATCCAAGTGGAGACATGGCTGAGGCATGAGTTGAGATCGTCCGAGGAGGCATGCTGTGCAGATGATAATGAGAAGATAATCTGGGTGTTGTCTGTGTATGAAAAAAGAGTGAGGCTGCAGCATTTCACTAGGTCTGCAAGAGGGCGGACATAAATATTTAAAAGCAGAGGGCTAAGGACAGAACCCTGTGAGACAATGCATGTGTTATTGCGTTTCTTAAAAATGTTTTCAACTTTCGGAAATCTATGATAATGTGACTTGTAATTTTGTACTTTAGTGGCACAGAAACTATTTTTAACTATGCATTTTTATTGTGCTTTTATGGTTATTGTTTTATTGTTTATTATAACCGAATAAAGATATTTGAATTTAATTGAATTTAATTGAACATGCTTTAACTTTTGGGAGGAATACAGATGGTCCAGGGTGTCTGCACTCCCCTCTGTTACCCAATATCTGAACTTTGATCCCTCTAGCTGCATGCAGCCTGTTTTAAAATGGGATACATAGTACTACAAGTGCTTTATTCTGCTTAGGTTTGGACTTAACACATTGTATAGACTGTAGGAGAGTAGGGTCTGCAATCCTATGATCACCCAGATTTTTTTGCTTTTGCTTCATTGGTTTACGACTTTCTCCGGCTGTGGGCCTGCCAATCGGACCCACAGCCTAGCTGTTCTCTCTCGAAATTAACACACATGTACATTAGGTGCATCCACTAATTGGAACTGGGCCGCCTTGTCAGTCCCTGTCTCAGCATACCACAGGTATCCAGGGCATCGGTGTACCCAGGGCCTACCAGGGGCTGAAGCATGTATTATGCCACCCCCGGAATGGCCGCCCAAATCTGACACAACTGGCTGCATGACAGCTGGGGCCACGTGGTGTAATCACCCGTTGCTGTAGGTGTAGTATTCCTACACCTAAACCCTAACATGGACACATGGATTCCTATCAGTCACTCCTATAGCAGGCCTTAACAATCCTGAAGGCAGAGTGCAGGGAATCATGTGGGACGGTGCTCTGGCGCGAGCTGAGCCCGTCGACGGCTTGCGGAACCAAGTCCTAATAGCCGTTCCATGGTGACGCGGGCCAACTACTTTTAATGCATTATAATCCTTGCGGTTATTTGCTAACTTTGGCATCGCATCACCTATACATGTCGAGTAAGGTGTCATACGAATGGGAATACGAACCCCTCGCCAGGCCTGGTGACGGGGTTAGCATTCCCCCCTTTTAGAGGGACACGACATGGAAGTAACCTTGAACCCCGGTTAAAGTTGACTCAAGCCTCAGCATCACAAAATGGATGCTGCCACCAGACACAAGTCTGACCTCCTGCTGCTGGGAGACCTTCCAGCGAAGGGAGCTTGGACAAAGGGTTTCCTGTCGAGGGCGGTGTTAGCACCATCCCAGACAGGGTTTGTGTATCCCAGGTAGGCAGGGCTGAAAGGAAGGTGATTGCCAGTGGCACCCCGGTGCTCACTGTGCATAGCCCGGCTCAAACCAGTTTCGGGGGCACACCAGCCCCTGAGCTGGCGCGAAGCCGGACAAAGGATAGGGGTGTAACCACCCCCCTCCTGGCTCCACCCATAGGTAGAACCTAGTCACGGGCCAGCCCCTTTTTCTTAGAATAAAGGTAGGAGCGAGTCCCCTTCCCAAATTGGATAATCAGATAATCGGATAACTCCGAATCACGAACTACTTTCCACGAAAGGAACTCTTGACTATTTCTGAAGACTCTCCCTTGTGGCTAAGGAGTAGCCACCCTGCACCAGCAGGCACCATCTAAGCGCTTGCGGTTTGCTGTAAGTCTCTCCTACGGATCAAGACTGCCCAGCTCGACGAGACCCGAGTTCCCTGCCATCTCTGACCTTGTACTTCCCTCATCAGCTCAGCTGAGAGTCGTAGGTGTGACGAGACCTGCGGGACCGGCTATCTTCAGAACCTGCACGACGCTTATCTAGCACGCCCACCGAGGGACCCTCGAGTGAGTGCACCTAGGGTTTGAGAAGCCCTAACCCTGAGCAGCTCCAGCATCGAAGTCTGCCTCCCCAGCATCCCCGAGATCTGCGTGGGGGCCCTTCCGCTCCTTGTTGTTCACCGCGTTGTTCGACCACTTGCCGACCGGCTTGTGGCCCTCTTCACGACGCACCACGATTGTTTCATCACTAGTCTGGGTGCTCCAGACTGGCTCTTGCTCCCCTTCAACAGAGGAGTACCACGGACCCTCCTGGTCCACTCCCGACGCCATCTTGACTCCCCCGCTTGGGTGGCCACTGCCAAGATCCGCTGCCCCTTCCTGGGCCCAGCATCATCGACAGCAGACACCTTCGTGGGACAGCTCGCCCTCCATCCTGGTCGCCGCCGCGCCTCCTGGTCCGAGGAACAGCCGAGTCCGACGTCACCCACTCACCTGGTCGAGGTGACTTCAGCCGGTACCCTCCTGGTACCCACACGATCGCTGGCTAGCGGTTGAGAACTGAGTCCCCTCTGCTTTCAGGTTTTCCTTCACCACCGATCCAGGCTTGGATCGCTCTGAACATCGTCACTGGTCGCCTGCCAGCAACTTCTTCTTTCAGGCTCCTGAGACTACACGAGGACTCCCGACATCTTGCCGAACTTCACGCAGCCGCAGCCTCCGGGCTAGGTAACTCGAGCATCTCGGTGCTCCATCGCAGGTTCGCTCTACAAGTGTCCAGTTCCTTTTTCGTTTAGTCCCACTGATCGGATCACTCCGGAATCAGTATCTCCAGACTCTAACCATTCGTATTTCACTGTTAGTGTAGATGGTTTCTCGTGCCCCTCGGGCATTTGTGTAAATTGTGCAACTGAAGTATTTTCCTAAGAGTTTTGTAGTGTGCTTAGCTCCCTGACTCATAAAGAGCCAGGGTAGTCTTGTTATAAATAAATATCCTTTTATTTTCATAACAACTTGTGTGGTGTCCTTTCACTTGGTGTTCAAGGGGTATATGTGATGGTAAACAGCTGGCTTAACACGCCCTCTAGAGTTTAGCCTAAAGACTGCTCGTATCCACGCTACTAGGATAGCTGGTCTAAAAGGTTGACTTACAACCAATCATCAATAAGTGTCGTTTGGAATGATACACAGTGATCACTAGAATAGTGAGCACTACATATCAGGCCAACTTCTCACATTGGTGAGCAGCGGTTGGGATTTGAGCTTGCTGTTGTTTTACCACACACGTATCCTAAGAATATCGCAGTGAAAGATCACATAAGTACCCAGGTACATATAACTTAACTTAGAATACTCCGAGTTCTACTGAACCGGCTGTTGTAGTGTAACAGGGCTTAGCACACCCTGACTACAACTCTTAGCAAGGGATCAGTAGGTAAACCCATAGTGTAGGTAGGTGCAACACTTACACCTCACTAGAAAAGCATGTCGGTCCACGGAGAGTCTGCAGGGACTCCCTTAGTGGTCAGTGACCCTCCACAGGTCGTGTCACGATATGCAACTCTTAGCTTCAAGGAGATGCGACAACTGTGTGCCTCCAGGAAGCTAAACCAGGGTTCTAACCCTACCATCGCAATACTGATAGGTCTCTTAGAGGCGTACGATGCTAGGAGGTCCTCTAACCCAGGTCCCCCCAGTGCAGATGGGAACATGCCTCCCGTAGAGGGAACCCTCGGTGACCCAGACCTCGACCTCCACACAGAGGAGGAGGACGAGGACGAGTTATCGGGAGACGAGGCAGACAAAGGTCCAGTGGTAGTCGGCAGGCTTACAAGGACCAACTTAAGCAGGCATGAGAATGGAACTGGGGGAGCCCCGGGCCCACGCTCAAGCAGGCTTAACCTTGGGAACGGACGAGCTAGGTCTCTCTCCAGAGGCTCTGGCAGATCGGTTCATACACATGTCTCTCAGGCACCTTCTCAGAGAGGAATGACTTCCCCTCAGAGGAGGGAGCATGAAGCGAAGATGCGGGAGGTCAATCTGAGGATCGAGCGGGAAGAACTTGCCCTCGCCAAAGAAAGACTTGCCTTAGCCCGAGAGCAGAAATTAAGTGGGTTAGATCCCACTGGTGGCAGCATTCTCAATAGAGAGAAAGACAGGGGTATAGACACTAGACACCTGAGTAAAATAGTGCCCCCCTTTAAACAAGGGGACGACATCCACAAGTGGATAACTGCCTTGGAGAGGGCCTGCACTGTCCAGTGCGTCCCCCCAAGTCAGTGGGCAGCTATACTGTGGCTTTCCTTTGAAGGTAAAGGAAGGGACAAGCTCCTCACTACAAGAGCTGAGGATGCTAACAACTACCAAGTCCTGAAGAACACACTGATTGATGGGTTCGGCTTAACCACGGAACAGTACCGGGTGCTGTTCCGGGACACCCAGAAAATTCAGTCTCAGGATTGGGCTGACTTTGTCGATTGTGCCACTAAGGCTTTGGAAGGCTGGTTGCTGGGTAGCAAGGTTACTGATTACACAGGATTGTACAATCTTATCATGCGAGAACAGATTTTAAACAACTGTCAGAACCAATTGTTGCATCAGCACCTTGTCGACTCGGATCTGACCTCTCCCCAAGAATTGGGAAAGAAGGCAGACAGATGGGTCAGAACAAGGGTCAAGCAGAACCAGAATCAGAACCAGGGTGGTCAGAAGAAAGCAGACCAAAAGGGTAACAAGAACGAACAAAATGACCAGAAGTCTTCGCCAGGTCCCCAACAAACCAAAGAGGGTGGGGGTCAGGCTTCACAGAAGAAGAAGACTCAAGAAGGCCAGTCAAAAAGGTGGTGCCAATACTGTAAAAGTAAGACTCACTGGTTTAGTGAGTGCACCAAGAAAGGAGGGCAAACTCCTACCACTGCAGCCCCTAAGGCACCTGCGCCCCCTAGTACAGTCAGCAGTGGTAGTGCGCCTCCCAAGGCATTAGTTGGGTTAACCTTGGGAACCGAGGGGAGTGACGACTTAGTCGGCACGCTCACTCAGGCCGTCCTTGTCTGTACAGGGGATATGGATATGTCCCCTGATGCCAGTCCCAATACTTTGGGCAAATACAGGCAGACACCTTTGATAAATGGAAAAGTGGCTCAGGCCTACAGGGACACGTGTGCCAGTGTCACCATGGTGACGCCTAACTTCGTGGACCCTGGACAGATCATGCTAGGTACCAGTTACCTAGTGACCAATGCCAGCAACGTCACTACCAATCACAGTATGGCAGTTGTTGATTTCTCCTGGGGAGGGGTAAGTGGCCCGAAAAAGGTTGTGGTTAGTTCAGACCTCCCCGTAGAATGTCTGTTGGGCAATGATTTGGAAACGTCACAATGGTCAGAAGTGGAGCAGAGGACTCACATGGAAATGTTAGGCTTGCCAGCACATGTCCTTGCTGTGACCAGGTCACAGGCCAAAAGATGCCCCACTGAACAGGTGCTGGATCCTGGAAGAACGGACCAGACACCTTCCAAGAAAAGGAGCAGTAAGGGTAAGGCTTCACCTTCCCCCTTGCCCCAGGTCGTGGATCAAGTCTCCGAGGAGGCTGACCTTAAAGAACTGAGGGAAACTGAGCCGCAAGAGCTTGAACCTGGTCAGGTTGAGTTTCTGGGCTCAGGGGGACCCTCCAGGGAAGACCTGGGGAAGGCACAGTTAGACTGCCCCTCACTTGAACCCCTCAGACAGCAGGCCGCTGCTGAGGCTGCAGGGAACGCCACAGGTACCCACAAAGTGTACTGGGACGATGGACTCCTGTACTCTGAGGCAAGAGACCCCAAACCTGGTGCGACCAGGAGGCTGGTCATCCCCTTGTCTCTGAGAGGTTTCCTTCTCACCTTGGCCCACGAGATTCCCCTTGCAGGTCACTTAGGCCAGAATAAGACTTGGGACAGAATTGTTCCACACTTTCACTGGCCCCACATGTCCGAAGATACGAAGGAGTTTTGCCGCTCCTGTGTCACTTGCCAAGCCAGTGGTAAGTCAGGTGGCACGACAAAGGCCCCCCTCATACCACTACCCGTGGTGGGGGTACCCTTTGAACGAGTGGGGATCGACATTGTCGGACCAATGGAACCCCAGACAGCATCAGGGCACAAGTTTATACTGGTGGTGGTGGACCACGCCACCAGGTATCCTGAAGCTATTCCCCTTAGGACCACTACAGCACCTGTGGTGGCACGGGCCCTACTTGGAGTGTTCTCCAGAGTGGGCTTCCCTAAGGAGGTCGTCTCAGACAGAGGTGCAAACTTCATGTCGGGATATCTGACTGCTATGTGGAAGGAATGTGGTGTCAACTACAAGTTCACCACACCCTATCACCCACAATGCAATGGGCTGGTTGAGAGATTCAACCGGACCCTAAAAGGGATGATTCACGGACTACCTGAAAAGCTTCGGCGGAGATGGGATGTCCTGATACCCTGCCTCTTGTTCGCCTACAGAGAGGTCCCGCAGAAGGGGGTTGGCTACAGCCCTTTTGAGCTTCTGTTCGGACATCCTGTAAGGGGACCCCTTTGTTTGGTAAAGGAAGGATGGGAGAGACCTCTCAGAAAGCCGGCATCAAACATTGTGGACTATGTGCTCGGTCTCCGCTCGCGGATGGCGGAGTACATGGAGAAGGCGTCTAAAAACCTTGAGGCGAGCCAAGAATTACAGAAAGCTTGGCACGACCAAAAGGCTGTCCTAACTGTGTATCAGCCTGGACAGAAGGTGTGGGTGCTGGAGCCAGTGGCCCCAGCAGCACTCAAAGACAAATGGTCTGGGCCCCACACGATCATTGAGCAAAAGGGAGAGGTCACCTACTTGGTAGACCTGGGAACTCCCCGGAGCCCCCACAGGGTGCTCCATGTAAACAGGCTCAAGGCATATGTCGACAGGGAGGGCATGGGCTTGCTCATGGCCACAGATGAGGGACAGGAGGAGGAGAGTGACCCTCTCCCAGACCTGCTCTCTCAGAACCCTGACGATGGATCAGTAGATGGTGTTGTCTTTTGTGGCAGCCTCTCTGGACATCAACAAGAGGATTGTAAACAGGTTCTTCAATCCTTTCGACATATGTTCTCTCTGACACCCAGTCAGACCAAGTGGTGTACCCACGAGGTCGACACTGGGGACAGTCTGCCCGTAAAGAGTAAAATCTATCGGCAACCTGATCATGTCAGAGACTGCATCAAGACGGAGGTGCAGAAAATGTTGGAGCTGGGAGTCATTGAACCCTCGGACAGCCCCTGGGCTAGCCCCGTAGTGCTCGTGCCGAAACCTCACACCCAGGGCGGTAAGAAGGAGATGAGGTTTTGCGTGGACTACAGAGGTCTCAATGCGGTCACTAAGACCGACGCCCACCCGATACCAAGAGCAGACGAACTTATCGACCGGTTGGCCTCGGCCAACTACTTAAGTACGTTTGACCTGACAGCTGGGTATTGGCAAATCAGGTTAGCTGAGGAGGCCAAGCCCAAAACAGCATTTTCTACCCCGGGTGGGCATTATCAGTTCGTGGTAATGCCCTTTGGTTTGAAAAATGCACCTGCCACCTTCCAAAGGCTGGTGAATCGAGTTCTCACTGGGTTGGACGACTTCTGTGCGGCGTATCTGGACGATATCGCTGTCTTTAGCTCCACCTGGGAGGATCACCTGGTCCACCTGAGGAAAGTGTTAGAGGCCCTGCAGAAGGCAGGCCTCACTATCAAGGCCACCAAGTGCCAGATAGGGCAGACACAGGTTGTATACCTGGGCCACCTTGTAGGTGGAGGCCAGGTTCAACCATTGGAGAGCAAAATACAGGCCATCCAGGACTGGGTTCCTCCAACCACCCAGACTCAGGTTCGAGCTTTCTTGGGCCTGACTGGTTATTACCGGAAATTTGTCAGAAATTATGGATCCATTGTGACCCCGCTAAACGACCTGACAAGTAAAAAGATGCCAAAAAAAGTTCAGTGGACAGCAAGCTGTCAGAAGGCATTCGATGACCTAAAGCAGGCCATGTGCACAGCACCTATCCTAAAGAGTCCAGACTACTCCAAACCATTCATTGTCCAAACAGACGCTTCGGAGCTGGGTGTGGGAGCTGTTCTATCGCAACTGAATTTTGATGGTCATGACCAGCCCATAGCTTTTATTAGCAGGAGGCTGACCCCCAGAGAGAAGAATTGGTCAGCTATTGAGAGGGAGGCCTTTGCTGTGGTTTGGGCCCTGAAGAAGTTGAGGCCATACTTGTTTGGCACTCACTTCAAGATTCAGACCGACCATAAGCCCCTCTTGTGGCTAAATCAAATGAAGGGTGAAAACCCCAAACTACTTAGGTGGTCCATTTCCCTACAGGGGATGGACTTCACAGTGGAGCATAGACCTGGCACTGATCATGGCAATGCAGATGGGCTCTCCAGGTATTTCCACTTAGAGCAAGAAGACTCACCTGGTCAAGGTTAGCTTATTGTCCCAAAGTTTGGGGGGGGGTCATGTAGGAGAGTAGGGTCTGCAATCCTATGATCACCCAGATTTTTTTGCTTTTGCTTCATTGGTTTACGACTTTCTCCGGCTGTGGGCCTGCCAATCGGACCCACAGCCTAGCTGTTCTCTCTCGAAATTAACACACATGTACATTAGGTGCATCCACTAATTGGAACTGGGCCGCCTTGTCAGTCCCTGTCTCAGCATACCACAGGTATCCAGGGCATCGGTGTACCCAGGGCCTACCAGGGGCTGAAGCATGTATTATGCCACCCCCGGAATGGCCGCCCAAATCTGACACAACTGGCTGCACGACAGCTGGGGCCACGTGGTGTAATCACCCGTTGCTGTAGGTGTAGTATTCCTACACCTAAACCCTAACATGGACACATGGATTCCTATCAGTCACTCCTATAGCAGGCCTTAACAATCCTGAAGGCAGAGTGCAGGGAATCATGTGGGACGGTGCTCTGGCGCGAGCTGAGCCCGTCGACGGCTTGCGGAACCAAGTCCTAATAGCCGTTCCATGGTGACGCGGGCCAACTACTTTTAATGCATTATAATCCTTGCGGTTATTTGCTAACTTTGGCATCGCATCACCTATACATGTCGAGTAAGGTGTCATACGAATGGGAATACGAACCCCTCGCCAGGCCTGGTGACGGGGTTAGCATTCCCCCCTTTTAGAGGGACACGACATGGAAGTAACCTTGAACCCCGGTTAAAGTTGACTCAAGCCTCAGCATCACAAAATGGATGCTGCCACCAGACACAAGTCTGACCTCCTGCTGCTGGGAGACCTTCCAGCGAAGGGAGCTTGGACAAAGGGTTTCCTGTCGAGGGCGGTGTTAGCACCATCCCAGACAGGGTTTGTGTATCCCAGGTAGGCAGGGCTGAAAGGAAGGTGATTGCCAGTGGCACCCCGGTGCTCACTGTGCATAGCCCGGCTCAAACCAGTTTCGGGGGCACACCAGCCCCTGAGCTGGCGCGAAGCCGGACAAAGGATAGGGGTGTAACCACCCCCCTCCTGGCTCCACCCATAGGTAGAACCTAGTCACGGGCCAGCCCCTTTTTCTTAGAATAAAGGTAGGAGCGAGTCCCCTTCCCAAATTGGATAATCAGATAATCGGATAACTCCGAATCACGAACTACTTTCCACGAAAGGAACTCTTGACTATTTCTGAAGACTCTCCCTTGTGGCTAAGGAGTAGCCACCCTGCACCAGCAGGCACCATCTAAGCGCTTGCGGTTTGCTGTAAGTCTCTCCTACGGATCAAGACTGCCCAGCTCGACGAGACCCGAGTTCCCTGCCATCTCTGACCTTGTACCTCCCTCATCAGCTCAGCTGAGAGTCGTAGGTGTGACGAGACCTGCGGGACCGGCTATCTTCAGAACCTGCACGACGCTTATCTAGCACGCCCACCGAGGGACCCTCGAGTGAGTGCACCTAGGGTTTGAGAAGCCCTAACCCTGAGCAGCTCCAGCATCGAAGTCTGCCTCCCCAGCATCCCCGAGATCTGCGTGGGGGCCCTTCCGCTCCTTGTTGTTCACCGCGTTGTTCGACCACTTGCCGACCGGCTTGTGGCCCTCTTCACGACGCACCACGATTGTTTCATCACTAGTCTGGGTGCTCCAGACTGGCTCTTGCTCCCCTTCAACAGAGGAGTACCACGGACCCTCCTGGTCCACTCCCGACGCCATCTTGACTCCCCCGCTTGGGTGGCCACTGCCAAGATCCGCTGCCCCTTCCTGGGCCCAGCATCATCGACAGCAGACACCTTCGTGGGACAGCTCGCCCTCCATCCTGGTCGCCGCCGCGCCTCCTGGTCCGAGGAACAGCCGAGTCCGACGTCACCCACTCACCTGGTCGAGGTGACTTCAGCCGGTACCCTCCTGGTACCCACACGATCGCTGGCTAGCGGTTGAGAACTGAGTCCCCTCTGCTTTCAGGTTTTCCTTCACCACCGATCCAGGCTTGGATCGCTCTGAACATCGTCACTGGTCGCCTGCCAGCAACTTCTTCTTTCAGGCTCCTGAGACTACACGAGGACTCCCGACATCTTGCCGAACTTCACGCAGCCGCAGCCTCCGGGCTAGGTAACTCGAGCATCTCGGTGCTCCATCGCAGGTTCGCTCTACAAGTGTCCAGTTCCTTTTTCGTTTAGTCCCACTGATCGGATCACTCCGGAATCAGTATCTCCAGACTCTAACCATTCGTATTTCACTGTTAGTGTAGATGGTTTCTCGTGCCCCTCGGGCATTTGTGTAAATTGTGCAACTGAAGTATTTTCCTAAGAGTTTTGTAGTGTGCTTAGCTCCCTGACTCATAAAGAGCCAGGGTAGTCTTGTTATAAATAAATATCCTTTTATTTTCATAACAACTTGTGTGGTGTCCTTTCACTTGGTGTTCAAGGGGTATATGTGATGGTAAACAGCTGGCTTAACACGCCCTCTAGAGTTTAGCCTAAAGACTGCTCGTATCCACGCTACTAGGATAGCTGGTCTAAAAGGTTGACTTACAACCAATCATCAATAAGGGTCGTTTGGAATGATACACAGTGATCACTAGAATAGTGAGCACTACATATCAGGCCAACTTCTCACATAGACTATTTAACTTTCCCTGGTGAAATGACTGGTCTTGCAACCTAGTGCCCTGCCCATGTGATCAGATGTCAGTTCAAAGCACTTTACAAGTGATTTCTTTTGCACTTTTTACTCTGCCCATAGATCTATGGTTCTTAAATCCTTCTTAATCAGGAATTCCCTGTGTCAATGCACAGAAGCATGGTACCTTTAACAATCCTTGGGATCTGAGGAGATTGGTTTTACGGTTTACTCCTTTTTGAGGCAGGTGCTTAAGACACGGAAATTGCACGAGGATCTCTACCAAAAAGAATACTACTTCTGTGTATTGTGGCCATAAACCAATTTTAATCTTGTTTCTTGGTATTGATTGCACAATTTTTCTGGCTGGGATGCATTTTAATCTAAGTATTATCAGTATTTCTATGGCAGATTTCTCATCTTTGCAGCATTATGATTGGAACCGATCCCTCTGGACTGCATTTTGTATGTACTATGATCTAACTTGGGGGAGGAGGCGCTGTCTTAAATTGCTATGTTTTATTTTATGATGTACTGTTTTATGTACTTTTATGGTCTATTTATTATGACCAAATAAAGCTGATTTGGCTTGACTTGCCTTGAGTTTAGTCAAACTGCATCGTAAACAAAGCAGTGATCCTTAAATTACATAACGACTGGAAAAGCAACAATGTGGCTTCTCCAGAAGTGGGGTATAAGTTTAACCATCATTGCATTGTGTTGGTTAATGCGTGAAGTAATACAGAGTATGAGGTCCCTAAGAGAATAATGTTGGAAAGCGCATTGGGTAAGCAAAATGATTAATAATGACAGTAACATCTACTGCAGTTAAATTGCGAAGATGAAGAGCTTGAGCATTAATATCCACTCTCCTAAAAACCCAGGGATGTAGTTAATTCGTTGTGAAGCAAGGCAGATAAAATAATAATCTGTTGCTCAACTATTTTCCAATTGCATTTCAAAGAAGGTAAAAAACACCTATTTCCTTCCAGTCGATAGAAAGTCCGAAGTCACAATACCCCACCAAGGGCAGGTTGTCTTCGGAACTCATCAAAAAGCTGGTCTTTGAACACTAAGCAGGGGCAACAAGTCCCACGTGTTCCTTACTTACCTTAGCATATCTGCATCGAGGAAGCAAGGCCTAAAGGTTGATGAGACGAGATGAGCTCTGAGTTCTAACCCTTCAGGCCATCCAATCTCACTAAAAGTGCATTATCCTGGGGAAGTGATTTCATCCTTTGATCCTAAGTTTCCCATCCTTAAATTTAAGCGCCATTACAAGTAAACCCAACCTCTTAAAGGCTTTACAGAAACATGTGCATTTACTTAAATGTCCATTCAGTCGATGATCCTGCTAAGCAGCGAGTCCTCCTTTGCCACTGTGATGTCACAGAGAAATTCCTTCCTCGTGTATCCTCATTGGCTGCTTCCCCTTGCAAGAGGAGAGTGCTAGGAAACAGCCTGTTGGATCTTTCGCCATCATTAGAGTTGGGCAGGGAAGGGGCCGGGGCTAAAGGCTAAACAAGACCAGCTGGCCAGAGGCACTGTCTGTTTCTAGGAATTTATGTTGACCAGGGTTATTGAAAAGACACTCATTTTGAGCGCAGGTGGAAAAATGAAAAGTAGCAGTGCAATGAGCTTCCCCCAGAGCAGAAGTAATATAACAAGGAGTTACTCCGACTCTGACACCGTTTTAACCAGGATATTACATGCTTCCAATACCCAGATTGATGCACCACAGCCTCAGTTGCCACGCGGGGTAATTTCTTATGCATTCTTGTTCCTGTTTACTACCAAATACCTCGTTGGTGTCTTCGGTTACTGGATGGTTAAAATGATTGCAGCATGTTTTAGGTAAGCCTGATTCTGTTTTTGATTGACAGCACAGTCGTGAGAAGGAAGAACATAGGGGCATATCAACAAGGGCTTTATCTCTGCTTTTTTGGCTTTAAAAGCCAAAAAAGCAGAGATAAAACTAGCACCCTAGCAACAACAGGGTGCTAACATGCAAATTTGCATGTTAGCACCCTTTTACTCTACGCTTCCCCTTGCATCTCTAATGAGATGAAAAGGGGGCGTTCCAGAGTACAATAATAGGAGAAATGTCGCTAAGCGACATTTCTCCTATTATCAAGAATGTCGCTAACCCTGTTAGAGACAAAAAAAGCAGCGCTAACCGCGGTTAACGCTGCTTTTTTACGTCTGTTATTTTTCTGACTTAGCCATGATATCCTATGGAAGGAGGATATCATGGCTAAGTTTGCCTGTCCCTATAAACAAGGTAACGTGAGATTATCGCTGGGTTTCCAGCGATAATCTCACGTTAGCCTGTTAGTGTGAGGATTTTTATCGCTATTGAGATAAGCGTTGCTAATAGCACGCTATCTCAGCGTTAAAAATTCACGCTAGCCGGCGATAATTATCCTAGCGCAAAGTGCGCTTAGAGATAATTATCGCCGGTTGTTGTTGATATGCCCCTTTGTTGTGTATTGCATGGATACAGAAATGTATGTTTTGTTCAGTTAAACACCATTTACAAAGTGCATGCCCACCCATACTCTTGATTGCACTTGGAACATGAGGTTTATAAGTTATACCTCAATAATATGCCTTTTGAATGGGCTATAAATTTAACTATTTCCTTAAGACATGTGTGGTGAACAATGTGGTTTATGATGGATTCATCCTTTGTGGAACTCTCTCATGTCATCCTTGTCATTGTCGAATTTAACGGGCTTGTTAGATAGTTGAGACCCTACCAAGTGTGGGGGTTTTCTCCCATACTGCTGTGACTTCTTCAACTCTTCATTTTAGAATTTCTTGCAGTCTCTCGTCATATACTGCGCAACTTTAGTTCACATTCAAGACGTTTTCTCTCCATTCCACAGTTATCCGCCTGCTAACATCAGCCCAAACTGTATAATTAAATTGTGAATTACTAGTTAAGCCCACTGGTACATCACATTTTTGCCATAAGGTTTCATTAGGTCCAGTACACGGAATGTGAACCCTTTACATATGTTTTTACTGAAACCAGGCAACTCCACCATTAAATAGAGCCATGGCTAAGAACTTTCAATCCCTATCTATGCACTGTTGATGGACAAAGGTTTAGGCCTGAAGGAAAAAAGATTTGCTGCAATTATGAAGTAGGACTGGCAGTCTGGTAAGCAGTTTTACTTCTTTATTAAAGTTACAAGGAAGGAGAGCACAGCAACAGGTCCTACGCAGAGGACCGCTATCTCCAACTAACCAACTCCCACATTCGGAACCAGACCCCAAGCATGTAGCACCCTGTTGCCATGGTCCCATGACAACAGAACACCACCGACCTCCCCCTTAAATATTAAAAAGCATAAACAACATTATGGAGAAGAAGGAGGAGTAGAATAACTAAGGAAGGAACGGATGGAAGGAGAAGGAAAGGAACGGAGGAAAACAGAGGAGAGGAAAAGACAGGAAAAATACAAATACGATACAACTGTAGATATAATAACAAAAGTAAGGTACAGATTAAGGCTTGGTAAGAAAATCTTTATGTTTGGTTGGCATGGTTACAATTCTTCCAAACCTAGTAACCTCACAACTGCCAGTATTAGAAGGTGTGTTCATCTCTGCGAGAATACCCAGAGGAGATGGAACCTTCTGGCTAGCAGACTTATCTTGAGTAACAGGATGAAGAGAGACCTCAACTTCGGAACCTGGAAGCTGAGAACTCTCAGGTAAACCATTTGAAGGTGCAACAAGGGTAGATTCAAGTGGCAAATACACATCATTCAAATCATCTAACAACCAAGATTTGGATGACCCAACATTGTTAGTGTGCCAAGACAAAATTCTATTGCACTTAGCAAGTTTGCTAAGGGCCAGACCTTCCCATCACTCATATTTGCAGAGCACTTAAACACTTCCAAAACTTTAAAAGGAGAAGAAAAACGACTGTCTCCCTTGCATACTTTGCCAGGCAGCTTGACACACGCCGAATCCTCTCTTTTGAGAACACAATTTCATACATTGTTCTTATGGTCGTGATATGTTTTATAGAGTCTATGAGCCTTCTCCAAATTGTTTTTGGCTACAACAGGATAACATTTAGTTTGATACCTCTGAGACATCCAAACAACATCGTCCTTGGTAAAAGGATCTCTACCTCACAAAACTTTAAAGGGACTGAATCCAGTAACAGAAGGAGAAATCCTGTAAGCCCAGATCATTTTATTAAGCTCCACCCCCAATCCTTACCAACATTAACAGCCCTCTGGACACTTCCCAAAATGACCCTCTTAAATCACTTAACAGCTCCAGTGCAGGCCGGGTGGTAAATAGTTTTCCTTTCAGTGATCCCATTCCTTGAAAAAAAATAACAAAACAATTTGGCAGTAAACTGAGGTCCATTATCACTTAAGAGAGATTTAGAAATACCTTCTCTTAGAAAGGTCCAAAAACCTTACAATACTTGCAAAGTCAGCCCTCTCTAAAATCTCCAGTTCAGGCCACTTCGAGAATAGGTCACACAAAACCACAGTACACTTGGCAGTGCCCTCTTTGTCCAAAATGGGACCCAGAATATCAATAGACAAACTACACTACAGACCGGAAGGGAGATCCACATCACCTAAAGGAGGTCCAAACGTTTGCAGAGTTTTATTGGCAGAAGAGCAATGGACACCATTTTGTACACATTTTTCCATGTCGGAGTCAATGCCAGGCCACCAGTAACCAGATTTGACCCTTTGCTTGGATTTCATGATGCCAAGATGGCCTTCATGATTTAATTCAAGAATCCTAGAGGGCAATTTAGAGGGAGGAACCACTTTATTCCCACGAATAATAAATCCTGAATCAGACACAGACAAGTCAGGATCGATATTGGCAACACTGCAATCATGCCAGATGTCATCACAACAATCAACATCCATACTGTTGATAGGAGATCTACTCAAGAAGTGTGCAAGGACGTTCTTTTTGCCAGGTGAGTAAATAACATCATAAGCATAATCTAAAACATTAAGTGACATCCTAGCCAAACGTGGTGCGGCTCTGTCAGCACCCTCAGTGGTAAGTATCTTAACTAACGACTTGTGGTCGGTACGTATGGTAAACTTGGTACCCCACAAGTACTGCCTGAATTTCCTAGTGGCCCAAACACACGCTAACATCTCCTTCTCAATAACCGAGTACTTAGATTAAGCCTCCGTGGGAGACCTTGAAGCGAAGGAAATGGTGCACTCCTTGCCGTCTGCTAATACTTGGGATAAGACTGCACCCAGGCCTTTGCCGCTAGCATCAGTGGTCAAAAAAGTGTGGGAATTGGTTTCAAAGCCTTGTAAAGGAACAGCATTACATATGTCCTTTTTAATGCACAAAAACTCATTTTACAAACTCTCATTCCAGACAAACTCTTCGCAAACTTTAAGCAGTTGTCTCATTCCAAAGGTCTTTTCGGCAAAGCCTCTGACAAACTTTGAATAAAACTCAGCCAGTTCAAGAAAGGATCGTTCTTCATCCTTAGTGGAAGGGGCTTGAGCTTCTTCTATAGCCTTGATGGTGTTGCTTTTGGAAAACACATCCTTGTCACTCACTTTTTGCCCAAGTTGCGAAACAGAATGCCTGCAGAATTTGCATTTTTCTATTTCAGCTGTGAGGCCACTGTATGTATGTATGTATGTATGTATGTATGTATGTATGTATGTATGTATGTATGTATGTATGTATGTATGTATATGTATGCAGTATTTGTAAAGTGCAGCTATCACCCTACGGGTATCTTGCCGCTATAGTACGTAAATCATCGGTCAATGGAAGATGCCAGAAAGAGTTTTAGAAAAGAAGCCCTCCAAACTGTCAGGTTCTAGGGAACAACCATGTTTTAACCTCTTTCCTGAACTGCAGAAGATCTTGAAACTGTCTGATTTCCAAAGGGAGGTTGTTCCAGAGTTTGGCAACGGCAGAACTAAACGCCCTGCCTCCTGATTTGGCTTTGCAAATTTTCAGAGCTCTCACCAAACATGCTGTGGGGGAACGGAGACAACTGATGGAGTGTCCCATACAAAGGTCTCCTGAAGGGGTTTAGGTCCAAAACCATGCAGAGCCTTGAAAACCAAGCAGAGAGACTTAAACTGAATCCTCTGCCTTATTGGTAACCAATGAAGCTCCGCAAGGGTCAAAGAGCCTGATGAGCTACGTGGTTTCGCCAGTGCTAGTTTGGCCGCCAAGGTCTGGACTCTTTGAAGACGTTCAACCAAAAACTTGGGGGCCTCCAATAGTAGGGTGTTACAATAATCCAACCTGCTGAGAATTATACTTCCAACGACCAGCGCTCTGACCGTCTTAGGTACCAGCGGGAGGATCTTCCTCAAGGCTCTGATCAGGGAAAAACAGTTCCCCACCACCTTATTTACATGTGTTTCCAGGGTTAGATTAGCATCAAGCATAACTCCCAAATTACGTACTACTTTAGCTGGGACCAGAGTAGAGGCAGCTGAAGAAGGCCAAAAGTTGTGAGGAAATTGGGAAGGATCTTTCCCCACAGCACAGTATAAGACTTCAGTCTTATCTGAGTTGAATTGAAGCGAATTGGCTCTTCGCCAGTGAGCAGTATCTTGCATGCAGTCGTGAAAAGTCGCCAGAAATTGACTGATTTACCTCTAGGGAGAAGAAGAGCTGACTGTCGTCGGCGCAGTTCACCAGTTTCACACCATGTGCCTTTATGATTTCAATCAAGGGTCTCATATAGATGTTAAAGAGAATGGGGCTTATCGCCGATCCCTGAAGAACGCCATGGTGGACATTGGAGAATTTAGATTGAAACGGCAGGAGAGAAACCGCCTGCGGAACCATTCTACTGCCGCCCCCAACACCCGGACCTCTTCTAGCCTGGTCAGCAAGATGTCATGGTTGACCGTGTCAAAAGCGGCAGACAGGTCGAGCAAAATAAGAATGCCAGATTGTCCCCTGTCTGCCCGCAATCGAAGATCATCTAACACAGTCACCAGAGCAGTCTCAGTTCCATGGCCAGGACGGAAGCCAAACTGGACATCATCTAACCTGAAGTTAGATTCCAGGAATTGAGACAGGGTTTTGCTGACCAGACGTTCGATGATTTTAATCAGATATGGTAAGAGAGAAATTGGTCTGTAGTTACCAGCGCAGGTCGGGTCGAGTGTCGCTTTTTTCAAGAGCGGAGTGTCTCTCAACTTACTCAAGACTGAGTGCAAGGTGGCATCATGTTCCTCTTGCTTTTGCTCATAATCAGGATATCCTGGAAGTAATTTACATGTGGAATGTCCTTAAAAGGTCGATGCATTAACCTTTGAAATACCGCCGCAGTGGATGCAAGCCCAAACGGCATGCGAATGAACCTAAAACATCCCATGGGTGTAATAAAACCAGTGAGATGTTTGCCCTCAGGGTGCAATTCAATTTGGTGGTATGCTGAGGACAAGTCTATGGTAGAAAACCATTTGACTCCCTTGGTTAGACTCAGTAACTCATTAATTTTAGGTAGCCAGCATTTGTCTACTACAATAATTTTACTTAAGTCTCTTAAATCAATGCAAAGCCTTATCTTGCCATCTCCCACATTCGGAACCAGAACCCCAAGCACGTAGCACCCAGTTGCTGTGGTTCCATGACAACAGAACACCACAGTAATACATTACCTGGCTAGTGAAGGTGAAAATGTTAATGATGGAGTCAAGATGGGCACCTGGTCGGATGCATCTCCTACTCGCTCCTCACCAGAAACCCAATATCACTCTCTTAAGGCACCCTAAATGCAGATCCGCCCCCCTGTGTGCCGTGCTGCAGGAGGTCACTGAGGAAGACGACTGCTGGATCAATCTTTGATGCTGGACATCTCATGGGAGGGGTGGTCTTAGCCAACATACTGGGTGAACCACCCCGGGGAGACATCACAGCTTTGGTGGAGCCTAATTGGGGATGCTCTTGAGCGCTAAGGCACCTTTGGAGAGATTGGCAGCACAGACCAATTGTGCTGGGAAGAGGCCCTGTGTTAGAGCAGGTTGGACTACCAGCCTAGCAGTGTCACGTGGATGCTGCCTCCAGTTTGGAACAGACCCGGACCGGTTGGAGAGCAGAGACTCCCGCAGGATTGCCTCCATGTGATGAATACTCTCTCGAGGTCTAATGGCTGGGTTGTTTTTCCCCCGCAATGACTACCCTCCCTACATTATCACTGGGCAGATATGCTCTATTTTGACTTTCTCAGCTGATACTGATGAGCGCAGGTATGCAGGTATCACGACCAGCACTGTGATAGGACAGGCCCTGCAGCTTTGATGGCATCGACCATTCTTGCTTTGTGCTGTTTGCTCTGCATCTGTGCTGCATTGATTGGGGCAGATGGGGCTGAGGCCAGTCATCCATGTTCTCACTCCTTGGAGACCCTCGTTAGCCAGCTTGCTGGCCCTCTATCCTCAATCCCTTGATGTCCAAAATGCTTGATTTTTGTATTATAGCTGCATATCACCAGATGCTTGTGCGAAGGCCCTTCAATAAATTTACTGACTGACGTTGAGACTTGATGCTGTTGGTTTGTGTTTTGGCAGCTTTATCTCCTGAGGAGGTGATTGCAGACCTGATTGAGACCTCGCCTGAATAAATGCCACTAAAAATACCCTTTCAGTTGGACCTGAGGTCTTTCTTCTCTGCCTCTGCTTCACAGCTATCTTCTCAAGAGTAACCCCAAGGGGCCTCTTGCCCGCTGTCATGGCACCCATGAAGGTGGACCTACTAGAAATCCTAGTGAAATTCTGCAAAAACATTCAAAGATCTGAAACTAAAACTTTACAAAGGCCTTTAGCCCCTACTTGAGGAACTGATTCACACATACAACACACTGTGCTCCAGCATAGAGCCATTGGGGATTAGGGCCTTAGACCCAAGAGGCCTGAGTGTAGGGGTAGAAGCAAGTAGATGCAAAAGAAATCATTCAGAAACTTGGTGCAGGATGTTCTGAAAATGTCATCATTGGTGACATTGATATTGGGTACATGCAAAGAATTGGAGAATCTCTTCCGCTGAGATAACATCTATGTCAAGGGCCTTCAGCAGGGTGAAGAGGAATCAGCTCTGGAGTCATTCACCACCTGGAGATATTAATCACAGAATTGTTCTCTTCTCTCCTAGCTGAGAACAGTGACCCACCATAGCTAAATAGGGTGAATCCAGTGGGTCCAAAGGCCATCCTCTGATAAGTGACCAAGGACATCTTGGCTAAACTCAATCACTTTACTTTGAAAGAGGATTCAATGAGGCAGCCAGTGGCAGACAAAACGTTTCTTTTCATGATTACAACCAGCATCTCAACCACCGCATATCAGCAGTGAACCCCCAGAGACAATAGTCTTTCTGTCCTATCACAGACAAACTTAGAGCTGACAACATCAGATATAAACGGTTGTTCTCGTCTGGTCTACATTTCGAAAAGGCCAAAAAGGCATATCACTTCACAAATAGGATGTTGCAAAGACGTTTATATGGAGTTGCCGGATATGGCAGCCTGGCCAGTGGCATCTCAGGGGGCTGAACCTTCGGCTATGTTGCCTCATGCAAGACTGACTGGCAGTGGAATGAAACAGGGGCACAAATCCATTGCAAAACTAGGCAGAAGGACAAAGCTAAGATTTAAACACCCTAGGGTGGTGAATTGATAATTTGCCTCAGGGGTTTTGCCTGTAAGTGCAACTCCAATCTGTTGCCTCTCCTATGCTGGTCTAGGTTTACAACCCCGTGTCAGTGTTTCCAACACCGACGGCACGTCAGTGTCTGACCCACCAACATCTGCCCCTGCGGTCCACCTGACCGCCCGCTGCATTATGATGCAGCAGGTGGAGGCATCAGGCAGACTATCCATGGTACTTCTGACAGGGAGCCCGTTGGTGCGTCAGAACACACCATAAGCCCCTAATGATGGCAGAGCCAGGCTCGGCTCTGCCACCAGGATCGTGATGGCAGTTTCTGACAGTCTTTCCATGTCGGCCTTTCCGACATGGAAAGGCTGTCTGGATGTGTCTTTGGAGGCTCTTAGCAGAGCCCCCTCTCCCTGGCTCTCCACTTTGTGTCCTGAGGGGGGCATCCCTGCACAGTGTGGTAGGTACCGCATGGATGTTTCAAAGCATCCTTTTTGCAATGGAAGCTTGTACTGCTGGCCTATTCTGCCCACCATACAAGCTTCCATTGTAGAATAGACATTGGTCGCATCCAAATCAGGCAGTCAGAACCGCAGACCTAAGGTCGGGCGGTTCCAGACTGAAATGGCATCCGCTTGACATTGTAATCAGGGCCTAAGTGTCACAGGCATGCCACCTTTGATGCATAAAACTTGCTGAAACCTGAGGTGCTCTTGACTTAACTGCACTAGGTCTATGGTGGCTCCCAACTACCATTGACCTTTGTTTTATGTTATATAAACAAAATTAGTATGCAGTTCCTGTTAAAAAGAGGGAGACAGATTGTAACTGTGAAATGAAATGTATTCAAACACAGGAGAGGGATCTCCTTATTGGAAAAAGGCCCTCACACACCCAACAAGTAGGTATCATCATCTTTTTATCAGGAACTGCATACTAATTTTGTTTATATAGTTTATTGGGCATGTATGCTGGACCTAATTAAAAGAAGCCCCCCGTTTTTACTTTCCCCCCTTCTTGACTCTACCCTTTGTTTTACGTTACCATACAGGCCGGGTTCAACTGATTTTGTTTCCTGTTCCAACATTTATACAAGTGCCTTTCTGAAAAGAGGCTGGGAGGGTGTCTAGCTTAAGGACATGTGACCTTCCCCCCATGTAGTGTTATTGTGTGAAGTACCTCTCAAACCCTTCATGCGGCTCAAATAATTTTTCTCTTTCATCTCCCAGGCTTATAATACATCACCTCTAAGTTGTTTCTTGAAATGTGCAGTTTGCATCTTGCACACTTCTGTTCTTATGGTTTGTTTGTATTTATGATGTTAAAGTTCATCCCAACCATCCTGATGTCACTGACTTTCATGCACCTCTTTCTGATACCATTTGAAAGGTCCACGGTGGGCCTGCCCTGTCCCCTCCATTCTGCAATTGGCTTGTATCATATAGAGGCATCTATGCTGATATAACTGGTAAACTTATATATATATAATCATAGTGTAGTGAATACACTTAGACGTGGAAATGTACGAAGATGGATTTATTGAAATACTCAACCGGACATGTTAATTGCGTCCTGTCCGGAGCCAACAACCAAATCCTCTGGCTCATAACGTCCAGTACATTTGAAACATAACACACAATTCTTAACCGCAGTAGACTCATGACAAACTACACGAGCCAGCACATTTTAAAAATAAACATGTTCTCGTTCTGCTCTGTCCTTGTGAACAGACATGACCTAAGAGGCACGCGACAAAGCAGAACAAGACATGGAGCACTACACATCTCCTCCTTTACACAAAACAGAAAAATTATTCACATACATAGTGCCTCAAAGAAACAGGACGTTTGATGATTCTTTTAGCTCTAGCATTGACATCCATACCTTGAGACAATGCATGTTGACTACTTACATTTTTATCAACACGAAGCTCACGTGGAACTTCAACTGAGTCATTTATCACACTGGATTCAGCAGTAATTATACTGTTAGGCTTAGAATCGTTACATAATGCGACTCTCTTCAGGTTCCAACACTTTCCATCATCTAAAACAACAGCATTTTTCCTTAAAGCAACTATACGCTGAGGAGGGAAGAATTTGCTGACACCTTTCTTCGTAAAGCCAGGTTTTTTGATTCTGACCCATTGACCAACAGAGAGTCTAACATCTTTGGTACTATGTTTAGCATCATAGAATTTTTGATACTTGTCATGTTTGATGGACAAGTTATTTTTGACCTCAACAGAAGACCAACAAACTTCACCAGAATTTTTAATCCACCCAGGGTACCATTTAGCCCTTGGTTTCCTGCCCCTCATGAGCTCAAATGGGGAAAACGTGGTCGAATCAACAATGGCAACTCTGTACGCCCATAAGGTTTTAAAGATTTGAATTTGCCACGGAACATTATTTTGACATGCTAACTGAATGGCGCCTTTTAAAACCCTGTTGTATCTCTCAACTAAACCATTCCCACTCGGATTATATAAAGAAGTGGTTTTGTGTGCAATACCACACTTAGATAAATAATGAGTCATGGATTCTGAAGTGAATTGTACACCATTATCGCTGATAATTTTAGTAGGAGTACCTTCTGATGTGAAAACCTCATCAAAAAATGTGATAACAGTTTCTGTATCTAGTTTTTTGATAATCTTGAGAACCGGCCATTTTGAAAAAATATCCATCATGGAAATGATATATTTTTCTGAACTACCAATAGGACCCATGATATCTACTGCAACACTCTCCCAAGGTGCATTAGGGCATAAAAAATCACTCATGGGGTGTCTGAGGATTTTAAGGGTCTTGTCAGCAGTAGAACACAAATTGCAGTCTCTTACTAGCCTTTCTACAGAGATATCTAACCCAGGCCACCAGAACCTGCTTTTAACTATGTATTTTGTTTTTGAAATACCCAAATGTCCCTCATGACACAAAGTGAGAATCTTTTCTTTCAATGCTGAAGGAGGAACAACCTTATCACCTCTCATTAAGGTACCATCCAAATGGACAACTCGTTCCTGACGTCCCAAAGAGGTTTAAAGGTTAATAAAATATCCTCTGACTTTGTGATTGGAACAAAACTTGAGGTTGCTTGGCTATGAAATTGCCATTTAGATGTGTAGAAAACAGAGGTACACTGTTGAAACTGTTCCTTATGCGCATAGAAAAGGAAGCTTTCTTCTATATGAATTGATTTGTTGCTAATTTGAACAGAACTAGTAAGTCACTAATGCAGAGTTAACATATGAGGAAAATAAATTCCTACTAATCATACATTGAAGAATATTGTGCAATAAATTTCTGGCAGAGTCAAATGCACATTCAATTAGGCGCGCGTTGCACAGCTTTACATGTCTTCAAAAGCGCTGCTTATGAAGAGTGCCGGTAGAGCAAAGGGTGGCCTTTGTGTTTATATTTCCAATTTATTGAACTTTGATAAATGTAACTTCTTTGACGGCCCCTATTACCAAATTATCGGCCTTACTTGTGATCGTCATTTGAAATTGATAGTAGTAAACTTTTATAATAATGTTCCTCAGCCACTATTTGTAAGCACTCTAAAAACCCTTTTAGAAAAGCTGGAGTGGATTCAGGATTCCCAGGACAAGGATGCAGTCCTTTTGTGGGGGGGAGACTTTAATTGCCCATTATGTGAGCATACAGGTAAAGGGCTATGTGGCTTAACTCACGATTATAACGACGAAGATTGTCTGCCACATTTTGCACACACAATCCAAGGAGAGTTACTTAATGATGCTTTATCAACACTGGATTTGGGCTTTTGTAACATGTTAACTACCCCTCCAACTGCGTTCTCTCCTACATTTAATGGTCGTGGTGCCTCTTCCACAATAGATTTTATATTGTCACAGAACAGGCACTCTTCTAGAGTCACGAATTTTTATACACATGACCTAGCCTTAAGTGACTATTTCCCACAAAGTATATGTATGATGATGAAGTCCCATCCATCTGGCAAGGGGGCAGAGATCTCAACAATATTGATAACATCAAACTCATCAGACAGAATGGATACGTACTAAGTTGGGAACGAGTTAATCCTGAAGAATTTCTGGGTACATTAGTCAGAGATTGTTATAGTAACATTGTAAACTGTCTACAAGATCCAGGTGATTATAGAGCCATTTTGGAGAATTTCTTAATAATAGGAAAATCTATTAAAAAGGCTCTCTGTGTTGAATCTAATAAAAGTAAGGCTACAAAGTCTGGGTGGTTTGACCACATATGCACTAAAGCATATTCAAAGCTGAAGCAAGTGCTACATGCCAATCCCAAAAACCCAATCGATGTTTCTAATGCTAGGAGGGAATATAAAATTGCCTTGAAAAATAGGAAATTGGAAGTAAAAAAGATATTGTGGTCCACTCTTCAGGAAGCGGCCTTATCGAAAGACTCGGCGGCCTTCTGGAAGGCCGTCAATGCTCCATTTCTAATTAACCAGAATAGGGCCACCATTGAGATTGCAATACCTGAAAAAGAATGGATTAGTCATTATATGCAGCTTTATAGTTGTCCTATTGACACTGAAAACTCCCCAGGCTTAGTGGATTTTGAGAAGTCCCCGCCGGGTGCAGAATCCGCAATTCATCTGGTATTTGAGCCCCATGAGGTAAATGAGGCTATTTTGGCTAGCCAACGGGGCAAGGCCCCAGGTCCGGATGGCATCCCTGCGGACCTTTTTAAATCTAATCCTGATTTATGGGGACCTCTTTTAACCTTACTTTTTAATGCTTCTAGTGTGTTAAGTCTTCCTCCTACCTGGTTAGTCTCTATTTTAGTACCCATTTTTAAAAAAGGCGACAGAGCTAGCCCGGCATGCTATCGTCCAATTTCCCTGTTAGACTCTTCGATGAAAATTGCTGGTCGAGTGGTTTTAAACAGATTACAAGAATGGGCTGAAGACACTGGGATTTTAAGTGACACTCAATATGGATTTCGCAAGGGTATGGGGCAGTGGATCAGAGCCTTAATTTAAATCTTTTAATTAATAAGTATACGACAGCAAAAAGGGGCAATTTATACTTAGCCTTCGTCCATTTATCTTCAGCATTCGACTGTGTCGTCCATGATAAGCTATGGGCAATCCTAGAAGACTTAGGTGTGGATATTCCCCTAATTTCTTTTCTCAAACAGCTCTACGCAGGGGCCAAGGCAAGGGTGAGGTACGGGACCGAGGGTCAATGTACTACTGATTTTAGGATAGGTAAGGGAGTGAGACAGGGTTGTGTTCTCGCTCCCTTCCTTTTTAATCTTTATATTAATGGTTTAGGTAAACACTTAGCACTTAATTGTATTGACCTTCCTCAAATAGATTCTAGACCCATTCCGGCTTTACTATATGCTGATGACGCCGTGTTAATGGCCCGTACTCCCCTTGCCCTACAACGTGTCGTCACTGCTTTTGAGAATTTTATGACCAATTTGGGACTCACTATTAATGTTACCAAAACATTTGCTATGTCTTGCGGTACTAGTCAGAGTAGAACCCCCAAGACCATGTTTGTATACGACAAACCTATAGAGTACACCAAATCATTTGCATACTTGAGCATTTTATTTGATAATAAATTGAGTTGGCATCAAGCTGTGAAAGCTAGGAGGATCCTGTTCGTTAGAACAGTGACTGCCCTATATAATTTTAGCAAAAAGTTGGGCAAAAGGCCCCCCCATGAATTGCTAAAAATATATAATGCAAAATGCGTCTCTGTTGCTACTTATGGAGCAGGTGTCTGGGGGGTCGTTGATGTCACTACCTTACAGACGGTGGAAAATACATTTTTAAGGTTTTTATTGGCGGTTCCAGAGTCCACCTCAACTTACTCATGCCACGTAGAACTAGGAATTGGTTACTTAGAGGACATTATCAAAATACAACCAATACTTGAGTGGCACAGGATTTGGACCTCGGACAATCTGGCCCTGAACCGCTCTATAATCCTTGACCTTTTAAAATTGGAAGGGGTCTTAAAGATCAGATGGCTAACATACGTCAAATCATTCTGTGGCAAATTAGATCATTGTGAGTTTTACGATAACCCCACAACCTTGGCCGGGATAGCGAGAAAAGATCTGAAAAAATGTGTTTGGATTATCTAAATGACCGCAGATTGGCCATTGAACTGAAGAAAACATCAGTCCAGAGCCACCAGTTGATTTCTACTCATTTATCAATTCAACCATATATAAAACTAGTAGATGGTGACTTTGATAGGTTTCTGTTAGTTCGATTTCGCCTGGGAATTATTCACAGGCTATTAAGTTTCCCGGAACGGAATGACTGGTCCAAACAATTATGCAACTGTCCTTGCGACGATATCTCGACTCAATCGACATTGCATGTTGTACTTCTGTGTAAATTCTATTCTATTCCTAGGAAAAGATGGATTTTGCCAGTCTTGAAATTGTTTGGCCTCAGGCACTGTCGTCCTGCACTTATTGCTCTGCAAATGTTAGATACTGTCTTTGCTGTAGCTTCAGTCAATGCTTTTTTAAAATTTATCTTCAAATCAAGGAACCAGTTGTTAATGTAGTCATATTTGTTTGTGTTTTTAACTTGAATTGTGATATCCATGCTTTTATGATTATTGATTTTAATCGAATAAAGCTGTATTTGATTTGATTTGATTTGAGTGCCAACTGAAGTTTGTTTCGTAAGTGCGTAAGCTTCCTTTAATAGCTCTTTCCCCCAAGCGTGTAATGAACTATCCCTCATACCGCTGCCTCCGTGGAGATCGATGATGCAGAAATCACCGCTGAGGAGCTGCGTGACAACGGTGAACAGGACGTGCAGGAGGAACGTCAGAGGAATGCCCAATTACCGGATCATTCAAATTTGTAAAAAGTCCGGAAACGCTTTACCTTTACTTCCGTGGCAGACGAAATGCGATCTTAACAAATCATCAGGAAGAACAAGAACAAAGCGTGAAGGCGGAGAGTAGGGGAAACGGCCAATTAAAGCATTAAACGCTATGGAATGAATTCTTGAAGAGGCGGGTCAATTGAAACGGAACCAATGGAATTGAAGCTCCTGCATGACACCGCTGAAGGAATCCAGGATGCAATTACTTTATCATCGATAATCCAAAACGATGACGAAAACGAAAAAGTCTGCGCGGATCCGCTCCGGTTGATTCCCAAGTCGCCAAAATGTAAGTGTAGTGAATAGACTTAGACGTGGAAATGTACGAAGATGGATTTATTGAAATATTCAACCAGACATGTTAATTGCGTCCTGTCCGGAGCCAACAACCAAATCCTCTGGCTCATAACGTACAGTACATTTGAAACATAACACACAATTCTTAACCGCAATAGACTCGTGACAATGTAGACGAGCCTTCACATTTTAAAAATAAACATGTTCTCGTTCTGCTCTGTCCTCGTGAACAGATATGACCTAAGAGACACGCGACAAAGCAGAACGAGACATGGAGCACTACACTTAGGTACCCCGGTCACGGAAATATTCAAAGTACTCCCTGGAATGTGTTGAGCCCATCCTGACTTTTAGGGACCAGGATGAGACCTGATGATAAAGCATGCCACCAATAGAGTGGGTGAGGGTCTAACGTAAAACAAGTAATCTCTTCATTTTCATTGACATTGGACTGTGTACACAGTTGAAAAAAGGAAAGCTCTGTATATAGGCAGTGGATGACCATTTGTTTTTACTTTTGATGACATCACGGAGAGTGTTTCACTTGGCTGGGTGAATCAAGGTCTTCTCCTTCCTTCTGAGTAGGGTACCGGTGTGATCCCTGCTCCAGCTTTCTATAATTTAAAAAGGTGCTCATTCTAAGAAGTCCTAGAATCAGATGTCCAAATTAGCACCTTAGCATGTCAATATGAATGCACTGTCTCTGACAACAACAGCTGACCACAGTGAGAGTAAAAGTAGAGCCATGATGACTTAGAAAGAGGAACTTGCCCTGCTCCACCTTAAATGCCATCTCATACAAAATGCATAATAATATTGGGCCCCAAATTGCATGCCTACTGTGAGAAAAAACTAGCTGGGATTGCTTACAGTGTAAAGCCTTACTCTTCAGAGGGAACCTGAGAAAATTACTGAATTTTGAAAGCTTTTGGAGAAGCTATACCATGCTGAGTCCTGTACATCTAAATCCCAAAAATGCTACAAAGCTGATTCACACCTACTCAAAATCTCATCTGCTTACTCAGCACAACAGGAAGCTCCCATACTAGAAGGGAAAGGTAAGAAAGCAATAGACCAGTTGAAGGTGGGTAAGGCCCTGGGCCATAATGTTTACACTGGCACCTTCTATAAATTACTCCCAAAGTTAACTCTTTTATTCAACTTGTTTGCCTCAAGCAGCTCAGTGACAGCCATTATGATGGAGGCTGTTGTCTCCGTCATCTTAAAACCCAGAAAAAACCCTAAAAACTGATATTTCTACAGTCCATTTGCACTATTAAATATTGATGTCAAGCTTTCTCAAAACCTTTGGTACACAGGCTAAACGATTTCTTTTCGGGAATTATACACCCATACCAACAGGAATTCATTAAGGGGAGACAGACTCACGATACACTTGTTGGCAAGTCCATCAGGTCAAGAAAGGCAATGAAGAAAAAGGTCCCAGCACTCCTTATCACTCTATATGCAGAAAAAACCTTCGATCAGGTGGTCTGGTACTTCCTAGGCTAGTTCTGGAAGCTGTTGGGATGGACCCACAATTTTCAGCCATATTTATTGCTAATAACATGACCCCCAACAGCCAAGATAGCCGTAAATGGTCAAACCTCCCAAGTTTTCTTTTCTGACTACGGGTACACGACAAGGATGCCCTAGTGTGCCACTTCAGACAGGCACTTCAGAAACATGGGATACAATTTGGAGGAAAAATACACAAATTGGTGCTACAGTGTAAAAGCTGGTTAATGTTTACATGGCTTAATAAATGATTTTGACAAACGAAAACTAATGTGCACTTTGCACAAGTCTGGAAAAATGAAACCAAAACTGAGAAAATATGAAGTACCAGCACTGCAAAAGTGTGCTTGGCTTTGTAGAAATAGAAGAGTTTTAGATGCAATGCTGTCATGTACTGCAAATCCCATCAATGCATGGACGCGGATTGTTGTAATACACTCTTTATTCGTTTAAAGCCGCCAGGCTAACAGGTCCTTTCTCCAGTCCACCCCTGCCGTTCTTGTCCGCCTTGACTTTCCATATTCCATATGGAACATCAAATTATTTGAGAGAAAACATTGCAACTATGTAACTTAAAAAATATGTTTGACATGTTTATGAATTAATTACTTATTATTTTAACAAAATCATAATGAAAAGATTATTAATGAAAATGTTCCCTATTTTGGAAACTAACCAAGAACTATTACTGTACATTAGTCTCACACAAAACTGTGCAAATGTTAATGCTGAAACTTAGCATTGATGACCTCTCTATTGTTATATACCAATAGCAAATGTAAAAACTGCAAATTCTTTATGCAATGTGGTACATGAATGAAACTTTAAGCATAAATGCTTCATGCTATAATAATCTTAGATATCTTAAAACTAAAATTACATATTAACTTATTCCATGGAATATTCGTTGATAGGTATTTGGACAAAATATTGAGCTGCAGAAATATTACATTTTTAATATCGTGACCCAGAAATATTGTGTGCAAAAATATCGTTGCCAAAAATATTGATTTTTTTAAGGTAAGATATGTTATTTTTTAGGTTCTTTATGTATTTAATATTTTAATTGTATATGTTTTATACTGTTTGTGCAATTGTTGTTATTGTTTTTAAAAATAGTTTGCAATTTTAAGTTATTTTATTTTATTTAATGGTAAAATAGTAATTTATAGTGTTGTAAGGTTTCTAGTGGCAAGGGTGGGAAGTTTTTAAAAAATATTTAATAATTATTTATTTGATCATAAATTATGTAAATTGTGTAAATAAGAATTTTTTATTTTATATTTTAGGTGTGGGTTGTTGGATTTGTAGGGGGTAAAGGTAGGGAAGTTAATCAAATAATAACTAAATAATTATTAATCATTGATTCATTATTAATTAATTTGTTGTTAATTGACAACTGTAATTTTGTGTAATTATTATAATTGTTTTATTTACATTTCGGGTGCGGGTTGTTGGGTTTGTAGGGATATGGGGTGGAAAGTTAATTAAATAATAACATTAATTATAAATAATGTATTTATCATTAAGTAATTCATTAATTGTTAATTAAGTATGTAAATTGTGTAATTATTGAAATTTCTTAATCTAGGTAAATGTTAAATGTGTGTTGCTAGGTATGTGGGACTATAGTGTGGGAATTTAATAAATTAATGATTATTTTTTTTCTTTTATTAATAATTTTTTCAAACATTTATAATTATTTTATTTGTTTCAGTGTTTTTTAATGCATATCAAGTTTTAAGTTCATAGTTTAATAATCTTATTAAATGAATATTTGCATTAAAATAAGGAATGTGGTTTAAGTGAAGTACTTCCCCTGCTGTTGCACTGACTGAAGTGGTAATAGTAAATGTTACCCCAATGTCTCTGCAGGTAATTCAGGATCAGATTAGTACAACTAAATATAAACTTGTTAAATAATTAGTTTGGGTCCAGAACAAGACTTCCGCTGCATCATTGGCATTCTTTTCAGATGACCTAGGGGGTCGTTATGATGGCGGGTTGCTATAGTGGTGGGACTCGCCGCCTACGAGGCGGCCTACCCACCTACCGCATTATGATGCGACCGCCACCTTGGCAGTCGCAGGCCCTATCCCTAACATTGCCGCAGGGATGCAGTCAGAAACCCCCACTGCAATGCCCAGAAAAAGGCACTTGCATATCCTGGCACTGTTTGGAAGGTGCCTGTGCCCCTCAGTGCCCTTGCCACAGGCCCAGAGATGAAGGGCTTTCGCCATTTGTTTTGCTGCGGATTGTCCGCTGCAAAATGAACGGAAGAAAGGGATATTACAATTCCTACGGCGGTGTCAGCAAAGCACCGCCGCAATGTTGGGCAATATTTTGGTTCGGAGAGGTGGTCGGAAAAGGACCGCCTGTCGGAACCATGGCAGACGGTCTTTACGGCTGCCGCACTTAACCAATGATTCCACCCTCCATCATAATTTGGTGGGGGGAAAACAGCAGCACGATGGCGGAGGGCCTGCCACCAACAGGCTGTTGGTGGCGGGCCTTCCACCATCGTAATCAGGCCACTAGTTCTTACATCAGGGGACCATTCCACTTCACTTGAACACACATTTACACAATTGGAGAGGTTTGAACAAGGGGTGGGCAGAGGTTTTGGAGTTTCACATCATGGAATTCAACTGAGTTACATTAAAACTCTGCAAAGATTCTGCACAGTTCCACCAACGAATGGAAAATATGCAGCAATTTAGTGCTGGTACATAAGCAGCACTGAAAAATCAGTGCAAACAGCACCATGCAGTGTGCATGAGCGTGTGGCCATTCAAGATAATTTTGCTACCGATCAAGTATACAATCTACTCATGCTGCAGAAAATCTACTCGAAAAGCAGCCCTTTGAAAGTGACCGCCTGCAACAGATCACAGTGAAAAAGCATGGTAGGGGATGCCAAAGCTCGCTTGCCAGCTCGCGTTTCTGGATCTTCGTGGGAAAACAATTCTGCAAGGTGGTGATTGGCTGAATTTGGTTGAAACTCTGTGATACAAGTGTAACACGGAGTCGCGAATCCTGCCAATTCTGGTGGCGTAAAGAAACATTCCGCCCCCTCCTAGTTTGAATGCCTAGCAGGGTATCAACTTAATGTGCCTCAGTCTGAAGCTTTAAGTTTAAATCTCCCAGACAATTGGTCAGTGAAACACAAGGCAGGTTTATTCTCAAGTGGATGGCTACCAACATTAAATAACTGAGGATCAACTTCACACCACAGGTGTATGAAATGTATAAAGACAACTATCCAGCTTTGTTATTCAGCCTTTGAAGAGACCTTCACAAATGAGCCCCCCTCATCACTTTTTTCTATCTTGGGTAGTCTTGGATAGGCACATAAATGTGCTAAAAATGAATATTTTGCCCAGGATCCTGTATCTATTAGACACATCCGTTCCAAATTTATTTGGAGGGACTCTAAATCGCGTGCTGCACTCAAGCTACTATATTCATGCAATGGCCAAGGAGAACTATTTCTTCATTATTTTAAGCACTATTATAAGCAATACAACTAGCCAATTGTGAATTGTAGTGGAATGGTCATAGGAAGCGGTTGATACCCATTGGCCCCACATGGAGAGAGAGATGACACAGCCTGAAGGGTGATAATCTGGCTCCATAAAAGTCTCACACCATGCAATGCCAATCTCAGCACCCTGATGTACTCATTCTGTACATGGTTGGGACACTGTAAAGAAGTAAATGAGAGTCTGAGTACTAATCCTTCCCCACATACACCAATCTATTGTAATCCAGACTTCACTCCAGCAGTGGAGCAGGGATCATTTACCAAATGGAGGCCTGGAAGTTGTCAATATATAGTAGACAAAGTTCACTAAGGTAAAATCAAGTCCTTCACATAATTACAACTAGATTTTAAATTAGTGGCTAGCTAACACATGCAACATACTTAATTGCAGCATTAGGTAATGCAACCTGAAAATAATGCAGTCACCATCAGAGGTAGGACACACTTCAAAAAATTGGTAGCCAGGCTCACCTCTCAAAAGGGACTAAAGATATATGGCATTTTGCTGGACTCTAATTCAGCCCTCATGTGGGTCTTCCAGGGGTTGTGACAGAGGGCACTAGGTAGGGAGGTTTCAATAAGGGAGTGGGAGGACACTCATAAGAGTGCTATGGCCAGCCCTTTATATTGGAGACAGTGCTTGCAGATAATCTCTTTTGTACACTCTAGGTGTGACTATGCATGCTTAATCCTTGTTGGAGGGCGGTGACCAAGTCTTACAGGATCTCCTGGGCTTCCCTTTACCTTTTAAACTGACCTTCTTCTGATTGGGCCTCTGACAACCGGCGCTCAAATAGCTACAAAATTAGTTATAGCAATGTGTTGGCGTAAGAAAGATCTGCCATCAATGTACCACTGGTACAGGTGGTTTTGGGGCATATTAGCCATTGAGGGACAGATTAGTAATGTTAAAAAGGAACATATATCCTATAGGGCACCCTGGGCGCCATTGGTAGAGCATTTATCGACAGATCACCAGAACATGACCCTTACAAGCTCTAAATGTTTTTAGATGGATTACTTGCATCAGTATCTGTTGCAGGGTTCACGGTGTGTCACTGGGGTCCCTGGTGTTCAGATAGCCACTTAATATGTGTGGTGCATGGTTAATGTCCAATTTTTAAACACTGAACTATTCTGGATTGGCGGGAGGGTGTTTTAAGTTGGTGACCTGTTGTGTTTTGGTTTCCTAATGTTTGCTCTACAAATATTCTCTTTATAATTGTGATTTGTGGTTGCTGAGTACTTACAATAGCAGTATAAAGTCTTGTCAAGTTGAACATCAACAGAATTTAATTTAAAAATCAATGTTAATGACAAAGTTTCCCCATTATTTTCACCAGATAAGAGAGGACCTAGATGATATCCATGCGGCTGTGAAACATTCAGAAAAGTGCTATGAGGGTCAAAATACCCTTGTTTGTTTGCCACACATGTTTTACCAGAACTGAATAACCTAATTACCTAGTTGAAGCTTTTGTCATAGGGTTGAAGAGATTATCCAAATATTGTGAATTTGTGTGTTTAACTGCACAATTAGTGATTAGAGACAAACTTGTGAGTCAGCGTATGTTGAGGAGCATGCATGAGAGTACGGAGATTTGTGTGGGTGGTTACTGGATTCTGTAAGGATGCAGGGTGTGAAAAGGTGCATGAGAACTTGCAGGAAGTGCAGAAGAATGGTTTCTCCATGTTGTGTGTTGTGGTAGCAGTGTGGTGAACAGTATACGGACTTGAGACCGTAGAGGAGTGTGGCGGGGTAGGTGTTGGGAAGACCAGGGTTCCTGGTGCTAAGTCTAGGCAGGTGTCAATGGGTATGTCTTCATGCACCTTTGGTGTGGCAGTGGCACACCCGTTTTGTGGATGTCATTAGTTAGGACCTGGGAAAAGGGAGGAGAGCAGGGAGTGGAGGGTGAAGCTGGGAGGGGCTCAAGAGGTACAAAGCAGGAAAGTGGGAATTGGGAGAGTGGGAAATGAGGTAAAGAGCAAGCAGGCAGGTGGTGGAGGGCAGGAAGGTTGAGATCCTTGCACAATTATGTTACATGCGAGTATTAAATTAGCATTTGACACAATGTTCGGAAGACAAGTAGTCATGAGAACTCACTACTGAAGGTGTGGTCAGTTTTCTTTGTGATGTGTATACCAAAGAGAGTGCATATGAATTTGTTCTTGTAGACAATTATGTTCAGTTTTCTTCTCACACCATTTTGTAATTTCTTAGATAGGTGCGATGTTAAGCATGTGAGAACTTGTTTTGTATTGGCCTCAAAGTATTAGATTGGTTGAAAGGTTTAATTGTATGCTAATTGAGTGCATGCAGCATTCTGTCCCCATGTGTGGGCCAGGGATTATTGTAATTTCATGATCCTGTTTGCGTGTTGAAAGTGCATGGGAATGCAGGGTTGGTTAAGGAAGAGGCAGCAGTGGCCTGTTAGGAAGTAAACAAAATCATTTAGAATTAATTTCTCGGAAAATTAAACTGCAAATCTGCTAAGGGTCACGTTATGAATGATTTAACTCTGCATAGTTCTGGTTGTGAATCATCAGTTGGTTGAGACCATCATTTGCCTTGCTACAACAGGAACAGTAGGGATATAAAAGCAGGCCCATATTGGGAAACCAAAAGCAGCCCTGACAAAAATGCTCAAACCAGTCCTGCTCCCTTTGTCTCATTGCGAAATCTCTCTTTCCTTTCATTCATCCCTGTCCTTCTTGACTCCCTATCTCGCTTCTCCCTCTTGGATCGCTTTCTCCCTACCTTCCCCTATCCTCCTTCCTCTCTTTCCTGCTCTCTTGAAGCGTCCCCTGCCTGCTGCAATTAACCTCAAAGAGCTGAGGAGGAGGACAGAGGCACCAGGAGTGGCCCTGGGAGTTCAAAACAGACATGCACTGGTTCTAGCTCACTGTGGAAATGCCCTGTGGAATAATTGGTCTGCCCAGCCCTGTGTTCATTTCCTTATGATGAGAAAACCTTGAAGGCTCACTTTGCATATGCTGAGCTTGGTAGATCTCATAATCATAAATAATACAAAAATGCATGTTGTACTACCCTATCAAAGGGCAGGTGGTCAGCAGTCATGGATCATCAAATCCTGCAAAACAACTGGAAAAAAATAATATACTGTGTACACACAGTGAAAGTTATTCTGCATTTTAAGACCTTTTTGGCCACCTACATTTTTGACTACTTCGTATTTCCCTTCCACAAATGAATCTTATCTACTAAGCAATTTAAAAAGCCTACAAGTAGTATTTTGACTCTGATTTTTGTTTTGTTGGTTGAGATTACCTTTGTTTGAATCCCAACAATCTTTATTTCAGGGTATTTGGATGTTTCACCAGTCAGGTAATGGTTGAGAGCACATAATGCTCTTTGTCCCCACAAATTTGAACTCTCCTTCTTTGACTTATTTGCAGACACATTTGTGATTGGAACACTGTCTTCGGTATGTTTGTGGCTTACACTCTATACATCAACATGGAGGAGTCATTATACCTGAATACTACAGAAGATATTCTGTCCATTGCAGATGAGCCATCCACCTTTGAATGGGAGGTGAGATCCCTCGTATGACTCCGTCTACACTACAACTAGCCTTCATTTGCTTTTAAGGATTCTAAAGGTTTGTCCCTTCACCAGAAACTTCTCGAATACATGTACAGAAGTTCCAAGCATGGGTGTTGTATCTGGAAATGGTTCCCAGTTTCCAGTGTGTCCTCTGCATTAATTATTTATTTGTTTAGACTACTTTAAGAAATTAGGAGAGAATCTATACCCCCCATATGCCTAATAAAATGGATGTTTGGATTTTTAAAGTCTAAATACTCTCATGCTTACAATTTTGAAAAGTAATGACTTCCAAATAAGCAAGTATTGTAGTCAATATCTGTATGAGGTGTCAGTCCAAATACTCTTTCTTCTTCTTCTTAGCCCTAGAATAACTTGGAATCAAAGCCAGCAATCATTTTTGTAAGGAACCTAGGGGCATATGTACAAGCCCCTATCGGCATGGGAAAGTCACTTTTTCGACGTTCCTGTGGTGATAGGGGCTTTGCCTTATTTACAAGGCAGTGTTAAGCCACTTAACGTGGATTAACGCTGCCTTGTAAATAAGGTCCGCTTTCACGCTATGCTTAGCGTGAAAGGGGAGGGCAATGAGTGTTGCTGTGGGCATTCCACCGCAACACCCATTGATTCTGACCCTGCCTACTATTTACAAAGGGAGGCGTAAATAGGAGACAGGGCCAGAATTAAGACCAAGGAAACCTGGTCTTAACCTGGCGAAGCGAGGAGAACGTTTAAATTTCTCCCCGTTTTTGCTGTTTTCAAGTGTGCTGCCTTGTGCAGCACACATGAAAACAGAAAAAGGCCAATGAATATTCATGTGCAGGAAGGTCCCCCTTACTGCACATATACAATCATTTATTAAAAATGCAGTTTTTTCTGTGTGTGCTGCATTAAGAGGCACATATAGAAGTTACAAAACTGCATTTCAAGATTATTTATGTGCAGGAAGGAGGACCTTCCTGTACATAAAAAATCTTCCCCTGCATGCAGTCATCCTTGCACTATGGTGTAAGGGTGCCTCCGTTGGCGCTAAGCTGCTAAACTTAGCACAAGCACAGTGGGAAACGCAGTACTGCACCATATTCTTGTAAATATGGTGCAGCCCTGCATTTCAGAAGTGGCGGAGCATGTCGTTAAACCAAGGAGGCTAATGACACGCTCCGCCACTTCCCTTGTACATATCTCCCCTAGTATGATCAATGGGGTAGATCGAAGAACTCTGGGTAGACAATCAAGAGAATCAAACTGTCTTTTAATTTCAGATTACTTTTAAAGCACCATAGAACTTTGAGGGATTTTTGCCTGAGTAAGGTAGAAATAGATTAACACATTGTGCTGGGTCACAAAAGTGATACAAACCCCTTACAAAGTGCCCTATTGGCAGTACTTTCCAACTGAAATCCAGCTGTAAAGTAGCCTAAAGTAATGCAGAGTGGCTACTTTGTGTCAAGATGCAGTTCGATGGGTTATAAGTGGGCGCTTGTATGCAACCAACCATGGATTTTGACACTAACCATATCTACTAACATTGGTAGACAGGAGCGGCTGCTTGCACAGGCAAGCACAGTGAGCGATAGGGCGGGGCAGGGCACGGCTGGGGGGGAAGCCGACAGATGATGGAATAGGTATTATTTATTTATTTAACTATACCTATTCCGTCGTCTGTCGACTTCCCCCCGTTCCCAACCCCGCCCGGCCCACCTCGTTTACTTGTGCCGGCAACCACTGGTAGCCAGGTATTTGTGCCAAAAATTTACAGTTTCTGGAAGCAGTCTTAGAGTTTGAAAAATTCTTTCTTTTTACAAAATGTTTCTAATTGTGCATGTGTGCTGCCTTTTACAATATGCATACACAGTGGGAAAAGTGGGAAACTGTGTCTAGCATACTTTTTCGTACTAGAAGCGTATCATTCACAGGGGCATATTTACAAGCCCCTATCGATCGACACCACAATGTCACTTTTCCCAATGTTGTGGTGGCGATAGGGGCCTCGCCTTATTTACAATGGAGTGTTAAGCCACTTAACGTGGCTTAACACTGCCTTGTAAATAAGGCACCCTTTCATGCTCTACTTAGCGTGAAAGAGGAGGGCAATGGGTGTTGCAATGGGCGTTTCTCCACAACACCCATTGATTTTGACGCTGCCCCCTATTTACAAGGGTGGCATAAATAAGAGGCAGCGCCAAAATTAAGACCAGGGAAAACCTGGTCTTAACCTGACCAAACGAGGAGAAATGCTTTATTTCTCCTCGTTTTTGTTGTTTCTATGTATGCTGCGTTGTTCAGCACACCTAGAAACAGCAGATTTCCATGAAACATTGTTTATGTGCAGAAAGGTGTACCTCCCTGCACATAAACAATCCATAAACAATGATGATTTGCAACTTCAGTGTGTGCTGCACAATGCAGCACATATAGGAGTTGCAAATCGCTATTCTGGAATGTTTAGGATTATTTATGTGCAGGAAGGGACTCCTCCCTGCTCATAAACGATAATTCTCTCAACGCAGGCATCCTTGCACTAAGGTGGAAGGGTGTATGCATTTGTGGCTATGCAGCTGAATTTAGCACCAGCGCAGGGAGAAACGCAGGGGTCTGCCGTATTATTGTAAATACGGCGCATCCCTGCATTTCAAAAGTGATGGAACGCGGTGTTAGCAATTTTGGAGCTAACCCGTGCTCCGCCACTTTCTTGTAAATATGCCACATACTATGCTAGCCACGTGTTATATACTCCACTGCTTTTCCCTTACAGCATTTCATCAGTCTTCAATAAGATCACTGACTTGTTTGCTTTTATTTTGTAGGAGATTCGACAATGTCAAAATAGTCTGGATTCATTGCAGTAAGTGGAATTGCTTGTTTTTCTTGTCACCGTTGTGATGCAGTTACCCATCTGCTAAGATCTAAATCAGGCCCTAAATGATTTGCCCTAAATCACTTAATATTTACCCAAGTGACAAAGCCAAGATTGGAATCAAATTTCCAGGGCCAAAGGTTAGCATCTTGGACCTTAGACTACATCTCTGCCATCTTCAATATGGTAATCAATTATTTTAGTGAATCTATACCTGAATAGTGTCCTATGCATGCAATCTGGGTAATTATAAGCTATAGAGACATCATATACAGACAAACTTTGGGACATATTTACAATGGAAGTGATGTAGTGCGAAGTTAGACCTCTTGGCTTAACGTCACGCTCCGCCACTTCTGAAAGGCAGGGCTGCACCATATTTACAACAATATGGTGCAGTCCTGCATTTCCCCCTGCGCTAGTGCTAAATGTAGCTGCCTAGCATGAACGCAGGTACCCCTGCATCATAGTGCAAGGGTTTCTGCAGTGCATGGAAATATTGTTTCTGTGCAGGAAGGTTTCCCTTCCTGCACAGAAACAATATTTAAATGGCGTTTTGTAACTTCTATGTGTGCTGCTTATTGCAACACACATAGAATTTACAGAACGTCATTTTTAATGATTGTTTATATGCAGGAAGGGACATCTTTCTGCACATGAGCAATTAATGACGTTTTGCTGTTTCAATGTGTGCAGCGCAACGCAGCACAACGCAGCACACATGGAAACAGCAAAAATGAGGAGAAATTACAAAATTCTCCTAGTTTCATCAGGGTAAGACCAGGTTTGCCCTAGTCTTAATTTTGGCGCTGCCATTGTACATATGGGACAGCGTGAAAATCAATGGGTGTTGTGGTGGAACGTCCACTGCAACACCCATTGCCCTCCCCTTTCACGCTTAGTATAACGTGAAACGTTGCCTTATTCTCAAGTCAGCTTTAAACTATGTTAAGTGGCTAACACTGCCTTGTAAATAAGGCGAAGCCACTATCGCCACTCCAACATCCAAAAAGATTAGGCTGTGGTGGTGATAAGGGCTTGTAAATATGCCCCTTTGTTTTTGAACATGTTGTTACGTTTTAATTTATAAAATCCAAATATTACCCATAAATTATGCGTTTACAGAATAGTCAAATGCTAGATTTAAATTTGTTCTCCAAATAGGTAATTATAAAAGTATTTACACAATTATCTGGATTTTGGTTAAAAAAAAAAAAGAGTACACCACCATCGACAAACACAACAGCTAGTCCGGCGTTTAGTTCTAGTCCCTGTTTTTTCTGCTAAAAAACATTCTATTCACTGAAACTTTTTGCCAGTCCATTCTTGGATTTAGAACGTTTGCGAGGATGGCCTCTAGAATCATCACTTGGCTGAAAATGAAGCACTGGTGACAACAAATACCAGTAAATTTCATGTTAAATAGTGAATTATAAGCATTGATATGCTGGAACATGAATGAAATTGTAGCTGTGGCATGTCATCTTGCGTTTTCTTTAGAAGCATATTGTTTAAATATTTTACAAACACTAATGGTTTGATGACCTATACATTTTGATCTAACATTCAGACTATCTGACAGATATCCCCCTAGTTGCAATTCCTCCGTTACACTATCCAGAGAAATGGCAGTAGCAGAAGCAATTAAATGAATTTAAGGTGGCCCTCTATTTACCAAAGTGAAGGGATGCTGGAATTATGCGATTCTATGGCTGCAGCTTTTTTTTTGCATAATTTTGGATTTGCCGCACTTGCCACATAATCCATCATCTGTTGAATAATCTGCAGATTTCAACAAAACAAAATTGTTTCTAGCTCAAATGGACCAAATGTTAGGAAAAACGTGGCGACGTGTTCGCAGAAGGCCGTTCGCAAATGCTAGCTGGTCATTTTACAGTTGCCTATTTCTGTACTTGGTTGTTCAACCGATGCGAATGAGATGAAATATTTGCCCAGATTACCATGTGTAATGGAGTATCAAAAAATGTGCCACATTATGGCGCAAAATTTGCCTTTTCTTGCCGCATAATTTGATGCTCCCCGGCGGTATAATTCTGGTGGCTGTGTCAAATTGATACAGCAAGCCCAATCATGACTAGGGATGTGATAGGGGTTCTGTGTGGGACAGGATTCATATTTCTAGCAACTACTGTACAAGCAGTACTCCAAGTAATTATATATGCATTCTGCCAGAATCATATTTAAGCTCCCTTAAAATGAGCATAGTTAGGTTGTCAACCTATGAGGTCCCTATTTTTTAAAAATTTTTAATTATTTTTTATTTATTGATTCTAATTTCTCTTCTTCCCTGCCACTTTTTCCCGCTGCTGCTGCCCCCGCGGCCACTCCCCGCTGCACAGCTCCGGCCTCCCAGCCTCTTGCACCGCCCCCTCCCCTACTTGAATGGCGGCCACTGCGGGGGAGCACGAGTTGGACCGTGACCTCTGGACTGGGTCCACTCTCTCCCCAGCAGCTCGACACCTCGCCGCACTGCTGAGCCCTCCTCCTGTTCAGGGTTCAAGGATGCAGTCAGATGCCTGCCTGCACCCGAGCCGCGCCCGTCTCCACCTGCTTGGTGCCTCTAATTTTAGTTTCTCTGCCCATTACTCCCGCGCACAGTAGCCCCTTATTTTTTTTCTTTATTGATTTTAACTTCTCTTCTTCCCCGCCGCTTTTTCCTGCCGCTGCTGCCTCTGCGGCTCCTCCCCCTCCAGAGCTCCCACCTACCAGCCTCTCGCACTGCCCCCCTCCCCTACTTAAATGGTAGCTGATGCGCGGTTGTGCCGCTGGCATGCCGAAGGCGCACCAAAGGCAAGCCCGTCTGTGCCCATCCGTGACCCGACCGTGACCAGAACCAGGGACCCTGGATCTCCCACCATCCACCGCTACAGCACAGCCACCACGCACGCACTAAACCCCGGAAGACCCAGAGACTGCCAACAGGCCACCCCTAACACGACCCACGGACAGTTCTCCTGCCTCCGCTGCCGCCTGACCTTCACCACCACCCTGACCTCCAACACCGGCGATACCCTAAGATGCATCCTCCTCAATGTGCGCTCCGTGCTCAAAAGCGCCATAGAGATCTGGAACCTACTTGACTCTCTCTTGCCTGGCATTGCCTTCCTCATGGAGACCTGGACCAATGCCTCATCCGCCCCCCGACATCAACACTGCCATCCCGGACGGATAAAAGATCCAGAGGAAGGACCGCCCAAACCAGCAGGGAGGGGGTCTCGTCATCGCTCACAAGAACACCCTCTGGCTCACCACCTCCAGCGACACCTTCCCCTCCGCCAAACACCTGCACTTCCAGATCCAGACCAGCCCCAACTCCTCGCTCCGGGGAACCCTCGTCTACAGACCCCCGGACCCTGGGTTCCCTTCTCCTCCGCCATCACAGACCTCATCGCAACCCACGCCATCGCCACAATGAACTACATACTCATCGGAGACCTGAACTTCCACCTCAACAATGCCAGTGACCCCAACTCCACCACCCTTCACAACAACCTCATCAACATTGGGCTCAAACAACTCGTCTCCACACCAACCGACAGGGCAGGACACACCCTAGACCCCATCTTTGCAGCAGGGAATAGCGTTCACTTCAGCCACACAACACAACCCGCATTGACTGACCAGTACTGCGTACATTTCACCGTCGACAAACCCAGGGCACCGAAACCAGCCCCACGCGCACCACAAAGGAACAGCTGCAAAGTCACTGACGACCAACTCAACTTCGCCCTCACCCGAAATAGCCACACTTCAGCACCCCACGCCAATTTCACAGCCAGAGAACTCCACACCTGGATCATCAAATGCGCAGACGAGCTCGCCCCGCTACACAACCCCGACAAACAGCATCCCAGGAAAGCCGCCTGGTTCACCACCGATCTCCAAGAAACCAGACGCACCTGCAGACGCCTGGAGAAGAACTGGAGAAATACCAATACACCTGACAACCACACCACCTACAAGGATGCCATGATGTACTACCACAACCAAATCAGAACCACCAGGAGGACCTTCATCCACACCAAAATCCTTGCATACTTCACCAATTCCAAGGAACTCTTCACTGTCATCCAGGAATTCACCAACCCTCGCAGCGAAGCCACAGACATCACCCCGTCCCAAGACCTCTGCGACAAGCTTGGAACCTACTTCCACCTCAAGATCAAGAACCTCTACAACAACTTCATCAACCTTCCACCTGACACCAAAGCCTGCCCGCCCCCCCCGACGCATCAGCCAGCCCACCGTCTCCACCTGGACGCCGATCACAGCTGAAGACACAACCTCAACTATGAAAGGCATCCACTCAGGGCCCTCCACTGACCACTGGCCCCCTCACATCTACCACAGAGCCGCCAACACCATCACACCTGAACTACAACGCACCATCAACACCACCCTCGAAACAGGCACCTTCCCAGACGACTGGCAACACGCAGAAGTCAGTCCCCTGCTCAAGCAGCCGACAGCTGACCCCAGTGACCTCAAGAACTACCGGCCAATCTTGCTCCTCCCCTTCATGGCCAAAGTCGCAGAGAACTAACATGATTCATCGAAAACAATGCAGTCCTAGACCCATCCCAATCCAGATTCCGAAGAAACCACAGCACAGAGACCGCCCTACTCGCCGCTACGGATGACATACGCACACTTCTGGATCAAGGCCACTCCTCAGTCCTCATCCAACTTGACCTATCAGCAGCCTTCGACACCTTCTCCCACCGCACACTAATCGCCAGACTACACGACGCCGGCAAACAAGGAACAGCCCTAGACTGGATCCGATCATTCCTCACTGGAAGAAGCCAAAGAATCAGACTGCCGCCCTTCCTCCCTGATCCCACGGAAATCACCTGCGGAGTCCCACACAGATCATCACTGAGCCCGACCCTCTTCAACATCTACATGGCCCCCTTTGCCGCCATCGTCCGACAACACGGTCTCAACATCGTCTCCTACGCTGACGACACACAGCACATCCTCTCCCTCACCAAAGACCCTGCCACCGCCAGACTTAAGTTCCAGAAAGGAATGCAGGAGGTTTCAGTCTGGATGAACAACAGCTGCCTTAAGCTCAACGTCGAGAAGACAGAAGTCCTTGTCCTCGGAACCAACCCTTCTGCTTGGGACAACACCTGGTGGCCGACTGCCCTCTGAAGCCCACTGACCCCCTCAGACCACGCCAAAAACCTCGGCATCATACTTGACTCGTCACTCACCATAAACCGACAGATCAACGCCATCACCTCTAGCTGCTTCAACACCCTCCACATCCTTCGCAAGACCTTCAAGGGGATCCCCCTGAGTCAAGGAAGACAGTCACCCACGCACTCATCACCAGCAGACTGGACTATGGAAACACTCTCTACGCCGGCATGAACAAGTCCCTACTCCAAAAACTCCAGATGATACAGTGCGCATCCCCCGGCACAAACACATCAGCCAACACCTATGAAGACTCCACTGGCTCCCCGTGGAGAAAAGGATCTCCTTCAAAATTCTCACCGAGGCCTACAAATTCCTACACAACAGCAGACCCAAATACCTCAACGACAGAATCAACTTCCACGTAACCAAAAGAAACCGCCGATCCTCGCCCTGGCCGAAACCCCACGCATCCACAGAGCCAGAGCAGGAAGAAGATCCTTCTCCCACACGGCAGCCAAAACCTGGAACGAGCTCCAGGTAGACATCAGACTTGCACCCTCCCTGAACACCTTCAGGAAGGCCCTCAAGAAATGTCTCTTCGGCTAACGGACCTGCAAAGTCCCCCCCAGCACCTTGAGACCCTCACGTGTGAGTAGTGCGCTTTAACAACCCCTGATTGATTGATTGATTGATGGGGTTATGCAATTTTGAGTTTACCACATTTGCCACTTATCCATTATGTGCTGGATAATTTACAGATTTCAATACAGAAATGTTTCTTGCTCAATCGTTTGCAAATGCTATCTAGTCACATTTTGTCTACTGTTTGTTCTAGTCAAGTGTTAAACTGGTCTCAATAAAAAGGAAAAAAATTTAAATAATACTGCACAGAATTTGCCGCTTCACACAACATTAATATTTGCCTTTTTCTTGCCTCCTAATTTGATCTTCCGTTTGCAAAATGTCAATGGCACTGCCTGCTGTACAGGAACTAGGGTGGTTACCCAGAGAACGTGTAGCTCAGCATTATTAAGTAGGGTGACCTGAAGCTCTCATGATTTCCATTTATTGAAGCCTTCAAATGGGAGGAAGGAAATATGCTGCTCACCTTCATTTTCTGATGTTTTTTACCGTCACTCTGTTTAAGGAATGACTACTTGGTCCTGTACAAACAAATCAAGCCTGTCCAGGATGCGGTTGAAGGGCTGAAGGCAGAGATGCGGAACATTATGCAGCTGGCTCAAGGCGCAGCCCGCAGCGCTGTGAAACAAGTCATTCAGCATAAGCGGGAGAAGGGAGAACTGACCGAGCAGGTGAATTTACGTCATAACTCCTTCCATTACAGTCTCACATGCTGTACACCGAACAGGCCTCTCGACAAGAGTTTAAGGTAGAAAGAAGGTGTTCTTTGTTATTTCCGTTGTCTCCTTACAGCGTCTATTTTCGCTTTGCCAACAATGACGAAAGAGTATATCTTAATCCTAAATATTGACCTGAATACAGGAACACTGCAGGGATTCTCATCACTGAAGAAAAATAGAAATTGCCTGCTGCTCCCCGTGTTCGTAATAAGATCATGTGCGCCTTCTTCAGGAACTTTGCACTTTGACTACCTGGCGTCGCAAGACAGCTACCTTATCTGACCTTTTAGAAGTGTTGGCTCTTGCACAAACTTGAGAACTCAAAAGGTTAATACGACTTTGTGGCAAGCACTTGTTCCGGATGGACGTGAACATATTGCTTTAAATATCCTTTGCAGATGCATTTTAGGTCTGTTGTCAGATAAGACCTTTGTTTTGAAAATGTCTATCTATCCATCCATCTCATTGTCTGTCTGTCTATCAGCATTCGTTTTCAATCCAACTAATAGACTCACATGTCCACCGCTCAAATGAATTCATATTTCCTCAATACTAATTCACCACTAATCCTTTTTGGGTTCAGAGTAGCGTGCTGCTCTCCAGAAATCACTACGACGCCTCGTCAGGGGTAGTAAGCACAGGTTGCAATCCAACTAACAGACTCACATGTCCACCACTCAAATTAATTCATATTTCCTTAATACTAATGCACCACAAATCCTTTTTGGGTTCAAAGTAGCGTGCTGCTCTCCAGAAAGCACTACGACGCCTCGTATGGGGTAGTAAGCTCTATGTAAGTACAATTAAAAATTAAATTACAGCGTAAACATGGTTCATCCACCATTTTTGGCATGTTTGATGTGCCTATAACTTTTGACACCCTTGGGTGGATTTGCACAAAACATTCCAATCTACTAACTCGGGCTGCTAGGTTTTGGCACAACAAGTTCCGTGATGAACAATCCATGTGAAAAAAAAGTTAAGGGGGGGTGAAAAAGTATATTATTTTCCATTTTCGGTCTCAGAGGAGAGCAAAAAACACTGAACTGATTTACACAAAACTTGGTATGAAAGTCCAGCTTGTTTCAGAAAGTGTGCTTTTTAATTTGTTAAAAAAAAACTGTAAAGTAGTTTTGTGAAATATTCACATTTTAAAAAGACACTAGCAGGATTTAAAAGGTTAAACACTTTATACATCATTGCAGTTTAGACTCATGAGCTAATTCTGGCGATCACATTTTGAATATTTCCACAATGTGAGTGGCTGGATTGGAGATGATTTTTCCCCCTCCCATTTGAAGCTTGCACGTCAGCCATGGGGAGGAGGAGGGGTGTGGCAACCCCAAAAGGTGACCAACGCCAGCAGAGTAGTGGGGAGTACCTAAATGATTGAAAAATATAAGCCCCTCTTGAGGTAAGTTTGCTTTTGGGTGCATTGCCTCCAGTCAGAGCCTACTCTTGAGCTTGTCTGTGGCAATTGTAAGCGCAGATTCGACCATAATTGTATTCCTGACTCTTGAGACGGAGCCAACTCTCAAGTTTTATGCAGTGTAAAAAAAATAAAAAAGAACAAGCAGAGCCAAACACTAAATTGAGTTTCTGGCTTCTCTTGAACGTCAGGAGGTAGGGTGCAAGACCTGACCACAAACCAGGCCCTGTGCCAAACCTCCCTGCAAGTTAGTTCCAATTTCTGGCCACAGGACAGACCTGCGACCAACCCCTGTGTAGCATAGCTTGTGCAAGCCAGGAAAATGGCCCCTTTGTTTGCTGTTGGGGCAATAAAATACAGCAAATATTAAGGTTGAATGGTTCACTCAAAGCTTTAGCCCCAGTGCCACTGCACCTGCTGCACCAATAGTAGCGACTCTCCTTCCTTTTGGGCAAGGCCAAACTGCACAGCAGGGTTTGAATATTATGAAAATCAATAAAAACAACAAAATTCACCGAAAAACACAGCTAAAAGTAAGCAATGGTTCTGGCTTAGACTTGTCAAACCACTGAAATTCATCAGTTATGGTTAGCAATGCACACAGCAGAGTCATTAACTCATGCCACCCTTCATGTCACCCTTCTCGTTGTCAATCGCGAGGATCTCACTGCTCTCCAACATATCTTCTGTAGCACACATGAACAGTCACCCCAGGGTCCCCAGCTTTCTCCACATAGTCCAAACTTCTCAATCCATTGGAAATCCACCCAAATCTCACATTCAATGTCGCAGAACACAAGTGTAAGAACATAAATGAAAGCACATCTATGCAAATATTAGCTGTAGTGAAAAGAAAAAACAGAATAGAAATAGAATTATTATTATGTGATAATTTCTGCTTATATTTTCCTCAGTCAGCACTCAGTTCACAACTCCTAGACAGTTGCTTTAAGCAACTTTCATTATCAAGTGATGGATCGGAAGGATGGATATCATAAGAGTGCACGAGGTGAGTGCATATTCCAGAATATCACAAGGTGACCCAGATCAGAAGGGTCTCAACACCCCACAGCCAGTCAGTGTCATCAAGGTACAATGGAGAGTCCAGTTACATAGGTTCTGATCTCAGCACTGCTCCTCTCACAATGGCAGTTTTAAGAAACGTCATTGCAGCTTTGAGATCTCGGAATATATGCACCTTGTCCTTATTATTTATTTTCAGGCTGTTGAGGAAGATACGTTGACGCCTGTTCTCTACATTCAGGAAGGTTCTTCTTGCTTCTTGGGTCACAATGGTGAAATCCAAGAAGATTACAATTGTAAGCCACTTGTTTCCCTAGCTAAAAGCAACAAGGCATTTCACTCCCTGTAATTCAGAATACGTGCATTAGTCTTGGGGAGGCCCAGTGACTCGACGAGGGGCCAATCATCGACATGCCCACCCCGCAATAAAGGGACTGGGCCTCTCTAATACTTCGATGACGAGCTTCATATGGTTCCATTCTGCCTATGCTCATGGACTTTGGTATTCCGGCTATGGGTTTATTATTGGAGTGTGACCATGCCTCCATGTCCTCATATTTAGCACTGATCATGTCCAGTACTTTCTTTATCCTGAGGAGATTTTTTCAATTGATGCTGGAGATATACCCCTCAGCCATATCCATGCATGTTACCTGTTGTTTCATGCGCTCCTTCATGTGGTCTATACATCCAATTTCATGGCCTACTTTTGATCTTCCTCCTCAGTCTTCAGCTTAATTATGTGATCTTTAAAACTTTCGAAAAGTAGTTTTGCCTGTGTCTGGTAATGGGTTGTATGACAGAAGCATACATGGCTGAACCACGTGTGCCTCTACAATGCTGTAGCAACAACAAATGCATCTTAATTATGCATTCCTTTAACACGCATGCCTTTAATTACACGTCTTTACAACAAATTTCGTTATGAAGGCATGTTTGCTAAAGGGATGTGGAAGACGTGTGGTGCAGCAGCCAGAGCGGCTGACTCTGTAACACGGGGGCTCACTGATCGATCCCCAGTGCCGACAGCAGGTTAGCCCAGCACCTTGTGACTCTGGGCAATAGCTCGCTTAATTTTCCCGACAGCCCCCAGCGCCAGGACACCTCTCCAGATGTAGCTGTGCGCTTTACAAATGCTGATATTTCATGTCATTTCATATGTGATAAATTACGACTACCCCAACCTCTCCTCCCTGCCCTAAGCCCTAAAATCCTATCCCCACACTCTGAGCCCTAAAACTGACCTTGCCCTGGCCCTGAGGACTAAAACCCTGCCCCTCCCATAGACTACCCTGACCTCAGCCCCCCTGCCCTGAGCCCTAAAACGAATCTATCCCCACGCTGCCCTTAAAGCTACCTCTACCTCTTCCCCACCCTGAATCCTAAAACCCTGCCCCGTTCAAAAAAACTGCCCAACTCCCTGCCCTGAGCCCTATAACCGACCCACCCTTAAAACTACCCCGACGTCCCTGCCCTGAGCCCTAAAACCCTGCCCCCTTTTAAAAAGACTAACAAGCCCTAAAACCGAACCCCACCCCTGGAAACTACCCCAAACTCTGCCCCGGCCCTTAAAACAACCCCGACCCTCCCCACCTTAAAAAAACTACCCGATCCCCCTCACCCTAAAACCGACCCCACACCTAAAAACTACCCCCCAAACCCAGCGTACTGACCTGTCCCATCCAGAGCTTCCTGTTCCGACGCTTCCTGTTCCTCCTCCCGCCCATCTTGATACTAGACCAAAGTCTGCCTTAACCACGCATATGCGTGGTTCAGGCAAATGCGTGGTTCAGGCAAGCAGTGCTACACTTGCGGGGAAATGGCATGCGTGGCTCAGCCCGTGTTGTAAAGGCCATTTCCCAATGTCATGTTTTCCCATTATGATGCCTACTATTTGTCGGCTGAGGGCTAGTGGTAGACAGGGCAATGTAGCAGTTGACACTATTTGCTAACCTCATTCACTGAGGCCTCAGACCTTGCCCCCAGTTTCTCAATAAGATTTTTAAAATACTTGCAGCCACAAAAGAGGAGCACAACGAGGACATCAACATTTAATACAGCAGGGGGACAGTGAAGAGCGAAGACATACAGAGGCCTAAGTAAGCACTTCCATCCATTTGAGTCAGATTCACTGATGATGCAAGCCACTGCTCACACCGTCTGGTACAGATTGCCAGGCAACAGAATAGGCTCGTCTCCCCATGCACCCTCACTCAGGCCGCACTTGTATACACTCAGTCTTCTCAACTGGCACCTCCCCACGTTTTCACTCTCACCAACACCCTAACTGGCCTGACAGTTGTTCTTCCCATGAGGGGAGGTCCTCACCAATTTCGTATAATAGTCAAATCCTCCGGTGCACCACTTGCTGGCTCCACTCAGTCTTGTTCCGGTGTAATCAGGGCCCTTTGAGGCATGGCACCACTTTGTCGTGTCAGGCTCAAGACTACCGCAGTACAGCCCTCCTCCTGAACCAGGCGCCATGGTGGGCCAGAAGGGTTTTGTTGCAATTCATGGAAAAATCCAAACTCAGGTAAGACCAAAAACATTTATTCTGATCATCTGAACTCAGGTAAGACCAAAAACATTTATTCTGATCATCCACTCTCCTATCTCACCGAACTTGTACTCCAACATTCTAACATGAACTCCCATGGAGGATACTAAGTACTAGGAATGAAGGGGGGGGCGGAACGTACCATTAAAGGAATCTCCCATTACAGTAAGATTACAACACATCTCCCTATGTAGGGGAATATTAACGGACTAAATAATTTTAAGAAATGTTCACAATTCTATCATTACTCTATGTCTGTCCGTTTTCCAGGCGAACTACATTCTTGCCTGTCTTGTCCACCCGTAGGGAAGCGCCATACTTACTCGACCCTGGTTGCACATGAATGGGTTTCTTGACAACCACAGGAGTGTCTGTTTTAAAGTCTACATTTTTGACACCATGTTTAATATCATACCAAGACTTGTATTTTTGTTGATGTAAATCTACTTTCTCTTTGCTCTGGTTTAAATCAGGCAATACACTTTTCCCACCTCCCAACCATTTAGGATTCATTTTGGTACTAGGTTCCCTCCCTCTCAGGAACACAAAGGGAGATACTCCAGTAACACAGTTGGGAGTGGTGTGGTATGCCCATATACACTCTCTAAGGGAATCTTCAACATTGAATCCATTTGTGATGGCTAGCTGAATGTGATCCTTCACCATGCGATTCACCCTTTCAACTAGACCATTAGCTTTCGGACAATAGAGTGCAGTCTTTTCATGCCTTATGTTAAGTTCTTCCAAGAATTCTCTCATTGTCTCAGAAACAAACTGCACCCCATTGTCTGTTACGAGTGTAGATGGAATAGCTTCGTAGACAAAAATGTTCTTCAAAAAGGAGATGAGATTGTTCGTTGTGGTAGATGACGTAAATTTGAAATTGACCCAATGGGAGGTGTAATCGACGAGAACGAACATGAACCTCCTCTGAGGACCCAGAACTTCCATAGCACCAATGATATCTATAGCAAGTTTGGTCCATGGAATCATCGGAACTTTGACAGAAGCCAAAGGGGCTTTATGGAGAAGTTTACTTTTGTCACTTTTAGCACAATTGATGCATTCTTTAACTTTAAATTCGATCATGGAATCCATTTTTGGAAACCAAAAGCAGCTCCTAACCTTGTTTTTTGTGAGGCTCCTGCCTAAATGCCCTTCATGGGCTAGATCAATTATTTTGTTCCTCAAATCCATGGGTGGAATGATTTTATAACCACGATATATGCGACCAGACATAAGACATAGTTCAAGTCTCACCTCCCAAAAGTCTCTAATTATATCGGGGACTTCCGAAAGCTTTTCGGGCCATCCTTTAATGATGATTTCTTTTAGTGTCTCCATGGCTTTATCTTTTTTAATGCCCTTGTCCCATTCATCATTTGTTAGTGAGAGTAGATGCATGGAAAAAATGGGGATATCTAAAGATTCCTCGCTATGGTTGCCCTTGAGAGGAGACCTAGATAAATAGTCAGCGATCACATTTTCAGTGCCTGGTAAGTACTCTACTTTAAAGCAGAAATTTTCTAGACCTAGAACCCATTTACGTATCCGGGGAGACATATTTTGAGAATGTTTAGATGAAAACATGAAAGTTAACGGTTTGTGGTCTGTGTGTATAACAAATTTTGTTCCCCACAAGAAAACATTTAAAATGGTGCACAGCCCAAAAGCATGCCAACGCCTCCCTTTCAATAACTGAGTAATTGCGTTCTGATGAGCTAAGGGTCCGGGATGCAAATGCTATGACAGTTTCTTCCCCATCCCCTTTCTGAGAAAGCATTGCTCCTAACCCTTTACTCGATGCATCTGTAGTTAGTACAGTTTTTTTTTAGGATCAAACGTACCTAGGGCTGGTGAATCCAAAATGCGATGTTTTATCGTTTCAACCTTTTCACTGTGTTTCTTTTCCCATTCAAATACAGTGTTGTTCTTGGGAAGCTCACGTAACCCATCACATAGATCAGAAACATTTCTTACAAACTTGGACATATATTCCACTAATCCAAGAAAAGATTTTAGTTCATCTTTGTTCGATGGGTGCGGAGCATCCTTGACCGCTTGAATTAAGCTGTACTTGGGCCTAAAGCCATCCTTGGAGATGGTATGCCCCAAATAGTCAACTGACGTGACTTTGATCTTGCATTTATCAAATTGAACTGTTAACCCTGCATCTGAAAGTTTGTGACACACCGTGTTGAGGGTAACATCATGTTCTTCCTCCGTCGCCCCATACATAAGTATATCGTCCTGGAAACAGAGGGTATTTTTGACACCCCTAAGGACATGTTGCATTATTCTTTGAAAAATGGAAGCCACTGAGGCGAGACTGAACGGCATTCTTACAAACATATAAGCCCCAAAAGGTGAGGTAAATGCTGTCAGAGGTCTTGACTCAGGGTGTAGTTCAACCTGATGGTAGGCCATGGATAAATCAATTACCGAAAAAAAAACATGCCTTCCCCATGGTACTTAACATCTCATTTATATTGGGGAGAGGAAATCTCTCTACCCAAATGTTTTCACACAACTTATCCAACTCCATCTTGAGCGTTTCTCTAAGGCGAAGAGGTACTGGTCGTGTTTTGTGCACCACGGGCTTGGCACCTTGTCTGACTTTGATTTTGTGTTGAAAGTCTTGTAACTTACCAAGTTTATCAGTGAAAAGATTAGGAAATGCATCTTGCAGGTGCTTGTTACTATTGGGAATGTCAACTAGAATGACCTGGTTCTTATCATTGGGATCTAAAATGATCCCCAGTTCTTTCTGATGTTGCCATCCTAGAAGATTAGCTCCACATTCTACTATATACACTTTGCCCAACGTGGATCTTCCTTTAAAGTCTATGTGGCTGCTTACCATGCCAACAAGAGGAATAGGATCTCTGGTGTAACCTTCTGGTGAAATATCAGGAATACTTAACATCTCTTTGCAACACCCTAGAGACTCCTCAAAGTCTTTGATATTTATCAACGTGAACCGTGAACATGAATCAGCATAAACTTCTAATGGTTTACTATCAAATAGAACAACACACTTAGGATAGTTTGGTTTACAACATGCATCACTATCTTTCAATTGAAACACAAATTTAGCCTGTGGCTCTTCAATGGTATTGATCACATTGACAGTATTATTCACACCATCTCTACACACCCTTGCTAGGTGCCCTCTCCTATTACATTTTTTACATAAGACACTTCGCACTGTACACAAAGGGTTGTTGGCGAGATGGTTGCTGCTACCACATCTAAAACATTTTAATCCATGCCCCTCTTTGGTAGATTTGGAGGTTGGTACATCTTTATTGCCCCATTTGTCAGATACTTTAAGTACATCATTGTTATTGGCTTCTACTTGTACTGAAGCCACTACTTCTTCTTTAACTTTCATTTCCTTTACACACTTAGCAGTATGTTCAATTGACTGTGCTATTGAGATGGCTTCTCTAAGAGTAGGGTTTTTAGCAAGTAGTTTTTCTTGAACCCTGCTGCTGTTCGTGCATCTGACAAGTTGATCTCGTATGAGAGAGTCATTAAGATCCCCGAATTCACATAACTGAGTGAGTCCTCTGAAAGCTGCAATATAGTTATCAATAGATTCATTCTTCCCTTGTACTCTGCTAAAGAATTTATGGCGTTCCAGAACCACATTGACCTTGTCTCCAAAGTGTGTCTCTAATTTTATGAGGGTAATATCATATACATCATAATCATCATCATCATCTACTTCAGGTTCAGGTAGAGTTTTGTACACTTTACGCCCATGAACACCTAAGTTATGCAGCAGTATATGTTGTTTCCGCAAAGCTGAGAATTTCTCACCCCCCATAGCGATCAGGTATGATTCAAATAATTTAGTCCAATCTTTCCAGTGGATCTCTGGATCACCACAATCATTCAGAAAGGACGGTGGTTGGCAAATACCTGGAGAGCCCATGAGGAAAAGTGAGAATATTCAATGAACAATGTTAAAGTTTGCTGCTGAAGTAGAAAGCCCCTAAGGATGAAGTACGGATAAAGTCACTGACACAGGAAAGTGATGAAATATGTTGGTGACCAAAACTAACAACCAAGTGACTGCTCCCAAAAAATGAACAATCAAAAAAATAAAAAGTCCTTCCCATCAGGAACAAAAACTCTATTGAAGAATTTCAGCCGGCTGGTAGCACGTGAGTATGCCACAGTGTATGTACATAGGGGAGATAACACAAGCACAAACAGGACCCCCAAAGGAAGATGTAAATAAAACCTTACTTGAAGGCAGAAGTCCACATACATTAGACCCCAGTGGGACTGAAGTGCAGAGAAGCTGATTTCATCATGGACGGGCCTCTTGCCACAGGAGCACTGAAGAGTAGCAAGGACCGGCTGGGAAAAACCTGGTGCGTAGGAAATACTGAGGGGAAGCCTGGGAAAAAACGGCCCCCTTGCGGGTGGTGCGCCGGGGCCTCCGACGGCAGGAAGGAAGTCACAGGCAGGGTGGAGTCATGTAAAGCAGGGAGCGTTTGAGCCCGTGAACCCGGGCTGAGGAACGTCTCCGCCTGAGAGATTGTGCGGCAAGCCAAATGCGGCCGCAGGAATTAGGCCGCCAGCCGGAAAACCACTGAACGCAGACAGCGGTTGAGCCCGTGGACCCGGGCTGAAGAAAGTCTCCACCTGGAGGTGGAGAGGCAGGCACAATGCAGACGCAGGAATCCGTAGGACTGCCACGCAGCGGGGAATCCAAGCTGCAGAAGACAGTCCATAACAGGAAAAGGCAAGGAACGGCAGAGACAGGCCGCGGGACTCCGTTAACCAGCACCACACAAAATGAAAGGAGGAACGATTACTAGAGGCGGACTTCACTTGCAGTGCATAATTCAGTCAGAGGAAAACACAGGTTCCCATTCAGAGAGAAGTATGAAAGATTCTGACTGCTCCACAAAAGATACTTGCCGAAGGTGATCCGCAATGGCTCCAGTGGCGCAGCTGAGATACGGAAAAGAAGGGGTACACTAAGGTACCTTGATGTTCCATGAAATTGACTTGAGCGATCCGTAGCTTGACAGGTCAAGACACGTGACTCCTTCAGCGAGACTTCCCCACAAAGGATAAGAGATGAGGAAGGAGACAATTTAACTCTAGGAAACTGATCCTAGATTCGCTGAATAACCATCAGTACCACGACGAAGATGAAGACGTCGCAAAGGTACTTCACTGACCCTCCACCAGACAGGCAAAACTCAGGAAGGTCAAAGCGTAGGGTTTCTCACAGAAAGTCAGTACCAGGAGAGAGTACACAAAGGGGAGATGATCAGCTGCCCCCTTCGCAGGTCGTCGCCAGTGTTGCAATTCAAGGAAAAATCCAAACTCCAAGGCAGGTAAGACCAAAAACCTTTATTCTGATCTTCCACTCTCCTATCTCACCGAACTTGTACTCCAACATTCTAACATGAACTCCCATGGAGGATACTAAGTACTAGGAATGAAGGGTCGGGGGGGGAGCGGAACGTACCATTAAAGGAATCACCCATTACAGTAAGATTACAACAGGTTTCCAATGAGGTGGCACAATAGGTGTAGCAGTCTCAGCAGTCTTCTGGTACATGGGGTGAAGAATGTAGGGCCAGAGCCCAGAACTTTTCTAAACTTTGACCATCGTGTCTGTCGGCCATCCGCCACCCCTCGGACATATTTATTCTCTCACAATATTAAATAAAATATTAAATATTGCATGTTAACTGAAAAATCATTTCTCATAGTGAATATTTGTTTTTTCTTTTACTACATTATCTAAAAATTAGGGTAGAACGTGTGACACCTCCAGTCAATCCTTTAGCCAACATCACTTTGCACCATTGCATGCTGCACTTTTTAAACCCATCCTTACATTGTTAAATGCAAAGTTGCGCAATGCATTGTTAGCTCACATCTAGGACTGGTTGAGGGTGCTTTCCAAGAATGGGGTCACTTGGCAGCTCTGCATATTTTAAACAACCCGGTCATTGCAATTGTGTTCAGTTATCGCCTTTAAAATTGAGTCAAGTACAAGATTTCCTGTATGCTACTGGTTCATGCCTCGAGCCACTAAAAGTGTATACAGTGTGAACCTTTATCAAAAATAGAGGATGCATTATTAGAAGTTGTTTGAAGCCTGCCATTCGCCACCAAGTCCCAACCATGAGGTAACATACAAAAGAAGATAGTGACAACTTACTACAGAATGCCTCAAAGCTACTCTGTTTTCTGTTAGTAAAATCACAGCACTGTTTTTCAGCATGTTGTTTGTCTTCCACAGAGGCATATTTAGTGCTCCCCTCCACTTTCTTTTTGGAGGGAACATTATTTTTTCCTTTTGTGATGTTTTTCTTATTTTTGTGCTAGAGGCTGGCAGCTTAACACATTGCTACCATGCTGTTTACTGCTTCCGGCAGTGTGTCACATTCCACGGGGGCACAGCTGTCAACATTAGTCTTTGAATGAGGTTCTATTCTATGATATCTTAACAAATGTGGGAGAGAGAGGAGGGAATAAAGGGGATCGTTTGTCTCCCCTAACAGTGAATCAACAAACAAAGAGAGCTGAGCTCAAAATGTAGCTTTTATCAAGCCAATAGCAAAGGTCATCAGAATAAATGTCTCCCCTGCAAGGAACCCATTTGGCTTATAAAAACCTAGGGCCATATGTATGAAGGCAATTTTGCGATCGCAAATCAGCAGTGTCCAATGTATGACACAAAACACCCCTCACAAAATAAGGAATCGCAAATTTTGTGATTCCCTATTTTGCGATTGCATTTAAGGAATCGCAATTTGCGATTCCTTAAATGCAAAGTAAGAAGCACAATAAAAGTGTGATTTGGCCGTAAGGAATCGCAAATTACCACCAACTTCAAGTTGGTGGTAATTGGCGATTTCTTTTAAAAATGCACTTTTTTGCATTTTTCAAAGTTCCGTGTGACTCACATACATGCCCTCAGGGCATGTATGTGTGCCACATGTGCACACATGCACATTTCAGGGGTGCAACACGGTGTCCTTTTGACACCCTGGCACCCTTGAAATTGCATTCTCAATTTGCGATTCTCTAATTGCGAATCGCAAATTGAGAATGTCTTCCCATTCATTCCTATGGGCCTCTAGGCCCATAGGAATGAATGGGGAGGTATTCCTTAATTGCAAATCACAATTTGTGATTCCCAATTAAGGAATATGTAGGATTCACAAAAATGTTTGCGAATCCTACATACATAGCGTTTTGCGATTCTCAAATTGCGATTCGCAAAAAATCGCTATTTGAGAATCGCAAATGGACATTTTCATACATATGGCCCCAAATGCGTTCCCTGCAAAGGAGACATTTTTGGGTTGATAAAAGATACATTTTGACCTCGTTCGGTTTGTTTGTTGATCTATTCTATGATATACAAACCTTTATGAAAATCATCAAAGATAGCCACTGTTGGATCTGACATCCTTGGCATGGTTTTTCCCCCCAACTTTTGCCTTCTATCTTCCTCCTTTTGCTGGCCTTAGCCCTTTGCTCACTTTACCACTGTTAACCAGTGATAAAGTGCTTGTGCTCTCACCTTTAAACATAGTCACATCGGTTCACACCAAATTGGCACATTTAATTTACTTGAAAGTCCTTAATACAGTGGTGCTACCTGTACCAAGGGCCTGTAAATTAAATTCTGCTAGTGGTCCTGCAGCACCTATTGCCCAACACACTGACGTAGCCTTGAAAACATGAGTCAGGTCTGCCACTGCAGCCTGTGTGTGCAGTTTTGAACTGCCATTTCAACCTCATAAAGTAAACCTTATGCCAGGTCTGAATCTTCCATTTTAATACATATGGCACCCCTAATGCAGGCCCTAAAACAGCTTATAGGGCAGGGTGCAGTGTATTTCAAACGTTGGACATGTACGTTTAAACTGTTACATGTCATGGTAGTGAAAACTCTTAAATTCGTTTTTCACTACTGCAAGGCCTGCCTCTCCCATTGGATAACATTGGGTTGCCTTATTACATTTAATTAGTGATAAATTTCAATTGAGAGCATGTAGGAATACCGAGTTTTGTCTCTAAAGAATTGCACTTTAAAAACCTCTTGAATGGTAAAGTTGAATTTTAAGTTAGAATTCTGAAAATGCCACTTCTAGAAAGTTTGCATTTTCTTCTCTTAAACTTTTGGCGCCTGCTGCCTGTATAATGGGGCACATGACTAGGTGTAGCTGGCAGTTGGTCTTTGTGTATTGCTTCCAGACAGTGAGACAAAGGGGGAATAGATGATAGCAGGATGGGCCATCTCTGACTTTATAGGGGGTGGAGCTGTCACCTATCACACTTTCACATCAGAAAGACTGCATTATCACCCTCACAAAGGGCTTAGTGCTAGTCTTTTCTGCCCCCAGACAAGCTGAAACCAGAGCAGGGAGGCAGGAAATTCCAAGCATCTCTGGGGTTGGAACTCTCTAGAAACTTCTCCAACTTCAAACCTGGCACCAAAGATACATAGTGGATTCTGAGAATTAACTCTGCAATACACCTCTTGACCTGTGGATTACTGTGCTACTCTGCAGCAAGAAGGACTTCTACCCTGTTCCTCTGCTGCCCTTCTGAGTGAAAAGGACTGGACCTGTCTCTTGAACCTAGGACCACCAGATTGCCTCCAAGGGCTAGTTGACTGTCCCCCTGATCAGAGCGTCAGGCACAGAAAAAGCTCCAACCACTTTGAACCCAGCACCTGGACTCTGTTGTTTTTCGAGTCTTGCCCACAAGTGATGCCACCCCAGGCTTGAACACTCCTAAGTGGGCCTAAAGATGCTGTGCCAGCCCAGCTCAGGTCCAAGCAGAACTGATGCAGTACAATGCATCACCTTGCAGATATGCAGCAGAATTGCAGATGCGCAACACATCTCTAACACAGGACCCCACAGCTCTTTGCAACCTCCTTAACGCAGGTCCTCACATCACAGCCCCAGAACTCCTCGGAACCACTGCTGCATCTCTGATTCAGGACCTCATATCGCACGCCTGTAGCTCCCCAGAATCACTGCAGCCCATCAGCATTCTCCAAATGGGATCTTGCAATGCTCCACAACCTGGATTTAAAGTACTTTGTTCAGCATGCCTAACGTGGTCACTGTGTCTGGCCTGTGCTCCATCACGGTGGCTTGAACTTATGACTTTGTTCTGGTTCGGTATGGCCAGTAACCACTGTTGGCGCTTTATGCCTTTAGGCACTATTTCCACTTAAATATTTAAAATTGCATATCTCATGTTCTACTTATTTGGTTTTTGTCATTTTGGTGTCAAATAATTTATTACATATTACTCGATTTCTCGAAATTGGTGTAGGATTTTCCTTGTGTTGTGTTTTCACTTGAATACTGTTTGGAGTGCTGCACAAATACTTTACACATTGCCTCTAAGTTAAGCCTGACTCCTTTGTGCCAAGCTACCAGATGGTTGTACATTTGGGGTTTGCTTGTATGCCACCCTGACAACAATTGTGATTGCTGCCTGAGTAGGAGTTAACCCCCTCAATCCAGTTTCCTTCTGCTACACATGCATTCATACACTCCTAGTGAGACATTGTATAATGGTTTTTACTATATTTTGTCAACAATATTCTAAAATAACTGCTTGTGCATGTGGGTGCATTCACAGGAAATTATTTTCATTAATTATTCACATGGGACCATAAGTGAGTATGCATGCATGTGGATGCATGTGCATGCATCAGTGCAATCTTCCAATGTTTTTGACAAAATATAACAAAAAACATTACAAGTTCACCACCCATGCGTCTGTGCACATGTGCACTCAAAGCTGTCTTGTTATGCTTTTTTCTACACGTTATAATTAATTTACCACTCTATTTTCTTGGAATGATCGACTAATAAGAAAATATTGTAAAGGAAATTAGAACTGATGCAGCAAATAGCTCTGCAGCCACAGAAAATAATTATGACTTTGCCAATGATTTTCATTTTAGGTTTTAAATGCACTAGCACTTCTGAGTGAAGGTTGTTTCAACTTTGCTTACTTCACTTTCTGATTTCATTTACAGTCTTGGCTATCTTTAACTTTAAGGGAATGGCAATGGCAGGTGTATTTGTACCACCTAGGACTTGGCTAGGTAAAGCAATTGTAAATGCTCATCATTTGCTGTATATCTCTATCCTAGATTTCAAGGACTGTAGCAGAGGGATTCTTGAGCAAACCCTGTGTGGCACCTCTGTGCCCTTAGCGTACACTATCTACACTGCCTCTGTCCAGTAATGCCAGATTTGTGTAAAAAAATATCTGTGACTGATCTTCAACAAAGAGGCTAAGAGGGCCATCCAATCAGCTGTTGCATTCAGTTCTCCAGCAAAGGCAACTGCATCATCCCCCAGTAGTGAGGTTTTGGAAGCACACATTGTAGATGCTTGGCAAAGGATGGCAACCACAGAATGCCTCTCCTCAGATTCAAAACCTTTAATTATCAGCCTATCAATAAGGACTTGTGTATATGGACATTTGTTTAATATATTTGTAATATGTTTACATGATTACCATTGAGTAAAACTAAATAAGCATTAAAACGTGAACAACGATTATTTATATCTTCCTTTTAATTCTATTTAGATATTTTTCTTGTGTGCTCATTAATTTACCCCGTTAGATGTAATCGATAAATATAATGCTGTTTATTTAATGTTGATAAATTAAGAATTGTATAATTGTATATATTGTACTGAGATTTTAAATCGTGCACAGCCACATTACTATTATGACAGGCTCATTCATTGCATCAGAGCTCTGTTGACATAAGAGCAGTACTATCAGCAGGCAGCAGTCGGCCTATGACATTACAGCACTCTTACTGTATAGAGATGGGAAGAGGTATCACAAGAAATGGTGCAATATCAGGATGAAATTGGCATATATTACTATTGTATCTCTTCAGAATCTTGTTACCACATTATCAAGGAACAAAATATGAAAAAGTAAGTTTCTATACATTTCTATAGCAAACTGTACCTTGGTGAGATATATCTCCAAGGTATGTAGATGTGGAGTTACCACCTCACTCCTGGATGCCTTATTGATGTGTGTAACTTTTAGGTCTTCTTTCTATTTAAAACCTTTGGATGTATTTTTCATTTTCACAGGAAGTTACAGGAATAGTAAATGATGCCATGAAAACAGTGCATGAAAATTATACTCGAATAGCCGACTATGCCTTAAAATCTGCTCGCGCCAACATTGTGAGGAGCAGGACCTCAGAAGGCTACAAGAAGAACCTGGCCCAGATGCGCTGGCACAACTTTGCTTTGTGGAGCTTTACTTCAAACCCCGATGTGATTCTGGAGCCCGATGTCCATCCTGGAAACTGCTGGCCTTTCCCCAGTGCTCAGGGCCAGATTCTGGTGAAGCTGGCAGAAAAGATCCAGCCAGCCGCTGTAACCTTGCACCACATTGCCATGGAAATACCCCGTCTAGCAGAGATCACCAGTGCCCCCAAGGATTTCGCTATTTACGTAAGTCAAATACAGGACATGAAATACGAGGCAGAATATCAAATTCAGGAAAAAAGGTGTAGTAGAATATCAAAGGATGTGTCCCATAGAGGTATGGTTCCATTATATAATTGCCAGAATATGTCAGACATAAATATCATGTCCTAAATATATTTTGCTAAATAATAGAGAATTTGAGTTAATATTAGAAAATGTACAGTTAATGGGATTACTTTTTTTAAACAATATTCAGAACAGGACATTTATGTCAGACGATATTTCTGTTTGTGAAATTCTCACAGACAACCCTAACAAGACCTAGATTTTAGGCCATTTGGGCTCTTGTCCGGGTGCAGTGATGTCAATGCTTGGCAGTTTTTAAGGCAGACCCATCTAATTCCCAGGTACAACTGTTCTATTCACACAGGATAGAAAGAAGGCAACAACCGGTGACGTACATTTGTTGCCACATCCAACTAGTGTTCTTAGGCTTGTGATTCCTCTACCTTATTCCATAGGATAATACTAAGGGGAACAACCTTTACAACGCAACTTTTACAACGCACTACCATTACAACGAAACTGTTACAACGCGAGTGCATTGACCACGCAGTACATTACAACGCAAGTCTTTACATCAACTTGCACTAGATGGCGTGCTAACATTAAAAATAGTGTAGTTTACTATCCCAACACCTTCCCTACTGTTACGTGGACTGGAGTTGGAATAGTAAATTACACTTTTTTAATGTTAGCACGCCATCTAGTGCAAGTTGATGTAAAGACTTGCGTTGTAATGTACTGCGTTGTCAATGCACTCGCGTTGTAAAACTTTCGTTGTAACAGCATGCGTTGTAACAGCATGCGTTGCAACGTCATACATCCTAATACTAAACATGCGGGCTTCTTATAAATACATGTTGCTACCATTTTGTTCCATGCTCCCCCTATGACGTCATGGGTGCTATGAACCTGAAGCACTACTCACCAGTCGTTCTTTTATCCACAAATCCTTAAAGTATTGCTTTACCAAGGACCCCTATTTAGCGTCAAGGTGGCAGGAGACTCAGCACCCCTACCCCCAGTGGTAACGTGGCCGTTTAGAGAGAGGATAGTCTATCTGTAGTTTCAGAATATGAAACTCACCACCTTCCTTCTCTGTTCCACTGTCTCCTGTTCTGCCTCTGGTGATCTCTTCCTCCTTAACCCCTTGAGAGCTATGAAGGAGAGGGACTCGTCCTTTGCACCATCGGGATTGGCTGCACTGATGACGAGAATGTCTTGCCCATAGCACTTAAGTGGTTAAACACCATACTCTGCTTTTTCCACACCTCTCCTCTGGCTCCCCCACTTCCACATCCCTTCTTGTCTTGGGCTTCCTACATGTCTTCTTCGTTTCTTGATAGCTTTGGTTGCTCCCACTGGACACAAGATTGATTTGTTGCCCTCTAGGGACAAAGGAAGGAAAGTCAGAGTGTGGAAAGACTATAGTCATCATCTCAGATGAGTCTCTTGCCTTGCCATGCTACACTGCAGGAATTAAGAAAGAGAACAGAGGCATGAGGCTATGAAGCAAAGAAGAGTGAGGCGGCAAATAGGAAGGTAGAAAGAAAAAAGTAACACAAAGAGATGGAAGGAAGCACGGCAAGCCAAAGTGAAAGGAGGAAACAAAGACAACTAGAAAAGTATTGACAGAGGGTGTAAAATAGAAATGAGAGAAGAAATGTATGAAATGAGAAAGTAGAGAATGAGAAGAGCATGAGGAGAGGAAGTAAAGAGGCTAGAAGGAGTCTTTTGTATTCTTCTAACAAGCACTAGGTGCTCTTGAGATGAAGAACCCCTTCTTTACAAGTGCCACACATGCTATTCAGAAAATCAGTGTATGCTTAGTGCCCAACTGTAAGACATTTTAAACCATGCTAAGTGCCTAACCATCAGACATTATACACCATGCTTAGTGCCAGGCAATCAGCCATTCTAAATGATGCTTTGTGTCGAACTGTCAGCCATTTTAAACCAAGCTTAGTGTCCGACCGCCAACCATTATCAACCATGTTTAGTGCCCAACTGTCAGCCCTTAAAAGCCACGCTTAGAACCCAACTGTCAGCCATTATTAACCATTAATGAAATATGTACATTACATAGTGTTATATTGTTTATGCTCAAATGGGCTATATTGTTTAAGCTCAATGTATTTAGAATTCTTAGGTGGATTCCAGAGTGTGCATTCCGAACAGTGTCAGTAGGTTCCCCGCTGTCTTGGGATGTGGCAGGATGTATCATGAGTTAGAATCGAAGGAATGTATTGCAATTAGCAAAGACTGTAGAGGCTGTGGCCATTCTGCGTGCATGCGCAAAGGGGGTAGTCAGAACAGGGTTGGTGCACTGTGTGACAAAGGACACAGAGAGGATATTGAAGATCAAGTTTTGAGTGCTGGAGATATTTGTGTTGAGAAGGGCAGAATGTGAAGACCCATGTATGCCATTAACAGTGAATGGATAGAACTTATGGTGGACCTAGTACACTATTTTACCCAATAAATTGTTCCATATACATTGGCTCAATCCCATTCTTCTCCTCAAAGACATCTGTCCAAGAAATTACATGGGAGACACTATTGACATTTTAGGGTATATGTCAACTACCATAAGATTTGAGAAATGTGAATTGAAAAGTAAAGTATATTTGGCTGTAGATGGGCTGCCTAATTTAGGATGGATGCCTCAATTTGATCTACATATTACAATTAATCCTTGAGCACCTAATCAAATTATGGTTGTGGAAGATATGAGTATAAATAAGATTATAAATGGTGCAAAGAATGTTTCATGAGAAGCTTGGACTTCAAAGCTTGGATGCCCAAATCTGATGCTTACTTGGTTCCGCACAAAATAAGAAGGGTTCCCTTAATTGTGTGTGATGAGGTAAGGAAACTACTGGATGAGATGCCTAAGAAGGTATCACTGGGCCAGTAGAAGCATCCAGTTGGGTTTCCCTGTGGTGATGACAGTGAAGGCCACTGTCCAGTTAAGTTTTTGTGGGGACCTTAGTCCCTTGATTCAAAATATTGTGCTTGACACTTTTCAATTACCAAACATTAATGACCTTGTGTTGTCTTTGCAAGTTGATAAGCCTTTTTCAAAATTTAGAATTGAAAAATGCTTATCATCATGTTAACTTACATGATGAATCCCAACCGCTCCACTATGGAGGGTACATTTCAGTTCATTTGTATGCCCTTTGGTTTGTCCGCAGCGGCGAGTGTATTTGAAAGAATGATGACAAATATTTTTACAAGAATGCACAATGTTGTCTTCTTTTGGGATGATGTTTTAGATTTGGTAAAACAGGTGAAGAACATAATCTGGTTTTGAAACAAGCATTACACAAACTGGCAGAGGCAGGTCTAACATTGCGTCAAAATAAATGGAAATGTTTTGTGGAAAAATTGAATATTTAGGTTATACCATATCAGCTTAAGGTGTTAAACCTAAACAAAGTCCGCTGATAAGGATCAATTGAGGTCCTTAATGGACATTATTGAATGCTATTCTAAATGTGTGGATTGCTTTGCTGATAAAACTGAGTGTTTTATAAAGGTATTGAGGAAACAGAGTATTTATTGGGGGATGAAGAACAACAGTGTTTTGAGTCCACCAAATGTGAAATCTGTAATGCATGTATTTTAGGACCATTTGATACCAGACTCAAATCTATTCTCACTGTGGGTACAAACGCCACTGGTCTTGGTGATGTTCTATCTCCATTCCGTTCTAGGAATGAAACCACAGTGGCATGCATCTTGATCTTGTATGTCTTCAGAAAGGAATTATTCCGCCATTGAACAGAAGCCAGGGCAGTGGCCTGGAGAGCAGAATAAGCTTGCACATATTTGTGGAGAACACTGATGTGTTATGAACTGATCACAAACCTTAGATGAAATTTTTGCTCCCAAGTGACACGGGGAAAGGTTCTGCAAGATTGGACAGATTAGCTGCCAGTTTATAAGTATTTCACTATACTTTTGAGTATATTCAAGGAAGGAAGAATGCTCAAGCGGATTGACTTTCTCCTATGTTGCTGGATTGGGAATTGGTTGATGGACCTTCGGTAGTCGTCAGTCGGAATGAAATGGCAGTGGCTTCTGCGCAGGAGGCCATTAACTTTGGTTCAGGTGCATTTAAACGTGAGGAGTGGGAGGGTGAAATTAATTCTGCTTTTTCATTAAAAGAAGTTATACGAATGGTTTGTTTGAGCTGCTGGAAAGTGCAGATTCATTGATGGTAAAGCCCTCTGTGAGGATTTTGGAAGAATTGACACTTTGTGAAGACAAAGTCTTAATGATGGGTGAGAGATGTGTACCACCAACTGGTTTGTGGTTAAAATTGTTCAAATTAGCCTATTCAGGACATTTGGGTCAAACGCTGACTAAGAACAGGCTAAAAAAAGAATTACTGGTGGCTAGGATTAGATTATCAGGTTTGTTTGTGGATGCAAAGATATGGAAAATGATTTGATGGCGAGGAGAGTGAAAAAAGGTTTAAGAGAGTGGGAGAAATCCCATTTTGGTCATGTTGCAGAGTTTGGAATCAACATTGACTATTTCATGCATATTCTGTTTAACAACAGTGATCCTCAACCTTTCAGGGCCTGAACGAGGAAGCTGAGGAAAATGGAACATTTCTAGGGCAATTCACCTACAACGCTGAGGGCGAACCAGTCCAAACCTTTCCTCTAGAGGTACATTGAAAAGTAACATCATTTCCACAGTAGCTGTGCAATTATTTTAAATGGCACAAATTGTCACTCCATCGATTCTTCTTTTCCTTTACCATATATTTATTGTCCCAAAAATGGTATTTCACTGTGGTCCATTCAAATGAGATATCAGAAAATCTAATTAGGTGTCCAACATCCAGAGGACAGGGGCATAGTTACCATTATAACAGCCAGTGCAGTGGCACCAGGGCCCAAAGGTGGGAGGGGAACCAGTTTGCGCTGCACCCGCTGCAGTTATATGGGAGAGTGTCCTTTCAGAATTTCTGAAAGGGCACCCTCCAGTATATAGCTGTCATTAGTGCAGTACGTGCAGAGACACGGAGGTCCAGAGGTGTGGTTAACTCACTGCGTCCAACTATCTCTTAATTTTAATATTGACCCTGGGGTCTTGTTTCCTTAGAGGGATATTCAGGTCCCCTCATGGTTTAGTAGTAGGCACTTCCATTCTGACTGATTATCTACGAGAGATGTAGAGACACCAAAGAAGAATGCTGTACTCACATCATACAGATACTCCAATACAGTTCTTATCTGCTGTTTTTTGTGCAGGAAGGGGCACCTTCCTGCACGAAAACAATCCTGAGCGGCATAGTTGTCTTTCTATGTGTGCTGCAGATTATAGCACACATAAAAAGAGGTAGTAACGAGGACAAACACCCACGTAACGAGGAGAACAACCACGCAACGCCCATGGAATGCCATCCCAGGGGAGAGTCAGACAATGCAGCAATTTGCACTGAGTTGCATTACTCCAGATTTATGAAACCACTCAGGCTCATGCACGGTGGCATTGCGTTGCTTCATAAATCTCATTTAGGACTTAAATCGCGCTTGCACCAGCTTGTGTGTTGCAAGAGTGACGCATGTCCCCTCGACAATAGGCACCATGGTATTTTACGTGTATCATTGGTGACAGCTCTTGCACCACATTACTACTCACAACTCATTAAGATTAGCTACTGTTACTTTTTTATATTTTAGAATGAAACATAAGTGGAATGACATTTACTGCATAACTACATCATACTCTTTAACCGAATTTGACATTTTCTTAATTTGAGGAATCATCTTATTAGCAGAAGAGAAGGTGTCTGACTAGGGAATATTAATAATAAATTGGAATATGCCTTAATGCTTTACAATTTGCATTGCATGCCTTACAGTACAACGATCAAATAAATTGAATCTTGAGGCATTTCCTAGGCCTCTGCGGGTGCAATCTCTTTCAATGATTATGTTATCTATCTTGTGCTGAGAGTCAAACTCAACAGGTTATAGTTTTCCAATATTAGCTCAAGAGGGCTTGATCCATGCCAGATCTTCTGGTCAGCCTCTATGTGAGTGATTTCTATTTAGATTCCTTAGGCTTTGAATCTGCACCCGTAGTAACATCAACAAATGGTACAGATTGAGGAGCTTATTAAGCCCCTTGCGCTGCCGGTATTCACTTTTTAGCACATAAAAGGTGACGCTCCAGCGGCGTAAGGGGCTTGTAAATAAGCCCCTGACTACTTTTGCTGGACTTTACAAACATTCCCAGTAGTTTGCCTAGGAAGCTTCTCCATTCAGAGATTTCCAGGTATAATACTGGGAATTCCATATTGAATGCTCCCCACTCTCCCATTTCTCCATTGCGTAATTGTACATAATGTCCAAATACAGGATCCCATGAAATGGAACCCAATGTGCAACTGCACATTTTTCTTTTCTTTTTTTCTCTATTGAGAAAGCATTTCTCACTATGGATAAAATTCTTGTCCTAAACACCCTATTTTAAGTCTGGAAGGGGTCCTCTTCCCTTCGCACCCTAGAGAAGTGGAGTTACTCCAGCCATTTGCTGGATCAAAACTCCGATCTCTTCCTCGATGGATAAGTATATTTTAAAAAAATGTTTTAAAGCAGTACGTCCAGGCCATGTTTACAGCCTAAGGTGCTCTGGAATAGTCAAAATGTCACACTTATATTGTGTGAAGTTTAGTATATAGCAGTAATGGCAGAGACTGAGGATAGTGTCAACCATGGTGGCTTCCTGAAAAATATCCCGGTCCTGACATTTACATTTTTATGCATTAAGCACTGACCATATTTGTAATTTTTTCCCGTGTGGATATCTTTACATTTTGACATGGTTCTGTCCTTCCCCGACCAATGCTTACTCCTGCTAATGGAGAGCCAGCTCTAGGTCCAGAATCCCCTATTAACCCGTTCCGTGCTCATGACGGGACCACTCCGTCATGAGCCACGGGCGCCGTGTGCTCATGACGGAGTGGTTCCGTCATGCTGCGGCTGTTGGCGGCCGCTCCGGCCACGCGGCGCTAATTCCCCGCCTGTGCAGGCGATTAGCGCAGTGGGCGGAGTCGTGACGGAACCACTCCGTCATGAGCACAGCTCGCCCGTGACTCATGACGGAGTGGTTCCGTCATGAGCACAGCGGCGCCGCACTGCCCCCAAACCCCCCCAGCGCTGCAGCGGAATTCGTGCTGCGGCGAAGGGGTTAAAGAGTGCAAAGTTTCAACTCCTATGTGTTGCAGAAAAGCCATTCATCGCACTTTCACAACTATACCCATTAATGCTACATTTTGCTTAATTTCTGGTCCCTCTTTAGGAGAACAAGACGAACACCTTCCAGTTTATCCGCTTGAGAGTGCTCAGCAACTGGGGGAACCCTGACTACACCTGCATCTACAGATTTAGGGTCCACCGTGACCCGCCGCACCCGGAGCTGCAGCGGCCGAGGCAGAGAGTGGCGAACAATGCATGAGGAGGAGCGGTCAGCTTGTGGTGGATCTCACAACAACTGAAAAGCAACCGGGTACCAATGCTTTAAGGGAAACTTGAAAGGACAATGATGGAAACTACCAAGAAATTCATTAAAATAGCGCAATATCAGCCTGTTTTGGGGAATCTTCGCCCTCTCCACCATATATATTGTAGTGTTTGTGGTACCAGCTCATAAAATGAAGGCGCAATAGACATAGTTGCCTCATGTCTTTAACAAATGGCTAATGTACACCCTAACCCGAAACCCAAAGGAATAAAACAAAACTAAGATGTAATAAAATGTCAACACCAATATGACTAAAATCAAAGAGTGAGCCTTCTTGGGGGTTATTATTGAGATAAATCATCGAACTGACAATGAACAAAGCCAACTCATAAAATAATAAAAATGAAGCTTAAAAAGGAAAGATACATTGGCATACTTCCTGTCTGTGGCCAGAAACACCAAGCCCCTTGGTAGACTGATGCCTTCACTGAAGAGATAAGTTTGTTAGTAGAGGACCACAGGTTCCAATCTCAACTGAATCCACTAGGCCTTAAATCTTCGTGCCTGTCTTCGTGCTTAAAATTAGTGTGGTTCATTGGCGTGGATTCCCCCAAGTGCCTGGGTTAGCGGAAGCGACATCATAAACCCTTTGACCCTAATTATATCACAGGAAGTGACATCATATGACTCTTGAGCTAGCTTTTTCCAAAGAAGGCATATCACATGACCCTACGATAACAACATTGACATTTCTGAAGCTTCATACCAACTGCATTATGAGATATAACAGCATAACACAGACAAATGTCTATTTTAAACACCACCTATGTTATGGTGCTGACTTGATCTATGAAAGGTCTGTGCCATATTACTTGTCCTGAATTGTGGTGAGTGAAGCAAGTAAGCCAGACCTTGTCTGTGAGGTTCCTCCTTTAGAGAACCGTTTGAAAAGAATGGGGTGAAATAGTGCATTTTAAAGCACAATTTTCATATACACTTGCTAAGGTGACATATGCGTTGAAAGGGCAATCATTAAATATTCAAATCCTCACATGGTATGCCAAGCCAATAAAACCAAAAGATTTGACCTCAATTTTTTTTTAAATGGGCAAGGGGTGGCACCATATGTCAAAAACACCTCCATTGTGCCAGGGTTAACAGTTTTTCATGGGTGCCACCTTATTCCATGGATGCCTCCTTATATCAAACATGACATAAAATATGCCACCACCAGAATTTTTCTATTTATGCTATCCATATCCATTGATGCAATATCATCACCATCAAATGTGCCCCCATCCAACAATAATACAAACCACTGTTACCCCAGAAGCCCGAGACACTACAGCGAACCCCTGCCCACCCTCACCTCGTAGGCCCCTCCCATAATGACCTCTGAGCCCTTTTAGCTCTCCTGGCACCCTGGTACTGTGCCCAACTGCCCTGGCCCCCTCCCACAATTCCTCTGCCGACTCTCCTGCAAAAGAAGCAAGTAAAATTTGGTTATAACAAATATATCAGCATGACTATTCCTTAGCTAATAGAGACTTCAAGAACACCCATGCAGTATGAACAGATGTAAACAAGTGGAACGGGCCATTATGTAGAATCATCAATTGGGCTGGGTGAAAGACATTCGTCTGAGCCCTGGCTGGTAAAACAAGAGGAGTATGGCCTTGAAATCCTTCCTTCAACAGGCAGAAATCCATAGTTATACCAGAAAAGATATGAATTAAGAACTCCTTATTTATGCCTAATTTTTAAGGCTGAATTGCCTTACTTCAAATGTTCTCTTTGATCCAGTGTGAAGGTATCTAGAGTTCATCAGCATTTGGGCGGGTACACAGTCTGTCCGGAATATGGTTAAATCTGCAGTATAATCTGGAAGAACATATTTCTTAATGAGATTGTTCACCAATGGTAGCGGCCCCTCGGCATTCTCCTTGTGCTTTGGGATGCCTGTTATGCACAAATTGAATCCCCATGAGTGGTATTTCAACTCCTCTAGCTTCATTTTCACCTTTCCTAGCTGCTTCTTCAACTGCTGCACTGATCCCACAACTTGATTCATTTTTTCCTCACAGTCGGAGATACATTGCTCCATCATTTCCATCCTGTCGAGAGCTTGAGAGACTTTCTCCTCCAGGTTGAGCAACCGGTCGGTGACCTGTTTGGCAGTAATTTGTTGCAGAATTTTTTATTATTTTATTTCCTCTAAAATCTCACATAAGGTTCCTTGAAAGACTGGGGGCAGAGTTGTAGCTGTTAAACTCCCGTTGAATGTGGGTCACCCCCTCGGCTTCAAATTAGCGGCATCCAAACACGAATGGGAGGTTTCTCTCCCCGCTGTGAACCAGATCTCACAGTCAGTTTGGCCTGTAGAGGTGTTCGAGAGGAAAAGTACAAGAGAGGTGGATGCCGAGCTTGGTTCTGGACCTCAATATGTGCAGCTGTGTGTATTGGGCTTGTTGATATTAAGAAACAGGGCGGAAAGCTCAGGGGCTTCATTACCAGCAGTTGTATATAAGTACGTTAACTCACATCTGTCAAACCTGAAATGCTCTTACTAGAATCAGCTGACAGAGGTTCAGCCCCCTTTCCTTATGAGACAGCTCTGCACAAGTTAGTGCTCCCCCTACTAGGGTACCCCAGCTGAGAGCAGACCCACTCCTATTGATGCGCCTTGAGATTGTCTCTGAATCAGGGCGCTGTCTGACCTAATATCTGAGATTCCGGAGATTCAGGAGACTCCTGAGTGCAACAAACATTTTAATTGAGTGTCAGGGTTGTTCACCAAACCCACCTTGAGGCCTCTGAATTGAGTTTTTAGGGCCCACATGTGGACGCTCCCCTACATGGGTCGCTATACTTAATTTACTGCCTCCCTTAATCATCTTCAGCTGCATACTATGTTTTCAACTTAGTCAAGATTCTACTGTGGGAAACAAAATTGACCGCGAGGGACGAGTTAGACCCACATAAATACTTCTTAATTGCGTCCCTGAGTACTAAACAAAAATAGGGGGGCTTCAATTAGGCACTCAGGTCCACTGCTGAGCCATTGAGGAGGATAAGAGAAACAGGCCACCAAGCCTCCGATTGCATCCAAGGTAGGGGAGCACACTGACCTCACAGCACATCCTGTTGCATCAAGCTGCTTGCCTCTTCACAGCACAGCATGATGGAAGCACTTACTCCTCACCGAAACAGGCCACCCTCTCTGTTTGTCGTGCAGCAGGCTTAGAAGTTTGTAACATACCTCCAGTTGAGACAGCCTGCCTTCCCAGCTCGTTCAGCAGTGAGATCACCGCTGCATCTGTGTCATCGTTTTGCAGTTGGATCAGCGGGTAGAGAGCGGTGTGTGATTAGTTACGGCAGCTGTCCATATACTATCCTAAGCCACACACCATCATTTGAGATACCCATGGCTCATGCAACCCCTTTTTGCAAATGACCCTTCCTAGGGTGCTTTCCTTTCCTGCTTTCTGTTGCACTGGATGCTAGCCTTTGGACGTGGGTGTGTTTGGCACCAACATGCAGTGTCAAAGCAATTTGCTCATCATGTACATACTGCAGAGCACTGCATATGTGGTTGGCTGATTCAAGTTAGCTGTAAGTCCCTTTTTCATGGGGTAGGACTTATATTAGGGGCCAGTGTCTGGGATGTGCCTCCATGGGCCTGTCATACTTATTGTGCCATCCACGGAGATAGCTCATCGATTGTGTTTGCCCTGGTGGGGTCTGTTTCCACGGGTTACTGTTACTCAACTTGGCATTCACAAACTTGTGTGTCAAGATTCTGCATGTCTCCTGCCATATCTGAGATCTCCCTGGTGATAGGGTGGGGTGTTGGGAAAAGGTTGGGCAGGTGTGTGTATGTGTTACCTGCTAGAGTCATGACTGACACCAGGTGGTGTGTTCGGTATAATGGGGCCTGCTTCTCACATTGGATTAGCATGGAGGAATGTAGGGAAAGGCTATCTAGCATTATTTCCTATGGGCAGAATAGCAATAGTATGATGTGTGGTATCAATGAGTTTGTAACGGCAAATCTTCTTTGATAGTGGGAGTGGGTTCAACATTGCGTTGATGGAAATGTCACTTTGGGAAAGGGGACATTTCGATGTGCGTGCCTTTGGGTGCCTGGCGGCCTGTCTCCTAATTGACAACTGGGTGCTAGGGGGATAGCCACATCTGTGCATTTCTCATAGAGAGCCATAAACTAGAGGTTCAGAGGAAACTGCACACCCCAATAAAGATTGTGAGCAAACGTTTTGGGGTGGAATGGCAGGCTGAACAAAATTTTGAGCGGGCCTGTGCATTTCACAGGTGACCTTTTGAACTGATCGTTTCTTCAAAGGCCATGGTGGGTATAACTACTTGGGCTTCGGACTCCGAAAGTAGAGACACTTTTGGATTTAAAACCATACTACGCTCGTTTGAAACTGGCACATTGACATAAGAAATCATTAAGGCAGGAGGGACTACAACTGGACTATCTGCAGACTTGTGGTGGCTTAGAGCTTGTCATTCTCCAAGCAGCGGACTATCACTTGGTGGATTTTGCCTGAATGTTACTGGTCTGCAGCTAGTGCCAACTATTGCGGCCTGGGTCTTGAAGTACTCTCCAATGGCCAGTGAGCTGGCCTCCTGTCCACAAGATCCCAGGGACACAAAGCATCTCACTGTTTCCACAAGATCGTAAGGACTGCACTGAGTGTGGCGGTGACAGGTGGAAGTGACGGTGGTTGCGACAAGGACCATCCTAACATATACCACATCTCACTGTGCAAAAGGAGTGTGTGCACACAAAGATCAGCAGCCATCTGAGGTGCCAGGACATGAGGAGTTTGAGAAGTGCAGGGTAAGCTTCCAGAGTTTGAGGGACTCTTGCTTGAAACCAAAGGCACCTGGCCTCGCTGGTGCTCCAAAGCATGTGGTGTCCGAGGGGTGTTTGGGAAACCTGAGCCAGGAGCTGAGAATGTCTTTGGCCTCCAAATGGGGAGGACGACATTGCGGCCTCTGTCCAAGGTCATTGGCTCCCTTTCCCTGAACTCACGCCACAGGGTGCTTTGTTTTGGAAAACATTGAGGCGAGACTCGAGAGATTTTGTGTGCCTTATGGGCACCTGCAGCTTACTGCCAGGGTTCTACAGCAGGTTACACGTTCACTTAAGGGGAAATAATTTCTCCAGATGGGGAGCACACCAGCTTCCTGGGTCACAACCTTTTGTCTATGGGAGGGGATAGCGATCCTACCCTCGTGCAGGTGCCGTTGGCGTCTGGAGGTCTAATTCAGATGGACAAAACAATGTAACTGTTTATTTCTGTGTTAGGTGGTTCCGACTGTCTAGTCCATAGGGTGCCAGCTGGGGCAAAGTTTATTGTTGGCTTGTAGAGTTGAAAGACTGCGGGTCTTGATCACGAGATGTAGTCGGTGACTAGTGACTGACTGACCTTCCTGCAATGGGAAATTCTGACAATTCCATATAACTGTAAAGTGTGTTTTATTGTGATTTCAAAAAATACGTTTTTTAATTGTGTATAACTGTAAAGTGTATATACACTGTGTATCTCACTTTGATTTGAGTGGGTGCATGTAATACTAAGACAAGTGTTTATATACATACAGTGTGGAGTCTTTTTGTGGTGAACGCATTGTGCTGCGAGACGGTGTTATGGTAACGTTTTACACTCAAGCCCTGAGGATAAGCATGACTGCTCTCTGCCAAGTTACCAGAGTGTGAGCACAGGTTATTGGTCAAGTGTATCGTACTCATCCTATTTGGAACGGTTGGTTCTGAATGGCTTTGGTGCATCTTAGCCAGCAGGACCGGACTGGGAACCAAAACCGGCCCTGGCAAAGTGCTCGGCCGGCCCCCGGGGCTTGGGGGTGCCGCCGAGCTCTTTGCCAGGGCCGGTTTTCGGCCGATTTTGTTACAGGGCCGATTTTGCAGCTCAGCTGCAAAAACGGCCCTGTAACAAAAACGGCCCCCAGGGGCCCAAAACCGGCCCTCATCCGTGCGGCGCACCCGGGGATTGCCCGGTGCCCGCTACGGCCAGTCCGGGCCTGTTAGCCAGCCCAAAACCACTGGGTCTTACATTTGGTGATCAGTGGTATGGATAGAACGTGGGTTGGCACAAGCCCTAGGAAAACAGTGGTTCAGTACAACTCCGATTTACAATATAATTTTTCTTGCATTGAAGTGCTGTTTTCTTTGCTGTGGTTTGCCATTCTAGTGTGGAAACCTTTTTCTGTGTTCACAATAGTCAAGTCTAAGTCTGAAGATCCAGCAGGGGTACTTGCTCTGGGGAAGTTTGAGCATGTATGGGAAATTGGGGATATCGACCCAGCTCAGGGGACTCCACACAGACCCAAGGTGTTCTTTTAAAGGCTGCTGGAGAGGGGTGGTGGTGCTGCAAATGTCATTGATGGCCTGGCTGGAGGCCAGGAGCGCAACTGGGGATTCAGACAAGATTGACGTTGTGGATTATGAGGGACAGGGTCTTCCTCTTGAGGCTTTCCAGAATTAAGAGCTGCAGGGGGGTGGTGTGGAACCCACTGGCAGGAAGCAGTGTCACCTCTGAGTGGCAATCCTTTAGGGAACTGGGGCAGGCAGGGACAAAGGAGGCTACCGTCCTGCGATGGGAAAATCTGATGATTGCATATAACTGTATATACAATGTGTGTTTCATTGTGATTTCCATAGAGGCGTTTGACAATTGTGTAGAACTGTAAAGTGTATATACAATGTTTATCCCATTTTTATTTCAGTGTGTTTGTGTGTAATACCAAGACAAGTGTTTATGTACATAGGTTGTGGAGTCTTGTTGTGGTGAACGCAGTGTGTTGTCATGGGAGATGTAGTACCAACGCTTTATACTCAGGCCCAGAGGACAAGCTGACTGCTTGGTGTCAAGCTACCAGAGGGTGAGCACAGGTTATCGGACAAGTGTATTGTACTCATTCTATTTGAAATGGTGGGTTCTGACTGGCTTTGATGTTTCATAGCAGCTCAAAACTGTTGGGTCTAATACACTTTGTCTTGCTGCTCCCATCTTTTTCTCTGTTTTTAACCAGCGGTCATCAAGAAGAGGGCAAAGCTTCATATTTGTAAGATTGGTTTCTTTGGGCCTCGAATAAAGAAAATATTCTAGTTGAGGTTTGATCCCGCAGCCCTGCACAAGCAGCTATCTTGAGTTTTTGCTATAGACAGGTGGTCTACTCTCTATCCTCACTGGTCTCCCACTGTGTGATGTCTATCACTCGGCGGGGCTGGTTGGGAAACTTCTCTGTACAGAGAATGTGAATGATGCTTTGAACTTCTGATATAAGGAGCTTCATCTGGATAACTCCTGTGCCCCCCCATAAAATCTGGATTAAATGGTGGAAATGTGCACAGATTGAGATTGACGCTGAAAGTTGTTCAAAGTACTTTGACCATGGATTTACGCTGTTGCTGCAGGTTAATTTTCATATGATGATACTTTTTAATGTCCTGAGTTTATGTTATACCCCAGAAAGGCTCTGTAGAATGTTTCGTACAGCCACAGGATGTTGTCCCAGATGTAAAAAAGTGAGAGATTGGGGGCCTATGTTTATTACCTTTAAAGCCATCTATAAAGTTTGGCTGCAGATTTTTTAATACATTTAATTTCAGGTCGGCTACGCGGTCAAACCTGCACCCAGTTCCATTCTGCTTCACCTTACTATTCCCTCACAGGTTAAGGAACAGTCTATTATATCTCTGTTCTGGTGGCTTGTCTATTATTACGAGCGTAGCACTAGAGGCGCGCCTATGGTTTGAAACCATGTGATGACGTTCAACTATCATTATTTTACTTGACTTTTGGTGTTTTACTTTACCCTAGCCTGAATGTATGTATGGGAGAGTGGTATTCTGGAAGTATGAAGCAAGACAACCAGTCACTGGAATTCCCAATGAAACCTACATTCGAGGAATGGTTAAAGAAAATAAGGAAAATTAGTATAAGAGAAGAGAACATTGGTATTTCGCCCACTTGAATAAGTTACATTGTTATAAAATAATTTGGGGGTTGTTTTCTGGGGAAGATGCACAATACAGGGGGATTGAAAACTGACATAGATTCCTTGTATAGACTTACTGAATTTTTTGTATATTTTAGATATGTATGTTTACTGCATTTGCACTTTACCTGCCGGATGGATGCTGGATTACTTAATGATGCAATTCCCAAGTATTAGCTAACTGGGGGATGTTGGCTCTTGAATGTTTTGTTTCTAGGAAAGGGCTACTAGACTGCTTAAAAGTGTTCCATGTTTTGCATAGTCATTTTATTCTGGTTACTTACTTACGGGGTGGCACTTCAAGTCCCGCCTGGCTCAGGTCACTTTAGTAATGATTGGTCAGATGCTGATATTGGTATTGCACTGTCTCTTTATTGTTCAATGTATCTCATTTACTGTGGGCTATTTAAACATTGATTTAGAAAAATCGAGAGTATGTGAATATGAGAAGTCAGGGCACTAGGTCTAAGAATGTTGATCATGTGTTTTACACTGCTATCAGCCAGTTCTATGCCTTTTTAAGCAGGCTGCTGTCTGCCTGGCTATATCTTTTTGGTATTGTTTCTCCACTGTCACTTTATTGCCCAATACCCTAGGAGTGGAAAATCTGTGGGAATAAGTACCTTGCGAATGAGTTCGCATATTGAAAATTCTATATTGAAAATATTTTTGGATTAGGATGAGACGCGGCTCTGGGGCAAATAATCTGATATTTACAGTGTGAAATAGTGTGTGTGCCAAATGTGGAGATAATTGTTTGTACGGTATTCCAAGCAATGAAAAGTAAAAGTATGCCAGTATTTTCCAAGGGTGCCCTCTAGGCCATGAATTACATCTAGTATGTCACTACCAGTATTTTACCCTTTCTCTGTATGCCAAGAATAGCCCCAGTGTATTTTGTCACAGGAGTCTGTCATGCCAAGAATTGGTGCAAGCATGCCTTTACCAGTGTTTTCTCCTGGGTGTCCCTATAAGACAATAGTTACCTTGAGTATGCCATGGTCAATGTCAAACTCGCAAGCATCACATCACATTCGCACACTGACTTGCTCAAACGTATTTTCTTGCTCACACTCACTCTCACTCAATCATTGTCCCTCATACTCTCTCACATCCCCTTATCATCCTTATTCATTCACATTCACTCCTAATCTCACTCACCCATTCTCACTCTCTCAATCTCAAATAATCTCAGTGGCTACTTGCCATTGTCTCTTACTCACTTTCTGTTACACACACATCCTTACATATACAGAAAAATGCTCACACATGCACATGCTCTCTCTCTCACATAAACACACTCTCTCCCTCAAGCTTGTACACAACATACATTTAAAACCATTTTTACTTACGACAGCTGCCACCAAATGTCGCACTTCAGCTAATTGTGCTCCATTTTTATTATACTAATATTATTCACCATTAATAGGATGGAAAATGGACAGAAAATAAGCAATGCAGAGGCACCCCTGTGTTCTTGTCACTGACTTTGCCACCTCTGAGGCTAGCGATCACAAAAGCAGTGCCTGGGGTTGCAATGGGCAAGCTTTGGTCGCACCTGAGACCCTTGGCAGGACCTCAGTGGTCCAGGGTGTGGTTAGGGCAGTTAAAAGTAACAACTGGGATCTGTTTCAAAAACCTATTTTTGAAATCACCCTTGCAAATGGAGTTGTTTAGCTGGTGTGGGAGATAGCCAACGATTTCTGCCTTGCCTAAACTATGAATAATTTCCATGCACCAAATCAACTGTCCAACATGGGTGCTTCGAAGCAGCCAAGGACCTACAAGTAGCATTTAACGTAGATGTTACCCAAATGCCCTTAGTGTTAACAGGTGTCTTACGTCGTTCCACAATTCCAAGGTCAGATTGTTAACTATATGTGCAATTTGCACAAGTTAAAAGTGACGTCAGCAGAGCCATCACAACAAAATATATAATAGCACTGAGCAGCTAGAGCAAACATACCTGTTGAAACAGTGCCAGTTTGAGGTTCAGTCAGCCAAGGAAATCCCAGGATAGAGAAACGCTAACACAATGAGGTACCACAAGCACTTGTGCACACGTTCACTAAATTACTAAGGGGCAGAGTGAATAAAAGTTAGCCCAGACACTCACGTGGCACAAAATGATGCAAAATGTAAGAATACAATATAGAGACGTGGGTGTGCAGCACAAAATTGTATCATACCACGCAAGCGCACATGCAAATGCTTGCAAATGTGTCATTCAGATTGTTCACTTGTCGTGCCAAACACCATGAGGTCCTCTAAGACAGCAGAACATCAGGCAGCACCACCACAGCTGACACAGGCTGGATAAACCCCACTGCAGTGCACCTGGCAGACAATTCAGACCAATGACGCAGTCACTTTGACTGGTTCATTGCAAGCCCAATGAAGACCATGAGCATTACTGAAGGGAAAGCACTAATACTCCAAACCACACCAGAGCCAGTCACTGTGGAAGAGTCTCTGTCGGAAACCCCTCCAACCACAACATCTTTGGTGAAAAAATGGAGGATGCGCTTAAGTGAGCCGGAATTTCCGTTTATGGTACTCTCAGAAAAGTTGCCTGTGCAGCTTGGTTTAAGTATGATTGGTATATGTTGTAAGGAAGCACCAAGAACAAGTTGTTTCAATATTTAAAAGGTCTTTTTTGAATGCTGAAAATCTGTGATTACATGAGTAAATTTACCCAACGAGTCAATTTCATCACGGATACAGGTTTCCTTTTCTCTCCACTCATTTAGCAAACCGATGTGTTTTAGAATTTGTATTCCTGATACACCGAAACTGAACTAAGTGCTCCACATTTCCATTCTAAAATAATTTGTAAAAGGAGACTGTAAAGGAAAAAGGTGACCCTACTGTTATAAAGTCATTTGCAGTGGCAGTGTGCGGTCCTGGCTTCTTCTCAGAGGGTTTGGAGAATTCGCGGTGGGTGGGGTGGGGGGTGTAGTGTTCGGCACGCGTGAGGCGTTCTAGCCTTCCGCGCTGCCGAGGTGCGCTAGCGCTGACGCGTGACGTCAGACGCTAGCTAGTTAAAATAAAGAGGCGTGGCCTCGGCGAGTCAGTCGGAGCCACGTGTGTGACCTAATAATACCGGCTCCCGTGTGTCGTTTAGCGCGCTCGCGCTGCCATGCTTTCTAGGCTATCAGAAGCATTACACTGGCGACGAGGGGTCAATGAAGCCCTGCTGTGCTATTTTGGTGCCCCACAGTGACCACCTTGTCCTCCCATGTTGCCTGAGCCTGTGTGTGCTGCTCCCCTCATGGTGACCCGGCTGAGCCTGCTGTGAGGCCTGGTAGGGAACACTGCAGGTGCCCGGGAGGTCCATCCAGACATCGGAGGTGACGCTGTGTGTGCCCTGGTGCCCCAATCCACAGCCTGGAAGGGGTATGTCTCGCCCAGGTTATGCCGCACCTGCCCCCACGAGGTGTTTGACGACGACCATGCCCTCCTCCGATCCAGGCCCATGCCGGGTGTGATCGCCTCAAACCAGAAGCGCCTGAGGGTCCCGCGGATGACGTCTGGAGGTAGACGCGCCCACCGGTTGGTGCAGCAGCGCGAGGAAGGTCAACGCGCAACGCCCGGAGGGAGCGCACGCCTGGTGGCGTCGACGCAGAGAAGAGGAAGCTAGCTTCCACCGCGTGCGGCGCACGTGCCAAGATGGCGTCGATTCCCGCCATTGAGCCGTTTGTCGTTAATGGTGCCCCGTCATCCCTCGCCCCACTCTGGAAGGATTGGACAGACCGCCTGCAATTTTACTTCCAAGGGGCTGGTATCGCGAGGGAAAGGCGCAGAGCACTGCTGCTCCACCTAGGAGGCAAAGACATCCACCGCATCTACAAAACTCTCGTGGAAGCCACGCCGAAAACGTACCACACACTGCTGAACGCGCTCAACGCCCACTTTGAGCCCATGGCGAACAGAGACCATGAAAGGTTCATCTTCCGTCAGGCCAAACAAGAGGCTGACGAGTCTCTGGATGCATTCCATGGCAGGCTGAAGGAGCTAGCCAGCATGTGTGGGTTCCGCGACGAACAGGAAGAGATCCGAGGGCAGATTATACAGGGGTGTTACTCGTCTAAGCTTCGCGTCACGGTCCTCCAGGAAGAAGGAAAGCCCCTGGCGGACATCCTCACCCTCGGACGGTCGAAGGTGCTATCGTAAGCGAGAGCCTCGCACATGGAGGCAGCCCTACATCGCCCTGTGAAGGCGGAGCAAGTGCAAGTGGCGGAAGCGGTGAACGTAGTGCGGCCAAAAGGGAGGCAAGCCGGAGGGAAGCGGCAGCCGGAGGCAAAGAAGAAAGACTGTGGGTACTGTGGCGGCCAACCCCACCGCATGCAAGACTGCCCGGCCAGAGGGAAAAAGTGCGGCGCCTGCGGGTGGATGAACCACTTTGCGGCGGTGTGCCGGTCCACCAGAGCCAAGAAGGAGGCGGCCCATGCGGTACGCGAAGAGGCAGACAGTGAAGACATGGACGACGACACCGAAGAGTACCCAGTCCATTATGTGTTTGCAATCCATCAACATGTAATCAGGAAGGGGGGACACGAGAGCTGGTTGTTTAAAGAGGTCCTGTTCTAATGCTCCCAGGGGTCTACGTAGGAAAAGACAGGTAAGAGCAGTTCCTCTAAATGGCCAATTTGGAAAAGATAGTAATGATTAATCTGATCTGAGAAGGGAAAGTTCAATTTCAGATCTTGTTGCCCTCACACACCTGTTAGGGTGTCATGCTTCATCATTGGGCGTGCTCCTCGTCGGACCGGCGCTGCAATGTCCGACGGGCCTGGTGGCATCTTTATCGGAGATCTTTTGATCTGAGAACGCCGTTTTGTGTGAAGACCATGTAAATGATTGTGGAGGGTAATAGCTCCTAAGAATGTGGGGATTCGAAAGGATTAAAATAGGCCCTGGCCCCTCAGTAGTTTTAATAAGGTTAGGTAGGGCTGGGACTAGGTAAAACCAGGGAGGCTACTCAGGTGATTCTAGGTATCAGGGTAGCCTATAGTTGACAGGGGTCAACATGTTTCGTGTCACAGATGCTCAAGTTCGAGCGACACTTCTTCAGGACCGTGGGACCAATAATAAGTACATATACCTCAGTTTCTTATAACGGGGTATTGGAGGTCAACCACATGTAAAGCTGAACCTAAGTATGGTACAGAATAAATGGCTCCGCCTCAGAGTGAGGGGTTCAGAGCTTCATAGGTAAAGGAGTAGCAACCGGACCACTGGAACGGTCCCACCAAACGCTGGCGGGGGGCAGGCCAAAACAGGACGTGTCTGCTCCTCACCTGAATATTCGCAATCCATCAACCACAGAAGAAGCGCAGACTTCCGAAATGTCGCATACTAGTCCAACAACAAGAGGTAAAGGCGACAATTGACACTGGGGCCTCCATCGAGCTGATGGCCGCCAATGTCTACCACCAACTGCGGGCCAAACCCCCGCTGAGAGAGGCGAAGATTAGGGTGTTCGCATACGGCCAGAAGACGCCCATTCCCCTCATCGGGTGCTTCCAAACAGAGCTACAACATGGCGAGAGGAGCATCAACACCACCGTCTATGTCACGGAAGAGGGCAGCGGGATGCTGCTGAGCGGGCAATCGGCCGAAGAATTGAGGTTGATATCGTTTGCCATGGCAGTCCTGGAGGAAGAACTGGACACCATCCTGGAAGAGTTTGGAGAAGTCTTCAACGGCATCGGATGCCTGAAAGGAAAGGAAGTATCCTTACACATCGACCCGTCGGTCCAGCCAGTGGCGCTGAGGCACCTGCGAATTACTTTCCACCTGCGGCAGAAGGTCGAGGAGGAGCTAGAGGCCCTGGAGAGACAAGGCATCATCGAAAAGGTCAGTGGGCCAACCCCGTGGGTATCCCCGATCGTCATCGCCAGGAAGCCGAAGCAGCCAGGACAAGTCCGCATCTGTGTGGACATGCGCCTCCCTAACGCCGCGGTCAAAAGTGAGCGACACCTAAAGCCCACCATTGATGACATCCTGGGAGAGCTGAACGGGGCCAGGTGGTTTTCGAAGATGGACCTACGGTCAGGCTACCACCAGCTACCACTTCATCCGGACTCGAGGTACATCACCACATTTTCCACCCATGTGGGCCTCAGACGGTATCGGCGCCTAAACTTCGGCATTTCGAGTGCCGCCGAGGTATTCCAAAATACCATCAGAGAGTTGCTCAGTGGGCTCCCCGGCGTGCTCAACGTGAGTGACGACCTGCTCATATACGCAACAACCATAGAGGAACACCACCAGCGGTTGAGAGGGGTCCTCAAGAGGATTCAGGAGTCAGGCCTGACCCTGCACCGGGAGAAGTGTCAGTTCCTGCAGAATAAGATCAGTTTATTTGGGTATACCTTCTCGGACCAAGGGGTGGCCCCAGACCCGGACAAGGTGAAGGATGTCCAAGATGCCCCAGCTCCGACGAACATCTCGGAGGCCCGGAGTTTCCTGGGCATGGTCAACTTCTGCGGCCGCTTCATTCCGGACCTCTTCAACCTCACCAAACCCCTCAGGGAGCTGACCAAGTCGTCCACCACGTGGCAGTGGGGCCTGGAACAGGAGCAGGCGTTCCAAGCGATGAAGGCGGCCCTGTCCGCGGACACTACCCTTTCATACTTCGACCCGGCAAAGCCCACCAACGTGGCGGTCGACGCGAGTCAGTTTGGGCTGGGAGCGGTCCTGACACAACTCCAGGACAATGAGGAGTGGGCCCCCATCGCCTACGCCAGCCGGTCCCTGACCGAAACAGAGCAGCGGTACTCTCAAATCGAGCGAGAAGCCATCGCCATCCACTGGGCATGCCGGTATTTTCACGTGTACGTGTATGGACATCATTTCACGGTGACAACCGACCACAAGCCACTCATTCCTCTATTTCAAGGGTCGTCCTCGAAGCCGCCGCCCTGGATTGAAAAATGGATACTCCAACTACAAGGGTACGACTACCGGGTGGAGTACAAACCAGGGGCCACGAACCCAGCGGACTACCTGTCACGACACCCGTGGAAAGCCACGACAGAGGAGAAGGAGGAGGCCGAGGATACAGAGGAGTACGTCCGGTATGTGACAGAGCGGTCACGACCCCTCCCAATGAGCCTGGCCGCAATAATAGAAGCCTCAGAAGGCGATGAGTGTGTGAGAGCAGCAGCGGAGGCTGTCAGATCGGGGGATTGGAGGACAATTCAAGCCTCGCTCAACAGACGGACGCCCCAAGCCAAGCTAACACTAGAGTCGTTCCTGAAGGTGATAAGTGAGCTGTCCGTTGACGCCCAAGGATGTCTTCTGCGGGGTCCAAGACTAATCATGCCGGCCAGCCTCGCTCAACAAGCGGTGGACCTCGCCCACAGGGGACATCAAGGAGTGGTAAAGACAAAGGGCAGGCTCCGAGCCAAAGTATGGTTCCCAGGCATGGATGCGATGGTGGAACAGACGGTGAGAACCTGCACGTGGTGCCAAGCCACAGGACCGCCGGAGCGCCCTCACCCAGTGGCGACCGAAGACAATCCTCTGCGACCATGGGAGTGCGTGAGTGCCGACTTCGGACATCTCCCCGATGGGCGGTATGCGTTGGTCATCATCGACGACTTCACCAAATACCCAGAGGTCGAAATCGTGGGGATCCAGACAGCCACGGAGGTGATCGCGAAGTTTGAAAAAACCATCGCCACTCATGGCATATTCGGGGTGGTCAAGACCGACAATGGACCGCCTTTCCAAGGGCAGGAGTTCGCAGAGTATCTCAAGAGCTGGGGGATCACTCACCGCAAGATAACACCACGGTGGCCCCAGGCCAATGGAGAGGTAGAGAGGTTTATGAGGACACTCAATAAAACCATTCGCATCGCCATGGCTGATGGATCTCCACTGGAGAGAGCGATTTACAGTTTCCTGCGGGAATACCATTTGACCCCCCATGTCACAACCGAGGCAGCGCCAGGAACAGCCACCATGGGGAGAATCGTAAGCGACACGATCCCACACCACCCTACTTGGGTTCCGGCACAAGCCACCAACGAAAGGACATTAGCCAACCGGAGGCGCTCGAACGACCACGCCAGCCTGCGAAGGGGAGCTAAGGAGTCCAGGATACAACAGCAGGATCGAGTATACGTGAAGGACCGCTACCCAGGCAGCAAGTTCAGACTTCCTTTTGAACCACAACCATGGGTGGTCACCCGCCGGACGGGCACGATGGTGACCGCTCAAAGAGGTGCGGAAACGGTCACGCGAGATGTGTCCTTCTTTAAAAAAGTCCACCCAGGAACACCGCCACGTCCCGGGGCCGTGCCCGAGGGGCCGGATCCCGACCAGCCGAGAGGAGATCAGGAGGTGGAGGACGGACGGAGCGAGGATGGGGGTTCCCAGCCCATCCCAGCCACCCCAGGGGGTAACCCGCCTGGCAGCTCCCCAGCCCGGGTAGAGCCGAACACCCCAAGGCGCAGAACCCCCGAGGTGGTCCCTTCCAGAGGTGGCCCGTCCCGCTACAACCTGAGGAGGAACCCGGCACCGTCATCCCAGCTGGCGGACTATATGGTGTGACCCGTAAGGACTGGCGGACTGGTAACAGATCCATCGTTTTGCTTTTATGTTTTGCTTAATGTTTTATAAAGGTTGGAAGGAGTGTAGTGTTCGGCACGCGCGAGGCGTTCTAGCCCTCCGCGCTGCCGAGGTGCGCTAGCGCTGACGCGTGACGTCAGATGCTAGCTAGTTAAAATAAAGAGGCGTGGCCTCGGCGAGTCAGTCGGAGCCGCGTGTGTGACCTAATAATACCGGCTACCGTGTGTCATTTAGCGCGCTCGCGCTGCCATGCTTTCTAGGCTATCAGAAGCATTACAGGGGGGTTCGCTCACACATGCTTTCACTAAGTTTTACTTTCTCACTCATTTTCAGTCTCAGTCACTTTCCGTTAGTCACTTCCTCACTTGCACACATGTTCACGCACTCTGATGCTTGCAGCCTCACACGATCTCACTAAGTCACGGAGCCTCACTCATTCCCACTTAGATTTAATCAATCACACTCATGCACACCTCATCTCTTCTAGTTCCACTCATTCTGATTCACTCAATCTCAATATGATTCACTCATACTCACTCATTTTGCCTCACTCTTTGTCACTCTGACTCACTCAGTCTCATTCAGAACTTGTTTACTCCTGAGGCGGAAGCCGGGAGATCACCTTTTAAAATCTGTAACTTTTGTGTCACTTATTAGCCGAATATTGTTTTAATATTGCACTCACCTGCCTGGCTCCTCCAGAAATCAGCAACAAAATCGCCTTAAACAGCGCTCTTCGCTGCAACTAAACAATTGTAAAGCCAACGATCCTGCCGCCATTGACGGCGAGGAAGCGAGGCCACGCCTACACTAGGCCACGCCCACCCGCCCCTCCTCGCTCCCTTAAAGATGTGCAATCACCGGACGCGCAGCGGGCGCGCCGTCAGCGCGCCGACGGCGCGCCAAAGGCAAGCCCGTCTGGGCCCGTCCGGGCCCAGACGGCCTTAGGCCCAGCCACTATGCCCTATCCGCAAAACCACATCTCATACTCCAGAGGTTCACTGCTTGCCTGGAACCTGGAAAAACATCCCCAGTGCAAATACGTCCACAAGGAAGACACCCCCTTTGTAGGATGCACCCTCTGCAACAGACCCGAGGAAACGGAATGCCAGCAAGGTCTCCGGCTCGGTCTTCTGAATTGCAGATCCTTAGTTAAACATGCCCACGAAATCAACATTCTCGTCCAGGACTCTATGCTGGATTTACTGTTTCTGACGGAAACTTGGTTGACCCCGCACAGTGACTTCGATGTGGCTAATGCAACACCCCCTGGTTACCAAATATGCTGCTTAAATAGACCAATCGGTAGAGGTGGCGGATTAGCCATACTCTACAAAAACCACCTCAAATGCAGAATCGAGTCCGGAACTGTCAAAGATTGCGAAAACTGCCACTTCACAATCCAGATCTCACCATCTTCCTCCCTTTCGGGGCTGTTGGTGTACCGGCCACCAGGCACTTTAGGCGAATTCACCAATACTTTGATGGACCACATCTTACTCAAGACTATCTCAGTCTCTAACTTCCTCCTCTTAGGGGACCTTAACATGCACTTTCTGGACCCCACGGACAATGCCGCAGCAAACCTGCTCGCTGACCTCGCTACAGCTGACCTCCATCTGCAAAACCCCAAAGCCACCCATGAGAAAGGTCAACTCCTGGACCCCATATTCTCCAACATCGGGAACCTATACGCCCAAGACCCCACTCCCCTACCTTGGACAGACCATATGCTGATCCTCATGCGCTGGTCACTCAAAATGACACCAGCGCTCAAACATAAAACAAGGATACAAGCCAGACGATGGCACAAGTTACTACCTGAGGAATGGGAGACTAAATTACGCGATACCATCGCCCCCTTGTCCACGGACCCTAACACCGCGAACAGAGAATTCATGGACTGGCTAATCCGACCCCTAGATAGCTCCATTCCATTGACCAGCACTCTCAAACACGTCAAAAGACTTAGCCCCGCTCCCTGGTACACACCCGCCCTTACCGCCCTGAAAAAACAATGCAAAAAGTCAGAACGCACGTGGAGAAAAAGCAAATTAACTGAAGAGAAAAGTGCATACCACTACTCCATGAAAGCATACAAACGAGCCCTACAAGACGCCAAAAGGACTTACTATGAGGAAAGAATAAAAGACTCCTCCTGTTCATCCAAGGAGACCTTTTCAATTCTCAAAGAACTCCTTCATGTCCCGGATCCCCCTCAGAAACCTATGGACCCCAAAGCTGCTGAGGAAAAATGTGCTAAGCTGGCCACCTTCTTCAACGATAAAATTAAAAAAATTCTCACCTCTCTCCCGCCCGCCAACTCTGACTCCTCAGAGAGAGTCAAGGAGCCGATGCCCCCCGCCAACAAACCCTTTTTGGAGTCACTCAGCCCAGTTACAGAACAGGAAGTAAGGGCCATACTCACCTCAACCAAGAGCGGAGCCCCTAGCGACCCTGTCCCCATACGCTTTGCTAAAAACATCACGCAGACCATAGTTCCCCAACTGACAGCCCTGATTAATATCTCGTTGGAACAGGGAGAGGTCCCTTCCAACTGGAAGGAAGCTGTCGTCAAAGCGCTCCTCAAGAAACCGTCGCTCGACCCCACAGACCTGTCCAACTACAGACCTATCTCACTCCTCCCGTGGATAGGTAAAGTCGCCGAGAAACTCGCGAACAAAAAGCTGTCCCACTACCTCGAGTCAAACCATCTCCTCAACGACTCACAGACAGGCTTTAGACCAGGTCAGGGCACGGACACTGCTCTCCTCGTAGCCGTAGAAAGAACTAGGGAAATCATCGACACAGGAGGATCAGTGGCAGTGGTCCTCCTAGACCTAAGTGCGGCCTTTGACACGGTCAGTCACCAGGTCCTAACCCACCGTCTCGAGAATATTGGGGTCAAGGGCAGAGCACTGAAGTGGCTATCGTCTTTTCTCTCCCGACGCTCCTACCAAGTATAGGAAGGCGAAAGCCGCTCCTCCTCCATCCCCCTCCAGTGCGGTGTGCCTCAGGGCTCTTCCCTGAGCCCTACGTTGTTTAACGTTTACATGGCCCCACTGGAGGAACTCGTCTCACCCTTTGGAGTCACTATCGTCAGCTATGCTGACGATACACAACTGGTGGTGACACTCTCCCACCCCAAGCTTGAGCCCTCCAACCTCCACGACTGCCTCTCCAGCGTACATAGGTGGATGAGCGACTCCGCCTTGAAGCTAAACGGCTCCAAAACAGAGATCCTGCTCCTAGGACAAAAAACTATGAGCCTCCCCTCTAACATCTGGCCCGCCTGCATGGGGGAACCCCCCACCCCCAAGAAGGAGGTAAAAAGTCTCGGAGTGTGGCTTGAGACGGACCTTACCTTTGGGACCCAGGCAAGAAAGACAGCCGGCATATGCTACGGTCTACTTAAGTCTTGCAGGAAGGTAATCCCACTACTAACTTTCCAGTCGCGTCTCATGATGATCCAGGGCCTAATTTTAGCCAGGCTGGATTACAGCAATGCCATCTACCTGGGCACCCCTGAATCCACCCTTCAAACCCTGCAAAAAGCCCAAAACGCCGCAGCCCGACTCCTAACAAACACACCGGCCAGATCATCTGCCAAGCCTGCACTTAGGAAGCTGCACTGGCTCCCCATTAGGGAAAGGGTCGCCTTCAAGGCCCTCTGTCTTGCCCACAAGGTTCTCCACAATACCGACCCGCCCATACTTAACAACTGGATCAGTCCCTACATACCCACGAGAGCGCTTCGCTCGGAGCATGGAAACCTCATCACGATCCCTAAGGTGAAAAAGGCCCGCATAGGTGGCCGCCGCTTCTCGGTTAACACTGGCAAGAAGTGGAATGCACTCCCTTTGAGCCTCAGAATAGAACCCAACTTCCTTCGGTTCAGAAAAGCACTCAAAACCCTACTCTTTCCCTAATCTGGCATTCCCCTGACTACACCCCTTAGTGAGTAACAAGGTTCAGCGCTGGGATACCCACTGGGTGACTACGCGCTCTACAAAACTACAAATAAATAAATAAATAAATTCTTGACCTACTCTTGCTCACTAGGTTTCTCATTTACTGCTGTGTGGCATGGGCAGCGCTCTGCGGCTCTGCATCAAATGGAAAGGGCCGGAATGCGCTGTATTAACGAAATACGGCACATTCCTTTCCTTTCCATCTACATCATTGCACAAATTGGTGCCTAGCTCCAACGCAATGTTGCCATGATTATTTTTGTGCAGGAAGGGACACCTTCCCACACAAAAACAATCAACGGAGATATTTTCCTCTTTCTATGTGTGCTGCAAACTACAGCACGCATAAAAAGAGGAACAAAAGAGGAGTAATTAAGTTATTTCTCCTTGTTACGCCTCCCTTGGGGAGGCGTACAGCTTCTACACATTCCCACGTTTACAGATCCTTGTAAATCTGGGAAATTGTCAAAACCCATGCATATAGCATGCGAAAACCCACAGCAACTCCCATAGAATGCCCGTGTTAGTCACTAGAAAGGTGGTACTGCATTTACCCAAGGCCTGTACATTAAATGCTACTAGTGGTTCTGCAGCACTGGTTGTGCCACCCACTCAAGTAGCCTGGTAAGCATGTCTCAGGCCTGCCATTGCAGAGCCTTTGTGTGCAGTTTTAAACTTCCATATTGACCTTTGCCAGTCCCAAACCTTACTTTTTCCTTTTTAATACATATAAGTGGGGTAGGCTCTGGACAGCCCAGAGGGAAGGGTGCAATGCATTAGAAAAGTGGAACATGCACTTTCAAATATTCCTTGGATTTAAAATCTCTTAAATTAGTTTTTTACTACCTCTCCCATACAATGACATTGGAGTTACTTTATTTCCAATTTCCAAATAGGAAGAGGTAAACCGTTCATGTTTGGTGTCTATGAAATTGTAATGATGATAAACCCTCTTTAATGTTAAAGTTGGGTTTTTCATTACTTGATTGAAAATGCCACTTTTAGTAATTTGGCATTTTCCTGCCCTTAGTACTTTTGTGTCTGTAGCCGGTCAAGAGTCACATGACTGGGTGTAACAGGAAGTTAAACTTTTCCCTAATAGACGGAATAGGTGTACCTAAATGGGCCATCTGTTGTCAGGATGGGGGAGGGTGGAGCTGAGCACAGCCCCACTTACAACTGAATGGCCTATGTTGTTCCTTCACACAAAGGGTTGTTGGACCCCAGATTGTTACTGCAGCCAGCTTCAAGCCAGGGCAGGGGAGGCAGGAGATTCCATGCACTTCAAAGACACTGTCTAGAAGCATCTCCTCCTTCCAGAACCAGGACACCAGGGTAAAAAAAGGGGAACTCTGACACCAAATCTTCAGTACACTTCTGGACCTGTGGATACTCTATCATGAAGGAGGACTACTGAGTGATGAAGGGCTGCTACTCTGCCAGACTGCTACCCTGCTGATTAGTACCTTGCTGTGCTGCTGCCTTGCTGTGGTGACCTTCTGCCTGTGGCCCTCAAGCCTTGATGAGAAGACTGGACTGCATCTCTTAAACCCAGAGCCCAGAGAGACTCCAAGGTCCAGCTGACTCCTGATATGAAGCCTCAGGGACAAAATAGGCTCCCAACAATCTTGCACCTGCACCTGGACTGTACCATCTTTGAGTCTACCCTGCCAAGTTGTGCCACCCCAGTCCTGGACCCTTGGAAGTAGGCCTAAGGTGCCCTGCCAGCCTCAGCGGATCCTCGAAAATAGGAAACAAGGGAAATCTATTCACTAAGGAACCAGGGTAATATCGCTATACACAAAAACAATGGTACCTGTGGAATGGTATACATAAATATAGATAATGAAACCGCACAATCGCAATGGAAAGGGTTAGGTGGATGTCGGAGAGAGAGAAAGACCACATACACCAATGATCTTTTTAAACATGAAAATGTGTATTAGTCAATAATTACATTACAGTAGGCAATTGTGCAAAGTGTTCCAAGTGCTAAATGAACCTAAAACATATTGACACAGTATATGACAATATTTACAAGGTTTCAAAGATTCTTTCTGTAGAAAGCGACCATTCCTGAGTTTATATACAATATCTACAGTCACTATATACAATCATAAGTGCTGAATCAGTGGTTCGCTTTCATCGTAACTGTCAACAGCGTTTCGACCCTGTCTCGATTCTAGGGTCTCATCAGGACCTACAGTTGAAGGGACATCTATCAAGGAATGTTTAAAAAGGGGAGTTAGCAATTGGCCCATTTACCGGTACAAATGCAAGATGTTATGAGTACAGTCGGAAAGGCAAGGTACCTGATTGTTCAATTGTTCAGCTGAAAATGTGCCAACCGTGGGTGAGCGTGCAATTAAGATAAAGGAAATACTCACAGAGAGACCCAGACGGGTTCTAGAGTCGTGAGGGAGAAAGAAAAAGGAATTAGGAAGATGTATCATGGAGTACAGTGCTAGAAGCAGAGAAGATGGGGCAGAGACACTTACCCCTAGTGAGTATGTGGGCTAGCAAGCCTCAGCGGATCCAGCAGAACAGAAGCATCTCTTCTGTTGATAAGCACAACCCAGAAGTGCTAATGCCCTTTTCTCTGGCATTCCGGGTTATCTGTTAAAGAAACTACAGGTAGTCCAGAATACTGCTGCTATCTGGGCTGTCCTCTAGGGACAGTGTGCAGAGCCAGCTTCGTTTGTACCATTGGCTACCAGTAGCCGCTAGAGTTAAATTTAAGCTACTGATCCTGGCCCACCGGGCTCTCCATGGTCGTGGGCCTATATATCTTCAAAAGCGGATCGCTTTTTATGTACCTGGGCGGGCATTGCGCTTTGCGTCTTTTATCTTGTTCATGTTCCTCTTTTTAAGCGACAGAGGACCGGGGGTGGCGCTTTCACAGTGAAGGCAGCCGCTGCCGGGAACAAACTTCCGCTGAGTCTGGTAGCATCCAGGATTTGGGGGTGTTTAGGAAAAAACTGAAAACCTATCTTTTTGTTTGACGATGAGTACAGTACCTTTATAGATACGCGCCGGGATACTCTTGAGTAAATGTGCGCGTAATAAATATATTTATATAGAAGTGACGGTTTGCCGCTACCCCGTGGACTAGGTCCACCCCAAAGACCAGCATCCCACCACAGCTTGTCACCGCATAGGAACCACAGCTGGGCCACACATCCTCATCGCAGGGCCTCACATCCCTCATCAACGGCACCCTCGACATCATCTACAGACTTTGCATCACAGCCATTAAGCTACTCAGAACCAACGCATCACCCTGACTGCTCAAGGGATCCCCAAGTAAGAACATTGCATATCAAGCCCTCGTTGACTGGATCCTTGATGACAATTGAACAGAATAGCTTATTACAGTTGAGCTCTGATGTCACAATGCCTGATGCCGAGCTAGTAACCGAGGGTAAAGGTCAGCTCTGGTCATGGAGTGTTTTCTTTTTTCAATTCCAAAATAACAAGAAGAAAGGAGATGTTTATGGCAGCATATTTATTTTATTTTTGCACTCTATAAGGAATTATAGAAAAGTTAGAACCTTTCTGCATGTTTCTCCACTTTCCAAGCTTCTGTATCTTTTTATTTTTTAAAGCAACTTTTATTAAACTGTTTCTATTGTCTTTTAGTAACTACTATCGAACAGCTTCTTTATGTGTTTATTTTGGCACTATAGATTCTATTTTCATTCTTCAACTTTGCAAACCTGTCATTTTCTTTAACCCCTTCAGCGCGGCGGGAATTCCCCCGCGGTGCTGAAGGGTTCGAGCGCGGTCGGGGCCATGACGGAACGGTTCCGTCATGAGCACAGCGCAACCGATGCTCATGACGGAACCGTTCCGTCATGGGCATGGAAGGGGTAATACATAAAAGCTACCCAAAAAGGATCTAAGTTGTTTGTGGGAAACGTGATGGTGTATCCATGTATCATAAAGGATAAAGTACCCACTGCTCTATATGATAAGAATATTGCAAGTCACCTCAAAGTTTCATAACCTTATAAAGGAACTTGGTCATTGGCCTAGTTCCTCTGTTTGGTCTTGGAACTCTTTGATGACTTGCAATAGCATGATCATGTACAACAGGGAGTATTTCATCCCCTATATAAATCATTATGGAAATATCCACAAATCCAGATCCAGACTTGGTTTCCAAAAACCTGGTACAAATCTGGAGTAAATCTCTTTTGGTTAGGGACATTTTCTCTGAGGAGGGAAATTCCTTGCTGAGGGAATCTGCCTCCACGCTCTCCACTCCTGTGATGTGTGCTGCATAAAGGGACCCCAGGTGATACTTTACCCACTGCAACCATTAGGCTGCAACCTGATTCAAAGAACATGACCTGGATCCCCCCTGGTTGTTGAGATATGCCATTGCCAACATATTGTCCAGCTGGACCATCACATTGCAATCCTCCAGATCCTGTTGAAAGTCCAAGAGAGCCTGAAACACTTGGAGGGACCATCTGGCTTAAAGTGATTGCCCCTCAGAGTAGACCACCAACCAAACGAGAAGGCATCCGTTGTCAACTTTTTCGGAAGAGGTTGGGTTAAAGAAAAACACCCTTTTCCAGATATGAGGAATCCATCCACCAAATCCTGTCAAATGTCTTGTGACTCTGGAACCTGCACCTTGTAGTCCCCCGAAGCAGAGCGCCACCAAGCATGCAGATGAGTCCAAAAGGGTCACATATGGGACCTAGTCCATGGAATTATGAATATGACTGCTGCCATATGACCCATGAGTTTCAATCAACACTTCACTAGAATAAACTGGCTGCTGGATACGTGGAGAGGCAGGGACTGCAAGACCTCCATCTTGGATTCTGGAAGGAAGACCGTGTTGAGATTGGTTCGAAACCTGGCCCCAATGACGATCATATCCCGCAATGGGTCCATCCCGCACTTCTTCATATTGTGGAGTAACCCATGCCTCTGGACTCCCTGGTAAACCACCTCGAGCTCCTGAATTCTTTGCACAAAATATTGGTTTCCCCAGCACACACCAATGTTAACATGTATTACATAAATAATAAATATCAACAATTCTTGTCCTTCTTTGTATTTGTTAGGTTTATTCTCATATGTTCTTGCTTAATTCTTTTGTCAGCCTTTTTTTAGCCAACACGTGTTATGTCGCCCATAGAAAGTGGCCGTGACTTCCTCAGGGCTATTTCGTTGGTATGTTTAACATTATCCTTTAACCGGTTGTAATTCCATCCCGGTTCCCCCAAATAATTCCTTGTCTTCGATAGTTTTTCTCTCCCAATCAAATCTGTATTATCAGTAAAACGGATGACAACAAATAATAAGGACTAATACAGATACGATTGGGGGAGAAAAAGACACGGAACTATTTGGGGAAATCGGGACGGAATTACAACCGGCAAAAAGAACTAAACAAGAACATATGAGAATAAACCTAACAAATACACAGAAGGACAAGAATTGTTGATATCTGTTATTTATGTAATACATGTTGACATTACCATGTGCTAGGGAAACCAATTTTTAGTACAAACTGGGTGATTTTGATTGTCCAACTGGGGAGTGGGTGATCTCTCCACCTCAAAGCACCGGACATAAATATATTCACGACAACTTTCAAGTGTACTTCTGTAACGCACCACAGAACTTCTGCAAACCTCACCCGCGCTAGCGTTTCTCACCTCAAGCTCCTGACATGACTGGGACTGGGATGGAGCATGGAGTAGCCAGTTGTCCAGATATTGGTAGATGCAAGTGCCCTGAAGGTGGAACAAGGCAAAGAGGGGAACCAGCACCTTCGAGAAGACTCACGGATCCATCTTGAGGTCGAACTGCAGGACTCAAAATTGGAAATGTTGGTTCTGAAAACAAATCTGCAGGTACTTCTAATCAAGGGGATGAATGGGAACATGGTAATAAGTGTTCTGGAGATTCAGAGTACACATGAAATCGTTGCTGATGAGTAGAGGAATCACCTGCTGTAAAGTCTCTATTTTGAAGGGCGCTGCCAGCATAAACTTGTTCAGAGATTTCAGGATCATCCGAAATCCTCCCAAAAACTTCTTCACCAGAAAAACAATTGAGTAACACCCTTAACCCCTTTCGGCAAGAGGCACCTGTACTATCACTTGTTGCAGTAGCAGAGACTCCACCCCTTGAGCCAGAGCTTGTTGCCTCTTCTTCAGCCTAGGCAATGGAGTCAGCCTTACTCCGGAATCCCAGGTGGAAGTTACAAGCTCAAACCTGTATTCTTCCTTGGTGGTGCAGAGAACCCATTTGTCGAGGGTAGAGGCCTCCAATGCTGCACTGAAGTGAAGAAGTCTGCCTCCAACTGAAAATCCTGAAGAAAGGTTCATATAGTCAGGAACATTTAGGGGGGGACTGAGGCTTCTTCTGTCCCCCCTTCTTAGGATAGAATTTTCAGCCAAGCGGTTTGATGAAAGAAGGGGCGCTTCTGGATATTCACCTTGCCTGAGGCAGACTGCTTCAAAGATGAGAAGCGCTTCTTCTCTTTGACTAACTTATGGAGTTTTTCCTCTAACTCTGAGCCAAACAGCTGCGATCCCTGAAAAGGCATACTTAAAGCAGAGGATTTTTGGGCAGGATAGGTATGCTAATCTTTCAGAACCCGGTTATGGCTAGCAGCGATACAAGCACCCCCAGTCAAACCAGAAGCACATACAACATCGAAAACAATGTTCAACACAACTTCTACTTGTTTCTCAATATGATCCAGCAAGTGGAGTAGTCAGAAGACTCATCTACTGCATTGAACAATTTTTTGATGTCAGCCAGCAAGGACTGAGAAACATAAGAACCATAAATCCCTGCTCTCAGCTCCAAGTGAGAACCAGAATAAACCTTTCTGAGGGCAGAATTAACCTTTATATGTATCATGTCTTTAATAATTGCCTCTTCTGTCATCTAGGTCCTGCCCACCAAACTGGCCACAAAAGAATCAATAGGCACAGAATCAGGTAAACTAATATATGCATGTCTTTAAGAGGATACAATTTAGCCATGAAACAGGGCGAATTTATTTTGTCTGGATCTTCCCATTCCCATTTTAGAACTTCCAAAATACAAGGATGTTCTGGAAAAATCCAACTCTGAGACACTCTGGATTTGCCACAGTAATCCAGAAGATGAGGTCGCAGGCATCACCTCCTCTTGGAAACCCATGTTGTCTTTAACATGTGTCAACAGTTCAGGCAAAACCTTCTTCCCTATGCATTTACCTTTTTGTTCTTCTGGCCCAGGAACATCCTCTTCTGAACCCGAGGTCCCAGAAGAACAGACTCAAAAAGACTCCTGCCGCATCTTTTCCACAGGAGATAATTCCATCAAGGTCTCTCTAATTAAGTGATTCAGTCACTCATCAGATCTCTCAGATCAACGCCTCACAGGAGAGGAAAAAGAGGAATTAGAAGAGGGGGACACATTCCGCCTCCTTTTATACACTTCCTCATAATTTCACTATTCCACAGGTAACAAAAACCGCTATGTGGAATTACTTGGATTTGCCACTTTAAGACTCCTTCTTCGAACTCAGAGTCTAGACTAGCTCATCATCGCACATTTATGAACTTCGAATCCTCGCTCATGCGTGGGAACCATAGGAAGCAATTGTATACCATGTCACAGAAAGCTGATCTGCAAGATGCTCAGCTTCCCCAGATCTTCGCCGACCATTTCCTCTGCCCTTCCTGCAGAGCCCAGCAGTGGAGAAGAGACACCTGACATTTCCAAGGCCAGCCAAGCTGACCTGGAGCCCAAGAATCCATTGAACTTGTTGGTGGGCCAATCCCAGCCGAGTATGCCTTTCCCTCATCCATGTTCTGCGAGACAGAAAAAAACAGGTGGAATGATGGGTAAGCATAGCCTTTATAGGCTACAGACGTATGGGAGAGGCTGATATGTAGCATTCTGGCTGTTTTTTTCCTCTTGTGAGGTAGAAAAATCTCATTAGTGATGAATGGGATGAGGACAGGGGGGACAGTAGCAGCCCGTCCCTTGCCAAAGTGGTGAGCCGCAGGAGAGAGGGAGGTGAGGGAGGGGTTCAGGGATAAAAAACAAAAATTAGTAAACTTACCTTTATGCCGCCGTCTCTCATCGCATCACCTGCTTCTGGGCACAGCTGGGGCTGGAGAGAGCTTCACTGCGCATGAGAGTTTGACTGGCCTGAGATTTAAAACCCGTTTTATCATCGTTTTATTTGAGGGTGGCCTTCTTGACCGCTTCAGAATTTTTTACAATGTACATGAAAGAAGCAATTTCCATATAATGATTTTCATTGGGCATTAGTTGCATATTTATTGGTCATTCTGAAACTTTTATTGGATCTTACTATTTGGTGTGTGGACTAATCTAGCCCTCTAAATGTGTACATTATATCAAGTATTATGCTTTATGCATGTGCCCAATATAATTTTTAGCTCAATGATTTACCAGCTGCTTTTCAAGATAAAAAAATCAGCTAGTAGTCTAGAAAAATGAATCTGATACATTGTGAAGTGCACAAAATGTAAAACAGATAGACTGAATCACATTTGTATCACTTATTAATGAATTCTGAGTTTGAGCTTTACGCAGACGTATTTAAAACAAGGTTTCTGTGAAATGTCCTCGTTAATTTAAGTGACTAGCTCCAGAAAGCCTGGATCATAATATTTTGATTTGATAATAGCGGGTGATATGTTTCCAAACGATTGGTTCTCTAACTTAAATGGGTAGTAACGTGAGTACTTTAAGATATAAAGAGGAAGTGTGAGATTCCTGTGTATTGTGTGCAGTGTTGAAAGCAAACTTTGAAATGCGCACAGCAATACTAAACTTTAAGGAGAAAAAGCACATAAAGCCACCACTTATACATGCAAATCTACACACAGATACAAATTACACTAATACACTTTGTCTTGCTGCTCCCATCTTTTTCTCTGTTTTTAACCAGCGGTCATCAAGAAGAGGGCACAGCTTCATATTTGTAAGATTGGTTTCTTTGGGCCTCGAATAAAGAAAATATTCTAGTTGAGGTTTGATCCCGCAGCCCTGCACAAGCAGCTATCTTGAGTTTTTGCTATAGACAGGTGGTCTACTCTCTATCCTCACTGGTCTCCCACTGTGTGATGTCTATCACTCGGCGGGGCTGGTTGGGAAACTTCTCTGTACAGAGAATGTGAATGATGCTTTGAACTTCTGATATAAGGAGCTTCATCTGGATAACTCCTGTGCCCCCCCATAAAATCTGGATTAAATGGTGGAAATGTGCACAGATTGAGATTGACGCTGAAAGTTGTTCAAAGTACTTTGACCATGGATTTACGCTGTTGCTGCAGGTTAATTTTCATATGATGATGCTTTTTAATGTCCTGAGTTTATGTTATACCCCAGAAAGGCTCTGTAGAATGTTTCGTACAGCCTCAGGATGTTGTTCCAGATGTAAAGAAGTGAGAGATTGGGGGCCTATGTTTATTACCTGTAAAGCCATCTATAAAGTTTGGCTGCAGATTTTTTAATACATTTAATTTCAGGTCGGCTACGCGTTCAAACCTGCACCTAGTTCCATTCTGCTTCACCTTACTATTCCCTCGCAGGTTAAGGAACAGTCTATTATATCTCTGTTCTGGTGGCTCGTCTATTATTACCAGCGTAGCACTAGAGGCGCGCCTATGGTTTGAAAGCATGTGGGGCCTCATGTAGGTAAATACATTTTAAAATACCGAGCCGTACCGAATCGGTAAATTAGAATCGGTAAGTTATATGTAGGTAAAAATTCGGTAACAGTTACCGATTCGGTAACATTCGGTAATCACGAATCGGAATTCACCGAATCGGCAAATACCGAGGTGGTATTTACCGAATCGGAAAATACCGAGGTGGAAGTTACCGAATCGCAAAATACCGAGGTGGTAGTTACCGATTCGGAAAATACCGATTCGGTATGTACGGAGTCGGTAAAGAAAATCACATGACTTGACGAAACAGCGAATCCAGTGCAACGACAGCCCACCCAACCTGGAACTGCCCACACCCAGGCAGGTGTACTCAATTAGCCGAAGTGGCCACACCCAGGCAGGTGGACATAATTAGCCGACCCTGGAGAGGCTTGGAGTGCAGAGGAGAGGCAGGGAGCAGTTGCATGTGCGAGCGGGTAAACGAACAGCATGTCCAGCCAGAGAACACAGAAAGACGGAGGGGAAAGGAGGAGGAAGCTGAAATTTAGCCCCAAGGAACTCCAGGTGCTGGTGGAGGAGGTCGTGAAGCAGCACCAGAAGCTGTTCGGCAGGCAATCCCTGCAAGTGCCTGAGGTGGAAAAGCGCAACATATGGCTGGCCATCCAGGCGCAGGTCAATGCTGTGGGAGTGACCCACAGGGACATTGAGGTCCTCAAAAAGCGCTGGTATGACCTGAGGATTGTAACCAAGAGGAAGATGGGCGACATCCAGAAGGAGGCCAGCCAGACCGGAGGTGGAACCAACAGGGCACCTGCCCTCACCGAACTGGAGGAGCTGGTGGCGGCCACAATCGAGCAAGAGAGCGTCGTGGGTCTTGGGGACGCCGACAGCTCTGCCAGAGCCGCAACACACCAAGGTAAGACGAAAGCACAGCAATGTATCCCCCCCTACCCCATCCCACATCCCCCAAATGTGAAACGAGAATCACACTGCAGTCCACACGTGTCAGTGCAGACAGGCAATGCATTTCGGGAGATGTAGTCAGGGCAACACTAACCATGACGTAAATGTTACAGGGCAACAAGGCATGTCACGCACTCGAGGCACAAGGAGACAGGGGACATGTTGGAATGTGAAATTATTTATTGTGCCGCTTGCAATGCAGCCCTTCGGGGACACTGAGCCAATGTTGTATTTCTGTCCACAGATGTGACATCATGCAGGACAGGGCATGCTGCAGGAGAGACGGCACCACGGCAACATCAAACACCTCCAGCCAGCACAAGTACAGACCGGGGAGCAGGCCCACTGGCAGCCGCACCACCAACACAGCCAGCATCGCCGCACACAGAGCCAGCATCACCTCACCCAGAGCCAGCATCACCACCACCAGAGCCAGCCTCGCCACTCATGTTCGATTCACCGGCCACATCTCCGCTTGCATGCGTGAGACAGAGGAGGCGTCCAGCAGCCAGGCTACGAGCCTTGGACACCTCGTCAGACGACAGCATGGGCCCTGAAGACCGCACCGGGCCCCAGGAAGGGAGCCATGCCACTGTGCCCCACACCTCACAGGCAGCACAGACGGAAACAAGAGGGCGCCGCAGGTCGCGTGTCCAGAGTCCACCAGCACCCACTGACGGCCATGGTGTCTTCTTGGGGCTCGAGGGCCAAATGTTAAAGCAACAGCGCCTGCAATCAAAGGCAGTCATGTCAGTCCAGAGGCACATGCGGGTGATGAAGACAAGCATAGTCAACATGGACACAAACATTGGCGGCATGGCTGCGGGCATTCGGGACATGTCCCAGTCTATCCAGCAGTTGTGCAGCAAATTAGATGCTGACATCGAAGCACGGCGCCGGGAACGCCAGAGAAGGGACACTACCAGCAGGGCACTCAACCGTCTGGCAACTGCCACTTCCCTACTGTGCCGGCGCTCTGTGACGATGCAGGAGGGCCTAACACAGTGCTGCAGCGACCTGTCTCGGGGGATGGTGCAGGTGACAAGTGCACTAGGGGTGCTATTGACGAGTCAGGCGTCGACAACTGCTGCAGGGGATCCTGCGGAGAGCATCGACACCACCAGCAGCATCACACCCCCCGTCCCAGAAACACGCAGGAGCAGCAGGCGGCTTGGGGTTGGCTCTAGTGAGGATGCACAGGCCGTGCAATCCACCACTGCAGCGCGTATGCGCAAACATTGATGTCGCCCTGCCTAGCCACTTCACAATGGGTGACGTAACCCTGGACATACTCCTTGTATAGATGATATATTGCCAGATTGGCCTGATCATGTGTTCATGGCGTGGTGCCACATTAAACTACGTCATGACTGCTCACAACTCGCTGTGTCCCCTTACTTACTCAGAAATAGTTGGATGTGATCTCTGCCCGTCTCTCTCTCCCATCGATTGCAGTTGGCACTCTAGCTGCGTTGCCCTCTGGCTGGCCTGACTCATCCTCGTTGTCCTCAAAATATGTTAGTTCCACATCTGTACCTTTTTTCGTGGCAAGGTTGTGCAGCATTGCACAAGTGGCAATGATCTTGCAGCAGGTGATGGGTTTGTACTGGCGTGCGCCTCCGCTCTTGTGCAGGCAGCGGAACCTGCTCTTCAGTAGTCCAAACGTGCGCTCCACCACATTGCGTGTTGTTTTGTGTGCCACGTTGGATCTTCTCTCACTCTGGGTAGCTGGGTGTAGGTAGGGAGTGAGGATGAATGACCGGCATGCATATGCACTGTCGCCTGGATGGGTGAAAGGGAACCATCAGTAACATGCCTCTATACACTATGTTTGCATGTTTCAAGGGGCGTCACTGTTACTTACCTAGCAGGTATCCCTCTCCGAATTCTCCGGCACTCAGTCGTGTGTAAATCCCACTATTCTGGAAGATGTAAGAGTCGTGGGTGCTCCCAGGAAACTTTGCAACAATATCTGTGATGATGTTCCCTGCATCACAGATCACCTGCACGTTGATGGAGTGGGTGGACTTCCTGTTCCTGTAGATGTGCTCTGTATCTGCTGGTGGACAGATTGGGATGTGGGTACCATCAATACAGCCGAGGACATGGGGGAACTGTGCCATGTGATAAAAGTCAGTTTTTGTTTTCTGCAGTGCAGCCTGTGAGTTCGGGAAGCTTATGTAGTGGTGCATTCTCTGCATCATGGCATCCAGGAACTTCCTGAAGAAACGGGACAGGCAACTTTGGGATACCCCACCCACCGCAGCTATCACCACCTGATAACTGCCGGATGCCAACAGATGTAGGCTGCAGAGCACCTGCACATGTGGGGGTATGGCGTGCGCCCTTCTAACTGGCTGGTCCAGGAGTGGGTGTAGGTCCCTGATTAAGTCCATGATGGTTTCGGGGTGTAGCCTGTACCTCTCATGTATCTCTGCATCAGTCAGCTGGAATAGTGTGATGCGCTGTCTGTAGATTTGTTCCTCCCGTCGCCACACCCTCAGTCCTGCTGCCTGTAGACGTAGGCGCCTTGCAATGACGTACATAGCGGCCATGTTGTCCACGCTGTTGAATTTTGGGTTTGTTTTTATCCATTGTTGATGGTTACCACCTGCTTTTAGTCCGTGTTAATTACCGACTCTTAATTACCGATTTTAATGGATTTCTTAATTACCGACTGCTCCTACATGTCATTTTAAATTTTTACCACTTCATATTTACCACTTCATGTTTACCGATTCGTTAATTATGTATTCGGTAAGTATGAATCGGTATTTTAGAATTCGGTAACTATGAATCGGTATTTACCGCCTCATATTTACCGAAAAGTGGTTTTTGGACTCCTACATCTCACTTGTCTGTATACCGGTCGGTAACGGCATATTTACCGAAAATCGGCCGTTACCGACCGGTATTTCGCTACCTACATGAGGCCCGTGATGACGTTCAACTATCATTATTTTACTTGACTTTTGGTGTTTTACTTTACCCTAGCCTGAATGTATGTATGGGAGAGTGGTATTCTGGAAGTATGAAGCAAGACAACCAGTTACTGGAAGTCCCCAATGAAACCTACATTCGAGGAATGGTTAAAGAAAATAAGGAAAATTAGTATAAGGGAAGAGAACATTGGTATTTCGCCCACTTGAATAAGTTACATTGTTATAAAAGAATTTGGGGGTTGTTTTCTGGGGAAGATGCAAAATACAGGGGGATTGAAAACTGACATAGATTCCTTGTATAGACTTACTGAATTTTTTGTATATTTTAGATATGTATGTTTACTGCATTTGCACTTTACCTGCCGGCTGGATGCTGGATTACTTAATGATGCAATTCCCAAGTATTAGCTAACTGGGGGATGTTGGCTCTTGAATGTTTTGTTTCTACGAAAGGGCTACTAGACTGCTTAAAAGTGTACCATGTTTTGCATAGTCATTTTATTCTGGTTACTTACTTACGGGGTGGCACTTCAAGTCCCGCCTGGCTCAGGTCACTTTAGTAATGATTGGTCAGATGCTGATATTGGTATTGCACTGTCTCTTTATTGTTCAATTTATCTCATTTACTGTGGGCTATTTAAACATTGATTTAGAAAAATCGAGAGTATGTGAATATGAGAAGTCAGGGCACTAGGTCTAAGAATGTTGATCATGTGTTTTACACTGCTATCAGCCAGTTCTATGCCTTTTTAAGCAGGCTGCTGTCTGCCTGGCTATATCTTTTTGGTATTGTTTCTCCACTGTCACTTTATTGCCCAATACCCTAGGAGTGGAAAATCTGTGGGAATAAGTACCTTGCGAATGAGTTCACATATTGAAAATTCTATATTGAAAATTTTTGGATTAGGATGAGACGCGGCTCTGGGGCAAATAATCTGATATTTACAGTGTGAAATAGTGTGTGTGCCAAATGTGGAGATAATTGTTTGTACGGTATTCCAGGCAATAAAAAGTAAAAGTATGCCATATTTTCCAAGGGTGCCCTCTAGGCCATGAATTACATCTAGTATGTCACTACCAGTATTTTACCCTTTCTCTGTATGCCAAGAATAGCCCCAGTGTATTTTGTCACAGGAGTCTGTCATGCCAAGAATTGGTGCAAGCATGCCTTTACCAGTGTTTTCTCCTGGGTGTCCCTATAAGACAATAGTTACCTTGAGTATGCCATGGTCAATGTCAAACTCGCAAGCATCACATCACATTCGCACACTGACTTGCTCAAACGTATTTTCTTGCTCACACTCACTCTCACTCAATCATTGTCCCTCATACTCTCTCACATCCCCTTATCATCCTTATTCATTCACATTCACTCCTAATCTCACTCACCCATTCTCACTCTCTCAATCTCAAATAATCTCAGTGACTACTTATCTTTATCTCTTACTCAGTTTCTCTTACACATCTATCCTTACATATACAGAAAAACTGCTCACACATGCACATGCTCTCTCTCTCACATAAACACACTCTCTCCCTCAAGCTTGTACACAACATACATTTAAAACCATTTTAACTTACCACAGCTGCCACCAAAGGTCGCACTTCAGCTAATTGTGCTCCATTTTTTATCATACTAATATTATTCACCATTAATAGGATGGAAAATGGACAGAAAATAAGCAATGCAGAGACACCCCTGTGTTCTTGTCACTGACTTTGCCACCTCTGAGGCTAGCGATCACGAAAGCAGTGCCTGGGGTTGCAATGGGCAAGCTTTGGTCGCACCTGAGACCCTTGGCAGGACCTCAGTGGTCCAGGGTGTGGTTAGGACAGTTAAAAGTAACAACTGGGATCTGTTTCAAAAACCTATTTTTGAAATCACCCTTGCAAATGGAGATGTTTAGCTGGTGTGGGAGATAGCCAACGATTTCTGCCTTGCCTAAACTATGAACAATTTCCATGCACCAAATCAACTGTCCAACATGGGTGCTTCGAAGCAGCCAAGGACCTACAAGTAGCATTTAACGTAGATGTTACCCAAATGCCCTTTGTGTTAACAGGTGTCCTACGTCGTTCCACAATGCCAAGGTCAGATTGTTAACTATATGTGCAATTTGCACAAGTTAAGAGTGACGTCAGCAGAGCCATCACAACAAAATATATAATAGCGCTGAGCTAGAGCAAACAAAGAGCAAACATACCTGTTGAAACAGTGCCAGTTTGAGGTTCAGTCAGCTAAGGAAATCCCAGGATAGAGAAACGCTGACACAATGAGGTACCACAAGCACTTGTGCACACGTTCACTAAATTACTAAGGGGTAGAGTGAACACAAATTAGCCCAGACACTCACGTGGCACAAAATGATGCAAAATGTAAGAATACAATATAGAGATGTGTGTGCAGCACAAAATTGTATCATACCACGCAAGCGCACATGCAAATGCTTGCAAATGTGTCATTCAGATTGTTCACTTGTCATGCCAAACACCATGAGGTCCTCTAAGACAGCAGAACACCAGGCAGCACCACCACAGCTGACACAGGCTGGATAAACCCCACCGCAGTGCACCTGGCAGACTACTCAAACCAATGACGCAGTCACTTTGACTGGCTCATTGCAAGCCCAACCAACACCATGAGCATTACTGTAAGGAAAGCATTATTACTCCGAACCACACCAGAGTCAGTCACTGTGGAAGTGTCTCTGTCGGAAACCCCTCCAACCACAACATCTTTGGTGAAAAAATGGAGGATGCGCGCGCTTAAGTGAGCTGAAATTTCCGTTTATGGTACTCTCAGAAAAGTTGCCTGTGCAGCTTGGTGTAAGTATGATTGGTATCTGTTGTAAGGAAGTACCAAGAACAAGTTGTTTCAATATTTAAAACTTCTTTTTTGAATGCTGAAAATCTGTGATTACATGAGTAAATTTACCCAACGAGTCATTTCATCACGGATACAGGTTTCCTTTTCTCTCCACTCATTTAGCAAACCGATGTGTTTTAGAATTTGTATTCCTGATACACCGAAACTGAACTAAGTGCTCCACATTTCCATTCTAAAATAATTTGTAAAAGGAGACCGTAAAGGAAAAAGGTGACCCTACTGTTATAAAGTCATTTGCAGTGGCAGTGTGCGGTCCTGGCTTCTTCTCAGAGGGTTTGGAGAATTCGCGGTGGGTGGGGTGGGGGGGCTTCGCTCACACATGCTTTCACTAAGTTTTACTTTCTCACTCATTTTCAGTCTCAGTCACTTTCCGTTAGTCCCTTCCTCACTTGCACACATGTTCACGCACTCTGATGCTTGCGGCCTCACACGATCTCCCTGAGTCACGGAGCCTCACTCATTCCCACTTAGATTAAATCAATCACACTCATTCACACCTCGTCTCTTCTAGTTCCACTCATTCTGATTCACTCAATCTCACTATGACTCACTCATACTCACTCATTTTGCCTCACTCTTTGTCACTCTGACTCACTCAGTCTCATTCTTGACCTACTCTTACTCACAAGGTTTCTCATTTACTGCCGTTTGGCATGGGCAGCGCTCTGCGGCTCTGCATCAAATGGAAAGGGCCGGAATGCGCTGTATTAACGAAATACGGCACATTCCTTTCCTTTCCATCTACATCATTGCACAAATTGGTGCCTAGCTCCAACGCAATGTTGCCATGATTATTTTTGTGCAGGAAGGGACACCTTCCCACACAAAAACAATCAACGGAGATATTTTCCTCTTTCTATGTGTGCTGCAAACTACAGCACGCATAAAAAGAGGAACAAAAGAGGAGTAATGAAGTTATTTCTCCTTGTTACGCCTCCCTTAGGGAGGAGTACAGCTTCTACACATTCCCACGTTTACAGATCCTTGTAAATTTGGGAAATTGTCAAAACCCATGCATATAGCATGCGAAAACCCACAGCAACTCCCATAGGATGCCCTTGTTAGTCACTAGAAAGGTGGTACTGCATTTACCCAAGGCCTGTACATTAAATGCTACTAGTGGTTCTGCAGCACTGGTTGTGCCACCCACTCAAGTAGCCTGGTAAGCATGTCTCAGGCCTGCCATTGCAGAGCCTTTGTGTGCAGTTTTAAACTTCCATATTGACCTTTGCCAGTCCCAAACCTTACTTTTTCCTTTTTAATACATATAAGTCATGCTTGGGGTAGGCTCTGGACAGCCCAGAGGGCAGGGTGCAATGCATTAGAAAAGTGGAACATGCACTTTTAAATATTCCTTGGATTTAAAATCTCTTAAATTAGTTTTTCACTACCTCTCCCTTACGATGACATTGGAGTTACTTTATTTCCAATTTCCAAATAGGAAGAGGTAAACCGTTCATGTTTGGTGTCTATGAAATTGTAATGATGATAAACACTCTTTAATGGTAAAGTTGGGTTTTCATTACTTGTTTGAAAATGCCACTTTTAGTAAGTTGGCATTTTCCTGCCCTTAGTACTTTTGTGTCTGTAGCCGGTCAAGAGTCACATGACTGGGTGTAACCGGAAGTTAAACTTTTCCCTAATAGACGGAATAGGTGTACCTAAATGGGCCATCTGTTGTCAGGATGGGAGAGGGTGGAGCTGAGCACAGCCCCACTTACAACTGAATGGCCTATGTTCTTCCTTCACACAAAGGGTTGTTGGACCCCACATTGTTACTGCAGCCAGCTTCGAGCCAGGGCAGGGGAGGCAGGAGATTCCATGCACTTCAAAGACACTGTCTAGAAGCGTCTCCCACCTTCCAGAACCAGGACACCAGGGTAAAAAAGGGGAACTCTGACACCAAATCTTCAGTAAACTTCTGGACCTGTGGATACTCTATCAGGAAGGAGGACTACTGAGTGGTGAAGGGCTGCTACTCTGCCAGACTGCTACCCTGCTGATTAGTACCTTGCTGTGCTGCTGCCTTGCTGTGGTGACCTTCTGCCTGTGGCCCTCAAGCCTTGATGAGAAGACTGGACTGCATCTCTTAAACCCAGAGCCCAGAGAGACTCCAAGGTCCAGCTGACTCCTGATATGAAGCCTCAGGGACAAAATAGGCTCCCAACAATCTTGCACCTGCACCTGGACTGTACCATCTTTGAGTCTACCCTGCCAAGTTGTGCCACCCCAGTCCTGGACCCTTGGAAGTAGGCCTAAGGTGCCCTGCCAGCCTCAGCGGATCCTCGAAAATAGGAAACAAGGGAAATCTATTCACTAAGGAACCAGGGTAATATCGCTATACACAAAAACAATGGTACCTGTGGAATGGTATACATAAATATAGATAATGGAACCGCACAATGGCAATGGAAAGGGTTAGGTGGATGTCAGAGAGAGAGAAAGACCACATACACCAATGATCTTTTTAAACATGAAAATGTGTATTAGTCAATAATTACATTACAGTAGGCAATTGTGCAAAGTGTCCCAAGTGCTAAATGAACCTAAAACAACTTGACACAGTGTATGATAATATTTACAAGGTTTCAAAGATTCTTTCTGTAGAAAGCGACCATTCCTGAGTTTATATACAATATCTACAGTCACTATATACAATCAAAAGTGCTGAATCAGTGGTTCGCTTTCATCGTAACTGTCGACAGCGTTTCGACCCTGTCTCGATTCTAGGGTCTCATCAGGACCTACAGTTGAAGGGACATCTATCAAGGAATGTTTAAAAAGGGGAGTTAGCAATTGGCCCATTTACCGGTACAAATGCAAGATGTTATGAGTACAGTCGGCCAGGCAAGGTACCTGATTGTTCAATTGCTCAGCTGAAAATGTGCCAACCGTGGGTGAGCATGCAATTAAGATAAAGGAAATACTCACAGAGAGACCCAGCCGGGTTCTAGAGTCATGAGGGAGAAAGAAAAAGGAATTAAGAAGATGTATCAGGGAGTACAGTGCTAGAAGCAGAGAAGATGGGGCAGAGACACTTACCCCTAGTGAGTATGTGGGCTGGCAAGCCTCAGCGGATCCAGCAGAACAGAAGCATCTCTTCTGTTGATAAGCACAACCCAGAAGTGCTAATGCCCTTTTCTCTGGCATTCCGGGTTATCTGTTAAAGAAACTACAGGTAGTCCAGAATACTGCTGCTATCTGGGCTGTCCTCTAGGGACAGTGTGCAGAGCCAGCTTCGTTTGTACCATTGGCTACCAGTAGCCGCTAGAGTTAAATTTAAGCTACTGATCCTGGCCCACCGGGCTCTCCATGGTCGTGGGCCTATATATCTTCAAAAGCGGATCGCTTTTTATGTACCTGGGCGGGCATTGCGCTCTGCGTCTTTGTATCTTGTTCATGTTCCTCCTTTTAAGCGACAGAGGACCGGGGGTGGCTCTTTCACAGTGAAGGCAGCCACTGCCTGGAACAAACTTCCGCTGAGTCTGCATACCATCCAGGATTTGGGGGTGTTTGGGAAAAAACTGAAAACCTATCTTTTTGTTTGATGATGAGTACAGTACCTTTATAGATTTGCGCCGGGATACTCTCGAGTAAATGTGCGCGTAATAAATGCATATATAAGTCACACTGTTGCATCTTGGAATTTGTAGTGCCTTGGAAAGTCACATGACTGTTATTGAGCACTTGCACATGATTTTAATGTCATCCACCTGTGAACAAGGCGCAAGCTGAAACGCGTAGGGTTAAGTTTGCAGCAAAATGAAATAAATACCTGTGCAACTTTAAACCGGGCTTGGCACTTCTTTGTTGTATTTGAATGACGGAGTCCTCCATCTCCGTTGATCGCTGGAGCCGCCCTGCAGGGTCGGGGGCCCCCTTTATGGAGATTTCACTGTTACCGTGCTGCTGATTAAGAGGGCATGACCCGCTTTGCTCATTGCCAGACCAACGGAGCTCCAAGGAATTTCTGGCATGAGTGATGAAAGGGAGATAAGAGGGGTTACACCTCTCTTGGACAGTTTGAAATGTCAGGTATTTTCGTTAACTATGCTGCATTTGGGACATTGTGCACTACAGACATCGTATTTACTTTGTTTGCCAAGAAGGATATGACAGCAGCAGGCAATGTTTAAGACTATTTTGGTCGAAAGAAATTATAATTCCTGCCGTTGCTGTTCAAAAAGTCACACTGTTGCATCTTGGAATTCGTAGTGCCTTGGAAAGTCACATGACTGTTATTGAGCACTTGCACATGATTTTAATGTCATCCACCTGTGAACAAGGCGCAAGCTGAAACGCGTAGGGTTAAGTTTGCAGCAAAATGAAATAAATACCTGTGCAACTTTAAACCGGGCTTGGCACTTCTTTGTTGTATTTGAATGACGGAGTCCTCCATCTCCGTTGATCGCTGGAGCCGCCCTGCAGGGTCGGGGGCCCCCTTTATGGAGATTTCACTGTTACCGTGCTGCTGATTAAGAGGGCATGACCCGCTTTGCTCATTGCCAGACCAACGGAGCTCCAAGGAATTTCTGGCATGAGTGATGAAAGGGAGATAAGAGGGGTTACACCTCTCTTGGACAGTTTGAAATGTCAGGTATTTTCGTTAACTATGCTGCATTTGGGACATTGTGCACTACAGACATCGTATTTACTTTGTTTGCCAAGAAGGATATGACAGCAGCAGGCAATGTTTAAGACTATTTTGGTCGAAAGAAATTATAATTCCTTCCGTTGCTGTTCAAAAAGTCACACTGTTGCATTTTGGAATTCGTAGTGCCTTGGAAAGTCACATGACTGTTATTGAGCACTTGCACATGATTTTAATGTCATCCACCTGTGAACAAGGCGCAAGCTGAAACGCGTAGGGTTAAGTTTGCAGCAAAATGAAATAAATACCTGTGCAACTTTAAACCGGGCTTGGCACTTCTTTGCTGTATTTGAATGACGGAGTCCTCCATCTCCGTTGATCGCTGGAGCCGCCCTGCAGGGTCGGGGGCCCCCTTTATGGAGATTTCACTGTTACCGTGCTGCTGATTAAGAGGGCATGACCCGCTTTGCTCATTGCCAGACCAACGGAGCTCCAAGGAATTTCTGGCATGAGTGATGAAAGGGAGATAAGAGGGGTTACACCTCTCTTGGACAGTTTGAAATGTCAGGTATTTTCGTTAACTATGCTGCATTTGGGACATTGTGCACTACAGACATCGTATTTACTTTGTTTGCCAAGAAGGATATGACAGCAGCAGGCAATGTTTAAGACTATTTTGGTCGAAAGAAATTATAATTCCTGCCGTTGCTGTTCAAAAAGTCACACTGTTGCATCTTGGAATTCGTAGTGCCTTGGAAAGTCACATGACTGTTATTGAGCACTTGCACATGATTTTAATGTCATCCACCTGTGAACAAGGCGCAAGCTGAAACGCGTAGGGTTAAGTTTGCAGCAAAATGAAATAAATACCTGTGCAACTTTAAACCGGGCTTGGCACTTCTTTGTTGTATTTGAATGACGGAGTCCTCCATCTCCGTTGATCGCTGGAGCCGCCCTGCAGGGTCGGGGGCCCCTTTATGGAGATTTCACTGTTACCGTGCTGCTGATTAAGAGGGCATGACCCGCTTTGCTCATTGCCAGACCAACAGAGCTCCAAGGAATTTCTGGCATGAGTGATGAAAGGGAGATAAGAGGGGTTACACCTCTCTTGGACAGTTTGAAATGTCAGGTATTTTCGTTAACTATGCTGCATTTGGGACATTGTGCACTACAGACATCGTATTTACTTTGTTTGCCAAGAAGGATATGACAGCAGCAGGCAATGTTTAAGACTATTTTGGTCGAAAGAAATTATAATTCCTGCCGTTGCTGTTCAAAAAGTCACACTGTTGCATTTTGGAATTCGTAGTGCCTTGGAAAGTCACATGACTGTTATTGAGCACTTGCACATGATTTTAATGTCATCCACCTGTGAACAAGGCGCAAGCTGAAACGCGTAGGGTTAAGTTTGCAGCAAAATGAAATACCTGTGCAACTTTAAACCGGGCTTGGCACTTCTTTGTTATATATATATATATATTATCTACTGGCGGTCGCCAGTAGATAGTTATAGTTAGGACCACGTTTCCATAGGAAATCCGCAACATTCTATTTGGAATAACTTTGGCGCCGGTCGACGAATCCTCGCGAAATTTTCAAAATAGGTGGGGCGCTATGCTCCGCTCCTACCCTGAAAGTGTCGGGGGGATTCGTCAAGCGGGGGCTGAGAAAAAAGGGGGGTCCCAAAACGCGTTTTTCCCATGCATTTTTCCATAGGACCTTTAGACACAGCTACAGACCGAACGGCTGAATAGAATTATTGAAATTTGGCAGAGAGGTAGTCCTCAGGTCAAGGAAGTGCCTTTTGTAGGTCTGGTGTAAATCTGTTCAGTAGGTCCTGAGAAAATAGCATTTAAATCAATATATATATCTATAGGCGCGCTCCGTGCGCTTACCGTAAGCTTACCGTACGCGCACGGTGCCGTGCGCGAGCGCGATTCTGATTGGTTGTTAGATCTTAGTAAACATTCGAATCGGTCGAAATCAGGAAGTGTCGGCCGCCATTTTGTCTCTCGCAGTCTGAGGGGGTGTAAAACAAAGGTGGATAACGTGAAAAGGGGGCAGGCTGGACAGTTCCTGACCCCCTAGCCTTTGTCAGGGGGTCTTAGAAGGACCCCCAAGGGCAAAAAATGAATTAAATTTTTTTTTTTTTTAAACGCCGAATGCGCGCAGCGTACGCGCACGGCGTAAACGGAGAAATTCCGCGAAATTCGCGGAATTACGCGTACCGTACGCGCACGGTAAAAAAAAAATTCAAAAAGGAAAGCTTAAAAAAAAAAAAAAAATTGTGAGGTAAGGTTGGCTCTTAAAAGAGCCGTTGGGTTCATAGAGGGATGGAGGAAAGAAAGAATGGGAATATTATGAGCGTCTACAAACGTGCTGGTCTATCTTATTGTTAATAAGGGAAACACTGGTCTCCCCAAAAACAATAAGACCACAACACGTTGTACACCTCATTGCAACCCTCCCAAATCGAGGGTTAACATCCAGAGGAGCAGAAGAAGGTGATGCTCCCACCTCAGAGGAAGGGCTCAGCTGAGCTGCCGATGATGTACTCGGCTGAGCTTCTGAGGCTGGGCTCTGGTGACTTACTGAAGAGTTTTCTCCAGTATGTCGAGCAAAGGTCCTGGGATGTCTATCCCTAAGGTGTCTCATCATAGAGTGATTTCCAAAGGAATACTTTTTCCTAGGATTTCCTCTTGATAAAACACGGTCACAAAGTGTGCAAGTGACCAGTGGAGCATTGACCTTTTTCTCCCCCTCTGGAAAAGTAAAATACTCCCACACAAAATAATTCTTCTGTTTCCTCCTACTCTGGATGATGGTGGTGCTGCTAGCCTCACTCTCAGAAGAGGTCTGCTGTTCTGCCATTGTATCCCAAAGACAATTCAGCTCCTGCTCCTAGAGAATCACAAGCAGTAATGAGGGGAATGGGTGTGGTGTGGGAAGTTTCTGGAACTGAAAGTAGTTTCAACCAATGAAAAGTGTTCTTTCAAGCAGTAATGAGGGGAATGGGTGTGTTGTGGGAAGTTTCTGGAACTGAAAGTAATTTCAACCAATGAAAAGTGTTCTTTGTGGATCACATGACCTACCGTGCGCGCTCCGTAAACTTACGGTACGCGCTCGGAAACAAGTGCGCATGCGCGAACGTGACGCTTACGGAGCGCTTACGGAGCGCGTACGTAAGACGCACTCGCGCATGCGCATTACACGCCCCTGCGTAACCGCGACGTTGCTTCCGCGTGTACGCGTACGTCGCGCACATATCACGTAAGCGCGCTGTACTTATGACGTGCGGAGCGCGTAGCGTCAGCTTACCGTACGCGCACGGAAAAAAAAGCAACAAAAAAAAAAAACTTTCAATAATGCAGGATATAGTACATATATTATTTTATACATAGGTTTACAAAAAAACACAAAAAAAAATTGGCATTTAAAAAACCTTGCAAATTCACTGAAAAAACCATGGGTTTCACACACGTTATAGTTAGGAATTAGCATTTAAAAAACCTTGCAAATTCAGTGAAAAAACCATAGGTTTCACACATGTTATAGTTAGCTGGACATTTTACTGATAAAAAACCAATGAAATTCCCCCGTTATAGTTAGTGCAGGCAACTATAACTCACGCGACCGCAATCCTCTGCTGATGACATATGTGTCTTTATGAAAAAAAAATATTTGTAATATATGTATAGCTAAAATTTAATGGAAGAAGACATGGGCAAATAAGTGTCTAAATACAGTATTAGCATCAGCAGAGGATTGCGGTCGCGTGAGTTATAGTTGCCTGCACTAACTATAACGGGGGAATTTCATTGGTTTTTTATCAGTAAAATGTCCAGCTAACTATAACATGTGTGAAACCTATGGTTTTTTCACTGAATATATATATATATATGTGACGGTTTGCCGCTACCCCGTGTACTAGGTCCACCCCAAAGACCAGCATCCCACCACAGCTTGTCACCGCATTGGAACCACAGCTGGGCCACACATCCTCATCGCAGGGCCTAACATCCCTCATCAACGGCACCCTCGACATCATCTACAGACTTTGCATCACAGCCATTAAGCTACTCAGAACCAACGCATCACCCTGACTGCTCAACGGATCCCCAAGTAAGAACATTGAATATCAAGCCCTCGTTGACTGGATCCTTGATGACAATTGAATAGAATAGCTTATTACAGTTGAGCTCTGATGTCACAATGCCTGATACCGAGCTAGTAACCGAGGGTAAAGGTCAGCTCTGGTCATGGAGTGTCTTTTCTTTTTTCAATTCCACAATAACAAGAAGAAAGAAGATATTTATGGCAGCATATTTATTTTATTTTTGCACTCTATAAGGAATTATAGAAAAGTTAGAACCTTTCTGCATGTTTCTCCACTTTCCAAGCTTCTGCATCTTTTTTTTTTTAAAGCAACTTTTATTAAACTGTTTTTATTGTCTTTTAGTAACTACTATCGAACAGCTTCTTTATGTGTTTATTCTAGCACTAGGGATTCTATTTTCATTCTTCAACTTTGCAAACCTGTCATTTTCTTTAATACATAAAAGCTATCCAAAAAGGATCTAAGTTGTTTGTGGGAAACGTGATGGTGTATCCATGTATTATAAAGGATAAAGTACCCACTGCTCCATATGATAAGAATATTGCAAGTCACCTGAAAGTTTCATAACCTTATAAAGGAACTTGGTCATTGGCCTAGTTCCTCTGTTTGGTCTTGGAACTCTTTGATGATTTGCAATAGCATGATCATGTGCGGCAGGGAGTATTTCATCCCCTATATAAATCATTATGGAAATATCCACAAATCCAGATCCAGACTTGTTTTCCAAAAACCTGGTACAAATATGGTGAAAATCACTTTTGGTTAGGACATTTTCTCTGAGGAGGGAAATTCCTTGCTGAGGGAATCTGCCTCCACGCTCTCCACTCCTGTGATGTGTACTGCATAAAGGGACCCCAGGTGATACTTTACCCACCGCAACCATTAGGCTGCAACCTGATTCAAAGAAAGGGACCTGGATCCCCCCTGGTTGGTGAGATATGGCATTGCCAACATATTGTCCAGCTGGACCATCACATTGCAATCCTCCAGATCCTGTTGAAAGTCCAAGAGAGCCTGAAACACTTGGAGGGACCATCTGGCTTAAAGTGATTGCCCCTCAGTGTAGACCACCAACCAAACGAGAAGGCCTCCGTTGTCAACTTTTTCGGAAGAGGTTGGGTTAAAGAAAAACACCCTTTTCCAGATATGAGGAATCCATCCACCAAATCCTGTCAAATGTCTTGTGACTCTGGAACCTGCACCTTGCAGTCCCCCGAAGCAGAGCGCCACCAAGCATGCAGTTGAGTCCAAAAGGGTCACATATTGGGACCTAGTCCATGGAATTGTGACTATGGCTTCTGCCATATGACCCATGAGTTTCAATCAACACTTCACTAGAATCAACTGGCTGTTGGATACGTGGAGAGGTAGGGACTGCAAGACCTCCATCTTGGATTCTGGAAGGAAGACCGTGTTGAGATTGTTTCGAAACCTGGCCCCAATGACAATCATATCCCGCAATGGGTCCATCCTGCACTTCTTCATATTGTGGAGTAACCCATGCCTCTGGACTCCCTGGTAAACCACCTCGAGCTCCTGAATTCTTTGCACAAAATATTGGTTTCCCCAGCACACACCAATGTTAACATGTATTACATAAATAATAAATATCAACAATTCTTGTCCTTCTTTGTATTTGTTAGGTTTATTCTCATATGTTCTTGCTTATTTCTTTTTTCAGCCTTTTTTTAGCCAACACGTGTTTTGTCGCCCATGGAAAGTGGCCGCGACTTCCTCAGGGCTATTTCGTTGGTATGTTTAACATTATCTTTTAACCGGTTGTAATTCCATCCCGGTTCCCCCAAATAATTCCTTGTCTTCAATAGTTTTTCTCTCCCAATAAAATCTGTATTATCGGTAAAACGGATGACAACAAATAATAAGGGCTAATACAGATACGATTGGGGGAGAAAAAGACACGGAACTATTTGGGGTAATCGGGACGGAATTACAACCGGCAAAAAAAAAGAACTAAACAAGAACATATGAGAATAAACCTAACAAATACACAGAAGGACAAGAATTGTTGATATCTGTTATTTATGTAATACATGTTGACATTACCATGTGCTAGGGAAACCAATTTTTAGTACAAACTGGGTGATTTTGATTGTCCAACTGGGGAGTGGGTGATCTCTCCACCTCAAAGCACCGGACATAAATATATTCACGACAACTTTCAAGTGTACTTCTGTAACGCACCACAGAACTTCTGCAAACCTCACCCGCGCTAGCGTATCTCACCTCAAGCTCCTGACATGACTGGGACTGGGATGGAGCATGGAGTAGCCAGTTGTCCAGATATTGGTAGATGCAAGTGCCCTGAAGGTGGAACAAGGCAAAGAGGGGAACCAGCACCGTCGAGAAGACTCACGGATCCCTCTTGAGGCCGAGCTGCAGGACTCAAAATTGGAAATGTTGGTTCTGAATACAAATCTGCAGGTACTTCTAATCGAGGGGATGAATGGGAACATGGTAATAAGTGTTCTGGAGATTCAGAGTACACATGAAATCGTTGCTGATGAGTAGAGGAATCACCCGCTGTAAAGTCTCTATTTTGAAGGGCGCTGCCTGCATAAACTTGTTCAGAGATATCAGGTTCAGGATCATCCGAAATCCTCCCAAAAACTTCTTCACCAGAAAAACAATTGAGTAACACCCTTAACCCCTTTCGGCAAGAGGCACCTGTACTATCACTTGTTGCAGTAGCAGAGACTCCACCCCTTGAGCCAGAGCTTGTTGCCTCTTCTTCAGCCTAGGCAATGGAGTCAGCCTTACTCCGGAATCCGAGGTGGAAGTTACAAGCTCAAACCTGTATTCTTCCTTGGTGGTGCAGAGAACCCATTTGTCGAGGGTAGAGGCCTCCCATGCTGCACTGAAGTGAAGAAGTCTGCCTCCAACTGAAAATCCTGAAGAAAGGTTCATATAGTCAGGAACATTTAGGGGGGGACTGAGGCTTCTTCTGTCCCCCCTTCTTAGGATAGAATTTTCAGCCAAGCGGTTTGATCAAAGAAGGGGCGCATCTGGATATTCACCTTGCCTGAGGCAGACTGCTTCAAAGATGAGAAGTGCTTCTTCTCTTTGACTAACTTATGGAGTTTTTCCTCTAACTCTGAGCCAAACAGCTGCGATCCCTGAAAAGGCATACTTAAAGCAGAGGATTTTTGGGCAGCATAGGTGTGCTAATCTTTCAGAACCCGGTTACGGCTAGCCGCGATACAAGCACCCCCAGTCAAAGCAGAAGCACATACAACATCGAAAACAATGTGCAACACAAATTCCACTTGTTTCTCAATATGATCCAGCAAGTGGAGCAGTCAGAAGACTCATCTACTGCATTGAACAATTTTTTGATGTCAGCCAGCAAGGACTGAGAAACATAAGAACCATAAATCCCTGCTCTCAGCTCCAAGCGAGAACCAGAATAAACCTTTCTGAGGGCAGAATTCACCTTTATATACATTATGGGGCAGATTTATGACGACTGGCGCATCCCTGCATATCAGCAGGGATGCGCCGGTCATTTTGCGCCACAGCTGCGCCACCATGGATGCGCCGCATTTATAATGCGGCGCACCATGGGGCAAAAACGGCACAGATGCGTGACGCATCTGTGCCGAAAAGTGGCGCATTGCTGGAGTTGCGTCGCAAGCGCGACGCAGCTCCAGCAATGATCTGGGGGGCCCTATCTGTACAATGCTGCGTCAATCCTTACGCCTGCTTCAAGCAGGCGCAGGGTTTTGACGCAGCATGGGCCTAAAAGTGACTGAGTGAAATCTTGTAGATTTCACTCAGCCACTTTTAGGAGGCGTTCCTGCGCCGGAACGCCCCCACCTGCCCTGGAACGCCTACATGTGGCGCAGGGCTTTACAACGTGACGCATCTGGGAGATGTGTCACGTTTGTAAATACCCCGCACCATGGCGCAGGATTTGCGCCGCTGCTGCGTCACAAAAGTGATGCAACGGCAGCGTAAATGAGGCGCAAGTGCAACATAAATCTGCCCCTATGTCTTTAATAATTGCATCTTCCGTCATCTAGGTCCTGCCCACCAAACTGGCCACAAAAGAATGAATAGGCACAGAATCAGGTAAATGTATATATACAAGGAGGTTCTGGAAAAATTCAACTCTGAGACACTCTGGATTTGCCATAGTAATCCAGAAGATGAGGTCGCAGGCATCACCTCCTCTTGGAAACCCATGTTGTCTTTAACATGTGTCAACAGTTCAGGCAAAATCTTCTTCCCTATGCATTTACCTTTTTGTTCTTCTGGCCCAGAAACCACCTCTTCTGAACCCGAGGTCCCAGAAGAACAGGCTCAAAAAGACTCCTGCCGCATCTTTTCCACAGGAGATAATTCCATCAAGGTCTCTCTAATTAAGTGATTCAGCCACTCATCAGATCTCCCAGATCGACGCCTTACAGGAGAGGAAAAAGAGGTATTAGAAGAGGAGGACACATTCCGCCTCCTTTTATACACTTCCTCATAATTTCACTATTCCACAGGTAACAAAAACCGCTATGTGGAATTACTTGGATTTGCCACTTTAAGACTCCTTCTTCGAACTCGGAGTCTAGACTAGCTCATCATCACACATTTATGACCTTCGAATCCTCGCTCATGCGTGGGAACCATAGGAAGCAATTGTATACCATGTCACAAAAAGCTGATTTGCAAGATGCTCAGCATCCCCAGATCTTCGCCGACCATTTCCTCTGCCCTTCCTGCAGAGCCCAGCAGTGGAGAAGAGACACCTGACATTTCCAAGGCCAGCTAAGCTGACCTGGAGTCCAAGAATCCATTGAACTTGTTGGTGGGCCAATCCCAACAGAGTATGCCTTTCACTCATCCATGTTCTGCGAGACAGAAAAAACAGGTGGAATGATGGGTAAGTATAGCCTTTATAGGCTACAGATATATGGGAGAGACGTATATGTAGCATTCTGCCTGGTTTTTTTCACTTGTGATGTAGAAAAACCTCATTAGTGATGAATGGGATGAGGACAAGGGGGACCTGGGACCAGTAGCGGCCCGTCCCTTGCCAAAGTGGTGAGCCGCAGGAGAGAGGGAGGTGAGGGAGGGGTACAGGGATAAAAAACAAAAATTAGTAAACTTACCTTAATGCCGCCGTCTCTCATCGCATCACGATCTTCCTGCTTCTGGGCACAGCTGGGGCTGGAGAGAGCTTCACTGCGCATGAGGGTTTGACTGGCCTGAGATTTAAAACCCGTTTTATCATCGTTTTATAGGAGGGTGGCCTTCTTGACCGCTTCAGAATTTTTTACAATGTACATGAAAGTAGCAATTTCCATATAATGATTTTCATTGGGCATTAGTTGCATATTTATTGGTCATTCGGAAACTTTTATTGGATCTTACTATTTGGTGTGTGGACTAATCTAGCCCTCTAAATGTGTACATTATATCAAGTACTATGCTTTATGCATGTGCCCAATATAATTTTTAGCTCAATGATTTACCAGCTGCTTTTCAAGATAAAAAAATCAGCTAGTATTCTAGAAAAATGAATCTCATACATTGTGAAGTGCACAAAATGTAAAACAGATAGACTGAATCACATTTGTATCACTTATTAATGAATTCTGAATTTGAGCTTTATGCAGACGTATTTAAAACAAGGTTTCTGTGAAATGTCCCCGTTAATTTAAGTGACTAGCTCCAGAAAGCCTGGATCATAATATTTTGATTTGATAATAGCGGGTGATATGTTTCCAAACGATTGGTTCTCTAACTTAAATGGGTAGTAACATGAGTACTTTAAGATATAAAGAGGAAGTGTGAGATTCCTGTGTATTGTGTGCAATGTTGAAAGCAAACTTTGAAATGCGCACAGCAATACTAAACTTTAAGGAGAAAAAGCACATAAAGCCACCACTTATACATGCAAATCTACACACAGATACAAATTACAGAAGCATGTATTCACACAAGGATTCCACAGAGAGGTACGGTAAATCTCGAGGCACCCATGCCCAAACAGGCATCACAGAGAGAAGTAACCTTACCCAGACAGAGAGCACAACTAGAGCCAACAACAGTACTCATCTATGTAGCCTACACACACAGACAGGCACCCCTGAACACTAAAATGCCATGCTTGTTGAACTACACCACACCTAACAGCATAGAAGCACTCAGACTCATAGCTGAAGTGGTATTATGCACTGCCGGATTAAACTCTGTATAGACAGTCGAAATGTCGGGCCTCCCCTTGCAAATGATCTCCTTATACCCAATGCACCAGATTTTTTTACAAACTGACAGCTCCCGGAAGATGAGCTTTAAAGAGACAAAAGGGACATATTTACACGGGTATATCGCCATCAGAACTTCACTTTTAGTGATGTTTTGATGGGGATATCCCCTTCTCCTTATTTACAAGGCTGGGTTACGCCAGTTCACGTGGCTTGACCCTGTCTTTTAAATAAGACCCCTTTTCACGCTTCACTTAGCGTGAAAGGAGCATACAATGAGTGTTGAAGTGAGAATTCTGCTGCAACACCCATTGCTTTTTGACGTGCCCTATAGTACAAGGATGGAGCAGCGCGAAAAACTAAGGCCAGGGAATACTTGTTCTTAGAATGGCAATACGAGGAAAAATTATTGGTTTATCCTCGTTTTTGCTCTTTCCATGTATGCTGCATTATGCTGCACACAGAGAAACAGAAACTCGCCTTTAAAGATTCTTTAAGTGCAGGGCGGTGTCCCTTTCTGCACACAAACAATTGTCACTGCAGTGCAGACACCCTTGCGACATTGTGCGAGGGTGCCTGCGCTGACGCTCGTCAGCTTTTTGGTGCCAGCGCTTGGGGAAGCACAGAGGTGCACGGTATTTTTGTAAATACAGTGCATCCCTGTATTTACAAAATGTCAGAGTGCGGCATAACCAATTTTGGAGGAACACCACTCTCCAACATTTTATTGTAAGTAGTCCCTAAACTGTTATGTGGATCTGAAGTCTCTGGTTTATGTACTTTAAGTTGTTAATGGGTACATTACAATGATACAGTATTCTCTCTATAGAGTCTTCGATGCAAAGTTTTCATTTCTTTGAGTTGGTCATTTTTTTATATCTTTTGGAAAGAATATTTGAGATAGCTTGATTGTAATTTTCTTTCAAGATCAAATCAATATTATTTTGATCTGTTGTCGTGCGACCCATAGATAGTGCCTACTTTGCCTATTTGGTAATCCGGAACTGGTATTATACCTGGGCATCTGAGGATGCACAAGTGAATAGATGGATGCTTGGGTGTGGACAGTGGCATACCTTAGTGTCAGTGAGTGCACATGGGCACTTGTAAGCATGTGTGTGTGTTTCTATTAGAAGGGCAAATTCATGTATGGGTATGAATGGATACATGAACGCATCAGTGTGAATCCATTTCGTGCATTGCGTTGGTGTGAGTAAAATGTTGGATGCGGATGGATAAATGAATCTTTTGGTTCGGCAGATTGTGAGAAGCTGGCCTGGTATATGCTGTCCATTAATTATAGTGGGCACCTTGCACCAGTCCAAACAACCCCTTATTGATGATAGGTTAAAGACAACCTTTATTGAAAGCTATCCTAGTGGTAGCTATGGAGAGCAGCCTTCAGGCTAAGTCTTGAAGGAATGTAAAGCAGCTTGTTTTACCAGACTATAATCTCTTGAGTTCCTAAATGAAAGATATCCACACCAGGTATATATATAAAATATATGTATGTATTACTAAACACACCGTCCTAGTCTCTTTATGGGACTAGAGGTCAAAACACACAAGTTACACTTCAATAATCACAGTAAAATAGCACAAATACACGTCAGGCCCTGGGGCGAGCCAAACCATATAATAAAATAGTGGTATTAGAACCACAACTTAACTAGACACAAGGGCTAGAGCCTGTAGAATCACTGGGACCCCAAGGAACCACCCAAGGTAGTGACACAGGGGGCCGTGTGCAGTGTGAGAACACAGCCGCGAGCTCCCATTAGCTTCTATGGGGAAAGTCGCTGTTAGATTTTTAAAGATTAGGGACACTTAGAAATGGAATAGGACCAAACCCTTTTGGACTTAGACAGTTCTAGTGTCAACACCCATGGAAGCACTGGAGTACTCAAGTTACCTCACCCAGGGAAGCTTTGTGCATAGGTGTCAAATGGTGTCGGTTTGCATCGTCAATTTCAATGGGAGCTGGCGAAGAATTGCTGCTGCCGGGAAGATGCAAAGTGTCCGAGGAGATCCAAGCATGGATTGAAGTCGAAAAGAATCTGAAAACAGAAGGGACAGAGTCTGGGTCACTAGCCAGTGACCAGGGGCACGATAGGCGAATGCCCACCGATGTTGGGTGTTTCAGGTGAAGAAGGTGAAGCTTAACTCTTCAGCCACGAGGACCAGGAGGCATCGAGGACTACCAGGAGCTGGATTTGAGCTGTCCCACAAAGGATGTCGAGTGCTGCAGCATTGGTGCACGGATTGGACACAACAAACCTTGGCAACAGCAACCCATGCAGAAAGGAGAAAGATGCTTCGGTGCAGATCAGCAAGGTCTGAGGGACTCACCACACAGTGGGAAGTCAGGGCACATCTGGAGCAACCAGGGAAGCCTAAGGAACATCAAAGTTGCCTTTACAGGGACCCACCAGTCGACGGACCAGGGATCGCGAAGGAGCCTCAAGCGGAAATGCAAGAAGCGGGCTCACGGAACACTCGTGGAGTGTAGGCCCACAATCTTCAGTGCAGATGGTGCTCGGGGCGTGGGCTACAAGTTAGGCAAAGCACGACTTCGAGAGATGTGCACGGTGAACAGGAGTTCTGGTTCAAAATTACTCATGAGGGCTGCGGGTCTCAGCTTTGCTGGGGACTCGGGTCGACCTCTGATAAGTCTGGAAATCCTCTTCCTGGGCAGCAAATACTTCGGAGTCCGGCGGGAGCTTCAGAGATGCAGACTGGCAAAATGCTTCGTTGGTGCCTGCCAAGCAGGGGAGCCACTCCTTGACCCCAAGGGAGATTTTTTCAGTCCTCTAATCTTCAGTAGAGCGTTGAAGTTCCAGGATTCAGTTACAGAGTTTCGTCCAGGAATATCTAAAGTCCTGTTGCCAGGGGTTCCTTACTTATACCTAAGAAAGGGGTTGGACTAACTCAGGGGATCCACCTATAGGAGGGTTTGGAAAGAGGGGTAGCTACACCCATTTCCTTCGTCCAGTTTCGTGCCAGAGCAGGGGCTGGTAGACCCTGAACCGGTTTGACCTGGACTATGCACAGGGACACCAAATGTGCCCCCGTGCAGGACTTCAAAGCACTCTGAGAGTGCTCCCACCCAGCCCCAATACACATCATGCTTTCTGGGAGGTGGTTACACCTCCTGTGACAGGAAACCTATTGTCCAGGCCTCCCCTGCCGGAGTTTCAGTCAGCAGCAGGAGGCCAGACCCGTGTCTGTGGCTGCAGCATCCATTTTGTGATGCCAGGGCTCTTTTAAGTTGGTACCGGGTATACCAGTGCTGTCATGTCTCTCCCTCTGGAAGGGTGGGATCATACCCCCACACCAGTTACTGGTGTGGGGGTATGATTCCAAGGTGTTTGACACCAAACACAACATGTTTCAGTGCAGCCAGTCCAAAGTTAGCATTTACCGTTTGGTTATAATGAACTTAAGAGTATATGGTCAGGCTGCACTACTGACAACCCCGGAGGATGAATTCCGAAGGCTGCAGAGGGGCTCAGCTCATGCCTGGACACCCTCTCACATATAACCAAGCACCCTGCCTTCAGGATTGATGAGGCCTGCCAATGGAGGTGACTGATAGGTTTCTATGTGCAGTGATAGGTGAGATATAGTGAACCTATATCTCTGTAAGGGATGCATGCACCACCTTACCAAGGCTGCAGTAGCAGACCTGTGGTGTAATTTTGGAGGGATTCCCAGGGGTGGCATAATACATGCTTCAGCCCCTGGTAGACCTCTGGGGTACCTATGCCCTGGGTACATAGTATACCATGTACTAGGGACTCACAAGGGTACTCCAGAATCCAATCTGGAGTGTACCTAAAGTACATAGAATTAATTTAGAGAGGAACCAGCTAGGCTGGGGACCTGAATAGCATGTTCCCAGCCAAACTATGTCAAAAACCATCAAAATACCAGGAAAAAAGTGGGGGCAACCATGCAGTCAGATTCCACCTTCCTACACAGATTAGTATGGGATAAGTCACGGTAATAACAGCATATGCCTTAGGGAGTGAATAGATGGAAGAATGTGTTTGAAAGGATGAGTGAAGTCATAAATGTTCGTGGGTGAGTCAGTAGGTGCCCCCACTCTACATATTTGTCTGACCACTCTTTTGCACTCTACTAGTTTTCTCTTTTTCCAGCTAACAGGCACTTCTCACGTTCGCATTTCATCAGGGAGGAGGGATAAAGTGGGTTAAAAAAAATGGTTTTGGGAGATAAAAGAGTTTGAGAAAATCAGCTCCAAAAGCACCCTGGCACTGAATGCCTGGCACAACTTCCCACATCAGCAAAAGTCAAACTTTCTTTGTGGCATTGGGGCTCATGTATAGCCATGTACAACAAACATACAGGCATGAATCCAGACACAGGTCGATGGATGCATGTGTTTGTGCGTGGATGGTGCATGAGTTTGTTAATGGGTGAAGACAAGACTGTGGATGGTTATGCGCACAATGCAAAAGTTGATCAATTGATGGGCTTGTGGTAACATGTGTGAAATTGGACAAGTTTATCCATGGATGAATGGATCCATTCTTGAACGCCGGTGCATGAATGATCGATGAGTGTGTGGAATCATGCTTTTTACGTAGCTAAGTACATTTTCCATTTCCTTTAAAGGTTGTATCTATGAGTTGGTGGGTCGGTGTGTGAATGGTGCATATATTAGTGGGTGGATGAATTGATATGAACAACAGTGAGTGGATGTATAAATGATAAGTGTGGAAGGACAATTAAAACATTTTATCACTACATGGATGGATGATTGGGCTTAGAGGTGCAAATGTGGATGAATTGATAGCAATGGTGGCCAGCATGGCTTGCGGGCGGTGGGTGGGCACAGGGGGTCACTGGGGGGCATGGTGGGGTGCCGCGTGGGGAATAAAAAAAAATAAACTTACCTTGAGGCTGGGTCCTGCGTCTCTGCTCCTGCTATCCTGCCTCCGACTTCAGGAACAGGAAGCAGGCAACCAGGCTCCTTCTCCTAAGCCAATCACAACGCTGCAATGCAGGGTTGTGATTGGTCTGAGCACAGTCACACGGTGCCCAATGCAGGGATTCTTCACATTATCAGACCATTCCCCAGTGGCCCTGGTGGTGGTCTTGCCACACTGGCCAATAGTCACCGCTCCTAGACGTTCCCGTTGATAACCCTCTTGGATGCAGTATTTCAGGAGAAAGTCATACAGGATATTGCTGAGGACTTTACTTTGGACATGGGCTCTGTGTTCAGCCCTGGAATTCTATTGTAAGCCTTTAAGGCAGAAGTACCTTTGTCTTTTGAAATAGGAGGGAGGTACTGAAATTAATCCACATCACTCCTGGTAGACTGTAAAAGAAGCGTAAGGATCTTGTAGAGTAATATACTAAATCTCATAAGTCTGATGTAACAGCATCACCAAAAAGGAAAGAGATAGTTTGATTATAGAGAAGAAGCTGACCATAAAGTTTAATATTTAAATAAATACACTGTTGCTAGATATTATTGAAAAGGAGAGCGCCCGTCTCAGACGCTTGTTAGAGGGGTTAACCCACATGGACAACCTGTTAGATTCTTAAGATTGAAAATGAAATGGGGGCCCCATGCAGGACAACCTCTGAGATTTCCTCCTGTTTGAGTCTTTTTACTTATGCCCTTGCACTGCTAGGGAAGCAGCATCCAAAGCTGAGATCAATGGGTTTTTAGACTGTCAACCTAGCCTGGCATAGGGCACAAAAAAGGAACTCATGACACAATCCTTGTCAGTCACTGAAATCTGGGTTGCTATCAAATAATTGGCTGGAAGCAGGGCTCTGGATGGTGATGGCCTAACGCAGAGGTGTAAAGCAGGCCCCTGGAACAGGACACAAAGTCATATCTTTTTTGTATGAAGACTCTGCAGTCTGAATGATACCACGAGTAAATTACCTGTGTGAATAGGAAATGATCCTAAAATTACACAAAAGTGTAAGTAGACTGGGGGTGGGTGAAGAATTAATTTCCGCCGTCGACGTCCACAGAGTCTTGCGCACTCAGCTTTCTGCACGGAGCACTGAGTACCACAAAACTCCAAAATAGTGGCGCAGAGAGGAGTTTTTTCTCTCGAGCGGCTCACCAATGTTAAGTTGGTGAGCACTCGTGAGAAAAAATAATGCACTAGCACTCCTCATAGCCAGATTTCTCAATGCGCGTGGTAGCAGCAGAACGCAACTGCTCGTGATAGGTAGCGACTGCTCGCGTTGAGAAATCTGCCGCTCGCGTTGAGGATGCTGCAGCTCCAGTAGAACATCTACTTGAATGGCAGAATGAAGCTGCGCCTTCTTGCACTGCCTCCAGGGCTGTTCGTGCTGCTTTTACAGTGCAGGACAAACTCTCAGAGCTAAAAATCTATGCAAGCAGCGCTACTTGCCAAACTCTGCCACTCCCAAAACTCCACTGAGTTTTTGCATCACTTAGCGGAGTTTCGTGGAGCAGAACTCTGCCCAGGCCTAAAGTTTACCTTTGTGAATCAGGTCCTAACAGTCCGCATTTCAAAGTACTTTTCTCATAATCCTCAAAAAAGTTGTATTTGTAATGGTTGGTGGTAAGTGCAAATCGAAATAACAACTGAAAAGAGTTTTCCACATATTCCCATAAATGAATGTCTTGCTTGTGTTTTATTGCGCTTCATGATTGTGTGTATGCATAATATCACATCACAATCTCCACACTGTGACTCTAACACCGACATGTCTTCATCTGGTACAGATCGATCAGTAAGTAAACGAATGGCAATTAATTGTGGTTATCCTCCCAGAATAGCCGTATCTAATTACATTTAGAAAAACGGGATCTCTTCATCCGCTTCATTTCCACAGGTCATCTCTAATCATCAATGAAAGGCCCTTCTGTCATGGGTGCTACTTGATTCGAAGCACTTCTGAAAAGTTTAAAATGCATCTATTTTATTTCAGGGCATCCATGGAGAATCTTATAAGGCAGCCAGGGCTGGACTTCTTAGCAGAGAACGATACTCAAGGAATATCTTTTACAGAGTTCTACTCGATTGCACACGGTGACTGTATGTACTTCATAGAAGTATGGATTAAAAACACACTGGTGATCAATGTGAAGATGTAACAGGCATAAAACACATGGATATTCTGATTAAAATTCAATACTTCTTCACAGAAGACAGGGAGACGAAAGACATGTGTAAATATTTTAGGCGACGGCTTTAAAATAAATTCTCAGAAAAAACTAAGGGGTATATTATCAAGACAGGCGATAAAAGGGGCATATTATCAAGACAGGCGATAAAAGGGGCATATTATCAAGACAGGCGATAAAATTATCGCCGCTTTAGCGGCAGAAAACTGCCGCTAAAGCGGTGATAATGGGCTTGATAATATGCTCTATGCGATTCCAATTGAAGCCCATGTTAGACGTCCTTCACATCTAACATGGGCTTCAATTGGAATTCCATAGAGCATATTATCAAGCCCATTATCGCCGCTTTAGCGGCAGTTTTCTGCCGCTAAAGCGGCGATAATTTTATCGCCTGTCTTGATAATATGCCCCTAATTTTGTCCCAGAGGATGAAAAAAGGAACCTTGTGGGACAAAGGCATCAAACCTGGTAGACTCGAGTATAGTGGAATCCTTTCACTGCTGTGTTATTAGAGGGCTCTAGCCCCATAAGCAAGGACGTCTCCAGGGGTGCATACACAATTTGCTGCTACTACTGAGAAAAATGCTCCTGGAAGCATTGCCAGACCCAGAAGTGTTTGAATAACTCTTTACTTTCTCTCAAGATAGTCCTGTAAAACCAATGCTTTTTAATCAGTATATTTGAGTGGACCATTTAGAGCACGATAATTCAGTGGGATGTCTCTAGAGACAGGGCCGTAGCTAAGGAGGTGCCCAGCAAGGCCCAGCACCCTGAAGTTGATGCTAGCCCCCTCAGCCCCCAATTAATGTCACTTGTAGCATTAGGTCAGACTGCGCTTTTGAAGCACCTGCTTAGTTGCCTTTACATATTTTTCAGCTCGAAAGAAATTCAGCGTAAAAGCTAAAATGGGTAATGAACTATGAAATCTTTATTTACTGAACAGAAAACTGTGACGTGTACATTTTTAATATACTTAAGGATAGAATAAACAAATATATAAATAGGTACTTGGATGACAAAATAGGCTGGCCTCCCCTCCACAAAGTGAGATGTAAGAAGTTCAGATTGGTGCTGTAGTTTAAAATTACAATGCAGGAATGCATAAAAGTTAAGCTGGAAATTCAGCTTGGTTTTAAAATTGGGATGCAGGGATGCATTTAATACATTACAACTTTATAACAGACTAAGGGAAAGCATAAAATACATCAGAGCTGGGAGAATTTATGACATGGAGGTTTGGTTTTGGGAAATTATTGCACTGATTTGCTGACTAATTTTGACCTATACATTTGTATATCAAGTAAATACCTAGAAAGGGTAGCCTGCTGCTAAAGCATGAACGAAAACAGTACAGAAAGCAGTTACAGAGAGGGAAATAAGTGAGTTTGTAAAAAAAGCTAGTATCATATTATAGTGGCATTTATGTAGAATTTGCATATCGCTTGTGAGACCTAAAGTGCTTTTCTGGATGGTCTGGTTGCATTATTTGTATACTGTTTCATAACCACGATGAGACTAGGAAGCGCTCCAGTTCATGTCTGGTTCTTGTGCGCCGTTTCATGAGCACGGTTGATTGGATGGTGTTTGTAGGCTGACCTTTATTGAGACATGGCTTGAGAATATGTCGCACATGGCATATTGAAAGCATAAACATGTGTGTTTTAGAGGGTTTGAGAATAGACTAAGCCACACATTTAAGGGCTATACATAGAAGCCACAGTTGATGTGGATCAATGGGGTCCATTATGGTATCTAGAGCTCACCCCGTAGCATCAGGAGACCAACAGTATTTGGAGGCCCTGTTAAACCAGCAGGGAGTATTGAAGAAGGTCTGTCTAGAAAATACTGGGAGCAATAGAAGTGTTGGACTTTGCCCTTTCTGCATGGTCATCCCTAAACATTTTGCCTTTCTCCTACTTTTTGGTGAATTTGTTTTTGCTGGCCTTAGGACTCTGTGCACTTTACCGCCACTCACCAGTGCTAAAGTGCTAGTGCCCGCTCCTATAAACATGGTAATATTGGCTTATCCCCAACTGCCATATTTAATGTATGTATAAGTCCATAGTAAAGTGGTACTTATAGGTACATTGGGCCTGCAAATTAAATGCTACTAGTTGGCCTGCAGCATTAATGGTACCACCCACTTAAGTAGCACTTTAAACATGTCTCAGGGCTGCCATTACAGAGTCTCTGTGTGCAGTTTTTAAACTGATAATTCGACCTGGCAAAATAAACATTTTGTCAGGCCCAAACTTTCTCTTTTTATACATATGAGTAACCCCTAGAGTAGACCCTGGACAATCCAGAGCACAGGGTGCAGTATATTTAAAAGGTAGCACATATACTTGTTTGTTTCACATGTCCTAGTAGTGAAAAACTCAGAAATTAGTTTTTCATCACTGCAAGGCCTATCTCTCACATTGGATAACAGTGGAGTTGTCTACCTTTTAAAATACTTTATTCAGTTTTCGCATGCGTAAAAGCACAGACAAAAAGACATAACATCACAATAAAATGTCACAAATAAATTTATGTAAAACCACTTCTTTAACAACTTGAATAAAATGGCTACAAAATAGCAATAAGACAATTAATGATAGCACATAGAGCTTAAAATATTATAAAAGGGTATGTACAGCACAAAACACACACCATGCAAGGAGTAAAAATCCACTTCTGTGAAAAATTCACCTCTCAAAGCACAGAGGCAAATTTGCAAAACAATAGAAAGAAATTAACTAAGATTGGTTACATGTAATAGCAAGGATCTTTTAGTTCTGAAAATAATAATAAAATTGCCACAGGGAAAGAGACAAATTTTCATAGCTAACATACACTTTAGGTCAGTCACTCCTAATTTGGTTTCCCTGACAGTAGGCCTGCTCAAGGATATGCCGTCCCAATACAACCAAGGTATCTTAAAAACAATTGCAGGTGATTGTAATACTAGACTTTCTCAGGATGGGTCGAATATGGCAAGGTTTAGAGAGCAAGAGAATCTAGTAGCTCCAGAGGTATTTGGGGATCAAGTAGTACCGAAGCAGACAGCTGTTGCCTAGCAACTTGAAGAGCTGGCTGTTAAATTTGGCCTGATAACTGCCAATGGTAACACACGTTCTGACTTCCCCCTTGCCCAACTATTGACTATATTTTTGTTGATCGAGCTCTTAGGCCAGTGTTAGTGGATATGGTCATCATTCCGAGGCCAGATAGTGACCACCAGGCGCTATGGGCCAGCTTCAACTAGGCCCTATTTATGAGTGAAAACCTGGCGCCCATAACTTTTGCCAGTGCTCTCGAGACAGTAAATAACATGTGTAATGGAGAAGTGGGTGAAAATATCATCAAATGTAGTATTTCAAGGGAAAATTTATGAGGCCCTTATCTACATATTTTCAACCGATGACGTGCCTAGTACTGCTCTTGCCCAGTGTGATTTTGTCATCTTGCACTGCCTATTTCTGGATTATATAATGCCCTCTTTTCTTAAGGCAAGAACCAGGGGAAGCATCTCAAAGAAACGACCCAGCTGGTTTGACAAAGATTGTAAATGGAGAAAGAGGGACCTGCTAGACACCATAAAAAAAGGCGGCAAACTAGAGATTTCTAAGGTCAGGAAGAACTATAAGTCTACGCTTGCCACAACCTTATCTAGTATGTATATGAATGGGGCAGTGAACCTGGTATTCGCAATTAAACATGATGCCACAAAACTTGCCGGTAATCCGGTCCGAATCCTAATGTTCGCTGATGACACCTTACATATTTCCAGAACCCCGATGGGACTCCAGAAGGAACTGGACTCGTTTGCATCCTTTTGTAAAAACAGAGGCCTAGAAATAAATCCAGATAAATCCAAATGTATGGGGATTAACCCTCATAGGCCCTTCAGAGGTAAAAGGAGCAGACAGCTCATTTTGATTATCTTGGTATAAGGGTGTCTGCCTCTTTAAGATGGGGGAAGCAAATAGATAAAAGTAATGATAGACTACACCAGCGTTCACTCCTAATTAATAGGAAACACAATTCTGCTGTTGGAGGGGCCGTGTTACCAGCCCTAAAAATCTATCAAGCCACTGCAGTGCCAGACGCCCTCTAAGGCGCAGAGATTTGGGGCTTTACAGACACATCTATTCTAACCATTGAGGCGAACAAATTCATCAAAGGTCTTCTCAATTTGCCGCAAAGTGCCCCATTTGTGCTGCTGCAATTTGATTTGGCCCTCAATCCCATCCAAATGGTATCTCACCTGAAAGCATTGTTATACTGAGTAAGGGTGTGGTCTACCCCGGAATTAACAATCTACAGAGAGGCACTTAGGGATCTGATTAACTGTGATAAAATTGTTCGTACTCCTTGGTGAAAACACGTTGTAAGAAGGTGGCCTTGTATATGATGTACACTTAGGTAACTGGACACCCTGCACCATTCCAAACAAACCTTATGGTCATTTAGGAGGTCTTAGACAACCATAGAAAGCTCTCAAAGTGGTAGCCATGGTGAGCAGCCTTTAGGCTTATTCCAGAAGGAGTGTAAAGCAGCTTGTTTTACAAGAACACAATATTATATGTATAGATTAAGTGAAAAAGAACCACACGAGGTATTTATAGAAATATGTATTATTATATAATACTCTCTAATATCTTTAGATGTCTCCTACCCGGAGATATGCACAATGCACACAATACTTTACATAGAAATCACTGTAAATAGCACAAAATACACAGTGGACCCCAGGGAGGACCAAACCATATATTAAGAAAGTGGTGTAAGAACCACAACTCGGGTCAAGACAATGTCGAGAGGATGTAGAAGTGCCGGGCCCCCAAGGAACCAACCAAGGATAGTAACGGAGATCGTGCGCAGTGTGGGAACATGACCGTATTCTCCGTACAAGTCAACATGTAAGTGTTTTTTAAAGATTAAGGGCACTTCCCAGTGGACCCTGAAGAAACCCCGTGAAATACAGAAGTTTGGAGAGCCACCCCACCCGTGGATACCCTAGTACCCACATTACCCAAGCCGGGTAAGCCGGGTGCATAGGTGTGAAGTGGTGTTGGAAACTGCAGTAAACCCAATGGGAAAGTGCCGCTGCTGACGAAGGAGAAAGTGTCCGGTGGAATCCGAAGGTGGATGCTAGTTGAGAGGTACCTGGAGGGGACAGAGTCTATGTCACTCAGGAGTGACCAAAAGATCTGGAGGATGAATGCCCACCAATGTCTGGTGTTGCAGGAGAGTTGAGGAAGACATTGACTCTGCAGTTGTGAGGACCACGCGAGGCTGAGGAAGACTAGGAGCCATGCACAAGTTGTCCTACATCGGATGTCGATTGCTGAGGGGTTGGAGTCCGGCGGGAGCACCAACAAGCCTTGGCAAGTGCAACCCACGCAGAAGTCGAAGAAGTTGCAGGATCGGGACCAGCAGGGTCCAGGAGACTCACCACAAGCAGGGAAGTCAGGGCAGGCCCCAAGCAATCAGGGGAGTCCAAAAGTAGTTAAGGGGACCCTCAAATGGACCCACAAGCTGGAGGTGGACCCACAGGCCAGAGGCACTGGAGTTGCGACAGGACATCAAGCAGCTCACCAAAAAGATGCAGACCATGATGCAAACATTGCAGTGTGGCTGAAGATTCTGGTCACTGGAGAAGATCGAGGTTGCGGCTACTTGGAGCCCGAATATCTTCTTGGAAGGAAGCCAACAGGCCTTTGAAACTGCAAGTTGACACGGTGCACAGGGGTTCTTTTTCTGCTGCTCCCACGAGGGATACTAGCCTCAAACTTGGTGAGAGTTCAGGGCATGCTTCGAGAGCTGGGGAGAACCACCACCTGTGTTGCAGAACCTTTTGGAGTCTGTAGGAACTCAGGATCAGCAGACCGGTCAGCTTAGTTGCGGTGCCTGCAAATGCAGGGAAGTGACTCCTTCACTTCAAGGGAGATTCCTTCAGGTGTCTTTCATGCCCACAGGCCTTGGAAGGTTCCTGTACGGTGCACAGGCATAGACGATGCAGCAGACTGGAAGGGAGATGAAGTAGGGCCCAAACGTAGTCCAGCGAAGTCCAGAGTGTCTAGTCGGTAGAAGAAGAAGTGGTGTTGGAATTGAATATTGTATCACAACAAATCTATGGACTCACCCACAGATAAGCCTTTAAGTACCGTTATGAAAGGGTTGGGATGAATCAGGGGACCGTCCCATGGGAGGGCCTGGACAGGGGGGAGGTTACTCCCATGTCCTTTGTCCAGTTTCGTGCCAGAGCAGGAACCACCAGCTCCCAGGGCTGGTTTGAACTGGTATACATAGAGACACCAAATGTGCCCCTCATGCAGACTGTATGGCGATGGCAAGGGCATCCACCCTGCCCCAATACACTAAATCCTGTCTGAGAGGTGGTCACACCTCCCTGTGACTGGATGCCTATTGTTCTGCCTTCCCTTGCTCGAGCTTGGCTCAGCAGCAGGAGGGCAGAATCGTGTCTCTGGTCGGCAGCAACCATTTTGTGCTGGCCGGGTCTGGAAGACTGGTACCAGGGATATGGAGAGCCTAACGGAGGGCTCTTCCAGTGCTTCAAATCATACCTCCCACACTATTTACGCTGTGGAGGTATGATTCACACATGTTTGATACCAAACATGATAGGATTTGTTGCAGCCAGTTTTGAGATGGTCATAGCGTAATTATGCGGTGCCCCTCTATATAGTATAAGGCTGCTTCACTTACAACCCGGGAGAATGGACTTCATAGGCTGTAGGGTTGTCCTGCTCATGCAGGGGCACCCTCACACTTAGGATCAAGCACCCCGCCTTCAGGATTGCAAAGGCCTGCTACAGGGTTTAAGTGCAGTGACCCTGGATATAGGAAACCTATATCTTTTGTAAGTGGTGCTAGCACCAGCTTACACAGGCTGCAATGCCAGGCCTGTAGTTTCAGTTTGAATGGTCTCCAGTGGGTGGCAATATACATGCTTCAGCCCATGGGGGACCTCTAGGGTACCTATGTACCGGGTACCTTAGTACCATATACTAGGGACTGATAAGGGTACCCCAGTATCCAATCTGGGATGTACCTTATTACCGAACACAACAATTTAAGGGAGAAAGCAGAGACACTTGGGTCCTGATTAGCAGGATCTCAGTCAGACTAGTCAAGAACAGCTTAGCACCAGGAACAAAGTGGGGGTAACCCTGCAGAAGGATCGTACCTTCCTACACATGACAAAAAGCAGTTTGAACTGCTTAACTTGGGGAATATGTGGGCTAGCGCTGACAAAGTCACCGAAGGTGATAAGTTGCTATTAAACAGAAAATATTGGGAACGGGATCTGACCAGAATCCGGGCTGAATATAGAGAGAGCTCCCTAACAAGGCAATTTTTGCTTCATAAATGTTCACCAAGTTTTAAACCCTATATGGATAGGCTATATCCCCCAGCGGCTAAACGACTGTATATCCAGTTTAGACTTGGTACCTTTCCACTAAGATCCCTTACCTGAAGATGGAACAACATGGAATGTGACCTAGAGAGTTGCCCCTTCTGCCCATCGCTAAAGGAGACACAGGCCCGATTTCTGCTCTTTTTTCCTAAATACTCTATCTTACGAAAATAATGGATCATTGCATGGTGGAAACTTAAGGGGGCAATGCATCTATTGAAAACCGACACAAATGAGCTATTAGTATTTCCGGTATCACGCTTTTTATGGGGGGCTTGGACAATACGTATGAAAACTTAACACCTGAGAACTTGTAGCCGTCTGTGCCACTATATATGTATAAGCTATGTGTCTCACAACCATAGTAGTATTAGCCAAACTGTTTCTATGAATTGATCTTAATTGTGTTATTAACATGTATTCTTGTTTGACTGTCTTATTAGCAGATCAGGGTATTTACTAAGGATGGACCTCATGAACGGGACAATTCTTTTTAGACAGGGAAGGCTGGACCTTTCAACATGGCGCATCACTTTTTGGGCCAGTACTAGGCTATTATGGAGGTTTATGTTGATGGTGGCAATTGCTTTTTCCAAGATCTTCTATAAGGCCCATCCCACTGATCATCATTCATCACAATGTTTTTTTATTCCATGTTCTATTTATTTGGGTGTATTTATCGTAATTGTACTTTTATGACCTCAATGCCGAAATAAAGTATTAATTATTTAATTAGTAACTAAGTTAAAAGGCCAGACTATTACATGAGCTCAACTGATAGTTATGCCATCACCTTTGCTCAAATAGACCAGCTACAATGGAAAAATCTGGCGACGGCACAGACAAACGACACTCTAGTGTCCGTAAGTAGGAGCCTAAGCATCGGTAAATACTGTCTACATTCAAGCCGCCTACAAATCGTAAAGATCTCGCTTTTCCTTGGGCGGACATAACCAGGACAGAAGAAAATAAAATAGAGTTTCTTCCACTTGCAGGCATACCAGGCAAAACATATCCAGACAGGAATTCCAATTTTAGGAAAAAGACAATGTTAAAGATAACATGCTTCATGTATTTGCAGAATAACCTTTATTGGATCCAAGCATGTCACCTCTAGCATCACTTCAATCTGCTGCTCTGACTAACATTCCAACTGTCAGAGCATAGGGATATTTCACGCAGAGATTAGGGTGGGAAAGTCAGATGAAAGGGCAATACCAATACATATGTATTTAATTAACATGAAGAAAAGTTATAACCAAGAATGTTAACATTTAACAACGTTATAACAGACAATAAGGGAAGACTTCCTTGTTGGAATGTAAGGGACAGCTGTCTGGCACCAGGCTCAGTAAATAATCAAGGAAGGGCTCAAATTGGGCTTAAGGTTTAATATCAAGAAAAGTGCAAGAAAGAGAGCTTTTGGAGGAATTTCTTATTTCTGTTCCCACTTCCATCCCCAAAATTCATCTTTAAGAGCGGCCCTGGAGAGTTGAGGGGAACTGTTGTCAGCAGACCAGTATCCACCAAGGCCAAGATTAGTTAGCATGCTCTTTACATAGCCGGTCCATTTTATCTTGCTCGACTTGTCCAGTGCAAGTAACTATTTCCCTACGGCCACTATGATAGTCATTCAGAGGTGCAGGTGCCTTAGCTGGGCTTTGTGTATCACCAGAGTAAGACCCATTGTAATGGTAAACGGGGCATTCTTTTGGGGTGGTTAGCTACGGCCCTAAGAAAGATATTCTCTGCAACTCCCAGCTTGCACAAGTAGGGGGCCCAAAACCTCAGCTGTGTACAGCACACTGCCTTCTGCCTTAGCCCTATATACTTTTAGTGCAGGTAAAATGTGTTTTCTCTTGCATGTTTTATAACACTTTTAGAGTGCAGCAGCCTGGTGTGTTCATTTTAAAGCGCTTTTCTTGACCTGAGTGGACCAGCTCATATTCCTGGTGAGGATTATGCCCAAATAAGTGAACTCATTAACTCTCTCTCATGGTTGCCCTTCCAGCCTCTAAAGTTCCTATGAGGATTTATGACCATAAACGGAGTCTTTGAGTGGTTACTGACCAGTCCCCAACCATTGTAGAATGTCACAAATCTATCGACAAGATTTTGACCTCTCATTGCAGTTTTGGAAACCAATTGTGAGTCATCTGCAAACAGGAGTAGGGGTGTCATCCTACCTACGACCTTGGGGGAGTCATTATCATTGTCCTCCAGGTAAGAGACCAGTTCATTAAGGAATAATGTGAACAGCGTGGGAGCGAGGACACGCCCCTTTAAGATGCCCTTATTTACCCCTATCCACCCAGTCAGTTCCCCTCCAGGGACCCATCTGACTTATGCAAATGTGCCCTCATGTAGACGGAAGAGAATGTCCAGTAGAGAGACAGGCACCCCATTGGCCTTCAAACCCTCCCAAAGTTATTGTTGGGGAACCAAGTCAAACACTTACTTTGAATTCACGAATGCAAGGTATAGATGTGATTTTTCAATGAAGACAATTTTTCAGTAAACTTTCAGAAACCTGAATGCCTGGTCTATGGTACTAATCTGGCTTCCAAACCCTGCTTGCAGGTATGACAGAGCCCCAGTCTCCTCAATCCATTGTTGCAGCAGATACAAGACCTGCCTGCTAAAGACCTTCTGGGTTACATCAATTAAACTGATTGGTATGTTATTCAGGGGGAAGTCTTTTAAGCCCTTCTCATAAACAGAGACAATCTCTACTGTCTTCAGCTGGATGGCATTTCCAGCCCGCCTCATGTTTGATTAGTTAACCTGTTTATATATTGTGACCAATTCTCAACATCTGATAGAAGGAGGCCTCGGGAACCCCAATTCTGTCCTGCAGCTTTACCACCTGTTATAGATTTAATGGCCCTCTCTGCCTCACTGTTTGTGATGACTAATGGAGTAAATAGGGATCAGGCTACTGTAGGGGGCCCTATTTTATTATCCAAGTTCCTAACCTTTGTCTGGCTATACAACTCAGAGAAATGTTTGTACCAGGTCTCAGGGTGGATAGAGGCCACCAAACAGGATCTAAGCCACGGCCCCTGGTATGCAACTATCCAGTAGAATTTCCTGGATTGTTTATCGGCAACAGCCGAATATATATCATCCCATTGTTGTGTATCGCACTCAGATCACACTGTTCTTTGGGCTAGTTTAAACTGTTTCCTTACAGCTCTAATGACACTTGGGTCACATCTTTTTAGAGCTAAGCACAAATCCGATTTAGCCTTTTTAGAGTCGATGTTAAACCAGGTGCGGCCCAGTTTGGGGGCCTTGCGATTGGGTGCCTTATGACATGTAAAACACTCGACCAAAGTGTGGAATAGATTGTCATGATTCTGTAAGGCTGCAGGGTGCCTAATAGGGGAAGAAGGGAAGGTGTCTAAATCAGAAATTGCTTTTAACTCGGCCATGTTCATTTTAATCTTAAAGTCAAGTTGCGTTTCAACTTTGGCCAATTTTATCCTGCTCCCATTGTTAGAGGGATGCAATTATGATGTCAGTGAAGTGGGAGTGTTTTCAGGTTGTTTAGAAATATCTAGCAGCAAACTATGTAGTGCATTATAGTCAACATCTGTTCTAGGTATCACCCTTATATCCACAATCGAGGGCCAGAGATGCAGGGCGATCTGTATATATTCTAATCTACTCGTGGAGCCTGGTAGATTAAAAGTATGTGCTGCGGTTTGGTCATTGACCATTACAAGCCCTCAAATCAAAGGATAACGTAAAAGATAATAACTGGTACGCTGCATCAGTCCATCGCTTCACAGGGGAAGTGTTTGTAGGCAGATTGTCCCAAATGACATCCTCTGCTTCAAAAGGGTGGAGCTATTAGAATCTAGAGCATGGGTACTCAAAAACATTTTCCCAGAGGCCACAAAGTTGGTCTGTGATGTGACCGAGAGCGGAATTGATGCCAGCAGGTTGGCCGTTGAGTTTTGAGGTGGGACAGGAGGATTAGCGGTAAGCTGGGTGTCGTGGAAGCGAAGCACATACATATAGCGTCTGAACTGCTCAATGTGAAACCAGAATCTTGAGAACAATCTCGACTTCTCCACTTAACCAAATTGTGAAATCCTAGGGAATAGTTTTATTTCACTTTCTCTAATTTTTCTTCATTATCACATATGAGGACCTTGATATACATGACTTTAGAATGTGCACTGCACAAAATCACCTACTGTATTTGATTTAATAAATTTTAATGCTATTCATGTTTATTGGAAACCCAGGCCACCAGAAGAGAGCACATAAAACTGACTTGCCTTTTAGTTCACTACTGGCATTGTTGTCAGGGTGGGTGAAGAATGAATGTTTCTAAATTCATGTTTGAAAACTATCACTTTTAAAAAAAAAGAGCACTGATAAAATCTGATGTACTAAGGTGAAACGCTTCTGCATGTAAATGAAATACACGTTTTGAATTTTGAACACAATTTATCTTAGGGCCCGATTACAATGATGGTCGGAAGGGCCTCCTCAGTCCTGATGGAGTCAGAAAAGACCAATGCGGTTGCGTCGTAAGCGGTCCTCCCGATCGCCATATTACAATGGACACTGATAGGCAGTTGTCCGACCGATGCAGTCCTTCCGACTCTGACAGGAAAGTATAACTGCACCGGTGTTGGAAGGGGCCAATGGAGACAGACAGTCTAGCGGAAAGCCGCTCAGACTGCCTACCCAATTAAGATGCGCCTATCAGGCTACCTGTCCGAGGCGGTTGAACTAGCTCCTCAGAGTTGCAGAAACTCTACTCCACACACCCCTCCATGGCCTGGGACGCCATGGATCCTGCCTTACAAGTCCTGATGCTTTTGTACCTGCTCCATTACTAAGAAATCTGATGCCGTCGTGGACTCCACCATTCCTCCTGTATATGAAATCACTGGCTTTCCGACCTCATTGGTTGGGGCTGAAAGCTTTCTGACCTCATCAGTCAGAATTGATGTCTTTCCAACCCCCGCGGTCAGAGTTTTCCAGGACATGTATCGTAATGGGGCCGTCGGATAGTACCCGGCGCCAGCGGTCGGACAGCTTTTGCAACCGGCATCGTAATCAAGCCTCTACTTTTTCACTTTTGTGGCAACATGTCTTTGAAAATAAAGGAATTTCTAAAGTTAACCAATGCACAACACCCTAGTTACTTCCTTTCTTTAACTTAAATTAATCTTTAAATAAATGCTTGCCTGTTTGTTTAACAACTTTTAATGTTAGTGTGTAGTTGAGTGAACAGCAGCTCAATGCTTCAGTTGATGGGAGGGCCACATGTAGAGATCAAGAGGGCCATATGCGGCACCTGGGCCATACTTTGAGTATCAATGGTTTAGAGGCTCATGTGTTGTTTTGAAATTGCCTACATTGATTAACGAATCATGTGTTGCAAAGAGGTTTCTATGCAAGGTGAGATGCTGTTGGGTCTGCGTTTCTTTGCCCCCTCCCCAATGATTATATATATTATATATGTAATTTGGATGAGAGTCCTCCCTTGTCATCTTAATTCCAAATAAATCATCAGAGGCAGTCTCAACTAGAGATAATTTCCTATTCAAAGAGGTTTTCACCCAGCCCAAAAGGCCATTATTACATTCTATAAGTGTAATTTCCAAATGGGAAGAGATTTACACTTCGTCTTTGGAGTCTCTGGAATCACAATTTAAAATCCTAACTCATGGTGAAGTCAGATTGTAAATTGCAATTCTGAAAATTGCATTTTTATAAAGTTGAAATTTTCTTGCCGTAGCCATTTGGCGCCTGCAGCCTGCCTTGGGTTACATGACTGAGTGTAACTGACCATTAGAGTTTGTGAATTCCTCCGACAGTCACACAATAGTGGGATTAGGTGTGCCTGAATGGGCCATCTCCTGAGAGCAGAGATTAGCACAGCCCCACTTGCAACTGAATAGTCTGTGCTCGGCCTTTATACAAAGGGCCTAACAACCTTGCATTGTTACTTCAGCCAGCCTGGAGCCAGGAAGGGGAGGCAGGGAATTCTTTGCACTTCAAAACCACTGTCCAGAAGCTTATCCCACTTTCCAGAACCAGGGCACCAGGGTATAAAAGTCGGACCTCAGACACCAACTTTTTATTACACTTCTGGACCTGTGGATACTCTGCTCTGAAGAAGGACTGCTGTCCTGCTGAAGGACTGCCACTCTGCTGGACTGCACTCTGCTAGACTCCTCTTTTGCTGGGCTGATCTGCTGCTTTCTTGCCTGGGTGAGGAGGACTAGACTTACATCTCTTGAACCCAGAGTGACCCCAAGGGCTAGCTGGGTGACCTCCTTATCTGGAGCCCATGAGACATAACCGGCTTGCAACAACCTTGCATCCTCACCTGGACTCTGCCATCTGCGAGTTTCCTCTGCCAAGTGGTGCCACCCTAATCCTGGACCAATGGAAGTGGGCCTAAGGTGCTTTTCCAGCCTCTGTTAATACCTCACAAACCAACACATCGCCTCTGCTGCACAGCAACGCCCCAAGCAGAATCACTGTATCTCCGCTGATGAATGGATTTGACCTGCCGGAAAAGACTTGCATCACCGCCATAGCCTGCATAGCCTTCAAAACTGCCAATGCGCATCACATCCTTGGCGCTAGTCCTTGCATCTCTCATCGACAGCAGCCTTGACGATGACAGCGGACTTCGTATAGCAGCCTCGCAGCTCTTCAGAACAGATGCATTGCCTTGACTGCATGCCGCATCGTCAACCCCAGAATATGCATCGCAAGCCCTGTCGACGGGATCCTAGATGCAACTGGACCTCTCATCACAGCTTTGCCGCATCACGGAACCGCAGCATTGCTTCACCTGTGTGGCGCATCTTCACTGCAGATGGATGCAATACTCTGTAAACCAGGATTCAAGGTACTTTTGTCCAGCTGTCCTAACTGGGTCCGTGTAGTCATTCCACGATCCATCATGGTTGGCCTGAACTTGTGACTTTGTCTGGGTCCGGCATGACCATATAACCACAGTTGGTACTTTACACCTCATGGCGCTATTTTCTCTTAAAACCTTAAAGTGCAATATCTCAGTTTCTACTAATTGGATTTTTGCCATTTTAGCCTTGTTTTATTAATTAAAATCTGCTTTATTTTTCTAACTTATTTGTGGACTCTCTTTGTAGTGCATTTTCACTGTATTACTGTTTGAAGTGTTTTGCCAAACATTTTACATATTGCCCCTAAATTAAATTAAGCCTGGCAGATCTGTGCCAACCTACCAAGGGGTTGAGCATAGGTTAATTTGGGGTTTGCTTGTGCCCTATCCTGACAAGGATTGTGGTTGCTGCTTGACCAGGACTCACACCCCAGTCAATCAACAGCCCAATTCCTTCTAAAGAGCTAGCACTTGAAGGTGGAACATCAAAGGAGTGATGTATAGCATTGACCTAGAAGCGAGAAATAAACTACCCACTTGAGACACTGTTTAGTCATCAAGGAGTACCATACAGGGTTACCCAGGATTCTCTGCGGCCAACAGAAGAGCAACCGATTAGAGGCATTGTTAGGTCATCAGAAGAGTAATGAAGGATGACAGTTGAATAACCCATTGGAGGAATTGTTAATCCACCAAAGTGTACTATATGGAATCTACCCAGGAGCAGCAGAGAATCAATGTATTAAAGGCACTATATAACCACCAATCTGACAGGGTCCTACGGAAGAATGTCTAATCTTTACCAGCGCTTAATTTGCAGAAGAACAAGGGCCTGTGCTCCAGACTCTGCTCTGAAGGCCATAGCCACCACTGGCTCACCAAATACCAAGGCTGAATAGACTGGGGTCCATCTCACGCCTCACCCTGCCCCTTCATCTCACTCTTGAAGGTTCCTGCTTTCTCCCTTTGTGACTGTTTTTCCATTTTTATTTTTCTCCTTCTTTCCCTTTTGTGCATTTTCTCTCTCTTACTCTCAGGAAATTTACAATGAGGAAAAATAAGTGCTGGTCTCCAACAAGGACTGTCAGTGGGCTTCACTGACAACCACGGGCTCAAATTAAGCACTGCCTATAGAAATTCTGATTGTGTGCCAGCAGACAACTAGAATGCCTATCACTAGTTCCTTTTTCTGTTGGTTAAAGCCGCTTTTCCTGTTGTCCGATCATTGCTTATTTTCAATAATCTGAATGGCCACTCTTTCCACCAATCAGAATACGTTTTAGTGCCATACAGTATGGATCCTGGTAGATGCCAGGCACTACCATATGACAAACTTCACGCGGCTCGCATACAGACCAATTACGATGCAGTGATCCGTGAATTACTACTCAATAGCAATTACATACCACTGTATTATCAGTTCAAGATAAGCAATGGTGGATATTCCGAAAAAAGGCATATTTGCATTAGAATTCACTCTGAGTTACAGAAAGAGTGAATTTTTTATCTTCGTACTACAGTCGCCTGCACGTAGTTTTTTTACCTGCATTTTACAGCTATATAGCCACAACCTTGATAATTGTTTATTGATTTATGTACTTACTTATCCCCTTAGCTATTCACTACTAGGTCCTTCCTATTTCAGGCTTCTCATTTACCGATATGCAACACTGTTTTGGCGGTGTATTGTAAATAATTATATGTAGGATTTAGCTTTAATGGCTGCGGCAGTTAAATAAATAAATAGAGTGCATGGGCCTGTACCTGATAAAATATAAAAACACACTATGCAGTATATGCTCTTGTACTGGCTGAAGTGCGTCCCAAAATGGCTCCCAACACTTCCTGGTTGAAGTGTTGGCAGCCAATCAGAGCTCTGCGGATGCCTGCATGAGCTCGTCATTATTTGCGAAGGCTTCACCACCCTATATATAGAAATTTGGATTTCCTTTAATATCTTGAAAACTACCGAACGGATTTACATCAAATAGCAAAAAGCATGCTTTCGTGCCCAAAAGCTACCTTTTCCCCAAATTTGGTGTATTTCCGTCCAGCGGTTTGGGCTTTAGGCGTGCCTAAAATCTCTATGGAAATTAACCTGGTAAACACACTTTTTGTAACTTCCCTTTTCCTCATACCCCGCTTCACGGATTACCCCGAAATTTCCATGCATAACAGAATTCAGCTTGACACTTTTGTGGTATAATTTCATGAAGATTCATCAAACGACGCCAATGATAAAGGCAAGTCAAAAAGCACTTTTCCTATGGAAACATGGTGTTAATATATTATCGACTGGCAGTCGCCAATAAGTAGTTATAATTAGGACCTAGTTTTCAGAGGAAAAGTGCATTTTGTTTTGCCAATAACTTTGGCGCCGTTTGATGAATCATCAGGAAATTTTCAAAATTAGTTTGCCACTCGCTTCAGCTGCCATTTTGAAAGTTTTTGGGTGATCTTTCAAGTTGGAGGCCAAGAAAAATGGGGACCCAAAATGTGTTTTCCCCATGTTAATTCTCATAAGAACACGTCTACAGCCTGAATCGCTGAACGGCATTACACCAAATTCTGCATTGATGTAGATATTGGTCCAGAGGAGTGTCTTTTTCCTGCTTTGGTGTAAACCCTTTTAGTAGTTTTTGAACTATTAATGGAAATCCAAAATTGTATGTACTGGGACCTGGAAACCCCGAGGATCCAACAGTCCCCGTGATAAAATGTGATTGGCTGCCAACACTTCAAGCAGAAGTGTTGCTAGCTATCTTGTAGCCCCGCAAAAAAAGTTTTTAAAAACAAGAAGGGGGCAGGGAAGGAATACCTTGAGCCCTTATGCTTCTTAAGCGAGTCCAGCAAGGACCCTGCAATGAAAAAACATGAATTATTTTCATTTTCAGTGGGAGCAATGCTGGATCTGCAGCTCCCAGCGAAAAAAAAAGGAAGCACAGCCTCCCACGCTTTCCTAATGTGTACCCCCCAGGTGGGCCAGGTCCCCGAGAGTATGAGTAATTACATAAAGGAGGGGGTGCACAGGGCCCTCCTCCTAGGGCTTATGACTGCCACATCCAGAGACACTTTGAAATATGTATGGCCCGCCCTACCCCAGGGACCGCCACCTCCCCAGGCAAGCTACGTAAAATAGATGTGGGGGGTGCCTGCATAGGGACCCCTATTGTAGATAATTGTCTTTTAGAAAGTTTAGATTTTCTTACTTTAACCACCTTGTGCCATGGCCTGTCCCTAGAATACATGTCTAGGCTGGATGACAGCTGGGCTTTGTGTATTCCCTGTAGACAGTCACACACAATGGGAGCTGAGGTGTGCCCTGCATATTCTGATGCCCCATCACCAGACTGATGGGTCTTGTTGAGCTACAGTGAGAGGGAAGAGCTGACTCTTGCACCTGAATAGGGCTGTGCCTGTCCCTACACAAAGAGTTGCATGTCCCCTGTAGTGTGTCGGGAGACAGGGCCCAGAAGGGCAGGGTCTTGGCAGATGTGTCACTTTGTAAATGCCGGCACTACATTATACCTGTGTCAGGGTGGGCATTCCCACATAAAAAAGCCTCATAGAAGTGGCACAGTGAAATCTATTACTCTTCACTGTGCCATTTCTAGGACGCTACCGCGTCACAACCTTACGCCTTTGTCACAGTAGGCCTAAGGGTGACGCAGTGTAATGGGAATAGGCCTCCCCATGCATTGCTGGAGTTGCATCATGCTTAAGACACAACTCTAGCAATGTGTGGGTTTTGCGCCGACAAATACGCCAGGATTCCTGACGTGTTTGTCATTTCTTGCGAAATAGTGCGCCATACAATAAATATGGCGCATCCATTGTGTTGCAAGGAGGGCGCGCTGAAAAGTGCTGCATCGCTGGTTTCAACCAGCTATGCAACACTTTTCATAAATGAGGCCCCTAACATGTGCTACACTTATCCTGACTAGGATTGTGGTTCATGCATGGACAGGGTGCATACCTCTGCCAATCAGAAACCCAATTTCTAACAGTCACTGAATGACATTTATTTTCTCTGCCATGACACAAATACATTGAACACTGCAAGCAAGCCACACATTTTCAAAACGTATTGTGGGACCATATCTTAAAACATAAGCCTTAAGTGAGTGTTAATGTTATCTCATGCTTATTGTGTATGTTACATTGATCCAAATTGAACTAAAGCATACATTGAAAGGGTTTTGCGAACTCGAATCCGAAAGGGAACCCACCCTCTAAGAAATTGCCAAAAATACATTTTCATTGCTGTCATGTATTTTCTTTAAATTATTTACGTTTTCAAGTACTGCAGTACAGTTCTATTTTTCTTTTTATAAACACGTTTTGCCACGTGGCTCGATAGACTTGTGTAGTGGACAAAACAACCTCATCCATCGTTCTTGCCCGACCCTCACGCCGCCATGGACGATGCCATGTGCTCGAATCGTAGGTGGGAGAGGGCACACACTTGGAAACGCACTGTATTAGAGCAGCCTAGGTTTAAAACTAAAACTGTGTATTGTATTCAATCATGAACATACTACAGACTGATTGTACCGTGCCACCTGCTACTGTTTACCGTTCGTAAAACCATGGCTACATTACAAGTGCGTAATAAAGTCAATCTGGCACCAAGAGCAATCTTTTGCGAATTACACCTTCGCAGGACTGGTGCTATATTAACGTCATCACAGGCAGTGGCCTTACAGCCGCCGCTAGAGGGTAGCCAAATACAACAAATGGACGTAAAAACGTCCTGGCTGCTGGCGAAACCATGCGCCCAAGGAGCAAAAACCAATTTACCTAGGGCGTTGAAAATCCTTTCACTGGGCCCTGCCTATAAGTTGGCATCTAGCATACCCAACGCTCTCACCCGCTCCTACTTCACGCACACACTCCAACTCACGCACAGACAGAATTAATAAAACTCTCGAAACTTGTCGCTTTACCGGCGCAGGCAGCATAATTTACCAAACACGTTCAAATGAGAAATTGCATTTCCCGTTTCACACCGCACAGATCCAGAAAGCCCGTGAACATGAATTAGACATTCAACTCAGAGATAACAATGCTTCTGATTAGAATAAATTACTTTCATAGTTAGACTGACAACCTCTGCGTCTCCCCCGCATGGCGCCCGGTTTCTTTCTGTAATGAAATGATGAGCCCCCGCCATCAGACAGCGCTAAGGCGCATTGTAGTTACTGTGACAGCAGCTGACAGGCTGAATGCGAGTCAATCATTGAAATACTGATTAAAGTGGTAAGCTCAGACGTGCAAGAAAGAGAGAAATGGCAAAATCTAAAGGAACAAAGGAACAGATACAGATGAAATACGACGTATGGAACAGGATCGTGGTGGAGTTCAACTATTCCTGGTAATTCATATTTGGAGATGTGTGTAAATCTATTAGCATTGAATTTTATATTTTCACTGAAAAAAACGCAAAGGTTACAGTAATGTTATAGTTAGGTGAATGTCAGTGACAACGTTAATGTATTGAAACCAACAAACACACAGAAATTCACCAGTTTTATATAGTTAGCCGAGATAACTATAATGTGTACCCCGTCAGGCCTTGCTTATAACCTCACATATTACATCACTCCTGACCAATGTTCCCTCTATTTTTTTTTTCTGTGTACGGCAGTGTAAGGTCTCTGTGCGCTGCAGCCAAGCCTCTGTGCGCCAAGAACCCGAACGCGCGTGTGGGTGCAGTGAGAGGGGTTCTTGCTTGATTGTGCACATAACTGACCTAGGTAGTGGAATGCAGGAGGCCTGCTTGATGGGGCAGGCAAGGCCGGACTGGGAACCCAAAGCAGCCCTGGCAATTTTTTCGGAACAGGGGGGGGGGGTGGGCAGGTGTCAAGCACTACTGCTGAACAAAACCGGTCCCCAGCACTGCTGCTTTTGTTACTGGGGCCGATATTGGAGCATCGCTGCAAAAGTTCCCCGCAGTAACAAAACCGCACCCACTGCTCCTAAACAGCCCCCACCTCTCCAGTCTCCCGGGCAAACGTCCGATGCCTGCTACGGCCAGTCCGTCCCTGGGGAAGGCCTTCGTGTTGGTGTCTGGCATACACTGCTTGTGTCATGTTGGAAATGAACAGGTGCAGTGCAGAGCATCTGCAACCATGACAAAGTTACACTAATGTATATTAGGAAACCGGGGCACCCTGCCTCATTTTATAGCACCAGTGAACCTCTGCTTTCTTAACTAACTACACAGGCGTGGCTGAGGGACATCTTAAGGATTTTAAGGGCCCTAGGCCAAACGTATTTAGGGGGCCCCTGTGCGAATCACCTTTAAATTTATGATTCAATTTCAGCTCTCTCGTGTCCTCTTTGCCCAGATCACAAATAGTGCACAGACACCCTGGTTCAAATTCTAAATGTGTTTATAGTTAATATTCAGGGATAGTGATGTATTTTTCCAATATTGTAATATAGTAGAGGCTCACTAATACTACTGCAAATAATCACTGTGACATCCTCCCATTTCTCATATCTGAGATCCTGTTTGGATCTAATAGAAACATTTTTTATGGATGTTGCATGAAACAAAAACACATTTGTCATAAAATGTCTGTAACAGACTCTCACACATTACCCAGACTTAAGATAAATTAAAAGAAAATGATATTTGCAACAATCTGTTTAAGAATTATTCAAGGTAAGCAGGGCAAGACTCTCTGCAGAACAGAGCTGGCTATACGGGTGGGGGGGGGGGTCACTCTACTTTTCAGAACTGATAATCATTAGTTCATTTATCAGTTCTGAAGATGGTCTCCTGGATACGCAGGGGGAGGAATGTGCATAGATGTCCACCATGTGTGCTTTTGGAATAACTAATATAGGTTAGTTATTCTGAGAGCACACATGGTGCTTTTAGGCTTGTTCAGGCTTTAAATGAGATGAAAAAACTATGAGGTCTCTCAAAGGCCCTTGACTGATGTAATTAAGGGTGTGGCTTAAAAACATTTGAGCTGAAAATCTGTGCTTAGCATAGTGTTCCACGCGATTGTTATTGTGCTGCCTCTGTCATTGCATCTAGATATGTTGTATTTATATAGCGCTCGCTGCCCCTGATGGGGTGTTGAAGCACTTTTTCGGCGAGTAGCACGCTACTCCGGAACCCATTAAGATTAGTGTTGAATTAGTATAGTGAAATATGAAATTAATTTGAGTGGTGGATATGTTAGTCTGTTATTTGGATTGAAAAGGATTGTGGAGGGATAGAAGAGGGAAGGATTTAGAAATATATATATTTTTTTATATAAAACTCTGCACAACTATCCTTCTAGTAGGGAAAGGTAGCATCTGCAAGAATTTCCTTGGGGATCTCAAAATGCCAAAGCATGAACCTGCCAATTTTTGGACTTGTGTCTCCATCGTGAAATTCAGCATTTATTTGAAAACACTTATGTTAAAGGCCCCAGTTATGTGGTGTTTTGCACAAATAAACCTACATTTAGACATGTGCTCCACTGCAAGCACTGCTAAACTGATTGAAAAGCAGAACTTGCGTGCAAAGAGCCACTGTTACTCCTCCATGCTGGTGCCATTCCACCTGTTGCCCTAATGACAGCTACACTGGGAACCGAGACAGTAAGCTTTTATAGACAATTCACCAACCATCAGCTTAGTCACCACCTCCCATTGACTCTTATCCCTTATAACGGAGTGCAGAAAGAATAGGTACGCTCTAAGGGATACAAACATACAAAGGGGACCAGAGGCAAGGAGTGTGATGGTGCAGATATCTTATCATAGGGAGGCAGTCCCTCCTGGTAGATTTGTGTGTATGTGTTGCTGGGGAAGAGACACTCAAAATGGAGAGCATTGTCCCAAAATAGAGAGCAATGTCCTAATGCTTGACTGGATGTCCTAATGCTTGACTGGAGTACCTTTTGCTTATTCGCCATTTTCTTTTTTTTACTTTAAATCTCAACCCGTCCCTTCTCAAATGCGTTACTGATTTCTGTACCAATAACTCTTTTAATGCACCATTCCTTAGTCTATGTAAATCATGACTGGGAGATGGTGGTGGCCTACCAGACAACAAAAAATACCTTTACTACAGCCGGAAAAAAAATCTAATACTAATATTTCCTGTCCCTTTTTTGTGGAAGTGTCGTTGGTTTCAACTGCTTCCAATATCTTTACTCTTCTGGAGAATTATTTCAGGAAATAGCCCAATAACTGTCCGAGAAACACTTGGTGCAACAGCTGTAAACTAAGCAGGCTACTACGGGTGAGACTTCCAGTGCTTTTGGCAACAGTTGGCATGATGTCCCCAGAGGCACCCTCTTCCCCCGCAGGCATACAAAACAGGAATCTCAGCTGGACATGTAAAGATTAAAGTCCAATACCGAGACAGTCATCAGAAGAATCTGTGAGTGTAAAAAAAACTGCAGACTTACCTTGCTCTAGCGAGACTGTCCTCCTGAAGGTTCAATACAAGGCTGTTGTAGCTCAGATACACTTTGTTTTGTAATTTTGCAATCGTTTTTCCAATATATAATACAACAAGTAACATTATACCTAGAACAAGCCAGGACAATTGGCTTTGTCAATGGTTGTTAGTTTCATAAGATAAATAAGCAACAACTATGGCTTTGTTGAATCTAATATTGAAGATGCTTCAGTTCTGAAATGATGAGACTGTGAAAGAACCATAGCAAGTCTCTTTGAAGTTCTACCTTTGCTTTGAGCAGTTGCACTGCTGCAGATTTAAGATTTACCCTGAGGGTGAGAGCAAAAATGAAGAGCCCGATTGGGACCCGTCTCAGCACCTGCTATTAAGAACTGCAGGTGCTGAGCACTGGCAGGACCTGGACCACTTAAAGCCCTGGGCTTGCTGCATTCTTTTTGTAAATAGAGCGTGGCTGCTGGCAGATTGTGTGCATTTTTTAAAGCACACATGTCAATTGCAGCGCAGTGTATAAGCATGACAGGCGCTGCAATTAACATGAATCTTTAAAAAAAATGCACACAATCTGCCCGCCGCAACGCTCTATTAAGAAAGGGCACCTAGCAAGTCCAGAAACATGATGTACGCTTTCACTATCACTAACATATATTAGTGTTTGTAAAAGCACACGTCGTGCTTTAAGGCTTGCTGCATGCCTTTTGTTAATAGAGCGCGGGAGGTTGCGTGTTTTTAAAAAAGTTTTCATGTTAATTGCAGCACCCAACATACTAATACATGGGCTGCATTTAAGATGAAAACTTTCAAAAAGGCACACAATCTGCCTGCAGCCACGCTCTATAAACAAAAGGCATGCAGCAAGCCTAAAAGCATGACTTGTGGCTTTCACAATCACTAATATATGTTAGTCTTACTGCTGCCCTTTCTTCATAGAGATCGGCTGGGGCAATTGGTTGCTTTTTTTAAAGTATTCATGTTCATTGCAGCGCCCGTCATGCTTCTACAGGTCGCTGCGATTACCATGAACACCTGTCTCTCAGGGGATGTGCTGTGTGGGTGCGCGCGTTATAGAAGCCACTGCGCGCTCGGAGTGTCATAGGTGCACGCTCGCCCAAGCACGCACCTTCCGGGGAACAGCGCTCCTGACATGTTCTATAACAACATTTATGACATCACTTAGGACATCTCAAATGACATCACTGATGACATCATCCAATGCGCATGTTAGTTTGTTTTATAGTTTACACAGTGTCGGGTAAATACCATATTACTTTTCTACCTAATTTTGTACAGCCTGTGCCCAGCTAATGGGTGTAAGTGTTTAACCCCGTCAGCGCCCCGCCCTTTCCCCGCCCTGTGCCGGGCGTTGCATTAGCGGGCGGGGTTCATGACGAGATAGTCTCGTCATGGGCACAGCGCAACCGTGCTCCATGACGAGACTATCTCGTCATGGGCACTGAAGAGGTTAAAGACTAATGTGCTTCTAATGCATCATAGGTGTGTAGAGGTATTGAACACGTTATGATTCTTTGTATTAAAGAGTAACTCTTTGTGCAGATGATAGGTGATGGCGTGTGTTCAGCATGTTGAACACAATGTTTTTGGTTCTGTAAAAACGTTTCCACAGACCAAAGATTCTACGTAGTAGACACTAAGGGGCTTATTTACAAGAGGCCGGCACCGTCAGAGCTGCACTTTTTTTGATGCTCTGGTGGCACAGTCCTCTCAATCATATCCATGAGGCAATGCAAAACCACCCTGCGTGGCTTTGCATGGCCTCATAGATATAGAGTAAGGAGTATGGAGTAATGGAGAATGGAGTAAGGCAATATAGCGCAAAGTGCTGCCTTGCCTTACTCTGTGTCAATGAGGCATTCCATGGATGCCACAACCATGGATTTTGACGCTGCCCCAGATTTAAAAAATCATGTAAAGTTGAGGCAGAGCCAAAAGATCATGCCTTCCCAGAGCAGGCATAATCAAGAGAATTGTTTTAATTTCTCTGTGTTATTTCTTCTTTCCGTGTAGAATGAGGAAAACACCTCTTTGTATTGTTTTTTGTGCAAAAAAGTGCACCATCCTGCTAAAAACAATCCTGCCAACAAGGCAGACAGACTCGCACCATGGTGCAAGGGTGCCTGCGCTGGTGTTAGGCGCCAAATTGCGCGCCTGCAACGGCTGAAAGGACAGGGATGCACTGTATCTCGTATATATGATCCATTCCTGTCTTTTCAAATAGGTTTAGGGCAGCACAGCAAAAAGACTTGTGGTGATGCTCTAAGCCCTCTTTTTGTAAATGAGGCCCCCAGTATTGTAAGTAGCCTTGAGCTATTAGAAAGCATGACAATTCCTGCATAACATAGAAGACTGTGTGCACCAGAGATTAACCTATGCACATGTGCTTCTTTTGCTTCAGAAGGTGGGCTATCTGTGATGTTTTTACCACACTATGAAGGATGCAGCTAGTATGACCTTTAGCATCTTCAGATGTTGGGTATTTTTCAATGAATAGTGTCTCTTTGAACAGATTTGGCATAGAGTGCAAACTGTGCTTAGTGGATACTTCTAATACTCTGTGGCCCCCACCCCCCCAAGCCTTTTTGAATCCCAGAGACTCCATCCTCGTGGCCAAAACGCCACCACTACAAGAGCTTTATTAGTGTTGTAAAAAGGGGTGTGGCCTCTGAACACCTCTCTGCAACGCAGCTCTCTGGCGCATACTGGAGGTACCTGGTGGGCTAGTTGCCCCCCAGGGACCCTCAGGATTGAGGAGGAATTAATTCTCCAACTTAAAATGTGCCACAGGGCGTGTGTGCAGACATGTTACCTCAGGCCACGCCCCTTTCCTTCACCATTGTGCAAATGTGCCCCGTGGAGAGTTGTAAGTTGGGGAATTAATTCTCTTTCAATACTGAGGGTCCCTGAGGGCAAACTAGCCCAGCAGGTATCTACAGTATGAGCCAGGGAGCTGCGTTGCAGACAGGTGTTCAGAGGCCACGCCCCTTTTTACACCTCTCTGCAACGCAGCTCTGTGGCACTTACTGGAGGTACCTAGTGGGCTAGTTTGACCCTAGGGACCCTTAGGAGTCAAGGGGACTTAATCTCTTAACTTAGAACGGCCACAGGGCGCGTTTACACAGTGGTGAAGGGAGGGGACGAGGTGATGTGTGCAAACACGCCCTGTGGCGCGTTTTAAATTGGGGAAATAATTCCCCTTTAATCCTAAGGGACCCTGGGGGCCAACTAGCCCATCAGGTGCTTCCAGTAAGCGCCACTGCGCTGCGTTGCAGAGAGGTGGTGCAGGCCGTGCCCCTTTTTACATCTCTGTAACGCAGCTCTGTGGTGCTTGCTGGAGGTACCCAGTGGGCTAGTTGGATCCTAGGGACTTTCAGGATTCAAGGGGACTTAATCTCCCAACTTAAAATGGCCACAGGGCGCGTTTACACACATGTCACCTCAGGCTTTCCCCCTCCCTTCACCAGTGTGCAAACGCACCCAGTGGCGTGTTTTAAGAGGTAGTCTTAATCCCTCTGCCCTATTATGTACTAGGGGCTTACAGAGGAGGTCATGCTAATCACAGGGGTTCCCCAACGCATAGTGTTGCCTAGTGTATGTAGGTGTTTTCACTGTATTCTAAGTGTCTTTTAGCATACCACTGGCTCTAGGCCTGGTTAGTCAGAGTCAGTTAACACCAGTACCCGTCTGAAAAAGTTGTGGGCACAGGATGATTTTGTAACAAGGCCTCTTTCTGCTCCTCTGTTTGTTCTTTGTGCACATGTCTTGATTCTTCCTGCACTTTTCTTCGTCTTTGAGGACTTCTGTTGCTTCTTTCTGCATTTCTTTTTTTACTTTCTGTTCGTTTTTTCTTCTTTCTTCACATGTCCTACCTCTGTAGGCATAGTTAGAAACTAGCATTTAAAAAACCTTTGAAATTCACTTAAAAAACCATATGTTTCAGTTACGTTAAAGTTAGAAATTAGCATTTAAAAAAACCTTTGAAATTCAATGAAAAAAACATAGGTTTTAGGCACGTTATAGTTAGGAATTAGCATTTAAAAAACCTTAGAAATTCACTGAAAAAACCATAGGTTTCAGGGGCGTTATAGTTAGCTGGACATTTCACTCGTACAAAACCATTGAAATTCCCCCGTTATAGTTAGTTCAGCTAACTATAACTCACGCGCCTGCAATGCACTGCTGATGATGTCACATAGTACATCACTCATCACATGGTCAGTGACATCATATGAAGAAGGTAATAGTGTGATACACAAAAAATAAGCAATTCAAACTCAGGTCCAGATTTACTGATGTTCATGCAAAAAAGTGCTGTGTGACAAATTTCCACATAGGGTATAATATAATGCAGCACCAGATTTAGTGAGATTTTCCTTCTGATGACATGACCAGTACTTCTGTTTTTTTCAAGCTTCTTATCTTTCTGCGTTACACTGCATCAAATGTTAATAAAGCTGCCCTTGAGTTACTCAAATAACCTGGGACACACCCTCTCAGAAATTAGATAGTCAGTGTAGTTGGAAAGGACAAGAGTAGGCGAGAGAGTCAGTTACCTGCTTCCTACCTGGGAAAGATGAAACCTTTGCCTCCTTTGATCTGAATCCAGCATCTGTAAATGGGTCTCAAAGGTTTAGAGAAATTTCATTCTGGTGGTTCACCCTCAGATCCTGGACAAGTAAGGGAAGCTTGAAAAAGAAATCAACAAGCTCAGAGGAGGAAGACTTTGCCTGTAGCTCTCTGGAAGCAAGTGGGAGGGAAATATCCGTCTTCTTCATAGAGAAGAGGGCACCTTGGAAGACGATCTCAGTAGGCCCTTAGAACTGGACTTTGGGTGTGGCCTTAAGGAAGCAGGACTAGAATAGCTCTTCTCCCACTTGCATCTGTGGCTGGCATCACCCGCAGATCTCCTAGTAGCTGGAACCATTAGGTTATCTGACCACAAGAATGTACTCAATGTTTGGTCAAAGGTAGTTGACCAGACGTTTGTCTAAGTCCCTGAAACAGAGGGACAAAGATCTCCATCTGTGCCCAAGAACCATGGGTTCCTGCAAATGAGGACACCTGCCTTGAGGAGAAAATCCTTCTCTATTAAATGTACCTAGTAGATAAGGATTTTTGTAAAAACTCATGGTTGGTTGCATAGGAATAGCTATGTACCAGCCTTGCAGCACAAAGTAGTGTAAAGTAGCCCATAGTTACATTTGGGCTAATTTCCAGCGCTCTGGTAAGCAAAACCTAATTCAGCATTTTGACAAGTTTGCATCTCTTCTGCAAAGTGTTAGTAAATCTGCACCTTGGTATACTGCTGGTTCAAAATGAACAGAGCGAGACAAAATTAGCCAAAACCAATTGTGGGGATGTCAAATTAGTGATGCACCTTTTCCTCAGCAATTTCTTTCCTAGATGGCATCTTGGGCCGTGAATCTGCTTAGTAAATACTGTCCAGGTTTCCGTGAGCCTGAGCCTACAATTTTCTGACCTCTTGCTATAAAGCTATGCCTATCACAGAGACGCTGAGTTGCTGCTACTTCATAAGACAGCCCGTAGGTTCTAGAGCACCTCTTGAACCACAAAGAGAGGTCTTTTGTAACAAAGAAAGGAAAAACATCCTGAAAAGTTAATTTTTCATGCAAATATTCTTTCTGAATCAGTTCGTGGTACTGGCATCTTATAGACAGTTCTTAGAGGTTTTTGTAAAAGGACTTGCCAGTGATTCCCCCCTATTGCCACCACTAGTCTCCAGAGTCTTCCGAGTATCAGGCAGCTGATAGCAGGTGAACTTTGAAAGTGGTGGTGTCAGAGACTAGACCATATGTTTGCCTGCACAAGCAAGCGCACTAAGAGGGCATGACTGCTGCAAGGCAAGATTGGAGAGTTTCTTCAGCACTTTTATAAATGGTGCTTTTCTAGCACAATTTCATTAATAAATTGGCCATAAGCCAATAGCTTTTACTAGCATTCCTAAAGGAACACGGATACAATATTTTAAGAATTCATAGTTTGCTAAGATGACTGCCAATTCCTTTTTGCTCATTCCTAAAATGATCGATGGCATGGTCATGCTTTCCTTGTTATTCTTGTTTTTCTGTCTCTAAGCCCTTCTCTTCAGAACCCATTCCTGTTTCTCCAAACTCTTGTTTCTCCTTTATCATTGATCTCCTCATTCCCTCTCCTTGCTTTACTTCCCTCTCTCCTGTTCTCTACTTCCTTTCCTCCAGCTGAAATCCCTTCTCTTTTCCTGTCTATTTAGGTCTTCTTGACATGTCTCAAATATTTCATCCCTTTGTTCCCCTTGCCTTCCCACCCCTTTCTTGCCTCATCTTTCTATATTTATCTTTTATTGCCGTTTCATCTTCTCCCATATTTCCTTCCTACTCTTTCATTTCTCATCTGCCTCATCTAATGCCTTCAATTATTCATTTGTATCAATATCTCTTTCATTTTTCCTGACTAGTCATCATTTTCCATAACTCTCCCATTTCTTTTCCATCCTCAGTTCCTTGCTCTCCTTCACTCTGCTCTCCCCACATGCCTTAAAATCACCCTTCCTCAGTATCATTCAGCTCTTTTCCTCCTCGAACCTTTGCTGCTCTAGTTTATGGTAACCTATTGTGATTCAAAATCTCTCTAAGCTGCTGAGTTTCTTCATCAGAAGCTTCTTCTCTAGTTTTAGTGCCAAGGATAGCAGCTCCAATGATTTAGTCCACTGTGAGTGGCTCATTCCCTCCATCCTCATCCGTCTCCTCAGGAAACGGTGTAGACCCACATTACAAGTGTCGACAATATCGGAGTGCAAGAAATCAGGTTATTGGTTGAGGCTTGGAGAAACCCCCACTGAGGCAACAATACAACACAATACAACGGCATTTGTAGAGAGCACAGGTACTCCCAAGGGAGCGTCCCGGCGCTAACAGCTGGGCTTCCCTAGCGGACGGATAGAAACTAACCACCTTCCCCCAGTCCAGGCACTATATAGGTAGATCTATAGCCTTTTCTGAATGTCCTTTCTGAGGGAGAAAGTCAAAAGTTGGATGGAAGCGAATTCCACAGTTTAGCAGTCAAAAAGGTGAATGATATCCCTATGCGTCGAGACCTAAGGATTCTCGAGATGTGTAGAAGCCTCTGTGAGTTAGACCTGAGGCATCGATTCTAGTGGTAGGCCTTGAGTCTGCATCTCTGGTGCAGCGGTCACTTGTTCTCCAAGGCTCTATTGGTGAAGATTAGAGCCTTGAATCTGATACAACTGGCTACAGTGAGCTAGGGTAGCTGGCGGAGGTGAGCAGACACTGAGTGACGCATCGAGACCTTAAGAATGAGGAGCGCAGCAGCATTGTGGATTATCTGTATCCTTTGCAGAAGGTAAGCTGACAATCCCAGGTAAAGACTATTGGCATAGTCCAATTTGGCAGTAACATGGGCATGGACAATAGTGTTGTGGGAGGTCACAGGCATCAAATGTAGCATTCTTCTCAAAGACTTCAATGTGCAAAGCAGCTGGCTGAGACCCCCTGGACCTGTGGTTCAAGTGACAGAGCTTGATCGAATTTGATATCCAAGTTTCTGACACAGAACAATGGGAAGGTGTGGCTCCTAGTTCGGGCAACCACCAGCCAAGGTGGTCAGGGATTGTACTTGTGACAAAAAAGAAAATGCCAGTTCTATTGAAATTAAGCTTTAGGCAGCTTTCAGCCAACCATTCATCCATTACTTTGAGGCTGTCTCTAAAGTCCTCATCCTGGGCTATCCCCCCCCCCCCATATTTGGCTCTGGAATGTTTCCCGTTCTCTGCCATTGCTCCAAGAAGTGTGGGGTGACAAAAGACTGATGTCAGGTTCCTTTATGTGGGCTGGAAGCAAGGCCTTTGAAGTATAAGTGGGGCAAGGAACAGCCATCTCATCAGGATGGCGCATTCTGCCTACCCCCAATCCCTTTTGTCTCACTATCTGGCAGCAATACACAAACCCCAAAAGCATAGCCATTCACGGTCATGTGACTCATGACACTGCAGAGGCACACAAAATGGTTAGGGCAGGAATTAAGAATTGTGACTTAAATACCACTTAACCATTAAAGAGGATTTAAAACTACAATTTGTTTGAGTCTAACTAAACATGACATGTCTACCTGCTCACAATCAAAAGTTAGCTCTTGTTAAATGTGAAAACCCAATGTTATCTAATGGGAGAGATAGGCATTAGGGTAGTGAAAAACTAATTTAGTTTTTCCACTACCAGTACATGTATAACGTAAACCCACATGTCCTACTTTTTAAACTCAATGCACCCTGCTACATGGGCTTATAGGGCCTACCTTAGGAATGACTTATATGTATTAAAAAGGAAGGTTTACGGCTGGCAAAATGTCAAACTGGCAGTTCAAAACTGCTCTACTGGCTGCAATGGCAGGACTGAGACATGTTTTAAAGTGTTACAACAGAGGATGGTACAATGACTGCTGTAGGGCCACTAGTAGCATTTATTTTGCAAGCCCAAGGTACATGCAGTACCACTTTACCAGAGACTTGCAAGTAAATCAAAGTGCAAATCAGGTGTAGGCCAATGTTACCATGCGTAAGGGAGAGAGCACAATCACTTTAGCACTAGTTAGCAGTGTCAAAGTGCAGAGTGCAGAGTCGTGATGTCCACAAAACCAATTTCAGAAAACAGAAAGGTGGAAGGCAAAATGTTTTGGGGAAGACCACACTAAAGATGTCAAGTTTAACAATGAGCCTTCAGATCATCATGTATGCTAATTGGAACAATGGTGCGTGCAACTCTAGTTTTGAAACTCCTGGGTCAACATTCACGCAATACAGAGGTCCCACTAAAGCTACCCAAAAATTATTTGGAAACGTGTGGAAACTGGACCATAAAACAATTAAAAGAATCAATGTTTTGCTACTTGATGAATACTGTTGCTGCATGGCTCATTTGGAATTGAAGTGTGTTCTGCAAAGGTAGTTCCAGGGGTTTCAAGGAAGAAGTCAGGGGCTGCAGCTGCAACCCCCTGGCAAGCCATAATGATGTCCATGCCATGTGTAGTGTCCTCCTCAGCCTGAGTACACGCTAATGACTATGCCATACACATAGCTTAGTTTTACACATCTTTAGTCATCTGCGTGAAAACTGCTAACCCAATATTGTACATCAGACTTCAATGCAAAATATAAATCCAATAGGATATAATGGGATTTATATTTCGGCAGACTTATATAAATCAGGCCCTTAGTCTTTTGTATTGAAACAGACCAGCATGTGTAGAAAAGGTTGCAATGTACCTGCAATTTGCTTCAAGTTCTAACTGATCATAACCTTTATTTAAATCAAGGTGAGAGACGACCTTTTCACCATTTGTGTGATCATGTCAGCAATATGTAGACCATGATGTATGTCAACGCATGTTGTGTGCAACTCCTTCACTGTCCTTTTAGGCCCTACTGTTATGGGAGTAACCCACAGCGTTCGATTAACTCTCAATAATATCATGCTTAAGTAACACTTCAAGTTCTTTTTCAAGTTCTTTTTCAACAGCTTCTTGAAAATGAAAAGCAATTTGTCTATGTCTCTGAGCAACAGGACAGACGTATCCATTAATATGCAAATTTACTTTCATAGTCTTAAGTTTTCCCCCTAAAATTGAAATAACTGAGGGAACTGACTTTGTATTTCGTGGTGAGCATTCATGTTTTAATTCACAGACATCAGTCCCATATCAGAATCTGTGCAGAAACTGATAGACAGGCACTTGACGCTGTGCCCTGACGCACATGGATGGGTGCTTGTACCTTTCTTCTCTTGTGTTTCATTGTCGCTACAAATAAACCTTGACTTAATAAGTGCATCAATGCAGCAGAAGTATACACTTGGGTTTTCGATAGCGCAAGTTGCAGCAATGGAGATAGTTCATTGTATTGCTGCTCCGGCATAATGTTTATCGAAGCACCACTGCCGATAATGAAAGATATCGTACAACCATTTACTTTCAGTGTAATCTTCGGACAGTGTTTGAATGAATTTGGTTTTTTGATATAATGATCTTACTTTGACTGAAATTTTGCTTCACAAGCAGCCAATCCAACATGCACACGCTTTTCCTTTTCAGAGGTAAGCATCAACATGTCACAATAATTTTCATCACTTTCACTTGATACTGAAGAACTGTTTAGATGATGATCAACTTCTTTATGTGTCAATTTGTCTCAACTGATGTTGCTGCTTGGCCTCGTGGGAATGCGTTGAACGTTCCTTCTGAAACATTCTGGTGGTCATTTTGTATTTCACGCTATGATGCACTTATGTTAGAAATGGGATTTCTGGTTGGCTAAGGTTTGCACCCAAGCCAGGCAGAAACCACCTCTCTAGTCAGGACAAGGGAGTTACGCTCCTAAAATAAACCCTGCTCACCCCGTGGTAGCTTGGCACAAGCAGTCAGGCTTATCTTAGAGGCAGTGTGTAAAGCATTTGCACAAAGCCAACAGTAATACAATGAAAGTACTACAAACAGACACCACACCAGTTTTGGAAAAATATCCAATATTTTTATATAAACAAGACCAAATACGATAAAAATCCACAATACAGTACTTCAAAAATAGTTACTTCTCAAAATGTCTGTAAGTTGCAAAATACGTTGAGAAACACAGTTCGTACAAGTAGGTAGCTCGGTCCGAGCCTACAGCGATGCTGAAAATAACAGAGTCTCGCAGTTCCCGCAGACCGCGTTGGTATGGACCAGCAACAGCGGGACAGATTCGTTCACAGGCCCTTTCTTAGGGCGGCTCACATGGGTGTGCGAGTCGGTCTTGGCATCCGTCGCGGTTGTGATGCAAAATGGAAGCGGTGCAAGGTGCGGTGTCCCTCGATGCAGTGCGAGCAGCGGCTCAGTGACGATCATACAGATGGCGTCGGTGAGACTAAGGCTTGCGGTGCAGGGGGAGTCGGTGCTCGATGCGGTGCTGGCAGGTTGCGTGCAGGTGACAGAGCCGGTTGTGGTGTTCGTCGCGGTCACGGTGCAAGGTGGAAGCGGTCCAAGGTGCGGTGTCCCTCGATGCGGTGCGAGCAGCGGCTCGGTGATGATCGTGTAGACGGTGTCGGTGAGACCAAAGCTTACGGTGCAGGGCGAGATGGTGCTCGATACGGTGCTGGTAAGTTGCGATGCAAGCGACAAAGCCAGTTCGCGGGAATTGGCGCTGGCCGAGCCGGACAGCTGGGCGTGACAAGTCGGGCACGGGTGTCGAGCCAGCAAAGTGAAGCGAGGCAATGCAGGTTGCGGTGACTCTCGATACAGTGCAGGCAGCGGCTCGGTGACGGAGTCGGTGACACCAAGGCTTGCGGTGCAGGGCGAGTCAGTGCGGCCTGCGGTGCCTTCACGACACAAGGCCAGCGACGGAGTCGGTGACGGAGTTGGTCACGGCTCCCTCTTCTCTGTGGCTACTGAAACAGCGGTTCCAAGAGCAGTACCCAGAGGTTGGTGAAGTCTTTGCAGTCCCTGAGACTTCCTAACAGGAGGCCAGCTCGGTTCAGGCCCTTGGAGATACTCAGCACAAGTAGAGAAAGTTCAGTCCAGTCCTTTCACTGCCCAAGGCAGAAGCAGCAACTGCAGGCCAACCCAACAAAGCAACAACACAGCAAAGGGGCAGTTCTCCTCCTGGCAGCTCTTCCAGCTCTTCGTCTTGGCAGGTTCCTTCATTTCAGCGAGATCTAAATTCTTGGGATCAGGGTCCCACTACTTATACCCCAAAATCCTTTGTCCTCTGAGGGCAGAGGAGCCTTTGCCTAGTCCAAAACCAGTTCTGGTCAGTCCTGGAGCACTTTGTTTACATGACTCCTTCTTTCCTTTCAGAGTACAGGGCAGAGACATCAGACGCCCCACAGGAGGTGGAGCCAGCATTGTGGAGGAAAGGCACAGCCCTGGAGCACTCTGTTGACATGATTCCTTCTCTCCTTTCACAGTGCAGGGCAGAGACATCAGACGCACTACAGGGGGTGGAGCCAGCACTGTGGGGGGGCAGGCACAGTCCTATTCAGGTCCCAGGTGCAACTCTTCCCTCCTATCTAGATGCAGATATCTCTATTCACCACTGGGCGGACTCACCCTGTCTCCTGGAATTCTCCAGCCCTGTCACTCAAACTCAAGACAGGGAATACACAACCTAGCAGAGGCAGGTTTGGATAGTTAGACAAGAAAATACCTACTTTCTAAAAGTGGTATTTTCAAACACAGAATGTTAAAACCAACTTTAATAAAAGATGTATTTTATCATTCTGAGTTCAGGCATACTAAATTCGAATTTCTACCAAGTTTCCTGAGTCAGTTAGGATTATAAGATGCAATAATCAAACTGCCCATTCTGGCCTATGGAGAACAGGTAGCCTTGCAATAGTGAAAAACGAAAATGGCTGTAATTCACTATTAGGACATGCCACACACACCAGGGCATGTCCTACCTTTCACATACAATGCACCCTGCTCACAGGGGTACCTTGGGCCTACCTTAGGGGTGACTTACATGTAGGAAAGGGAAGGTTTAGGGACTTGCAAGTGTGTGCACTTGCCAAGTCGACATGGCAGCCCCAGGCTGCACACAGGCTCTGCAATGGCAGGCCTTAGACACACTTTACAGGCTGTTTGCGTGGGTGGCACAATCCAGTGCTGCAACCCACCAACAGCATTTGATCTATAGGCCCTGGCACTCACAGTGCTCTTTACTAGGGACTGACACATAGATCAAATAGGCCAATCATGGAAATACCAATCCATACACATTTTAGACAGAGCATGTGCACTTTAGCACTGATCAGCAGTGGTAAAGTGCCCAGAGTCCTAAAACCAACACACACAGGTCTGGAAAAAATAGGAGGAAAAAGCAAAAGGTTTAGGGATAACCCTGCAAAAAGGGCCATTTCCAACACAACCTCCTTCCAGCCTAAATCCAGGGTAGACCGATCCATACCTCGAAGGACTTCCCTGCTTGGGGTGACAGAACATGGAACCTGGCCTGCCACAGCAGGGTTTCATTCCCGTTTTATGCCTCCCTGAACCTAGTTGGATCCCTCTATCCATACTCTCAGGGCCCACTAAGCTGACCCATGGGGAACCCTTCTCTTCACCTGTGAACCCCATCTATGCAGCGCCTAAACTTACTTGGCTCCCAGATGTGTCCCAACAGGCCGACAGCGCCCACATGGCCAACACAGTGGTGTGGCCCAGTCCACCCTCGGGATGTGACTCCTGTCCCCCTCCCAGGGGTGACTCTGTCCACCAGGACAGCAAGCCACAGTGGCTACCGACAGTTGTCAGTGGGGAGACCCAGGCCTCATGCCTCTCAGGGCTCTCAAACCTCTGTGGTGTCAGAGAGTGGGGGCAGTAGCCCCAGGTGCCTGGCACACCATGTCCACTCTCCCTCTTGTCAGGTCAGGGATGACATCCTGGCACTGACCCCCCAGCCCAGGGTCTGTACCCTGCGGCTGAACAAGGGACTGGAGTGGGCTCTCCCACACCCGGCCCTCCTCCTTGGGGCTCTGTACCCTCCCACCTGGAGCGGTTCCCCCTTCCAGAATTGTCAGGGCACCTTTGGCAGGTGTCCTGCACCATTCGCCCACCAGTTCAGGGGTGCTATCCTGCAACTGGTACTCCAGCCCAGGGTCTGTACCCTGAGGCTGTACAAGGGACTGGGGTTGGCTCTCCCACACCCGGCCCTCCTCCTTGGGGCTCTGTACCCTCCCACCTGGAGCGGCACCCCCAGAAGACCAACTGGTAGGGGGACTGTAAGCAGTCACCCCTCCCTCCAGGTCAGGGGGGACACCCTGCACCTGGCCCTCCAACCCAGGGTCTGTACCCTTAGGCTGGACCTGTGCCTGGCAACCCAGGACTTCCGGGGGAGTACACCAACCCTCACAAGGGAAACACACTCCTCATGAGTTGGGCGAGAGTCTGCCTGGTGCAGGTCTCCAGCCTCCTGTCAACCTGACAGAGCATGAAGACCCCCAGGTCAGCAGTGGCCTCACCAGGGTCCGTCCCGGGAGCTATGACCTCAGAGCTGGCAACCCCTGACCCACTGGTGCTTCCAGAATTATCAGGGGAACCTGTGGCAGGTGTCCTTCCCAATTCTACCACCAGTGCAGGACCTCTCTCCAGCAACTGGTCTACCAACCTAAGGGTCTAAACCCTCAGATTGAACCGGGGTCAGAGGCGAGGACCGCCTCTCTCTGCACCCCCTTCCAGCTTTCTGCACGCTCCCACCTGGAGTGGTACCCCTAGAAGACAACCCGGTCAGGACACTGCTTACAGTCGTCCTTCCCTCCAGGTCAGGCAGGACCTGAACCTGGCTTTCAAAATCCAGGGACTAAACCCTGCAGCTGAGCACCTGCCGGCGCACCAGGACTTCCTTGGGAGCACGCATGCCCCCCTGAGGGTAACACATGACTCATGTGTCGTGTGATAGTCTGGTGCAAATCTCCTAACCTCTGTCCATCTGACAGTGCACGAAGATCCCCCAGGACAGAAGTGGTGTCACCATGGTCCCTGCTAAGAGGCTCAGCCCTTCTGGCTGGCCCCTGACCCACTGGTTCTCCCACTGGGGAATGCATCCCCCTCTCACCCCTCCATCTGGCCTCATGCACTCTCCCAACTGGAGCAGTGCTGCCGGACACCAGAACCGGTGGGATGCTAATTACAGCAGCCCCCCCCACTTCCCCACACAGTAGGTGCCTCTTCCCCAATACACCTCAGGGACACTGAGCACACCTTGAGTTACCTCAAAATCCTGAACCCCCAGGTGTATGTCAGCCCACTCCTTGAAGCAGGGCACCCAATCTGTGTGTGTGTGTACCACACCCTCAGTACTAGACACTACATTTTTGCTGCCACCATCTGGGCTGGACCAAGCCGTACCGGCTTCCCAATCCAGCTCTCTCATTTTAAGCTCATGATCAAGATCATCTTCCTTTCCTCCATGGCCATTCTTTTGTCTTCTATTTTCCTCTCCATCCGGAGCGTTTCCAACTCAAACTTCCTTGCTTCCCACCTGTCTTTCAGCTCCTCTGGGGACAAGCTACTGCTGCCTTGCCTGGCGGGATCCCCCCCTCCCAAAAGCACATCCACGCTAGAAATCGGCTCCTCCGCCTCTCCACTGAGATCACCAGATTGTCCACTGGCGTGTCTGGCTGCTACCCAGGCCCTCAGCGCCTTTTCTAGCTCCTCCTTCCTGGTGAGGTCTCTGACCTGGACTTTCAGGTTCTTGCAAATCGATCTTAATTCCCTGACAGTGTAGGCTTCCAATCGATCCTCCTCAAAGGCAATTTCCATTGATGCAAGTGATGACGCAAATGATTCAGGCATGTTGAAGCAAGTTTAAACTGGCAAGATCAAAAACTAGGCCAAAAAGAAAAAGAACCTGTACGTGGTACATAGTGGTCTGCGATATGGTAGTAGTGCACACCAATCACTGTAAGGCAAGTGCAAGCACGAGTCCTATCCTCACCACTAGCAACTAATGTTAGAAATGGGATTTCTGGTTGGCTAAGGTTTGCACCCAAGCCAGGCAGAAACCTCCTCTCTAGTCAGGACAAGGGAGTTACACTCCTAAAAGAACCCCTGCTCACCCGCTTGGTAGCTTGGCACGAGCAGTCAGGCTTATATTAGAAAGAACTATTGATGGACAGAATGCAGAACAATGTCATACATTCACCCCAGTACAGAGATCTGGGCCTAAATCCATCGTTTTTTTGCTCACCATGCCATTCCAGTTTGGACCCAGCCATATGCAAATCAGTCATGACCCTGTGCCCAATGGAAACAGTCCAGCTCGAACTGCCAGGCCAGGTCCTCCCTGGACAGGAAACAAGCATCCTAGGACCGGTTTCGGGGTTTCACCCCTCTTCAGCCAGGATAGCTTGATTCCAGTGGCATGGAGAGCACGGGACCCACGCCTGAGCATACCCGTCCCACTTGGGGTGACAAATGCAAAAAGAACTATTGATGGACAGAATGCAGAACAATGTCATACATTCACCCCAGTACAGAGATCTGGGCCTAAATCCATCGGTTTTTTGCTCACCATGCCACTCCATATTGGACCCAGCCATATGCAAATCAGTCTTGACCCTGTGCCCAATGGGAACAGTGGGAACAGTCCACTAGTTACTTCTCAAAATGTGTTTAAGTTGCAAAATACGATGAAAAACACAGTTCGTACGAGTCGGTAGCTCGGTCCGAGCCTAACGCGATGCTGAAAACAACCGAGTCTTGCAGTTCCCGCTGACCGCGTCGGTATGGACCATCAATACCGGAACAGATTCGTTCACAGTACCATTCTTAGTGTGGCTCACACGGGTGTGCGAGTCGGTCTTGGCATCCGTCGCAGTTGCGATGCAAAATGAAAGCGGAACAAGGTGCGATGTCCCTCGATGCGGTGCGAGCAGCGGCTCAGTGACGATCGTGCAGACGGCGTCGGTGAGACCAAGGCTTGCGGCGAAGAGCAAGTCGGTGCTCGATGCGGTGCTGGCTGGTTGCGGTGCAGGTGACAGAGCCGGTTGTGGCATTTGTCGCGGTAACGGTGCAAGTTGAAAGCAGTGCAAGGTGCGGTGTCCCTCGATGCAGTGCAAGCAGCGGCTTGGTGACGATCGTGTAGACGGTGTCGGTGAAACCAAGGCTTATGGTGCAGGGCGAGATGGTGCTCGATGCGGTGCTGGCAAGTTGCGATGCAAGCAACAGAGCTGGTTGGTGGGAATTGGTGCTGGCCGAGCCAGACAGCTGTGCGGGACGAGTCGGGCATGGGTGTCGAGCCAGCAGCGACCGTGTCGGTGAGCCCAGGCCAGCGAAGTGAAGCAAGGCGATGCAGGTTGCGGTATCTCTCGATGCGGTGCAGGAGGCGGCTCGGTGACGGAGTCGGTGAGACCAAGGCTTGCGGTGCAGGGCGAGTCAGTGCAGCCTGCGGTGCCTTCAGGACACAAGGCCAGCGACAGAGTCGGTGACGGAGTTGGTCGCGGTTCCCTCTTTTCTGTGGCTACTGAAACAGCGGTTCCAGGAGTGGTACCCAGAGGTTGGTAAAGTCTTTGCAGTCCCTGAGACTTCTTAACAGGAGGCCAGCTCGGTTCAGGTCCTTGGAGATACTCAGCACAAGTAGAGAAAGTTCAGTCAAGTCCTTTCACTGCCCAAGGCAGAAGCAGCAGCTGCAGGCCAACCCAACAAAGCAACAACACAGCAAAGAGGCAGGTTTGGATAGTTAGACAAGAAAATACCTACTTTCTAAAAGTGGTATTTTCAAACACGTAATGTTAAAACCAACTTTACTAAAAGATGTATTTTATGATTCTGAGTTCAGGCATACTAAATTCGAATTTCAACCATGTTCCCTGAGTCAGTAGGGCTAATAAGATGTAATAATCAAACTGCCCATTCTGGCCTATGGAGAACAGGTAGCCTTGCAATAGTGAAAAACGTAAATGGCTGTAATTCACTATTAGGACATGCCACACACACCAGGGCATGTCCTACCTTACACATACAATGCACCCTGCCCACAGGGGTACCTTGGGCCTACCTTAGGGGTGACTAACATGTAGGAAAGGGAAGGTTTAGGGACTTGCAAGTATGTGCACTTGCCAAGTCAACATTGTAGCCCCAGGCTGCACACAGGCTCTGCAATGGTAGGCCTTAGACACACTTTACAGGCTGTTTGCGTGGGTGGCACAATTCAGTGCTGCAGCCCACCAACAGCATTTGATTTATAGGCCCTGGCACTCGCAGTGCACTTTACTAGGGACTGACACATAGATCAAATAAGCCAATCATGGAAATACCAATCCATACACATTTTAGACAGAGAGCATATGCACTTTAGCACTGATCAGCAGTGGTAAAGTGCCCAGAGTCCTAAAACCAACACACACAGGTCAGGAAAAAATAGAAGGAAAAAGCAAAAGGTTGAGGGATAACCCTGCAATAAGGGCCATTTCCAACAACTTACTTTTTCCTTCACTTTGTAAACTGTCAAAAAATAGTCCCCACAGCCTTTGCATAATTGTCCAAGAGCAGGACATTTACCTTCGTGTGGAAACGACAACCCACATCTAAAACTCAACTTCTTTTTATGTGTAGACATCACTTTCTGTCCTTCAGTCTTTTGTTTTGACTTACTTTTCACACTCATAATGGATTTGCTCTGGGCACCTCAGGCCTCCATGTCAGCAGCTTGTCGCAAAGACGAATCATTTGGAGACGCTGAGACGAAAGGACCGAAGAAAAGAAATTTGACCTGCTGGCTTCAAGAAGTATTGGTACTAGGAAACAGAAGAAGACCCCAAAGAGGTCCCACAAGCCACACAGCAAGACTTCAGTTCCAGTCAATCGATGGCACTCACTAAAGTCCTACACTGAATTTCCCAGCCCTGAGGAAGACCTTCTGAAAATCCTATCGGTCCCCACACGAAGGTCGAAACGCCAAGGGAACCCTTACGTTAAATGTTTTGAAAGTACCAAAATGACTCTTGAATAAGCTAGATTGAGACAGCTTAGACATTTCTAAATTTGACAGTCTTTCCCTGACCTCCTCACTTTGGACCTAGACATATGCTATGCATAGAGGTCGTAGACACTTAAGAGACCCAATACTTGAGAATTACAGTAGGACTGTTCCATTTGATCATGAATATGTTGAATGAATTCAATGTTTTACATCTTATGTTCTTTTAACACTGTACATAGATTCAATTGCATATTGTTTGTTGAAAATTCACTACCAAGACTGCATAACAGTGTTGTTGCTGCCAAAAAATAAACAAAAGCACCAACAAGTAAAGTAATTGCATTTACAAAAGTGCTCCTGGGGTTCTGGTGTTTGCAAAAAGATAACAGTTGATGGCTCTAAATATGCACTAAATGGATTAAATTAAGTAAATCTACACGTGGAAAAAAAGTTAATCTGGGGGTGTAAAGAGTTTACAGAATCCATGGCCCAAAAGGTATTTGTTTTTGCTTTGTTTAGTAGCTTGTCTATCAGCACAATCCCCAGCTCTGGCAGCCATTAGCACTTGCTCCTGACTAAGACTTTCTCTCAGCATTCATTGTCTACATGAATCTGATAAGCATCTGTCAATAACTCTCAGATGCAAAGTTTCTTCATCATTGAATTTATTGTGCATCAATGAAATCATCACATTTCTCTATCCAAGTAGTTCATCTATCACAAATATTTTGCTTTTTAGCATTATCAAAATGGTGGCGGTGGTTTCAGGAAAGCAGCAGCATTGTCACCATTTCTGCAGTGGTTGATGTTGAGGGTGAAGCTCCCTCTGGCTTCCTCAGTGGTTCATCTTGAATCAATTTGTGTGAGCAATATATAAGACCTTGAATTGTGCTGGCCTCTGAACCATTGTAGCTGACTTTGGAAATGACGACATTGGTCCTTACCTCCATTGGAAAAGCAGCATTTCAGTATTCCAAAGATATCTGTGACCGTTGTGATTGTCGCCCACTGCTATGTTCCTGTTCCTACCACCTTCCCAGCCCTTCAGGCAGCTTTACAGGACCCACCAGCATCGAAAACACAAACCCTGTGCTTTTCCTCGGTTGAGGCACCTGGTGCTGAGATCGTACCGGCTCACTTTACTCAAGTTTCAGTGAGTAAATAACTGTTTTATTTGTTGACGTCTCTTTGCATGCACTGAGCATGGCAAACTCTCTGGGAGAGTACTCTCGATTTTCGGGTTACTTATTCCCTAACTTGTCACCAGTTGTAGCGTCTTCCCCAGTCTGGGTACCCGCCAATGTCAACGTCACACACGGAGCTTAGTCTTACACAGCATTATTCGCCTGCATGTAACTGCATACACAACAATCTAAACCAGTCTTCCATATGTTCCACTCTAACCCTTACATCACAGTTCTATGGAGTCCTTCAGGAGCCAAAAGGGTTCCATCATTTCTAACTCGCAAGACACTACACCATAGACATCATTTAGAGTCACCTACTACCTCCGGATTGACCCTTGCAACCCTTGGTACTGCTTTTGCAAACTCATACCTCAGAGGTGGCAAAACCAGTGTGAAGAACACATGGGCGGCTCATCCTTACAAGAGTCGGGGCTCCCCCTTCCTTAATTTCTGCTCATTTTTAATTTCACTAGTAGTGAATAATATTATAGTATTCACTCAATGTATAATAAAAAATAAAGCATGATGAGACAGAATCTTCGATTGCAGCTGAAGCAATTAAAAAGTGCTTTCAAATGTATGCTGTGTGAGTGATGGCAGGCAAATGTGATTGTTAACAGACAGTGTGCCTGATTCACAAAGGGCTTCTGCACTTATGGCGGAGGCCCCAGAGTCGTGGAGGAGTGTCCACATTCGGGACAGAACTTCTGCAATGAGAATTTTAGTTAGAGTTCCCGCCCTGAGTGCGGAGGCTTCCCCGCGACTGTGGGGACTCCTCAATGAGTGTGGAAGCCCTTTGTGAATCAGGCCCAGTGTGTGAAAGAGTCAGGGTTAAAAGTCATAAAGTCATGTGATGTTACTTCCTGTGATGTCATTAAGATCAAAAGATGTGGGATGTATTTTCACTACCCCAGGCATCTTGGTGAATCGATGTCAATGGCACTCCTCTGCTCATGGCCAGGCGTGGCCTGTGCAGGTAACAGCAGTGGGGCGTGGTAACGGAGTGTGGGAGAGTCAATAGACGAAGAGGGAAACTTAAATAAAAAACCCCCAAACCACTTTTTTTTTTAAGTTTCCCTCGTCGTCTGTCGACTTCCTCCTCCGGCCCCACCATTCTCACCTGCAGGGGCCGCGCCTGCTCATTGTCTGTTTTTGTAACAGTGTGAGATCCTTTAACTCCTTCACCCAAGTATACGCTATACCAGTGCACACACCCACTGTGTGTGCATCCACATTGCATAAATGGAAATCGAAATATCTGCTCATCACCCACCTATCTGCACTCCTCCATGGTGCCTTACCCCTCAGTTGGTATCATGTTTTGCACAGTATGCGCTCCTTTAACACCTTTACCAAATGTGTGAACCTCAACAAACAGAAGCAACAATGAACCCTCAAATGATGGGGCATTTAGTGTGCATGTACCTACACACATTATACCACAAGATGTGTCTCTGCAGCAATCAGGTCATATATGCCATTTTGATGTAGGGCAGCGCAGCAAGGCACCTTGGCCTTCCAGGAAATATTATTCAGAGAGCACTTCAGAACCCCGTGTAGTTAGATGTTTGCATAACATTTGTTCACAACTTCAGCAACAGGCAATATTATTTGGGGAGTACTTAACAGAACCCCGTGTAATTAGATGTTCACATAAAATATGTTTTAATTTTCAGGAGCAAGCATATTGACAGCGTAGGCAATAATGAAACCTTTTTTTTTTACTTTGGTTGAGTGCAAACGTAAGGATTAGAACACTGGTCTCTAAGCTTTGAGGTCAGCAACTTAGGCACAAGGTCACATCCCTTAGCTACATACGTCATTTTCTTGAAATAACTCGTAGTACAATATTTTGATACGTTTAAATATATTGCTTCTATTCATGGAGTAAGTCACAGGGACGCACTTTGTAAAATATTTTTCACTTGGACTCAAAATGGCCGACTGACTGTGAGAACACCCACCATTCATGATCGATGCAGTTTGCTCCTAGCACTTTTTAAAAAAAACATCAAAATCTTGCTTCAAATGGAGGCAGTGCAGCAGAACACGACAACATTGCGTGCCAGGGGAGGTGAAGTCCCTAGGGACAGAGTTCAGGCAGCAGAGTCTCGGCTTTACTGATATATCTCTTTTCTGTAAATACTGCATGAGCTCGCAGTCTGTCTCAGACCTCTGTGTATTGTAAACACAGGAGACCTCTGAACAGTTTCTTTAATGCGTGTTAAGGGAGAGGGGTGACAAAATGTCTGCTTAGTGAATCTGTATGATAGGAGGCAAAAAGAACACCAGTGGGCTGGAGAGGGAGGGAGGGAACGGAACAAGGGCGAATATGTATACAGGGTAGAAAAATGGGTGGGGGCACGAAAGGGGGGAATTTCGGAGCAGACAGTGCTAGAAAGGCCATACTCATACATAACTCCCCCGCTTGCACTCAATTTTCTTAGAGTTGCTTCTAAGGCGGACTGGTGCTCCTGGAACATTTACATTATGGAATATTTCATGACTTTCTCTTCAGAAAGTTTTGTAAGTCCAACAATTTTTAGCTAGCATATGATGTGCAATTCACTCAGTACTATAAAGCACCAGCATTAACTGTATAGGGCTGATCGTGGTTAATTTGTATCAGCGTTGGCTTCATAATGATCCATATTCCCATTATAGCTAAAAACAATTAACACTCACTTTGAATGATGATGACAAAAAGCAAAACAAAAAAATCTACTTCGAAACACCAAAATGTTTATGTAGCTGGCAGTATTTTTATCAATAATTGATGACTGGCTGCCGTTTGTATGTATGAAAAATAGATCACTAAAAATGTATTTAAGTTTGTGCGAGAAATGATCTAATACTACTTTTCAGTAAAAAAATGCATTTAAAATGCTATTACCTGCGAAAAGTAATTTAAAGTGATGCTAAGGTTACAGCTTAAATCGAATATCTGCAAATACCCCGTGAAATTAGACAACATGAACTCGTGCCCCATCCATCCACTTGATCACAGGCTCACAAATATGAATTCTCTTACATCAAAGGTGAAGACAGCGTTTTATCCTGCAAAAGAGAGCTTGTTGGGTCGTTTGAAAAAAGTAATATTTGTGAGGTACCTGAACACTCATGGCGAGTTTTACAAAGAGTTCACCCAATGTTAAGAGAGAGTAAATAAGTTCCCTTCACAAGGGTCTTAAAAATGGATGCATTGCTATGCCCGAAGCATTTCCAATGAAAAAGTATATCAAATACGACGGGCTTATTTACAAGAGTATTGCGCCACCCGAAAGTCACTTTTACCAGCGTTCCGGTGGCGCAAGCCCTGCACTACATTTACAAAGTGGCGTTAAGCCACTTTTTGTGGCTTAATGCCGCTTCGTGAATATGGTACCCTTTCACACCGGTATCTGCGTAAAAGGGGCGTGCAATGGGTGTTGCTGTGGGCATCCCACAACAGCACCCACTGCTTTTTGATGCTGCCCCAGATTTACATGGATCTGTAAATCTGGGACAGTGCCAAAAACTAACACCATGCAATGGCAGACATTAGAATGGCGCAACAAGGAGAAACACTTTTATTTTGTTTTGAATAAGGTGTCTCTTCATGCACATAAACAATCATTAAATAATGATGGGTTGCTACTTCTTTGTGTGCTGCAGAATGCAGCGCACTTAGAAGTAACACATCGCCATTATTGATTGTTTATGTGCAGGAAGGCACACCTTCTTGCATATAAACAATCATTCCTTGCAATGCAGACACCCTTACACTATGGCACAAGGATGTCTGTGTTGGCGGTAGGCAGCAAATTTTAGTGCCAGAGCTAGGGAAAATACAGGGGTGCACCATATTGTTGTAACTACGGCTCATCCCTTTGTTTAGGAAATGGCGGAGCGCAGTGCTGCAAAATTTGCCAAAGTGCCACGCTTCACCATTACCTTGTGAATATGCCCCCAGAAGTCAATTAAATGAAAACTTCCATTTTCATTGTGATGTGTTGTGTTTTGTAGTGCTGTGAGGACATTCAAAATTTTCAGCATTTTATAATGTAGCTGAACAAATTAAATGTATTTTTACATGGAATAGAAAACAGCATTAAAATGAGCATGTTTGACGCAATGCATTGTGTGAAGGATTAAAAAAAATCTCAATCCTAGATTTTGAAGGAGTCTACTGAAGATCGATATCATCTCTTTGCATGCGTGACAAAAGCTGCCTTTGCATGGAGCTTAGCAGTACCCTAGGGTGCAAAGGTGAGCCAATGGTGTACAGCTTTTTAATATTTGCACTCACGTTAACTCTTCCAGTACAAATTCTGAAGGATTGCACCCATGTAACGCATGTGATGTTGCATTAAACACATGTTACTGTTAAACCTGGCATCCTTAGAGTGGTTTCCCCTGACTTTTTGCCTTCTGAGCGTCTGTTTTTGACTGCTTTGCTAACTTCTTTTTAATTATCTTTAGGAATCTGGGCACTTTACCACTGCTAACCAGTGCTAAAGGACATGTTGCTCTTTACTTCAAACATGGTAAAACTGCCCACAGTTAGCATGTTTGATTTACTTATTTTATATGGAATAGCACTCATTACAACACATGCGTTTACAACACATGCCATTACAATGCAAGTCGTTACAACGGCGCGTTGTTACATTGCATGCCATTACAACGCAAGTCATAACAACGACTTGCTGTAGGAGGCGCCTGAAATTTGGAATAGTATAATTTACTATTCCAACTCCAGTGTGTGTAACAGTAGGGAAGGTTTTGGATTGAAAATCCAATAAAACCAACACCTTCTGCCCCTACAGCAAGTTGTTGTAACAACTTGCATTGTAATGGCATGCGATGTAATGCCTGCATTGTAATGGATGTTTTCCACCTATATGTCCCTAGTAAAGTGACTGCATGTGGCCAGGATCTGTAAATCATATGCTACTAGTTGGCTTGCACCACTTATTGTGGCACTCACTCAAGTAGCCCTTAAACATGTCTCAGGCCTGTCACTGCAGAGCCTGTGTGTGCAGTTTTAAACTGGCACATTAACCTGCTTGGTCAGCCCAAACCTTAATTTGTATTACACATAGGTCACCCCTAAAGTAGGGTCTGGACAGCCTATGGCCAGGGTGCAGTGTATTTAGAAAGTAGGACATATACTTTTAAGTTTTACATGTCCTGGTAGTGAATTACTACAGCAAGGCCTATCTCTACCATAGGATAACATTGGGATTGCCTTATTACATTTTGTAAGTGTCATTTCCAATTGGGAAAATATGGTCCTCCCGCATTTGGTGTCACTGGAATCACAATTTAAAAACACAACACATGGTGAAGTTGGTTTTCAAATTGCAGTTCTAAAAATGCCACTTTTAGAAAGTTGGCATTTTCTTACTATAACCATTTGGTGCCGTTAGCCTGATCTGGAATACACGTCTGGGGTGAGTGACAGCAGGCTCCTGCCTTCCTACATGACAGCCACAAAAAGAAAGGGTAGGTGTGACTGAGTGGTCATCTGCATTCTGATGAGTCATCCTGAGCAGGATGAAAGGGAGGAGCTTGCACACCTGAAAGGGCTGTGTCCTGTCCCCACATAAAGGATTACATGCCCTCCTTTAGTGAGTCTCGAGTCAGGACAGGAAAGAAAGGGACTCTGTGCACTTCAAAGCATCTCTTTGAAGTCTTCCCCACTTCAAAGGCCCATCTGGGTGTACGTACTGGACCTCTGACACCACCAATTCAGAACACTTCTAGAACTGAATTTGCACTGCTCAGTGGCAACGCATCTCTTTGTGCTGCTCGCATCGCTTACAGACCAGCAGTTCGATGCCAAAGCATCGACCCAATGTTTATCGCTTCTTGACGTTGGATGTATCTTCGATTTTGCGCTGTTCGGAACCGACACATCCCCTACATCTGAGGGATTGCCAGCAAAGCATCGCCTCCTTTGCTCCATTCATTGCCTTCGATGTAGACGCACCCAAGGTACTGTTCAGAAGGCCAAGGCTTGCCCCTGTATATGACTTGCACCCCATGGTGGTTGGCCTGAAATTTTGGATTTGCCACGGTCAAGTGCAGCCAGATAGCCCTTGTTGCCGCCAATTGTTTCTAAGTACCATAGAACACTTTATTCTTTAAAAAATTCATATATCTTCTTCTACTCATTTTGCTCTTGTTTTAATCATAAAAATATAAGCTATTTTTCCAAACTGGTGTGGATTCTTTTTTGTTGTTTTCATTGTGTTATTGGATGATGCGTTGCACAAATATTTTACACATTGCCTCTTAAATTAAGCCTGACTGCTCTGTGCCAAGCTACCGGAGGGTGAGCACATGTTAATTTAAAGTGTGTTTCTGAGCTACCCTGACTAGGTTTGTGGTTTCTGCTTGGACAGGGTATAGACCCCTGCCAACCAGAAACCCAATTTCTAACAGTCATGCAAAACTATATCATGCAGTACCTCTCTTGTCCCATTGTTTCTGCCTTGTTTCACTTGGTTTAAGGATCTGACATAAGGCCCTTGTACTTGATACATAATCATGTCAAATTCAGGAAGTGTCAGTCCACCCCATAAAACACCCATCTTTGTGTAAAATAACAGGAGAAGCCACTTTGCATAGCAAACTTATTTTAATGGTGCACGAGGGTTACTATTTGCTGCTAAAAACATTGAGTTCAGGAAAGTGATATGAGGATGCCATTTACACCATGAAATGCCGCTTTGCAATGCGCTAGTAATTGAACGCACATTTAATACATCTGAGCCTGAATACTTTATCGAACATTCTGCTCAATCTACATAACGCATATCTCAATATAGATGTATATATGAACCAGTACTGTGCCTACGCAGACCTCTTTGAACAACCTGCAGTGATTTTGAATTCTAACAAGTGTCTCAACCTTTCGTCCTTCCATAGTTCATAAAAAGGCTATCACTGAGTTAACAACATAACGTTTGTCATTTACAGTGGTGCAAAATCTTCTTTAGTTAGAGTTGTAGAACAAAAATGATATATTTTTAAATGAAAAGACAAAAGTTTCAAGGCAAGCTAAGGTTACCACTGATGTACGTTGCAACATTTTAAAAAGTCTCAAAAGTATTTTAATGCATCAGTAAAGGTGCTTTTATAGTGGTGTGCACAAGTGGTCAGAGAGCATTAGTTAATTACATTATTTAGCAATAGTATGTGCTTTATTGAAACCGATTTAGGTCAATATATTGCAAGAAACTGTTTGAGTGTTGTAGTCTACACCCATTTCATACTTGAAACTTTGTAGTACATGAATGACTGTGACAAATCCTTGGCGAGAGGAGTTGGCCTAATGGCTACGGCGGTCTACCTCGAATCTGGGGAACTGGGTTTGAATCTCGGCAATAACGCTGAACATCTTGTGATTCTGGGCAAATCACCTGGGGCATATTATCAAGCACGGCGTTAAAATTATCGCCGCTTTAGCGGCAGAAACCTGCTTATTAGCTCATGGTCTGGCATTGTCCATTATGAATATGTATCCTTTCCATTGTTGCCTAGTAAGTAGAATGGAACATTGTGTTGTTCTGAATAATATGACTCCTTTCATGCTGCGTTCACTTCACTTGTTTGTTGCCACCTGCACGTGTGATGCTGCATTAATATTGACCAAATATACATTGCCTTCTAGGAACATACACACTGGTCTAAATTAATAGTCCTTGGTGCAACTGTACATTGATAGGTTTCTATGTACTTTGTGGGTTCAAATGTACATATGTTAGAATAAATCTACATTAGTTTGCCCAAATATACCTACATTCATTAAAATAGATGTACATTTGATTAGGCTTAGTTCGATATGTGACAGCTAGTTATTGAAGTGTACTTTATACCTGCTTCTTAAAGTGATGGCCATTTCATAAAGACTGGGTCGTAACCAGAGTTACAGATCTTGCCGTGGTAATGGCTTTTTGGAGTACTGCATACTTCATGTTTTTGTGATACTGACATAACATGAACTTCTCCTTTAAAAAAAAAACATTCTATAGGTTAATATTGAATGCATTTAACATGTTTTACTTAATTCTCTAACGCTGTTTTTACTATTTTAAAGTACACTTGGGTTAAATTGATTAAAGGACCTTTTGTTTGGAGTAAGTCTGATGCCAGGAAGCGGAAGAGTTTGGTGGCTGGCGCTGCCTTGACATAGGGTGAACTACCCTGTTCAGCCTTGCCCTGGCAGTCCATTTCCTCCATTGAATTCCAGGGTTGTCCTGTCAGGTATGTGGCCTCAGGGAAATTATCATAAAAACACAAAGAAACGGGAAAGAGGAAAATAATTCGAAGGTAAACACAAACCCTCTCTGGGAAACCCTCAGTGTTTTTAAAATTCCCCTCACTAACTAAATAGTAGCATGCTTCATCACAGATCAATGATAGCTGACAGATCTTCCTTCCATTGCCACCGGCCTGCCATGCCTTCTGGTTGTGACATTCCTTCTGGTGACCAATTGTATGTGGTCCCCTCGTGCTATGTAAAGGTGGTGCAACTAACTTTACCCATTTAATCAGAGGTGTACTGTGGTAACATGCCTACACCACTAAACCAGAGCTTTCGCCTTCAGTGGTGACCACTACTTCCCAGGCGCCTACTCGGAGAACCCAGGGCGGCCTCATAGCAGATGTGCATATTTGTCAGTTCTTAGTGCCATTCTGATTGCTGGTAGTATAGTTTCTTCTTTTACATTTTCAGAGGTGCGGCCAGTGCAGGTAGGAGTGGTGAGGCGGGGGGGGGGAGGGTCCGGTAGACGACAGAATAGGGAAATTAAAATTAAAAGAAAAAGAAAACCACTTACCTTGCTTTCACCACATCACTGAGTTGATCATGCGGTGAGTTCAAGGTAAGTGGTTTTATTTTTTTTTAATTTTATTTCCGCTATTCCATCATCTGTTTACTTCCACCCCCACCCACCACTCTTACCTGCACCGGCCGTGGCTGAATTTTCATCATATTTCTGTTGGGGGGACGAGGCTTTCTCCGATGCCTCCAGATTTATGCCTTGAATACTTCTTTTTTCTCCATTTTTATAAATCTTTTTTTGTAACAGAGCAGAACATCATCTGTACATTATCGTTGTTGAATACAGAACTAAGCATTAAAACACTATGGGCCATATGTAGGTAAATTACATTAACCGATTCTTAAATACCGAATTTTACCGATTCGGTATTTATGAATCGGTAAATGTAATGTAGGTAAAAAAATACCGATTCGGTAAGTGTCGGTATTTTAGAATCGGTATTTACCGATTCGGTAATGGTAACTTGTTTCCCATTGATTCCTATGGGCCAGGAGGCCCATAGGAATCAATGGGAAGCCAGTTACCATTACCGAATCGGTAAATACCGATTTGGTAATGGGGGGAGCACAATCAAGGGTGGCAGGGTGTCACAGTGACACCCTGTTGCACCCCTGATTCCTGCATGTGTGCACATGTGGCACACATACATGCCCTAAGGGCATGTATGTCTGCCACATGGCACTCATCTAAGGGCCAAATAATGCATTTCCTAAGACATTCGTCATTTACCACCAACTTTCAGTTGGTGGTAAATAACGAATCCACACTACACCCACACACTCCCCCTACATCTCATTTCAGGATTCGGTATTTACCGAATCGGTAAAATTACCGATTCGGTAATTTTAACGATTCGGTAAATTACCGAATCCTGAAATGTCCCCCCTACATACCGAAAGCCTGAATACCGGTCGGTAACGTGATTTTTACCGAAAATCGGCCGTTACCGACCGGTATTGGGCTCTCTACATATGGCCCTATGCCACAGGTTAGCATTGTTAGTCAGTGCTAGGGTCTCTGTCTCCTTCAACCACACATAATTGATGTTCCCATCAGTTAGTCTCTGAATGGATCACAGTAAGAATTGTTTCATCCACTGGAGGCATACATTGATTCCCCCTGTATTCGTTCTATTTGTTCCACATTTTCCCCCACTTTTTCGCGAACCCTCTTTTCACAAAGAGTGCTTTCTCTGCCAACATACACAAGTCCATATCTCTCTTCCTGTCTCAAACTGTGGGCGGTTGGACAGCTCCCGAGTGGTGAGCTAGTTTGCGTTTTGCCAAGGTTTAGTCTGCTCATCCCAGGTTTGTATCTTCCCACACATTTAGGAGGCACCATTTAGGCAAAAGTGTAAGCTCTTCTCCCACCACCCCGACAAGCATGACACTGTTGCCTGCCAATAGTCCTGAATCACCTGACATGTCCATATTATAGGGTAGAACAGACCCACCCCCCACATTTCCTATTACAGGTTGCGTCCGCCCTACGATCCATTTTCACAAGTGTCACGCATGAGATATATGCTCTATGCAGTATTTTCAGCTGGACTAGTTGGAAGCGGGCCCTAATGGCTACTTCCCTCGGGGATGCTAGAGCTTCAGGCCAATCTTCCTCTTGTAAGTCAGCTATGTCTAACCCCCAGTGATCTTTCAGGGCTGTAAGAGTGTCTGGGAGATTGTTAATCAACTGTCGGTAGGTGAGCGAGATTGCCTTTCGGTACAAGTGTTCCTTGAGGAATCTATATTTCAGAGGTGACGACTCCGGGAGCTCAGATCCCCAAAGCATTGCTGCTTGTATAAAATGTCGGATCTGGAGGTAGTGAAAATGTTCAGTCCGGGCCAGTTTATGTGTTTTTTGTAGTTGTTATAATGAGAACATCTCCACCCCTGTGTGAAGGTGCCACAACCTCGAGATTCCTATTAATTCCCATTTGGCAAAGCCTTTTCTCATTCCTGAGGTACCCAGCTGTTGGGATTGCCAAAGTAGTGTGGCTTTGGTGAGCTTCTTTTTCCACCCTAATTTGGACAGAGCTGAGTGCCATTGGTGAACCGTGACCGCCGTGGGACCCTCCAATGGGAGCCGTCGTGGTTCAGTATAAAGTGCGTGGTGATAGCCTCTCGGCTGCAGTACTAGCCGATCCATTGGTACGCCAGCACTGTAAGCGGTTGTTGAACCCATTGGTTAATGGTTGCAAGTTGCGCTGCCTTATAATAAGTTTGGATGTGAGGCAACGCGATCCCTCCATTGTACCAACTACGGGTCAATTTATTGAGAGCAATCCTAGGGGGCCACCATTCCACAGGAGGGAACGCACCGCACTGTCTATTGAATTAAAATATGAGCCTGGAACCGTGAAGGTCGTATTTTGTAATACTTATAAAAATCGTGGCAGGGCCATAATTTAAATCAGCGCCGATCTTCAGAGGAGCGAGAGAGGGACGGCTCACCAGTGGTATACATTGCTCTTGAGGTGATCTAAGGGGGGGTTGTAGGTTTCAGGCTTGAAAGTTCGCCTGATCTGCTGTTATAAAAATGACTCAATATCAGAATCCCTCTGCGGCCACCCGGGCCTCACAGTCTACCGGCAACTTCGGTCTCTGTCCACTTGATAACAAATACCACTGGCTTGGCCCAGTTGATGATATATCTTGAGTATCTTCCGAACGTCACAAAGATGTTTAGTATTCTTGCTATAGAAGCTCTGGGTGACGCAACATGCCTTGAACATTTCTGAGTTTTGGGGGTAATCACCAGAGAGAGTTTAGCCTTGAGTATCTTCTTACTACTGGTTATGTTGACTTCACAGGAGTTCATTCTCTGGATTTCCTGATGCATAAATCAACCAAGTAGTATTTGTATAGCCAGGCTAATCACCCCGGGGGTATCCAGGCGCTGGGCTGCAGGTATGAGTTGTAGAGCCAGGTTTTGAGTCCCTTCCTGAAGTGGTTCAGCAAGGGTGCAGTGCAGAGGTGGAAGGGGAGGTTGTTCCAGGCTTTAGCAGCAAGGTGGGAGAAGGATCTTCCTCCAGGAGTGGCAGTCCTGTGGTGTCTGAGCAAGGTGTACGGAGCGGAGGTTTCTGGTCAGTTGGCGGCAGATCAGGCATTTGTTCATGTAGGCTGGTCCTTGGTTTTGGAGGGCTCTGAAGGCATGGGTCAAGAGCTTGACCTGGCATATCCTCTGTTCAGGGAGCCAGTGGAGGTCTTTTTGGTGCTGGTTGATGTATGTTCTTTTGGGCAGGTTGAGTATCAATCTGGCTGCTGCATTCTGGATGGTCTGGAGTCTTTCCATGAGTTTGGTGGTGGTGCCGGCATAGAGTGCATTGCCGTAGTCGAGCCAGCTGGTGATCTGAGAATGTAGTGACATCTCAGCCTTTTACTTATTCTAGAATCTAGTTTCAATTCTTGCACACAGTGCCAAACTAGCTCTGATGTATGTATGCATTTATGTTTGTTTGTGTGTATGTATGTATGTTTGTATGTATGTATGTATCTTTGTATATTTGTATGTATCTTTGTATGTATTATGTAATCAAAATATTGGTTACCACTTCAATTCAGAGAAAACCGCGGTACTCCAGAAGCTGCTATTTCCAAGTTTAGTTTTATTTGGGACAAAGCATTTATGCTTTTCGGTGCTATTGCACATTGGTCACGATGTAGATCTTGTGTATTGGTATCATATTTACCTCATAGGTCACATGATCATCAAACATATAAACATCAAGGAAGGACAGCAAATACGCTATTATGCACAATACAAGTCTTTTTGGCTGCCATTTATATTACCATAGTAAAATAGGATGCAATATTTGTTAATTAGATTTGAAAAGCAAAAACTATTTTGCCCGTTCATAAATGTATTTTTCAACATCTATGGGCAATAAAGAACAGAGGTAACACCTACCCAGTAGCACAACATTTTCATTCGGCACATAATGGTGATCACAAACTTCTGACCTACAGTACAATAGACAATATCCCCAAAAATGCAAGGGCAGGAAACAGAGAAAAAGAATTGAGGATACTGGAGTCCAGGTACATTTTGGAAATGTATTGCACAGAGCCTAAAGGGCTGAATGTTGATGAGGTATTATATGTGCACTGATAAATTGCATTTATTCTCCGTTGAAAAAATCTTGTTCTTTTAAAAAAACAGTTTTTTTCTTGCAGCCAGAACCGATGATCTGAACGGTTTTTTAAACTCAATATTTTTGGTCTTTTTTTCCATTTAATCCAGGACAGAACAGCAACATGAAATACAGGGTTACAAGTGGAAACACAATACGCTGAGAGTAGACAGCCCTACGGTGATATTATGTAACACCTAAACATTTGTCTATTGATACTTTATGATATATTATCATAATGAGTTTTCAAAATTAAGGGATACTCAAGGTTGTGCAAAAAAAGTGTAGTAATTTAATGCTGAAATCATAATGAAATAGAATGCAATATTGGTTAATTAGGTTTGAAAAACATTTAATTGCCCACTAGAGTGGAAGAGGTATGAGCAATGTAAGGTAGAACTCACATGTTTATGTTTAGTAACTTTATGACAAATGTTTAAAGAGTAGAGAAGAGTCTAGTGATAAGATATCAAATTTGAAGGATGAAGGGTAACATTGCCAGCATAGCTCACTTGGGCATAATATGAAATGAATATAATTTTAGATATTTAAATTTACTGAAAGTAGATTTTTCAAAAGTATTATTACTGGCAATGTTTTATCCATATTGCACAACTATTTTGGTGCATGTTAGATTTGGGGGTCTCTAGTTGGCAGGGGTAGGTACCTTTGACCAAATAGGGACCCTTGGGTCTAGTCAGGGTAAGGGTAAGGGGGTACACTCCTAAAATAACCCCTGCTCACCCCCTTGGTAGCTTGCAAGAGCAGGCAGGCTTATCCCAGAGGTAGTGTGTAAAGCATTTGTGAACACATACAGTAAACCAGTGACAACACTACAGATGGACACCACACAAGTTGTAGTATATAAAAGTAAGTATTATTTATATAGGTTTAACACAAGACCACAAACGACAAAAATCCACAATACTGTACTTCAAAAATGGTAGAATAACTTAGTTCACTTTAGATGTTAAATGCAACACTTTGAGTTCAATGTACCTTTGGATGCGTAACGCTATACAACGAAAGTGTTGCAGGGAAGGTGATGTGTCGGTTCCTTACACGCAGGAACGGTGATGTGTCAGTTTCCTACTGCGCTTCTGTGGCCGTGCGACCCGCAACGCCATGATGCGATGAAGATCCGATGCAATGAAACAAAGATGGCGTCTTCTTTTTGATGCGACACGATGCATGCACGCCCGACGGCCGTGCAGCGACTCAACGATTCTTTTGAGCCGCGACAGGCCCTGCGAGACGCTTCTCCGGTGATGCGAGACGCTTCCGTGATGCGATGCAACAGCTGCAGCGCTGACACTCTTCTTCAGTGATGCGACGTCAGCGGCTGCAACATACTTCTCTGGTGATGCGAGACGCTTCAGCGATGCGCTGCGACAGCTGCAGCGGCGACACCCTTCTTAAGTGATGCGACGACAGCGGCTGCAGTGGCGACACACTTCATCTTCGTGAGTCGCACTTCCAGCTCCTTGCGACACACAGTCCCTCAGAAAGCCCAACACAACTGCAGGCACTTTCAAAGAACGCTTGGGGAGCTGTTTGGTGAAGTCTTTTGTCCCTGAGACTTCAGCAGGAGGCAAGCTCTATCTCAAGCCCTTGGAGATCCTTCACAAGTTGATGAAAGTACACACAAAGTTCCTCTCTCCTCTCTTTGGCAGTTAGGCAACCACTGCAGGCCAATCCCCCAAGCTGCACTTCAGCTTAGGGATAGTGTCTCCTCAGTCCCTCTGGTTCCTCTCCTCACCAATGGTTTCTTCTTGTTTCCCAAAAGTGATCTAAAGTTCTGGGGTCTGGGTCCCCCTTTTTATACACAGTTTCTCTTTGTTCTCTGAAGGCAGAGAGGCCCTTGCCCAGTCCAAATCAGTTCTGGTCAGTCCTGGAGCCCTTTGTTGACATGACTCCTTCTTTCCTTTCACAGTGCAGGCCAGGGACATCCGAAGCACCACAGGAGGTAGAGCCAGTATTGTGGAGGGAAGGCACAGCCCTTTTCAGGTCCCAGGTGCAACTCCTCCCACCCATCTACATGCAGATCTCTCTATTCAGCCCTGTGCTGACTCACCCTGTCTCCTGGAATCCCCCAGCCCCTGTCACTCAAACTCCAGACAAGGAATACACAACCTAGCAGAGGCAGGGTTGGATAGTTAGGCAAGAAAATGCCCACTTTCTAAAAGTGGTATTTTCAAACACAGAATGTTAAAACCAACTTCACTAAAAGATGTATTTTATCATTCTGAGTTCAGGCATACTAAACTCGAATTTCTACATAATTCCCTGAGTCAGTTAGGATTATAAGATGTAATAATCAAACTGCCCATTCTGGCCTATGGGTAACAGGTAGCCTTGCAATCGTGAAAAACTGAAATGGCTGTAATTCATTATTAGGACATGCCACACACACCAGGGCATGTCCTACCTTATACTTACAATGCACCCTGCCCTTGGGCCTACCATAGGGGTGTCTGATATGAAGAAAAGGGAAGGTTTAGGGACTGGCAAGTGGGTGCACTTGCCCAGTCAGCATGGCAGTATCAGACTGCACATAGGCTCTGCAATGGCAAGCCTTAGATACACCTTTACAGGCTGTTTCTGTGGGTGACACAACCAGTGCTGCAAGCCCACCAGCAGCATTTGGAATTACAAGCCCTGGGCACACTCAGTGCACTGTACTAGGGTCTGACAAGTAAACCAAACCAGCCAATCACGGAGTCACTAATCCATACATCAATTTACCATAGGGAGCTCTTGCACTGTGGCACTGAATAGCAGTGGCAAGGTGCCCAAAGCATCTAACACCAGCAAAAACACATGAGGCAACAACAAGAAATGGAAGGGAGACTCGAGCCAAGGTGCCAGGTCTAACAGTGCATTATAACGATGTGAAGAGAAACATGCTCAAAATGGCAGCCAAAAATACTTGTATTGTGCATAATAGCTTATTTGCCGTCCTGCCTTAATGTTTATGTGTTTGATGATCAAGTGACCTATGAGGTAAATACGATACAGATACACAAGATCTACATCGTGACCAATGTGCAATGGCACCGAAACAAATGGATGCAGTCTCCTAAATAAAGTAAAACTTGGAAATAGCAGCTTCTGGAGTGCCTTGGTTTTCTCTGAATTGGAGTGGGAACTAGTATTTTGATTACCCTCGCAGCATGCGGTGGAGCGCTGCAGCACGAGCACCCCTGACGATTAGGAAGCTCAGCGACAGCTCACTAGGACATATTTTACAAAGTATGTCTGTATGTATGTATTTATGTATGTAATTGCAGAAGATTTGGATGCGACTTTCAACCCCCGATCCCAACATATCTAGGTCCCTTATTATCCTCAACCATTGACCATATTTTAATTAGTAAAGATCTAGTACCATTTTGTAAAGGATATGTAGTTAAGGTAAGTTGTTTGAGTGACCATTACCCCATTGTTTTAACCTTAAATCTACTGGTGTTAAAAAAAGAGAGGGACAAGAAAAAACAACACAGGGTTATATATAATAGAAATAAGGGTTTTAGTATCAAATTGGAAAGGGTTGATAAGGAGGCCTTTATTAAAGACCTTATAGCAAATAACAAGGCAGATATGGAGACAGTACTCTCAGATCCTGCCCCCCAGAGAACGTCATAGTGGCCTTTACAAACCTCAATAGCTTAATGATAGATAAATTGACCAAATGCAGTAGCAAAGCCCCTAAACACCCAAAGTGGTTCAATAAGATCTGCTCCGAAGCACATAAGGCGCTATGGGTGGCATTAAAAAAGACTCCGAGAAATAAGGATGAAATAATAAAAGCAAGGAAGGAATATAGAAAGGTAACTGGTGAAAGGAAGCGCTTCTTGAAGGATAAGGCTTGGGAAGATTTAAAAATTACATCCTCTTTAAAAGACCCCATGCTTTTTTGGGAGGTGTTTAATTCTGTTTCCATGTCTGCTGATGAAACTCCTAAAATGGACACCGTAGTTCCAGCCGAAGCTTGGTTATACGTTCCTTGAAAACTTTCTCCCCAGAGCCAAGGACAGTTACCATATCGCCGGCCACAGAAATTCCTTGCGATATAGGAGCTGTCCGTGCCCTAAGTAACTTAATTGAGGTGAGCTAGGTACCATTAGCTATAGAAAATATTCACCCAGAGACATCCCCAGGACCAGAGAGAATTTCCTGTGGACCTATATAAGGATTTACCAGACTTTTGGGCCCCATTGATTACAAATGTATTAAAAGCTGCAAAAGTTGGCCCCCTAGTCCAGACCTGCCAAAAAGCCAATATAGTGCTAATGTTTGAAAAGGGGGATAAAACTAAACGCCACTGTTATTGTCCAATTTCCCTGCTCGATAGTTTGGTTAAAATATTGGGCAGGGTAATTTTGAACTTTCGCACTGGAACATCAGGTGCTTTCAATTGACCAATTTGGTTTCAGTCCAGGACTTGGAACTGTAGAACAATCTTTAAATCTGTCTTTAATTGTTCAAAAGTACACTAAAGCACAGAATAGCTGTGCTCAAATAGGGCCATATGTAGGTAGCATCACATTTACCGATTCATAAATACCGAATTTTACCGATTCGGTATTTATGAATCGGTAAATGTGATGTAGGTAATGATTCGGTAAATTTTACCGAATCGGAAAAAAATTCGGTAATTATAAATCGGTATTTACCGATTCGGTAATGAGGCATACCTTCCCATTGATTCCTATGGGCCTGGAGGCCCATAGGAATCAATGGGAAGCCCTTCACCATTACCGAATCGGTAAATACCGATTTGGTAATGGGGGGAGCATATTCAAGGGTGGCAGGGTGTCACATTGACACCCTGTTGCACCCCTGAATCTTGCATGTGTGCACATGTGGCGCACATACATGCCCTAAGGGCATGTATGTCTGCCACATGGCACTCTTAAATCTGCAAAATATTACTTTTTGCAAGGTATTCGTTATTTATCACCAACCTGTATTTGGTGGTAAATAACGAATTCTTAATACAAATTTTCACTCTTTAGAGTGCTCCCTACATATGATTTCAGGATTCGGTATTTACCGAATCGGTATTTTACCGATTCGGTAATTTTCCGAATCCAGAAATTATGCCACCTACATCTCAAATAGCTAAATACCGGTCGGTAACGGGATATTTACCGAATTTCGGCCGTTACCGACCGGTATTTAGCTACCTACATGATGCCCTTAGCGTTTATGGACCTAACCTGTGCTTTTGACACAGTGAATCGAAGCCAATTATGGTCCATAATGTTAAACATGGGGATTAATGGAGCAATTGTCACCTTGCTCAGTAGGCTTCACGAATATGCCTCAGTACGTTATAACAATCAGGGAGACTTGACTGAAGGATTCTTTTCAGATATTGGTTTAAGACAGGGCTGTGTCCTGGCCCTATTTCTCTTTTTACTATACATTAATGGTCTGGGAGACCAACTATGTAAGGTGGGAAAAGATATACGAAAATGTAATATGTGCCAAATCCCCGTTCTCCTATATGCTGATGATGCTGTCCTGATAGCCAGGACAGCAAATGGCCTACAAGTGTTGTTAGATTAATTTAATGATTTTATGAACAATCTAGGGCTAAAAGTAAATCGCACAAAATGTTTCATCATGAAATGTGGCCCAAAAAAAGCCAAAACAAGAAATTTTTTAATGGGGGGGCGAAGAAATTGAGAAGGTCCCATATTTTACCTATCTGGGGGTACCATTTGATGCTGATTTTAATTGGAAACATGTTTTAAATATTAGAATTTTGCAATTTCAGAAATCTATTGATACTATTTTTAGATTTGCTAAAAGACTGGGACATAAACCGAATAAGGAGAATTTATGTATCTACAAGAGTAAAAGTATTTCTGTATTAACTTTTGGGGCCGGGGTGTGGGGACACGTAAATTGCAAATAACTCCAAGTAGCAGATAATAAGTTTCTAAGAAGACTTCTCTCAGTGCCTCAGAGTTCCGCTGTTTCTTATTGTCACAAGAAAGTTGGTATGACCTATCTGAAAGACTATATAGCAATTCAACCGTTGTTGCTCTGGTTAAAAACCTGAAAGAATCCAGAGGCTGCCCTCTGGAGAACAATACTGACAGATTGCATGAAGCTGGATAATGGCTTAGACATACCATGGCTTAGGTATGTTAAAACGTGTTTTTCTAAAATGGGTGTCCCAGAGTATTATTCAAACCCCGGCATACTAAAAAGTGTTTCACCGGTCACTATAAAGTAACTTTTTTATCAAAGCTATGTTGGGGCTGGCTCTATATGCAGTATGACTGGGCAGCCAGAGTGCCTCTCACAACTGCAGAGAGAGCCTGCCCTGTACTTGCAAATTGACTTAAACTAAAGAAGGAAACTTTTGTTTACGAGGTTGCATTTAAAAAACGTATATTTTTTTGCTGCTTTTCCTATCCAAGGCACATGGTTTGTCTCACTCCCTGTTTGTCCGTGTGACAATTGTTCACCACAAAGCACACTGCACTTTATTCTCTTTTGTAGACTTAACACCCCCCAGAGGAAACAGTTTATTCATCCTTTATTACTTGCTGCAGGGATTATGAATTACAAATTGACAATGGAGTTTTTATTCTCCCTAGGAACAGTTGAGATCATATATTGTATTTTAAATGACCTTTTTACAGCTTTTAAGATTCGTAGTAGATGCTGATCCTTTTAATAACTGTACATTTTGTATATGTGGATGTGCTGTTTTCAAATAAAATTTTGTTTGTGCAACCTTTTATGGCTCCTATAGAGTCAAAATAAAGTATTTCTCATTCTGTATGTATGTGTGTATGTATGGTATTTCTACAGTGCGAACCTAGCCAAATGGCAGAAGAGCGCTATACATGCTCAAAGACAAGCACAAAGGTGACTCTTGCCTCAATGGGGAGCCAGTGGAGTGTGTGCAGGTGCTGGGAGATGTGGCAGTGTTTTGGCAGGTTGAGGACCAGTCTTGCGGCGGCGTTCTGGACGTTCTGTAGCTTGCGGGTGAGGTTTTTTAAAATTCCGGCATAGAGTGCATTGCCGTAGTCGAGTCTGCTGGTGACCAGGGCGTGCGTAACAGTCTTTCTGTGTTCAAGGGGGATCCATTTGAAGGTCTTACATAGGAGGCAGAGGGTGTGGAAGCAGGAAGATGAGACTGAGTTGATCTGGCGGTCCATTTTGAGCTCGGAGACCAGGATGATTGCCAGGTTGCGTTCGTGGTCCGTGGGGATGGGTGGGTTTTTGAGGGCGGGGGGCCACCAGGTGTCGTTCCATGCATCGGGGTTTGGGCCCAGGATGAGTACTTCCGTCTTGTTGGCGTTAAGTCATAGTCAGCTGTTTTTCATCCATTTGGCGACGGCTTCCATGCCTTCTCAAAAGTTGTGTCTGGCGGTGTTGGGTTCGTTGGATAGGGAGAGGATGAGTTGGGTGTCGTCTGCGTATGACACAATGTTGAGTCCGTAGGTTCTGACAATGGGGCGAGCGAAGCCATGTAGACGTTGAAGAGTGTCAGGCTGAAGGTGGACCCCTGGGGGACTCTGCAGGTGGTTGGCGTATGGTCCAAGAGGAAAGGGGGAGTCTGACCCATTGTGATCTGCCGGAGAGGAAGGAGCTGATCCAGTCGGGGGCCTTGTCCTCGATCCCTGCGTCGTGGAGTCTGCGTATTAGGGTGCGGTGGGAGACTGTGTCGAATGCCACTGAGAGGTCGAGGAGGATGGAGGCTACTGTTTCTCCTCTGTCCAGTAGGGTGCGGATGTAGTCTATTGCGGCGAGGAGGGCGGTTTCCGTACTGTGGTTTTTCCTGAAGCCGGATTGGGAGGAGTCGAGGATGTTGTGCTCTTCGATGAATGTAGCGAGTTGGCTTTTGATGGCTTTCTCAATAACTTTCGCAGGGCACGGGAGCAGGGAGATGGGTCTCTAGTTTTTGAGGTCGGTGGGGTCTGCTGAGGGTTTGTTCAGGCGGGGGTTGACCACGGTGTGCTTACAGTCGGGGAATTAGGCAGTCGCCAGGGAGCGGTTGATGGTGTGGCGGAGCATGGGTGCAATGGTGTCGGTGGCTCTGTTGAAAATGTGGTGGGGGTAGGGGTCCGTTGGGGCCCCGGAGTGGATTGACTTCATCGTCTTCAGTGTGTCTTCGGTGATGAGGGCTGTCCAGCTGTCAATCGTCTGCTTCAGGGTATTGAGGGTGGTTGGTGGGGGTTCCGTGTGTTGATTGTCTTCGTCAAAGTTGTTGTAGATGCTCTTTATTTTGTGGTGAAAGAAGGTGCTGAGTTTATCGCAGAGGTCTTGTGAGGGAGGGGTGTCAGTCGACTCGCTGGTGGGTTGGGCAAACTCCTTGATGATGTTGAAGAGTTCTTTGATGTTGTGTGCGTGTGTGGAGAGTCTGTCTTCAATCGTTTTTTTCCTTATTTTTCTGATGAGTTGGTGGTGGGCGTTGGTAGCGGCTCTGAAGTTGATGTGAGTTTCTGTGGATTTGGTTCTCCTCCAGATCTTTTCAAGCCTGTGGCAGGTGCGTCTGGATTCTCGAAGTTCGGTGGTGAACCATCTGGCTTTCTTGGCATGGGTGTTGTTGTTTCTCTTGAGGGGGGCTATGATGTTGGCGCTGTCAGAGATCCATCTGTGCAGGGTTCGAGCTGCTGTGTTGGGGTCGTTAATTTCCGCGATGGTTGGGGTGGTGTTGCTGAGTGAAGAGGTAAGCTGGTCGTCGGTGATTCTGGTCCAGTTTCTTCATGGCAGCAGGTGCTGGTGTCTGTGGATGATGGGTGTTCTGAAGGTGAAATGGACGCAACGGTGGTCCGTCCATGGGAGTTTGGTGGTGTGGCGGAAGGTGATGGAGTTTCTTGTTGTGAAGTGGGGGTCAAGGATGTGTCCTGCTGAGTGAGTGGGTTCTGTCATGATTTGGTGGAGTCCGATGTTGTGGAGGTTGTCCAGGAGGGATGTGGTGTTGGGGTTCAGTTGGTTGTCGATGTGGAAGTTGAGGTCTCCCAGCAGGGTGTAGTTGGTGGATGCGATGGCATGCGGGGAGATGATGTCTGTGATGGAGTTGGTGAAGGGTCCGCGGGGTCCAGGAGGTCTGTAGATGAGGGTTCCTCAGAGGATGGTGGTAGGGTTGGTCTGTATCTTGAAGTGTAGATGTTCCATCACGTCTGTGGGTTCATGGGGGAGTGTGCTTAGGCGGAGGGTGGATTTGTGGACGATGGCGATGTCTCCTCCTGGGCGGGTGTGGCGGTCCTTCCTGGAGATCTTGTACCCTTGGGGGATGGCGGTGGCAATGTCCGGTCCCGAGGTGGTGTTGGTCCAGGTTTTGTTGAAGAATGCTACGTTCGGGGTGGTGCTGTCGATGAGGTCCCAGATTTCAGTGGCGTGTTGGTGGAGGGATCGGACGTTGGGGAGGATGCATTGCAGGGTCTTCGGTTCTGTTGTGTTCTTGCGGTTGGGTGTTGTTGGGTCCGTGTTCCTGGTGGTGCTGTAGGTTTGACGGTAGCTGAAGGTCCGAGAGTGTCGGCTGGCGAAGCGAGCTTGCAGCTGTTGTTGCGGCCTGGGTTGAGTTTGTGTCATGCTGTTGGGCTATAGCTTTGGCGGTGCGGAGGTTCAGGGTTCCTGGCGCTGGTCGCGGTCGGGTTGCGGACGGGCGCAGACGGGCTTGCCTTTGGCGTGCCTTCGGCTCGCCAGCAGTGCGACCTCATAGCGGCCGCCATAAAAAACATGAGGGGGGAGGGACGATGAGCTGGGAGGTGGGAGCGAGTGTGGGCGAGGGGAGGGGCCACAGGGGCAGCAGCGTCAGTGCGAAGGAAAAACATAAGTGGGCACAAGTGGGAAAAACAGGGGCACAAGTGGGGAAAAGAAGTAACCAACCAACACAAATAAAATTACAATAAAGAAGTCAAAATACAATGTGGGAAAAGAAAAGAACAAAAAGTACTGTCAGGCAGCGGCCTCGAACCCCTCGTGGAGGAGGCAGGGGCTCGGCTGCAGCATCGATGTTGCAGGGCTTCGGGGGAAGAGTTCGTCAATAACCAGGGTCAGCGGACTCACTCGCGCTTCCCCATAGCGGCTGCCATAAAATAGGGGAGGGGGAGGGACGTTGAGCTGGGAGGTGGGAACGAGTGTGGGTAGGGGGAGGGGCCACAGGGGCAGCAGCAGCGGGGCAAAGGAAAAACAACAGTGGGCACAACTGGGAAAAGGAGGGGCACAAGTGGGGAAAAGCAGTAACCAACCAACACAAATAAAATTACAATAAAGAAGTCAAAATACAATGCGGGAAAAGAAAAGGACAAAAAGTACTTTCAGGCAGCGTCCTCGAACCCCTCGTGGAGGAGGCAGGGGCTCGGCTGCAGCGTCGATGTTGCAGAGCTGCGGGGGAAGAGTGCGTCAATGACCAGGGTCAGCGGACTCACTCGCTCTTCCCCACAGCGGCTGCCATAAAACAGGGGAGGGGGAGGGACGTTGAGCTGGGAGGTGGGAGCGAGTGTGGGCAGGGGGAGGGGCCACAGGGGCAGCAGCAGCAGGGCGAAGGAAAAACAACAGTGGGCACAACTGGGAAAAGGAGGGGCACAAGTGGGGAGAAGCAGTAACCAACCAACACAAATAAAATTACAATAAAGAAGTCAAAATACAATGCGGGAAAAGAAAAGAACAAAAAGTACTGTCAGGCAGCGGTCTCCAACCCCTCGTGGAGGAGGTAGGGGCTCGGCGGCAGCGTTGATGGCGTGGAGCTGCGGGAGAAGAGCGCATCAGTGACCAGGATCAGCGAACTCACTCCTACATACATGGAGAAGACCTATTGCCTTGTTTTTTCTTTTTTCCACTTCACTGTCTGCAGTCTGATGGTGTATTGGCTGTGCTAAGATCCACCACAGATAGTGAGCTTGTCTGTAAGATATGTAAGGTTGCTGGCCATGATAACTTTGTAGAGGTACAGTAAAGTTCTTACTTAATGCCTTGCCTGGATGTTTCCGCTCCTATCTTGTCACTCCTACTCTGTCTTGCTGCTTTCAGGCCCCTATTGGTCTAAAACGACTTGTTTCCGGTCCAGGGAAGACATGGCTTGGCAGTTTGGGCTGAACTGTTCCCACGAGGCACAGGGTCAAGACTGATTTGCATGTAGCTGTGTCTGAACTGGGGGTGGCAAAGTGAGCTAAAGAATGATGATGGATTCAACCCAGATCTGTGACGGGGGGTGAGTGTTTGAAAAGTTTCAGCACTCCGTCCATCATCTACTTGTGTTTACCCCTACTATAGGCCCCAGGTAGCTATGTAAGTAAAAGGTAGGGCATGTGCCTTTATGGGTGGTATGTCCTGGTAGTGACAAACAGCCTATTTTTTTTCTCGCTGCTGTGAGACCTTCTCCTCACATACATTAGTTGTGGGAATTCCCCTATATATTTTTAAGTGGTAATTCATGATCTGAAAGGATGGGCGTTTGCCACATTTAGGATGTTTAGAAGGGTAGTGATAAATCTTTTTTACTGGTGTAGTTCGATTTTACATTACTATTTTAGAAGTTACACTTTTAGAAAGTGTAAAAAGAACAATTGATGGACGGAATGCTGAAGAATGACAAACAGTCACCCCCAGTACAGAGATCTGGGCCTAAATCAATTGTTTTTTTGCCCACCATGCCATTATACTTTAAACCAAGCCATATGCAATTCAGTCTTGACCCTGCTCCCCATGGGTGCAGTTTAGCCCGAACTGCCAGACCAGGTTCTCCCCGTGTTCCCTTTGATAGTTTCCCCTTGAACAATAACAATTTTGAGTAAAAGTACTGGGGATCTGAATTGTTTGGAGACACTTTATGAATCATGTAACCAGACGCTGCTGGCACTACAATCTGCACATGACTGCTGTGCGCCAGGAGGGCCTGCCATTTAGAACTAATTGCATTGTTGTGCTGGCCTTCCTGCCTGCTATGCTACTGGAGAGACTACCAGTTCGCAACATAAATAAGTTGTATGTAGAAGGTATTTATATATAAACCTAATTGAAAGGCAGCATAGCTCTGTATATTGTCAAGGTAGAGCCATCATAACATATGATAGAAGTGGTAGCTAGTTTGTGGAGTATTACTGATGCGGTTTGATTTAAAAGTGTGAATCTATGTCTGTAAATCAATCAACTCTTGCAGCATTATTTTTGCACAACCTATAAGTGAACTTGAGTCACGTGATGCAGCGTGAAATAGATGAAGTAGATTGCTCGCACAACTGCTTTCCTTACTTCTGACTGTTAACTTTTGGAACACGGGGTGGCAGTTCCTTTGATAAAATACACATCTGTAAAGATTTAGGTGTGCATATATGGTTGCAGTAATTATTGCTAATGCATTATGCCTCTGTGTGATTATGGATGGTCTCACGTGTGCATGTAGCTCCCCATTGGAAGCAGTTGTAACAAGGGGCTGGGAAACTAAAGTGGGACTCAGAGGGGAGGAGACAGAAAAGGCATCCAATAACGGAGGGGGAAAGTAGCAATGAGGGAGGAGGTGGGTGGACGGAACAGGCGCCCCCAGTAAACAGCAAATGTGGCCAGATAAGGACAAGATTTACAGGGCTTTTTACTGAAATGGTGCTAGGAGCATCAACACTTCAAAGAAACAAATGGGAACCTTTACAAAACAATAGGTAAAAGTAATAAAAACAATAGTGCGCACACGTGAAGTGAAATAGACAAAAGTGAACAGTTCATTTATAAAATACATGACTGTTACATTTTGCATTTGCACTAGGCCTGGGTGGAGTAGGCGGATTTCTGTGGTTGAGTGTGGTAAGTCGCACTGCTTTTACTGATACTTATTGCCGGGAGTTTGTTCAGTGCTATAAAATCACTGCGAATGACACTACACCTCGCACCAAAGGGTGATGCTTCTTTCTGTCACTCGAATAGACATTCTACTCAAGCAGCAGCTTCCTCAAAGCGAACAGCATATTTCTCAACGCAAGCGGTTGCGAACTGCTACGACCGCCAGCGTTGAGAAATCTCACCGGGAGGAGGTCTGGCGTGCAATTTTTCACACTTGCACATGGCAACTTAACATTGGCAAGCTGTGTGAGAGAAAAAACTCTGCTCCGTGATATTTTGTGGAGTTTTACAGAACTCTGCTCAGAGTGGGCAAAACTCTGCGAACTCCGCTGACGGAGTGGAATTCTTTGCCCATCCCTAGTTTGGATATATGGTTGCGATAATTATTGCTAATGCATTGCGCCTCTGTGTGATGATTGGCATTCTCACGTGTGCATTTAGCTCTCCATTGAATGCAGTTGTATCAAGGGGCCAGGAAGCTAAAGTGGGACTCAGAGGGCATGAGAAGGAAAAATCACCCGATGACGGAAGGGGCAAGCAGAGATGAGGGATGAAGTGGGTGGACGGAACAGGCACCCTTAAAAAACAGCAAATGTGACAAGATAAGGACAAGATTTACAGAGCTGTTTACAGAAACGGCTCGAGGAGCATCAACACTATAAAGAATCAAACGGGAACCTTGTCAAAACACGGGCTGAAAGAATCGAAAGAATTTTGCGCATACATGAACTGAAATAGACAAACGTGAAAGGATGCAAGTAGTACACCACTGCTCCATGGGAGGGAGCAAGACGCAAGAATGAGGGACAAAAAACACAGATTACCCACATAAAAGCAAGCTTTTAGGAAGGACACCCGAACAAACAAATCAAAAGCAATGGGTGGGCTGTAAGCCCACAGAGTGGATACAGCATGTCTCAAAGAGAGTGCAATTCTGCTTTGGCGAGACTTAAAAATGAAAAGGTGGAAATGGTCAGAAAAGGCACTGGTTGACAGCCCATACTGGCACATGCTTACCCCCTCCCCCCACTATGTCAGAAGATCTGGGGCTGCTTTCAGGGATCCTCAGTCGAAGCACGCCAAACATGGCGCAAGACAGCAGCATTAAATTTTCTTAGAGGCAGACACACAAGCTGCTGCTAAGGTGGACTGATGCTTCTAGAACTTTGGCATTATGGAATATATCTTAATTTTCACATCAGAAAGTTTTGTAGGCCCAACAACCTTTGAGCCAGACAGACAAATGCTATGAAATATTGTGTTTAAGCTTCGCACCTTTTTCTCATATTTATACCATGTCTGCGCAAATGGAGAAAGGGTGTTTAACTTAGCCCATAAAAGTTGTTTTTTGAGTGTGTAAAGTTGTGGGAAAGTGTGGTAAAACTTCAGTTTTATATTCCTCTTTTCAATCAAACATTTTTCCCCTACCTCTAATTTCTACTTAAGTGAGGAACTGACAGGATGGATGAGAAAGCCATTAAAATACCACCTGGGTCGAGGTGACGGTTTTTGTATTTTCAAACTCATTTTTTGCTTCTCCAGGGCTGCCGGATAGTGGACAGGCGATCCTGGCCTCCTGCCTTGGTGCACAAACTGGGCAATATCTTGTCCCGAGGTGAGCAGAGGTGCCCGGATCGCGACTCTCCATTAAAATGGGGCTGAAACATATGCAACCACACATACACATGCACACTGACATATACATTAAACATAAATAAAGAAGCACCAGCCAATATACAAACATGCAAAACAAACACACCCACAGTAATGCACATGCAAACTTACACCTAAGCTTCACTCACGCATGCACACTTGCATGCATATTACTCACAGTGCTGGTTGTGAAATATATCCACCATCTCAGCGCACCTATCTGATTTAAATGAACCCACCAGAAAACCGCATCTTTGACAAAAGATGCTGTTTTCTTCAAATATGGCATACAACCATTGTCTGCTCATGCAGAATTGCTAACTTTGCAAGAGTGGGCAAATATTGAAAAACAACAGAATTTTCAGTTAAGTAAAAACTAAGCAGTTAATGCTGCAAAAGAACAGCATTAAAAATTCAGGACAGATCGTAGTTAAATTATATCGCCGTTGAGTTTATAATGATCCATGCTCCCTTTTCATTTAAAGACAATCTGAAGGAGGAAAAAGACAAACTTATATTCAGACCCTCTCCAGTACATTTATAGTTGCAGGATTTTAACACCAAGGGGCATATTTATGAAGGTTTCACATCATGCTTGCACCATGCAACGTGGTTCATGCACAATGCAAACCCTTTAATTCAGATTTATGAAGCCATGCAAAAGCTACTTTGCTTGGCTTTGAATGGCTTAAAAAATATGGAGTAAAGCAACACAGTGCAAACCGCTGTGTTGCATTACTCTGTGCAAGGGAGGCGTTCCATGGGCATTGCAGGGGGTGCTCCAACACAAATCCCATGGTTTTTGACACATTCTCAGATTTACCAAGTACAGTAAACCTGGGAATGCACCAAAAAGATATGCCTCGCCAGGTGAGGCGTCACAAGAAAAAAAAAATATTTATTTCTCCTCGCTTGTTCCTCTTTCTGTGTGCTCCATTCTGAAGTACACATAGAAAGAGGATAGCACCTCTAGGGACTATTTTTGTGCAGGAAGGTGTCCCTTCCTGCACAAAAACAATCCCGCCCAGAAAACAGGCACGCTTGCACCATCATGCAAGGGTGCCTTCTTTGGGGCTAGGCTGCTGAAACAGTGCCAGCGCAGGGGGAAAGAACACTAAATGGCCAAGAGCACAGATTAGAATGGAACTGGGCTGATGATTGGCAGGTCACATGACTGAGTAGAATAATGCACACACAGTGGATGTATGTATTTCCCCTCATGGCCACAAGATGAGTTCATATCCACTCAACTTCTGAGATTGATCAAATAAGCATCATTAGGTGGATAGCAATAAAAATATGTTTTTTGTCAATAGAGCCAAGACATTTGTGTCCATTATGTTATGTCAGATGCAGTGGTTGTAAATGTTCTGCTGTGGTCGCAATCATCCATCGAGCCACACCCTTGCAAAGGAGGTAACCACCAGCATATCGGTTACCTGTGATCAGCAGCGGCTCACACTGCTCATGTATGTTTGGCACTGTATGGCACAGTTAAGGGCAATGGCACAAACCCAAACTCAGACCATGAGGTAGAACCAATAATAAAGCAGTATCAGGCCCCTGTGGCTCTTCTCTAAGTTAAGCCTGACTGCTTTTATGCCAATCAGAGGGTTAAGCACAAGTTTACTTAGTGACTTTTGTGATTCAACATGACAATGATTGTGATTTTTGTGTGAGGAAGGTTCTCACCCCCCCAGCAATTACTCCAATGTATTACCCCTTTATATCTGCATTTTCAGCTGATCACTCTCCTGTAACAGAAACCCAATTGGAGAACCTCGCTCAGTAAGCTGGCTGTTAAAGAGAGTAAGACAATGTAATCCTCATCTTCCAAAATATAGTCAATTGTGGAATGTTAACTTAGTTTGCTAATTTGTTAGAAAATAGATCTTTATCAATTTTTTCTGTCACGCTCACAATATTATTGTGCTTAGTGTCCATAAAGCTGCTTTCTGACATAAGAGCATTAGATAGTTCTTCTAGCTGTTTTAAACCTGCAGGAGTTTTATTTAATGTCGAAAGACAAATTAAGACTAATTTGGTTTCATTTTCTATCCTTATTTCCTGAACCAAATGCAAATGTGTGTAAGTGTTTTAAAGTCTATGAACAAAGGATCAACCATCTCAGAATGTTTTCTGATACCCAATTCCTCATTTCTTTCAGGTAGCCTCACAAACCATTTTCTTCCACTTTGGCTAGATGGGTTAAATCGATAATGTATCTGGTGGGTATTGATACTTCCATTTTTAGAGGCCATTCATCTAGAGGGGCAAAGTCTTCAAAATCCTTTTAGGCAGGTTCAAGGATATTCTCAAATCACCAGGTTGGTCTAATGATAATACTTTTTGTACATTCCATTGCAAACTTGTTGCTGCTCCTACTTCTTTAGTGCTAAACATGCTTTAAACAAGCATATTATGAAACCTCTGGTCTTGCCATAAAATAAAGGTTTTCCTAGTGATTAAAGATGGAAAGTGGAGTATTTAAAAGAAGTAAGATGGGTGAGGCTGCTGCAAATGATGTAAGATTGGGAGCTGCTGCGCTCCCGGCCTAACTTCGCCATCCAGTGCCATCCTGCCGCTATCCTGGCCCAGTAATGCTACCATCGGGTGAATGTGACTTATGCCCTGCACCTGCTGCCCAATGGTACTGTTTTTTTGCCCCCTCCCCCACTTTGGATTCAGCCCCAATCCAGTGAGAACTGCAGAGCTACGCAGACGCATTTCTAAAATGGCAGCAGACCTGCAATGAATGCCAGGGGCCGTGAGACCTCAAATGCACAGTGGACAGCCAAGGTGCTGACTGGTCCCTCCTGTATTGCTGCTACTCTGCGCTAACCCGGGGCCCATCAGAATGCAGTGGCTGACCCCTGCCAGGTATCACTTGGTTCCAGTGGCACAGTAAGCCCGGGACCCGCTTATGGGCATGCCTGGCACACTTAGGGCAGGAAATGAAGAAACAACTAGCAATGAATGGAGTCCTTGAAATAATCCCAGCCACTGGCAAACCTGGCTGAAGTCCCCTAATTAGGGCAAAACCGGTCCTAGGTTGCTTGTGTTTCAGTTCAATGAGGACCTGGCTGGCAGTTTGGCTGGACTGTTCCCATGAGGACCAAGGTAAAGTCTGATTTGCATATCGCTGGGTCCAAACTGAGGTGGCATTGCCAGTGGCTGAAAATAATTCAAGCATTCCAACCATCACCTTGCTGTTTTTTTATCCATGCACTTTAATGACAGTGGATGTTAAGGTTGTCTTAACTAAGGGCCAGATGTAAGAAGATTTTTTCAGCTCACAAACAGCCCAATTCTCAAAATTAGGCTGTTAGCGACCTGAAAAAAGTTTTTTTAAATGTACCAAGCCCTATTTGTGAGTCGCTTTTAGTAAGGGGCCTGCCAAGGGTGTCTCTTCCTAATAACGAGTTACATGGACATTAGTGAATGTTTTGTCATCGGAATGAGGTCGCAAAACATTCATACTTTACACACTCTGTGAAGGAGGTGGTAACCCATTCGCAAATGGGAGGGCTCACCAAGGCACCACTTCCCCTTCGTGAATGTGGCCCCAACTTTTTTTAAGAGCAGGCAGTAGTCCCATGGACCACCGCCTACTCTTAAAAAATAAAACGGAAACTTTTTCTTTTTATTTTTTAAATGCATCCCGTTTTCCTTTAAGGAAAATGGGCTGCATTTCAAAATAAAAAACTGCTTTACCTAAAAAGCATATATTAACACAATGGGGTGACCCTGTGTCCCTAGGAACCTGGGTATTTAACGTATAAAGAACAATGGTTCCCTTGGTTAGAAACAATGCGTATTGTAGTTAGCTGTAGTTACTTCAGCATAACATATAATACATTTCTGAAAGCAAAAACATTTCTTGAACAAAAGGGGAAAGAGGAACAAGAACACAGAGAAAGGATTTTCATTGATTTATGTATCAGAATTGATAACATTCGATAAACAGAAACACGTTGCAGAATTTTATACTTCCAAATTCATACAGTGATGAGATAGTGGTGCTCAGTGGTGATATAAATACATAGTGCAGTGAGGTGAGGGTGGGAGGATGTGGTTTGTTTCTGAAAGGCCAGATTCAAAATGCAGTAACAAGTAAGTTAAACAAATTAAATAGTTGGTAACAACTATGTCCTGCAATCTGTGCCACAATAGATCGTCGACGTTTCAACCCTATGGGCGCTTGGTGGAGTGTCACAAGCAGGTCTTCATCCAGGAAGCAGTGTTTCGTGAGGACTCCATGTTACCAGCCCAAGAAAACAATCATTCTTTGATCTTCTGTGCAATTCATTTCACAGTTGACATCCTGTTAGAATAACCATACACCTCCAATCAATTTGCCTTGACCGCCCTTGAAATCCTAGGGCCTTCTCCTCCACAGTCCTGATGAAGACCTGCTTGTGACACTCCGCCAAGCTCCCATAGGGTTGAAATGTCGACGATCTATTGTGGCACAGATTGCAGAACATAGTTGTTACCAACTATTTAATTTGTTTAACTTACTTGTTACTGCATTTTGAATCTGGCCTTTCAAAAACAAACCACATCCTCCCACCCTCACCTCACTACACTATGTATTTATATCACCACTGAGCACCACTATCTCATCACTGTATGAATTTGGAAGTATAAAATTCTGCAATGTGTTTCTGTTTATCGAATGTTATCAATTCTGATACATAAATCAATGAAAATTCTTTCTCTGTGTTCTTGTTCCTCTTTCCCCTTTTGTTCAAGAAATGTTTTTGCTTTCAGAAATGTATTATATGTTATGCTGAAGTAACTACGGCTAACTACATTACCTAAAAAGCAGTCACAGACATGGTGATCTGCTGACCCCATCAGGCCACCATCCCTGTGAGTGCTAGCCATTCCCAAAGGGTCAGAAATTGTGACCTGCCTCATGAATATTAATGAGGCATGTCCCTAGAGACACATAGGGAATCGCAATCAGTGTAAAACACGCTGTTGTACATAGCTGTTAGCGACTTCATAATAGGAAATTCCCAAAATTCGCTATTAGGAAATTTCGAACGAAAGTCTATGTACATCTGGCCATAAATGATTTGATCAGCCTCTGAAAAATTGAAGAATGGGTCAGGCTTGTATATATTATAACCTGCACACTGCTTGTTACATAGAAATCTCCAGCAGGTGCATCCGCCGACTTTTGCTTTGATGGCACCCTTACCCATCATATTAACACAGAGATATCTACAGCAGCTGTATTATATGACACTGCTATCATTTGTTAAACAAACATTTGCAAAGCCACTTGTCTTGTCTATGCATAGGTGCTGAACAGGCTGTGTTCCACGGGAAGGACAAAGACATTGTGGACAGCTTAAAACAAATAAAGCTAGCAAATAGAAAGCAAGCAAATGTGAGCTACAAAACAACAAGCCAATGGTAAGCAATAGGTGGACAGCTTTGCTAGATAAGCTTTCAGCATGTGCCCATTATGAATATGTCTGGGGCAGGCTCACTCTAAAGCCTGGCGCTTGACTCGGATACAACTGTCCTAGCTCTTCATATACAATTATATATTATTTGGAGAGCACTTAGCAGAACCCCATGCAGTTAGCTGTTCACATAACATTTATCTACAACTTCAGGAACAGGCATTTTGACAGATTTTCCCAGAATGAAACATTGTCTTTTTGGCCAAGTGCACATTTAGGGATTGAAAATCCTGGTGTAAGAGTTAAATAGTGTGTAACTTGAGCACAATGTTATATTTCCTACTCACATTTGCAGATTTTTTAAAATAACCTTTAGTAGAATATTTTAACATGTTTACTTAATTGGTTTCTTTTCTTTAAGTGAGTCACAGAATAACACTTCGTAAAATGTAAAATGTTTTTCACTTGGACAAAAACCTCGGAATTGGAGAACCCCTGGAGAAAGCTGATGGACACCTGCCATTCATGATCGATGTAGTTAGCTCCCAATAAGTTTGAAAAATAACATTAACCTCTTGCTTCCAATGTAGTCAGTGCAGCAAAGCACAACACTGAATTTCAGGAGAAGAGCAGTCCCTGCGGGAAAAGGTCAGGAAGCAGAGCCTTGGCTTTACTGCTATATATTTTTCTGTAAATGCTGCATGAGCTCCCAGTCTCAGTCGGAGGCCTCTGCGTATTGTAAACATGAGAGACCTCTGACATTTTCTTTAATGTGGTGTTAACTCCTTAACTGGTGGGGCTTCCTTCTCTCTCCCCCATTTCTGAGCCCATGTTTGGCTATTTGGTATAGTTCTTGCTTAGGGCTCTATAACTTTTTTTTCACATAAGGTATCCATGCCAAATTTGTGTCCTTTCTTTCAACATCCTGGGTAATTTAAAGGTACCTATACCTATACTATTTTCTTGCTCCCTGATGTAGAGCAAGAAAATAGGCATAATATAGCTAGATTCTGGGGAAAATAGGAATTAAGTGCTTCCTAAAAATGGCATTAACAAACGGTTTGCTGTGCTGAAGTCACCATCATCCTACGTTTCATGAACACGTAGAGCTGCATCAAAAGATTGAATATTCTACCATTGTTTTGGTAGGCCATTTTTCCTATATTTTGTGCTTTCAATCTACTTTCTGTTTGTGTATTCCAGGAAAGGTATAGATTTCTGAAAAGTAAACTAAATTCTAAATTCCGCAAGCGGGGGTTCATATGTGTAGGGCCCCCAATGTTTACTCAAATAAAATAACTGTTCAAATAAATAAATATTTAAAATAAATGGAAAAAACAACCATTTTTTAATAAAATTTTCATCTGTAACTTTCTGTCACAACGGCTGATTTACAAAAGCATTATACCATTACGTGCACTAGACCCAGTCTGGTTGCAGCAATATATAAGGTTTGCAGGTTCTCCAAGAACCGATGCGCCCAGACAACTGAGCTGGACCGTACAATTGTTTTTCATTTGTGTACCGAGTATAGACCAATTCATATGGTGAAATATGCAGAGCGAAAAATGAGTATTGAGGAAACCTATTCATTTTTTAAATGGCCTCAAAATATAGGGGCTTATTTACAAACACATTGCGCCGCTGGTGTATCACTTTTATTGATGCACCAGCAGCCCAACGGGCTTCCCCATATGTCCATGGCCATGTGAAGTCACACTGCATGACTTTTCATGGCTTTGTATATATCTCCCCTTTCTTGTATAACTCTGCGAGAAAGGGGAATGCCAGGAGTGTTGGTGTAGGTGTTCCCACACAACATCCATGGAACTTGACGCATTTCCAGATTTACAACATTTTGTAAACCTGGGAATGCATCAGAGTCCTACGCCTGTCCAGGGGAGACGTAAAGAGGTGCAACGAGGAGAAATACTTGTTTATTCCTTTTCTATGCAGCATGCATAGAAAGAGGAAAATGCCTTTAATAACTGTTTTTGTGCAGGAAAGTGCCCCTTCCTGCACAAAAACAGTCATCCGCTCAGCGCAGGCACCCTTGCAAAATGACACAAGACTTGGGTCCCGTGCTCTCCATGCCACTGGAATCAAGCTATCCTGGCTGACGAGGTGTGATACCTCGAAACCGGTCCTAGGATGCTTGTTTCCAGTCCAGGGGGAGGACCTGGCCTGGCAGTTCGGGCTGGACTGTTCCCATTGGACGCATGGAATTATGACTGATTTGCATATGGCTGGGTCCAAACTGGAATGGCATGGGGAGCAAAAAAACGATGCATTTAGGCCCAGATCTCTGTACTGGGGTGAATGAATGACACTGTTCTGCATTCTGCCCATCAATTGTTATTTTTACCCTTGCAAAATGACACAAGGGTGTCTGCGCTGGCACACGGCTGCTGTTGGTGCAGGAGAGAAGGCCAGGAATGCATCATATCTTTCAGGTGCAGCACATTCCTGCCCTTTTATTTTTATGGCGCACTCTAACGCAGCAGGAAGGCCTGCAGCAATGCCCTGCATCAAAATAATGGAAATGAGAACCATAGAGTTTAGGAGCATTTGTTATTTGCACATCTCTTAACTTGTGGGTACCCTTACTAGCATATGATTTAGAGGGCAAATGTTCTACTATTCTATGCTTCCACATGTATTCCGATAAAAAATTGCACCTCACATGTGTAGTTAGGCCTAGTGCCTATGACAGGAAAGGGACCAAAACGCAACATAAACAAATCACATTTTTCCACTCAAAACTGATCCTTTTTTTGTAAAGTGGGTAGCTGAGGATCTTGGACCCCAACTCAGCCGGCATCTAGCAAACCAGTACATTTTAGTAAACTAGACACTAGGGGGAATTTAGGGTGAGGTGCCTTGTATGGATCTCCCAATGTTTCCTCTTCAGAATCCCTTGCAAACCTCAAACTTTTACTAAACAAACACATTTTTCTTAAATTTCTGTGATGCATAGTTCTGGAATCAGCAGGGACCCACAAACTTCTTTCTACCCAGCATTTCCCCCAGTGTCCCAAAAAATAGTTCATGTAATTAATCTGGGGGACGGAAGAGCTGATATTTATAGAGGTCCTGTTCCCATGCTCCTCAATGATCATATGCAAAAACACTCTGGGTGAACAGTTCCTCTCTTAAGGCATGTATGTGAAAGGTGTCACTATATGCCAGTAGTGTTGTCGCTGGGAGATCTGAATTTCAGATCTTAAAGCCCTCACACACCTGTTAGGTTGTCATGCTTCATCATAGGGCGCTCCTCGTCGGACCGGCGCTGCAATGTCCAACAGGCCTGGTGGCTACTTTGGCGGAGTTCTTTTGATCTGAGATCGCCGTATGTGAGAGGTGTATGTGGGTAACTGGTGCTATGTGTATAATAACATGAATGGGTGAATTTTAAAACAGGCTCCAGATCTAGGAATATTTTAATTCAAAAAGTAGAACTGGGACTGAGTAAAAACAGTGGTGCCGCCAGCAGGACGTAAAGTACCTAGGTGGCTGGTGAATTTATAAGGTCGACATGTTTCGTGTCATCTACGCTCCAAAATTGAGCGACACTTCTTCAGGACCTATGGTAGATGAAGGTGAACCCCAATGGAGAGCTCGCCCGCTTCCGGAAGCGGACGAGGTTTGTAGTGGTACTTTCCACCAAGTAAGGTGGAGAGGCTAGGCGGAGTGCCGCCTGGGGATCTACATCCGTTCTTTTAACACCATCCAATTTGATGCTCTTTCTTTTTGGTGCTCTCCAATAAAAATCTTACTTGTGTGGGTTTCCTAGTGGCAGCAACAGGAAAAGGCCTAAAACACAACATGGATACATCACATTTGAGCAACAAAAACAAGCCCTTTTCTTCCAGTGTGGTGGCTGTGGGTTGTGGGCCTTAGCTGAGCTGGCACCTAGAGAAACCTGCAAATTTTTTTTAACAAGACACCTAGGGAAGTCCAGTGTTGTGAGACTTGCGTTGCTTTCACTAGGTAATTTTACCCAGACGCCCTTGCTAATGTTTCTGTGAGGAAAGTCCTGGAATCCATAGGAAGCGTCAAATTTCCTACCACCCTGAGTTTCAACATGTCCCCCCGATAGGAATGGTACTTCACTAGAGTGAGTGGGCCAAGATCCATGACACAAAAGGCCCTAAAGCGCTACTTTGATAGATAATCAATAGCGGTAGCTGTGATATTGGGGTCTTTGCTGTGGCACCACCCATGCAAACCTACAAACCACAGACGTCTTTTTAAATTAGACAACCAGGGTATTCCAAGGTGGTGTGCTTTGCATGGATCCCATGAGGTTTTATTACACACAATGCCGTGCAACCCTCAAACTTTGCCTGAAATCACGCATTTTACCTACATTTATGTGATGGGAACTTATGGAACCGACCGGAATCCACAAAAGTCCTCCAACCCAGCAGTACCACACTTGTGCCGATAAAAATGCTGCATCACTTGTGTGTCTGGGCTTAGTGGTAGCGACAGGAACAGATCAAACCGAGGTTAATGGAAGTCTCCTCGCAATAGCTCCCATTGACCAGCTTGTGTTGCACTCTGACATTAACGACACACCCACTCCAAATGGCACAACCAAGTCTTTCTCCCCTCCCCCCGGGGCAGACAGGATGTCTGCCTTCAATGTGCACCCGGGGGAAGAGGTGGTGGGCATAAAGCCGACTACACGCAAGGGAATTCAAAACGGTGCCAAAAAAAAAAGAAAGGAGGGTGTGACCTACCCTGGCATTGAGCCACACCCCCGCCCAGAAGGGGCCAGAGTGTCTTTCTGTCCCCTCTGGTGGCTTCTTGAGAATAATTACCCCCCATCCACACCACCAAGGGGCCAGGAAGATTGTTTCAGCCCTTTCATGGTGAAGGCATGGCCATGCCCATGCTGGGCATCCCACATCCATGTTCATATGTTTTACAAAAATTCCCGATGTCTAATGGACTTGTTGCCCCCTGGAGACATATTGAGGGTAAACACCCCTATACACCCCCGGCGGGTAGAAAGACTGTTGCATTTTTTGTGGTGGGAGCATTAAATTTCCCTGTTGTCTGGTGGGCTTTCTGCCTCCCGGGGGGGGGGCAGATTGCGGATGATTACTCCATCATCCTCCCAGAGCAGGCAGAAAGATTGTTGCGACATTTTTTGCGATCGGTGCATAGCTATGCCCATGATGCCTTTTCCTTCACCTCTGTACATTTTTTTACAAACTTCCCTTGCTGTCTAAAGGGATTTCTGCTGCTGGGGTGCAGATTGGGGGTTAATCACTCCCATCTGACCCTCAGAGTGTAGAAGGACTGATACTTCTTTTTTTGGGGTAGGTGCATGGTCAGTGCACATGGTGGGCAGCCCCACCCCTACATTTTCTTTTTTAAATTTTCCCTGTTGTCTAGTAGACTTTATGACACCTCAGGACAGATTTGGGTTAATCACCCCTACCCGCCCCCAGGGGGGACAGAAAGACTGATGCCAAAGTTTACGGCGTGGAGGCACGGCCTTTCCCGTGATGGGCAGCCCCCTCCGCGGCGTTTTCTATTTTTTGTGCTCCCTGGTGTCAAGTGGTGTCAGGAATGTAGTAGCATATTCCAGTTCTATGAAATTCAGGTCAAAGAAAAGTTCTAAGCTAGCCAGAGAACAAGGATATTCCCGCTGGAAGCTGATACAACCATTTCTAAATAGCTTGCTGAAATAACTGTTAAAATCCTTCACGAACATGGCTGGAAATGGAATCCAAGATGGCCGCTTCTAGTAAAGTTTAACCATAGGTAGCAGTCTAGCTTCTGAACTTACACTAGTGTTCGAAGTCCCCAATGTGTATGCTCGGGAAGAGAGTGGCGCACTTCAACTGGAATTCTGAGGTGCAGGTTGTGTCTGAACTTTGCACTTTTTCCAGCAGAGCTCTTCTGACGAAAATTGAATCTATCAAAAGTGTCTCGTATTCATGCCTGTGTACTGTAACACGAGTAGTGTTCTGACATTGTATTTTTCAGAGACTTTTGTGCAAAATTCTAAGCACAAAGAAGTGTCTCAGTTCTGAGCATCGTAAGGAGTGGTTGGTAGTGTCTAAAGCAAACACTCTATCTGAAAATTGGTAGGGCGTCAATGCATGAAGAAAGCAATGTTCCTATTCGGTTTGGGCAAGGAACAATACTCCTTTCTATTGAGAAGCTCGAGGTCTGTTTGCAATCTCAGCAACACAGAAAAGGTGAGTCTATATTCATGAAAACATGACACTACTTTCCAAGTGTACAGTTCCAGAAGAAGAAAATAAACATTACTCTTGAGGTCTTATTGCAAAAAAAAAAATATATATATATATATCAACCACAGATGCCCAAATCATTAAGACACACTCTGCAGCAGATCATAATAATGGCAAAACCAGCATAGTCACAAAGCTTAATTTGTCAAGCCTTCCGACCCTCCTCGGTCAGGAGCTCTGTATATACGGACACTTGTGGTAACAGTTTCTTGCGAAAGGAAAATACGGAGCCCCACCCACAGCGGATAAACTCCAAATACACCGCGATCTTAACACCGGGCATTTCGCAGCGGGGGAGAGTGACTGATCCTCGTGGTGGCTGGAGGGCAATCAGAGTATCAGGTAAGCTCCCTCGAGCGGATGTAAGGGTGTTTGCGGGAATTGAGAGGTGGCTGCTGGGAGAGGTAGTCCCATGAAGGTTGAGACAGGCAGTGAGTGGCACAGAAGGAGTACGGCTTTCCAAAAATGGCCGAGGAATGGATCAGAGAGCGCGAAGAGGCAGCGCTGGATGTTTTTAATGTAGGGGAGATCAGTACAGGGTCGACTCCCAGTGCAAATAGGAGTACGGAACAAACATCATCAAACAACAGTGTTAGAATGCTCCAAGAACTGGAGAAACTGAGAAAAAATGAAATGGCCAAATGGTGGGAGTGTAAATCGCTACAGAGATACCTAGATGTGGGTAGAATCCCAAGAGGCCTTAGGATTCTTGTAGCCCCCACCTACGAGAATCCTAATCCTAAAGTGTTAAAAGACTGGGCGGACAACAGTGCGGAATCATCACGGAGAATGCTCCAAATACTGATCAAATATGCTGACAGTGACCGCAACACCATGTTGGCAAAGATTGAATCACTTCTTAAAGAACTAGAGAAATGCGAGAATCAGGAAGATATTCAAAAGAAACTGAGCGAAATGAAGGCGAGATTGGTAAAGCATGAGGAATCAACTAAAGAAAGAAAAGCAACAAAATTTCAACGCGACAGGAATGATTATATGCAAGGAAGAATATAAAAGTTCTCCAAAAAATTCGATAACATACGAAGACAGCAATTGTCAACCGCTGCTGAGTCACAAACAAGAACCACGGAGCCAAGCGCATCCGAACTCAGCTCGGAAACAGAATCCATCGGCAGTGTCACACAAAAACGTATTCCACCAACAGTTATCCAGGAACTTGTTTTTTTACACATAGAAAGAATCATGAGTTTACGCCCATGGTCCCCATGCCAGGAGAACAAAGACACAGGCAAGGAACAACGAAAACAAGGCAGCGAAAGAACAGACGATGGGGCAAAAAAGACGTAAAGTACAAACAAACTTACAGAAGGAACAGACGCAGATAAACTCACAAAGAGACAGTGAAAACAGTAATTAATCTTACAGATATGGAACTTACAGAAAAAGAACAAAGTACGCTTGCCCTGGGACTATCTTTTTGTGAAAAAACAAACTTTGATTATTCCCAAGCCTGAATTGATTTCTTTCAATTTGTTAGAAAAGAAACTAAAAAAACACTTCTTCTCCATCTCTAGTAAAAACATGGATGAAATACCTAGTGGTGAATTGAATAGTGGTTTAATAGTGGCAAATATGGAACCCCTACAAGACATTATTCAATTGGAAAACGAAGTGCGAGGTAGCCCAGAAACTACAACGGAAGGAATGACAAACATTGAACTTGACACCTACGCAATTGTGCACAAACCATTTAAGCCAAAGTCAGTATTTACGCCAATGATGCCCAGAGATGGGCTCCACATTTTTGCTGACAATGTGATAAAAGACCTTAATGATCTAGTCCTCAAGAGCAGTAAAGAATTAAACAAAACGCACAATGCTAACAAAATGGACTACAACAATGTGAATAACAAAATAAAAGAAAGACAGGATATTGTGGTAAGTTGGTCAGATAATGGTGGCCACTGACAAAATATAACACAGAGGCACAAAAACAACTGAGCGACAGAGAATGTTACAGCCGCATTGCACCAACCACCATAATAGGTATCAAAGAAAAATATCACAAAGCTCTCTACGAATGGAGAAGCCAGGGTCTCATCACCAAACCAGAGTTTGAATATTTGAAAACCGATTACCCTACCACCCCACAATTGTACTTAATCCCTAAAATACACAAAAACACTACCAATCCCCCTGGAAGACCGATCATTGCCGCTATTGGTGGCCTTTTTGAAAACACGTCACGGTTTATTGACTTTTTTCTTCAGCCATTTGTGTTTGATTTACCATCGCAGATAAAGGACACCGGCGACTTTCTAACCAAAATGTATGATGTTACATGGCAAGATAGTTATGTTCTTATGACAGTTGATGTGAACACATTATACACAAGCATTGGGCATAAGGACGGACTACATGCACTTAAACACTATCTGGGTGAAAGACCGATACACCTACATGGACACACTTTGATGCTTCAGCAAATGGCAGAGTGGTGCTTGGAGAACTGTGGTAAATAAAATTCCTTTACCTGGACTGAATTTGATACAGAATCATAATAAAATAGCTCAGTAAAATGAGAGGCAGAATCCGTGATATTAGAGTTTCGGAATGGGCTTTATTCCAGTAATCGATTATAATCGGATGCTTCAAATTCCATCACCACGGGGGTTCAGGAAGTGAAGTACATACTTTATTGACAAAAAGTAACCTTTATAGTACATACATTATAATGAAATGAATACAGTAGGCGTAACAATTGATAAGGACATTGACGTTTGGGCTGCGTAACCGAAAATGGGTGTAATAATGAGTAAAAAGGAACATGATTGGTTATGATGTCGTGTATAGGTGGATCTATAAGATAATACTTGGCATAGATGCGCGCGCAGCAGTATGACGTGTAATTGACGTGTAACTAGGGGGTGACGGGGACTTGACATTTAGCTCTATATGTGGAGACGAGAAGTCTGGGGGGTCAAGTCAACCTAATCCCAAATCATATCTAACATCCTATGTTTAAAGAACTATGTTATCCACAAAAGAAGGACTCTCGGACAGAATCTATTCTATACTGACTGTGCGTGCGTGTACAAGCGTCTGAGTGTCTACACTGAATGCGAGGGGGTAGGAATATTCCATGGTGACAGGGCTATGAATTACTTGCATGAGGACAGAGAAGATGGGCCTTTTTGCTTGGTAACTGGAAGAATGTTTACTTAAACTACTAGGCAGGAATGCATCGGCTGAGGGGGAAGCAGATAATTCGAAGGTGAAATACAGTTCTTGGCAGAGAATAGGCTGATGTCAGGCTTCGTGAGCCGCGCAGAGAATGAGACAAAGTTCATGGTCACAGATGCAGGCTCGGACTGGAGCTTTCAGAGGCAGAAGGCAAAAAGGAGTTTTGATGACAGAATCAGGGCCTACTTGCCTGGACTGTAAAATGGCATAAGTGAACCATATAAAGCCGGTGGCCTTTCATATTTAGGAATGGAATATCCGGCCTATTCATGGCGGATCTGACAGAGGACATGTTGACGGTGGACGCACATGTGTTTGCGTCTTCATAACTGGAACTGGAGGGAACATACATGTACTTGTGACATGCACATAGAACCGTTGGGGTCCAAGATAGGGGACATAACTGACCAGAAAAATCCACATTTCCACATTCCCTCCTTGTCCCCTCCTTGCCCTTCAAGAGATATCAATCTTCATCAATCCATTGATCTGTTCATATAGCATCATTTGTTCTTCTTTCTTCTTCCGGGATCTTGAATGAAAATCTTGATGTGGAATGCACGATGTGGCACACAGACCACAAATCGCTGGTCCACATTGTAGACATAGACAGCAACTGAATAGTATGAGAAGGCCAATACCTAGGAAGGATAAAACTCTCCATCCCCAGGCTGATACCGTATTCCAAAACCAACTGGACCAAGTCCAAGTGCCTGGGTTCTGGTGTATCTGGCTTACAATCTTATGAAGGCGAGTGATGGCTTTATATACAGATGGCGAATTTTCTGGTATGAATACGCAGCAGCTTGATCCGATGACCCTACAAGCTCCGCCCCTATCAGCCAGGATGACGTCAAGGACAAGACGATTTTGAAGCACAACAATCCGCATAGCAGACTGCTCTTCCGTTAAATTGCCTAAGGCGGAAATAGTCTCATTCACTACTGCTTCAAGGGTTCTAGTTAATCTACGTATTAGCTTACTATTAGTAACAGTACCTATATAGGGAAAGATGCCTTTATTAAAGTCGACATACTTGTCCCATGCCGTCTCAGTGTAATCGACAATGGGGAGATATCTCCGTTCTCTGTTGTGTACTAAATGAATATTTCTGTAATAATCAGGAGGAGCTAGGAAAACAGGTGGTAGAAGGAATGCAATGTAGCAGGTACCATCCCAATCTAGAGGTAAACGCATATATGCAGTCTGACCACATATGAAGTAGGAGTGGCGAGAAGCTTTAAATGAAGATTTTCCTTGATCACTGAATTCTACTATAGTAGTGCATTTACTATGGCCCATATGTATGGAACCAACCTTTCTTACACACAATTCACCTTTCGCTGGGAATACTGACATGGTGGGTAAGACTAGTTCAACTTCGGATACGACATTTAGAATCATGAGATTAGGTGTAAAATTACCTAATCCATATACTTCATTTTCTAGATCAGTTCCTGTTCTTCTGGGGCGACCCTCCTTGTCAGGATAGCAGACCTTGAGTAAAACTAGGTTCAGGTTTCCCCATACCCAATGATCTTGGTAAACTGCTGTGTCTGAGTCTATGGAATTGATTAAACTAAACCATGCTCCACAGGAGCCATTATGTGTAAATGGATGTGGAAAGAAAGGCAGGACTCCTTCATAATTCTGATAGGGAGGGAGTCGGCCACACACCCAACAATTGGTGGCATTACTAGTCTGATGGGAATGATGTAACATACTAATGAAAGTGTTATTGCGCAGCGCAAGTCTATAAGACAATTCATGCGGAGGTAAGTCACTAAAAGAATGTTCAGCAGCAACATTATAAACATGTCTAGAAATAGGGTAATATATGTGCAACAACATACTTGTAATAATTATTAAAAGACTTAATAAAAACAAAATTAATAATGTCACTATACAGTGGCTACGCAGTGATTTACAATACGCCTGTTGTTTCAACATTTTACGGGTATTTTCTCTACTCAGGTCCAAGGGATACATGTCAGAGACAATTCAACCGCTTCACCTTGGAGAGGACTTAAACAATCAAATTGCTCGACTGGTTGGGCCTAAGCTTTAGTTTGTACCTTTCAGAATTGTTCGGTTCAACAAAAGGAAGCTTTGTATCAGTCTGTGAGGTAGTGCAGGGCACAGTGTCTATATCCGAGGATAGTCCGTGAAATTTCTTAATATGGCTTGAATGAATCCAGCCCTTGCGGCCCTCGATCTTCACGGCTGTTCTTGTGGTCAACAGGACCAACTTGGGTGCTTTCCACCTGGGCTCCAGCTGAGTCTTTCGGTCGAAATTCCTCACAAAGACAAGATTACCCGGAACAACGTCATGGGGTTTCACCTCAGTGTTGTCGGGAAAGGCTGCAGCTACCTGTGAACGAGAAGATTGTAGTGCAGACATCAAGGAAGCCAAGTAATCTGTCAGCATATTACAGTCAATATCAGTTATTTTGCGTGGTATAGGCGTCCCCCACATATTTGGTGGTCTACCGAAGATCACCTCATACGGGGATAGCCCTGTTCGAGAGTGTGCTACCATTCTCATGTAAAAGAGTGCAACTGGTAACGCTACTACCCAGTCGACACCTTTCTCTCTGCATATTTTGGACATTCTGATTTTCAGTATCTGGTTATGTCTTTCTACGAGACCTGCTGCCTCGGGATGTCGGACACAGTGGAATTTCCACTGATATCCTAACAGAAGTGAAACGTGTTTCATTAATTCGGATGAGAACGGCTGGCCGTTATCTGAGTAAACAGCACGTGGTAAACCGTATCGTGGGAAGAATTCTCGAACCAACTGTTTGGCAGTAGTCGGGGCAGTGTAATCTGAAACCGGGTATGCCTCCGTCCAACGGGACAGAGCGCAAACAACTACGAGAACATATTTGAATCCTCGACATCGTTCCATCTGGATATAATCCATCTGGAGTACTTCAAAAGGATGATTAGGAGTATGAAATCCACCCTGTTCTACGGGAACGCTTTTTCCTGGGTTAAACTGACAACAGATCATACAGGTACGGACCTTTTGTTTTGCTGCTGCTCGTAAATGTTTATTGAACCAAATGTGTTGAATGCTGTCTAGCATAGCTTTTTCTCCTAGAAGTGCTGGACTATGTATAGTGTTAATTATAACTTGGACCATTGAATCAGGAAGGAACCATACAGACTTTTCCTTCATCATCCATCCTTGGTCCGTTTGGATCCCTCCTAATTCAGTCCATTTCTTTATTTCGTCTGGTGTAGCATGTGTCTGTATGTCAATTACGTCAAGAGTAGGATCTTTAACTGTCATACAATGTGTCGGTGTCAGGACTATTGTCTTTGTCATGTCGGGGGTTTGAGTTTGAGCAGTCAGTTTAGCTGTTCTGTCGGCTAGATCATTGCCTTGGGAAATGATATCAGTAACCTTCGTATGAGCCTTACATTTCATAATTGATATTTCAGTGGGTAGATGTATTGCATCTAATAATGCATGAATGAGGGGTCCGTGCTGAATGTGGGCACCGTGGGAGGTTAAATAACCTCTCTCTCGCCACAGCACGCCGAAGTCGTGTACAACTCCGAATGCATAACGTGAGTCAGTGTATATGTTGACTTTTTTATTCATGGCTTGAATACAGGCTTGTGTCAGAGCGATAAGTTCTGCGGCTTGAGCTGACAAAGTATTTATACGATTAGTTTCAATGACTTCAGTATCTGTTGTAACTGCGTAAGCAGCTACTAACTCTCCTGTACTTGTTCTCATGCATGAACCATCTACATACAAGGTCAGGTCTGGATCTGACAATGGGATATCTGTCAAGTCTTGTCTGGGTTTTGTTGTTATTGTAATAACTTCAATACAGTCGTGAGCTAGTGGGTCTGTTCCGATTACAGGTAAAAGTGTGGCAGGATTCAAGGTGTTACAGCGTCTGATTTCTATATGCGGCTGAAACAATGTAAGCTCGTATCCTGTAAGTCGCGCTATAGTCAAGTGTTGTGTTTGCGTTCTATTTACAAGAACCTCTACTGCGTGTGGTACTTGAACTGTCAATGGATGTCCTAACACTATGGCATCGCTTTGTCTGATTGCTAAAGCTGTCGCTGCTACTGATTTCAGGCACGCAGGCAAAGCCTGAGCTACGGGATCTAATGTACTAGAAAAATAAGCACATGGTTTGTGTGCTCCTGCTTGTTCCTGTGTGAGTACTGACAAGGCAGTACCTTCGCGTTCTGTAACAAAGAGTGTAAACTGTTTTCTGTAACATGGCGTTGCTAAAACGGGTGCTTGACATAAAGCTTTCTTTAAGCTTTCAAAAGCTTGTGTGTGTTCCTGAGTCCAAGGGAGAACAGTCGATGTGGCTGCCTCCTGTGTGGTTAACTGAATGAGTGGTTTTGCTAGAAATGCATACTGAGGGATCCACTGCCTACAATATGAAGTGAGGCCTATGAAAGCTCGTACTTCCTTTTGTGTCTTGGGTATTGGCATGTTAGCTATTAACTGAATGCGGTCGGGTGTAAGCTGCCTTCCCTCCTTGGACAGCGAGTGTCCAAGATAAACAACTCGCTGGACACAGAATTGCAGCTTAGAAGGGGACACCTTGTGCCCCTTTTCGGCTAGAAATTGTAAAACTGTCAGTGATGCTTTTTCACATTCCGGTTCGCTTCTCGCGGTGATCAGTAGATCATCGACATATTGAAGCAAAGCAGTGTTAACTGGCATGTGGATACTGTCAAGTTCTCGTTTCAGTGCTTGGCTATAGATGCTGGGGCTTTCTGTAAATCCTTGAGGTGCGCGTGAGAATTTAAAGCTACGCCCATTTAAACTAAATCCGAACAAATATTGGCTTTCCGGATCTATTGGGACGCTGAAAAAGGCATTCTTGAGGTCAATTACAGTAAAGAATGTTGCTTCGGAATCAATAGCTGTCAATAATGACGAGATATCTGGGACCACAGGAAATTGTGGCACAATGCATTTGTTTAACTCGCGCAGATCAATAACCAATCGGTATACTGGCGGAGCTGTAGGATCTGTTCGTTTAAGAATCGGAATTATCGGTGAGTTACATACATTGGAGTCTGTTTCTACAACTACTCCTTGGGCAATAAGCTCTTCAATGATTTGTAGTAAAGCCACTACAGCATCTGGTGGTAACTTGTATTGTCGCATTCGTGGTAGCACCACTCCTGCCTTTAGTGTGACTCGATATGGTGTAATATTCATGCAACCAACATCAGTAGGGCCTTGTGCCCATAGATGTGTAGGTAAAGTCTGCAGTCGGGGATCCATGTCTCTAGATACATAGTGACCTTTAAAATCACGTAAAAACAACCTTACTCCTTCCGGAGAACAACATATTATGGCTCCTAGGGCTTTCAGAGTTTTTATCCCTAGCAAGTTTTCTGGACATGATTTAGTAAGCAATAAATCTGTAGTTCGGGTCAAAGGTCCTATCGTAAGTGGAAGAGGCTGTGATACTTCATTAACAATAGGTTTTCCTGAAAAACCCAGGGAAATATTCTGAGAGCCTGAGAGGGGTGCCCCTGGAACTTCACTACGTTTTATAGTTGTTCGACTTGCCCCTGTATCGAGTAAAAATGTTCTATCTTGACCTAATAATTCACTATGTACATAAGGTCCTTCTTGATCTACAGGAATCTCGATAAGGGGTAAGTCAACTTCCCTCTCTAGGCTAGTTCATGCGTAACGCTGATACTCGGGATATTCATACTGTGCGGTCTGATACATTTGTCGTGTTGTTGTCTGTGTGGCAGCAGCAGGCAACGGTGGTGCAGCTGGCACAAACTGTATTGGCTGTTGTGCGGCTGGCATGGCCTGGGCATGCTGCATAGCCCCTTGTTCATTCTGATCTTGTCTGAGTGGCCGTGATCTTTCTTGTGTTTTACCTATGGCGATATTATGTTTTAAAACTGGACAATCGTGTACGTAATGACCTGGCTTTTTACAATAATTGCATGTCCCTTTTACAGGTCCTTCTGAATCGGAATGTGTCATACCCTTTTTATGTCCTTCAGCTGGAACTGTCTGGGAAACTAGCATTTTCATTTTCGTGTCTTTCATGCGTCTGTGTTCATGTTCTTGTTCCTCTTTAATTCTATTGTGGTGGTACTGTAACATTTGTAACATTTGCGTTGGTGTGTTACCTTGCCAGGTACTCTCGAATTTTAATACTCTATTCTTTACTGGGGGCAGGGCATTTTCCACTAATTTTGTTACAAACAGATGCGGGTATGATTCGCTACTTGCCTTTATGCCACTATTTATACCAAAACATTTCTCGAATCTGGCATAGTAATCACTAGTGTCTTCGTCTTGCTTCTGTTTACAGGCTGAAATTGTACCCCAATCTTCCTTTTTCGTAGTTAATAAACGTGGCAGTACCTGTACTAGTAGACCTGGTAGTGCTTTAGTTTTGTCCCCAAGCCCCGAACCTGGACCTCGGGCCCTTTCTTCTGCTTCTAATGCTGACCATTCTATCTTTTGGTCACCTACCTCCCACTCTTTTTCCTTGAGTTTCTCATAAATGCCAGCAGGCATCAACACCTTTAATATTGTCATAATGTCGGGGTAGGTATACTCTCCCATGAGTAACATGTCTTTAATTTCTCGGTGAAAACCCGCTGGGTCTTTGTCATGACTGGGTACCACTTTCTTCATTTCTAACAATTCTATTTTCGATATGGGCGTATATACAAATACACGTTTAAACTGATCGTCCTCGCCTTTTATTGGGTGCACTTCTCGTAAGGGATTCTGTCTATCCATGTGATACGTTGTTCTTTCCTTGACAGGCAATGAGACATGCTCTGAGCATACAAAAAAGAATATACTGCTTTCTTGATACTAGAATTTCTTTAATTAATTTAGTACCTGGACCTCTCCATTTATTCATAAGCAATTCAGTTAATATGTCAGGTAAAGGACCAGGGTCCGAATGCTGACTCTGATATAGTATAATGAGTTGTTGAATCATATAAATCCCAGCTAACCTCTGCTCATCTGGGGTGAGATTCAAAAATGTGCGCACTACTGTCTCATCACTATATTTTCCGGGACTGTCCACCCAGTGGACAGCTGCCCTTGCTAAATCTTGTTCATCCATAGAATCGAGAAAATGATAACCCCTTCGTTCTCGGAGTAGTTTGTCGGCGGTTTGGAACGAATGCTCGTTAGACCTTATGTTAATGATAGGTATTTGGAAATTCCTGTCATTATCTGGACATATTGGACGTATTGAGTCAGTATGATATCTAATCTGATTCCTATTACAAGATCTTCCTCTACCTACATAGGCTATGGTGTCCAACTGTCCTGCGGGCGGTCCTGACCCTTCTTCCTCGCTTTGTTCGAACTCGTCTGTCTGTAATCTCTCCTCGTGTAGGCGTTCTATTTCTTTACGGATCTTTCGGCACATGGCTATTATACAATTTTGCTTATCGTGTCTCCCTTCTGATATATTCTGGCTCCATTTTGTAAGAATTTTCATTGCTTCCGGATCTACCCCCGGTCGGTCTTGATTTCTGATCACACAGTTTATGAGGAAACGTAACAGTTCCCCCTGTATCTCTACTTTCTGGTATTCCATAGCTCTGTTAATACATTCTGGATCTCGCCCTGTTTGAACAAAATGATATATTTTATCTAGATGCGCAGTCATTCCTGGTAGCTTTGCTAAATACCCTGCGGCTCGTCTGATACGTAATGATGCCAGGATCATTTCGTCCTCTTTACCGAGCACCGGGTCATATCTACAATCTATAAGAAGTTCCTTAAGCGTACGATCACTTACGAATTTGGGTGTACGTGAATGCGCTGACTCTTGAAAAATAAGTTTACTTATTCTAGGTGGCGTAGAAAAAATATTGGTAGCACCTCCCGTGGCCCCGTCTGGGGCGTCGGGTGTGAAAGGATTCGTCGAACGTGACACAGCAACTATAGGTGTGGACTCAGCTATGGAAGCACCTGTAGGAACAGATGCAGAAACAGATGTGCTTGCCGGAACTTGTGACTCGATTTGTTGCTGTAGGGATACGGGTGCTGGATCTTGGCGTTGGACCTCCCTGGTATGTGGTCTATGTGGGGCGGAATTAGCATACTCGGGAGCTGCGTCATCTAAATATGAGGAAAGAAAAACATCTTCTGCTGTTCTAGGATGCCCCTTAGGATGTACCTTGATTGGGAATAATGGGGGTGGCAAGTCTTTCGGTATCTCTGGAGTAGCCTTAGGTAATCCTTCGGCCAGAAGGGGATACATACCATTCATAAGGGTATTTCTTTGTCTATCTACTTGTTCTGATTTCACTCGGATACCTTCCTCAATTAATAGATTTTCTTGAACCTTGCTTGAACTTTCTTTACTCTTCTCTTCCTGTCTACGTGCTTTTTCTGTGCGTCTATGAGATTCTTTACGCCATAACTCAACGGCGTTTTTCTGTGACTGTCTGACTTTCCTTTTCCATAACTCTTCCTCGACTTTCATGATGCACTCTGCATCCCAGGTTCCCGCTGCGGGCCACCTCTGACTTTCTGGTAATCCCTTGGTGTAGTCTACCCATAAATCAAGAAATAATATGGCGTCTAAGCCATGTTTGTGATACATGAAGTGCCCTGGAGTATCCCTAGGAGGAATAGGGACGGCTTCTTCAAGTACCCCTTTCCTAGTAGTGATCTGCCTTAATTTCGAAAAGAGCGGCATATTGACAACTGATCCGATACTTAATCTTGAACACGCTTAATACAAAAGCACAATAATGAACAACCATTCATACCACAATATGCAGGACGTTTAACACATTAAACATTAAAACATTAAACATTTTCTTAACCTTTAAAATAAGCAACAATGATGATCGTCTGCTTAACTAATCACCAAGCATAATTCTTGACAATAACTAGATACTTCGGAATACTTGATATACTGCTAAACAGTACAGATACACTGCTAAAACAGTGCAGACCGGATTTGTGTACCCAAACCCGTCTTGACCGGCACAACCTATGTGCACGTCAGAAATGCCTCCCCAGTAATGGTACTCACCGGGTAGCTTCGGAAACGGAAGGCCTCGGTAACTTGGACTTGAACCGGACTGGACTCGACTCGCCTCGTCGGAAACTGGGCTTGACTTCGAACTGGTGGGTCTCTGTATACCTCGGATCTTGCTCTCTCAGCTAGGCTCTGGTCGGGATACTTCGCACTTCTCACCGCCTCGTCTGGGTGTTGATCGCAGTCTCAGTCGCCCCCGCTTAACCGGAGGGAGATACAGGAAATCCTGTTGGTACGCGTAATTGTCCGTCCAGCTGTGGCAGGAGACCGGGCCTGCTACTCACCGCCGGCGCGTGAGATGAGAAAGTGTCCCTATTCGGGCGCCATCATGTGGTAAATAAAATTCCTTTACCTGGACTGAATTTGATACAGAATCATAATAAAATAGCTCAGTAAAATGAGAGGCAGAATCCGTGATATTAGAGTTTCGGAATGGGCTTTATTCCAGTAATCGATTATAATCGGATGCTTCAAGTTCCATCACCACGGGGGTTCAGGAAGTGAAGTACATACTTTATTGACAAAAAGTAACCTTTATAGTACATACATTATAATGAAATGAATACAGTAGGCGTAACAATTGATAAGGACATTGACGTTTGGGCTGCGTAACCGAAAATGGGTGTAATAATGAGTAAAAAGGAACATGATTGGTTATGATGTCGTGTATAGGTGGATCTATAAGATAATACTTGGCATAGATGCGCGCGCAGCAGTATGACGTGTAATTGACGTGTAACTAGGGGGTGACGGGGACTTGACATTTAGCTCTATATGTGGAGACGAGAAGTCTGGGGGGTCAAGTCAACCTAATCCCAAATCATATCTAACATCCTATGTTTAAAGAACTATGTTATCCACAAAAGAAGGACTCTCGGACAGAATCTATTCTATACTGACTGTGCGTGCGTGTACAAGCGTCTGAGTGTCTACACTGAATGCGAGGGGGTAGGAATATTCCATGGTGACAGGGCTATGAATTACTTGCATGAGGACAGAGAAGATGGGCCTTTTTGCTTGGTAACTGGAAGAATGTTTACTTAAACTACTAGGCAGGAATGCATCGGCTGAGGGGGAAGCAGATAATTCGAAGGTGAAATACAGTTCTTGGCAGAGAATAGGCTGATGTCAGGCTTCGTGAGCCGCGCAGAGAATGAGACAAAGTTCATGGTCACAGATGCAGGCTCGGACTGGAGCTTTCAGAGGCAGAAGGCAAAAAGGAGTTTTGATGACAGAATCAGGGCCTACTTGCCTGGACTGTAAAATGGCATAAGTGAACCATATAAAGCCGGTGGCCTTTCATATTTAGGAATGGAATATCCGGCCTATTCATGGCGGATCTGACAGAGGACATGTTGACGGTGGACGCACATGTGTTTGCGTCTTCATAACTGGAACTGGAGGGAACATACATGTACTTGTGACATGCACATAGAACCGTTGGGGTCCAAGATAGGGGACATAACTGACCAGAAAAATCCACATTTCCACAGAACAATATCTTTACCTTTGATAAATTGTTTTACAAACAACTACAGGGCACAGCCATGGGTACTTGCTTCGCCCCCAGCTATGCTAATTTGCATATGGGCTGGTGGGAGGAGCAAGTACTCATGCAAACACACAACCTGGCTATGACGGAAAATGTAATGCTCTATGTCAGGTACATCAATGACATTTTTGTTCTATGGCAGGGCACACAGGAAAGTGCTGAATGTTTTGCACGTGAACTAAATAACAACACACTTAATCTATCATTTACCAGTCAAACCAGCAAAGAATTTATACAATTTCTGGACTTAGAAAAGTATATAGAAAACAACACGTTACAGACTAGAACATACAGGAAGTCCACAGCGGGCAATGCCATCCTGCACGCTAATAGCTTTCATCACGACAGTGTCAAAAAGGGTATCCCCTATGCAGAGTGCATAAGAATGAAGCGCAACTGCATTACAGAAGAGAGTCTACATAAATCCACCAATGACCTCTTCAATAGACTCCAAAGAAAGGGATATAAGACCAAAACCCTAGAAAAAGCAAAGACAAGGAGTGAGAATCTTACCAGAGAAGATCTGTAATTTAACAAAAACAAAAAAAGTAAGGCCAAAACAGAAACTAACAAAATAGACACTCCCAGATTAATCACAGGCTTTAATGCATATCATGCATCTGTGCGTAAAATCCTCTATAGACATTGGGGCACCATACGTATTGACCCTATTTGACCCTATTTTGGGCCCCACCTGCGCTAAAGTTCCCTCAATCAGCTTCAGAAGAGCAAAATCTATGCAACAGGAGTTAGTGCGCAACGCGCCCGCCATTGCCAAAACATCAAGCTGGCTACAAACATCAAAGGGATTTTCCAAATGCAACAGACGCAAAGCCTGTAAACATGGAACCAACACCAAAACTGTGCCCATGCCCTTCAGACAAACACCATATGAAATAAGGGGCAGTTTTAATTGCAAAACAGACTTTGCTGTGTATATCCTACAATGCACCTGCAATAAACAATATATAGGGAGTACCATCCACCCTGTGCATGTCCGCATCCTGCAGCATCTAAGGGCTATTTCGACCAAACATACCCAGTGGCGAGACACAAACACACATCATGCAGAAAGAGCCCAAGACCTCTCCTATTTTGTAATTGACAATGTTCCTAAAAACCCAAGGGGAGGTAACAGGCAACTGCCATTAAGATTAGAGTCCAGATACATCATTCTCCTAAATTCCAAGATCCCACATGGGATGAATGCTGATGAAGCGCTTAACGTATATCTTTAATGTCATAGTCTCGATCTAACCGCTTATCTGATCCATTCCTCATAGCGTTAAGTTCTCTTCATCTTTATTCTAATTTTTATTTTATTTTATTTTTTCACTTCCCCTTTTCATTGTTTTTTTTAACATATCCAGGACTTCTTCTGACAAGCATAGCAATATTTTTTATAGGGCTAGCTCACGGTAGAATTCTATCAGTTTGCCCACTTGGGCTTGACGTAATATCCAGCATTATCAGATAGTATTACAGACCTTTGTAATGCACCAGTTTTATAGTTAGGATGCCCACATGGGCTTGACTGAGTACGCAGTATCATGAGACTCTTCTCATCGATCTAAGTACTGCACCAGAATTACTTCGGTGATTGTATTCACACCTTGTAATTTAACGCCACCAATTTTTGTCTTTATTCTAGACATCTATTTATATTTGTGAGCGTTAATTCCACTTACTGGATAAGCCTTGATCTCTGCGCGTTCGTCTCACCATCGTCTATTTCAGGCATTTTACACAACAGTTTACAGAGCCCTTTCCTCGCGTTTATTCAGGAAGGTTATTTTTCTTCTATGTCCATTAGGTACGATTCACTTAAGATGTACACACAAACTGAATATGAGTATACACACACTGTCACTCTATACTAATGTATTTCTTTTCTAATTTTGCTAATGTGTGATGATATAACCGTAGCATATTTATGTCTCTTACATTTACGTTATTTTAGTTCACATCTTATTTCTGTATCTTTATTCAGCTGGGTCTGTTTTTCTGTTGTCATGATGACTTAGCAAAACATCATCCTTCTATGTCTATCATTATGGTGGCTTGCTGTGACAACCAAAAAAAGAGTGAAGAGAGTATAAATGTAGTAATGTATTAATGGCAGAGAGCTTGATGCAGTGAACAAGGCGGTTGTCCCACAGAAACACGTCTAGGTCGAAGTTGGAATAAAACCTTCTTTGCCATTTATTCACGGAGTCGGTGCCTGTTTGATGGATGCTGTCAGGATGGTAACATATATATATATATATATTTAAAGATTAGGGACACTTAGAAATGAGTCAGGACCAAAGCTTTTTGGACTTAGGAAGTTCTAGAGCTAGCGCCCACGGAAGCACCGGAGTACTCGTGTTACCTCACCCAGGGAAGCCGGGTGCATAGGTGTCTTTTGGTGTCGTGTCGGGTCGCGTCGTCGATTTCAATGGGAGCTGGCAAAGAAGTGCTGCTGCCATGAAAATGCGAAGTGTCCGAAGAGATCCAAGCCTGGATCGAAGACGAGAAGAACCTGAAAGCAGAGGGGACAGAGTCTGGGTCTCTAGCCTGTGACCAGGAATGCGATGAGCAGATGCCCACTTATGTCGTGTGATTTCAGGTGAAAGAGGTGAAGCTTGACTCTTCAGCCATGAGGACCAGGAGGCATTGAGGATAACCAGGAGCTGGATTCTAGCTGTCCCACAAAGAATGTCGAGTCCTGCAGTGTCGGTGCCCGGATTGGACACAACAAGCCTTGGCAACAGCAACCCACGCAGAAAGAGAAGAAATGCTTCGGTGCAGACTAGCAAGGTCTGAGGGACTCACCACTTGGTTGGGAGTCAGGGTACATCTGGAGCAACCAGAGAAGCCCAAGGAAATACAAAGTTACCCCCTCAGGGACCCACCAGTCAAGGGATCGCAAAGGGACCTCAAGACAAAACACAAAATGGCAGCCCACGGGTCACTCAGAATGACCAGGCCAACAATCTTCGGTGGACTCAGTGCTCGAGGTGTGGGCTACAAGTCAACTCAAGCATGACTTCAAGAGACGTCGAGAAGTCAATGCACTTGCAGAAATGCACGGTGACCAGGAGTTCCAGTTCCACCCTACTCACGAGGGCTGTGGGTCTCAGCTTTGCTGGGGACTCGGGTCGGCCTCTGAGATGTCTGGAAATCCTCTTCCTGGGCTGCAAATACTTTGGAGTCCGGCAGGAGCTTTGATGATGCAGACCGACAATTTGCTTCATTGGTGCCTGCCGAGCAGGGGAGTCACTCCTTGACCCCAAGGGAGATTTCTTCAGTCCTTAGGTCTTTAGCAGAGCTTCGAAGGTCCAGGATTCAGCTTCAGAGTTTCGTCCAGGGTAATCTAAAGTCCTAAGGACTGGGGTCCCATACTTATACTAAGGTAGGGGGTTGGACATACTCTGGGGACCCACCTATGGGAGGGATTGGAAAGAGGGGTGGCTACACCCATTTCCTTTGTCCAGTTTCACACCAGAGCAGGGGTTGGAAACCCCTGAACCGGTTTGAGCTTGACTATGCACAGAGACACCAAATGTGTCCCCAGTGCAGGACTTCAAAGCACTCAGAGAGTGCTCCCACCCAGCCCCAATACACAGGAGCCTCTTTGGGAGGTGGTTACACCTCCCTGTGACAGGAAACCTATTGTCCAGACCTCCCCTGTTGGAGTTTCGGTCAGCAGCAGGAGGCCAGACCCGTGTCTGTGGCTGCAGCATCCATTTTGTGATGCCAGTGCTCTATTAGGTTTCTACCGGGCAGACCAGTACAGTCATGTTTCTCCCTCTAGAAGGGTGGGATCATACTCCCACACCAGTTACTGGTGTGAGGGTATGATTCCAAGGTGTTTGACACCAAACACAACATGTTTCCGTGCAGCCAGTCCAAAGTTAGCATTAACCGTTTAAGATATAATGCACTTAAGAGTATATGGTCAGGCTGCACTACTGACAACCCCGGAGAAGAGATTCCGAAGACTGCAGAGGGGCTTAGCTCATGCCTGGGCACCCCTCACTTATAACCAAGCACCCTGCCTTCAGGATTGATAAGGCCTGCCATAGGGGTGACTGATAGGTTTGTATGTGCAGTATATGGTGAGATACAATGAACCTATATGTCTGTAAGGGGTGCATACACCACCTTACCCAGGCTGCAGTAGTGTCAAGCCTTACGCGTTTCAGACCTCCTGGTCCTTGGTCGCACTGTCTGCGTGAACCCGGCCGGAAAAAGAAATTCACCGCCTCTGCCTCCCAAGTAGCATCCTGCGGACTGCCCATTCTGCCAAAATCCACTGTGTGCTGCTTTATTAGTAACATGAACAAGCATTTGCAATGCAATAGGTCTCGCATTTACGAGAGTTTGAGCTATTGGCATTGTAAATGACGATGCGTTTTGTTTAGGATTTGGTTTTGTAAGCATAAATAAAAGGCATTGTCATTTACAATGCCAAGATCTTAACTTCGCGTAAATGCGAGACCTATTACATTGCAAATGATTTTCTCATTATACTTTTGGGATGGTTGAGGGACCTAACACTCCTGTTTAGGGTCAGTGTAAATGGCAGAGAATGACATTATTGGAAGGTTTCAGAAATGTCTCTAGAGATATAGCCTTTAGCTAATTTAAATGAAAACAGTGCTGAACATGTATTATATTATGGTCCTATTTTTTATAAATGTTCCGAACCAGTTCAGAGGATGTTAGGTTGGCTTGCTTCGCACATGTGTGCAAGACTTCACTCACTTGTGCAAGTCTTCACTCGAAATCCACCTTGGGTACTGCAGCTCTGGTGTAAATGCCGTAGCCTAGCAGCTATGTTGGCAGGCAAGTCTGGGACACAGTCAAGACACAATCTAGGCCAGAGGGGAAGACACACCTGATGTATGTACTTTAACTTGGAGAAGGCAGTGTCGTACAGCGGAAGGGGGCGGGGAGAGTCCAGAATCTGTGTAAAAGGCGCAGTTGGAAAAGACAAACGAAGGCGTGGGAACAACTCTGTTCCTGAATGTAATTTTCTGTGCAGAGAGGAAGCGACAATTGCTCTCGTGCTACGGAGAACCCCTCAACGCTGCTGTAGGCGGTGGGAGGAGGCACGCGCGGGAAGGGTGGAGAGGGAAACGGCTGCAGGAATGCGAGCGAGAGGATTTGATGCACATCTCTTCTGCTGTCACGATATGACAGTTTGTCGCTGTCAGGACGGTTGACAAAATAACAGCTACGAGGGTGTTATGATGACACGGTGATGCCAAGAGTGCGCAGGAATTGCGAAGAGGACTAGGGAGAAATGAAGTCATGATAATGGAATCAATAGGGCTCTGCTGTCTTGACGAAAGGTACGATGGAGCTGGGACTGGCGAACATATTGTATTGCGACAATGTGCTTTCATGTGCGGCGTACGCGCGCTGTAAGGAATGCAGCTCCCACGTCACAGGAACAAAAATGGCGTCGGCCTGTCCACATGGGCCGGCCTAAAAGTGGCAAGGAGGTAACCAAGAAGCCATATTTCCAATCACGCGCCATTGTTTACCATAAACAATGACACGAGCCAATGGGAAACAGGGGCGGGGCTTCAAGTCCCTTCTAAATCCGTATTGATTGCAAAAAGCCCTCGTATGGCGAGGGCAACGCATGCGCGCTGCTAACGCCAGGTGAGACCTAAAAAAGGCTGGAGACCTGAGCATCTGTATAATTTATCCGCTCAACCAACAGATGATGTTTTGATTAAGCGAGTCAGCAGAAAGCCAATTATCTGATGGTGCAATTCTAAAATAATATGCAACATGGCCTTGAGGTTTTTCCTAGAAGATGCTCCTTTTCTGAATGGGCATGTGCTGACAGAAAGTAGGTGCAGCTGAGAATTAAAACTAAAACAGAAAAGAGGGAATCGACATACACACGCGGGGCCTAGCTCAAGAGTTTGGCGCAGCTGAAAAACTTGTTGTTTGTTGAGCAAGGGCTAACACCAGAGGAGTTTACACCAGGCACATATAGATAGCTTAGTGGTGGCAGTTCCGCTGTTGGGCTCTCCAGTGGATTTGCAGCTCCTCCAGAAATCGTAATATTTCCCATTACACCCAGCACTAAATCAGACTCTAAGGACAGGTGCTCTGCAAGCCCCACAATCCAATCAGACCATTGTACTGTTCACCCTCTGCACAACTCTTAGGTGTTCTCCACAGTTTTCTCATTTTTCAGTACTAGGTCTTCTCAAATTCATTGTATGGCTGGGTGTCAGTATACCAACGAAAGCACATACACCAAATAGCACGTCATTTGTCAGACGCACAAGCTCTAAATGCACTATTTAGTCAGAACATCACACACACACCACAGCAGATGTGCTTTTTATGTGGGTGTCAACGTGCTCTAAATTGCGCAGCACAAGAACACATTCCATATACTAACTTACAAGAGCACACATCATGATAGATCTCTGAACATGCCTCCCGCACAGCCTCAACATACAATTAATTGGATATTAGGGCATTCAGCGCCTACATAATGGCCAACTACTTCTCACACACTTTTAGTTGCCCAACAGGGACCCGTGCCAACCGAGGAAATGTGTAAGCAATCTGGTACAGTCCTCTGGTGTCACCCAAAGAAAACGTACAACTCATTAAAAAGGACACAGTCGTTATCCTGAACTCACATCTTGACAAGATGGAATCTGTCACCAGCCAGCAACTGAAATGCTTGGAAAGTAACACCCCAGACTGACAAAAGGCACTGCGGTGCCCTAATAATGCGCGCTATACAAAAGCTATTCAGCAAGAGCAATAACAATTTAACACAAGATGACGTTTCATGCTTTCACTATTCTCTACATAGAAAAAAGTAGTTTCTAAAGTTGTGCCTGTCCCCGCCATTGTGTGCACAGCCTGATTAAGGGTTAGCAGTGTGAGTGTGTGCATTGCTGGTTGGTTTAGAGCATGGCTGAGGGTTTAGACTGAGCAAGAAGTAAAGAAGTTTTGCAGCGTGTAAGGTGATAATATGCACTGGAAGAGAGCAGGGCATGAATGGGTGATAGATGGTGGTGTGTAGGGAGGGGCACTGCACAGCATGGCAAGCTAGTATTATGAATAAGGATGGGCATAAGGAGCGGTCAAAGTACATTACAAAAAGTAAGGGAACTGTGATGCTGTACACAATGGGGGCAGGGTGAACAGGCGTAGGGGTGGGGTCAAAGGTGTGACTAAAAAAACCAAATATTTGATCTTTTTTTTCTGTCTTTCATCATGAGGTATGTGCATATAAATGAACACACAGTTGAAATATAAAATAAGGGCCCTGCGCGCAGGGGCCTGTGTTCCGCCCCTTTAAAAAGCACACTTTCCAGCTCATTTGGTAACTCCTTTACAATACCACTCAAAAATTATAAAACTGTGTCATCAGGAAGTGTCAAGTTATTCAATTTAATCAAAGCCAATACTGGCTTCAGAGCTCCCTTTACATTTGCAAATTAACCTGTTGTGCTCATCAATATTTTTCAGGCAAGCAGGCACCTGCCAAGAAGGCTTGTTTAGTTGTCTGCCCCTCCCTCGGTTTCACAGCACTGGAGACACCATACCCCACACTGCAGCTGAGCAATTTCAGCTCTCGAAATTAACCATCCCGGGACGGTTGTCTTTTCACAGAAAGTGGGGCAACTGTTTTCCTTGAATTAAATCGTGCCCTCCACTTCAACCACTGGGCGTAAGTGCCCGTTTTTGCTCACAGTCTACAAACTGTAGGTGTGCATATCGGTTTAAAACATGCAGTGAAGGATATTAACAGTGCATAGAGCTTGTAGGAAAGGTTAGCCATGGGCTTGCAAGACCATATTTTGCAAGGCATGGTCAAAAGATGTGAAAATGTAGCCAAGATAATGCACAAATTGGCAGTGGTGGAGGACATGGAAAGTGTTAACACGGCGCAGGCTGAGATAGTCCAATGAAGTGCAGTGTGAAAGAGGATGTGCAGAACTTGGTTGAGAATGAGCACAGTGTGGGTCATCCGTGCAATGTTGCTGGAGCCTGCGGCACATGGATGAGAATGCGTGGGAATGGCTGAGGGTAGATAGGGTGCAGGTGAAGGCTTACAGGTCATTTCTGAGGGATATGTAAGGCATGGAAGAGGTTCTGTAAGGCGTGGCAGAGGTTGTGTAGGGGTGGCAGTGGTTGTGTAAGTTCTGCAGAGTGTAGTAGGGGTGGCTGAGTAACTGCAGGAGGCTATAGGCGAAATCACATAGTGGGCGCAGATCAGGTGCGCAACTAGAGCTTAATTTCGGGGGGGGGGCTAATACTTCCAGCAATGTAGAGCCAAATTTCGCGGGGGCTAATACTTCCAGCAATGTTGAGCCAAATTTCAGGGGGGTGGGCTAATACTTCCAGCAATGTGTCCTTGTATAATGTAACTGGTGCTCATGCAAAAGGACCTTAATACCTTCGGGTGGAGTTTGAGCTGTATAAAACTGCAAAAAACACAAAGCCTTAGGGAACGTTTCGGGAAATGCATATTTACACTGCGGCAGCAAAATCAATTTGCAACTTTAAAGAATAGGCAGAGTGGAGATTAGTGAAATACTCTGGTGTGGCTGCGGGGGGGAGGGGGAGAGAGAGAGAGTGGCAATAGGCGAAATCACATAGTGGGCGCAGATCAGGTGCGCAACGAGAGCTTAATTTCGGGGGGGGGGGCTAATACTTCCAGCAATGTCGAGCCAAATTTCGCGGGGGGCTAATACTTCCAGCAATGTTGAGCCAAATTTCAGGGGGGTGGGCTAATACTTCCAGCAATGTGTCCTTGTATAATGTAACTGGTGCTCATGCAAAAGGGCCTCAATACCTTTGGGTGGAGTTTGAGCTGTATAAAGCTGCAAAAAACACAAAGCCTTCGGGCACGTTTCGGGAAATGCATATTTACACTGCGGCAGCAAAAGCAAAAGCAATTTGCAACTTCAAACAATAGGCTGAGTGGAGATTTGTGAAATACTCGGGTGTGGTTGCGGGGGGGGAGGGGGGAAGAGAGAGAGAGAGATTTATAAATCTCAGCCCGTGCTGACACACACAACCGGTGGTGGGAGGGGCGCTGAAGCTCTTTGAGCCCAATGTGCATTGCGCGCCTGGTGCAGATCGGGCTGTTTAGAATGAAGGCCAGATTAAATTGGGTCTAGCCCCATGAACTCTTATCTCCCTGGATAACAGAGCATAGCACTTTAATTGCACTAAGAAAGCTCTAATCGTGAGAAAATGGGTAATATAATTTGCATAGAGCCGTACACAGCCAATCAAAAGCAACGCCCAATCACGAAACCCTGAATACTTTTTATAATTTATATTATTTTTCGGATCCGATTAACCAAATAGCACATCACTCCTTTCTGTAATACCTCAATGCTTCTTCCCATTAACTGTTTTGATCAGAATACCCTAGCTTTCTATATGAATGAGAGGCGCTGAAAGTGCACTGCAGATATTGTCGACACACAAAAACGATGTTACTGCTCAATGGTTGGATATGAGTAACTTAGAAGCAACAGATATCAATCACCACTCTGATTGATTCCACCTTTCAACTAGTCTATACGTATAAGATGAATACCTTAGAGATGGATAATAACAAAACGCATTTTACAAACGCCAATCCAGTTTGATGTGTACGCCGAAATTGGGTCAATGCTTTGTTATTAATATTCAACAGTGAGCACAATTAATTTTCAATGTATTTAACACCAGTGTTTGCATTTAAAGTAGTATTAAAAAAACAGCTCGTCCAATTTGCAACGTAAAAAGAACCATGCATTTATAACAATCTGTTCAAGCAAACAGTAGGGATAACAAATATTTTGTGCGGTACACAGTAGAAAATGGTACAGGAATTTGTATTAAACAATTGCTTCAAATAAAAGCCCCACTCACATTCCCTCGATATGTTTTACAATGCAGGATGTGATCATGTGATCACACCACCAGGCATTGTATCACAGCGGCCAACATGGTTACGTAGGGGAACCGCTGGTTGCATGTGTCAGGTAAGGGTTGCCTCGGAGGAGGGGGGGCTCCCCAGACGGAGATAAAGCACGTAATTCTATTATTTATGGATCCAAAATGAGGAATGGCCCAGGCCTGGTTTGTTCCATTACTGTGTTGGCAAGGCATCGCAAAACTAATCTTCCACGAATGCAATCCGCAGATGCAAAGCCTTGCCGGTCCGCTAGCCCCTGCAGGCTGCGCATGTGAAGCGATCCTGACAAAGCCACGGGAGGTCTGTTTACAAGACACTGCTGAGCAGGCTGGGATCTGGGAGGGGTGGTGGGGTAGAACCCCCAACAAATGACAGCCAACCAGGCTGTACCTCACACTTGTGCAGCCTGTCACTCAAATGTAAAAACACAACAATCGTATACAGTTACCGAACACATGTTTGTTGTATTTGTCAAATATTTCTGATAGGCATGCCATAAATGCATACATGTTGATTACATTGTATTATAAAATAAACTGGGTTTGAAGAGGCAAGTTTGGAGTTAATACCAATCGTGCCTTTTGCACACACATTGGCAGCTGCAGCAAAGGAGAAGAACCTCTGCGGCTAGGTGAAAAGTGTCCCGGATACCGCATCCTCCGCATGGAAACGTTGTGTGCTCAGCACTTGGCATGCTGTGCATCAGCCTGGCACAGTGCCATCGCCATCCCTGGCAGGCGATTCTCCTCTGCAGAAAGGATGCTACTGAGCTAGGCAAGTATAAAAATAATGGCTGCTGTGACGGTGGTGCCGGGGTTTGCGTGCGAAATGGTTGGGGGCGTGCACAATTTATGGAACAAACAATTCAGTGCAACTAAGAAACTTCAGCACAATGCAAGGCCTACCTGTGTATTTCCGAGCCTGCTACCCGTCTGCACTTCGTCATGGGCAGTAGGCTTTATTTGTCAATGCCATCCATCAGGCACAGCTTAACACACTTCCGCGTTGGCATTGTGGATAAATACATGTAGAAGACTAAAACTGAAGTGGGCACAAAGCTATTTCTACTACTATAAAATATTTAAAAAATGATTGCTGTTACTTTATCCGGGGCTGATATCAGGGTTGGAAAATGCAGAAAGTGCTACATAGTGGAACAAGCGCAGCCCCGAAAGTGAAAGTAGGACAGCGCTGCATCCGGAGCATGGGGATCTCTTGTCAAATGGGGCCATGTGTTTCTAACACATGGCCCCATAAAGATAAGAAAGTGCTTTGCGCCAGACGCAAAGCAGGCCACCGAGCCCGGCTTCGAGGCCAAAGGGCGTTTACAGAAAACCCTCATTTCCAATGGCAGGCCACTGTTTAGCATAAACGGTGACGCAGCCAATGGAAATGAGGGGCGGGGCTAAAAGCCCTGTTCTGAAACTCCTTGTTAGCAATAAATCTCCCGAGGCGAGCAGCGCATGCGCTGCCACACCACTTAGCAATAAATCTCACGAGGCGAGCAGCGCATGCGCTGCCACGCCATGCGAGACCTAAAAATGTATAGGGCTCAAGAAAAGGCGTAAAGCAAAGGAGACCCTAAAGCACTTAAGTGATCCCTCGCTGATGGCTCTAGTGTGCATCCAGGTGTGGTTTATAGCCCAGTCACATCTGGGTGGCAGCGGACAACCCTGTGCCCAGTGGAAACCCTTGTGCCTTCTGTAGGAAAGTGGAATCTGACTACATGGTTGCCCCCACTTTTTTCCTGGTGTTTTGATGATTTTTGACTGAGTTTGGCTGGGAACCTGCTATTCAGGTCCCCAGCCTAGCTGCTTCCTCTCTAAATTGATTCCTAGTACCTTAGGTACACCACAGATTGAATTCTGGGGTGCCCTTATAAGACCCTAGTATATGGTATACTATGTACCCAGGGAATAGGTACCCCAGAGGCCTAGCAGGGGCTGAAGCATGTATTTATGCCACCCCTGGGAAGCCTTCCAAAATGACACCACAGGTCTGCTACTGCAGCCTGGGTAAGGTGGTGCATGCACCCCTTACAGAGATATAGGTTCACTATAGCTCACCTATCACTGCACATAGAAACCTATCAGTCACCCCTATGGCAGGCCTTATCAATCCTGAAGGCAGGGTGCTTGGTTATATGTGAGAGGGTGCCCAGGATTGAGCTGAGCCCCTCTGCAGCCTTCAGAATCTATCCTCCGGGGTTTTCAGTAGTGCAGCCTAACCATATACTCTTAAGTGCATTATAACTAAACGGTAAATGCTAACTTTGGACTGGCTGCACGGAAACATGTTGTGTTTGGTGTCAAACACCTTGGAATCATACCCCCACACCAGTAACTGGTGTGGGAGTATGATCCCACACTTCTAGAGGGAGAGACATGACAGCACCGGTATACCCGGTACAAGTTTAACAGAGCCCTGGCATCACAAAATGGATGCTGCAGCCACAGACACGAGTCTGGCCGCCTGCTGCTGACCAAAACTCCGGCAGCGGAGGCCTGGACAATAGGTTTCCTGTCACAGGGAGGTGTAACCACCTCCCAGACAGGCTTTAGTGTATTGGGGATTGGTGGGAGCACTCCAAGAGTACTTTGAAGTCTGCACTGGGGGCACATTTGGTGTCCCTGTGCATAGTCCAGTTCAAACCGGTTGCAGGGGCTACCAGCCCCTGCTCTGGCGCGAAACTGGAGAAAGGAAATGGGTGTAGCCACCCCTCTTTCCAAACCCTCCCATAGGTGGGTCCCTGAGTTAGTCCAACCCCTGTCTTAGGTATAAGTAAGGAACCCCTGTCAACAGGACTTTAGATATCCCTGGACAAAACTCTGCAACTGAATCCTGGAACTTCGACGCTCTACTCAAGCTTAGAGGACTGAAGAAATCTCCCTTGGGATCAAGGAGTGACTCCTCTGCTTAGCAGGCACCAACAAAGCAATTGCCGGTCTGCATCTCTGAAGCTCCCAACGGACTCCGAAGTATCTGCAGCCCAGAAAGAGGATTTCCAGACTTCTCAGAGGCTGACTCGAGTCCCTAGCAAAGCTGAGACCCGCAGCACTCGTAAGTGATGTGGAACCGGAACCCTTGGATACCGTGCACATTTGCAAGTGCATTAACTTTTCGACGTCTGTTGAAGTTGTGCTTTGGTTTACTGGTAGCCCCTACCCCAAGCACCATCTGCACTAAAGATTGTGGGCCTACACTCCACGAGTGTTCTGTGAGCCCGCATCTTGCATTTCCGCTCGAGGCTCCTTCGTGATTCCTGGTCCATCGACCGGTGGGTCCCTGTGAAGGCAACTCTGATTTTTCTTGGGCTTCCCTGGTTGCTTCAGACGTGCCCTGACTTCCCACCACATGGTGAGTCCATCAGACCTTGCTGGTCTGCACCAAAGCATTTCTTCTCTTTCTGCCTGGGTTGCTGTTGCCAAGGCTTATTGTGTATAATCCGGGCACCGATGCTGCAGCACTCAACATCCTTTGTGAGATAGCTCGAATCCAGCTCCTGGTTGTCCTCGACACCTCTTGGTCCTCGTGGCTGAATAGTCAAGCTTCACCTTCTTCACCTGAAACACCCGACATCGGTGGGCATTCGTCTATCGTGCCCCTGGTCACTAGCAAGTGACCCAGAGTCTGTCCCCTCTGCTTTCAGGTTCTTCACATCTTCGATCCAGGCTTGGATCTCTTCGGACCCTTCGCATCTTCCCGGCAGCATCACTTCTCCACCAGCTTCCATTGAAAACTACGACGCGACCCGACACCATTTGACACCTGTGCACCCGGCTTCCCTGGCTTAGGTAACTCGAGTACTCCGGTGCTCCCATGAGTGTTGACACTAGAACTGTCTAAGCCCAAAAGGGTTTGGTCCTAGTCCATCTCTAAGTGTCCCTAATCTTTAAAAATCTAACCACGACTTTCCCCATAGAAGCTAACGGGAGCTCGCAGCTGTGTTCTCACACTGCATACGGCCCCCGTGGGTCCCCTGTGTCACTACCTTGGGGTCCCAGAGATTCTACAGGCTCTAGGCCTTGTGCCTACTTAAGTCGTGGTTCTTATACCACTATTTTAGTATATGGTTTGGCTCGCCCCTAGGGCCTGACGTGTATTTGTGCTTTTTTACTGTAATATTTGAAGTGTAACTTATGTGCTTTTGCCTCTAGCCTCATAAAGAGACTAGAGGGGTGTGTTTAGTAATAAATACATATATTTTATATATATACCTGGTGTGGTTACCTTTCATTTGGTCATTCAAGAGATTATAGACTGGTAAAATAAGCTGCTTTACATTCCTTCAAGACTTAGCCTGAAGGCTGCTCTCCATAGCTACCACTAAGATCGCTTTCAATAAAGGTTGTCTTTAACCTACCACCAATAAGGGTTGTTTGGACTGGTGCAAGGTGTCCACTATAACTAGTGGACAGCATATACCAGGCCAACTTCTCACACCTTCTGCCATCTGTCCTTTCTTTTTCAGATTTTACACGCTCAGAGGCGGGAATCCTCCGCTTCAATCCTGCTGCAGCTGCTAGGAATTCCTTAGGAGATCTCGCCTGAGCACTTTCAGCACCCGTTGTCCAGCATCCTGACTGACAACTTGTTTCCTCGCAGCGCTGAGTCTGTGGGCAGGCATGTTAGCAGTTCGCTCCTTCACCAGGTCCCCCAGCCGCGCCCCTCTGCTTGGTGTGTTCTCTCCCAATCCCTCACTCAGGGCACTGTGTGCCACTCGCAGCTCTGCAGGTTCCTGCCTCCGTGCCTGCTCTTCCCGGTATTCAGCACAGCACTAGTGTGCTGCTCGCAGTCCCGCCGGTCCATGCCCTCTCATGAGAGTTCTCGTCGTTCTGTGCTGAACCATTTGAATACCTCTCTGTGTGCTCGCCAGACACAAGCAGCGCTAACACCGTTCTGTGCTCTCCAGATACATGCCGCGCTAATACCGTGCTGTATCGGCAGCGCCCATTCCTCTCAGTGTGCTCTCCCGATGCACGCGGTGAAACCGGTCTGTGCTCTCCAGATACACATGGATGCTTCTCTGTATGCTCTCTCAATACACCCACCGTTAATACCTGCCTTTGCTCTCCTGACACAAAAAGCGCTACTTGTCTGTTCTCTCCAGATACATGCAGCGCTAATGCCTCTCGACACACACAGCGCTATAGTGCCAATATCGGCAACCGTTATCATAGCACACATCAGTACATAATCATAATAAAACACATGACACTGAATGTAAGTGGAGAAATATTGCTGCAGGTTTATTAGCATAATAAATATGCAAACACGGTGGGTTATCTTACGGGCGATCCCAGGGCAGGCCAGCCCCATGCCGCCTGCCCGTCTGATAAGCCTAGAGTCACCATGGCAACGCCAATTGGTGACCACCAAATGTTGGGAGGGTCCCCCCCTCCCATCCGTGGACCTCCAGTCCACATGCTTCACCACGCCCCCCCGTGATGGGTGGGCGGAGCATACATGGCAGCCCCCGGTTGCTCAGACCCACAACCGCCTGTCGGTTAGCGGGGCGCCGTAGGTCTTCCAGTGGACACGCTAAAAGATCCCTGGGTATCCTGGCTTAGCACCACACGGTGCTGCTGCATGCTATACCCCTTGGTATGTGCAGACCCTGGATCGCCCTGTAACTCCTCCTGCAACACAAAAGTGAAATTTGTTAGAAAAAACCCTCCCCCCCTTTCTTGTCCCTCCAGATGCCGGGTAAGCGGATGGGCGGGTAAGGCAAATGAGCGGACAAGAGGGCGAGGAGGGGGCGGGGACCGAATATGTACCCCCCCCTTGGCTCCTCCCCGCCGGAAGCAGCTACCTGACTGGGGTCTCCCTAGGTCAAGCCCAGGGACACGACCTCCCACACCTGTGCCTTCCTGTGGCACTAAGGCGGCCGCCCTCAAAGGGGCGGGCCGCTGCGCAACCCCCCCCCGGGCAGCCTTACATAGTGCCAATATCGGCAACCGTTATCATAGCACACATCAGTACATAATCATAATAAAACACATGACACTGAATGTAAGTGGAGAAATATTGCTGCAGGTTTATTAGCATAATAAATATGCAAACACGGTGGGTTATCTTACGGGCGATCCCAGGGCAGGCCAGCCCCATGCCGCCTGCCCGTCTGATAAGCCTAGAGTCACCATGGCAACGCCAATTGGTGACCACCAAATGTTGGGAGGGTCCCCCCCTCCCATCCGTGGACCTCCAGTCCACATGCTTCACCACGCCCCCCCGTGATGGGTGGGCGGAGCATACATGGCAGCCCCCGGTTGCTCAGACCCACAACCGCCTGTCGGTTAGCGGGGCGCCGTAGGTCTTCCAGTGGACACGCTAAAAGATCCCTGGGTATCCTGGCTTAGCACCACACGGTGCTGCTGCATGCTATACCCCTTGGTATGTGCAGACCCTGGATCGCCCTGTAACTCCTCCACAGCCTTGGGAGTGGCCACCGTCACTACCAGGGCCCCCCACCAGGACCCCTATTACTAGCAACCCGCAGCTGTCAGAGCTTCCCCTAGATCCAGTAAAAACAACTCCATGCCTAAATCCGAGAGGTGAACCCCATCGCCTTTGAGACATCCCGTTGATTTAGCATGCAGAAGGCCGTGCCTGATGAAACCAAAGCCTCTTTGCTCCGTGAACTTGCGCATAGCGCTATTAACCTTTCTTCTAGATACCTCGATGGCATCGCCTGAGCGAGCACCGTGCCAAATAGTGCGTGGAGTCATCTCAGACCACCACAGGGGGGGGGGGGGCCAGACGCGATTCGAGCGCATGACGGGGACAGCTGATGGGAACTCGCAGGCTCGCAAGTGCAGCTGACCTACATGCTTCCTCAACCCGCGAACCCACGTCCGAGGCCCCCGCGTCCCCAGGGCAGTCTGTTTTATGGCCCGTGACTCAGAGCCAGGACTCGTTGCCCAGAGTGAACCTGAGTGCCCACCCGAAGGCAAGTGAGAAACCCCACCCAGCCCCGCGTTCCTCAACATTTGTCGGAGCAGGGAGAGGGGGGGGGAGGGTGAGCGTGGGCCGCCGACCGTGGTCTGAATCCGCCCCATCGACCCCCTCCCATTACCGAGTCCGTAAACAGCTCATGCCCAGGACTCGTAGCGAATGCCAAGCCCGACTAACGATGAAAGGAGCCTGGCCCAGGTAAATTTCAATTGATCACAAACGCGCTTTCCCCTCAACGTGCACAAGATCCAGTCCCCCGCCCCAACTCTCCCCCCGGCTAAACACCAACAATAATCACCACGAGCAACCAGGGGGGGTGAGAGGAAACGGACGCTCCTAAACCCGAGCGCGACCGAGACCTCCCGCAGGAGCCGGCTCGATATACACATAACGATGTGGACATCAAAAGGACGCGGGGCACAGGGCCGGGGCACTGACCCCTCGCACTCTACTCGACCGCGTGGCCCGCGACCCACAGCATTCCGCCCTCAACGCACACATGATCCTGCCCCCTCACAACTCTTTCCCGAGCACGGCCCCCCCCCCGCCCGTGGCACGCCGACCACAGGGCCCTGTCTCCTGGTACTGCCCAGGGACAAGGCCGGGGCGAGAGGGAAGTAACCGGCAGACTCACCTAAGTGAAGACGGGCGACACGACGGAGCACGACGACTGCAGGTAAGGCAAACGAGCGGACAAGAGGGCGAGGAGGGGGCGGGGACCGAATATGTACCCCCCCTTGGCTCCTCCCCGCCGGAAGCAGCTACCTGACTGGGGTCTCCCTAGGTCAAGCCCAGGGACACGACCTCCCACACCTGTGCCTTCCTGTGGCACTAAGGCGGCCGCCCTCAAAGGGGCGGGCCGCTGCGCAACCCCCCCCCCGGGCAGCCTTACACTTGTCTGTGCACTCCAAACACACACAGAGCAAATACCCCACTGTGTGACTGCCAGATACACGCAGCGCGATACCGCCCAGGGCCGGACTGGGAACCACAACCTCGGCCGGCCCCCCCTCACCTCCACCAGGCGTTGGGGGTGCCGCCGAGCTCTTTGCCAGCACCGGTTTTCGGCCGATTTTGTTACAGGGCCGATTTTGCAGCTATGCTGCAAAAACGGCCCTGTAACAAAAACGGAACCCAGGGGCCAAAAACCGGCCGCCACCGTGCAGCGCACCGGGGGATTTCCCGGTGCCGCTTCGGCCAGTCCGGCCCGATACCGCCCTATGCTCCCTGGATACACACCGCGCTATTGTAAACCCAGTGCAGGCGTGCATTAGGCAGGTAAGTAGGATTGTTTACATTATGTGTGCTACTGGGGCTTGAACCACCCCTGCTATCGGTGGATTGGTCCTCAGCCCGCCCCCCCCCCCCAACACGATTATTAGGGAATTTCAATAATTATCACCCTACACTCTCAGTTCATTAGCAACAGCAAAGAGCGACTAGACCTCCGCCTTCCACAGGGATTCCTGAAATCTCAGCTTTGGAGACTTGGCCCAACAGTTCATTGCCACTCAGATCTTGCGGCCGCTCCCAGCCTGTCTCCAGCAGGTGGGTTCTGTCTCTCTGCGGGTTCTCCACAGGCAGACACCAGCTCAAGAGCCCCACTCTCTGAAGCCCTTTCATGAAGGCCTGGCAGGCGAGTGCCTGGGGCTGCTGGCCTACAGACGGTAGTGCCCGCTCCCCGGTGTAGGCGCCCGAGAGGGAGACGGTGCAACTCTGCATCAAGCCCTCCTCTCTAGGTGACTTTATGGCGGGAGAGACCACTGGTCTGAGGAGCCACTTTTAAAGTGAACTCTTTAGAGTGCAAGTACACATCGACTGCGAGAAATAAATATACAAATGTTTTGAGACAAAATGTTGCATCTGTCACAACTGTCTGATATTCCTACTGGAAGCAATAACGTGAAAAATAATTTAATAAGCATCTGGGGCTTCTCCATTGCTTACGAACACTTTTTATAATGATTAGAGGGCTGTTATTATGTTGTGTTACCCCCCATCTCACTTTGAGCTACCAGATCCAAATGTATTAAGGGTTTGTACTGGAGTTCATGAGGCACAAAGCGCAGGGACAATCAAGTTCAAAGCTGAAAAACTATATTGCACCAAAAAATGACCATAACACAGCACTGACACCCCTTTGAACTGGCACTTGTTAAATGTATGCAAATGGGACATTTCTGGGGTAAGGCAGTGGAAAAACCTTAGCTATTGGTGCATGGCCAGAACTTTCATCTGACTTTGCACAAAATCCTAACAACGTTACCTGACGTATCTATATGTAACCCGTGTTTAACACTGAAATAGACATCTAACATGTCCGACCTCTGTACGGCGATCCATCTATGAAGGATTGAAGCAGAAGGTTGTACCTTCATTAGAAATCCTATGCTAGGCACTAAAGCACAAGGCTCAGCATCACATTGAAAATCATTTTTAGCACAAATCTGCCGAAGAAGTCATTAGTGGGCAAGTCTTATTTAATATGTTGATGTGTTATTTTTAATCCTTCATGCAATGCAGCACTGCAAATTTTCACTCAGCACTCGGTTGCCTGAAGGACCATACATCTAGGCTTTAGGATAATGCTTGTGTGTGTGTGTATCTCCATGTATGTGCCTTTTTAATGTGCACATGTTCCAGCGCTTCAGTACAGGTGTGAGAGCATGTGTATTAGTATGTATTGTATCCATGTGTTTCTGTGTCTGTGGTTTGGGAGCCAGATTTGTAAGCCTGGGCCACTTTGAATATTTGTAAGGGTATGCACCAGAATATCATGGACTAATTATCATCTGACAAAATATTGTATCTTTCATATTGTTTACAAATTGGAGTTTATAATAGAAGACTTACACCCAAGTGAGCAGTATTTTTCGTTATATTATTATCTCTCTTTCTCTCTCTCTCTCTATATATATGTATATATATTAATATATATATATATATATATATTACCTACTGGCGGTCGCCAGTAGGTAGTTATAGTGAGGACCACGTTTCCATAGGAAATCCACAACATTCTATTTTGAATAACTTTGGCGCCGGTCGACGAATCCTCGCGAATTTTTCAAAATAGGTGGGGCGCTACGCTCCGCTCCTACCCTGAAAGTCTCGGGGGGATTCGTCAAGCGGGGGCTGAGATAAAAGGGGGGTCCCAAAACGCGTTTTTCCCATGCATTTTTCCATAGGACCTTTAGACAGGGCTACAGCCCGAACGGCTGAACAGAATTACTAGAAATTTGGCAGAGAGGTAGTCCTCAGGTCAAGGAAGTGCCTTTTGTAGGTTTGGTGTAAATCTGTTCAGTAGATTTTGAGAAAATAGCCTTTAAATCAATATATATATCTGAGCCAGCTTACGGTGCGCTTACGGTACGCTTACGTACGCGTACGGTGGCGTGCGCGAGCGCGATTCTGATTGGCTCTTAGATCTTAGTAAACATTCGAATCGGCCGAAACCAGGAAGCGGCGGCCGCCATTTTCTCTCTCGCACTGAGAGTGATTTCTAAAATATAAAGCCCAAAAACATGAAAAGGGGCTGTTTAGACAGCTCCCACACACATAGCCATGTTGAGGGAGTCCCCAAAGATCCCCCAAGGCCAAAAACGGAATTGTTATTTTTTCGGTAATTTCGCCGATTACGCTTACCGTACGCGTACGGTAAAAAATAAAAAAAAAAAAAAATTATCCACACTCTCTCCACCCCGTGTGCAATTGGTGCCCGCAGGGCACCAATTGTCCATGGCTTATTAGAGATGAGATAAACTAAAATATTTAAAAAAAAAATAATAAAAAAAAAAAAAAATTATCCACACTCTCTCCACCCCGTGTGCAAATGGTGCCCGAAGGGCACCATTTGTGCATGGCTTATAAAATATACGAAAAATTAAAATATTACCTTTCAAAACGAAGTGCATCATATGTCCTCCATGAGCGCACGGTGCGCGAAGCGCATCGTGCGTACATGGCCCATCTAGCGTAACGTGGGCACGCGGTGCGCATAGCGCACCGCGTGCCCACCGTGCGTGCACGGCACTAACTGCGTAAAGTGGGCGCGCGGTGCGCGAAGCGCACCGCGTGCTCACTGTGCGCGCACGGTGCGCAAAGCGCACCGTGCGCGCACGGAACGAACTGCGTTAAGTGGGCGCGCACGCCACGAATGGCGTAAAGTAACTTAGCATTTAAAAAACCATACAAATTCACTGAAAAAAACATAGGTTTCACACACGTTATAGTTAGGAATTAGCATTTAAAAAACCTTGCAAATTCACTGAAAAAACCATAGGTTTCACACATGTTATAGTTAGCGGAAATTTTACTGATAAAAAACCAATGAAATTCCCCCGTTATAGTTAGTGCAGGCAACTATAACTCACGCGACCGCAATCTTCTGCTGATGACATATGTGTCTTTATGAAAAAAAAAATATTTGTAATATATGTATAGCTAAAAATGTATGGAAGAAGACATGGGCAAATAAGTGTCTACATACAGTATTAGCATCAGCAGAGGATTGCGGTCGCGTGAGTTATAGTTGCCTGCACTAACTATAACGGGGGAATTTCATTGGTTTTTTATCAGTAAAATTTCCGCTAACTATAACATGTGTGAAACCTATGGTTTTTTCAGTGAATATATATATATATACATATATATATATATATATGTGTAAATCCTTGTTAAGTATGCTGAAAGTGACCGGCTGGCACTCCAACTTAAGATTGAGGAAGTCAATGAGGAGATCAATAAATTTGAAGACTCGGCCACATTGAAAAAATATCGGGACGAAATGACTACACGTCTGCAACGTGAAGAAGACGTGATGAAGAAACGTAAAGCGTTTAAACTCCAACGCGATAAATTAGATTATGAAGACGGTCAGGTGTTTACTTTTGCAAAGAAATTTGACCGTTAAATCCTTACGTAAAGTGGCGCCCATTGTCCCAAATATAGCATCGACCAGCACTGGGATTGTACCTGTGACCTCAGCCTCAGATCTCAGCTCAGTTCCTGACAGCGAATCTGATACTGAGCAACTACGCATACAGAGGTTGGGGTTTACCAAATTTTCCCCGGCGCAGGAAGTCGATTGCCTGCGCCAGGACAGACGACAAACTCTACGACCACGTGTCCAAAATGTTCAAAACAGCAAAGGGATAACAGAAAACGTGGTGAGAGAAGACGGTGCAACCAACGGCGCAAGAAAATATACCAAGAAGCGCACCAAAAAATGGAATCGCTAGTAATAGCACAGGAAGTTGGATTACCTGCAATGACTGTGATCAACTTGTCAACAATGAAACTCAGTGAAGGAGAACATAAGATTATGTCTCTTAGGTTTGTCATATAGGCCACAATTCGATTTCAATTATTCACAAACACAAATTGATCTATATAGGTTCATAAGAAAGTTAAAATTGCGCAAATATCACTTACTGCAAGGACCAGGTAAATTAAATTCTAAATCAATACCAACAAGTGATGTACTCAGTCCATCGATATTAACAACAGGTGATACAGACCTATTGAATGATCTTATTTATCTTCAGCGTGAATCTGACAACATCAGTCAAAGAACTAGTCACGAATAGGCTATGGCTTTATAAACAATGAAAACTTCATTTAAACCCAAGTCAAAGTTCTGCCCAATAATGCTAAGGGACAATATTGACGTGTTCAATGACAAAGTGACTCAAGAGCTCAAAAGTTTATACACTAAGCAACTGTTACCACTAAGTACTACACAAAGCAAGACAACATGTATTATCAACTTATGAAGAAATTGCAGGCTAATGAGGATATTATTATTCGACAGGCAGACAAAGGAGGTAATGTGGTGTTGTGGCCACGTAATCTCTATATGGATGAAGCATTGAAGCAACTCAATGATCGAGATTGCTATCGCCGCAGCACCATGTTGGTCGTCAAATCCTCATGGAACTTACTATACACCAACTTGATTGCATGGAAAAGTGCTGGGCTCCTCACTGATGACGAGTTTAGATTTTTAAAGAATGATCACCCTGTCATGCCAGTGGTATATTTTATACCAAAAATTCACAAAGATGAAAAAATTCCACCAGGCATGCCGATAATTTCAGCCTGCAAAAGCCTATTGGAAAATGTATCCAAATTAGTTAACTTTTATCTGCAGGATTTTGTAAAAAGTCTTCCTTCCTATGTGCAAGATACGAGCGACCTACTGAGAAAATTGACAAACATCAAATGGCAACAGGAGTATCTCTTAATCTCGCTTGATGTATCATCACTATATACAAGCATCAATCATAGAGATGGACTTAAGGCGATAAAGTATTATTTAGATACTCGTTCACAATTGTTTCATGAACATAATAAGATACTTTTGTCCATGATTTCTATTTGCCTTGATCATAACTATTTTCTTTTCCAAAATCAAGTCTTTCATCAGGTAAGAGGCGTGGCTATGGGGGCTTGCTTTTCCCCAAGCTACGCCTGCTTGCATATGGGTTACTGGGAAGAAATGGTTTTAAAAATTATGTTTGCTGATGTTTTATCTAATCATGTTATGCACTGGTATCGGTATATTGATGACCTGTTCATAATTTGGAAGGGTACCGAAGCGGGTGCTCGCCATTTTATGGAACAGATCAATGTCAAAAATATTTAAACTTACAGTTTACCGGTCATATCAGTAGTGAATCCATTTTCTTTTTGGATGTTGAAATAATGGTTGTCAACAATAATCTTGAAACTAGATTGTTTAGAAAACCAACATCTGGCAACACATTATTACATGCTACCAGCCACCACCCTGCCCACCTAATTCGCAGCATCCCATATGGGGAGATGCTGCGAATACTGGGGATTTGCAGTACTGACTCAGAGTGTACAAGAGCACAACATGAGAGCAAAATGAGATTTTTAGCTAGGGGTTATTCTATGAGTGAAATAAATCTAGCCATAGAAAAAAACCAACAAAGTGGAGAGATCATAGGCTCTAGTATGTAAAACCACAAATGCTACTAAGTTACCTAACATAATGGCACAACCCTCGAGACTTATATTGATGTACAGTAACCAGCATAAGACTATTCATAGGATAGTTAATAAAAACTGGATACTTGTGAAAAATGATCCGATATTGGGTAATGAGTTAACAAAGTCACCCAATATTACGTTCAGGAAAGCCAAATCTATGAATAACTCTTTAGTAAAAAGTAGTCCCGAGTTGAGATCTAGTGCAACTTGGTTGGACACAAGTAAAGGTTTTCGAAAGAGTTCCACCTGTAATGCACGCAAATACGGGATAAATCGATTGGATTATACAACTCCATTTAAAAAGGAACCTGTACGCATTGATAAAAAATTAACATGTAAAACTGATTTTGCGGTTTATGTGCTGGAGTGTCCTTGTGGCCTGCGTTATGTTGGTAGCACCAAATTGCAGGTGCATACAAGGATACTCCAGCACATGAGAGCAATAATTAATGGTGATCAGGCTTACCCCGTTGCCAGGCATTTTGGAGAGTCTCATAACAAAGATGTGAGTGTCTTGAAATACTTTGTGGTAGACACAGTTCCCCCTGTAAGAAGAGGTGGAGACCGTGAGGCTCTTCTTAGACAACTAGAAACCAGATACACATTAGAGTTAGATTGCAAAACACCAAATGGTCTTAACTCCAGTGAAGATTTCTTTACCTGTTTATAATTTATGAACATATAGGACTGAGATTATTTTTTTCTGCTTGTAAATTATCAAAATTAATATGTGGCTGCTTCCTCTTGATTTTATTAACCAACTTTTCCTTTTTTAATTTATTAGTATTTTGCACTTTTGCACATATGGTGGCACTGATATTTGCACTTGATGTTATAGACATAATGGTTCCATTAGGCCCACTTGGGCACAATAATTGCAGCAGCCAACGTTGCCAATAGTTTGTTACAGGTATATGCTTATGGGTATTTGATCAAAAATATTCAGTAAAGAGAAAAGGTTTTCATATTTTATGAATTTATTTCTTTTTAATGTATATTTACCTGTTTTTAGCTACCAATATGCTGTTTATGGGCAGTTTTTAGCAGCTTTACAATTATTTAAAATATTTAAATATTTATTTATTTATTTATAATATTGTTGATCATGATATTTTATCATTATTCATGCATTTGACATCTATTTGCATTTACAATCCTATGTTTGGCGTTATTTTGCTGCTTTGAATCTATTTTCTATGTCTATTATACTAGAAATTTGTATTGCACTGTCACTTTAAATAGCACTCAGGAAAACGAGAGCGCGTCATGTGATCAAGGTCTGTGTGAGACGGAAACGCGTAATGGCGGTTGGTGCTGGGCGTTAAACAAAATAAACCATAGCACTACGAATGTGGGTCCGTATCGTCTGTTTTCCACAAAAAGGAATGGTGTGCAGTACGAGAAATTGGACTATATATAAATTGAATCTCGTCCAACACATCCCGTACCAGAAAGGACGAAGCGAACCCAAAATTCTGTGCTTTAAAATTTATTCCGGGCCCAGCACCGCCGCCATTACGCGTTTCAGCCCTCTAGGGGCCTTGATCACATGATACGTCACATGGCTCATTTCTCACAATTTAAAGTGACAGTGCTCAGGAAAAACCAACAGTCGCTTCCGATTACTCATCATGGAAATGGAAGAAAGCAGACAGAGTAGATCACACGGTAACTTTCTTTCCCCATTGTGCAATACATAAAACATCAATGTGCAAAGTAACGCAAAGTATTGATATAAATACCAAAAACTGTTCCTGACTTGACTAATAAATAAATAAATACAATTTAAAAGCCAAGAAGTTAGAGGAATCATTGTCAAAATACCGAGTTAAAAAGGGCAGTTTGCAACCACTGTAATCCATATAAATAAATTCAATATGTCAACAGTTAATACAGTGTGCAAAACGATCAAGAAAAAAAACCATCAGAATAAAATACAAAATTCTAATGTTAGCATCTTGAATAAAATGACATCGGTACTCTCCACATTAAATATCATGTTATGCACTTTGCAAGTATACCCCGTTACCACTCTGTCAAACACAAAAACAAAAACAATAAAGCACAAGTGGGCTAATATTGTAACAAACCAAGTCATGATTCTACAATTTGTTGTCTACCTGATGTCACATAAAATGGCCTACCATCCTAATGTGCAAAAATGTGCTAAATAAATATATATGTAATGTCAAAAAATGGTTAAAAATATATATATATATATTCACTGAAAAAAACATAGGTTTCAGGGACGTTATACTTAGAAATGAGCATTTAAAAAAACTTAGGAGGGGCGTGGCCATGATGGTGGCCAGATAAGACACTGGAGTGTGTCTCTCCGGCTTAGCCATTGCAAAGCTTTATAAAGCAGCCCATTTCCAGTCTCCTGGCATAGCTGTGGAGAACTGGGTGTGTGCGGAGAGCCGAGGGATCCAGGATTCGTTCATTCTGGGTGGCTTGGCGACCTTGCGGACCCAAGTGCACGAACTAAGATGCGACCCGCCCGGGCAAGAGACAGGAGGCGAGGCGGGTGCGGACTGTCACCGGAGCGGTGGAAGCACCCTGTTGCCCTGCACTAGCAGGTTTAACGGATCTACGGGCCCCTCATGCCCCGGTCTATTGCCGCTGAGCGCATATGAGAGAGACACGGTGATTTGGAGGACCTCTGCCGCGACAGTGGAACCGCGCCCGTCATTTTGGACGGCGGTGGAGCTGTGGTGGCATCCCGCAGCACCCGGACATTAGCTGCACTGAAGAGGTGCGTGCGGGCTCACTTGGACACAGCTGAAGGCACGGGGCACCAGTCGCTTTGCCATTCAGCGCTCCCACAATTCCAGGTAGCCCCGACATTGGGGTCGGCAGAGCATTGGACATGAGCTCAGCCATTTTAGATCAGCCAGAGGAGGGTCCCGCACCGGGCTCTGAGGGGTTGCCGGTGAGACAAGGAAGCGGGAGGGCGGTGATACGGGCGGAGCCTGGGGCTTGGACCCACTGTTGACACCTACCAGGTGCAAGGGATCAGCGCTGGACACCAGTGGACCACCAGCGTCGCGGGGGAGAGAGGATGAGCTGCGCCATTTGCTAATTCCAGTAAGTAGGGCCGTGAGGCCCAGCGGCCCTGTGTACATTGCAGCATTAGCCTCCCACTACTTTGTGTTGCGGCATCTGCCTGCAGCCCTGCCTGGGGCACCACTGGGAGCTTCAGCAACTGGTCTAGTGGTCCTCATTGGAACACTCTGGATGGGTGCACGAGACTGTGGGGGCCTGAAGCATTGACAGCATTGCGTGTGTTCACCGATCCCTCTACGCCTGTTTATAATATGCTACGACACTGCTTCACACGCCTGAGCAGACCTTCTGGCTCAGTACTTTACGGGAGCTAGCAACAGGGCGCCAGAAGTACTTCTGGTCGCCTAGCGGGTCCTGAACAGAGACCTCGCAGACTCACATGGTGTCTGCAGATTTGTGGGTGAGCTTAAGACGGGACGGCCTCTCAACCGTCGCTAGGGTCACGGAGCCTCAGCCCTAGCAGCAGCATGACTGAAAAAGGACAGAAATGTGAAGGAGATGCTCCTGAGGCAAACTGGAGCTGGGGGTGCGGCAAACACCGTGTCTGCAGATGAAAGCCAGAAGGAAGCAGGGCATGGTGGCGATGGTCCGGCCACTAAGGCCTTCATGTCGGAACTGTTCTCCTCCATGAAAGAGGACATCCAGGATTTGAAGGGCCAGTTAACTGCAGATCTGAAAGAGCTCCGGCGCGATTTGGATGAGGTCGCAGACCATGTAGCCTTCCTGGAGGATCACGAAACGAACAGGGACGAGCAGATCCATATGCTGCAGCAAGACCTTCTCCGACTACAGGAACAACATCTTGACCTACAGGCACACGCTGAAGACCTCGACAACTGGTCTCGATGAAACAATGTACGGATCCGGAGAGTGCCATAGAAGGCGGAGGAGGATGATCTTCGAGCCTATGTGCTGGCTCTCTTCTGCCAGGTCCTGGGAGATGACGACACTAAATAGATTCGGATGGACTGGGTGCATCAAGTTGGTCTACCCAGAGGAAATAAGGCACCGCCACCAGACATTCTCGTCTGTTTGCACGATTTCCAGATGAAGGAGTTGATAATTCATAGGGCCCGAGAATCCCAAACTATCCAATTCAGAGGACACACTCCAGCTTTATATCAAGACCTGGCAGCGTCCACCCTGTTCAAGAGGAGAGAATTTCAAGTGGTGACTTCCCACCTGAGAGAGAAAGGAATTCCATATTCTTGGGGACAACCATTCCGCATCATCTTTAAGCACGAAGGTAGGCTGAGCCAGATTCGTTCCCTCAAGGAAGCACTGGGAGTCTTGGAGCTTGAAGTCCCCTTGTTGCCCGGGCATGATCTGGGTTTTAGAGATGCTCCATCGTGACGGCCTCCACGTTGGCAACAGGTTGGCAGGTCTGCTATGGAGCTGCATCCGGACCCAGTGACAACGGCCAAAGAGAGAGAGGCAGTGCTTGCACCTGGAGTGCCTGATCTCCCCTTGACACGAATGGTAAGGCACTCCCGGGATGGTGTAATTGATCGCCGGCCGGGGAGGCGTACAGGAACAGTTCATGTCTTCCCATAAAGACGTACACCTGCTGCTCTGTATGGATCAGGTACTTTGTTATTTGACTTTGCTATCGAGGCACGACCTCCATGGTCTTCCTTCCATAGACAAACTTTTGTCTGGCTCAACTTCCACTAGTTGGGGTTGGTGAGGGGTTTATGCTGATGAATTACAGGGGGTTGTTGCCTTATTTGTGATTGTTGTTATTCTCTTTTGTTGGGTCCCCGTACCAGGACATGCCCTTCTATTTCCCACTCACTGGCCCTCGCCCGCTCAGGCTTTCCTCCAGCGCTTCACGTGGCCTGTCAAGGCTGCGCATTGCATACTTACGCCCCTACTGAATGGTTAAGGACCTGAAGATTGCAAGACTCAATGTCCGGCACCTGAATCACTCTGTAAAGCGCACTGCTATCTTTTCTTTACTAGAGCACTCCGAGGGGAATATCTGTCTGCATCAGGAGACCCACTTGTTATCTGAAGACACTAATCGCATGCGTACGCGGCGTTTCCCGCGTCAATACTGGTCCTCTAGCGCAGTAAAAAAGAACAGGGTGGCCATTCTCCTGGGGGCAAAGTTTGAGGGCAAAGTGCTCTCCACTTTTTACGAATCCAAGGGCAGGGTCCTAGCACTCCAGAGACAATGGGGGGCCACATTTCTTACTTATAATATTTCTGCACCTAACACACACCAAGATCCATTTTTACGTAGACATGTAGCTGAAGGTCTGGCCTCCCCTGATTCTGCTGTAGTAGTGTGGGTGGAGACCTGAACCTGGTCATGGACAATGACCTTGATCAGTCCGGCCAGCGATATACACAGGTGGTTGCTCTCTCCTCGGAGGGTAAACAATGGCTGGCCGATAAAGGGCTTCACGATGTGTGGCGCCTTAAGCATCCGACAGCTCGGGATTTCACCCATTACTCTGCGTCTCACAGATCTTATGCGCATTTAGATATGCTCCTTGTCTCCAAGGAGCTTCTACCCAGGGTTAGTGAAGCTTCTATAGACACACGCTCCCTTTCTGACCACGCCTCTATCTCCATTCGCATCAAACCAGAGGGGATTGGACCCGCCCCTGCCAGGTGGCGGCTGAGGGTAGGACTCTTATACTCGCCTAGCACTGTAGAGAGCATACGCTCGAAGCTAACAGACTACCTCCAATAAAATGACACTGGGGAGGCCTCATTAGCGACCGCCTGGGAAACCGTTAAACTGGTTATGCATGTGGAACTCATAGCGATCTCCTCAGCTGATAACAAAAAGCGTAAGGAAGCCCGTCAGAGCCTAGAACTCGAAGTAGCAGAGTTAGAGGGGATACATAAATGCACGGGGCCCCGAGGGTTTGGAGGACCTTGGAGAAAAAGCGAATGCTTTTCAAACGCATTGACCTTGATAGGGCAGAATACGCTCTGCTGCACCTTCGCTACAAGCTCTATCTGAGTAGTGATAGGTGTGGGAGGACGCTTGCACAGAGACTACGCACCAAGGCCGTGACCATCTCCTCCTTGAAGCGGCCCACAGGCGAGGAGGTCGACTTGGATTCCCAAATCGTGGAGGAGTTTAGACAATTCTATCAATCTCTTTATAGCGACGACACAGGTGGGTCCCATGATGCAGGCGCTTACCTAGAGTCCAGTAAATGAACCCGCCTCCCTAAGGCGCAGGCAGAGCTGCTTGAGGACCCCATTCGGTCAGAGGAGGTCATCTCAGCCATCTCGCGGCTTAAACTAAACAAATCCCTGGGTCCTGATGGCTACCCAGCCCTGTTCTATAAAACATTCTGTAAGGAGCTGGCACCTCTCTTGACCCGGCTTTTCAACTCTTTCCTAGACAGTGGGGTGGCCACAGATTCTATGTCAGAAGCCGCGATCTCCATAATCCTTAAGCCTAACAAGGACCGTGGGCTCTGCAGCTCTTACCGCCCGATCTCGCTGCTCAACATCGATGCAAAGCTCTTCACGGGCATACTGGCAGCTCGGCTGAACCCTCTCATGGCGGGCCTCATAGATCGGGACCAGGCGAGGTTCATCCCTACTCGCCAGGGCGGCAACAATACAAAATACCTTCTGCATCTCGTGGATAGCGTCCATCGCTCTCGGGTGGGAGCTGTGATTTTCTCCGTCGACGCCGAAAAAGTGCTCAACAGGGTGTGCTGGAAATATTTATTTGATACTCTATGGGGCTTCGGGTTTGGGCACCACTTCGTCCAATGGGTGCAATGTATTTACCATGCTCCCCGGGCGTTTGTCAGGGTGAATGGAGTGTCCTCGACCACCTTTGAGATCGCCAGGGGAACGAGGCAAGGGTGTCCACTCTTGCCCCTCCTATTGGCCCTGCACATGGAGCCCCTTGCTCAGAGAATCCAAGATCATCTGGGCATCCAGGGTCTCCGATTTGGAGGTGATACCCATAAAGTTAGCATCTACGCGGATGTCGTCATCCTATCCCTGGCTGAGCTTCTCCGGTCCCTACCCGCGTTGACAAGGGAATTGGAGTCCTTTAGAACAATGTCCGGCTTTAAAGTTAATCTTAACAAATATCAGGTGCTCAACCTGTCCTTGCCCCAGGCACAGGTAAATGCCCTCCGGCAGAGACTTTCTCTACACTGGTCTAACAACCCTGTGCCCTATTTGGGCATCTTCCTAACTTCCTCGCTCCCACGCACTCTGGAGCTGAACTACTTGACACTGGTGGACCAGACTAGGAGGGCGCTGGACGGATTGACTAAGCTTAACTTGTCCTGGTTCGGGCGCATTGCCGCGGTACAGATAATGATCTTGCCGAAGATCTTATATTTGTTCCAGACTCTGCCTCTCGTACCTCCTCCCAAAGCTATGCGGGCTATGTAGCTGGCCCTGAACAAATTCATCTGGGGCAACAAGAGGGCGCGCCTCTCCATAGCACAACTGTTGCACCCTAAGTGTGAAGACGGGGTGAATCTACCATTGGTCCATAGATCTGTTCAGGCTGCCCATCTTCGATTTGTACTGGAATGGAATTGCCCCCTCTCCGAGAAGCACTGTTCCTTCATGGACCAGGCGGTTTGCCGAATGTGGTGTATGCCCCTCTGCGATGTGAGGGGGAGGTGCGAATTGACTTTGCGTTGACATATATGTTGGCGGATTGTGCAGGTTTGCATGCAGACTGTATGGCAATGTACATTGTGACTGTGGGGTGATGGATTCTTCTGCGGGACAGTGTAGATTTGGTCTACATGATGGATGTATTGTCGTAAGCGTACACTTACATTTCTGTTTCCGGCTCCGTCAGATGTAGTAGGCATGTTTTTGTGCATGTGCGGAGCCAGTTGTGTCCTCTGTTCTGCAGTGTGGGCTATGCGCGTTGTTCCTCGTTGTCGTCAATGTGTTTGTGCTGTTCGTGTTATGTGTGTGTGCTGCAGTGTGCCAAGGGGATCAGGCCCATGGACCTGGGTGATTGTGGGTGTGCAGTGGGGTACACCTCGTTGTACATGTGTGCCATTGTGCCCACCTCCCCCGTCCCCCCAGTCCCTGTTCGTTGCACTCCCTGTTGATGTAGTATCAGGTCCTCTCAAGCTGTGTCCGTACTCCCTACTCCTTGCACCGTCTCCACACTAATGACTGTGGCCTCGGTTTCCTCCAGCTCCTCCTGTGGCGCTGGACTGCCACCTCCTGTCGTCGTTGCTGCCTTCCTTTTGGCAGCGGGTTTGTGCCTGGTTTAGGTAGTCACGTCATACCGGCGCCTATTGGCCTCCTGGATTGGCCTCCTCGGCACTCCGACTGCATTCCAGGTGGTCTGCTTGTGGGTCAGTTGCTGGTAGTGTTCTGTCACCTCTGTGACGCTGGTCATGTTTTCCTGTAGTCTGCACCCCGTCTTCCTCTCCCTCTTCTCCTTTGCCTTCCCCGGCCCCGTTGTTCCTTGCTGGTAGTCTGTGGAAGTTGTGGGGTTCGGGTTGGCCCCAGCACTGTGTCAGGGTGCATCCATGTTGCTACGCACTTTGGATTGTTTTTTGTGTATTTTTTCAGTGGTTTTTATAGTGCATTGTCCCGCCAGACGCGTGGGATTTGCAGGCCTGTGGCTGGTTTTCGCTACTTTTTGTACCGCGGTTGGCCTCATCACATGTTTTTTTGCGTTCGCGTATCACATTTCTGCGTCATGGCGCTGATTTTGACGCTGACATTGGGCGCGTTATCTGGTGACTATCTCATGCTACTGCCTTGTTGTGAATCCCTCGTTGTCACTGGGTTATTTTCCCGCGATGTGCTGCGATATTGAAAGTTGCGTTACGCTACTCTTGCGGTAGTTATTACACGTTCTTGTGAATATACCCCCCAGTCTTTATGAATATAAAGTAATGCTCTGTAATTTGTTTAATGCCCCTGCTGCTTTTCAGCATTTTGTAAATACATTTTGATGGGGGCACTTACCCAGAAGAGCTGTGGTGTACTTAGATGCCATTTTAATGTTCTCTGATAATCTGGAAGAGCATGTGCAACATGTAAGAGATATACTAATGAAACAGCATGAAAATCACAGTTTGACCTGTCATTCTTAGGGTGGTCTTCCCCCAAACCTTTTGCATGCTTAACTTCTCCTTTTGCTGTTTTTTTGTACTTTGGGCATTATTTAGATCTCAGGGGATGGAAGACTCTGTCACAAATGTGACTGATATCCCGTGCGCCCTATTATGATCTCAATAGGATAAAATGGGATTGTGATACGCCGAACGGGATATCCTTTACGCTTGTGATGGAGTATTCCCTTCCGCCAAGATCTAAATAAGGCCATTTTTCAGCTGGACCACCATGCGTTCTATAGCCACCTTGCCCTCCATCGTGGTCGGCCTGAACTTTGGATTTATCCCAGTCTAGTGTGACCAGATATCCCAGGTTGGTGCTTAATAACTCTAAGCTCTATACTTAGATTCAATCTTAAAAATCCATAATTGGGTCTTCCCCCAAACCTTTTGCATGCTTAACTTCTCTTTTTGCTGTTTTTTTTTGTTGGCCTAGGACTCTGAGCACTTTACCACTGCTGACCAGTGCTAAAGTGCATGTGCTTCTCCACCTAAACATGGTATGATTGGTGTACACCCGTTTGGCATATTTGATTTACTTTAAGTCCCTTGTATAGTGGTTTACCATATACCCGAGCCTGTAAATTAAATACTACTGGAGGGCTAGCAGCACTGATTGTGCCACCTACACAAGTAGCCTTTCAAACCTGTCTTAGGCCTCCCATTGCAGGGCCTGTGTGTGCAGTTTACTGCCACTTCGACTTGGCATTTAAAACTACTTGCCAAGCCATAAACTCCCCTTTTATTGCACATAGTCACCCTTAAAGTAGGCCCTAGGTAGCCCATAGGGTAGGGTGCTGTGTAAGTAAAAGGTAGGACATGTACTTTTAGGTTTTGAATGTCAAGGTAGTGAGAAACACCCCAATTTGTTTCTCACTACTGTGAGGCCTACTCCTCTCAAATGTTAGCATTGGGAATGCCTTAATACACTTTTAAGCTGCAATTCCTAGTCAGAAAAGAATAGCTGCATCATGTTTTATATCCTTGGAATGGTAGTCACATATCCTCTTTAATGGTAAAGCTAGATTTAAAATTTCTATTTTAGAAACAGCACTTTTAGAACGTGGGCATTTCCTGCTCTTTCTGCTCCGTGTGCCTGCAGCCTGTGTCCGATACACGTCTGTGGGTGGGGTGATAGCTACACCTTGTGCATTCCCTCTATACAGCCACAAACACAAGAAGGATAGGTGTGACAGAGTACTTATCTGCATTCTCATAGCCCTTCCTGGGTAGGAAGAAAGGGGGAAGCTGATACATACACCTGGTTATACAGTGCCCTGTTTCCCACACACAGGGCTGATTACCCCTACTGTTAGCTCGCAGCCAGAGCTGGGAAAAAAAGGACCTGTGTGCATTTTAAATACCCTTCTTTGAAGTAACCCCCACTTCAAAGGTATAACTGGGTATAAGTGCTGGGGCTCTGACCCTACCAAGACAGTACACTACTGGCCTGTAAAGAACGCATTCGGAAGTAAATACTGTTGTGCTATAAGGATTACCACTTTGCTTGACTGATGCTCTGGAAGAACTGCTTTTCTGCTGTGTTATGCTCACCTGCTGCCTGCTGATCTCTGCCCTGCTGCGGACAAGGACTGGACCCACCTCAATTGAACCCAGTGTGCTCTAAGGGCTTGCTGGCTTCCCCCTGCTCTGAAGTCTCAAGGCCATCAAAGATATCCTTCAATCCTGCAACAGGACCTGGACTCTGCCAGCTGTGAGTCCTGCCCTGCCAAGTGGTGCTAGTCTAGTCCTGGGCCTTTGAAAGGTGATGTCTGCTGTGCTATCCATCAAAACCGCTGCATAGACATCTTTGCACCAATCAGAAGTGATACATTGCCCTTCAACACCGACGCATGTGCCACTCGACGACATCGCTTTAATGGACTGCACGGCTTGATGATAATGGTCTGCTTGGTTTGATGATGACATATTGCCTGCATCGTAAAGGAGTTCATCAGCGAAGCCTTCATGGACTTCGTGGTTCAGAACTGATGCTTCACCTCCTTCCACAGGAATGATGACGATGGCTAGCCTCCTCTGCTCCTTGCATCGAGTCTTTGACATTAACACTTCCTCCATCCAAGGTACTTTGGGCATTATTTAGATCTCAGGGGATGGAATACTCTGTCCCAAATGTGACAGATATCCCGTCGGCCCTATTATGATCTCAATAGGATAAAATGGGATTGTGATACGCCGAACGGGATATCCTTTATGTTTGTGATGGAGTATTCCCTTCCGCCAAGATCTAAATCAGGCCATTTTTCAGCGAGTCTGCCATGAGTCCTATAGCCAGCTTGCCCTCCATCGTGGTCGGCCTGAACTTTGGATTTATCCCAGTCTAGTGTGACCAGATATCCCAGGTTGGCGCTTTATGACTCTATAATTAGATTTAATCTTAAAAATCCATAATTCCAGTTCTACTTATTGGATTTCTGTCATTATAGTATTGTTGTACTCATAAAAATATCATCTGGTTTTCTAACTCCATGTGTGTATTTTTGTGGTGTTTTGATTGGGTTACTACTTGTGTGTGTGTTGCACAAATACTTTACACATTGCCTCTTTAGGTAAGCCTGACTGCTCTCTGCCAAGCTACCAGAGGGTGAGCACAAATTATTGTTTAGTGTGTATCTAGCTTACCCTGACTAGAGTGGTTGTTCCTGCTTGTACAGGGTGCATACTCTGAGAACCAGAAACCCTACTTCTACCAAACACTTACGAATGAATTTAGACAAATGCTCTTTTCATGTTGAATTGGTAGTTTTTTTGCTTCATCCTCTCCCCGATTGAGTGTATATGGATCCAACCAAGTAAATGCAATTTGTGATTGGCCAACGCCACAAAATGTGAAGAAAATGTTGAGTTTTATTGGCTTTGCAATTTTTTATTGACGGTTCATTAATAATGTAACCTCACAGGTAAGCCCAATCAATCAATTACTAAAAAAAGGGAGTGAAATTCCTTTGGACAGGGAAAAGCAGAGAATGCCTTTACGGTTGTTAAAAGAATCTTTTACAACTGCTCCTATTTTGATGCATCCAGATCCAGAAGAAGCCTTTTATGTAGACACAGATGCATCTGATTTTACAACCGGCGGGATACTCTCTCAGCGAGACAAAAAGACAGGTCAATTACATCCTGTTGCATTCTGCTCAAGAGTCATTTCAGGATTGGAGACATTACTTGCAAGGAGCAAAGCATGAGGTAACAGTTTCTATGGATCATCAAACGTTTTGAAATCAGCTGAAACCCTCACTCCAAGGCAGCTGAGATAGCCTCTAAACTTTGCTGACTTTAATTTTGTGATCACATACAAACCAGGAGCATCAAAAGGCAAAGTAGATGCCCGATCTCAACTGGGTATCAAAGGAGAATCTAAGATGTCAAGTAAGGAGCCCATAATTCCAACTGAAAAATATGTATGTGCAACTCAGTATGTTGATTTTACTAAAGAAATACACAACAAATAAAATCAATTTCTAAGGCTTCCCAGTTAGCACAATTATTTACCCAACACATGGTGAGAGCACATGGAATCCCAAAGTTAGTGATTTCAGACAGTGCCTCTCCGTTTGTGTCAAGATTCTGGAAGGTCTTCATGAAAGGATTGGAAGTAGATACACAGTTTTCCACTAGTTATCATCCAGGTACCGATGTCAGACTGAAAGAATGAACCAAAAGTTAGAACAATACTTACACCTTCATTTCTAAGACCAAGAAGGTGATAGGTCCGAGTTAATTTGGACTGCTGAGTTTGCATATAACAATTCAATACATGATTCCACAGGATATAAACCTTTCTATTTAAATTCAGGCAGACATCCCTGCATAGTTTAAGGCAAAAGTGATAATACAGTTCCAGGAGTAGGGGGCATGGTGAAAAAGTTACAAAATACTTACTATTCAGCCATGGAGAATTTGCAAAAAGCTAAGGCATCATATAAAAGGTATGTAGATAAAAAGAGAAGAGTAGGTCCAACATTTGTTCAGGGAGACACGGTTTGGTTGTCCACTCGTTATTTAGGTTTAAAGGGAAATCAAAAGTTTCAGCCAAGGTATATATACCCCTTTAAAGTAAAAAGATGGTTAATCCCATAGCAGAACACTTCACCTGCTTTATCAAATAAAGATTCACCCAGGGTTGCATGTATCTCTTTTGAGGAAAAGCTCTCCAAATATTAGAATCCACAACTCACCAGTCCCCATTAGAATAGAGTCAGGGGAAGAAATTGAGATAAATAGAATACTAGATTCTAAAGTAGTGAAAGGAAAACTGTGTTAGCTAGTTGAATGAAAAGATTTGGTCTGGAGGAGAGTTAATGGGAACCTCATTCTCATGTTCATGCTTGAAGATTGTTAAAAAACTTTCATAAAGTGTTCCCAAAGAAACAAAAACAGATGGGTTCCCCTTTGAGAGAGGTACTGTCAGGAATGTAGTAGCAGGTACCTGTTCCATGAAATTAAGGTCAAAGAAACGTTCTAAGTTAGCCTGAGCACAAAGACATCCCTACTGGAAGCTGATACAACCGTTTCTAAATAGTTTGCTGAAAGAAATGTTGAAATTCTTCACAAACATGTCTGTAAACAGAATCCAAGATGGCAGCTGCTGGGAAAGTAGGCCATAGGTAGCAGTGTAGCTTTTGAACTCCCACTAGTGTTTGCAGTCCCCAACACGAATGCTCAGGAAGGGAGTGGCATACTTCAACTGGAATTCTGAGGGGCATGTAGTGTCTTGGCTTTGCGTTCTTTCCAGGAGCATTCTTTTGACGAAAATTGAATCTATCGAAAGTGTCTCATATTCGCTCCTAGGTACTGTAACACGAGTAGTGTTCTGACATTGTATTTCTCTGAGACATTTGTGGAAAATTCTAAGCACGCAGAAGTGCCCCAGTTCTGAGCATTGCAAAGAGTTTTTGGTGGTGTCTAATGCAAACAATCTATCTGAAAAATTAGTCTGACGTCAACACATGAAGGAAGCAGTGTTCCTATGTGGATTGGGTAAGATACAATGCTCCTTTCTTTCTATTGAGACGCTCGACGTCTGTTTACAATTTCTACAATGCAAAAAGGTGAGCCTATATTCATGAAAACTCAACAGTATTTTCAAAAGGGAAAGTTCCAGAAGAAGAAAAGAAACATTACTCTTGAGTTCTTATTGTAAATATATATAGACCTACACTCAAAGGCAATTTTACCAAGACTGTGAAGGAGCAATCCTCTGTATCTTATTTATACACCCCTCGAGATTAACACAGAGACAGTTTGAATATAAGAGAGTAGCTCAAGCCTTTGAAAAATGGGTAAAGTGTTAGAATAATGTTATATTTATATGAGTCTTAAATGGTATGAGATCGTTGTGTATTTGTCAGTAAAGAACAAGTTACTTACCTTCGGTAACGCTTTTTCTGGTGGATACAGTATCTGCCTGTGGATTCCTCACCATGTGAATATCCCCTGCGCCAGCATTCCACGGAACTTTTCTTTCCCAGCACTCCACGTCGACGTGGGCGACATCACAATGCGCCGGCTCCGCTCGCGACTCCGATCGACGTCACCGGAGCCATAAGAAGCCCACGTCGGCGTGATGACGTCAGTTCCGCCCCTTTTTTCCGTGCCTTCGAGGCACATGGACGGACTGACAGCAAAATCCATACACAGTATACACAGTACACAATATGCAAAGCAACACACACAGTGTGGAGAATAAAGAAACAGGCAAAAGAAAGACATAATGCCTCTGACAGTATTAATACATCTTGAAATACCATCATTAGGCTAGTAGATTGAAACATTATTAACAGGACATTAGGTATAAAAGGATGGACAACGGGGAGGCGGGTGGGCCAGTGAGGAATCCACAGGCAGATACTGTATCCACCAGAAAAAGCGTTACCGAAGGTAAGTAACTTGTTCTTCTGATGGATACATCTGCCAGTGGATTCCTCACCTTGTGAATAGATTCCCACAGCAGTCCCCACTCCCGGAGGAGGGTGTCCACCTTCCTACACCAAAAAGTCCTGGAACACAGAACGCGCGAAGTGGCCCTCCCTCCTCATCTCAGAGTTCAAGCAATAATGCTTTGCGAAAGTATGGAGGGAGGCCCAAGTCGCGGCTTTACAAATATCTGCCACGGGAACACCCCGGGCCAGAGCAGATGTTGAAGACTTAGCTCTAGTAGAGTGAGCACGAATACCCTCAGGAGGAGTCTTACCAGCCAGGGCGTAGCAGATCTTGATGGTCAGTAATATCCATCTCGACAGCGTGCGCTTGTGCACTGCTTTACCTTTAGAACGACCAACGTAGCCAATAAAGAGCTGGTCATCAAGACGAAAGTCCTTGGTCCTGTCCAAATAAAAACTCATAGCCCTCTTCGGGTCAAGGCGATGGAGTCTTTCCTCTTCTTTGGAAGGATGAGGGGGTGGATAGAAAACAGGGAGGGTAATAGACTGCCCCAAATGAAATGAAGTGACAACTTTTGGCAGGAAACCAGCCCTGGTCCTAAGTACCATCCTTTCAGCATGTAATGTTAGAAAAGGGGGTTTAGAACTAAGAGCTTGTAGCTCACTCACCCTCCTTGCCGAGGTTATGGCTACCAGAAAGACCACCTTAAAGGACAACAGCCTCAAAGGACAACTATGTAGAGGCTCAAAAGGGGACCCCATTAGAAAGGTTAAAACAAGATTAAGATCCCATTGAGGCATTACAAATGGAGTGGGAGGAAACATGTTTGTAAGGCCCTTAATGAACCCCAGAACAACCGGAGATTTAAACAGAGAAGGTTGATCTGGGAGGCACAAAAATGCCGACAAGGCTGACAAATAGCCCTTGACCGTGGCCACAGCACAGCCCTGCTGAGCCAAGGAAAGAGCAAACTGGAGCACATTGGAAAGATGAGCCTTTAAAGGATCAATGGATCTCTCTCCACTCCATCTTACAAATTTTGACCACCTGTAGGAGTAAATGGACTTGGTGGAGTGTCGCCTGCCTGATAAAATAACGTCCACCACATCAGGTGGGAGAGAGAAGGAACTCAGGTTGCCCCGTTCAATCTCCAGGCATGAAGGTGTAAGCTCTGGAGGTGGGGGTGTAGAACCTGCCCCTCCGACTGCGAGAGGAGGTCTGCCCTCAGAGGGAGACGGAGCGGAGGGCACGAGGAGAGGTGGAGAAGATCTGTATACCACACCCTTCTTGGCCAATCCGGGGCGACCAATATGACTTGGGCCCGGTCTTGGCGAATCTTCCTCAGAACCCGAGGAATCAAGGGTATGGGAGGAAACGCGTAAAGGAGTTGCGAGCCCCAACTCAACTGAAACGCGTCCCCCAACGCCCCCTGCATCGGATACTGGAGTCTGCAGAATGACGGGCAGTGCGCGTTCTCGATAGTGGCAAACAGATCCACCCGAGGAGTTCCCCACGTCCGAAAGACCCGACGAACTACCTCCGGATGGAGCCTCCACTCGTGGTCGGCGGAGAACTGCCGACTGAGACTGTCCGCACGCACGTTCAGCACCCCGACCAGATGATTTGCCATCAAACAAATCTGATGGTCCTGAGCCCAGGACCAAAGACGCAGGGCCTCTCTGCAAGGACAAAGGGACCCCATCCCTCCCTGCTTGTTGACATACCACATCGCGGTCGTGTTGTCTGTCAGGACTTGAATCGACTGACCGCGAAGGGAAGGGAGGAAGGCCTTGAGCGCCAAACGAATCGCCCGCAATTCCAGAAGGTTGATGTGAAGCAACCTTTCCTCTGGAGACCAAAGTCCTTTGATCTCCAGGTCCCCCAGATGCGCACCCCACCCTAAAGTGGATGCATCCGTTATCACCGTGGCCACTGATGGAGGCAGATGAAAGGGCTTTCCTTGCGACAGATTGCCCTCCACGCTCCACCAAGACAGATCCGCTGCAGCTTCTCTGGAGATCCTGATCGACTCCCCGAGATCCCCGTTGTGCTGATACCACTGCTTGCGGAGGCACCACTGGAGCGCCCTCATGTGCCAGCGTGCGTGGTTGACCAACAGAATGCAGGAAGCGAACAGACCGAGCAGGCGAAGGACCTTCAGAACTGGAACAACCGCTCCATAGTGGAATAAAGGGACCATCTCCTGAATGTCGAGAATCCTTTGAGGTGGAGGGAATGCTCGACACACAGTAGTGTCCAGTACCGCCCCTATGAACAGGTTGCGTTGAGAGGGCACCAGGTGTGATTTGGGCACATTGATCGAAAAACCCAAGTCGAATAACAGCTGAGATGTTACCTGCAGATGACGCTGCACCATCTCCGGGGACTCTGCCTCCAGAAGCCAGTCGTCCAGGTAGGGGAAAACCAGAATCCCCGACCTCCTGAGATGAGCAGCCACCACTGCCATCACCTTTGTGAAGACTCGAGGTGCGGTAGTAAGACCAAACGGGAGGACCGCAAACTGGTAATGTTGCGACCCAACCGTAAAACGGAGATACTTCCTGTGCGACTTCAGGATTGGGACATGAAAGTACGCGTCCTGCAAGTCGAGCGACACCATCCAGTCTCCTTGCTGCAACGCTTGAAGAACCTGCGCAAGGGTCAGCATCTTGAATTTCTCCTGCCTCAAGTAAAAATTCAAGATTCTGAGGTCCAGGATTGGACGCAATCTGCCGTCCTTTTTGGGAATCAGGAAATACCGGGAGTAGCAACCCTGACCCCTTTCCTGCTCCGGAACCACCTCTATCGCACCTTTCTGAAGCAAGGCTAGAACTTCTTTCTGCAGGAGAAGCAGATGGTCTTCCGAGCAATAACCTTGGCAAGGAGGGTAAGGGGGAGGAAACTCCCGAAAGGGAAGGGCGTACCCAGTCTCCACGAGGTTCAAAACCCAAAGGTCTGTTGTAACAGATTTCCAACCCCGTAGAAAGTAGGACACCCGACCCCCCACAGGTCTTACATGATCCGGGATGGGGGATCTAGGGCTGCTTCCCTGAAGCTTCATTGGGAGCAGAAGAGGAGGAGGAAGAAGAAGGGTTGCGCTCAGAACCTCTCCGACCCCTTTGCCTCCCTCTATAGGACTTATAGAGGGGATTCTGCTGCTGCTGTTGCTGCTGCTGTTGGGGCTGCCGGTAAGAGTGAAAAGACGATCCTCCAAAACCCCTAAATTTTCGAAAAGACGAACCCCTAGATGGAGCTTGCAGTCCCAAGGATTTCGTAGTCAACCTGCTGTCCTTAAATCGCTGCAGGGCAGAGTCCGCCTTTTCCCCAAACAGCTTCTGTCCGTCGAATGGCAGATCAACCAGCGTAGCTTGCACATCAGCTGAGAACCTAGAGTTACGGAGCCAAGCCTGCCTCCTCGCGGCAACAGATGACCCCATGATCCTTGCCACAGAGTTCGCAGTATCCAACCCCGATTGGATAACTTGTCTGGCAGCCGCCTGAGTGTCTGCCACAACCTCCAAAAAGGACGACTTATCCCCCTCAGGCAACTTAGGGGCCAAAGACTTAATGGAGTCCATTAGCGCATGCACATAACGCCCCAACAGGCATGTAGCATTAGTCGATTTCAACGCCATACTTCCAGTGGAAAAGGTCTTCTTGGCTGCCTGATCAACCTTTTTAGATTCCCTGTCAGCCGGAGACTGAGGGAAGGCACCCGAAGCATGCTTGGAACATGAAGCCTGCACCACCAAGCTGTCCGGAGAAGGATGTGTTGACAAGAAGTCAGGATCCCCTGGTGCAACCTTGTACCTTCTTGCCACCTGCCTACACACCGCCGGAGATGAAAGGGGTTTCTTCCACACCTCCAAGACCGGCTCCAAGATGGCCTCATTGAAAGGCAACAATGGCTCTGAAGTTGATGATGGTGAATGCAACACTTCTGTAAGTAAGTTGGATTTATACTCCACAGAAGGCAGCTGCAAATCCAAAAGTTCTGCTGCCTTTTTGATTACAACATGATAGGGAGCCAATTCCTGAGGTGGAGAAGACCTGGCAGATGCATGCTCCCACTCTGGGGTTGTATCCAAACCACTGGCTTCATCAATGCCTTCGAATTCATCCGAGGAAGAGTCAACCTCACCTTCTTCCACATCCATCTGATATCTCTTTTCCTCCGACACCCTCTGGGCCTCCCTCCTCGACCGGATCCGAGGAGCCGGCGTCGACGACGTCGTACGTGGCGTCGGAGGAACCAAAGGTACCGGAGTCGGCGGCGCCATAGGTGGAGTCGGCGGCGCCGGACACGGCGCCGATGGAGTCGGCCTCGGCGTCGAGGAAGGCTCCGAAGTCAGCTGGTCCTTCCGAGGTCGAATCGGATCTCCAGACGGCGCCGGAAACTGCCAAGATGGTGCCATCGGCATAAAGGGCATAAAGGGGGCCTGAGCGTACTGCTGCGGCACCCCCAGTGTAAATGCCATCGGACCCACGGGACCAATTGGTGCTCCGGATGGGTAGGCCGCCCTATTAAAAATGCCATACATAGCATTTAAGAAATTGGTAGGATCTGTACCTGGAGCCGGGAACTGTGGAAAAGGAACAGGCCCTGTAACCCCTTGTGGAGTCTCCGGCGTCGGCCCCGCAGTATCTTCAACCGGAGCCTCAGAATCTTCAGGCACCGGAACAGACTCTTCCTGCTCTTGTTCATGCATGGAAGCATCCGACTCGATCCGGCGTCGACGCCTTAGATGGATCCGATGACCGCGTCGGGGACTGAGTCGGAGTCTGCTTCTTCGAAGGAGAACACCTCGGTGACTTCGAAGGTGAAGGAGAAGGAGACAAGCATTTGCTCCGGCGTCGAAGGGGCGAAGCCGACCTCGACCTCCTAGACCTCGAGGACCGACGTCGAGAAGAATGCTTCCTCTTCTTGTGGTGCTTCTTCGACCTCGAAGACTTCGAAGTTGAAGATCCCCTCTTCGACTTCTCCTTCTTCCTACCTCTCTTCTCCTCTCCGATCCTCTTCATGAAGAGCTTAGTCTTCCTCTCCTTAAGAGCCTTGGGGTTCATGCTTCTGCAGCAACCACACTCATCCATATCATGCTCCGAAGAGAGGCACCATAAACAGTTCTGATGTGGATCCGTCATCGACATCAGACCTCCACATTCCCTACAGGGCTTAAACCCCGATCTTCTAGTCGAAGACATACTCGAAATAACAGAATAACACGGCTAAACTACAAAGTAGCCAACGAGCACTGGAGAAAAACCGTTGCGCGTCGAAGGCGCGGAAAAAAGGGAACTGACGTCATCACGTCGACGTGGGCTTCTTATGGCTCCGGTGACGTCGATCGGAGTCGCGAGCGGAGCCGGCGCATTGTGATGTCGCCCACGTCGACGTGGAGTGCTGGGAAAGAAAAGTTCAGTGGAATGCTGGCGCAGGGGATATTCACAAGGTGAGGAATCCACTGGCAGATGTATCCATCAGAAAGTAACATTCTTAACCCAAACTGAAGGTGTTGAATAGAGCTGACACCCATAGCTTAGAAGAGCTTAGCAGAGAATGAGTAGAAGCAGAAGCAACACCTTCCGTTACAAAGGCAGTCTCTCTCTCTCCCTTCCCCTTCCTCCATAGCTGTTGGTTGAAGCTGAAAATTACTTTATATTCTCAGCTTGGGTACTGGCGGAGGGGCATTGGGTCTATCTTCTGCCCCTGTGGAAATCACAGAATTCAGGAAATCATGACAAGTGGAATTTCTACCCCCCTGAGTGAGCAGGTCAGGGGTAATTATCCCCATTTGCCCCATGGGGCTTAAAGACTGAAATCCTTAGAGGTGGTGGGGGGTGCAAAAGCCTTTGCCTAAGGGGCCATTACCTCATGTCACAAGGGCCTAGTTGGTGAATCCCTGCTTGGTGATCACTTTACTAGAATGACACATAATTGGAAAGGGGGGATTCTGCCCTTTCAAACGATATCTCTCCCAAGATATTCAGTCCTCAGGGGCTGAGATGTGGCTCCCAGCACTGATTCAGTGAAAGTAAAATTAGTACATTGGTTCATTTTACTTTCACTATACTGTAATGACATCAGTGTGCCTTGCATGCTGATTGTCATTGTAGTAAGGGGAAAAACACTCATGATGTTCTGGAAGCTCTTCCTGAGCAGCTGGAGGTTAAAATATAACAAAGGACTTTAAAGGGGCCTTTAAATACTTCCCCAGTGTTGGCCAAAGGCCGACGCACGTACTGGGGTGGTAGTGCAGGTGTTAGCCATGAGGGACGAAAAAATGTCTGACTAGTACATCTGTATCATAGGAGGCAAAAAGAACAACAGTGGGATAAAGAAGGGGGAAACAGCAAGGAAGAATTGGTATACAGAGACAGAAAACAAAGCAAGGGGATGCAGGGTTAGTGGAAAGGAGAGAATGGGGCAGTAGTCACAGCGAGACAGGCCATACTTGATCCCTCACTAATATTGGAAGACGGGGTTTGTTTTCTATTATCTTTGGCCAATGCACACCAACAATTTTCTAGACAGCAACACTCAATTTACTGAGAGGCAAACACATGAGTTGCTTCTTGATATTACGGAATATTTCATGACTTTCTCTGCATAACGTTTTGAAAGTCCATCAACATTTTAGCTAGCATATGCTATGACATTTTTCACTCAGTGCTGTAAAGGACCAGCATTAAAAAATTCAGGGCTAACTGTAGTTACATTGTATCAGAGTCGGCTTGATAATGATCCATGTTAAATTTATAGTTGCAAGATTTTAAAACTCATTTCAGTTAGTGATTAAAAACAAAACAAAATAATAATAATCTACTTAAAAGCACCCAAAAATGTATGTAGTTGACCATTTTTGTATCTATAATAGATGGTTGGCTGACATTAGTATGAAAAATATATCACTAAAAATGCATTTAAGGTTGTGTCGGAAATGGTCCAACACAAATATCTTCCTAAAAAAATTATTTGAAAAGCCAATCTCTGCAAAACCTCAGCATAAGAGATGCTAAAGTTACAGGTTAAATCTAAAAACAATTGCCCAATGAAATTAGAAACAAATTTCTGCCCATTCCTTCCATTTAGCCCAGCATCACAATTGTGTAGTTCTTTTAGGTCTCGGCTGAGGAGAATCGTAGTTATCTGTTGGCAAGACATGTTGGGGCATATGTACAAGCCTATAACAAAACAGTTAGATACCGGAGGGTCAAAGGGAACATTTGTTTAAAGACCGCACAGGATTATATCCCCAAACAAAGTATTAAAGACACTAAAAACCCTGAGGTCTGGAATAGCAAAGAAAGGAAGGTGAAAAGGTGGTGTGTGAAATGAGAGACAAAAGCCCAATGCACAAAGTGAAAAGGAAGGGAAATCCCTTAGGAACGTAATTACTCACTCACCCTGGGTAACACGCCCCATCACATGGGATTTTCATCCCAAAGAAAAATCTCAGTCTCTCTGGGGGCCGCAAGCCCCTCTACGAGAGGTAGGAGCTCAACATTGTTTATGTTTTGCACTGAAGGGTGGACTAAATCCACATATGAAGAGCTGGGTGTGAGTAGGGGGTGCAGTGCTGATGAAATAATAGTGCAGTAAGAGTGTGTTAAAACTAGTTACGGGACGGCAAGGAGGAATCTCTTTGAACACCGCCGTGCCGATGCTAGATTAAAAAAGTGAGAGCCCCACTAGTTCAATATAACCAATGGTGAATTAAATAAGACAATGGTCGACATGTTTCAGCCAAGGCGCCTAACTAGGCTCGGCTTTCATCAGGACCTGGTTAGCTACTGCAAAAAAGGAAAGAATTACGTATCAAAGGATACCGTGAACACCCCAAAGTTGCTTGTAGGGTGTACGTCTCCTTTATGATTCAAACATCACCCGTGAAAACTGGGTGGAAAATTGACCTCCACCTGGCAACCGCTCAGGAAGGAACACCGCTCTTTCCGTCGGGGAACCGGGCTGGAATGAGCCTGCAGCCGTTCCTAAGGGATTTCCCTTTCACTTTGTGCATTGGGCATATGTACAAGCCCCTAGCACCACTACAACATTACTTTTATCAATGTTGTGGTGGCAATAGGGGTTAGCCTTATTTACAAGGCAGCGTTAAGCCACTTAACTTGGACTTAACGCTGCCTTCTAAATAAGTCCCCCTTTCACACTGTGGTTAGCGTAAAAAGAGTGTTCCACCGCAACACCCATGATTTTGACACTGCCCTGATCTACAAGGGCAGCGTACATGGGAGGCAGCGCCAAAATTAAGACCAGGGGAAACCTGGTCTTAAGTTGGCAAAACGTGGAGAAATTAATCATTTCTCCTCGTTTTTGCTTTTTCCATGTGTGCTGCCTTGTGCAGCACACATGACAAAAGCAAAATTCCATGGATTGTTTATGTACAGGATGTTCCCCCTTCCTGTACATAAACAGTCTTTTAAACAAATGCCATTTTGTGACCTTCATGTGTGCTGCATTAAGCAGCACACAAGAAAGTGACAAATTGGCATTTTAGGATTGTTTATTTGCAGGAAGGGACACCTTCCTACACATAAAGAAGCCTCCCCTGCAAGCAGACACCCTTGCACAAGGGTGCAAGGGTGCCTGTGTTGGTGCTACACTGCTAAGTGTAGCGCCATCGCAGGGGGAAACGCAAGGGCTGCACCATATCGTTGTAAATATGGTGCAGCTGTGTGTTTCAGAAGAACTCCACCACTTCTTTGTCCATATGGCCCGCTGTTTCCAATAGATACATGTATGCTTAAAATGGGTTTTCGATCAACCACTCCCTCATAATTTGGATGGCTATGTTTTATCTATTAGGTGCTTGCATGTGATTTAATTGCTTGCCTCCCTACTCTTGTGTTGTCCTGCCCTGGAGCACTTAGGTCTCACAGACTTCTGATTGGGTAAAGTGTGTCCTCACACAGCTTAGTGGATGGGTTCTTTTTATTTTGCATTTAGTACTCAAAGGCAGTGCACTTATTTCCTTGCTTTCTACCCTGCTTTTTTCTTGCCTTCCTCACTCTTTCTTGTTGCTCTCTTGCCCTTCCCCAAACCTGCATGCTCCCTACCTGGCTCTCAGTTCTGCCTTTCTGTTTTCTTGAAGAGGGTCTGGCAGCTTCAAAATGATATTTGCCCTCTTGCTATCTTCCTATGCTTTCATGCACATTTTGTTTTCCTTTTTTCTTTTTAACATAATCTTATGAAGGTAAATAAAAAATCGGAACTGTTGGAAAAAGTCTGTCTCTGAAGGGTCCTCCTCTTTTTGCTGAATTATTTTTGTTGGCCTAAGGACTCTGAGCACTTTACCACTGCTGTCCAGTGCTAAAGTGCATGTTCTTCTCCCCTAAACATGCTATAATTGGTGTACACCTGTTTGGCATATTTGGTTTACTTGTACGTCCCTTGTAAAGTGGTATACTACATACCCAATGCCTGTGTATCGAATCCTATTAGTGGGCATGCAGCACTGATTGTGCCACACAAATAACTAGCCCTTCAATCCTGTCTCAGGCCTGCCACTGCAGTAATTGCCTGTGCAGTTTACTGCCAGGTCGACTTGGCATTTAAAACTGTTTGCCAAGCTTGAAACTCCCCTTTTATTACACATACGTCACCCTACGGCAGGTCCTAGGTAACCCTAAGGGCAGGGTGCTGTGTAATGAAAGGTAGGACATGAACTGATATGTTTTGCATGTCATGGTAGTGATAGACAACCACATTTGTTTTTCACTACTGTGAGGCCTATCCCTCTCATAGGCTAGCATTGGGAATTCCTTAATACATTTTAAAGCAGTAATTCCTGATCAGAGAGGAGTAGCTTTTTCATGTTTCATATGTTTGTAATGTAAGGATAAATCCTCCTCACTGGTAAAGTTGGATGTAACATTACTAGTTTAGAAATGGCACTTTTAGAAAACCGACATTTCTCTGCACTTACTACTCTGTGTACCTAACAGCTGTCTCGAATTCACATCTGGGTGGGTGACAGCTACACTTGGTGCATTCCCTCCAGACAGTCACAACACAGGAAGGTTAGGTGTGTTTGAGTACCCATCTACATACATTTGCATTCTTATGGCCTTTCCTGGGCAGGATGGAAGGAAGTAACTAACACTTCACTTGAATAGTCTGTGCCCTGTACCCGCACAAAGGACTGATTACCCTGCACAGATAGCCTGACAGACAGGACTGGGTTGAAAGGGATACTTGTGCATTTCAGAGATCTGCTTTGAAGTCAGCCCCCCACATCGAAGGCATTTTGGGTATAAGTACTGGGTCCCTAACTCCCCAAAATCAGACACTAATGGACTTGTAACTGAAGTTCTGCCAAAAGAACTGCGGTGCTGCTTAAAAGGACTCAACTTTGGACTGCAGACTTGGAAGGCCTGCTTTTCTCTTTTGTTGCCCTGCTGCCTGCTGCTCTCTGACTCTTCTGAAGGAGAGCCTGACTCTGCCTTCCCTCCAAGTGATCTCCATGGGCTTTCTGGCTTGTCTCCTGTTGCTTGAGTCTCAAGGAAATCAAAGTCTCTACCCCTGCTCCTGAGTCTGGCTCACTGGAAGTGGTCCGGATCCTTCCATCACAGATTTCGATGCATCACCTGTCTGCGTGTGGCAGCAGCAGCGCATCAACCTGGTGTCAGTAGTGAAAGAAGTGCATCTCATTGGAACCAGCACGTTGCCTCCAGAGATCAAAGCATCAGATAGCGCATTGCCACTGCTGCAGCTTGGTGAGATTGACACATCCCCTCAACTGCGTGGCAGAATCCAGCGCATCGCACGATGCCTCTCAACTCTTGCACTCGTCTTCGGAACTGACTCATTGACTTCACTGAATACAGAAGAGCAACGCCTCTCGTTGGTTGTGACCAGAAAAGATACTTTGTTCACTGATGCCTGAATGGGTCCTGTAGCCGTCTTACACTTCCACGCGGTTGGCCCAAACTTTAACTTTGCCCCATTTCAGCGCAACCTAAGTAACCTTTTTAGTGCTAGTTGCTTCTACGGGCTTTATTGCATCTATTCTTTTAAAATTCAATTACTCAACTTCTATACATTGGATTTTTGTCATTCTTGTACTGTTTTATTTATAATATAATAATCAATTTTTATAAACCTGTATGGAGTCTTTTTGTGGTGTATTCATTGTGTAACTGTGTGTGTACACATTGCCTCTTTAGAGAACCCTAACTTTTCTAAGACAAGCTACCAGAGGGTGGGCACAGGTTATCCTTTAGTGTGTATCTAACTTACTCTGACTAGAGAAGTTGTTCCTGCCTAACCGGGGTGCATGCCTCAGCCTACCAGGAATCCCATTTCTAGTAGGCACCATGCATTAATACATATGCACCATGACACATGCATGTTCATTGGCAGCCAAGTTGGATTGTGTTTTTTTTAATAGAACACCAATTGCAAATTTGCCAACCATACATGGTTGATGACATATGTGTGTGCTTTAGCCAATTCCCTTGGTGGATCGTAATGATCCTCTTCTTTATGATTATGATGCTTCTAAGGAAGAATTAAAGAAACTGTTTGATAGACATTCATTTATCCAGCCCGTTGACTCAGAGTTGTTAAGTCTCAAGCTGGGAACCAAAGATCTGATGATGTACATCTCAGATTTCAATCAATTAGTAGCTGGGGCAGGTTGGCCGGTAATAAAACGCAGTGCTTTGTTTTACAAAGAACTCAGGGATGAATTGAAAGACCTTTTGGCTCAAGTATTAGACCCTTTCGGTCCTCTGCCTCCTCTCCTCTTTTTTTGTGTCCCAAAATGGCAGGAGGGTCTTCGGTGCTGCATAGACTACAGAGCACTAAATATGAATACTATAAAGAACAGACATCCATTACCCCTGATACCATCTTTATTGGACCAAGTGAAGCATGCAAAAATCTTTACCAAACTTGATTTGCGAGGAGCTTATCATTTAGTGCAGGTGATGAATGGAAAACTGCTTTTCCTACCAAATTCGGCCTTTATGAATATTTGGTAATGCCCTTCGGACTATGCAACGCTCCCGCGGCCTTTCAGTTTTTCATAAATGAGGTATTAAGAGAGATGTTGGACATATACGCAATAGCATACATTGATGACATATTGGTATACTCATCCACCCTAGGGAAGCATGAAAAACATGTAAGAGCAGTACTCACAAGACTTAAGGAGAATCGCTTGTTTGTGAAATTTGTTAAGTGCGAATTTCACAAGCATCAAGTGCCATTTTTGGGATTAATCTTAACCCCGGACGGAGTGAGAATGGATCCTCAAAAGGTCTCAGCAATCAGTAAAGGAACCACAGAGTTTTTTAGGCTTAGCAAATTTTTGTAGGCGATTCATTGAAAAATGTCAGCAATAGCCTCCCCAATAATTAAACTACTCAAGAAAGGACTGGTGTTTGTTTGGTCTTCTAATGCTGAAAATGCCTTTACCAAACTCAAAGAAGTTTTTACTCTTGCCCCAGTTCTGAAGTATCCAGACCCTTCTCAACCGTTTATTGTAGAGGCTGACGCTTCACAGATGGCAACGGGGGGAGATGTGACAACAGGATGTTTACATCCTGTGGCTTTCTACTCCAATAAATTGAACTGTACTGAGCAGAATTATTCTGTGGGTGACAAAGAATTGCTAGCAATAAAAAGAGCATTTGAGGAACGGCGTCAGTATTTAATGAGAGCCTTACATAGGATCACTGTTCTCACCGATCATAGAAACATTCTGTTTCTGAAATCAGCAAGAGCTTTGTCTATGAGACAATTTTGTTGGACCCTGTATTTTAGTGAATTCGATTTTGTTATAAACTTTCAACCTATGAGGAGGCATGGAAAGTCAGAGGCTTTGTCTCGGTTAGGGTACGAGATTGAGGAACAGGACTGTGAATCCCATCCAATTATCGCCACTGAACATATTCTTGGAGTGGTATGTTTTGAAGACTATTTTCTTCAGGAGGTTGTACAAGCACAAACATCTGAGGGGGTTAGGGCATGAAAAGAAAAGCACTAAGGGTTTAGGATCAACAATCTCCTATACATTCAAAGGGGTTTAGTGGTTCCCATGGTGGGGTGGGTTTGCAAAGACAGGCCTTTGAATGGAGTCATGCTCACTTACTCACAGGCCATCTGAGTTACAAAAAAACAGTAGAGCTATTGAGACGTCAGTTGTGGTGGTCTACCCTTGCAACAGACACCAAAGTATACATACAGAAATGCCACATATGTGCACAAAGTAAGAGTTTTCATCATGTTCCTGCTGGGCTTCTGTTGCCAATGCCTGCTCCTCCTGGTCCTTGGCATTCCATTTCCATGGACTTTATAGTAGATTTACCAAAGTACACACAAGGGAACACATTTGTTTTAGTGGTAGTAGACATGTTAACCAAGATATCCCACTTTATTTCACTGAAATCACCCCCTACAGCTCAAGAACTAGCCGATACTTTTGTACAAAATATTGTGAGACTACATGGACTACCTTCAGTAATGATATCTGACCGTGATTCTCAGTTCATTTCCAAATTCCGGAAAGGTATGGGTAAACTTTTGCTAATAGATGTGCATTTTTCCTCAGGCCATCACCCACAAACCAATGGACAGACAGAAAGGATCAATCAATGCCTTGAACAGTACATTAGATGCCAATTACTGCAATCTACTTCAGATTGGGATATGTTTCTGTGGGCAGCTGAATTTTCTATTAACAATAGCATACATTCTTCTATAGGTACTTCTCTCTTCTTCTGTTCCTATGGTTTTCATCCATGCTTTCTACTGTCCTCCCCTACTGTTTCTACACCAACTCCTGCAGCTTTGGAGTTAGTCAAACAGATACATGAGATACAAAATGCAGCAGTAACAAATCTTGACAAAGCTAAAGTAGATTATAAAAAGAATGTAGATCTCCTTTGCTGTCCTAGTCCTGAATACACCTTGGGGGACATGGTTTGGTTGTGTACTCACCACATCACGGTAAAAGGAATTAGAAAATGTAAACCTCATTTCATTGGTCCCTGTAAGATTATAAAAATAGTCAATCCTGTGACCATGAAACTTGAACTCCCTACTACTATGAAAATACATACTGTTTTTCATGTGTCTCTACTGAAACCAGTGATACAAGGGACAGTGTTACCAGTACACCCTGCCCCAGTGATTCTGGATGATGAACCAGAGTACGAAGTAGGAGCCATTGTGGATTTCCGAAGGTTAGGGGTAGACTACAGTATCTAGTGCATTGGAAGGGCTATGGGCCTGAGGACCGCAACTAGGAGCCTGTGGGACATGTCCACGCCCCTTGTTTAGTGCGTCTTTTCCACAGACGTTACCCCTGGAAGCCCAAACCAGTTGGGGGTGTTATGGGGGTGTACTTTCGGAGTTGCTCCGCGCCCACTGCATGTTGAAGCAGGGGCGGAGCCGCAAAGGTTTAAAATCACTTGACAACAGGGAAGGAGCTCTTTGCAGCCTAGATCCGCAAGCATTCCTTTACATCTGGGTTAAACCTACCTTCTTCCGGGTCATCGTGGCACCCTGGGAATACTCCCTCGCTCATTTGCTGTTGGCCTCCTCGACGGCAGTCGTTGGCTATGAAGCTCTGCCTCCTCCTGAATCTTCCGGGATCCTTGCTATACCTGCTGTTACACACCACCCCCTTGGGGGGCTCCTTATGGGTACCTCGTTGCTTCGTTTCGCCTGGCAACGAACACCTGTGGTTAAAAAGGACATGAAAGACATTAAAGAACCTAAGCCTCTTGTATGGTGGTAAAGCGCTTGCGCTGCATTTTGTTTCACAAAAACTATTACTAAAGACAAGTTACTTATCTGATCATTGTCCTGTAGCTCTTTCTGAAGGGCATCTGTATTTTTTTTTGCTTGTTAATGGCTGAGTCTGAGGAAAACAACCTGTGATTAGTTTTCCTGCAAAATAAGGAGATATATTAGAGCCTGCACATTTTTGCACCTTTAGTTTTTTTAATTTTGAATATATAAATGTATCAAACTGCATTCTGTGAATATATGTATTCAAGAGAATTATTTTTGGGCTATATATTCTTTTCCTATTTCTATTTCAATGGTAAGCAAGTTAAAAAGTACTCTTTAATTGCATAGGTACATGTTAATACTGACTTATCCTTGTCTTTGAATTTGCATCTTTCACTACAGATCTAGATTGGACTCCGAGGGAATCATTTTTGGATTATAGTGGAAGAAGGGAATGAATCAGGTAGTACAGATATTAAGTACCTACTAATTGCACAAACCTACCCATGTACCCTTACCTAGTCTCAATCTCGTTCTGTTTTCAGGGCTACACATACACCCCAGTGACAACTTCTTGCTAACGTGGTTTCTCCGAGAGACCTTCACCATTTCTCTTTCCCTTGTTTCCCGTTTTCCCCTTGTACACTGGTTTTGCTTTGACTGAGTTGGGCATTCTAGATTTAAGTGGAAGTGGAGGATTGCTCATCAGCTCCTTGCATCATGTTCCTGCGAAAACATCAGATGAGTCCTGATAATTACATTCCCAACAAGATGCAAAAAGCTTTTTGACAATCTATTCATTCCAGGAGACTAGATGATGCTTGGAGGGTTTACAACCGGAGCACGGCAGACGGAGACAGCGCAAGCAACTATGAAGAATTCTCAATGTAGAAGTACGATCACTCCGCACGTCTTCTGATGGAGCCCATTAAGTATCCAATGAGTAATAGGTATCACTGATCGATAACCATCAAGTGTACTAATTGACGGATTGAGAACAAGGGTAAGTGCACAGCTTCCCCAGGCACGTGACTTGCAATCCTTGTCCTGAAGAAAGCCCTGCGACCCTATCGGCACCAAAGGGGCTGAAACATGTCGACCACACAACCACTCACAGTTTCGATACAGGTGCTATAGAACAGTAGCCCTTCTATTTCATGCACCACACTGTGTTTTAAACCTTGCCCCATCCCTGACAGAATAAAACAGCATCAGAGGAATAGAGGCAATTATAAGTTCACTTTACTCTCACCCTCACCATTTCTGATCACTACCGTGAATAACCAGTTGGTCCCCCTCCTGGTGGAGTAAAGCATGACTAAGACCCAATAATTATGCTGTTCACATAACAGATTAAGGTGGACAACCAAGATATACCGCCCCTACGACGACCACGTGAATTAGGGTTTTTTAGATGGCCAGAACTCCAGACCGTGGTGTGAACAGGACAAGTGATCCATTCCTCTATGATTATTCGGCTTTACAACCCAGACACATTGGAATATCCATCATCTTAACCTACAATTTACTCACCACATTAACTAAGGTTGCATTGGGTCTATCCTAACTTCAGATCATGCACCAGTTATAGTTGCTCTAAAGCTGTTGCCTATGATGCATTTTAATAACAGCCTATTTAAAGGTGATACATTTGTAAAACAATTTGTGCTCTTCCTTCAGGATTTCTTTGTGACTAATATTGATCCTGATACCTCTTAATTGTGTCTGGGATGTTTTCAAACAACTGCCAGAGGATACATATATATATATGGACTAATTTGCAACGAAAAAGAAAAAAGCACTTAAAGAGTCTGCACTCCTACACACCTCCATTAAGAGACTCGAGCATGAATATTATACATCTAACATGGTGACTGCATTGAAGCAACTTAGCCAGGTCAAATTAGAATTCAATGTTAAAACGAATGAGGAGGTGTCTGGAGTTTTACTAAAAATAAATGCTAAGGAGGTCACAATAAAGCAGGGCAAATGCTAGCTAACTATTTAAAGGTCAAATCACAAAAATCCATAACTGACAACATTATTGATAATGATGGTATTAAACACTTTAAGGCTACCGACAATCTCAAATGCTTTACAGACTTTTATCAAAAGTTATACACAACAGGACATTCTCCAACGGATGATGCATTACATATTATCTTTGATTCTTTTCCCAAAAGTCATCACCAGGCACCTGATCTTTCCTCATTAGAAGGTGATACCTCTCCCCCTGAAATAGGGACATCTCTTGTCACCTTACCAAATGATAAGGCCCCGGGCCCACATTGGTTCTCCGTTGATTTTTACTCTAGTTTCTCCCATATTTTGTTACCACATCTACTACCTCTTTTGCAACACAATGTCTCTCAAAATGAGGCTTTTGGCACCTTTTTAGATGTCATGCTTTGCTTAATCCCCAAGAAATACAAAGATTTATCATCCTGTGCCAATTACAGACCAATTTAACTCATCAACTTAGACCGTAAGATTTTTGCAAAGATCTTAGCATTATGTATAAACAAATTTATTCCGGAATTGATCGGTATTGGACTTGGCCCTTTTGGCAGGTTCACCCCAAAACATTTTGCGTTCTACTAGCCTTTTTCTGTAACCTGGTGTTGGTGATTTTAGGCCTCTGAGCACTTTAGCACTGGGGTCCAGTGTAAAGTGCGGTGAGATGGGCCTGCCCTCCCATAGGAATGCATGGGGGATATGTGTGTCCCTGGCAGTTCCTGGTGTGAGAGGAGTGCAGGGTCGAGTTTGGTATGTGCGAACTCGTGAGAATAAATGCTGCGCAATGGTGTGCGCAGATTTATGGTGACTGGTGGAGAAGTGCCACTTCTAGAAGTTGGCATTTCTGTGTACTGTGTGTCTGCCTGCCTGATGTGGAGTGCTTGTCTGGCTTGTGATTGAAAGGAGCTGAGAGGGCTGGGGAATTCCAGGAGCCAGGGTGAGTCTGCCCGGTGGTGAATGGAGAGATCTGCATGTAGATGGGAGGGAGGAATTGCACCTGGGACCTGAGTAGGACTGTGCCTTCCCGCCACAATGCTGGCGCCGCCCCCTGTGGTGCGTCTGAGCACTGAGCCCCCACCTGACAAAGGAGAGAGGAGCTGAGCAAAACAAAGTGAATGAATGAATGAAATGAAAGTAAATTTATAACGCGCAAAACTCAACCCAGTGGGCATCAAGGCGCCTAGCTTAATACAGTGAATCACAGTGCTGTGCTTAAGAGTAAGCTTTCCCAAAAAGCCAGGTCTTAAGAGCTTTCTTAAAGAGGGGCAAGGATGGTAAATCCTTAAGCTCGAAAGGGAGAGCATTCCATAGGCGAGGGGCCACTGATGCAAAGGCTCTACCTCCCCATCTTGTTTTTTTAAAGAGGGGAGTAACAAAGAGGTTCTGATGAGAAGATCTGAGGCATCTGCTGGGAACATAATTAGAAAGCAGAGATCCCAGTCCGTCAGCCGCTCCTGCTATAAGAGTCTTATAGACTAGGCAAAGGATTTTAAAGGAGATGCGTTGCTCAATGGGTAGCCAATGGAGATTCTTCCTGGCTAAAGTGGCAGAGGCAGAACATGGAAGGTCCAGAACAAATCTTGCTGCTGCATTTTGAATTATTTGCAAGCGACAGAGCAATCCCTTGTTAGTCCCTGTGTATAGTGCATTGCAATAGTCTAGGCGAGAGCCGACCAATGCTATGACTGTTTGTTTTCTTGCCTGTGGGGATAGGTAGTGAGCTATTTTGCGAAGGATTTTTAGAACTCCCCAGCAGGTAGCTATCGTTCTGTTGATTTGTAGGTTCATGGTCAGCTCAGTGTCAAAAATGACCCCCAGGTTTCTTGCCGACTGTGAAGGGGTCGGACAAGTTCCCAGTGATGGCGGCCACCAGTCACTCGACCAGGCGTCCCTGTCCTTTCCGAAAATCAGCACCTCGGTCTTGTCGCCATTCAGCCTCAAGGAGTTGAGGGTCATCCAGTCGGCCACCGACTGCATGCAACTCCTGAAGCTGGATGCTGTGATGGTGACAGACCGTGACAGGGAAACCATGATCTGAGTGTCGTCTGCATAAGACACTACCTCCATCCCCTGGGATCTCACTAGTCTAGCAAGTGGGGCCACATAGATGTTAAATAGGATCGGACTTAAAGCCGACCCTTGTGGCACCCCACATTGCAAAGACTTTACAGGGGAGAGGTATTTGCCCATTTTGACCCTCTGCTCCCTGAGCTCTAAAAATGATGATAGAAGGTTAAGGGCAGGCCCCTCCACTCCCAATTCCCTCAGTCGAGATGTTAGGACTGAGGGAGAAAGGGTGTCGAATGCAGCGGTCAGATCCAACAAAACCAGCACCATGGTCTGTCCTTTATATACATTCATTCTGATGTTATTTGTCACAACTGTGAGTGCAGACTCTGTGCTGTGAAGTTTTCTAAAACCATGTTGAGTCTGATCTAGGAATCCAGAGGAGTCCAGAAATGCAGATAAATGATGGTTCAGGTGCATCTCAAGCATTTTAGCTGGGGCAGGTAGAAGAGAAATTGGTCTAACATTTTTTAGCACTGTAGGGTCCAGTGATGATTTCTTAAGTAGCGGCCTGACAATCGCCCTCTTCCAAGCCGAGGGGAATACACCATAATGTAGAGAGCTATTCATAACCTCCAAGATGAAGGGAAGGAAAATGTCTCTACATTCCTTCAAGATTTTAAGCGGGCATGGATCCAAGGGAGAAGAGGACATTATCCTGTTCAGGAGGAGGTTAAGATTTTCCATAGTGACAGGAGGAAAATTGGTAAGGGTCTTGTCAGGATTTTTTGACCATGTTTCTAAAATTGCCAGATCCGTGGCTATATGTGTTCCCAGCTGCTTCCTCTGTATTTCCAATTGCATGGAAATGTCTACGATTTTTGTGTGAAAAAAGCTTGAGATATTATCACAGAGTTCTTGGGAACCTATTATGGGATCAGGTACCTGTAATGGGCAGAGGGAATCTACAATTTTGAAAAGTTCCCTCGATGATGTCAGTGATGTAGTAATGTTGGAAAAATGATCTTGTTTAGTTTTAATGACTAAGGTCTTATAGAGCTTTAGGGAACTTTTGTACAGTTCTCTATCTTTCATGTCCCATGTCCTCCTCCACTGTCTTTCCTGTCTTCTACATTCTTGTCTCATAAGCCTAAGTTGCTCCCCAAACCACGGGGCAGAAGGTTTATGTCTCGCATCATATCTAAGGGTGGCCGGAGCTAGAATATCCACTGCCCTATAGATGCAGTTGGCTAAATCCGAGGCTGCTTTCTCTGGGTCAGAAGTCATGGAAAAGGTTCTGAAAAACGGGGCCAGGGAATCATTAGAAATATTTTTATAGTTTCGCTTATATTCTCTTGAGGAAAACTCCTTCATGGGAAACTGTTCACTAGCGATGGTAAGTACAATAGGTACTGCTGAGTGGTCAGTCCACACTAGCTGTTCTGGTGGGCCAGTCGTGATCCGGGAGTCATTAGAGAAAATGGCGTCCAACGTATGTCCTGCTCTATGTGTAGGTTCCCCAACCAACTGTGTGAACCCGCAAGCCTCAAGCGAATCAATCAGGGATATAGTATCTTTAGATGTGACATCATCTAGATGAAAATTGAGGTCCCCTAATATGGTAAAATGCATTTTACCTGCGTAAGGTTCTAGTAGTCTAAGCAAGTCACTACTGAACTGTGATCTCAGGCCAGGAGGCCTGTATATCAAAATCCCAGAAAATGACGAAGATGGTGATAGTGAAATACAAAAATAAAGGGCCTCAAAAGGGTCAGATGATTTTGACAAGACATTAGTTCTACATTTGAGCTGAGACTGGTGAAGGATAGCTAGTCCGCCACCTCTCCGTTTGACTCTATCTAATCTCTGTAGGACATAGTTCTCTGGAATGGCTAAGAGGAGGTCATGTCCTGATGTATCTGTAGCCCAGGTCTCCGTGATAAACACCCATGCTGGATTTCTCGCTGTCACAAAATCGTGAAAGTAGATGTTGTTTTTGATGATGGAACGGGCATTGATCAAAAAGCCTTTCTCAACAGTGTCCTCATTGAACACATGACAGGGGGACTGGGCATTGTTAATGAGCTTGGGGATGGGAAAAGGATTAGACCTGTATGTACGGCATAAATATCCTTCCCGTAGAAATTCCGGAGTATGCCTGTGATGACAGGAAAGCAGACAAGGTTTCATGGCTAGCAGATCCTGGATGGTATATGAGTAGGTTACCTTGGAGGACATCTCTAAGTTCCCTTTACTCAGCCCACCCTGCAGCCCGTCCTCGGCGCGGACGAGCGCAGACGGGCTTTCCTCTGGCGCTCCTCCGGCGCGTCGCTGCGCGCGTGCGCTGCGCAATCGCATGCTAATCGCCTAAATAGTGTGTGGCAAAGACCCGGCGACAACACTAGAACGCTAACCTCAGAGCGTCACGAGCACACCCCCAAGATGGCGGTCGGGAGGAGAAAGCAAAGCAGCGCGAAATCACCCTAAAGGTGAGTCTTGTGTATTTCAAATTTTAAGGTGCGAGCAGTGCGAACATAGTGGGGAGGGAGGAGAAGAGGTAGTAAAATAGCAATGCAGTATGAGCACAAAAATGTTTTAAAAGCAAAATGCTCTGAACACAATATTAAAATTACACAGATGAGCAAACAGCAATATACTCGAGCAGCAGCAATGGTAGCATTCATTAAATGATTCAGTCAGTGGTCCTAGCGTAGATGCCTAGTCCCCTAAATAGCGTTTGCCAGAGACCCGGCGACAACACTAGAACGCTAACCTCAGAGCGTCACGAGCACACCCCCAAGATGGCGGTCGGGAGGAGAAAGCAGCTTGAAATCACCCTAAAGGTGAGTCTTGTGTATTTCAAATTTTAAGGTGCGAGCAGTGCGAACATAGTGGGGAGGGAAGAGAAGAGGTAGTAAAATAGCAATGCAGTATGAGCACAAAAATGTTTTAAAAGCAAAATGCTCTGAACACAATATTAAAATTACACAGATGAGCAAACAGCAATATACTCGAGCAGCAGCAATGGTAGCATTCATTAAATGATTCAGTCAGTGCTCCAAAGCTCCCCTGAACCAGTTGCATCTGGTTCCCCCATGTCCTGCTCCTTTGCCCAAAGTATTTACTGGTATAAATATAGGGGCTGTGTCCCCATGAGATTGTTCAATTCTGATCCAGAATCCTGCCGGGGCGTGCTGCTGCTGGGGCCCAGGGGGGGCTCCCATGAGGGCTTGCCTCCCTGGGCCCTGCATGGCCCCTTGACCCATCAAGGAACTTTGACTGGGATTGGTCTTTTCTGGTAGGGAGGACTGTTTTTCTGCAGCTAGTGCCTCGTGAGCGCTACACTTTATTTTAATTGTCTCCCAGAGTAGCACGAGGGCTCCACAGCACTGAGCTGCAATCTTCTGGAGGGAATCCCGACGTGGGGATTCCCCCTGCTGAGGGAGAGGAACACGGGTGCCCACCCCACTTTTTGTTTGCTGTTTAATATGCGGGTGCCCACCCAGCGCTTTGTGCCACTGATGGTGTTTCCTGGCAGGTGCCCACCCCGCTTTGTTTGCCTCGCGGGTGCCCACCCCGCATTGGTGGGGTTGCTGTAGAGAGCGGGTGCCTACCCCGCATTTGGAAACCTCCATAAAAGCCGCCGCGCTTGAGCGCGATGACCGGAAGTCAGGCTTGAGCCGCCTGACGGTGGGCGGAGCCAAGAGTGGTGCCGGAAGTGAGGTGACAGAGAAAGGGGCTCCCGTAAGCTAGTGGGAGCCTCGGTACACCAAGAAGCCAGGTGGGAGCCTACCCCGCTCTGCCGAACCCCCAAGAGCCGCAGAAGACAGAGGGGCAGCCTGACGGTGCTGTCCGGCTGGTGTGCACCTGAGCGGGGCTCCCATGTGGAGAGGATAGCCCCGCATGGCGAAGAGAGAAAGACCGGCCGCACTGCACTGGTGGCGGTGCTCCCGTGAGGTGAGGAGAGCCCCGCGTGCAGTCTCCCAGCTGGCCAGGAGTCCCGACGATGGAGCTGGGACCACCGAGGAGACCGACGCCAGAGGAGAGTAGAGCCCCCCACAGCAAGAGGAGCCAGCCGACAGCAGCCCGGTGAGTAGGGCTGAGGAGGTCTCCTTTGTGTTGTATCACGCGCAAAGGCAGTCTTGTGTGGGCTGGGCGGTCCCGAGAGAGAGTCATTGAGAGAGGGCCCAAAGGGGCCCGTGCCGTTCCGGCCATATTTTAACAGTTGCCCCGCGTGACAGTGGGCAGCTGCAACGTTGGCGCATGATTATTTCAGGGGCCAGTGCGCCAGTGCGCATGTTTATTTACAGAGCCCCGTGTGACTCCAACGCTTTGCCTATTTGTTTTCAGAGCCCTGTGTGGCTCCAACGAAGGGGGAACATTTGTTTTAAGGGCCATTGAGAGCCCATGCCTCATTTGAATATTTCCAGCTGCCCAGCAAGTAGTGGGCAGCTGCACCGTTGAGGCGCACAGTTCTTTGGGGGCATGTTTTGAGTTAGGAGTGAGATGCACTCCTTTGCCCCATACTTTCCCAGCTGCCCAGCAAGTAGTGAGCAGCTGCAATGTTTAGGTCTGCGCAGATTGCGCACCCTTGACTTTCGCTGCTTTGGCAGCGCGCCCGGACATTTGGGACATAGGGCATTTGAGCCCCTGTTTGAGATGGCCAGTTGGCCAGGGGGGCTGTTGGGATTGTAGGGCGCCAGACCCTAATGTGATTTTGGTGCTAGCAAATGTAATTCATGTAGTATGTTTTACGCACCCTGTGTTATACCTCTAAATGTGGTCTTTTATGATTATGAGGTTGTTTTGCATAAAATGGTTTATGCTAGTGAGATTATGTCTCTCTGTGTGATTTATGCCCCTAATGTGAGTTGTGCTTAGGAGGTTAGGGTCTAATGTGTTTAGACTCATGAGAGGATTGCATAATTTGTTTATGCTGGTGAGGTTGGCGCAGAATGTAATTCGTGCCTGATGTGATACTGTGCATAATGTAGTTTATGTTATAGGCTAATGCTAAGTACAGGGATTCCCAGTGGTTGCGGGTTGTACGTTTATGATCTGTTTTACTTTTACTAAGTTCGCTTTGTGATGGTTCTGACAGTGGTCCATGTGGCCCTGTCATGTTTACATAATCACTTGTAAATATTGCCCAGTGCCAGTTGGCACAGTGTATATTGTGTGATTACTATTCTAATGTGTTATGAGAATACAAAGGCTATTTTTGATATAACCTTGTGTGGATTTCCTTTTGTGGTATGCCTGGGATGTTGTTGCTGTGTGCGTGCGCAAATGCTTTACACATTGCCTCCGGGATAATCCTGACTGCTTGTGCCAAGCTACCAAGGGGGTGAGCAGGGGTTATCTTTGGCGTGTAACTCCCAAGCCCTGACTAGAGTGGTGGTTTCTGCCTGGCTTTGGCGCAAGCCTTAGCCAACCAGAAATCCCATTTCTAACAATCGGACTAGAACAAACTGGTTTTGTAAAAGGCAGACTTACGGCCGACAACTCTAGAGGCTTTTCAAAATATCTTGCATCTCGCATCAAGGAGTCCTGCACCAGATTAAGCCATTACACTGACTCAGAGACGGCCTTTGACCGAGTTAATTGGAATTTCATGCTACGGGCACTGCAGTGGCATGGCTTTGGAGCAAGAATTCTCAAATGTATTACCCTGCTTTATATCTGCCTTAAAACATCTATTTAAACCAAAGGCCGCCAATCCTCCTATTTTCCTTTATTAGGGGGTACTCAGCAAAGTTTTCCACTATCACTTTTTTTGTTTATAGTGTCACTTGACGCTTTTCTTCAGACTCTTCTTCAGTCAACCTCTTTTCAAGGCTTTATACACAAGCGCGCAGCAGTCAAATTCACCGCTTATGCCGATGATGTAATACTTTTTGTATCGAACCTACAATCTTCCATACCCACTTTTGCTGATCTTTTGGATGTTTACTCGACTCTATCTGGCTACCGGCTTAATATTGAAAAATCAGAAATTCTCACATTAAATAAATATTTTTGAAGGATATATTTGCTGCAACTCATTTTAAATAGACCTCTAATTGGATCAAGTGTTTAGGGGTAAAATACTCCACTTCAATAACTGACTCCATCCAGATTAATCTGAATGATGTTCCGCAAAGGATACGCAGTATGTCAGAGAGGTAGTCTCTCCACCACTTGACTTGATGGGGTAGATTGGATACAATAAAAATTATGATGCTATAGTCATAAACTTTTGCTTATCAATGCTACCTGTCAAGCTCCCTTTGAAGTTCTTTAAAGAAATTATAATTTGCTTAGTAAATTCCTATGAACTGGCCGGAAGGCATGTATTTCATTACAGTTGTTAGGTAAAACTAAAGAGCAGGAAGGGGTAAATGTTCTCAGTCTGCACCACTACCACTCCACTTTCGCATTGAAACAAATACTGGCTCACCTGGATGTTGATGGGGATGCTACCCCCCCATGGTATGGCGTAAAATGGAAGATGCAACAGTCACTGTTTTTTCTTTTCATACTGTCACCGACTTTTCTCACCCCCAAGGAACCTCTCACCACCACCATCAAGAACCAATTTTTGTTGTATATCCCATTCTCACTCTGTCGCTCTCACCACGATAGGCATTGCTATAATCCTCTATATGGCATAACAAACGCGTCATAATTATTGGAAAGAATGGTTTGAGAAAGCTATCGTTCAAGTTAAATAGTTGTTTTAGTTTACTGAATCCCTTTCCCTATCTGATTCAGCAGATTTATCGTCTCTCTCCCGTTTCCACTCTCAAGTATAAACCCTTAAAGAATGTTATTAAGTGACCAATACCAACTCTCATACATGCACAGTCATCCATCCACTCCGGATCTGGTACCGGAGTCTTTTTCCCTGCCCCTAGCTGTTAAGGACTCATATGTATACAGACACCTGGTATGGAAGCCTCGTACTCATCCTAAGTCTAAAGTTGAGTTATTGTGGAAAGCAGACTTACAACTCCTTTTTTCTATGCAAACCTGGAATCTAATCTGGTCCAAGATTCATCACACCTTTCGCACAGCAAGCACTATGCAAACCTTATACTATTTTTATAATAGGCTATTTTTAGCCCCAGTTACTCTTCACAAATACAGCCATATTTGTTGACAATACCTGTTGGACCTCTAAAACATCACCCAGTTCTTATGTGTATATGTTTTTTCGTTGTCTTTCCATTATAACTGTTTGGTTGAAAGTCTGGAATGTAATTTCGAAAACCTGCTCTATTACCTTTCCTTTTGAAATTCAATATATTTTTCTGGGTAACTCATCTGATAATTGGGTTGGAAATCGCAGACTGGGTAGGTGTGTAGACTTTTTGCCATTGCTTTACAAATAATTACGTCCATCTGGAAAGATGCTACAATGGTAACCTTTACTGGATGGTGGAACAAGGCCTGGGCAGAGTTCACAGAGTTTTACTCCTCGCAACTGCGTGAAGTGCCGGAAATACTCTGCCGCGCTCCAAGAAGTTCCACTAGCAACAGAGTCTGTTAAGTTCCACTGCTCACACTGATTTTTAGCGCCGGGAGTTTGTCCAATGCTGTAAAATCAGCACAAATGGCACTACGCATCGAGCCAGAGAGCGCTGCTACTTTCTGCCATTCTAGTGGACATTCTACTAAAACAGCAGTTTCCACAACACGAGCAGCATATTTCTCAACGAGACCAGTTGTGACCTGCGGTGACCGCCCGTGTTGAGAAATCTTGCAGGAAGGAGGTCTAACACGCCATGTTTCTCACAAGTGCTCACCAACTTAAAGTTGGCAAGCCAATCAAGAGAAAAAACTCAGCTCTGCACCACTTTGCTGACTTTTTCGAAACTCCACACTCTTCACAGAGTGCGGTGTGGGCAAAACTCTGCAACCTCCACCTGCAAAACGGAATTCTTCCCCCAGTCCAGTAGGAACTTACTTTGTCCTCCTCACAGATGTGATAGTGCAAACACTCTCTCCACAAAACAAATCATCACAAAGGATTTATTCTAGTTGCCCCTAACTACTTATTTGAACTTTACACCAGCTTGTTCTATGGACACATCTACCACATTCAAACTTTCATGAACATTTCATTACTTTATTCAGAACCGCGCGCTTGTATGCCTGAATTGTCTATTATGAGACAACCACTTTAAAAATCAACTTATGTAAAGTTTCTCTTTCCTTCTTCTTTTTTTTCTTTCCTTCTTCTTCTCTTCCTATATTCTTCAAAATAAAAAAATGTAAAAAAAAGTAAAATGCCACATTGTAAGGTATTGAATTTTACATATTATATTATGTAAGTGTAAATCCTTCTTTAGCTTTCAGAATCCTATTATATACTAAATATTACCTTAGTTTGTTCACATGCTGTTTGAATATACTTAAATGTTCACCATGTACTGCTGTAGCTATAAATATAAATAAAGCTTGTTCAAACAAAAAAAAAGAATAGGACAGGACTGTAGGCATTTCTAATGGCTGAGTGGAATAACTCACACAAAGTGACTCTGTGTTTGACTCACGGTCCGAAGTCGAGTTCCCAGCAGATTCACTCATCCTTCTGAGACTGATAGAAGTAGCATATTTGATTTAAATAGCACTACAAATCCTCTGTCTGTCAATAGTGCAAAGATGTTTGTGTCGAATATGTTATGTCATATGTAAAGCTGATAAAGCGCTTGCTATGGTCTTAGTCATCCATCGAGCCACACCCTCTCAAAGCACTGAACAGTCTGGACATCGGTTACCTGTGGTCAAAGGGGCAGAGATAGCTCATCTATGTTTGGTGCTGTATGGCAAAGTGAAGGGCAAGGGGCCCAACCCGAACTCAAAGCATGAGTAAGAAATGAGAATAAAGTGCTGCTGCATTATCATTAGCTACTTAGCTGAGGGAAATACCGGAGGCCAGAGCTGCTTGTTCAGAAATTTAGATAGTCTCAACCTTGGAGCTGGACAAAGTACTGGGTTCTCATGTGTACTGATCTACATGACTGAAAACTAAATTCACAACAACAAAGCAAGTAAAACAGCAGAAACGCCCATTACAAGTTAACCAAGACTCACATTTCATGCAAACCAGCAAATTCACATTGGGGTTGTGCTCTGAGCTGCTTCCTGTTTTGTGTATATCGATGCCTCTGTGTAACTCTGAACACATAATGTTGCTACTGAAACATGCTTGTATTTGGTCATGCAGTTGGAAACTGGGGACTGAGTAAGGAGGCCATGCAGGGATCACTGCTTAATTTGTGACATAATTGCAGGAGCCCAATGTTTTTCTTTGGAGTCTACTGCAAACGCTTTCAAATGCCATGATTAGAAAATGCTAAAGGGCCTTATTATGACTATGGTGGTCCGATGGACTGCAGAAGCCACAGTGGCAACGCTCCGATCGTCCCATTACAACTTGGGTTGTCGGAAGGCATTGCCACCGCTGCAACTGCCAGGGATCAGAAATCCATGGCAGTGTTGCGGTGGTCTTGAGGCAGCAACATACTTGGCAGGCCGCTGTGGCCCGCCAGCATGTTACGAGTTTCTAAATTGCCACAATTTTCATGGCAATGTGACCACCCTACAGGGTCCCTTTGTGCCTATACACCATGGGGTGCATACAGGGGGGCACATGCTGTGCCCTCTTGCCAGCATGCAGCCCCAGTTCCTGCAGGGCATGGACTTGACAGTCCATGCCTGCAGGAACTGCCTTTGACACTCCCATTGTGATGCCTTTTTCAAAGGCACTGCCGTGGGACCACCGAATAACTGCCCACCAGACAGGAGAAAACTCCTAATCTGGCGGGCGGTTCAACAACGAGTTTGCCGGTGCCAGAGCATGGCGGTCCCGCACTGCCAAACTCGTAATGAGGACCTTAAAGTTGTACTCTGGAGGGCATTTTTTTATGGCTTTGGTGGTCTTGGAGCGTGTCAGTGGCATGACAGGCCCTCTCCAAGACCGCCAAAGTCATGATAAGGCGCAAAGTTGCTTAGGGCCTTTACAGCACCTCAGTGGCATTGCAGGCACTGCCGCACCGGTGGTCAGACCACCCCATTACAACTAACCGTGGGCAGAGAGCTCCGCTCCGCCTGCGGAGTGTGCGGAGTTTTGCCTACTCCGCGCTCTGCAAAGTGGGCGGAGTAGGCAAAACTCCGCACACTGGGCGGCTGAGCGGAGTTGACAAGCCTCCGCCTCCCTCCCGCCCTATTAACAAGTGTTATACAAGCTTAATAAAACAATATAAAGTAAATAAAAACGCCTTACCAGAGCTATGGCATCCCTGGGCTGCCCTCGTCCTCCATCGTGACTTCTTGATGACAACTGCGCATGCACGGGCGCCCACCCATGCGCAGTTGTCATCAAGAAGTCGTGATGGAGGACGAAGGCAGCCTGGGGACGCCGCAGCTCAGGTAAGACGTTTTTAAAATCTTATATTGTTTTTTAAGCTTGTATAACAATTGTTAATAGGGCGGGGGGAGGCGGGTGGCGCGTAGCGGAGCTACGCGGAGTTTGTTTTAAACTCCGTGGCGCTCCGAGTAGCCCCACTATGCCCACTATGCCCAGGCTTAATTACAACTTGGGTGATTGGAACGCATTGGCACCAACACAACCGCCAGGGATCAGAGTTCCTGCAGGGCATGGATTTGAAAGTCCATGCCCTGCAGGAACTGCCTTTAATGCTCCCATTGTGGTGCCTTTTTCAAAGGCACTGCCGTGGGACCGCCAAAGAACTTCCCCCCAGACAGGAGAAATCTCCAAATCTGGTGGGCGGTTCAACCACAGGTTTGGCAGTGTGGGAGCGGGCGTTTTTCTTTCCGTTCTCTTTATTACCTCCTTTTCTGCTTTTCCCTCTCATGCTCTTGCTCAAAATCTCAGGAAGTAAAATATGTCCTGGTGGTTAAAAACTAATGCTAGCGCCCACTACCTACAACCACTCGCACAAATTAAGTACTTCATGGTATGCTATTCTGTTGTAAAAAACATTGCGCAGAAACTGATTTCCCATAATTCGGGACTTATTTCTGTGTGAGCTATGTGTGTGCTACATAAAATAAATGCAAATAAATACATGTAGTAGTAGTTTATTCGATCAATAACATGATCATATACATAAAAATATATCACATGAAATGCAATATTTCATTGGAATAATAGAGGAGCAAGAGAAAATTAAAATGACATCATCTCCATAATCCTGTACATCATTTGAAAATATGACAATCAAGGTATTAATTTATAGGAGATACTTAAAAAATGTATAGACCTAAAAAATGCACCAGCATTAACAAGACAAATCATAAGCGTCATTATACACTACAGTTCCTCTAAGTAACCTTGATGCATTTGTAGGCATGTTTCACAGTGACTACTTAACCGGTGATGACAACAGCAGCAGTACCCACTTATACTGATAATAGTGGATCAGAAATCTTTGTGCTGCTGCATACGGTAAATCTGAAATAAAAATCAAATACCTTGCCAAGAAAAGACCCAAGACATCTTAGCTCTGATTACAACTTCCAGATAATTCCGATCCCTGCACAGTCAACTGTTTGCCCAGCGATCGCAGTTACAAGTGGTGCAAAGTTTACCGCACCCAGTAATTATGGAGCGTAATAGAGTGCGCACCTCCAAATACATTTTGACAGAGATCATCTGCCTGAATATTCCAGGGAGAAAATGTTTGGTGAGTACTGGGCGTGCAAGTTGTGAGGCAGTATTCACCAAAATACATCTTTTCAAAGGCAAAACCTGTAGAAGGTAGTGGGGCGCAATAAATTAATTCCAAACCCAAGAGACACGATAAATTATGTGGGCCACTAGGTGGTTGAACCATAAAGGAGGAATACACTTTTTCGTTTGTCAATCCGTCTTAAAATTTCATATCTTCACCTTATTAACACCACGAGCACGGTGCATTGCTGCTTGTATAATTCACGCCCACCCTGTGTTCAAACAGTTTTTTAAAGATGCAGCACATGTTTGTTGCAACTTCATACATAGCTGCTAAGGTTTCGGATTGCCTATGTGTGACATTTTCATAATTTCAATGTAATTATGAGTGACATCCAACGACTATGAGTGACACTCTCTCTCGAGAAAAATCAAAGCAATGAAGACAAGGGAAACATAGAAATATCAGAAATGACTCCTATTTGAGCAAGGGAAACCATAATATCATCTTGAAACTGTTGCATAGCACCAGAAATGGAGGGGGCTGTGAGAACTGCCTGACCCAAACAGGATGTGAGAGGCCCCAGAGCGCATAATCTCAGTTGCCTGTTAATACATTATCATATTACTCAGTCTTGGTTTAAATCTGGAGCTGCTTGGTGTTCAGGAGGGCACCGGAATATTCTGCACATTGAAGCCTCAACTCTGGAAGAAAAGCTAAGGAGTGTCTTGATTGAATGCACAACCAGCAGTGTCAGCATCTAGTGCTCTACTGTCAACACAGTGAGTGAGGTCAGCATGAGACTGCCCCCGCTGCGTTAGCCGGGCAGTTCACGCCTCCTGCTGTTTAGCATCAACAAGCTAGTGGCCTGTTCTATGTCTTGTGATTGCTGAAGTGCTTCCATATCTTTCCATGTATGCGCGTCAGCAATCTCAAGACAGTAGAACAGGCCACAAGGGTGTTGATATGAACCAGGCGTGAACTGCTTGGCTCATGCGTTCACTCTATAGCTAAAATAATAGCCTTAAGTATAAGATTATTGAAGCTCACCTGACCTCGATGGACCGAGACTTCGGTGCCATGCTTTGTACCTGTGCCAGAGCTATTCCACATGGACGTGGTTGGCACCCTGCTCTGAGCACACCCCTTTCAAGGGTGGTCGAGTGCCTGGCAGCATAGCAGCTAGCCCTTCGTATTTCACCAGCACTGTGCGTGTGTGTATGATAGTAGCAGCTGCAGCGGGTTCACGAGCAGGAGGACCCAAGGACGTTTTAAGGATTTTGGGAGCCCTGGGCCAAATGCATTTTGGGGGCCCTTGTTCGGAACAACTTTGATTTTATGATCTACTTTCAGCTCTTTCATGCCCTCTTTGGTCAAATTCTAAATGTGTTTACATCTGATATTCAGGGATATTGACGGGTGTTTTCAGTATTGTAACTCAACAGCAGTTCACTAATATTACTGCAAATAATCTTTGTCACACCCTCCCATTTCCCATGTGTGAGGTCCTGTACTGATCTAAAAGAAACTTTTTTATGGATGTTGCATGAAACAAACTCATTTTGTCAGAAAAATGTCTGTAATAAGACTCTCACACATTAAAAATAAATGATTGAAAAATTATATTTACAACAGTCTGTTTAAAAATCATTGAAGGTAATCAGGGCAAGACTCTCTGCAGAACATAGCTGGCTCTGTCAGGGGGCCTCCTGAAAGGCTGGGGCCCTGGGCCAGAGCCCACTTTGCCCATGCCTTAGAAAGTGTCTGGGAGGACCTCGCTCTCCAGAGTGACTTAGAGACCCACGGCCACGACGAGGAGTCTCCAAGCAGCTTTGTCAGGTCAGACACAGCAGGGAATGAGAGGCACAGGCGGTGGTGTGAGCAGTGACGGCTTTAAAAACAAAACTTACAAACAGAACTTCCGTCCGCTCGCACTGCCCATTTCATGTCTTAATTTTCTGTCTCGGGTGGAAAATCTACAATGTTGCAAAAGCTGCCGTGGCGTGACCGGAACCACCTCCTTCCTGGCAGATGAAGATGTATATTATTAAACAGCAGAGCAGTCAGTAGCTGCACTGCTCATTGTCGTGCAGTCTGCAACACCGTGGCCTGCTAGAGCAGCACCCAGTCCTGCATTTTTCAATGAGAGCTAATAGCAGTGCTCCGTCTCCTTTTGTCAACAACTTCAGGAGGCACTATAAATGCGTGACTTCGCATTTTGGTGCGTTGATGTGGACCACCACACTAAAATGTGTTAGTCTAACGCCTGATGCGTGGTACTTGGCAGGACTATTCATATCCACCAGGCAAGGTTTTGCCTCAAAAAATGGAAGATTGGTGCCAGGGTTCAGACAAGAGCGACAGAGATAGAGCTCTCTCATCAGATAGGACTCTTTCATCCATGGTATCATTATTTTGACATCCCGGTCAGATGAAAAAGTTCTTTCTTGTTTTCATATTATAAACTTTCTACGAAGCTTTGGTAAAACAACTATTCTCTGTAGAAGGGTTCGAAAATATGTCTTCTAAGCGGACATCATTTCCTTTCGTTCATCCCACAATTACATGAACATGTTGCTGAAATAAGGCCACATCTCCCTCTAAAGATTTCCTTCCCAATGGAGAATCCTTTTAGGAATATCTGTAACACTGAATACTTATTATGCAATCTATGGATGCATGGGTCCATTTAGAGTGGTGTTGACTTGTACACCTGTTGATGGAAGTGTTGGTAATGCATTCAAAGAGTACACTTGGGAGGAAGCAGCCTGTTTCACTGAAGATTTCTGATTCTTCAAACCGTATTCAACCAGGAGAAAATTCCCAAATACCAAAAAAGCTTGTCTTGGCTTAAGACAATTCTTCTTGGCTTAAGCATAATACTGTATGTTGTGCCCCGCTTTACAAAGGAGTTTGTTTTTTCTGGTCTAACGCCAGGTTTTATGGCTTATCTTAAGACCACCTTAAGGAAAAACAAATTGTTAGTAAGTTATGCCTATGTTTCACAGATTTAGAGACTCTTAGAACTCTATTTTATGGCTTAAAAATATTTAAGAGTGCTTTATGGCAGGAAAACCTATTAAATGTTGTCCAATTTTCCTGGTTTAAGACTCTCTTAAACAAGAGAAGAAAACTGTAGTAATTTAGGCCTTTAACCAACTTGTCAGTAGTGGGTGGTCTACAAAGAGGTGGCCCGACCAGATGACTTCTTGTCAGCGCACTGCACACTGAACGCAGTTGTCCAGGAGAGGTAAACCCGTAGGCTATTCTAATTGACTAGGTACGCATCATTCCCACTGCATCCTTTTGCCGAATGCGGGCTTCTACAGATTGGCCTATATAAATTATATCAATGAAAAACCATGAACTTTGTTGCTTAAAAGAAATGTACCAATTGTCAGCATCACACAGTTTTAGCCAATTCGTTGAAGGAGCAACTGGATGCAGCAGCATTTTTCTCTTTCGATCTCAAAAAACCTGTGTGCCCAATGTATTATTGTATTGTATCGTAATTGCATTTGTATAGTGCTTACTACCCCTGACCAGGCGTCAAAGCACTTTTTCGGCGAGTGGCACGCTACTCTGGGACCCAAAGAGGATTAGAGTTGAATTAGTATAGTGAACATGCAAGTAAATTTTAAGTGGTAGATAGGTTAGTCAGTTATTTGGATTCGGAAGGATAGCAGAAGGATAGAACAGGAAAAAAGGTTTGTATTTATATAGTGCTTTTTACCCCTGATGGGGTGTTGAAGCACGCTACTCCGGAAACCCATAAAGGATTAGTGGTGAATTAGTATGGTGAAATATGAAAGTAATTTGTGTGCTGGATATTACTCAGTTATTTGGAGTGAGAAGGATAGCGGAGGGATAGAAGCGGAAGAAAGGTTTGCATTCATATAGCACCTGTTACGCCTGATGGGTGTTGAAGCGCTTTTCTGGCGAGTATCACACTACTCCGGATCCCATAAAGGATTAGTGTTGAAAATTAGTATAGTGAAACATGAGGTAATTTGAGTGGTGGATAAGTTATTCAGGTATTTGGATAGAGAAGGGTAGGTGGCGGGATAGAAGAGGAAAAGAGTTTTGTACTTATATAGCGCTTGCTACCCCTGATGGGGTTTTGAAGCGCTTTTTGGTGAGTAGAACGCTACTCTGGAACCCATAAGGATTAGTGTTGAATTAGTATGGTGAAACATGAAATTAATTTGAGTGGTGGATATGTTAGTCAGTTATTTGGATTGAGAAGGGTTGAGGAGAGGTAGAAAATAGAAAGGTTTGCATTTATAAAGCTGTGTACAGCAAGCTACACTATACCAAAACAAACAGCAAAAGCAGCACTCCTTGGCATTGCAGGGATGGGTGAAACTTCCTTACTATGTCTCACCATCTTGCCACAACAATTCAATAATGTTCTTCTAATAGATCTAGAGTAACACCAACATTTATTGTAGCCCTGATGCTAGGACACCACACTTTGGCATTACAGAACTTGCCAAACTACATTACCTAGGCACTTTACCCCAAAATAGACTTCATTATTGGAAAGATCTCCTGACATTAACATTGAAATAGAAGAAGGTGCAAGCATGACAGTAGACGCCTTGAATTCCAGATTCCAACCATACCCCTGCAGTGGAAAAGAGCGGTTAATCCTGTAAATGCCCTGTTCAAGTCAGCTAAAATGTTTAAGTCAATCTTAAATGACTTCGGTGTTACATTTGGCTGGCACACAACACACTGGATCACAAGTTGTTTCACAGCTTTGGCTGGCTCTAGGTTTATGCCGTTAATACTTATCCCGGTTTTGTACACACCTTGTCGACAGGCCTGCCATATAAAACTCTGCTGACCTAGATTGCAAAATATCTTTTTAGTTGCCACAGTATCATGCCACACCTACAGCCATTTCAGAAAATTCAGTAACTCAATAGTACTTCTGTTATTCCTTCGTTTGCTTTCACTGGTACATTTTTGGCACAGCGGTGATCCCGCTCATCCTTCCTACAGCTTCCATTTTAAAAATTAGGTTAAGATAAGCTTTTCCGACTTTGTCAAAAGAAAATTTTATTAAGCAATCTTGCACTAATGGTAAAACAGTGACTGATGTAATAAATCACAAAGCAATACTGCTCACTTGCTAATGGCAAAGTAAGCAATATGGACTTGTAATGAAGGGAGAAAAGATTCCCCAGTTGTTACTCCACCTGCTTCTAAACCCCAATGATGCTGTGAAAGATCTTCCAGGAAAACGGTCACACAGGCCCAAATTACTGGCAAACTTGACTAGGGCAACACTAAGCAGGAATATCCAAAAAGCTCCTGAAAAGACTCCAAACTATCCAAAATGCCACAGAAAAACTCATCCTCAAACTACTTCACCACATACACCTCGACCTACATTGACACACACACCCCTCAGAAAGCTACACTGTATCCTCATACCCAATCATGCTCACTCAGTTCATATGTCATATACGTACAAAGCACTAGAAATTATTGGCCCGGCATACCTCAACAGCAGTATTCATTTCAACTAACCTTCCAGGTACATCCGCTAATCCAGACTCACTAGCTCACATACCCCGCATCCACAAAACCAAACCCAGCGGCTGCTCACTCTCTGATCTCCCTCAAGGCATGTAACGCCCTCCCACTTCACATCATAGCCTCCTCATCGCTTCTCAGTTCTGCAAGAAGGTAAAGACCCGGCTCTTCAAATAAACTCACCAAGGAGACAGTCGCCCACCCACCTGCAAAGAGCCTCGACACCCTCATGGGTGATTAACACTCTACAAGCAAACACACAGAGGCCAATCCAGACAACTAGAATTTATAGTACACACAGAAGTAATATCAAATCATTCTCCCAAACTGGTACCAGAACGTTAGCAGTAGTCTCAATAATTGCACAAATGGACACGTGCTAGGCATATATCAAATAACACTGTTTATTTCACGATAATTCTAAGTGACCTGTTGTTCCCGTGCCTCCACTTCTCTTCCTAGAATCACAAAGTTGTAAAGAGGCATGCGACATTAGAATGGCAATCTGGGAAAAATTAGTCATTCCACAATGAAACGCACACTGGATTCCTCAAACAATTTCTATTTGGAGCAAAGCAGTGGGAAGCGACTCAGACTGAAATGACCCCAATGATGACTAAAATATGTAGAGGTACATAATTAGGAGTCCCAGCCCTTCACTCGACTTCCCCAGTAGAACAATGCAAGCCTGTGGTCCAACGCGCTGTGTGTCCAAAGAAATTGGCACTGCTTGGTTCTAATTCCCACACCTGTGGTGTCTTAAACTCCAAGAATCCTAGCCAATGGAACGTGCACATACACAGCAGAATTCTTCAAAAAAAGATAGACAGGAATTGCTATGGAATGCATTGCCACATAATATAACTAGTACTACGAATGACATTTCCTTCCTGCAAAGGATTTACAACCTTAGAGAACCCGTACAACCGAACAGCCTGATGGAAGTGAGTCTGGATGGATGGCATTACTGAAAGCTGCCAAAAGCAATTACAAAGATTAAAATTGTATGGCTGAAAGTGAGCAGACTTCAGTGCTTGACTCTTAATCACCACCACTAACTAGGAAGAAAATCACAAATAGTGTGTGATCTGTAGCCCCTCAAGAAGCTCCAGAACTGGGCAAGATGGCGTCCGCACGACTGGTCGTGTAGGCAGGGTGAGCTGGTCTCTGCTGACAACCGTGGCTTAGCTGTTAACGGCCTCGCTGCCTGTCCGGTTACTTGGAGAAAGGTGACTCCGGTTTCACTTACTTTTCAGTGAAGACGACGAAGGCGACAATGCTACTTTCCCGGAGCTTTTGCTTCTGAGGCGATGGTTTCAGGGGAGTGGATGTCCATGACCGCGTTGGCAGAATCGAGTAGCTGACCGGCCGGTTGCTTGTTCCGGCTGCTTCCCTTCGGCATTGCGGAGAGTTTCAGAGCGCTGAGCGCGGAGTGTTGAGCCGAGCCGAGCTGAGTGATTACAGCCATACAGGTGCAGTGAATTGACGTAACGGGCGGTTAGCGAGCACGGAGCACGGAGCACGGAGCAGACAGCCGGTGGAGAGCTGACGGCGTGCAACTCAGCGTTTGCCCGCGGGACAGACTACAGATAGCCGGAGGAGAGCTGTAATGGCCCCGAAACATACTCGGAAAGCTCGTTTGCAGGAACTTAAATCGGGACCCTCTATGGAGTCACAGCCTTCCAAGACAGGTGAGAAAGACCCTATAGCTGGGGCTGTGGTTAGACCTAAGCAGGCTATAGCTACTTTATTTTTAGCTGCTGAGCAGAAAAAACGTAAAGATATTGAATCTAACGAGCTTCAAGCAGGATTGGTATTGCCTCAGAGTGAGGTTCAGACTGCTGCCAATGAGACAACCGATGGTCTAACAGGGATTAACAACCCAACAACCCCATCTGGTGCCAGAGTATCCATAGAGGGGGAGAAAATTACTGAAATGATGATCCCAGCTGGTTCGTCTGAGCTTGAATCTGGAGATTTCTATTCAGTTTCAGAGAATTCAATCTCCTCTTCTGAGGAGCTAGCCGTCCAGTGCGCAAAGCAAATGACATTTGAACATGAATTTGAGTCCGATGCGGACGAAGCAAATGCTAGCGCCGAGTATGAGGAGGGGGATACTCCAGTTACAGTCAGGGATGTCTCTGAGGCATCTATGATGGAGGGTCATATTGACATTCAAAATGCTCAGGATGTGCAAGCCGGGGACATTACTCTTGCAACTATTTACCAGACGATCCTGAGTCATATGGACAAAACGGCATTAGAGAGTCAAAAAATACAAAATTCATGTCGTAAATTACAAGGCTCAATAAGAAGGCTGGTGAAAGTACAGTCGGATTTTGGAGAGCGTTTTACGGAGGCTGAGACTAGGATCTCTAATATTGAAGATGAACTGATTAAACAAAAATCGGTCACCGAAACTTTGAATAGCAATAAGGAGGATGTATTGTGGAAAATGGCCGAAATGGAAAATCGCTCTCGGCGGAATAACTTGAGATTAATGCAAGTTCCGGAGGGTAAGGAAGGGCAGGACCCACGGAAATTCGTAATAGATCTTTTTCAGAAGGCGTTTCCGAAACTAAATAAATGGGACTGGGAGCGCGAAATCGAAAGAGCTCATAGATTTCCGTTCAAAATTCAATCACGCCCTGGTCAGAATCCACCTAGACCAAGGCCACTTCTTGTTGCTTTCAACAGCTTCCGAGCTAGAGAAGATGCTTTTCAGCAAACTCGGCCCAATACTCATGCAATGGCTGAAGGATTCACTTTTTTTTTTACACCGGATTTTTCAAAGTACACAATGGACGTTCGATGGCAGCTGCGACAGCTAGTGGACTTATTTAAAAAAAAGGGCGCCCAGGCGTATGTTATGAATCCGGCCAAACTGAAAGTGATATATAACGACAAGTCAAGATTCTTTACCAATGTAAATTCAGCCAAGGAATATTTACAAGTATTGAAGGATCCTTAATTTATGTATAAGTATTGTAAATTTTTGTGACTCTCTGGTAACTTGTGTTTAACCAAATGCCTAATATTTGACTAAGTGATTAGTTTAGAAACCATAGGATACTGGATACCGGGTAGGGAGGCCTGTGTAGCTTTCTCTTTCTTTTTTCTTTTTGGATTGCCGTGGGTGTCAGCAGCGATGGGATCACGCTCACATCCATCCATAGGACTGTGTCCTAAAGCCCGACATCAGGGATGGGAGGGTTGGCCCTTGCAGAGGCTGTGGGATGGTTTGGGGTCTGGGAGGGGCAAGGGTCACTGGGTAAGGTGTAAGGTTTGGGTAGGGTGGGGGAGCAATGGAAAAAAAAAATTCATGACAGTAACAAGGGAGAGTGTTGGCGTTGAAAAGGTTATGTTTGTTTTACTTATTAATAGCCAAGGTATAAAACTGCTCAATTACTGGTTAAGTAATGTTAATGGCTATCCTTTGATTTGGAGGAAAATAAAAAAACAAAAAATATAATAAAAAGTTAGCATGAAACGTAGTATTAAGATTTGTTCATTTAATGTTTCAGGGCTTAACTGTAGCAATAAAAGACGTAGAATAGCTGCAGAAATACGATATATTTGTCCCGATATTGTATGCCTACAAGAGACACATTTATCTTGGGACAGAAGGACATTGGTAACAGATTTGGGGTATACGTTGATGGTTGCTTCTCAACAAACTAATAATACCAGAGGGGTTATGATTCTTTCTAGAATTGGATATTGCACGATGATTCGTAAATTAGCGGATAAATGGGGTAGATGGGCTTCATTAGAAATTATAGTCTCGGGAATGGCTCTTACCATCTGTACAATTTATGGCTCCAATTTAGATGAGGCTGAAGTTTTGCAACAATTAAATATTGAACTTGCTGATTGGAAAACTCCGTTAATTTTATGTGGAGATCTTAATATTAATCTGAATACTGGTGAGCTAATGGCTGGTTTAGAACATTATAATGGACGTAAACCACGCGTATTTAAGGCTCTATATGATTTAGTAATTGATCATGGGTTGATTGACGTATGGAGTAAATGGCATTCTACTCTCCCGGGATACACTTTTTATTCCGCACCTCATAAGAAATTTGTTCGGTTAGACTACTTTTTTACGTCCTTAACTATACAACATCAAACTAAGATACAAATCTTTCCTAGAGTCACCTCGGATCATTCCCCCTTATTATTGGAATGCTCTGTCTTAGGGGACTATAGAGGTATAAGGAGTTTTTCATTTGATAGGAAGCTCTGCTTAGACGAACAATATAGAATTTATATGAGGGGATGGATGACAGAATTTTTTAAAATTAATCTAGGTACCGCTCATATTTCAATACTTTGGGACACTTTCAAGGCTTGTTTTAGAGGAGAAGCTATAAGTTTTGGTTTATACAACCAAAATAAATTACGGTCTCACATGGGGGAGCTTTATGAATCATTAAAGGTTGCAGAAGTAGAGCTTGCTAAAGCAATAAAAAGATTAGACAACATATCACAGGTTTCTATAGCCGAAGCAAAAATTGCACAATGCAAGGCGAAGATAACTGGGGTTTGGGCGGAAGAAAATGCTCGGAAATACTTAATAAATAAAAGACATATTCATGAATATGGTGAAGCTATAGGTCGCTCATTAGCGTTAAGATTAAAAATGAAAACAAGTTCTCGACTGATTCCCAAACTACAAGATCAATTCGGGATAGTACAAGAATCACCAACGGCTATACTAGATATTTTTCATCAATTCTATTCTGACCTCTATACTCAACAATCAAAGTCTAATATAATTCAAATCCCGGATGTGGGTATAATAAATCAATTAACTGAAACGGAGGCAGAAGCCCTGGATAGCCCTTTTACTATGGCAGAATTAGAGACTGCAGTTAAGAACATTCCGAATAGTAAAGCTGCCGGTCCAGACTGCATCCCGGGGGAAGTTTATAAATGTTTTTTTGAGTCAATGAAGCCTGTGATGCTAGAAACATTTAGGATGGCACAAAAGGGAATGGCCCCAAAAACTTGGAATGAAGCATCCATAGTAGTGTTTAGTAAAAAGGGGAAACCACCAGAGCTACCTGGCTCGTATCGACCAATATCCCTACTTAATTGCGACAGTAAGCTGTACTCAAAGATGATATCGAATCGTTTATCCAAAGTTATCTCGTCACTAGTCACAACTTCCCAACACGGTTTTATACCTAAAAGAGGAACGGTTTCTCATATTAATAAGGTTATTACCCTATTTGATATTGCAGAAACCGAAAAGAGAGACTTGGCATTGATACTGCTCGATGCAGAAAAAGCTTTTGACCGGGTAGAATGGGATTATTTATGGGAAGTGATGAGAAGAATGGGATTTGGGAAAGCTATTTTAACCGCAATTCAAGTCCTGTATAAAACTCCTAATGCGAGAATTGCTGCTATGGGTCTTAAATCTGATAAGATTAATATTACTAGAGGGACACGACAAGGGTGCCCTTGTTCACCTTTACTTTTTGCACTGTATATCCATCCCTTTATTATTAGCATACAAAACTCGCATCATATTAAACCGTTTGTAGCTTCAGGTATCCCTCATTCAGTATTTGCATATGCAGATGACATTGCAATAACGACAACTGATCCCAGGGAATCAATAGTGGAGATTGAATCTTTAGCTAGAATTTTTGGAGCTATATCAGGGTATAAACTAAACTCTGCTAAAACCCAAATATTATGTACAAAAAGCATACAGTTTAACGAATCGCGTGTAATAGAAGAGGTTACGTATTTAGGTATTAAGATTAGAACTCAAATGTCAGAGATAACTGATAGTAATTGGAAAGAAATTACACTCCAAATCAAGCAATCATTAGATAGATGGAGCCGACTTCAACTATCAATAGTTGGCAGAGGAAATATTATTAAGATGAGTGTTCTTGCCAAGATATTATATCTATTTCGTAGTATTCCACTTGAATTTTCTCATAAACAGATACAGCAATTACAAACTAGTTGTGGAAAATTCTTCTGGGCTCCTGGTAAGATTCGAAGAGGTATGAAATGGTTAACTCTTCGAGAAGAAAGAGGTGGACGAAATCTGCCTGACTTTTTATATTACTATTATGTTTGCTTTCTGCAGAAAATGAGTTATATTTTGACTGGCGATCCCCCAAAAAATGAGGCGGAAGCTCCTTCTATTTTCTTTTTGATGTTGGGAGAGCATGCTAAAGGCTGTTTATTAAAGGAACTGGAAGGTCATTACTACAAGCATACTCGCTTCAAGGTATTGGTTTCAGCGTTTAGAGTGTGGAGAAATATTAAGAAATTGATTAATTTTGGTAAAATTTCATATTACACACCTTTCGATGCGGATAAAATACTCCCCTCAGTTTTCTGGGACAATAACGCGAAAATGTGGGTCAAAAAGGGGATCTCCAAAATTGGTGATTTATATGACACTAAAGCAATATTTTTAACATTTGCCAAGCTGATAGAGAAATATCAGCTTTCCCAATCCTCATTTTTCAAATATCTCCAACTTCGAGACTTCTGTTTTAAAAATCAGATAGCGGCATCTCCCAATAATATACTAGAAGGGATTCGCCTTCAAAAGAGGATTGCTTCACTTTATCAAGCTTTGATGGAATATAGAAATGATGATTTACACAAATATAATCAGTACTGGATAGAACAGTTGGGAGATCCTCAAATTGATATATCTGAATCTTTAAAATTGTCAAAAGAAATTTGTCTTGCCGCTAATCTAAAAGCTCAAGTTTATAAGACCCTGTTTAGGTTATATTATACTCCTAAACGCATGGCAAGTTGGGGAAACAAATATGATGGAAAATGTTTTCGCTGTGGGGACCCGGACGCTGATATTGCGCATATTTTTTTTTATTGTATAAAACTTTCCGATTTTTTTAAGGGAATTGAATCATTTATATCGTTGCTACTAGCATGTCCATTTAAAATTTCACCTACACTTATGTTACTGGGTACAGAGGATAAAACGGATAGTTATTTGCTAGATTATAAGTATTTTTTATTTCTCGCCATGACTGTGGCACGGTTATGTATTGCTTCAGAATGGTTATCTCCAGACGCTCCTACTTTTGGTATTTGGAGATCAAAGCTCTATCGTATTTATGAAATTGAATGGAATTTATATGCATTGAGGGGAGCTAGGAAAAAACGCATTGGTTTATTAATTTGGGGATCGTTAACAAATTTTTTAGAGAATGGTTGAAGTCGGAGATACGAGATTTATTTATTAAGGAATAATGTTCTTTTCTTTTTTGTATTCTTTCAATTAATTAATGATACTTTTCCACTGCCAAAATATGTATGTGATGTACGAATTTAAATGCACTGTCATGAATAATAAAAATAAATAAAAAAAAAAAAAAAAAAAAAGAAGCTCCAGAACTTTTAGCAAATAGTTGTGCAAGTTGGATGTTGCCACACAAACCATTTCTGGTGTAGGCAAACACTGTCTAAACCCATAATGCATAACCTTGAATGCTTATGTACCACATCAACAAGGATTCAGATGCTTCTAAAATACAAGATAAACAATAACCCATCATTATAGAAAGGTAGCGTGGCTCATATTCATTCATGACCAATAAAGCCTCAAATTATCCCATAGGATAATAGTCAGCACTATCAACAGGCAAGAGCCAGTAGTCCCACAACCAATGTATAGAGGTCTAAAGGAAGATCTAGTGACATCTCAGGTCAGAAATCAGATTAAAATGGTGCAAAGAACCGAGACTACAAATAATTAAAATCTTGGAAGTGGTATCTCATAAAGGGAGAAACTGGGCATCATGGGCTTTTTCATGGAAAACAAGGCGGACAAAAATTAACAAGCATTAAAAATGCAATAGGTCTCGCCTTTTATTAAGTTAAAGCCATTTGCTTTGCTATACAATACCATTAGCAAAGTAAATGGCTTTAACTTAATCAAAGCCGAGACCTTGTTATGCACTGGGACCACCTTCGCCCCTAACCAGGAATCAGGAACCTGTGCGCCATTTAAGACAGCATTAAAACAAAGATTGAGGATAACACTCCATACATTCACTTCAGAAGGGAAAAGGTCACCAGGGATTTATCTAGTCCAGGAGCCTTTCCTCTCTGAAGCGTGGAAAGGGCTAGCCTAGTTTCCTCCAAATTAAAGTAAATAGAATCAATATCAGTATCCCAGGATTCCCTGTTTTTACTTGCCTGTAATGGATTATCTATCCCCAGTCCTATCGGAGTCTCTTCTGCGTAAAGTGTACTAAAAAATGTTACCTAGGACATCGGTTGGACGTAATAATCTTCATCTATAACCTGGCTCCTACTTCCCTTAGCCACAATATGCCAGAACTGCTTGCTGTCTTTGCTTTTGGCTGCTATAGATAGATCTCTCTATTGGCATTCTTCCCATTCTCTTTTGCCTACATTTTGGACCTTGCTGGTGCCTTTAGTGGGTCAATACATTTTTGCATCATGAATTTATGGCTCCCATACCAGAGGTAAACTAGCAAATACCTCAAATAAATGTTCCATTCATGTAGAAATATATGGAAACCACCTCCCTAGAGCAGAGCCAGGACCTCTACCATAAGTCAATGGGATATCACGTGGAGATACGGATTCATAAAAATGACTTGTACAATCTAGGAAGACTGCAACCAAAAAGCTGAAACCCCTTTCTGACCATCACAGGCAACCCAAAATGCTTGCCACAAAGGTCAGAGTATAAACATACCCTCCATCTACTTTGTACACGAAAAGCTATTAAAGCATAATGTCAAATGGGGCACGTGCATTTCTGACTCAAATAAGAATGGGGAATTCTAAGTGTGCCTAACTTTGAGCTAATTTAATGCATCACAATCCACATACGTAAGAAGGTATTGGTGATTATTAATCACCTGTGCAATTGTATTATCCTGTTGAGTATCAATTAATCCCTGTCAAGTTGCATCAAAAAGCGGGACTTAGAATTTCACAAGCATTGCAAACCGTGTTCATCAGAATCTAACAGACCAAGGTTGTTTAAAGAGGAGTATATAGGATGCATTTTGTTTTTGGGCCTTGTGAATGTCAAAATGTCAACACGTATACTGCTAGGTAGTAAGCTAGCAATCGGACAAACTTAAACCTACACATTGCAATCAAGTAGCCAAGCGTCTACATTAAAACCTTGTTTAAGTCGCTTCCGCAAACAGCACCGATGTAGTTAATAAAGAAAACAATTGTAAAAATAAGACCCAAAAGGGAGAACAGAACATATCCTTATCATACTACAACTGGGTCTGGAGGGTACTGACATCTGAATTACATCACTCAATGAACGAACATGTCCTGCAAACGAGTGTGTCGGGTCCGAGCTCCAATAAAGGTGGCCATAAAAACACATCAAGCTAGTGAGTTGGGGGGGGTAAGAGTACCAGCGTGAACCATCAAAAGAAACAACCCTAAAATAACGCAGATACAAAGTGATAGTGGAAATCAGGTCACAACAGCTGGCGACCTTGTGTGGTTAAGGCAGTCCCATCGCGGGCATAAGCGTGCAGCAATATCATCAAGAAAAGAGCCGCCCAGCAACGGGGAGGTGGCAGTGTGCAGCGATCGGCATACCACGCCCACTGTTAGAAACAAGATTACTTGCCCTTGCAACCAGCGTGAACCATCAAAAGAGAACACCCCTAAAATAACGCAGATACAAAGTGATAGTGGAAATCCGGTCACAACAGCTGGCGACCTCATGTGGTTAAGGCAGTCCCATCGCGGGCACAAGCGTGCAGCAATATCATCAAGAAAAGAGCCGCTCAGCAATGGGGAGGTGGCAGTGTGCAGCGATCGGCATACCACGCCCACTGTTAGAAACAACATTACTTGCCGTTGCAACAAGCACGGTCCGCTTTCACTTTCGTCCGTTGTGAAAGCTTTCTTGTCTTTATGGGGCCATGTGTTTAAACACATGTCCCCATAAAGATAAGAAAGCTTTCACGATGCACGGAAGGCAGACAAGCCCGTCCAAATGGGACGGCTCAAAAAGCTGAACAGAAATGTCAGCAACAGCTCTTTTCCAATGGCTGGCCACCATTTGGCATAAATGGTGACGCCAGCCAATGGAAAAGAGGGGTGGGGCTTAATGCCCTTTACAGAAAATACCCAAAATGATTAAATCTCGCCAGCAGGACTGCACATGTGCCCAGCCTACGCCAGGCGAGACCTAAAAAGGGCGACAACAAAACTACAATAAAATTGGTACAGCTGAAAAAATGCACAAATCCAACATCTTGAAAACCAGTGTATGATGGGAAATCTTCAAATCAACGATATGGAAAGGAATGTTGATATAAGGAACTTTGATAAACATATTTAACAGATATTTGCCACACTGATTTGTAAGGTAATCCAGTCCATTAAAACAGATACAGCTTGCAGATATGGGCTGAAGCTTAGAGGGTAGTGAGAAGATAGCAGCCCAGAAGATGTCTTGTTTAAGTTTCATAGTCTCAAAACAAAATATTGTCAATGCAGCTATGGAAACTAAGACCAATATAAAACGTTGCAGGAATTTCCAAGATATTGCATAGCGAGTAGAGACTATTTGTGACTGGCAAACCCTTGTAATTTTTCCCCAGGAAAACTAACGATTTAAAGAGAAAACATAGAAAAACAGTTTCTTATTAGCCCAGGGAGCTTATCAATTTCGTATTTAAAGGTCCACTACATATGGCTGGTTGGCTGGCAGCCTTCCGGGTTTGTCACTTAACTTTCAACATATTGCAATGCTGTATGGCCTCAACTCTCCTAGCATGAATTTCAGTGCTTGCAAAAGACATAGGTTTGACATATTTGCAGAACTTAATGTGTGGGGCGGTTGCCTGTGGGGGGCACTGGCATTTTTTTATGCCATCAAACTTTATTCTAGGGGTGATTGCCTGTGGGGGGCACTGGCACTTTTGTACGCCATCCAACTTTATTCTACTGCAAGAGATAAAGGCAGAAAAGGGAGAAAGAAGGCCAAAGATTGAAAAACAATTCCAAGGGAATAAATAATTTATTTAAAAGAACCTGAAAGAGTGAGATAAAGAGACCGGAAGTCTAAGATGGGGAAATAAACAAGCATGGCAGACTTGATTTTCGGCAAATGAGACATAGTGTGCATACACGGTGCGATTCACCCGCTACTCAAAACCCTCCCCACAATCATGTCTCAAAGAGTGACCAAACACAGATTGTGGATCAGCCACAGAGTAGTCCTTTATTCACATTAACTTGAACATTATTCATTTTGATCATTTACTCAAGCATAAGTGACAACAATCATTTGTTAAAATGTCTTGAAATCTTCTGAAGGACAATAAGATGCAAACCAGATTCAGGAGGTTACATTAGGAAAAAGACTATATTTACATTAAGAAAAATTGCAGTAACCATCCAGACACTCACATTGTGGAGAAAAAACCCTGTGTTGGTTATGCCAGCAGACCCCAACTTGCACTGACCTCTGTGTACCACCCAGGGCATCCCGCAGCATTGATGTAACACATTGATCAGCAGTCATTAGTAGCTGCGTTTTCCAAACTTCCATCACGGAGGTAACTACCGCACCAGGGCACCGCATAATGCATTAAACACAACAGGGTCCCTGAACACAGGTGAACTCCCCAAAAGTTCTTAACTCAGGCATCTCAGGTAGGGCAGAAGAGTCAAGTACCACCAACAGGTCAGTCCCCCCTCCCGCCAGCCTGATGCCCCACTTAATGCTACCAATGTCAAAGGGTCAGTCAGTCCATACAAAAAGCCCACTTCTTGGTATCCCCTTTATTTTGCTGCCAGGAACCCCGCCAATCCCTCTGCTCTAGGGATGGGTGGGTGGGTAGCCCACAGCTGGTCCACACCTCTGGAGACTCTAGAGGGGACACAGAGAAAGATGCTGCTCCAACCTGCTCCTTATATTATACCGGGGAAAGCCTTGGGCCATCCGATGCGTCACTGGCCAGCCCCTGAGCAGTAATCTCTTCTGGTGCACCCAGAGGGGGGAGGAAGGGCTCCCATCCAAGATGCAACTAAGTGCAGCATGCCAGAGGTGTGGGTGGTGCCAAACATTCTGTAGTGTTAGTTGTGGACCTATAAGAAAAACGTTGGTTTCTTGCACATACTTTTTTTTTGTTTTAGAAAATTTGGACTGCTTGAACCCAAAGCCATAGACAGTGCATTCATTGATACCATTTGGTTTCAGATGCTCACTCCGCACTGATCTCTTTCTCTCTCTGTGGCTGCCTATTTAATGCTTCAAAATGACCGTGCAGGTAACAGGCAGTGCAATTTAAATGATGAAGGCACAACCAATGACAAAATAATAACCTCTCCTCTCCTCCACATGCAGCAAACCTAGCCTGATTGAAGCCCCCTTTCTGCACGGTCCAAGGAAAAACATGTGGTCTTCTACAAGGGTTGGGAACTCACTGTGGCAGATGAGGTGTTGGAATATATTGAGCAGGTTGGAGGGGTCTTTCTGTGTTTTATAAACTGATAACGGTCTTAATATCTCAAGAATAAAATATAGGAAGCATTTCCGAAGGGCAGTATTTGCCGTTTGTCAGCATTAATTCCACTTGGTGTTGAGGAATGATAAGGGGTACTGTTGTTCAGTTGGGACCATGTGCTTGCTTGTGTTTATGTCCACGGTCTGAGTAGTTGTGGTCTCTTGGTATTTTTCCCGGGTGAAGTCTTTGTACCCATTAACCAGTCACCTGTGTCTTCTTGTTCTAGTGTCAGTGAGGCGTCCCTTTGCTTCCATGTCCAATATCAGTGTCAGTATATCAGTTTTACTGTCATTTACAATATGTCTGTCAGTATCCCATTATGAGTGTTCTAAATGTCAATACCCCTGTATCAGTGATGGCATCGCCATGTCTGCCTGTGTCCCTTTGCCAATTATGGTGGCCCTAAATCAGGGTCCCAGAGCCAATAGCCCCATCTCAATATCAGTGTCATTGTGCCACTTTCACATTTCCGATATCAGTTGCATCAATGTTTAATGGCCCCTAGAGTCAGTGTTTCATTTTATGTGTGACTTTGCCGCTGTGGCAGTGATGGACTTCCTAGTGTTTTTTATACTGTTCAACGGTCAGTTTTAATATCCCTCTGACCCTGTGTCAATATAACGCTATCAGTATTCCTGTGTCAGTTTCCCTATTCCTGTGTGAGTGTTCCTCCTTTTAGCATTCATGCACCTCCATGCTGGTGTAATTGTGTCATGTCACTCCTATTATTAATGTCAGTAAACAAAATTGTCATATCATAGCTTTATCAGTGTACCTGTGCTGGTGTTTTTTTGTTAGTGTCTACTGTTTGATAACATTGTCAGTGTTCCTGGGTGAGTGTCCCCAGTGTCATTGTATATGTGTCAACCTCTGGTATGGTATGGTATGGTATGTTGGAACCCTGGCTGTTCTCCGTTTTTGGAGGATCAAGGAGTGATCAATCAAAACACAATTGTTGCAAACACCTGCCCCCATTTGCCAATGCTGGAGCTCTGACTCTGCTTAGAAATCCCAACAGTACCAAGCAAGCTGCTGGAACTTTCTTAGCCTGATGACCAAGACTTTTCCCAGAACTGCCCCTGCTTATGACAAGTATATAAAACATGGAGCCAGACCACAGCTCCAACCTGTTCGCAACAAAAACAACAATCCCCTACAAAGAGATACATTCTATGCAGGGCTGTAGGGGTATAGTATGCTATCCATCGAGATAAAAAGGACATCCTCTTAAAATGTGCCACTCTTAATGACCTGTACCCTATTTCTGAAATAATCTGACAATCATTCTCAGAGAGACGGCATTGTTTAGTCAATCATATTGTTTCTTAAAGGGTAGTCCGCTGCTGTTGAACACCAGGGTTGCATATTAACCTATACCAGTTTCAAGTTCCCTGGAGCTAAGACCTTAAACGTGAACAGATAATAGGATGAGTATCTTAACCCTTAAGCCGGAGTGATACGAACAGCCCATCATTTCATCAACAGTTTACAATCAGCATTCAGCAAGCTAATTGGTCAATATGAATTAACATTCCTAGGGTATTTATCTTTTTTTAGGAAACTGACGATTGTGGATTCCTTAAAAGACGAAGAAACTTCCCCACCCTCCTTAATAAAATTGAATAAATAAGTTAGGAAGGGCACAAGTGACCAGAAATCCGTCATTGCCACATGCCTTTCCACGGCGCATCTTTTCAAGAGCTTCTGGTACCTATACCAATGTGATATGAAAAATAGTGTTTTCAGCCTCAGAGTTTGCCAATTGAGGTGACCTTATGGACTGATAATATTGGCATATGCTTAATTGCAAAATCGAATACTTTGTTTTGTACAAGGATCTATAATGCTGCAAAAAAAACTTGGGACACTTCAGACTTCTCCGTAACTAATTCTTGGTCCAGCTGCCAACTAGGCCTTTCCCTCGTAACTGTGTCCAGCTCTATCCTAACAGTGACCAGTGAATGATCAGAGACGGCATTAGCCCTAATATCCAAACCTGCCCTTTTGATAGAATGGGAAATTAAAAAAAAAATCCAAACGGGAAGCAATAAGAAAACGATGTGAAAAGCATGTATTTTGTAGAATACCTCGATGATCAGAACGCCATGGGTCAATTCATTGGAAATCCTGTTTCGCCTGATCAATCACTCTCTTACTTTGAAATGTCAGTTGATTTTTGGCTTCACGAGATGTATCTAAGCCCAATCCTGGATATAATTAAAATCCCCTCCTAGAAATATTAGTCCCACCACTCCCATAGCGATGTTATAAATCTGCAATAATGGATCCACCGCATCGGCCACTGAGGCGTTATAATTGACACGATTCAGAGGGGTACCTTTAGCAACAGCTTTAAGCCATAACTGCCTATTCTGGAGGTCCTTAATTACATCGCTTACCAGCCAATCAACTCCCCTCCTCCAATAATAGCTACGCCCCTTACAGCCAACCCTACATATGCAAAAAAGATGGGGTTTTTAAGAGGGGTCTCCTATAAAAATATAACATCTGGGGACAATGAGTTCAAAGCCCTTATTAGCCCCCCATATTCACACCTATTTGAAATGCCATTGAAATTACAAGAAATATGTCTAACTTTGGACTCAATTACCTAGATACCAAATCCTAATTAACACACCTCTCACGTCACTAACCGGCAGTGCTTCAAAAGCTGGTTTGAATCTGCTCATTTTGAATATAAGTGCTCCCCACTGCCCCTGCTTCCAACCCAAAAACTCCCTAGTGCCCCACACAAAAAAACACAACACAAAAACCTGATCCCAGCAAGAGGGGAATTTCCCACAATACTTTCACAACTACTCCAACAAAAAGGATGTCATGGAGTTGCACCGCAGTGCACACATGACTCTCCAACACAACCCAACCCTGCTAGCAACATAGAGCATTGGCATCATTTGCATAATCGACTTCATGACAAGAACAAAGACTCATTCAAGTTTGATTAAAGACCTTCTGTGAAAACTCCTGAGCCTCTAAGACTAGTAAAGAGATGAAACTGCCCTTTAACCAATACCTTCAATTCCGACTGCTGTGCAATAGACGCCTGGGCACCCTGTGACCTGAACAAGTCCAGAATTTGTATAAAGTTATTTTGAGGACGAGCATCTGATACTGGCATATCTGCAAATATACGACAATGAGGTATTTCCAGATTTGAAAACTGACTTTTCTCAATTACCTTGGCCAGGATGCGTTCCTTTAACCAATAATCGGAAAAGGTGACCAGGATGATACATGGAAAGTTTGATTAAAGATCTTCTGTGAAAACTCCTGAGCCTCTAAGACTAGTAAAGAGATGAAACTGCCCTTTAACCAATACCTTCAATTCCGACTGCTGAGCAATAGACGCATGGGCACCCTGTGACTTGAACAAGTCCAGAATTTGTATAAAGTTATTTTGAGGACGAGCATCTGATACTGGCATATCTGCAAATATACAACAATGAGGTATTTCCAGATTTGAACACTGTCTTTTCTCAATTACCTTGGCCAGGATGCGTTCCTTTAACCAATAATCAGAAAAGTTGACCAGGATGGTACGTGGAAATTTTGAGCTGGGAAGACTTTGAGTCGGAACCCGATGAGCCCTTGTTATGGGTGCGATCCCGAATTATTCAGGAAATACGTGAGTGATTGTAAATGAATCCACCCATTGGGGATCCTGCTCATAACCCTCTGGAATGCCTACCAAATGCAAGTTTGAACATCAGGAGTGCTTTTTAGGCTCCTCAATCTTGCTTTCCAAGAAGATCTAAGCTTGCGAAACTGACTAGGTGCTGCCATCATAGCAGTAACCTAATCTTCCAGTTTAGAAATTCTAGACTTTGTCTCCTTCAACCTCTCTGGGAGCTGAACCATGTTTTCTTTAATTTTGTAGAGTCACTAATGTAAGGCTACAATTGCAATTACCTTTGAGACCTTGAAGTCCCTTATCTCATCCAGAATAATATTGAGCATAATTCTAATGTCACATCTCCCAGTACCTCCACCCCCCTTGTATTCTTGCTGTTGATCCTATTTCCCCCTCGAGGGGCAGGGTGAACCACCAGTGACTTGAGTTGTGATTGCTCATGTACTGCAGTGCTAGATTCTGTCCTGGGCAATGATACATAGAAATCAGGAAAGTCTAATTGAGAAGAGCCTGGAGTTGTCATAAAAATAGGAGCCTGTGCTGCTGGTATAAATCGCAATGCTGTAGACTGAGATGCAGTCATAGGGGTGGATAGGGCTACTTTCACCTTTGCAAACAAGGGATAGTCTTTTGTTTCAGCCTGATTATAATCTGCCTCAACAATTGTCTCAGGTCTTTCAATATTCCCTTCATTCTGACCTTGGAATTCAACCCTTCTAGAAGAATTCATTAGTGTAGGAGAGCAGGATCTGCTTCACATGTATACCCCCACTTTTTGCTGGTGTTTCACTGTTTTTCGACTTTAGTCTGGCTGGGACCCTGCTATTCAGGTCCCCAGCCTAGCTGCATCCTCTCTAAATTGTTTCCATGTACTTTAGGTACATTACATATTGGATCTGAGGTGCACTTATAAGTCCCTAGTATATGGTATACTATGTACCCAGGCCATAGGTACCCCAGAGGGCTACCAGGGGCTGAAGCATGTATTATGCCACCCCTGGAAAGCCACCCAAAATGACAACACAGGTCTGCTACTGCAGCCAGGGTAAGGTGGTGCATGCACCCCTTACTGAGATATAGGTTCACTATATCTCACCATATACTGCACATACAAACCTTTCAGTCACCCCTATGGCAGGCCTAATCAATCCTGAAGGCAGGGTGCTTGGTCATATGTGAGGCAGTGCCCAGGCATGAGCTGAGCCCCTCTGCAGCCTTCGGAATTTCTTCTCCGGGGTTGTCAGTAGTGCAGCCTGACCATATACTCTTAAGTGCATTATAACCAAACGGTAAATGCTAACTTTCGACTGGCTGCACGGGAATATGTTGTGTTTTGTGTCAAACACCTTAGAATCATACCCCCATACCAGTAACTGGTGTGGGAGTATGATCCCACCCTTCTAGAGGGAGAGACATGGCAGTACTGGGTTACCCGGTAGAAACTTAATAGAGCCCTGGCATCACAAAATGGATGCTGCAGCCACAGACACTGGTCTCGCCTCCTGCTGCTGACCGAAACTCCGGAAGGGGAGGCCTGGACAATAGGTTTCCTGTCACAGGGAGGTGTAACCACCTCCCAGACAGGCTTATGTGTATCGGGGCTGGGTGGGAGCACTCTCTGAGTGCTTTGAAGTCCTGCACTGGGGGCACATTTGGTGTCCCTGTGGATAGTCCAGCTCAAACTGGTTCAGGGGATACCAGCCCCTGCTCTGGTGCGAAACTGGACAAAGGAAATGGGTGTAGCCACTCCTCTTTCCAAACCCACCTATAGGTGGGTCCCCAGAGCTAGTCCAACCCCTTCCTTAGGTATAAGAAAGGAACCTCTGTAACCAGAATTTTCGATTACCCTGGACGAAACTCTGAAAATGAATCCTGGACCCTCGACGCTCTGTTCAACACCAGAGGACTGAAGAAATCTCCCTTGGTGTCAAGGAGTGACTCCCCTGCTTGGCAGGCACCAACGAAGCAAGTTGCCGGTCTGCATTTCCGAAGCTCCCGCCAGACTCCGAATTATTTGCAGCCCATGAAGAGGATTTCCAGACATCTCAGAGGCTAGCCCGAGTCCCCAGCAAAGCTGAGACCCACAGCCCTCATTAGTAGCATGGAACCAGAACTCCTTTTCACCGGGCACTTTTGCAAGTGCATTGACTTCTCGACGTCTCCTGAAGTTGTGCTTGGGATGACTTGTAGCCCCAACCTCGAGCACTGAATCAACCGAAGATTGTCTGCCTGGTCATTCTGAGTGACCCGTGGGCCGCCATTTTGTGTTTCGTTTCGATGTCCCTTCGCGATCCATGGTCTATTGACTGGTGGGTTCCTGAGAGGGTAACTTTGAATTTCCTTGGGCTTCCCTGGTTGCTCCAGATGTGCCCCGACTCCCTACCAAGTGGTGAGTCCCACAGACCTTGCTGGTCTGCACCAAAGCATCTTTCTTGTTTCTGCATGGGTTGCTGTTGCCAAGGCTTTTTGTGTTCAATCCGGGCACCAATGCTGCAGCACTCGACATCCTTTTGGGACAGCTCGAATCCAGCTCCTGGTCATCCTCGACGCCTCCTGGTCCTCGTGGCTGCAGAGTCAAGCTTCACCTCTTTCACCTGAAATCACCCAACATCGGTGGGCATCTGTCCATCGCCTTCCTGGTCACTGGCTAGTGACCCAGACTCTGTCCCCTCTGCTTTCAGGTTCTTCTCATCTTCGATCCAGGCTTGGATCTCTTCGGACACTTTGCATCTTCATGGCAGCAGCACTTCGCCAGCTCCCATTGAAATCAACGACGCGACACAACACCAAAAGACACCTATGCACCCGGCTTCCCTGGGTTAGGTAACACGAGTTCTCCGGTGCTCCCATGGGTGCTTGCCCTAGAACTTCCTACGTCCTAAAGGGTTTGGTCCTGACTCATTTCTAAGTGCCCCTAATCTTTAAAAATCTAACCACGACGTTCCCCATAGAAGCTAACGGGAGCTCGCGGCTGTGTTCACACACTGCACAAGGCCCCCGTGGGTCCCCTGTGTCACTACCTTGGGTGGTTCCTTGGGGTCCCTGCGATTCTATAGGCTCTAGGCCTTGTGTCTAGTTAAGTCGTGGTTCTTATACCACTATTTTAGTATATGGTTTGGCTCGCCCCTAGGGCTTGATGTGTATTTGTGCTATTTTACTGTGATTATTGAAGTGTAACTTGTGTGTTTTGACCTCTAGTCTCATAAAGAGACTAGGAGGGTGTGTTTAGTAATAAATACATATTTTTTATATATATTTACCTGGTGTGGATATCTTTCATTTAGGAACTCAAGAGATTATAGGCTGGTAAAACAAGCTGCTTCACATTCCTTCAAGACTTAGCCTGAAGGCTGCTCTCCATAGCTACCACTAGGATAGCTTTCATAAAGGTTGTCTTTAACCTATAACCAATAAGGGGTTGTTTGGACTGATACAGGGTGCCCACTATAACTAGTGGACAGCATATATCAGGCCAACTTCTCACAATTAGGTACATTGAGTTTGCTGCTACCTGCTTCTGTGTTATATTGACAGCCCATTTCGCAGTTCCCTTATGTAAACTAGATAAGATATCTTCACCACTCACTAAAAACTCTGGCGACTTCTGGTCCATACTTAACTGGAAACTCTGATTAGATCAAGCAGCGCCGACTTTGCCCGCATAGCTCGCCTATTCACCCTCTGAGCCAGAGTCGGAGATGATGAATCAAAGTTTCCACCAGTATTTACTAACTTGAGATGCTGCTTTCACATATTTCAAAGGAGCTTTATAGTATTACTTCAATTTTACTTTCCTGTTGCTGTCCGGCAAAGCTTCAGCCCCGAGGACCCACCTTGATACCGCTGCGGACCCTCCTTGCGACTCCCTGAATAACAAAAGTCCATCCCAACTGCTGTTGCAGCTCCTAACGAAGTTACAAGAGACTTGTGCTCATAAATTCAATGGCTCCAGCACACAGTCGAACAGATCAGAGCAAGACAAAACCAAAATAGCTGCTGAACACATTATATACCAGCAAAACCAGGGCCAAGACCAAGGCGAAGGGCTAACCCCACCTCGACACCTTGTGGCCGGTAGCACTCACCTCTGTTAGCGTGGCTATGGCGTTCCCAGAGCAGTAGCACCTGCTGCTGCGGCAGTATCTTGCTGCTCCCAGTAATCCAATTACAGTCTTCTGGTTAGCGGACTCCGACATCTGTTTCTTTGAAAGGGTTTTCCTAAAGAAAAGGAGTCTTGACTGAGAGATTAGCATAGCAGCCTCCTCCAGAGGCCATGTCCAAACGCAAACAGCAATGTTGGGAGGAGGCAGAGCATGTGGGCTACTCCTGCCGCTTAATTCAAATCTCTAGGTTGAAATTCAAAAAGTACTTATACATCTGCCACTAAATAGTGATAAAGGACAGCAAAGTCATCAAATGTTACAAATGAGTCAGCATTTGTTAGGCTCCTGTTTTTACTGTGAATCATAGGCACATACTAAAATAGCATGACTCCATCAGACACTCACTTGTGGGGTCCCCTCCTACATTATGGATCACGGCAGTGCAATGAATGCTCCAAAACAAGCAGAAAGGGGCATTCCCTTGATAGCATGAGGGTGTGGCTCCGAGGCAAAAAAAAGCAGGCAAAGGAGCTGAGGGAATGCACACTGATTTGTCACCACATAACAGTTGGCATACAGCCAGTGTGCCACAAGGGGCGCCCTGTTAGTGGAGGCTCCGTAAGTCCATTTTGACACTATTCTTGTAAATACGGGAGAGAAGGAAAATTTCAGCTTCACTGGTCTGTGTGCTATGATTACAGCTACAAGGCCATCTCGCCTTCTGCAGATTTGACTGTGCACTTCTGCGAAAATAGGCATTGTGAGTGTACAGAAGTAACAACACAAGAGGAGCACAAGCGTCCCATCCCCTTTCAATAGGGAATCATTGGGGATTAAGCTATAAAGAGATAGGAGATTCAGGGCGGGGATCCACTTTTGTATCCGTTGCTGAGTGGACATGTTGAATTAATGAATTCTGACTGCAGTCCTGAAAGCCATATGAGGTATGCAGGGAAACTTGCATGGCTTGGCAGAATAAAGCTTTGCTTGGGAGTACTGCCAATTAGTCAGATGGCTAGTATAGGTAGGGTTTTAGACTAATAGAATAGGGATGTATCATGAAATATGTACTTAACTTATTCAAAGTTTGCCCTCATGTCTGTGAAGGCTGCTGAGTTTTTCGTAATATTTACAATCATTCAGATGTGAATGGTTTGTAGGTAAATAATGCATAGTATATAGCTGTACATTGTAAAATACCAATTCTTATGTGTGTCTTTAACTGACACACTCTCCTCAAAACAGACATGATCTGTCAGTTTTCCCCTGCACTGATGAGAATTCATTTGTTTCATTGTAATCTGGTACATTGTCCTGATTTCAAATATAAAATGCAGGCACTGGTGTCTTCTCATGGTGGTTCGTAACAAAGCACCCACATGACACTGGCCCTATTGTGGTATGTAAAATACATTTCAGCAGGTGTGATCATATCGCAGACTCGATGATCAAAGTTGGGGTGGGGGGTCTGGTGGTTTTGCCAGGTCGGGGGCTTTGCTGAAAGTAGCCCCTGGTGTGGAGTTCTGTTTTTTTGGAATGCACTGTCCTTGAATATCAAAGTGACTAGGGCATTCCTTAACTTCAAGAATAAACACACTTTCTGATCATCTCTATCTAGAGGATTAGAAAATGTATGTATGTATGTACAGCTTTCTGGTGGCGTTAGTGGCATGCTGCCAACGAGGGTGGCTCAATGAGTTAAATGCCCACCAAGGTCAAATGTGATGATCTGGAAGTTGTGTTTAAATTCTGGCAAAGCAGACTCAGCTTTCTATCCTTCTGAGTTAGGTTACATTGAGTACCATAAACTTAGAAATAGAAGCACATATTATTCACAGTACTTAGAAATAGCAGTAGTGTGGAGTGCAGAGCTTTGTAAAACGATGTATTATTTTCTGTATACAGAATTTATGCACACAGAAATGGCAGATGCGTATTATTTTGCACTATATAATAAGCTATTATTGCTCAGAACTGGGTTTTGGTGTTGCCATTTATTATGAATTTCAAAAACGAATAAATATTATAAAAATGTAACTGTAATGCATATGATTTTATATTCCTTTTGCACTTTATTTCACAAAGCACTTGTTTTCATGATAGTATTGAAAGGTATGGCATGACGCCAATTTATATAGCTAATTACACTTTCCACTTCCGATGAGCTGCTGAAACAATTCGCAGTCAGGTAACATGCTATTCCATAGGAACTAAGGGGCATATTAACTAGAGAAGTGGCGGAGTGTGGCGCCAGCCTCCTTGGCTTAACGCTACACTCTGCCACTTCTAAAAGGTAGGGGGCACACTATTTACAACAATATGGTGCAGTCCTGCATTTCCCCGTGAGCTGGCCCTTTTTGTAGCAGCCTAGTGCCACAGCAGGGAAAGGGTGTCTGCATTGCAGAAGATTGTTTATGTGCAGGAAGGTCTTATTTCCCTCACATAAACAATCTTTAAATGGCATTTTGTAAATTCTTTGTGTGCTGCTTAATGCGGCACACATAGAAGTTGCAATCATCACCTTCCTGCACATAAACAATCAATGGACTTTTGCTGTTGCAATGTGTGCTCCCAAAACTAGTGAGAAAGGGAAAAATTCTTAAGATAAGGCTGTCAATGAGTTCTCAGGATAGGAGTTGGTATGGAGAATATCATCAGCACAAGCTGCAGCCTTTAATTGATGTGTGTAGTATTGAAAACCGAAGATCAAAGTATTTAGTTGGACTAAAACCATGCCATTGCAATGCTTTAAAAATACAGGGCCAGTTAAGTCTGTCAAAAGTCTTTTCAGCATTAATAGTAATTTGGCTGCAAGAGGATAGTCTTAGGATGGTGCTTTACTTAAGATGTCAAAAAAGAATCTGGTATTGTTGAGCCCATGCGGCCTTTGATGAAGCCTACTTGTTCTGGTCCAATAAACTGCAGCAAGAAAGATTCAATACATAGAACAAGAAGTTTGATAAAAATCTTATAATCAACATTGACCGAGTAACTGGGTCTGCCTTTTTTGCATAAGGTGGGGTCTTTACCAGATTTAGGGATAAGACAAATTGTAGCTTCTAAGAGAATGCCTTTGGAAGAGTGAGGAGTAGAAAGGGCTGAGAACAGGGTGAGCAATTTTGGCACCAAAAGAGACGAGAAATGAGTGTAAAATTCAACAGAAAAACCATCAGGACTGGGTGCTTATCCTTTTTGAATGAAGATAGAGCTGTACTAGTTTCTAGACAGGTCCAAGTAAGTAGTAGAGTGTTTGGAAAGTGAAAAAAAATAATTACTCTATTGCAGGTTCATCTGGGTCAGTCTCAGGAGTATAAAGTGATTGGTAACATTTTAAAAATTCTTCAAGGATATCTGTATCTTGATAAATTGAGATACCTATGGAGGATTGCAAAGAATTAATTTTGTGACGATCTATCTTAACTTTAAGATAGTAGCCAAAAACTTGCCCATTTTATTACGCACTCTGTAATATCCTGAACTGCTTTTTTAACAAATAATATTAGAAGGTATTGTCAAAAGAAATGTTGTTCAAAGGCATTTTGGTAGCTATTACATTTTGCAAAACATCTTTAGATTGCGAAGATTAGTATTGATGCTCCAATTTCTTAACACCAGAAAACAAGGCATCATTTTGGGCAACAAAGGCTTTCTTTTTCTTGGCAACATAATCAATAATAAAACCCCTTGCTGTAGCTTTAAAGGAGTCCCAAAGGAGTTTTAGGTGCACAGGAGGATTTTGATGTCTGGAGAAAAAATTATTGGTAAAGGTGATGAATGGGGAAGAAAATGTTGTATTCAAGAGTAAAGAAGTGTTAAACTTCCATCGATTTTAAGGTGGTTGTGAGAGAAATAGATCGAAGTCTGCTATGACTGGTCCATGGTCTGAGAGTAAAATGGTTTCGATCTCTGCTTTAATAGGAGTACAAGACAGAGATTTACTCAATATGCAGGAGAGAAAAATGTTTATTCACGTGCCGAGAGGTTAGCTAACTCCAAGCATCGACCAAAGCTCTGTGATATTTAAAAGAACAAAACTGATTGCACATTTTACATGAGGTAAATTTGACAGTGGATTGTCTATCAAGAAATAGCTCACATGTTTAGTTGCAGTCACCACCTAGAAGAAAATATTTATCAGTAAACTGACGGCATGATTTCTCAAGATCAGACCAGGAAAAAAAATCAGTTTGGATTGGAGCATAAATATAAAAAATACACCATTGAGGATGTTGAATACATCCTCTTTTTTGTCCTGCCTATGCCAGACCCAGGCAGAGGTGGCTCAAACCACTGTGTACTCTCTGGGGTGTGAGGGCATATTGGGTGGCTTACCGTATTTAGAGATGGGAAACTAGCCAGGCAGTGGCATTTGCTGTTAATCGAGAACTCTATACAGGTATTCCACAAGAATGATCAGTACACACATTTCTTCACTTATAGACATGTAATGTATATCTTATTATAACATGGGATGCACAGACTCCATTCATGTAGCAAACTCATTTTGGCTCTTCTCAAAAGACTTCTTTAGGGCCTAATTTTTGGGTTAAACATATAGAAGTCTCAAAATCCTATTCCTTTGTCAAAAGCCAGACCTTGTGCCAATAGTAAGTGACAGAGTCGGGGTGCTATGCAGCACATGGGCCAAGTAACAGAATAATGAGGTGATGACATAGGACGAAAAAAGACAAGACATACCTAAAAATTAGAAAAAATAGAAAATAAAAATTTGTTAGAAGAGAGGAGGAAACAATATGAATGAAATAAAGGTGCAACATTTCAAGTAGAAGAGCCAGCAATCTCCGGTGAAGATGAAGAATTCGCCTTCAGGAATCTCCTCAGGTATGAAGTGTCATCAAAATTGTGCAATTGTTCCTTGTTGGTAATTTTAAAAGTACATTCCTACTGAGGAATCTCCCCTGGTCCTCCCTGTGATGGCTCCGGAATCCGCTTCTTTACAGTCTTATAACGAGCTGACTCTTGAGATCGCACTCAGGTTACTCACCCAGTACAGATCTGCCTCTCCTTCCGACTTTATTCCTGCCAAGACCATGGGTGAACTGGCCCCCTCCCTGGCTATCCCTTTTCTTTCTATTTGGAATGCTTCCCTCCATTATGGCATTTTTCCAACTATGTGGAAGGAAGCCTTGTTGGTCCCCATTCTGAAAAAGCTGGATGCCGATAATACTAAATTCTCTAATTATCGCCCCATTTCCCTCCTCCCCAAATCTGCAAAAATTCTGGAAAAGGCGGTGCAGCTGCAACTAACAGAATATTTGGAAACTAACTCTTTATTACACGACTCCCAATCTGGCTTCAGAGCAGGCTTCTGCACTGAGACTGCCTCTTGGAAGTGTCTGAGACTATCCGTGAGTGCGTGGATAGGGGCGAGGAGGCCATGCTGGTCCTCCTCGACCTATCCGCCGCTTTTGATACGGTTTCACATAAAATCCTATTAAACCGTCTAAAGCAGGTGGGAATTGGTGGCTCCGCCCTTGCCTGGATTGAGTCCTTCCTTACTGGCAGAACTCAGAAGGTGGTGCTCAGGCCTTTCAAATCAGAGGGTAAACCCCTGTTGTGTGGTGTCCCGCAGGGCTCTGCCCTGAGCCCTCTGTTTTTCAATGTTTATCTTGCACCCCTGGCCGAGGTGGTGGAGTCTTGTGGAGTCAGAGTCGTCTCTTACGCTGATGATACTCAGCTAATATTCTCTTTTAGAGACCACTCGGACTCCACCTTTGCCAACTTCCGCCTATGCCTGGATAACATCTGTGCCTGGATGACCACCAACCACCTTAGACTTAATGCTGATAAGACAGAAGTTCTGTTCTTTAATCAGAAAACTCCAATTTCCTCTAGTCTATGGTGGCCTACAGTACTTAACCCTGCGCCCACCCCTGTCCAATCAGCACGCAACCTGGGCTTTCAATTTGATGACTCACTCTCTTGTAAAGCGCAAATCAACAAGGTCACCTCTGCCTGCTTTGCGAAGCTGCGCATGATCAAGAAGATTTTTCCCTATCTTCCTTTAGATGCCCGCAGAACGATCACTCAGGCCCTTATTACATCTCATCTAGATTACGCCAACAGCTTATACGCCGGTGCCCCTCAATATCTGATCGTTCGTCTTCAGATCGTGCAGAATGCGGCAGCCAGACTGATTGGAAATATCCCCTACCGTCAGTCGGTTGCCTCCTATTGTAAAGAGCTTCACTGGCTCCCCATTGCAAGCCGCATTCAATTTAAGATCCTCACCCTCGCCTATCGTGCTATTAACGGCCTTGGGCCTGTATACATCAAAAGGCGAGTGGTAATATCTCAATCTGTCAGATCACTGAGATCTAACAACTTACGCCTCCTGACTACACCTCGCTTTCGACGCTCCAGAATGGGCGGTAGAGGGTTCAGCGTAATTACTGCTAAATTATGGAACTGTCTCCCACTTGACCTCAGGTTCTGCCCGTCTGAATCTATCTTCCGTAGCAAATTAAAAACACGGCTGTTCTCTTTATCATGACTTCTGTGTTTGTTTTCGATTTGACTCTCCCCTCACGTTTTTTTTTTTTTTTTGAAACCGTTTATTACAGGTCTTAAAAGTATACAAGTATGGGCCCACAACCTTCCGGCCGGCCGCTAGCAATGGTAGGAACATACGACATACATTTATGGAACACGTGGTATTACAGGAGGAGCATTTCTCCGTAGGTAACAATGTCAAAGCCACATCATCCAAGCCCCAGTATGCGGTTTCATTTTAAATTAAGAACAACAAAAATTAAAACCACACCCACAAGGCAACCCACAATCAAAAATAGCAGCATGTGCTCCCCTAGAGGGGGGATCCCAACTATACACAGAAGTGTGAGGAGGGGGAAGAGAACAGAGCGAGGACTGGGGGAACCCAATGCCCGGCAGCGGAGGAATGAGTCGGCTAAGGGGATGGGGCTGGCGAGGCACCAGGCAGCAGCGGTGGTGCGCAGATACCCCCTCGGTAGGCGTTCCAGGGGCCCCATACTTTCACCCATGTCCCAGGCTTACCCCTCGCCACATACACCACCTTTTCGCGAAACATGCACCAGTCCATGTTTTCTTTCCAGGCCGAGACCGTCGGGGGCCTCTGGGATCCCCACAGTTGAGCAATATCACGCTTGGCTATCATATATCCCAGAGTCACCCACCACGTCTGCGGCGCCGAGCAATCAGTCGGTTCCCACACATTCAACAGGCATCTCCTCGCTTCAGGCAACAACGCCACATGTGTAACCAGTCGCAGCACCTCATGTACACCACGCCAGAACCCCTCTACTTCCGGGCACTCCCACAAAATATGCATAAAGGTCCCCAAAGCACCACACCCACGCTTACACAACCCATCTCCAGCATAGCCCATACGCAGAAGCTTTGGCCCCGTCATGTAGACCCGGTGGAGTATCTTGAGCTGGACGAAGCGAAGGCGAGCCGGTATGGCCACCTCCTTCGGGGAGGCCACTGCGGAGGTCCAGTCCTCGTCGTCCAACTCCAGCCCGTCGGCAACCCAAGCCGCACGAAGGGCAGTCAACAGGCCCGAGCGGTCGTTTATGAGCTTTTTGTATATAAGTGAGATCGTGCTGCCCGGGACGTGCCCATCCAGCATTCGATCCTCCAGGGGGGAATATTCCGAGATGGAGGCAGCGTCCGAGAAGACGGAGCCCAGCGCATGACGGACCTGCAAATACCGAAAGTATTCACTGCCCTGCAACTGAAACTCCGTCTGTAGCATATCGAACGTTTTAAATCCTCCCCTCGTCCAAAGATCCCCAACTTTACTGATACCTATTATGTCCCACTTCTCGAAGCCCTTAGAGGTCCACAGGGAACCTAACCGCTCAGACGCGTATAGTGGTGATGCCCGGGTCAAACGGTCCTTCCACCCCATAGCTGCATTGGCCGCGTGCCAGACTTGCACCATGACACGCGTGGGGCCCGTCAGACGAGCGTCTGGCGCGCTAGAGTAGAGCGCTCGATTGTAGTCGCCACCTGGCAGGAGCATCTTGTCCATTTCTAATGCCGGGTTTAAGGCGGGCCCGAAGAGGCCATGGTTAATGGCGGCGAGCTGGGAGGCCCAATAGTACCGTTTAATATCCGGGAGGGCAATCCCCCCGTCAAACCATGGGAGCGTCAGCTTAGCCAGAGCAATGCGCGGCCTCCCGTCCCAGAACAGGCGGCGTTGCAGACTCTCCACCTCACGGAAGTAGCGCGCCGGGACCAAGTCCATAGTGTTCTGCAAAGCATACAGAAAACGCGGCAGAGACATCATCTTGAACAATGCCGCCCGGCCGAGCGGCGAAAGCGGCAGGCGCCGCCAGCGTGCGACATCTACCCGCAGACGCTGGAGGGGGGGAAGCAGATTCCGCTCATACCGGGCCTCCGGGTCCAGAGTAATGAAGACACCTAAGTACCGAAATCCCTGCGGGGCGATCTGGATCGGACAGCCCCGCGGGAGAATAGGAGCCTCCCCAGAGAGAACATACACACACGATTTAGCCCAGTTGATGACGAGACCGGAGTTACGACCAAACGAGTGTAAAACATCAACTAGCACTATAAGTGATTTACGTGGGGAGGCTAGGTACAGAAGGATGTCATCAGCGTATAGGGATACGCGGTCCTCATACTCGGGGGTCCAACGGAGACCACGGATGGAAGGCTCCCACCGCAGCCACTCCGCCAGGGGCTCCAAGGCAAGCGCAAAAAGAAGCGGCGACAAGGGACAGCCCTGTCGCGTGCCCCGGCCCAGCTCAAACGGGGCCGATACTCTTCCGTTCACGACCACCTGCGCCATTGGGCCCGCATACAACAATTTGACCCAACTGATGAATCCTGGGCCAAATCCGAACTTCGCGAGCATCGCCCAGATGTATGGCCACTCAAGCGTGTCAAACGCCATGGTGGCGTCTAAGGACGCCAAAATGGCCGGTTCCCGTATAAATGGGACGCGCGCAAGCACCCCATGCAAACGCCGCAGATTAAGGGCTGTATTGCGATGGGGAATAAAGCCAGACTGGTCCTGATGAACCAGATCTCCCACCACACCGACCAGCCGATTGGTGAGTACCTTAGCGAGAATTTTGGGCTCCGCATTCAGTAGTGAGATAGGCCGATAAGACGTAACCCGATCCCGAAGTCTCCCCTCCTTATGGATCACCACGATTGTAGCCAGACAATGGACAGGCGGGAGGGAGCCCAACGAGTGGGCCGCGAGAAACATTGCGCGGAGGTGAGGCGCCAATGTATCCGGTCGCAGCTTATACAGCTCGATAGGGATACCGTTCGGGCCCATGGCCTTGCCAGAAGCGACCGAGCGTATGGCGAGGGCGATTTCGTCGGAGGTGGGAGCGGCGTCCAGCGACACCCTGTCCTCCCCGGACAGGGAAGGCAGCGCGATATCCCTGAGCAGGGCACGGGAATCCTCTTCCGAGCAAGAAGAGACCGGGGAATACACATCGCGGAAATACTCCGCGAAACAGGAGACAATGTCTTCTGGCTCAGTGACACACACACCATTCGTTTTCTCAATCAGCGGGACCACACGATTCGCTCTTTCCTTTTTATCCAACCACGCTATCAGTTTACCAGCCTTATCACCCACATCATACAGTCGCCCCTGTTGCTCTCTACTAAGGCCCCTGGCCGCCTCCGTAACGAGGGCCCTATAAGCCGCCTGCTTGAGCTGGAGGACATGTAGTGCAGCGTCCGTCACCCCATCTTCTAGATTACCCTCCAGCTCCGCTATTTCAGCCTCCACCCGGGTCACCTCCTCCCGCTCGCGCCTCCGGGCGTGGGAAATAAGGGATAGGGCCTCCCCTCTAAGTACTGTTTTGAAGGCCTCCCACAGGGAGATAGCTGAAGGCACTGACCCCACATTCTCCTCAAAATAGCGCTGGAGGGATTTAATCAAGTCAGCGCGAATGGCGGGGTCGCGCAGGTACCAGGAATTGATTGGGACCACCCTGCTCTCAGCCCTCGGAAAGACATCAAAATGCAACAATAGCGGGGAGTGGTCCGAGATACCCCGTGCCAAATGGCGCACCTCCCCCACCCTCCCGACATGGGCCGCCGGGACAAGGACATAATCAAGCCGTGAGAGACTACCATGGGCCCCCGAGTGGAAAGTGTATTGCAACTGCGTGGGATGTTTTAAGCGCCAGCAGTCCACCAATCCCAGTGTATCCAAAAGGCCGGACAGCCACGCCTGTGCCCGGGGGAGGTCCCTAGGGGGGTGACGATCCACAGTCCCAGAAACCACAGCGTTGAAATCCCCCCCTACCACCAGAAGCCCCCCCGGAAGGCCAAGGAGGAGGCGCCCCAGATCTGCAAAGGTGGTCGACTGCAACCCCGGTGGGACGTACACTGACACAAAGACCACCACTTTGCCCTCCATTCTCCCCACCAAGACAGTGTAACGTCCCCTGTCATCGTGGCGCACCTCATCAATTTCTAACGGGAGCGAGTTCTTTACCATGATACCCACACCCCTCGAGCCTGACGTGAAGCCCGAATGGGCCACGAGGCGGTAGCCACGCCGATTCATGGCGCAGAAGGAATTGCCAATAAGGTGTGTCTCCTGCAGGAAGACCACATCAGGCGAAAGTCGCTTCAGATACTGTAGGACCACACCTCGTTTGATCCTGTCCCCCAGTCCATTGACGTTCCAAGACAACAAAGTCAATTCCCTACCCCCCATCATACACAGAAACCATCATTCGTCCCCCCGAGAGCACAGTAGAACCAACACAAAAAAAGGATTGCCTTGTGATAATAACGAACAACACCCCATCCCTGCCCACCCACCCCAACAAAACTCCCCCCTCCCTGCACCCCTGCATGAGCCCAGACAGCCCCCCCAACGTGCAGTGTGCCTGTCGCCCCATAGATAGTTAAACTAACTAAACCCCCAGAGGAGGAGGGAGAACCCCCAAGAGACCCCACACAACCTCCATAGAAGGGGAACTTAAGCAATCCGACGTACAGTCAAAAGTGGCATCATTTTTGTCCCGAGCGAGGCATAATATTAGTCCCTCAGTCTTGATCCGGCGAGCCCTCTCCCCCGGCCGCTCCACCCCCGCCACCCCGATCCCGTTCTCCGGACAGAGTATCCAGCCAGTCCCCGGCCGCTTCGGGACGATCAAAAAAGTGCGTGCGACCTTCCACCTCCACTCGCAGCTTAGCTGGGAAAAGCATGGCGTATTTGAGATTTAGGTCCCGAAGACGGCGCTTGAAACCAAGGAAGCTCAGTCTCTGCTTCTGGACCGCAGGGGTGAAATCAGGATAGAAATTAATGTCCATATTGTCAAGTCTAATCGGTCCCTGTAGTCTGGAGGATTGGAGGATAGCGTCTCTGTCCCGAAAATTAAAAATCCGGGCGATGAGAGGTCTCGGAGCGGCTCCGACCTTAGGCCTTCCCCCGGGAACCCTGTGGGCCCTCTCCACTGCAAAGAGTTTACTCACCCCCCGTGGCTGGAGGTGGGTAACAATCATGTCTTCCACTAAAAGGTCCGCCGCCGCTTCCTCACGTCCCTCAGGCACCCCGATGATACGGATATTGTTCCTCCGGGCCCGATTCTCGGAGTCCTCCAGGCGACGATCCATCAGCGCACTTGCCCGAGCAAGCCGGCGCACCTCCGTTTGCAGGGCCGCCACGTCTGTCGTAAGGCCCGATGCGGTGTGGGCCAAAGAATCGACTCGGTCGTTGGTCTTGGAGAGATCGGCCCTTATCAGGCCAACATCTACGAGGACCGAGTCGATCTTCTGCGCCAGTGTGTCAAAACGCTGGCCCACAGAGGCCTTCATCTCGGCGATGGCGCCCATGACATCCCGCAGAGTCAGATCCGTGGGCAGATCGGGGGCATCAGTAGGGCCCTCAGGGGACCTGCGTGGCACCTCAGGAGATCCCTTCTGGAGGGTATAGCGATCCATGCTGTTGGACTGGTGGGCTGCGCCACGTCGGGTCGATTTCACCTTTGCCCGATCGCCATCTTGTTTCGTGGCCATGGTCCCAGTCTCCCAATCGCACCAGCCACGTCGTGAAGGGCGGGCAAGTCGGTTCACGGGCTCCGGGGGGGTGCTACCCCAGATCTGCGGGGCGGATCACAGCCGGCGGGCAGGCAGGGCCCCCCAGCGAGGCCACACCAACACACGAAGCCCCGCGACCCAACCTCGCATATACAGCAAGGAGGGTGCGAAAGCGAAAGTGAAAGTGCGGGTTACGCGAGCCACCAAGCCCTGTCCGCCGCTGTTATTCACTTCGTCACTGGATCGCCCCACAACGCAAATCCGGGGTTCGGCTAGGAGAAGGCCGCAAACCTCAATCGGTGCTAAAGTTGGTGTCCGAGGTCCGATTTGGAAGCGGAAAACGGGCGCCACCTCAGCACGGGATCACCAACACAGTCCCCTCATCTAGGACAGGATATGTTCAGGATAGTCATAGGAGGTCGCGGAGGTCCTCGGGAGCCTCGCACCTACGCGGCCATCTTGGTTGCGCGCTAGGCTCCTCCTCCCCTCACGTTTTTTGAGTTTCTGTCTTAGTGCCGGGACACCCCTTCGGGGGTAGCTGCGCGCTGTATAAGCTACTTAAATAAATAAATAAATAGATGAGGCTAAAGAGTGTACCCAAGGCCCATACTGCAGAACAAAGATAAAAAAACAACTTCTGTCCATCTGCCATGAGTTTAGCTACATCTAGCATAAAGAAGTGCTTGGAACCAGACCAGAGTCACTGTTTGTTTTATTTGGTTGCTTGTAGAACCTTGAAGACAACAGAGTACTCCAAGAACTGAATAATAATGCCTGTTATAGTACATGACATTTATAAAGCGCACCTACACCAAAAAGGTTTCATGGCATGAGTTGAGGAAACACAATGTCAATTTAGCTATAAGCTTGTTTAAAAAGCCAGGTGCCTCTGGATTTGAGTGAGGGCATAGATATAGGTGACCTACAACCAAGCCTATTGGACCTTTGAATATTGAGCACTGTACTTAGACAGATCCAAAAGCAGTGGTAAGAAAGTAGTGCAAAAAGAGACAGGGTATTTGCCTTCCACCTCCTCCAGGAGACTGTAAATGCAAAGATTATTGCAACATTTTCTGTTTTATAAATCTTCGGCATGTTTTTGAAGAGCTTGAATTTGCTTCTGCATAGAAGATATTTGTGAGGACTCATCTTCACGATCACTGATACGTCGTTCAGCTTCTGTAAGGCGAGAGTTCATAGTAGCCCATTTTACATTCAACGCTTGCATTCTATTACTAGTTTCTTCAACAAAAGGACACAAGGAGTGAATTTCTTCTAGCAAACTCTCCATAGAGATACGTACAGAGATTTTATCTGGAGATGGTGAGTTAAGCTTAAGGCGCTGTGATGAGCCAGCTGGTTGGGGTTTTAATGTAGAAGCTAGTTTGTCTATGGCTAAAGGCAGGATGTCAGTAGAGGAATGGGTAGTCATGGCAGCCGATTGAAATTTATAATTTAATTTTAGCTTGGTCATTTTCCTAGAAAGATGTAGGCTAGGTGACAAAGGAACAATCAAGATGCAGTATTATATGGCATTAAGTTGAAGGCAATGGAGCAGGCAGATATGCAAAAGCAGGCACACAACCGGAAATCCAACATATCATATAGTATAAAAGTTCAAGGCTCCAAAGTGTCTGAACAGTCAGCAAAATGTAATGTAAAATTAGCATGTGCTTATAATTGATACCTGAGGTACGTGAAGCACAATATCAGTGCATAGGCCATGCCTCCTCTGTCCAAGTTAAAACATTCAAAGTTTTCACAGCACAGTTCTTGAATATCTTGGTAAAATGTTGAGTGGTACGGTATGGTTATATCTCCAGTCAAGATTATCCTTGTATGTTCAAAATCACCAGAAACAACAGCACAGATCCGGTGAACATTGGTGAATCAAAACAAATTGGTCTTTTGCTGCAAGTCTTTCACCTCTGGGTAGACAGAACCGAGCCCAATCTATGCCACAAATATTTCTCATATTTTTAATATCTCAGCTAAGATCCTGGTGCCTCTCATATGCTGGTTTGGGTATTAGTACATTTCAAAATATAAAAAGCATTTCACCAACTCAGGACATATGGATACTGAATTATTTTGAAGCTTAGGGGAGAAGCTAAGGTACACACAGATGTGGTACAGCAGTTTTGAATCTATTGTGAGATCAATAATTTCACAGTCTTTGAAGTGCTGTATGTATGGAAATAGGTGAGAGTATCTTATCATTATCACTTGGAATGGGAGAAATATTTGTATACTTCCAATTTAGAGATATGTAATAGTTTATTACAATCAGACATCTTAACTGTGTGCACACTCAATTACATGAAAACTCTTAAACTCTAAGCAAAACATATTATTGTGGCCACATGCATTTGATCTAATACTTTGAACATTGTCATAAAAGTGTTGGTCCTCTAAATTTTGGCAAGTTGCTGTAATGGTCATATCAACGTAATAGTGAGTGCAAGGATCTGTCAGTGTACTGAACATGACACACACCGTTAGAGCTTTGTTCTTAAACATATCTACTCCTACAATGTTATATATTTATTAATACACTGAGTCACTTAAATGTCATCTTATGAAACTGCACAGACTTACTCACACTTCTGATGCTAAAAAACAAACTTCACACTGAGCTATTATTCCCTAAGCCCACCCTGGGCATTTCCTATTGGATGAACCAAAAAGAGCAATTACTAATGCCCAGAATCACCCAACATATGTCAGAAACTTTTAATTGCACAGCATTTCCTGTGCTCTACAACACATACCAAGTATGATAAGAAGTTAGAACACTGGCATTGAAGAGGCTTTGCCACCATTGGGCAAAGCCTGCATGTCTACATATTCTGAGCTAAAGAGTTTCCTCATACTAAGACGCTCACATTGGCCACACTACTATAGGATCACTGAGGGTATTTAGACAAAACATCTGGAGAAAATATCATATGGTCTAAATATCGTGTCAAGAATATCAAGGACAAAGATATTGTGAAAGTGAGTTCTAATACCTAGGCAAAGTTTTACCATATATAACTCCACATACATGTACCTTGAATAAATATATCTTCAAGGTATGTAGATGTGGAGTTAAAAATAATAAATCTATACCTACCTATTTGCACTTACCTTCTCAATATTTTGGTTCTCGATATTGTTAACATGATATTCTGTCCACATGGCATTTCTGTTACTAATATTCTTTCAGTGATCCATCACTGAGTTTACCACACTATCTGGTAAATATTGTTTTCACAGTATTGCCTGCCTTCTTGGTGCCTTTAATTCTAACATACAGGTGAACACCCTCAAGTCCTACCTGGATCCTGTTAATTTCCCAGTGATGTTTGCTGCCTGTGGTTTTCAAAATCTAATATATGGGAAAGGATGCTCATAGATGTGTATTTAAGTACTGGCTGCTTCACATGTTTTTGGCTTTTGTACCCAAGATTTACTACTACCAGACTGGTTAGTTTTCTTGTAACCTGTCTTACTATTCAGGGGAAAGGATGGGGATGTGCACATTTCATACACAAGTATTAAATATAGGTGGCAGACTTTTCAGTGGTATGCCTGCCATTGTTTATTACTACTTGGTGGCAGATTTACTAAGATAATACGTGGTATCTGAATCACAAAAGTTACACAAATCGGTGCAAAATCTTCTTTTCCAATTTACTTTCCAGTGCTAAACTTGTTTTGCGCTGGAAATAATGTGAAAGCAACGCAAAGCAGTGCATAGCACTACTTTGCATTACTCAACACCAAGGGTGCATAGTATGGGTGGTTCATGGGTGTTCCCATGAGGTCACCCAAGGTTTTGGATGCTAAATCCAATTCAATTCAAAAAGTAGACATGGCTTAGTATCAGAAAATAGTGCACACTTGAACCAGGCCTATTAAGAAGAAATGCTTTTTTTTCTCCTTTATTTTCTAACTTCACATGTGTGCTGCATTGTACAACACACATGCAAAGTGGGAAAAATGTTAAAATTATTCAAATCATAGTATTTTGTACTGGAAGGGTATCCTTGCAGAACAAAACCTATGCTTGACTCATTGAGACACCCTTACAATATGGCAGAAAGGTGTCTCCGTGGTGCATGGCAGCTGATTTCAGTGACGGCGCTAGGGAAAGTGGAAGAGAGTGCCATATTTCTGTAAATATGGCACTCTCCTGCTCAATCCTTCTCACGCAGCACAGCATTTGTGGCTGCTGCACTGCAATTCACTCATTAGAAACTGGTAAATCTGACCCTTGTAGTATCGGAAGGCATACGTGGTAAAATAGCCATTGGAATTCTGCTGCTGGTGTATATTTTTTTAACAATCTTAGATTCCTTAGGAAGAAAAAAAGAAGGAACTCAAGGAAGTACTGACTTGATTCTCAAGAGTAGTGAGCCACTATTGTGTTATTCCCGATGGACAGAAGTGGCTGGTGGATCAGAGTAATTTTCGTTCCACCCTTTCATGTTTACCTAGGCCACATATATGTTTACATATGGCCTTATGTACTCATATAATGTAAACCTATTAATGTAATGTAGTGCACTTGACCAGTTATAGAAAGTGCACCTACTGTGTAATCTCGACATTTAATTGAGTGTGCATATTAACGTTTTCCCTTACTGTGACAATGAGTCACAGTTCTCACATATATTTATGTAGGAGAGTAGGATCTGCTTCACCTGGGTACCCCCACTTTTTGCTGGTGTTTCACTGTTTTTCGACCTTAGTCTGGCTGTGGTCCTGCTAATCGGGACCCCAGCCTAGCTGCTTCCTCTCTAAAATGGTTTCCATGTACATTAGGTACATTTCTAATTGGATCCTGGAGTGCCTTATAAGCCCCTAGTATATGGTAAACTATGTACCTAGGGCATATGTACCTCAGAGGCCTACCAGGGGCTGAAGCATGTATTATGCCACCCCTGGGAAGCACTCCAAAACGGCACCACAGGTCTGCTACTGCAGCCTGGGTAAGGGTGTGCTTGCACCCCTTACAGTGGTATAGGCTACCTATATCACTACCATTGCACACACATATAAAACCTATAAGTCACTCCTATGGCAGGCCTTAACAATCCTGAAGGCAGAGTGCTTGGTTTTTATGTGACAGGGTGCCCCTGCATGAGCAGAGCCCCTCTGCAGCGTTCGGAGTACCTCCTCTGAGGCTGTTTGTGGTGCAGCCTGACCATATACTCTTAAGTACATTATAACCTCGCGGTAAATGCTAACTTTGGGATGGCTGCACGGAAACATGTTGTGTTTGGTGTCAAACATTTTGGAACACTACCCCCTCGCCAGTTCTGCCAGCGGGGGTAACATTCTACCCTTCTAGAGGGAGAGACATGTTCACACTGGTCAAACCCGGTAGGACTTTCTACAGCCCTGGCATCACAAAATGGATGCCTCTGCCACAGACACGGGTCTGGCCTCCTGCTGCTGACCGAAACTCCGGCAGGGGAGGCCTGGACAATAGGTTTCCTGTCCCAGCCCAGACAGGCAGCTGTGTATTGGAGCTGGGCGGGAGCACTCTCTGATGCTTTGAAGTCCTGCACTGGGGGCACACTAGGAGTCCCAGTGCATAGTCCAGTTCAAACTGGTTGCAGGGGATACCTGCACCTGCTCTGGCACGAAACTGGACAAAGGAAAAGGGTGTAACCACCCCTCTTTCCAAACTCTCCCATAGGTGGGTCCCTAGAGTATGTCCAACCACCAAACTTTCTATAAGTATGGGAACCCAGTCCTTGCGACTTTAGATTACCCTGGACGAAACTCTGCAATATATATCCTGGACCTTCGATGTTCTACTTTGCCTAGAAGACTGAAGAAATCTCCCTTGGGGTCAAGGAGTGACTCCCCTGCTTGGAGGCACCAAAGAAGCAACTGACCGGTCTGCATCGCTGAAGCTCCCGCCAGATGGTGAAGTCTTTGCATCACTAGAGGTGGATTTCCAGACTTTTCCGAGGCTACCCTGTGTCCACAGCAAAGCTGAGGCCCCTGGCTATCGTGGGTGATGTGGAACCGTGACCCCTGGATACCGTGATCTTTTGCAGCTCCATCATCTTCCTGGTCTTCCTCGAAGTTGTGCTTTGTGCTCCGAGTAGCCCCAGCCTTGAGCATCTCCTGCACCAAAGATTGCTGGCCTCCACTCCACGAGTGACCCGTGGGACAGTTTCCAGTGCGACCACTCGAGGCTCCTTCGCGATCGCTAGTCCGTTGGGTAGTAGGTCCCCCCGAAGGCAACTCCTCTTCTGATTGGGCTTTCCTGGTTGCTCCAGACGTGCCCTGACTTACCCTCACTGGGTGAGTCCCCCAGACCTTGCTTGTCTGCACCGCCGTCCTTTCTCTGATTCCAAGTGACTTGCAGTTGCCAAGGCTTGTTGGGTCCAATCTGGTCGCCGATACCGCAGCACTTGACAGACTTTGTGGGACAGCTAGAATCCAGCTCTGGGTTGTTATCGGCGCCTCCTGGACCTCAAAGAGTCAAGACACCTGTCAACTCACCTGAAACACCCGACATCTGTGGGCATTGGTCTAGCGTGCCCTTCGTCACTGGTAGGTGACCCAGACTCTGTCCCCTCTGCTTTCAGGTTACTTCCATCCTAGATCCAGGCTTGGATTGCTTCAGACACTTCTCTTCACGGCAGCAGCAATTCTTTGCCAGCTTCCATTGAAATCGACGACTCGACCCGACACCAAAAGACACCTATGCACCCAGCTTCCCTGGGTGAGGTAACACGAGTACTCCGGTGCTCCCGTGCAAGTGCATTAACTTCTCTGCGTCTCCTGAAGTCGTGCTTGGGCTGACTTGTAGCCCCCACCTCGAGCACAGAATCCACTGAAGATTGTTGGCCTAGTTACCCCGAGTGACCCGTGGGCCGCCATTTTGTGTTTCGTCTTGAGGTCCCTTCACGATCCCTGGTCCATCGACTGGTGGGTTCCTGAGGGGGTAACTTTGAATTTTCTTGGGCTTCCCTGGTTGCTCTGGAGGTGCCCCGACTCCCTACCAAGTGGTAAGTCCTACAGACCTTGCTGGTCTGCACCGAAGCATCTTTCTTCTTTCTGCGTGGGTTGCTGTTGCCAAGGCTCGTTGTGTCTAATCCAAGCACCGATGCTGCAGCACTCGACATCCTTTGTGGGACAGCTCGAATCCAGCTCCTGGTCCTCCTCGACACCTCCTAGTCCTCGTGGCTGAAGAGTCAAGCTTCACCTTCTTCACCTGAAATCACCCGACATCGGTGGGCATCTGCCTATCGCCTTCCTGGTCACTGGCTAGTGACCCAGACTCTGTCCCCTCTGCTTTCAGGTTCTTCTCATCTTCGAACCAGGCTTGGATCTCTTTGGACACTTCGCATCTTCCCGGCAGCAGCACTTCTTTGCCAGCTCCCATTGAAATCGACGACGTGACCCGACATCATTTGACACCTATGCACCCGGCTTCCCTGGGTGAGGTAACACATGTACTCCAGTGCTTCCGCGGGTGTGGACCCTAGAACTTCCTAAGTCCAAAAGGGTTTGGTCCTGACTCATTTCTAAGTGTCCCTTATCTTTAAATTTCCAACCGCGACATTGCCCATAGAAGCTAACGGGAACCCGCGACTGTACACGGCCCCCGTGGGTCCCTTGTGTCACTACCTTGGGCGGTTCCTAGGGGTCCCAGCAATTCTACAGGCTCTAGGCCTTGTGTCTAGTTCAGTCGTGGTTCTTATACCGCTTTATTGGTATATGGTTTGGTAAGCCCCCAGGGCCCAAACGTGTATTTGCGCTAATACTGTTGATTGCTAACTTGTAACTTAAGTACTTCGAACTCCAGTCTCATAAAGAGACTAGAGGGGTGTGTTTTATCTTAAATACATATATTGTAAATATATACCTGGTGTGGTTGTCCTTTTATTTGATCATTCAAGAGATTATAGACTGGTAAGACAAGCTGCTTTACATTCCTTCAAGACTTAGCCTGAAGGCTGCTCTCCATAGCTACCACTAGGATAGCTTTCAATAAAGGTTGTCTTTAACCTATCACCATAAGGGGTTGTTTGGACTGATACAAGGTGCCCACTATAATTAGTGGACAGCATATATCAGGCCAACTTCTCACAATTTATATTTGTGCTGTTTGAATAACACTGTAAATCTTATATGTTCACTTATTTCTTTAAAAAAATACTCTCCATTTATTTTTTAACTGAAAGCGTGTTCATTTGAATAGTGCTTTACATCTACATCATAACTGTATACACACACACACACACACACACAAATGAGCACACACACACACACACACACAAACATATATATGGGTAATCTGTATTTAAATGTGTATTGAGATACTTGCTGTATTAAGTTCGCCAAATGCCTTAGGCATTCGGATTTTTAATGTTTAACTTTTAAAGGGAATGCTTGTTTTAAAGGCAATATTATTCTCTCCTCTGCAGGTGAAGTTGCATGAGTTCATGGTTGGAAAAAGGGACATTGTGTGAAAGAGATAGTGGGGCTCAAAAAAAAGAATCTTTTGGCAAAGATAGGATGATTTAACTAGCAAAGGGAGGACTACTGACCTATCGGAATAGGAAGATGGGAGAAATCCAAGAACGTTCTACAGTGTGGACCAAAGGTAAGAAATATTGAGTGTAATTACCAAGTTTTGTGTGTCGAAGAATGAAATTAATGAGACATGTGATAAATGATTCTCGAAGGTTCTGTTGTAGGTATAATTGAGGATTACACTTTAGCTTTGTTCAGATTGCCCTTAGAGAGGTATGGACGTCTTTGCGACATCTCTGTTTTGTGGCTTTATGCTATAAAAAATATTCTTTCCATCTAGAAAAGTTCTACTATGCTGACACTTTTCTTTGCTTCACTGCCGGAAAGGGTTTACTGATTCCTAGTTTAGAATAGGGTTTAGTAGAACAAGAGGATCGAAACTTTCAATCTTCTCACCAGACTTTGGGCATTTTTACAAGCCTCTTTCACCACAGAGAATCACTTTTTTTGACGCTCCAGTGGTGTAGCGATGTTTCACATATTTACAATGTAAAGACCTGAAATTTGTCCTTGATATAGTGTGTTTGTTTTCACGATGGGTGGAAGCATATCCCACTAGGAGGAATGATGGTCTCACAGTCGCTAAGCTACTGTTGAGGAAACTTATCCCAAGTTTCGGTTTCCCAGTCACTTTGGAATCAGATAGAGGACCTCATTTTAACAATGGGGTAATTCGATGAATATGTGAAGCATTCAAAATTGATCAGAAACTGCACTGTGCATACCGCCCAGAAGCTTCTGGAGTGGTTGAACAAATGAATGGCACAATCAAATGGAGACTGGCTAAAGTGTCTGCAACCACATCTTTGTCATGGCCTGATGCATTGTCTCTTGTGTTGATGGGACTCTGAAGTATTCCTGACAGGAAAACCGGACTAAGTCCCCATGAAATCATCATGGGAAGGGCAATGAGACAAGCATTTATTCCTGGAAATAAATTGATGAGTATTAATGATGATTTGGTATTGGACTATTGCAAAGGATAGGCTGACCTAGTGCGTTCTGTCTTCCACCAGGTTGGAGAAGACGCATTTGCCAGGCAGCCAACGCAAGCACATTATTTGAATCCTGGAGATTGGGTGGTGTTGAAGAAATACGCCAGGAAAACGTGCCTAGCCCCGAGGTGGGATGATCCTCGTCAAGTCATACTGGTTACTACCACTGCAGTAAAGTGTGCAGGATTACCCAATTGAATTCATGAAAGTCATACCAAACGGGTACCAGCCCCTTCTGAGACTGAACAACTGACTGAGACAGTTGAAGTAGCTGAAGGTTGTGAAGTCAAAGAATCTAGAGTATTGGAATCTTAAATAGTAGACTTAGAACCACCGAGCACAAGCCAGGAGGGATGGATACCAGAATTTGATATACCTGATGTAATTGTCCAAACAAGAAGCAGAACAAGATTAGACAGACAGGATGATAGTGAGGACCAGATAGGTGTAGAAGAACACATACAGGAAGAAGAGAATAAAGCAAATCTAGAAACTGAGCAGGAACAGTCAGGGCAAGAACAACATACTCAGGTAAATGAAACTGAAATTTATTTCCAATTCTGAGGAGGGACAGATAGGAGAAGAAGAACACGATTGGGTAGCAACCAAGCAAATTGCAATAAGACCTGATCAGTACCAGTTAGAAAAAAAAGAACAAGTTTGGGAAGAAGAAGAACAAGCTAACCACAGTCCCAAACAGGACTTGCTAGAGAAAGAAGAACAAGTTCAGTGAATGAGATAATAAACAAAAGACCTGAACAGGAGCAGTCAGAAAGTGAATCGACTGAGACAGAACAGGTTGTGCCAAACCGCTGTATTAATAAAAGAACACTGTGTAAAGACCAAAAGGGTGAAAATGCAGTACAAATGAAAAAAGTGCCAGGAAGGGTGACAACTGGCCAGCAGGAGGAGTGAAGAGACTGAAATATGTTCTGAAAAGAATAATTGAAAAACCAGAACAAGTGAATGAGATCTCAAGTCAAATCCGGACAAGGCAAAAGAAAGAGAGAAACTTACTAAGAAGTCCAAGATTGAAAATTCTGAAAAATAAGTATCAAGGTCCTAAATGGACCTACGTTATACTGGAAGAATTTGAGAATCTGGACATAAGAGAGGAATATGAAAATCAGAATCCTACACCAGTGAAAGAAAAGAAGTGAGATTTCATTAAAAATTAAATTCTGAGAATTCTGGTGCTAAAGTAAGAGGGGAAATTATCCTCACAGATTAAAATGGCAAGAAACAGAGTTACTGAGCAACCAAAATCAAATTGTGTACAAAGATGTTGTAAAGCATTTATATGTAGTAGTATAATAGTGATGCTAATATGGTCATTTCTAACATTAGCATTTCTGTTACTTATGACAACAAACAAAAATGACACAAGTACTAATGAGAATACAGCTACATTCAAAAGGGATAGGGTAGAATTACAAGCAATAGATGAGACAGATTTCCATCAGACAATGACAGATAATGACACATCATTAAATGTCTTCACAAATTTATTAATAGAATATGTTAACACAATGGAAGTTAGTGATTGTTATGTTTGTATGAAGTAACCAGCGTCAGTGTCAGAAGGAGTCACATACCATCACATACCTTTGACATATGGTATATCATGTAGTGTATTAGCAAGCCTGTTTTATGCAACTGGAAAGTTACGATATTATTATTCAAACTTAGATGTAGTATTTTCAGAACTTCCTATTCGAGTGAACATCAATCCAGTACTTAGTGCTCAGAGTGCACAGTTCATGGGTGAATTTTTCCTGGCAATGAAGTCTAAAGATTTAGTTAAAGTACGCAAAGACAATTTAACATGCACATTGCGTGAAGAGGAAAAGATATTCCTAAATTTAGTTGAGGAAAGAAGGCAGAATTTCCAAAAGAAAGCTGAAATTCATGTTCCAACATGGGCTGAAAGGGAGGAAATGTACACCGCTGGCAAGGCTCGTGCTCTGATGTCCCTGGAGGGGAACAACCTTTACAACGCAACTTTTACAACGCACTACCATTACAACGCATTTTTTACAACGCATAATCCATTACAACGCATGATATTACAACGCATGACACTACAACGCATTTTTAAAAACTACCTTTACAACGCATTCCATTACAACGCATACTACCATTACAACGCATACCATTACAACGCATAATATTACGCTATACTATCCAACACTCACCCTACTGATGCACCCCCTGGAGTTAGAATAGTAATTTTTACCCCTATACTATCCAACACTTACCCTACTGATGCACCCCCTGGAGTTAGAATAGTAATTTTTACCCCTATACTATCCAACACTTACCCTACTGATGCACCCCCTGGAGTTAGAATAGTAATTTTTACCCCTATACTATCCAACACTTACCCTACTGATGCACCCCCTGGAGTTAGAATAGTAATTTTTACCCCTATACTATCCAACACTTACCCTACTGATGCACCCCCTGGAGTTAGAATAGTAATTTTTACCCCTATACTATCCAACACTTACCCTACTGATGCACCCCCTGGAGTTAGAATAGTAATTTTTACCCCTATACTATCCAACACTTACCCTACTGTTGCACCCCCTGGAGTTAGAATAGTAATTTTTACCCCTATACTATCCAACACTTACCCTACTGATGCACCCCCTGGAGTTAGAATAGTAATTTTTACCCCTATACTATCCAACACTTACCCTACTGATGCACCCCCTGGAGTTAGAATAGTAATTTTTACCCCTATACTATCCAACACTTACCCTACTGATGCACCCCCTGGAGTTAGAATAGTAATTTTTACCCCTATACTATCCAACACTTACCCTACTGTTGCACCCCCTGGAGTTAGAATAGTTATTTTTACCCCTATACTATCCAACACTTTCCCTACTGTTGCAACCCCTGGAGTTAGAATAGTAATTTTTACCCCTACACTATCCAACACTTACCCTACTGTTGTAACCCCTGGAGTTAGAATAGTAATTTTTACCCCTACACTATCCAACACTTACCCTACTGTTGCACCCCCTGGAGTTAGAATAGTAATTTTTACCCCTATACTATCTAATACTTACCTTAAATGTAATTTAATATTATGCGTTGTAATGGTATGCGTTGTAAAGGTAGTATGCGTTGTAATGGTAGTGCGTTGTAAAGGTATTTTTTAAAAATGCGTTGTAGTGTCATGCGTTGTAATGTCATGCGTTGTAATGGATTATGCGTTGTAAAAAATGCGTTGTAAGTGCATGCGTTGTAATAGTGTGCGTTGTAACGTCATACATCCGTCCCTGGATGTCCCTGGATATTGTAAAGAAAGGGAAAATCTGCAGTTGTTGATTAAAGACAGATTACAATAACATATTTATTGGTTCCAGTGAATGTGAACATAGCTTCCTAATCTTGGGAGGTTGGGGATTAAAAGGGGGAACTGATTCTGTATTTCCTGGGATTTATTATGTGTGTGATAACAATGCTTATTTTAAGCTACCTGCACAATGGTATGGAAGCTGCTACCTGGGGATTGTATTTATGAAAATATACCACATAAAAAGAATCACTGGAAGCACTGGAAATTCTAATGCACTAACACACACAAGGAGAGCAAGTTTTTCAGAACTTGTAGGTGATATATTTAGTGCAATAATACCTTCAGTGGGGGTCATACTAAATTCACGTAGAATTTGTCAATTATCAACAGTAGTTGATCGTCTATCGACTGATACTGCTGGTGGTTTCTTGATGATCAATACAGAAATGGTTGCGATCAGATCAATGGCTTTACAAAATCGTCTTGTGCTTGACATTTTATTAGCAAAAGAGGGTGGAGTCTGTGGAATGTTGAAAGTTCAACATTGTTGCACTTAAATTCCTGACAAAAGTAAGGAAATTAAGGGGTACATAAAGATTATTACGAAATGTCATGAAATTCTGAAACCACTGGAGGTTGACAGCATGTGGGAAAGACTAACAAAAGGTGTCGCTTCAATAGGCACTTGGTTTACTAATATAGGGAAAGGTCTTTTAGGTCAAATAGTTTTGCCACTAGTAGGCATGACAATAATAGCATTAACAGTAATGATTTGGTGCAAGTGTTGTAGAAGAAGAAAAATATCTAAAATAAATGAAAAAGGAAGGAAAAGAAAGAGGGGAAAATGATGAAATAGAGATGGAGGAAATGAAAGTCAAGCTTTATAAAGACATGAAATATTTTGAGAATAATGAGAAAGAAGGGAAAGTGGAAACAGAATTGGAACTTAGAGAGTACTAAAGTTGGTATCTGTTTAGGGTGTGTAGTTTATGATGGCATAAGATGCCAACAGAGAATATGCCATCAGAGAGGGGATTGATGGAGCAAGGACTCGTTTATATGAGAGTTGCTCATATTCAATGCACTCGTTTAACTTGTTAATTTACTAACATGAAATTACTAATTGAGTTTTGTGAATAATCTTTGCACATTACAGTTACGTAAATAAGACAGTAAAGCTTGCCTATATGTTTACTAACCATTAATACGGATAGCGGACTAAAAGCGCAGCTCTAATAGGGAGAACTTTGCTGCGTCAATTGCGTCTACGTAACGTGATGCATACCAAGTTTTGGAGGGAATTTCTTGCGCATGAGCAGAATGCACTAACATGGCATCTTCAAGACCCACATGCATGGCATCTGCCTTGCTGTTTAGAAAACGCTTTATTTACTAAGAGCTAATGAAGGGAAGGTATTAAATAAATAAAGGGGAATAGAGTAGATGTAGGTGGTATACAGTGAAATCATTTATTGCTTGAATTAATATTTTCTCTTTTGACCTTTTGTTAGTTTGTATTTTGGGCCTTCTTGCCACAGTGAACGCCATCTGCGCATGTGTGACCTCTACTTCCCCTGGAAGAATGATCCCATGATTAGACCACATCCAAGGCCATAGACTGCTAAACCCTGGTAAACTCGGGTGTCTGAAGTGCAGAGAATGAAATCATATGAACATCATTATTAAAAATGTTTCAATTGTGGATAAACTTGGGTGGGGATAAAATAAAATGAATATTAATAAAGGGGAGTGTTTGGGAACAAAGAAAGTGCTATGCCATCATGGTGTAATGACCAAAACGCCCCTTTCCTGTCCAATCAAAAATCGCATTTTTGCGATATTGCCATTTTAGGGGGTGGTACATGAATCCCAAAAGGTATAACTAAGTTAGTTTAGTTAGTTGGGGTGTGCCTGATCCTGAGAGAATGCTGAGAGGGAAGATGTTGTCAGAGTTATTGATGATGCTGAGATGCTGAAGAAGATTCAATAAAGATTTAAAGCAAATTGATTAGAAAGAAGATCGCAGAAGAATCTCGAGGAGGGAGAGAGTATCAGAGAGGGGTGCGGCGAGTCGCCGGTTCTAGTGAGGTCGACTGTCCTGTCCTAATTCCTGTCCTGAAGCCTTTGTCGCCTGACCTTTCCCAGGGGACTCTTACCATCCCTTTGGCCAGGGGGTTGGTCTTCACACCATCTGTGGTAACTATATGATTCAAATATTATTCGTATGTACTATTGTTTCTATCCTCTCTTCTCTGAGCAACGTCAATCTAATGAATTTGTGACAGTGTTTTGAATGATTGAATCTTCCTTCCTAAGGGTTGAAGGTGTCCATGGTGTATTTTAATGGTTCACTCACATTTAAACTTTAGATAAAGGTTTTGAAAACTTCCTGAGTCTGTGTTTATTATTATTATGAATTATTTGCAAGGTAGGATATGTGCATCGTCACCATCAACTAGTTCCAACAAATTTGGTTAATTGACCAAATGGAAAAAACGTATTGATCAGTGATAAACAAACAACCCCAACGGTTAGCCAACTGAATTAGAGTGTAAGTATTATTGATGGGCCCAGGTGAATAGATGGTGTTGGAGTATCTGCTGCTAGTGCGACGCTGAATCAGTATGTTGCTCTTTCCATGTGTGGTGCATTCTGCAGCACACATAGAAATAGCAAATAGCCTTTAATGCTAATATGCAGGATGGTGTCCTTTCGTGCACATAAACAATCGCACCTTGCAACATGGCGAAAGGGTGCCTGCACTGGCACAAGGCAGCTTTTTATTCGCCAATGCTAGGGGAAACTCAGGAGTAAGCCGTATTCTTGTGAAGACAGCTCATCCTTGCATTTAAAAAATGTCAAAGCGCAGCATTGCCAAATTTGGCATAACACTGTGTCTGACATGTTTTAGTAAATATGTTCCTTTGTTTCTCATTGTTTGTATATCAGCTACAGATTCCTCATTTGCTTTCTGTTATAAAAGAAAAAGTTTGTACGTCATTTAGGATATCCTTTAGTGATTCTGGTTTTTTATACTATGTTTTTGTGACTGATTTATACCAGCTTGGCTTTAAATGTTTCTGTGACTGATTTTTATCAGCTTGGCTTTACATTTGGGATAAGTCCATAACTTTATCCCATTAATTGACTCTGAGCTTTATGGTGTGGCTAAATGAGTTATACTGTAATTGGTACATTGTAGATGACCCTAATTCCTTTTATTTCTCAGGCACCTATAACCTTCTATTGCCGGGGACCAGGAAGAAGGAGTTCATGTTTTATGTGTTCTCAGGAACAATGACTTACTTATATGTAAAAAGGTGCTAGTTTTGCTGGGTTATCACGTGAGTAAATGGGTGAGCCAATTTGCCAAGCCCAATGGGCAAAAATGATGCCTTGCACAGCAGTGGTATCATTCCTACCACCACACAGGGCATTACCCTTGCTGTTCAGAAGGCTCTCACGATTTTCCTGCCAGTGGTAATATGTACAGTCTCATTCCCTGAAGCCAGAACCTCCAGGCCAGGCAGTAGGAAATGCAACAAGTGGCACTATTGTGTTTCCCTCTGGCCAAGGGCTATCTTGACTGACAGTAGACACACACAATTACCTGCAACCTGAAGACCTATTAATCTTGGGTGAAACATCAATCAGTAGGAATGTGTCAGGTGTAGTGAAACTTTACATTAGGCAAACTTGGGAATCTTTGTTCTTTTTCAGAAAGGACTATGTTTTCACAACTTCACCTTGATCTCGGCATGTAAATTCACTTTTCCTTGAAGTTTCAGATAAACACATCAATCTAATAAAAGGAAATGTATTTTATTTGTATTTCTCATCACAGTAACAGATTTTAAAATAAATTAACACCTTAGAAAGAGTAAGCTTATTTTATGAATACTTCATTAACCTTTGAGAAGTTTCCTTTAACAGTCTCGTGGACTGTATCAACCAGGCTATGGAATACCATCACCTTAAAGCCAGCAGGAAAAAGAACTTCTGTTTTATAAAATACATTGAAACTGAACCAACGTAAAATGCTGCTTGACATTTGGTGATCTGTGCCAGATTGGACACACAGTGAATACTATAATGAAAAAAAACTATTGATTGCCTCTAAATTGCAAATTTTCCAAGTCACACCCTTCAGAATTTCTGAGGGTGCTCTAGGCCCTCCAGCACCCCCAGTTTCAGCGCCATTGCTTTGGAGAAATGAGAGAAATAGCGTGTTGCATGCACCTGTAACAGGCAGCAGATAGGTTTGCACTAAGTTCACGTAAAAGTGCCAAAGGAGTTGCTCATGACATGAACTGTGACTGGCACAGTGGCGCTCCTCTTGAAAAACAGGAAGTGTCGGCAGAGGGCCTGCCTTCATCATTTGCAGACAGGGCCAGACCAGTTGTAGCTGGCACCAGGTGTTTCCACAGTGGCCCGCCAGGGTGGGGTCCAGTTTTTGTCCCCTGGGGTTGTTTTTTGATACCGGGGGCACAGCTGCAATATTGGCCCCCTGTAACAAAAGCAGCTGCATTATTCTCCATGCGTATCCCATCCTTCCCCGCACACAGCCGGTCCTACTCAATTGCCAGGGCTGGTTTGCGTTCCCAATTCAGCTCTGTTTGCAGGACAAATGATGAATTTGTGGTGATAACTCACGGAGTTTGGAGGGGTACAGTGTCCAATTTGTCCCACTTACAAATAAGATAAACATGATTAATTGCATATATTGTGCACAAAATACCTTTTCTGATTGGTAATACATAATACATTGATTCTGTCACACTTGGGAATGTGCCAAAAAGATACGCCCCCAGAAGAAGGCATATAAAGAGAAATATGTTTATTTCTCCTCGTTTTTTTCTTTTCCTACATTATGCATTCTGCGGCACACATCGAAAGAGGAAAAGCATCTCAGGATTATTTTGTGCAGCAAGATGCACCTTCCAGCACAAAAACAATCCTGCCTACCCTAACACCACGGGGCCTGCATTTGGGTTAGCCCAAAATGGTGCCAGCACAAAGAAAAAGAATAGGAATGCACAGTATTGGATAAATATGGCACATTCCTGCCCTTTTCCTGTGATGCTGGGAAGTGCAGCAAGGTGACTTGCTGTACTGCCCTGCTCTACTGAAATCGTTAATATGGCCATAAATATTTTTATGGTCAACTGTGCTCCCTGACTCTCATGGGTGCCATTCTCATGGTTTTCAGGTTGTACAAATCTTGCCTTGACATGTCTGCATTTCAGGTTCTCAACTGCAATCCACTTTGAGACTGTGGGTGCTATTCCCTTACCTCACAAATACACTTTGGCAACATTACTAGTTGATGCCTGGTGACAACACTGCTATACTTTGATATAAATAATGTGTACCATGAGTACATAAATACACTTTTATAAACAAAAATTTGAGCTCTCTCCTGCCATCTGCATGCGCCTTTGATTATGTTATGATGGGGGGTTTCCTGCAGACCATGTTAAAAATGTATTGCTAAACTGACTCTACAGATAATATGTCAGGCGAAAATGGCAATCTTATGTGATGCAGTCCCTTACTGCCCACATAAATAAGAGTAGTGCCTCTTATTAACCAAAAAACCAAGCACTAAAGAGAGTGGAGCCTCTCAATTACCACCTTTTCAAATATTAACAAACAAAGAGGTGCCTCTGACTGGCCTCAGAAGAGAATGCCAGTACCATGCAAGGTGACTCTTGCTGCATGTATAGAAACATTAAGAAGACAAGGATGTATTTCTTACGGACCTTAGGTACACTTATAAAACAAACGATGACAAGTTCTGCCCATATGCATATATTTTAACAGTATTTTATGTGCATCCTATACTATCAACGTGGACGTGGACAAAAATTGCCATCAAGAGAGTTGCTTACGTTTGACCTTGTGTCAGCAGGAAGGTGGAATTAAGTTGGAAGCTGTCTGACATGGAAAACCCAAAACGAAAGTAGAAAAGAAGTAGTGATTTCCTCACGTAACCGCTTAACTGCTGGGCATTTTTCCTGCCCAGTGCTGAGCCCTTTTTTGGCTATTTGGGGTCGTACGCACTTAGGGCTCCATACTTTTTTTACAGATAAGGAATCCTCACCAAATTTGAATCCTTCTTTTCCAACATTCAGGCAATTCTAATGGTACCCAGGGTTTGTGGATTGCCCTGGATGGGACCAAGAAAATATGCAAAATACAGCAAAATGTTGAGTTTTTTTTAAACAAAATAGGGAAAAAGTGCTCCAGATAAAAGTGTCTGTTTTTTTCTTAAGATGGCATCCACATATTGTTTACTGTACTAAAGTCACCATCTTCCCAGCTTTCACGGACATGCAGAGCTGAATCAGAAAAACAAATTTTGTACTATAGGTTTTGCTTTTTTTCTAAGAGGTTGCCTATTTTCTCTATTTTTTGTGCTTTCTACCTACTTCCAGTCTGTGGCAGAAACAGGTGTGAAACCCAGGGGTGATCCACAAAAGCTATAGATTTCTGAAAACTAGATAGATAAAATATCAGACTCACCAAGTGGTTATATATGTAGACCCCTCAAGGTTTTCCCAAGGAAAGTAACTGTTGAATAAAGAAATATAGAAAATTAGTTAAAAAAACAGGCATTTGTGACAACATTGTCATTTGTAACTTTTGTCAGAATGACCAGTTTACAAAAGCAATATACCTTAAGCCTGTGAGACCCTTTTCTTTGCAGGTATACTAGGGTTTGTAGGCTATCCAAGAACCCAAGGTACCCAGAGCCAACTACTGAGCTGCACCGTACAATAGTTTTACATTGAGAACCGAGCATAGACCAATTAAAATAGCAAAACAGGCAGAGTGAAAAATGTGTATGTATGGAACCTATGCATTTCTGAAATGGGCATAAGATATGGAGGTTAGGAGCAGTCATTATTTGTACATTTCTAAATTTGTGGAGACCCATACTAGCATATGAGTTAGAGGGTATTTTTCTAAATGTCATGTTTTTTATTTACTGGCTTTCACTTAAAAGGCACAAATACAGCAGTAGGAGGGATAGTTGCCCCCCAAGGATGTACTTGGGGGCCAACTACTCCTCCTATTACCTCCAGTAAGTCTCACACAGTGGGATTGCTAAGAGGTCTTCGGAGGCCACGACCCCCTTTCTCCATCACTCTGCAAACACGCCTCCTGGCAAACTATTGGTCGGGGGATGAAGTCCACTTTACTCCTGAGGGATTTTGGGGGCCACAAAGCCCTACTGATACCTCCTGTAAGCCTGATGCAGCGGAATTTCTGGACGCTGGCCGGAGACCCAGCACCCTTTCTCCACTTCTCTGCAAACGCAACTAGTTAAAGATGCATTTGCAATGTAATAGGTCTCGTATTTTCAGAAGTTAGGGCTATTGGCATTGTAAATGTAAAAGTTTTTTACTAATATTTTTTGGAGTGGAGTGGATGTATATTGAGTGTAGTGGAATTATGTGGTATGGTGTGCAGTGAAATTATGTGAATAGAAAGTATGTAGTATTTAGTGTATAGGAATTATGTAGAGTGGGATTATGTGTTAAGGAGAGTAATTATGTGGTATGGTAGTCTGAGTTGTGGAGTGGAAACCTCAAGAACCACTGAGGAGCACGTTCGGACCTTGTCGGAGGTATGAGCAGCGCCACTGGAATTATGCGACTGTAAGGCTGCACCGATTTTCTCATAGCTAAAAATGTTCTGCATTTGCCACATAATCCATCATGTGCTGCATAATCTGCAGATTTGAACAAAAAAAAAGGTGTTTCTAGCTCAAACGGCTTAACGTCACCAAAAATGCAGTGACAAGTGTTACAGTGTGGTGGAAGGCACTTTGAAAACCGGTAATGGTCACATGTTACTTATTGCTAAATGTGGGTGTTACATTGGTACTAATGGTGCACAAACCACTCTTGCTTCTTTTTGCATTTCTCTTCCTTATTTGTGCACCTGTCTTCCTTTTTCTGCACTTCTCTTGCCTGTTTCTGCACATCTCTGCCACTTTCTGCACCTCTCTTCTTTCTGCACCTCTCTTGCTTTTTTCTGCATCTCTCTTGCTTTTTTCTTCTGCACCTCTCTTGCTTCTTTCTGAACTTCTCTTACCTCTTTCTGCACCCTCTTCCCTCTTTCTGTACCTCTCTTGCCTCTGCCTACACCTAACTTCCCACTTTCTGCACTCCTTTTCCCTCTTTCTGCACCTCTGTCGCCTGATTCTGCACCTCTCTTGCCTTTTTATGCACTTCTGTTGCATCTTTCTGCACCCCTCTTGCCTCTTTCTGCACCCTTCTTGCCTCTTTCTGCACCTCTCTTGCCTCTTTCTGCACCTCTCTTACTTCTTTCTGCACTTCTGTTGCCTCTTTCTGCACCTATTTTGTCTCTTTCTGCACCTCAGTTGGTTCTTTCTGCACTTCTCCTGCTTTAACCTGCATCTCTCTTGCTTCTTTCTGCACCCCCTTGCCTCTTTCTGTACCCCTCTTCCCTCTCACTGCACTTCTCTTTCTGCACCTCTCTTGCCTCTTTCTGCAGTTCTCTTGCCTTTTTTGGCACCTCTTTTGCTTTTTTCTGCATTCCATTGCCTCTTTCTACACATCTTTTGACTTTTTTTGCTACTCTGTTGGTTCATTCTGCACCTTCCTGCCTATTTCTGCACCTTCCTCCCTTTTTCTGCACTTCTCTTGCTTCTTTCCATACCTCTCATGCTTCTTTCTGCACCCCTCTTCCCTTTGTCTGCACCCCCTCTTCCCTCTTTCTGCACTTCTCTTGCCTCTTTCTGCATTTCTGTTGCTTCATTCTGCACTTCTCTTGCCTTTTCTGCACCCCTCTTGACTCTTTCTGCACCTCTGTTGCTTCTTTCTGCACTTCTCTTGCTTCTTTCACTTCTCTTGCTTTTTCTGCACCTCTTTGGCTTCTTTCTGCACCCCTCTTGCCTCTTTCTGCACCTCCCTTCCCTCTCTCTCAGCACTTCTCTTGCCTCTTTCTATACCTCTCTTGCCTCTTTCTGCAGTTTTTTTACCTTTCTTCGCACCTCTGTTACTTCTTTCTGCACTTCTCAGGTCTCTAGATAAGTAAGGCGATTATCAGAACCTTAAAGTTCCTGATAAAGGGCAGTTACGGGTAGAGTAGCGTGAAAGGCAAATCTGAGGCTGAGGACAAAAAAAGAGAAAAAAAAATCTTGCCTCTTTTTGCACCTCTCTTCCCTTTCTGCACCTCTTTTGCCTCTATCTGTACCTCTGTTCCTTATTTCTGCACTTCTCTTGCCTCTTTGTACATTTTAGTTGCTTCTTTCTGCACTTCTTGTGCCTCTTTCTGCACCACTTTTCCCTCTTTCTGCACCTCTCTTGCCTCTTTCTGTAGTTCTTGTGAGAAGTTGGCCTGGTATATGCTGCCCACTAGTTATAGTGGGCACCCTGCACCAGTCCAAACAACCCCTTATTGATGTTAGGTTAAAGACCATCTTTATTGAAAGCTATCCTAGTGGTAGCTGTGGCGAGCAGCCTTCAGGCTAAGTCTTGAAGAAATGTAAAGCAGCTTGTTTTACCAGTCTATATTCTCTTGAATGACCAAACGAAAGGCAATCACACCAGGTATATATATAAAATATATGTATTTATTTCTAAACACACCCTACTAGTCTCTTTATGAGGCTAGAAGTCTAAATGCATACGTTACACTTCAAACATAACAGTAGAATAGCACAAATACACGTCAGGCCCTAGGGGCGAGCCAAACCATATACTAAAATAGTGGTATAAGAACCATGACTTAACTAGACACAGGGCCTAGAGCCTGTAGAATCGCTGGGACCCCAAGGAACCACCCAAGGTAGTGACACAGGGGACCCACGGGGGCCGTGTGCATGGTGAGAACACAGCCGAGAGCTCCTGTTAGCTTCTATGGGGAAAGTCGTGGTTAGATTTTTAAAGATTAGGGACACTTAGAAATGAGTCAGGACCAAACCCTTTGGGACTTAGGAAGTTCTAGGGTCAAGACCCACGGGAGCACTGGAGTACTCGAGTTACCTCACCCAGGGCAGCCGGGTGCATAGGTGTCAAATGGTCTTGGGTCGGGTAATCGATTTCAATGGGAGCTGGCAAAGAAGTGCTGCTGCCGGGAAGATGCAAAGTGTCCGAAGAGATCCAAGCCTGGATTGAAATTGAGAAGAACCTGAAAGCAGAGGGGACAGAGTCTAAGTCACTAGCCAGTGACCAGGAGGACGATAGGCGAATGCCCACCGATGTCGGGTGATTTCAGTTTAAGAAGGTGAAGCTTGACTCTTCAGCCACGTGGACCAGGAGGCGTCAAGGACAACCAGGAGCTGGATTCGAACTGTCCCACAAAGGATGTCGAGTGCTGCAGCGTCAGTGCCCGGATTGGACACAACAAGCCTTGGCAACAGCAACCCACGCAGAAAGAAGTAAGATGCTTCAGTGCAGACCAGCAAGGTCCAAGGGACTCACCACTTGGTAGGGAATCATGGCACGTCGGGAGCAACCAGGGAAGCCCAAGTAAATTCAAAGTTGCCTTCACAGGGACCCACCAGTCGACGGACCAGGGATCGCGAAGGGACCTCAAGAGGAAACACAAAATGGCAGCCCACGGGTCACTCGGGGTGACTAGGCCAACAATCTTTGGTGGATTCTCTGCTCGATGTGGGGGTTATAAGTAACCCAAGGACGACTTTAAGAGATGTCTAGAAGTCAATGCACTTGCAAAAGTGCAAGGTGACTTGGAGTTCTGGTTCCACGCTACTCACAAGGGCTGTGGGTCTCAGCATTGCTGGGGACTCAGGTCGGCCTCTGAGATGTCTGGAAATCCTCTTCATGGGCTGCAAATACTTCAGAATCCGGCAGGAGCTTCGGAGATGCAGACTGGCAAAATGCTTGGTTGGTGCCTACCAAGCAGGGAAGTCACTCCTTGACCCCAAGGGAGATTTCTTCAGTCCTCTAGTCTTGAGTAAAGCATTGAAGTTCCAGGATTCAGCTTCAGAGTTTCATCCAGGGATATCTAAAGTCCTGTTGCCACAGGTTCCTTACTTATACCGAAGGAAGGGGTTGGACAAGCTTTGGGGACCCACCTATGGGAGTGTTTGGAAAGAGGGGTGGCAACACCCATTTCCTTTGTCCAGTGTCATGCCAGAGCAGGGGCTGGAAGCCCCTGGACCGGTTTGAGCTGTACTATGCACAGGGACACCAAATGTGCCCCCAGTGCAGGACTTTAAAGCACTCAGAGAGTGCTCCCACCCAGCCCCAATACACATAAGCCTGTCTGGCAGGTGGTTACACCTCCCTGTGACAGGAAACCTATTGTCCAGGCCTCCCCTGCTGGAGTTTCGGACAGCAGCAGGAGGCCAGACCCGTGTGTGTGGCTGCAGCATCCATTTTGTGCTGCCAGGGCTCTGTTAAGTTTCTACCAGGTATACCAGTACTGTCATGTCTCTCCCTCTAGAAGGGTGGGATAATATTCTAACATCAGGAATTGATGTGGGGGTATGATTCCAAGGTGTTTGACACAAAACACAACATGTTTCCGTGCAGCCAGTCTAAAGTTAGCATTAACAGTTTTAGATATAATGCACTTAAGAGTATATTGTCAGGCTGCACTACTGACAACCCCAGAGGAGAGATTCTGAAGGCTGCAGAGGGGCTCAGCTCATGCCTGGACCTCAGAATCCAATCTGTGATGTACCTAGTGTATATGGAATCAATTTAGAGAGGAAGCAGCCTGGCTGGGGCCCTGAGTAGCAGGGTCCCAGCCAGCCAAAAAGTTGGGGTAACCATGTGAAGCAGATCCTACTCTCCTACAATTCTCTTGCCTCTTTCTGCACCTCTGTTGCCTCTTTCTTTACCTCAATTGATTCTTTCTCTACCCCTCTGTCTCTTTCTGTACCCCTCTTACTGCACCTCTTTCCCTTATTTCTGCACTTCTCTTGCCTCTTTGTACATTTCAGTTGCTTCTTTCTGCAATTCTCTTGCTTCTGTCTGCACCCCTCTTGCCTCTTACTACACTTCTCTTGCTTTTTTCTGCACCTCTCTGGCTTCTTTCTGCACCCCTCTTGCCTCTTTCTGCACCTCTCTCTGCATCTCTCTTGCCTCTTTCTACACCTCTCTTGCCTCTTTCAGCAGTTCTCTTGCCTCCTTCTGCACGTCTGTTGCTTCTTTCAGCACTTCTCTTGCCTCTTTCTGCACTTCTCTTGCCTGTTTGTGCACACCTCTGTTGCCTCTTTCTGCAACTCACATGTTTCTTTCTGTACCCCTCTTGCCTCTTCCTGCAACCCTCTTCTAGCTTTCTGTACCCATCTTGCCTCTTTCTTTTTGCACATCTTTCGCATCTTTCTACAACTCTCTTCTGCCCCTTTCAAAGCTCTCTTGCCTCTTTCTGCAGCACTGTTGCTCCTTTCTACACTTTGTTTGTTTTATTCTGCACCTCTCTGGCTTCTTTCTGCACCCCTCTTGCTTTTTTCTGCACTCCTCTTCCCTCTCTCTGCACTTCTCTTGCCCCTTTCTGCACCTCTCATGACTCTTTCTGCAATTTTCTTGCTTCTTTCTGCACACCTCTTGACTATTTCTGCTTCTCTGTCGGTTCTTTCTGCACCCTTCTTGCCTCTTTCTGCACCTCTCTTTCCTCTCTCTGCAGTTTCTTGCCTTTTTCTGCACCTCTGTTCCTTCTTTCTGCACTTCTCTTGCTTCTTTCAGCACTTCTCTTTCTTCTTTCTGCACTTCTCTTTCTTCTTTCTGCATAACACTCATCTCTTTCTGCTCCTCTGTTGGTTCTTTCTGCACCCATCCCGCCTCTTTCTGTACTTCTCCCGCTTCTCTCTGTACCTCTCTTGCTTCTTTCTGCACAATCTTGCTTTTTTTTGCACCCCTCTTCCCTCTTTATGTACCTCTTTTGCCTCTTTCTGTACCTCTGTACCTTATTTCTGCATTTCTCTTGCCTCTTTGTACATTTTTGTTGCTTCTTTCTGCACTACTCATGCCTCTTTCTACATCTTGGACGCAACCTCCTTAGAAAGGAGAAGGTGTGCCTTTCGGCATCTGGTAGTGGAATGGCTGGAGAGGTAGGAAGGGTGGTCCAATGATTAAGCCTAAAAAGCAGGTCTTGGAAAAATGCACAAGCCATTCATAAATCTTCTTACATCTCTCACGGAGGATTGGCTCCTAAGAAATGGTGTTGGGTGAGAGAGTTGAAAGACAGGAAGTTTGGCTTTAAGAAGTGCAATGGAAAGGTCTCTGGATAAATAAGGCGATTATCAGAACCTTGCTATATTGCTCTCACGCCACAATAAAGGGCGGTTACGGATGGAGTAGCGTGAAAGGCAAATCTGATGCTAATGAGGACAAAAAAAGTGAAAAAATAAATAAATCTTGCCCCTTTTTGCACCCCTCTTTCCGCACCTCTTTTACTTCTTTCTGCACCTCTGTTCCTTGATTCTGCATTTCTCTTGCCTCTTTGTACATTTTAGTTGCTTCTTTTTGCACTTCTCGTGCCTCTTTCTGTACCACTCTTCCCTCTTTCTGTACCTCTCTTGCCTCTTTCTGTAGTTCTCTTGCCTCTTTCTTCACCTCACTTGCTCTACCCCTTTGTCTCTTTCTGTACCCCTCTTCCCTCTTCCCTCTTTCTGCATCTCTTTTCCTTATTTCTTTAGTTCTCTTGCCTCATTCTGCACCTCTGTTGCTTCTTTCTGCACTTTTTTGTACATTTCAGTTGCTTCTTTCTGCACTTCTCTTGTCTCTTTGTGCATTTCAGTTGCTTCTTTCTGCACTTCTCCCGTCTCTTTCTGCACCTCTCTTCCCTCTTTCTTTAGTTCTCTTGCCTCTTTCTGCACCACTGTTGCTTCTTTTTGTACTTTTCTTGCCTCTTTATGCACACCTCTTGACTCATGTCGCTCTTTCTGCACCACTCCTGCCTCTTTCGGCACCGCTCTTGCCTTTTCCTGCACCTGTGTTCCCTCTTTTTGCTCCTCTCTTTCTGCATTTCTGTTTATTCTTTCTGCACTTATCTTGCTTCTTTCACTTCTCTTGCTTCTTTCTGCACACCTCTTGACTATTTCTGACCCTCTGCTGGTTCTTTCTGCACCCCTCCTGCCTCTTACTGCACTTCTCTTGCTTCTTTCTGCACACCTCTTGACTATTTCTGACTCTCTGCTGGTTCTTTCTGCACCCCTCCTGCCTCTTACTGCACTTCTCTTGATTTTTTCTGCACCTCTCTGGCTTCTTTCTGCACCCCTCTTGCTTCTTTCTGCACCTCTTTTCCCACTCTCTGAACTTCTCTTGCCTCTTTCTACACCTCTCTTGCCTCTTTCTGCACACCACTTGGCTTTTTCTGCTCATATGTTGGTTCTTTCTGCACCCCTCCTGCCTCTTTCTGTACTTCTCTTGCTTCTTTCTGTACCTCTCTTGCTTCTTTCTGCACAATCTTGCCTCTTTTTGTAGCCCTCTTCCCTCTTTCTGGACCTCTTGTGCGTCTTTCTACACCTCTGCTCGTTATTTCTGCACATCTCTTGCCTCTTTGTACATTTCAGTTGCTTCTTTCTGCACTTCTTGTGCCTCTTTCAGCAGCACTCTTCCCTCTTTCTGAAACGTTCTTGCCTATTTCTGCAGTTCTCTTGCCTCTTGCTGTACCTCTCTTGCCTCTTTCTTCACCTCACTTGCTTCTTTCTTTACCCCTTTGTCTCTTTCTTTACCCCTCTTCCCTCTTTTTTGCACCTCTTTTCCTTATTTCTGTACTTCTCTTGCCTCTTTAAACATTTCAGTTGCTTCTTTCTGTACTTTTCTCGCCTCTTTATGCACCACTCTTCCCTCTTTCTTTAGTTCTCAAGCCCCTTTCTGCAACTCTGTTGCTTCTTTCTGCACATTTCTTGCCTCTTTCTGCACACCTCTTGACTCATTCTGCTCCTCTGTTGGTTCTTTCTGCACCACTACTGCCTGTTTCTGCACCCCTCTTCCATCTTTCTGCACCTGTGTTCCCTCTTTTTGCACCTCTCTTGACTGTCTCTGCACCTCTCTTGACACTTTCCGAACTTTTCTTTCCTCTTTCTGCATTTCTGTTCCTTCTTTCTACACTTTTCTTGCCTCTATCTATATTTCTGTTGCCTCTTTCTGCACTTCTCTTGCCTCATTCTGCACTCCTCTTGACTCTTTCTGCTCCTCTGTTGGTTCTTACTGCACCCCTCCTGCCTCTTTCTGTACTTCTCTTGTTTTTTTCTGTCCCTCTCTGTAGGAAGGTGGAATCTGACTGCATGATTGCCCCCACTTTTTTCCTGGTGTGTTGATGGTTTTTGATTTATTTTGGCTGGGAACCTGCTATTCAGGTCCCAATCCTATCTGCTTTCTCTCTAAAATGGATTCCATGTACATTAGGTACATCACAGATTGGATCCTGAGGTACACTTGTCAGTCCCTAGTCTATGGTACACTATGCACCCAGGGCATAGGTACCCCAGAGGCATACCAGAGGCTGAAGCATGTATTATGCCACCCCTGAAAAGCCACCCAAAATGACACCTCAGGTCTACTACTGCAGCCAGGGTAAGGTGGTGCATGCACCCCTTACTGTGATATAGGTTACCTATATCACTACATATATACACACATATAAACCAATAAGACACTCCTATGGCAGGCCTTATCAATCCTGAAGGCAGAGTGCTTGGTTCTTATGTGAGAGGGTGCCCCTGCATGAGCAGAGCCCCTCTGCAGCATTCGGAGACCCTTCTCTGATGCTGTTTGTAGTGCAGCCTGACCATATACTCTTAAGTGCATTATAAATGCTAACTTTGGGATGGCTGCACGGAAACATGTTCTGTTTGGTGACAAACTCTTTGGAATCCTATCCTCCACCAGTTCTGGCAGCGTGGGTGGAATTCCACCCTTCTAGAGGGAGAGACATGTACCCACTGGTATACCCGGTAGAAACTTAATAGAGCCCTGGCATCACAAAATGGATGCTGCAGCAAGAGACACGGGTCTGGCCTCCTGCTGCTGACTGAAACTCTGGCAGGGGAGGCCTGGACAATAGGTTTCTGTAGGAGAGTAGGATCTGCCTCTTATGTTGGCCCCACTTTTTTTCTGATGTTTACACTGGTTTCTGGCTATAGTCTGGCTGGGACCCTGCTAATCAGGGCCCCAGCCTCTCTGTTCTCTCTAAACAACATGGAGTGCATATTAGGTGCACTAGTGATTGGATACTGTGGTGCCTTACGAGTCCCTAATATATGGTATCTTAGGTACCAAGGGCATAGTTACTTCACAGGCCTACCAGGGGCTGAAGCATGTATTATGCCACCACGGGAAGCAGACTAAATCTGACACCACAGGCCGGCTACTGCAGCCTGGGTGAGGTAGTGTTAGCACTCCTCACTGAGATATAGGTTCACTATATCTCTCCCTGCACACACATTTAAACTTATCAGTCACCCCTAAGGCAGGCCCTATCAATCCTGAGGGCAGGGTGCATGGTTTCCATGTGAGGGGGTGCCTCTGCCTGAACAGGGCCCCTCTGCAGCTCTCAGAGTCCATTCTCTCGGGCTGTTTGTGAATGCGGTCAAACCATATACTCTTAAGTGCATTATAACCTCGCGGTAAATGCTAACTTTGGAATGGCTGCATCAAAACATGTTGTGTTTGGTATCAAACGCTTTGGAATCATACCCCCACAACAGTAACTGGTGTGAGAGTATGATCCCACCCTTCTAGAGGGATAGACATGTACCTACTGTGGAAACACGGTAGAATCTCGAAGAGCCCTGGCATCACAAAATGGATGCCACCAGTCACAGACACTGGTCTGCACTCCTGCTGATGACCGAAACTCGCAGTGGAGGAGGCCCAACAATAGGCATCCTGTCACAGGGAGGTGTGACCACCTCCCAGACAGGGTTTAGTGTATTGGGTTTGGGTGGGTGCACTCCTAGAGTGCTTTGAAGTCCTGCACTCGGGGAGCAGTAGGCTCCTCTATGCATACACCAGTATAAACCGTCTCAGGGGGTACCTGCCCCTGCTCTGGTGTGAAACTGGACAAAGGGAAGTGGGTGTAGCCACCCACTCCCCTGACCCTCCCATAGGTGGGGTCATAGAGCTAGTCCCTCTCTTCCTTTCAGTAAAAGTTAGAGAACCCTTGCCATTGCAAACTAGATACCCCTGGATGATGCTCTGAAGTAGAATCCTGGACCTTCGACGTTCCACTACCTCTGGAAGTCTGAAGAATCTCCCTTGGAGTCAAGGAGTGACTCCCCTGCTTGGCATGCAGCAAATCTTGCAATAAACGGTAGCAAACTTTCCCGCTCCTGCCGGAGTCCGAAGTCCCTGCAGCCCAGGAACAGGATTTCCTGACTTCACCAAGGCCATCGTGAGGCCCCAACAACGCTGAGGCAAGTGGACCCCACGAGTGACGAGGAACCGCAATACCTGGGTACCTTGCACTATTTTCGAGTGCAGCCCCTTCACGATTTTCTACGAGCCTGTGCTTTGGGCCAAGTGTGGACCAAGTCTCCAGCAGGAATCCCTCCTAAGATCAGAGGCCTACCCCATCCCGAGTGACCGTGGGCCCCTGTTGAGTGAATCCTCCTGAGGCATCTTCACAATCCCTTGCCAGTTTGCTTGTGGGTCCCCAGAAGACTTTTATTCAATTCCAAAGGGCTCCCCTGGTTGCCCCAGACCTGCCCTGACTTACCGTCGCTGGGTGAGTCCCTCAGACCTTGCTGGTCTGCACCGCTGACTTTTTATCCTTTACACACGACTTGCTGTTACCAAGGCTTGTTGGCTCCAATCTGGTCACCGACACCGCAGTAAGCTGCAGACTTCTTGGGACACACTGAATCCAGCTCCTGGTTGTCGCCGACACCTCCTGTACCTCGTGGCTGAAGAGTCAAGATACCCGTGGATCACCTGAAATCACCCGACGACTCTGGGCATCCATCTTCCATGCCCCGGGTCACTGCCAAGTGACTTTGAACACTGTCCCCTCTGCTTTCAGGTCTGCCTTATTCTGAATACAGCCTTGGATTCCACCGGACACTTCTCCTGTCTTCACAGGCAGCAAGTCTTCTTTGGCTCCCATTGAAATCGACGCCGCGACCCCTCACCAAAAGACACCTATGCACCCGGCTTCCCTGGGTGAGGTAACTCCAGCACTACGGTGCTCCTGTGGGTGTTGACTCTAGAACTACTTACCCTGTAAGTGACTTGCTTGTAGATTCTCCCGAAGTATCCTAAAACTCTAAATTTCCAATCGCGACTTGCTCCATTGAAGTCAATAAGGATTCGCGGCTGTGTTCTCACACTGCATGCGTCTCCCGTGGGTCCTTTACTTACATGCCTTGAGTGGTTTCGTGAGGCCCCAGCGCTTCTGAAGGCCCTAGGCCTTGTCCCCTCGCAAGTCGTTATCTATAAGTCTCTTTTTTAGTATATGGTCTGGTACAACCCTAGGGCCTCAGCCATACTTGTGCCTAACTTATTGTGAAATGTTGATTTGTGCATATGTCCCTGACTTTTAATCTCATAAAGAGATTAGCAGAGAGTTGTTAGTAATAAATACATATATATTTGATATATATACCTGTGTGGTGTCCTTTCATTTACTGATTCAAGAGATTATAAGGTAAAACAAGCTGCTTTACATTCCTCTAAAGACTTAGCCTGAAGGCTGCTCTCCATAGCTACCACTAGGATAGCTTTCTTTAAAAGGTTGTCTTAAACCTACTACCATAAGAGTCGAATTGTACTGGTGCAAGGTGTCCACTTTTACTAGTGAACAGCATATACCAGGCCAACTTCTCACAGTTTCCTGTCACAGGGAGGTGTAACCACCTCCCAGACAGGCTTATGTTTATTGGGGCTGGGTGGGAGCCCTCTCTGAGTGCTTTGAAGTCCTGCACTGGGGCACATTTGGTGTCCCTGTGCATAGTCCAGCTCAAACCGGTTCAGGGGCTTCCAGCCCCTGCTCTGGTGTGAAACTGGACAAAGGAAATGGGTGTAGCCACCCCTCTTTCCAAACCCTCCCATAGGTGGGTCCCCAGAGCTAGTCCAACCCCTTCCTTAGGTATAAGTAAGGAACCTCTGTAACCAGAACTTTAGATATTCCTGGACGAAACTCTGAAGCTGAATCCTGGAACTTCGACGTTCAACTCAAGACTAGAGGACTGAAGAAACCTCCCTTGGGGTCAAGAAGTGACTCCCCTGCTTGGCAGGCACCAACAAAGCAATTTGCCGGTCTGCATTTCCGAAGCTCCCACCGGACTCCGAAGTATCTGCAGCCCAGAACGAGGATTTCCAGGCTTCTCAGACGCCAACCCGAGTCCCATCAAAGCTGAGACCCGCAGCCCTCGTGAGTAGCATGGAGCCGGAACTCCTGGTCACCATGCACTTTTGAAAGTGCATAGACTTCTCGACGTCTCCTGAAGTCGTGCTTGGGCTGACTTGTAGCCCCCACCTCGAGCACAGAATCCACCAAAGATTGTTGACCTAGTCACCCTGAGTGACCCATGGGCCGCCATTTTGTGTTTCATCTTGAGGTCCCTTCGTGATCTCTGGTCAGTCGACTGGTGGGTCCCTGAGGGGGTAACTTTGAACTTCCTTGGGCTTACCTGGTTGCTCCAGACATGTGGTGAGTCCCACAGACCTTGCTGGTCTGCACCGAAGCATCTTTCTTGTTTCTGCATGGGTTGCTATTGCCAAGGCTTGTTGTGTCCAATCTGGGCACCGATGATGCAGCACTCAACATCCTTTATGGCACAGCTCGAATCCAGCTCCTGGTTGTCCTCAACACCTCCTGCTCCTCATGGCTGAAGAGTCAAGCTTCACCTTCTTCACCTGAAATCACCCAGCTTTGGTGGGCATCTGCCTATCGCGTTCCTGGTCACTGGCTAGTGACCCAGACTCTGTCCCCTCTGCTTTCAGGTTCTTCTCATCTTCGATCCAGGCTTGGATCTCTTTGGACACTTCGCATCTTCCCGGCAGCAGCACTTCTTCGCCAGCTCCCATTGAAATCGACGACGTGACCCAACATCATTTGACACCTATGCACCCGGCTTCCCTGGGTGAGGTAACACATGTACTCCAGTGCTTCCGCGGGTGTGGACCCTAGAACTTCCCAAGTCCCAAAGGGTTTGGTCCTGACTCAATTCTAAGTGTCCCTAATCTTTAAAAATCTAACCACGACTTTCCCCATAGAAGCTAACGGGAGCTTGTGGCTGTGTTCTCACACTGCACACTGCTCTAGGCCTTGTGTCTAGTTAAGTCGTGGTTCTCATATCACTATTTTAGTATATGGTTTGACTCACCCCTAGGGCCTGATGTGTATTTGTGCTTATTACTGTCCTATTTGAAGTGTAACTTCTGTGTTTTGACCTCTAGCCTCATAAAGAGTCTAGGAGGGTGTGTTTACAAATACATACATATATTTTATATATATATCTGGTGTGGTTATCTTTCCTTTAGGCACTATATGAGATTATAGACTGGTAAAACAAGCTGCTTTACATTCCTTCAAGACTTAGCCTGAAGGCTGCTCTCCATATCTACCACTAGGATAGCTTTCAATAAAGGTTGGCTTTAACCTATAACCAATAAGGGGTTGTTTGGACTGGTACAGGGTGCCCACTATAACTAGTGGATAGCATATACCAGGCCAACTTCTCACACTCTCTTCCTTTTTACTGCACCCCTCTTGCCTCTTTCTGTACCCCTCTTGCCTCTCTCTGCACTTCTCTTGCCTCTTTCTATACCTCTCGTAACCCTTTCTGCAGTTCTCTTGCATTTTTCTACACCTCTGTTGCTTCTTTCTGCACTTTCTTGCCTTTTTCTGCACCTCTCTGGCTTCTTTCTGCACCCCTCTTGCCTCTTTCTGCACCCCTCTTCCCGCTCTCTGTACTTCTCTTGCCTCTAGCTACACCTCTCATGCCTCTTTCTGCAATATTCTTGCCTTTTTCTGAACCTCTGTTGCTTCTTTCTGCACTTCTCTCGCCTCTTTCTGCACCACTCTTCCCTCTTTCTTTAGTTTGCATGCCTCTTTCTGCACCTCTGTTGCTTCTTTCTGCACTTGTCTTGCCTCTTTCTGCACACCTCTTGACTCATTCTGCTCCTCTGTTGGTTTTGTCTGTACCACTACTGCCTCTTTCTGCACCCCTCATCCTTCATTCTGCACCTCTCTTGCCTTTTTCTGCACCTGTGTTCCCTCTTTTTGCACCTCTCTTGACACTTTCTGCACTTTTCTTGCCTCTTTCTGCATTTCTGTTGCTTCTTTCTGCACTTCTCTTGCCTCTTTCTGCACCACTCTTCCCTCTTTCTTTAGTTCGCATGCCTCTTTCTGCACCTCTGTTGCTTCTTTCTGTACTTGTCTTGCCTCTTTCTGCACCCCTCTTGACTCTTTCTGCTCCTCTGTTTGTTCTTACTGCACCCCCTCCTGCCTCTTTCTGCACTTCTCTTGCTTTTTTCTGTCCCTCTCTTCCTTCTTTCTGCACGCCTCTTGCCTCTTTCTGTACCCCTCTTCCCTCTCTCTGCACTTCTCTTGCCTCTTTCTATACATCTCTTGCCCCTTTCTGCAGTTCTCTTGCATTTTTCTTCACACCTCTGTTGCTTCTTTCTGCGGTTTTCTTGATTTTTTCTGCACACCTCGACTATTTGTTCTCCTCTGTTGGTTCTTTCTGCACCCATCCTGTCTCTTTCTCCACTTCTCTTGCTTCTTTCTGCTCCTCTGTTCCTTATTTCTGCACTTCTCTTGCCCCTTTGTACATTTCAGTTGCTACTTTCTGCACTTCTTGTGCCTCTTTCTGCACCTCTCTTCCCTCTTTCTGTACCTCACTTGCCTCTTTCTGCAGTTCTCTTGCTTCTTTCTGCAACTCTGTTGCCCCTTTCTTCATCTCAATTGCATCTTTCTGTACCTGTTTGTCTCATTCTGTATCCCTCTTCCCTCTTTCTGCACCTCTTTTGCCTCTTTCTGCACCACTGTTCCTTATTTCAGCACTTCTCTTGCCTCTTTGTACATTTCAGTTGCTTCTTTCTGCATTTCTTTTGCCACTTTGGACATTTCAGTTGCTTCTTTCTACACTTTTCTTGCCTCTTTCTGCTCCTCTCTTCCCACTTTCTACACCTCTCTTGCTTCTTTCTGCACTTCTCTTGCCTCTTTCTGCAGTTCTCTTGCCTCTTTCTGCACCTCACCTGCCTCTTTCAGCAGTTCTCCTGCCTCTTTCTGCACTTCTCTTGCTTCTTTCCGTCCCTCTCTTGCTTCTTTCTGCACCCCTATTGCCTCTTTATGTACCCCTCTACCCTCTCTCTCTACTTCTCTTGTCTCTTTCTGCACCTCTTGCCTCTTTCTGTAGTTCGTTTGTCTTTTTCGGCACCTCTTTTGCTTTTTTCTGTGCTTCTCTTGCCTCTTTCTGCACATCTCTTGACTCTTTCTGCTCCTTTGTCAGTTCTTTTGGCACCCTTCCTGCCTATTTTGGCACTTCTTCTACTTCTTTCGGTATCTCTCATGCTTCTTTCTGCAACCCTTTTCCCTCTTTCTGAACCCCTCTTCCCTCTTTCTGAACTTTTCTTGCCTCTTTCTGCACCTCTCTTGCCTCTTTCTGTACTTTTCTTGCCTCTTTCTGCATACCTCTTGACTCTTTCTGCTCCTCTGTAGGTTCTTTCTGCACCCCTTCTGCCTCTTTCTGCACTTCTCTTGCTTCTTTCTGTACCTCTCTTGGTTCTTTCTGCACCCCTCTTCCCTCTTTCTGCACTTGTTTTCCTGTACTTCTTTTGCCTTTTTCTACACCTCTCTTGCCTCTTTCTGCAGTTCTCTTGCCTCTTTCTGACATTTTCTTGCCTCTTTCTGCACCACTGTTGCTTCTTTCGGTACTTCTCTTGCCTATTTCTGCACATCTCTTGACTCTTTCTGCTCCTCTGTTGCTTCTTTCTGCACCCCTTTTGCCTCTTTCTGCCCTTCTCTTGCTTAATGTTGTACCTCTGTTGCTTCTTTCTGCACCCCTCTTGCCTCTTTCAGCATCCATCTTCCCACTTTCTGTACTTCTCTTGCCACTTTCTGGACCTCTCTTGCCTCTTTCTGCAGTTCTCTTACCTCTTTCTTCAGTTCTCTTGCCTCCTGCACATCTTTTGCTTTTTTCTGTACCTCACTTGTTTCTTTCTGCAACCCTCTTGACTCTTTCATCACTTCTCGAGCTTCTTTCTACACAGCTGTTGCTTCTTTCAGCAGCACATCTGTTGCCTCTTTCTGTACTTTCCTTGCCTGTTTTTGTACCTCTCTTGCCTCTTTCTCTAAATCGGTTGCCTTTTTTTGTACCTGACTTGCTTCTTTCTGCACTCCTCTTGCCTCTTTCTGTACCCCTCTTGCCTTTTTCTGCACTATCTTACCTCTTTCTCCCATTCTCTAGCCTCTCTCTGCACCTCTGTTGCTTCTTTCTGAACTTCTCCTGCCTGTTTCTGCACACCTCTTGACTCTTTCTGTCCCTCGGTTGGTTCTTTCTGCACCCCTCCTGCCTCCTTCTGGACCCCTTTTGCCTCTTTCTACACTCCTCTTCTGTATTTTCTGCACTTATCTTGCCTATTTCTGCATATCTCTTGCCTCTTTCTGCAGTTTTATTGGCTCTTTCTACACCTCTGTTGCTTCTTTCTGTACTTCTCTTGCCTATTTCTGCACCTCTCTTGCCTCTTTCTGCACCCCTCTTGATTCGTTCTGTACTCTCGCCTCTTTCTGCACACCTGTTCCCTCTTTCCTTACCTCTCTTGACTCTTTCTGCTATTCTCTTGCCTTTCTGCACCTCTGTTGCCTCTTTCTGCACCTCACTTGCTTCTTTCTGCACACCTCTTCCCTCTTTCTGCATCTCTCTTGCCTCCTTCTTTACCGCTGTTGCCTCTTTCTGTACCTCACTTGCTTCTTTCTGCACCCCTCTTGCCTCTTTCTGCACCCCTCTTACCTATTTCTGGACCCCACTTGCCTCTTTTTTCACTACTCTTGCCTCTTTCTGCACCTCTGTTGCTTATTCCTGATCTTCCTTTGTTTCTTTCTGTACCTCTCTTGCTTCTTTCTGCACCTCTCTTCCCTCTTTCTGCAACTCTCTTGCCTCTTTATGCAACTCTCTTGCCTCTTTATGCACCTCTCTTGCCATTTTCTGCTCCCCTGTTCCCTTTTTTTGCTCATCTCTTGCCTGTTTCTGCACCTCCATAGCCTCTTTATGAACTTCTCTTGCCTCTTTCTGCACCTCTTTTGTTTCTTTCTGTACTTCTGTTTCTTATTTCTGCACCTCTCTTGCCTCTTTCTGCACCCCCTTATCCCGCTTTATGCACCTGTCTTGCCTCTTTCTTCACTTCTTTTACCTCTTTCCGGACTTCTGTTGCTTTTTTCTGGACTTCTCTTACCTCTTACTGCAACCCTCTTGCCCCTTTCTGTACCTCTGTTGCATCTTTCAGCACTTCTCTGGTCTCTTTCTGCATCTCTCTTGACTCTTTCATCACTTCTTGAGCTTCTTTCTACACAGCTGTTGCTTCTTTCAGCAGCACATCTGTTGCCTGTTTCTGTACTTTCCTTGCCTGTTTTTGCACCTCTCTTGCCTCTTTCTCTAAATCGGTTGCCTTTTTTTGTACCTCACTTGCTTCTTTCTGCACCCCTCTTGCCTCTTTCTGAACCCCTCTTGCCTCTTTCTGTACCCCTCTTGCCTTTTTCTGCACTAGCTTACCTCTTTCTCCCATTCTCTGGCCTCTCTCTGCACCTCTGTTGCTTCTTTCTGAACTTCTCCTGCCTGTTTCTGCACACCTCTTGACTCTTTCTGCCCCTCTGTTGGTTCTTTCTGCACCCCTCCTGCCTCCTTCTGGACCAATCTTGCCTCTTTCTGTACCTCTTTTGCTTCTTTCTGCACTTCTGTTTCTTATTTCTGCACCTCTCTTGCCTCTTTTTGCACCACTTATCCATCTTTATGCATCTCTCTTGCCTCTTTCTGCACTTCTCATCTCTTACTGCAACCCTCTTGCCTCTTTCTGCATCTCTGTTGTGTCTTTCAGCTCCTCTGGTTTCTTTCTGCACCCCTCTTGCCTTTTTCTCAAGCCCACTTCCATATTTCTTCACATCTTCTGCCTGCTTTTGCACCTCTCTTGACCACTTCTGTACCTCTCTCGCCTCTTTCTCCACCTCTCTTGCCTCTTTCTGCACCCTCTTGCTTTGTTCTGTACCTCTCTCACCTCTTTCTGCAACCTGTTCCCTCTTTCTTCACCTCTCTTGCCTCGTTCTGCTATTCTCTCGCCTTCCTGCACCTCTGTTGCCTCTTTCTGCACTCACTTGCTTCTTTCTGCACCTTTCTTCCCTCTTTCTGTACCTCTCTTGCCTCTTTTGGTACCTCTCATGCCTCTTTCTGTACCTCCCTTGCTTCTTTCTGCACCCCTCTTGCCTCTTTCTGGACCCCACTTGCCTCTTTCTTCACTTCTCTTGCCTCTTTCTGCACCTCTGTTGCTTATATCTGTACTTCTGTTTCTTTTTCATGCACCTCTCTTGCCTCTTTCTGCACCCCTTTGTGAGAAGTTGGCCTGATATGCTGTCCACTAGTTATAGTGGGCACCCTGTATCAGTTCAAACAACCCCTTATTGGTTATAGGTTAACAACACCTTCTTCACCTGAAATCACCCGACATCGGTGGGCATCTGCCTATCGCCTTCCTGGTCACTGGCTAGTGACCCAGACTCTGTCCCCTCTGCTTTCAGGTTCTTCTCATCTTCGATCCAGGCTTGGATCTCTTTGGTCACTTCGCATCTTCCCGGCAGCAGCACTTCTTTGCCAGCTCCCATTGAAATCGACGACGTGACCCGACATCATTTGACACCTATGCACCCGGCTTCCCTGGGTGAGGTAACACATGTACTCCAGTGCTTCCGCGGGTGTGGACCCTAGAACTTCCCAAGTCCCAAAGGGTTTGGTCCTGACTCAATTCTAAGTGTCCCTAATCTTTAAAAATCTAACTGCGACTTTCCCCATAGAAGCTAACGGGAGCTTGTGGCTGTGTTCTCACACTGCACACTGCTCTAGGCCTTGTGTCTAGTTAAGTCGTGGTTCTCATATCACTATTTTAGTATATGGTTTGACTCACCCCTAGGGCCTGATGTGTATTTGTGCTTATTACTGTCCTATTTGAAGTGTAACTTCTGTGTTTTTACCTCTAGCCTCATAAAGAGTCTAGGAGGGTGTGTTTAGAAATACATACATATATTTTATATATATATACCTGGTGTGGTTATCTTTCATTTAGGCACTATATGAGATTATAGACTGGTAAAACAAGCTGCTTTACATTCCTTCAAGACTTAGCCTGAAGGCTGCTCTCCATATCTACCACTGGGATAGCTTTCAATAAAGGTTGGCTTTAACCTATAACCAATAAGGGGTTGTTTGGACTGGTACAGGGTGCCCACTATAACTAGTGGATAGCATATACCAGGCCAACTTCTCACACTCTCTTCCTTTTTACTGCACCCCTCTTGCCTCTTTCTGTACCCCTCTTGCCTCTCTCTGCACTTCTCTTGCCTCTTTCTATACCTCTCATAACCCTTTCTGCAGTTCTCTTGCATTTTTCTACACCTCTGTTGCTTCTTTCTGCACTTTCTTGCCTTTTTCTGTACCTCTCTGGCTACTTTCTGCAGCCCTCTTGCCTCTTTCTGCACCCCTCTTCCCGCTCTCTGTACTTCTCTTGCCTCTAGCTACACCTCTCATGCCTCTTTCTGCAATATTCTTGCCTTTTTCTGAACCTCTGTTGCTTCTTTCTGCACTTCTCTCGCCTCTTTCTGCACCACTCTTCCCTCTTTCTTTAGTTCGCATGCCTCTTTCTGCACCTCTGTTGCTTCTTTCTGCACTTGTCTTGCCTCTTTCTGCACACCTCTTGACTCATTCTGCTCCTCTGTTGGTTTTGTCTGTACCACTACTGCCTCTTTCTGCACCCCTCATCCTTCATTCTGCACCTCTCTTGCCTTTTTCTGCACATGTGTTCCCTCTTTTTGCACCTCTCTTGACACTTTCTGCACTTTTCTTGCCTCTTTCTGCATTTCTGTTGCTTCTTTCTGCACCACTCTTCCCTCTTTCTTTAGTTCGCATGCCTCTTTCTGCACCTCTGTTGCTTCTTTCTGTACTTGTCTTGCCTCTTTCTGCACCCCTCTTGACTCTTTCTGCTCCTCTGTTGGTTCTTACTGCACCCCCTCCTGCCTCTTTCTGCACTTCTCTTGCTTTTTTCTGTCCCTCTCTTCCTTCTTTCTGCACGCCTCTTGCCTCTTTCTGTACCCCTCTTCCCTCTCTCTGCACTTCTCTTGCCTCTTTCTATACATCTCTTGCCCCTTTCTGCAGTTCTCTTGCATTTGTTTTTACACCTCTGTTGCTTCTTTCTGCGGTTTTCTTGCTTTTTTCTGCACACCTCGGCTATTTGTTCTCCTCTGTTGGTTCTTTCTGCACCCATCCTGTCTCTTTCTCCACTTCTCTTGCTTCTTTCTGCTCCTCTGTTCCTTATTTCTGCACTTCTCTTGCCCCTTTGTACATTTCAGTTGCTACTTTCTGCACTTCTTGTGCCTCTTTCTGCACCTCTCTTCCCTCTTTCTGTACCTCACTTGCCTCTTTCTGCAGTTCTCTTCTTTCTGCAACTCTGTTGCCCCTTTCTTCATCTCAATTGCATCTTTCTGTACCTGTTTGTCTCATTCTGTATCCCTCTTCCCTCTTTCTGCACCTCTTTTGCCTCTTTCTGCACCACTGTTCCTTATTTCAGCACTTCTCTTGCCTCTTTGTACATTTCAGTTGCTTCTTTCTGCATTTCTCTTGCCGCTTTGGACATTTCAGTTGCTTCTTTCTACACTTTTCTTGCCTCTTTCTGCTCCTCTGTTCCCACTTTCTACACCTCTCTTGCTTCTTTCTGCACTTCTCTTGCCTCTTTCTGCAGTTCTCTTGCCTCTTTCTGCACCTCACCTGCCTCTTTCAGCAGTTCTCCTGCCTCTTTCTGCACTTCTCTTGCTTCTTTCCGTCCCTCTCTTGCTTCTTTCTGCACCCCTCTTGCCTCTTTATGTACCCCTCTACCCTCTACCCTCTCTCTCTACTTCTCTTGTCTCTTTCTGCACCTCTTGCCTCTTTCTGTAGTTCGTTTGCCTTTTTCGGCACCTCTTTTGCTTTTTTCTGGGCTTCTCTTGCCTCTTTCTGCACATCTCTTGACTCTTTCTGCTCCTCTGTCAGTTCTTTTGGCACCCTTCCTGCCTATTTTGGCACTTCTTCTACTTCTTTTGGTATCTCTCATGCTTCTTTCTGCAACCCTTTTTCCTCTTTCTGAACCCCTCTTCCCTCTTTCTGAACTTTTCTTGCCTCTTTCTGCACCTCTCTTGCCTCTTTCTGTACTTTTCTTGCCTCTTTCTGCATACCTCTTGACTCTTTCTGCTCCTCTGTAGGTTCTTTCTGCACCCCTTCTGCCTCTTTCTGCACTTCTCTTGCTTCTTTCTGTACCTCTCTTGGTTCTTTCTGCACCCCTCTTCCCTCTTTCTGCACTTGTTTTCCTGTACTTCTTTTGCCTCTTTCTACACCTCTCTTGCCTCTTTCTGCAGTTCTCTTGCCTCTTTCTGACATTTTCTTGCCTCTTTCTGCACCACTGTTGCTTCTTTCGGTACTTCTCTTGCCTATTTCTGCACATCTCTTGACTCTTTCTGCTCCTCTGTTGCTTCTTTCTGCACCCCTTTTGCCTCTTTCTGCCCTTCTCTTGCTTAATGTTGTACCTCTGTTGCTTCTTTCTGCACCCCTCTTGCCTCTTTCAGCATCCATCTTCCCACTTTCTGTACTTCTCTTGCCACTTTCTGGACCTCTCTTGCCTCTTTCTGCAGTTCTCTTACCTCTTTCTTCAGTTCTCTTGCCTCCTGCACATCTTTTGATTTTTTCTGTACCTCACTTGTTTCTTTCTGCAACCCTCTTGACTCTTTCATCACTTCTCGAGCTTCTTTCTACACAGAAGTTGGTCTGATATGCTGTCCACTAGTTATAGTGGGCACCCTGTATCAGTTCAAACAACCCCTTATTGGTTATAGGTTAACAACAACCTTTATTGAAAGCTATCCTAGTGGTAGCTATGGAGAGTAGCCTTCAGGCTAAGTCTTGAAGGAATGTAAAGCAGCTTGTTTTACCAGTCTATAATCTCTTGAGTCACAAAATGAAAGATATCCATACCAGGTATATATATAAAAGATATGTATTTATTACTAAATACACCCTCCTAGTCTCTTTAGGGGGTTGGACTTACTCTGGGGACCCACCTATGGGAGGGTTTGGAAAGAGGGGTGGCTACACCCATTTCCTTTATCCAGTTTCGCGCCAGAACAGGGGCTGGAAGCCCCTGAACCGGTTTTAGCTGGACTATGCACAGGGACATCAAATGTGCCCAGAGTGCAGGACTTCAAAGCACTCAGAGAGGGCTCCCACCCAGCCCCAATACACATAAGCATGTCTGGGAGGTGGTTACACCTCCCTGTGACAGGAAACCTATTGTCCAGGCCTCCCGTGCCGGAGTTTTGGTCAGCAGCAGGAGGCCAGACCCGTGTCTGTGGCTGCAGCATCCATTTGTGATGCCAGGGCTCTATTAAGTTTCCACCGTGTATACCAGTGCTGTCATGTATCTCCCTCTAGAAGGGTGGGATCATACTCCCACACCAGTTACTGGTGTGGGGGTATGATTCCAAGGTGATTGACACCAAACATGACATGTTTCCGTGCAGCCAGTCTAAAGTTAGCATTTACCGTTTGGTTGTAATGCACTTAAGAGTATATGGTCAGGCTGCACTACAAACAGCATCAGAAAAGGGTCTTCGAACGCTGCAGAGGGGCTCTGATCATGCAGGGGCACCCTCCCACATAAGAACCAAGCACTCTGCCTTCAGGATTGATAAGGCCTGCCATAGGAGCGACTTACAGGTTTATATGTGTGTATATATGGTGAGATATAGTGAACCTATATCTCTGTAAGGGGTGCATTCACCACCTTACCCAGGCGGCATGTGGTGTCATTTTGGGTGGCTTTCCAGGGGTGGCATAATACATGCTTCAGCCCCTGGAAGACCTTTGGAGTACCTATGCCCTGGGTACATAGTATACCATATACTAGGGGCTTATAAGGGCACCTCAGATCCAATCTGAACTGTATCTAAAGTACATGGAATCATTTTAGAGAGGAAGCAGCTAGGCTGGCGCCCTGATTAGCAGGGTCCCAGCCAGACTAAAGTCGAAAAACAGTGAACCACCAGCAAAAAGTTGGGGTATACATGTGAAGTAGATCCTACTCTCCTACACACACACCCAAACGCAGGGACATTAAACTAACCTTGACCAGTTGAGTCTTAATGTTCTAAGTGGAAATATCTGGAGAGTCCATCTGCATTGGCATGGTTACTCCAAGGTCTATGTTCCACTGTATAGTCCATCCCCTGTAGGGAAATGGACCACCTGAGCAATTTGGGATTTTCACCATTCATCTGTTTTAGCCATAAGAGGGGCTTATGGTCTGTCTGAACAATGAAGTGAGTACTAAATAAGGCTTTTCTTGTCTCCCTTGGGCGCTTCCTGTACTGCTGTGACGACATCTCTCCCCCGTTGCACGCTGTTCCCGTGGCCGGGCATAGCTCCGGCCTCTCCTGCCAGCAACGAGGGACCAGCCGGGCTTGGCTCCGCCGGCCCTGTAAATACTTCAATACCCAGGGACCCTTGGGCCACGACGTGGACTGAACACGCACCAGGAGGCGCTTAAGGGTCCACCCAGTGCAGAGCCCCTTGCTTTCCTTGTCTCCCTTGGGCGCTTACCTGTACTGCTGTGACGACATCTCTCCCCCGTTGCACGCTGTTCCCGCGGCCGGGCATAGCTCCGCCTCTCCTGCCAGCAACGAGGGACCAGCCGGGCTTGGCTCCGCCGGCCCTGTCAATACTTCAATACCCAGGGACCCTTGGGCTACGACGCGAGCTGAACGCGCGCCAGGAGGCGCTTAAAGGTCCGCCCAGTCCCTCGCCCCGCACGGGATGCGCCGGGAGAAGCCCGGTACAAGGGCGGGGCCATCTGCGGCCGTACGAGGCCGGAAGAGGCCAGGCCGGGCCAGTCCCTTGATATTTTTCAGTAGGGTGGAGCACATAAAACCAATACAAGTGAGTTTCACCGAACTCATATACTTGATAAGTTGTTTAGTGATTTTATTGCTCCAACAATAGTGTGACTACAGTGTGGTGGCATATTTCTCTGTGTTATAGTAATAGTTTGACTTTATCTTTCGCTGCTATATGGCCAAATCCATTGTTAATTCCAAAGGGGGGACTGGGAGCTTGGACGCTTATCTTAAACGGGCAGAAACAGCTGTGGCCAAGGAGATAGAACTTGTAGAGAGGAGGCTATCCCTTGATCCATCTGGTCACAATCTGATTCATATATTAACAATAGACTCAACGGGAAGTATTCAGCCTCCCACTGAACCTTTACAAAGTCCAATTATACTACCCAATGATGCTCTAACATCGGTGTCACACACAATAAACATTTCTTGCCCATCTGTTCCTAGCCCCACACCTTCCCCTCCTAACACACGTACTAGGCAGGCACGGGTTGAGCACAACACTAGAGTTAAAGATCTGCAGGGGAAGCGGAAGGCAAACAGTGCTGCAAAGGGTAGTAAGCCAAATGCTAAACAAGCCAGGAAAAAGAATTCTACACTTGTCCTGGGTTGTCAAATAGAAAGTCAAATGACTCAGGTTAACCACCTCAAGATTTATGAAGGAGGTAACATAACATCTGTATCAGATAACCCTATGGAGGGTAACAAACTGTCGGAATTCTTGGGGAATCTGGAGGAGCGCCTTAAGGCACTTATTAATCCCATGATGGAAAAACTTGATTCAATTGACTATAGACTAAAAGCCCTAGAAAGACATGTATTAAACCAACAGGGACCCATGATTGGGATTAAACCGATAGAAGTATGTCCTGCTAGTGCCCTTACACATATACCAACAACCACTAGTCTGGCTGCTGGTGTGTATGAATCTAGAGAACCCGCAGCCGCCCAGACGACACAATTACCTAACATCTTAACTACGGCCAGTGGTGATAAGCATGGATGTGGAGGCCTTAAGGGTAGTTTACACCGCACAGACCATATTCCCCAAAAAGAAACAAAACTCCATCTTCCTCCTGAGTCGTGCCCATATTCCATTATTTTGGCTAACGTCCCTAAAACATTGGATGGTAAAGAGGAACATTGGTCTACTCTCAAATATAAAGCACTCCATTATTTGAACACCAGAACAGTGTTAGGTGAACATCTTTTTAACAATATTAAGATGGTAAGAAGGGTGGACTGGGTGGGCGAGACTAAGAAGGGTATGGAGGGAGATTGTGTTGTTGTGAATTTTGCCTACCCCCAATTGGTAGACAATATCCTGAGACAGGCAGGATCACTGAGGATACATCAAGATCGTATCAATATATTGCCATTGGGGTACTTCTATCCACCCTGTACAACTGCCGCCACAAGAAGGAGAGATCACGCTCCTCGGTTGACCCTTATGTTAGATTTACACCAGCAATAGATTTGAGTACATCAGATATCAACGATTGACTCGTACATGGACTAGATCAGGACTCACGAGATACTAATATGGCTAACCTCTCCAGAGCGATTCTCGCTTCTGGAAAGGGTCCACATGGAAAAATTCCCCCAGTATCAATAGACATAGCCCAGACAAGTGGACTAATTAACATCAAGATGTCGAATCACATGGCACTCACAACTGGGATGACAGTACTGTCTTCTCATCATTAGTCTCCTGGAATGTGGCAGGGCTCAGAAACAAAGTAGTGTCATCAGATTGGTCAAAGTTTCTTGATAGCAAGGACATTATATTATTTCAGGAAACTTGGTCGAATGTTTTAGATTATAGACCAGGTTACCTTAGTTTTTACGTTCCTGCCACTCCTAGCCTCCATGGAAGAGCTAAGGGGGGACTTTTAACATGGGTCAAACAAGATAGTAGGTATAACTTAATTCAATTGGACTCAAAAAGTAATGATATATTACTAATTCAAGCTCAGTGTCCTGGAATAAAGGATCTTTTTGTCTTTAACGTTTATGCCAGAGGGTTGCCGGGGGGCAAGTCCCTAAATACTGTGGAGGAACTAGATGTATTCCTCGACATATATTGCAAAAAAGGTAATATCATAGTAGCTGGTGATTTTAACTGCTGCTTTGAACCTCTAGACATTAATGATATTGATCTCACCTCAGAAGAAGATTGTACATGGAATATTCCCCAGCTGATACTTCTGCCCATTAAAAAATGGACTGAGGCTGCACTTCAGTTAAAGGTTCTTTGTGTCGGACATGGGCTACGTGCAATAAATGGCAGATCAGTTTCTGACAAACATGGGGCTTTCACGTTTAATAACGGATTACGAAAAAGCAGCATTGATTATATACTTACTAATAAAGAATATTGGCCCAGTCTCAAGGATATGGTAGTAGTGGAAAGGGTCGAAAATGATCACGACCCCTTACTTCTATCATTCAAACTATTCAAGTCCAATTGCCTAGAGGTTCTTCCTGTGAAGGTTGATATTGTCCAATCAAATGATACAAGGCGTATCAAATGGGCAAATTGTTTAAGGAATGAGGGACAGATTTTAACTATCAGGAATTTAACCATCATGGCGACAAATGCCCTACAAAATTGTAGCACTCAAGAGGAGGTCATGGCAAATGTAAATATAATCCACACCATTTTTTTTAATCAACTTAGGTTTTTTTTTACGAAACAGACTCATGCTAAATCCTATAGGCCATCTAGAAAGGAGGATCAATGGTATGGGAAATCATGTAGGACTGCATACCGGTCCCTGTCGGAGGCAGTAAAAACAAAAGACAGAGATCGTGTCAAGAGTGCCTGTGTAGCTTATAAAAAAGCCCAGTATGATGCTAAACGTGCCTCGGACCAAGATTATTGGAGGGACCTTCATTCTGCGCGATCAATGTGTACCTTCTGGGATATGGTTAAGTGGGGTAGGGGGATAAAAAGGGAAGAACCAATTAACTATGTCCCACCTAACCTCTGGGTTTCGCATTTTGCGTCCCAGTTTCCATCTATCGAAGTTGCTGAGGGGACAAGTAAAGATTTTATCTCCCCTATTAAGGATATAATTCCCCTAAAGTTTGAGTTAATCGAGGTGCGAAAGGCACTGAATTCCATCCCCAGAGGCAGAGCACCAGGCCTGGACTCGGTTCCAGCTGATTTGTTTATGCATGATAAGGATCTCTGGGCACTTTACATTCAATGTCTAGCCAATGGCATTGCAAATGGCTCACCCATACCAAATACCTGGAAGGGCACACTGATCATTCCGGTCTATAAAAAGGGAGAGCGCTCAGATCCGGGATATTATAGGCCTATAAGCTTGATAGACTGCATTCAGAAGGTGGTCGCAAGGCTTGTCCTACAGAGAATCCAAGGGTGGATTGAGGAGGAGGAAGTGCTGTCACCACTTCAGGCAGGCTTTCGCAGTCATACAAGTACCATAGATCAAGTTTTTAGGTTTTTGTTAATATATTGGAGGGTTGTTCTGTTGGGGGAGGGTATGCTATTTGCGGCTTTTGTTGATCTTAAATCAGCTTTTGATTTGGTTCCTCGAGCTAAAATGTGGGCAGTTTTTAAAGATCAAGGTATGCCAACAGACATCCTATCCTTTTAAATGAAACTTCATGAGGATAACTTTGCTCAAGTTAGATGGAACCAATCAGGCAGTGTCACAGATACATTTCCAATTGCCAGGGGAGTGCGCCAGGGGTGCGTGCTAGCCCCGACCCTTTTCTCTTTATACATCAACAGAGTGATCAACTATTTTAAGCAAACCCCTACCGACGCCCCAAAGTTGGATGGTAAGTTGATTCCTCTGTTGATGTTTGCAGATGATACCTTATTGATCTCAAACACTCAACAGGGCCTACAAAAAGCTATTGATGTGTTTGAGGTTTTCTGCAAAGATCATGGGCTTATTGTAAATGTAAGCAAGACAAAGTTTATGGTTTTACATAAGTCCAAATATGTACGAGGGAATGTGCAAATGAATGGGGTCAAACTAGAGCAGACTAAGGTCTTCTCATACTTGGGTATAATCCTTGCATCTAAGTTAGAATGTAAACCGCACACTACCCAGCTGATTATAAAGCATGCTCAGCTAACTGGTGCATTAATTAAAGCGCTCCATTCCTCACATACCAGGCCTATGATACCAGCACTAAAAATATACGACGTAAAGATAGGATCGGCAATTCTTTATGGGGCAGAATTGTGGGGTTTTAGTAACCTCACCCCGATGACTAGGGCCCAAAATAAGTTTTTACGCATAATCACTGGCCTCCCTGTATCTACTCCGTTGATTCCCCTCTTTTACGACCTAGGTGTCCAACGTCTAGAGGACACTGCCCTATATAGACCAGTGGCTTACTGGAGGCGACTCTGGGTTACCCCAGAACTCTCACAGTATGCTCGGGCTTTTCTGGACGTTAGAGGAGCTGATAAGGCGCAAAAGATTTCATGGATGCGGGAGGTCAAGGTACTTTATTCTGCTATGGGCCTAGCCAGTTTATGGGAAGATCCAACAGCAAATATTTTTCCCTCTAGAAAAATTTTAAAAGATTTATACTGGTGTGTGGTTTCAGCAAAAAGATTTGGTTCATGCATTGGCCCGTCATTAACTGCGGATTTTATGGAACTCAAAGACAGACCCCTGTTTGAAAGTTATTGGGACTGTATTACAGTTGTGGAGGACAGAAAGATATACCACCAATTCAGGGTGGGCACACTTCCCATTAATTCCTTTGTTGCCAAATGGAAAGAAGGCCTTAACCCTGGTTGTCCCTTCTGTCCAACACAACGGGAAAGTATTGCGCACATTTTATTTATTTGTCCGGAGTACAAAATTCCCAGGCGGGTTTGGCTCAAACCTATTTGTCTTCAACTGGGCTTCCAGACAGGTGTTGTGGCCTTGCGGTGTCACAAAACTAATACTTCTCAACCTGTGATTATTGCTGTTGCAAAATTTCTCCATTGGATATGGGCAATCCGTGCACATAAATTACGTCTTATATGAATATCTCAATCATTTTTTGTAAAAACGCTTTTTATATCATAAAGTTTTTAAATATTTTATATGACTTTTAACAATGAAATGTGTATCTATAACTGTAGTTGCTATGCACGTTACACTTTATATTCTATGATGGAATCAAATTCCCTTTTTTTAAAAAATTGTTATATATTTTAATGTTGTCTTTTATGATTGAAAATCGAAATAAAGACTTGAAATTGAAATTGAGTACCAAATAAGTATGGTCTCAACTTCTTCAGAGCCCAAACCACAGCAAAGGCCTCCCTCTCAATGGCTGACCAACGTTTCTCTCTGGGGGTCAACCTTCTGCTTATGAAAGCCACTGGTTGATCCTGACCTTCATCATTCAACTGTGACAGTACAGCCCCTACCCCCAACTCAGATGCATCTGTTTGGACAATGAACTTTTTGCAATAATCAGGACTTTGCAGAATGGGAGCAGTGCACATGGCCTGTTTCAGGTCATCAAATGCCTTTTGACAGCTAGCTGTCCACTGAAACTTTTTGGGCATTTTCTTAGAGATTAAGTCATTCAGGGGTGTCACTATTGATCCATACCCCTTGACAAATCTTCTATAGGCCTAAGAAGGCTCTCACCCGAGTCTGGGTAGTTGGAGCAATCCAGTCCATTATGGTCTGGATTTTGCTCTTCAATGGTTGAACCTGGCCTCCACCTACACGGTGGCCCAGGTACACAACCTGACTCTGCCCTATCTGGCACTTAGTAGGCTTGATAGTTAGGCCTGCTTTTTGCAGGGCCTTCAAAACATTCCTCAGGTGGACCAGGTGATCCTCCCAGGTGGAGCTAAAGACAGCAATATCATCTAGATATGCTGCACTATAGTTTTTCAGGCCTGTAAGGACTTGATTCACCAGCCTTTTGAAAGTGGCAGGTGCATTCTTCAAACCAAAGGGCATTACCACAAATTGATAGTGCTCACTAGGGGTAGAAAATGCTGTCTTTGGCTTTGCGTCATCAGTTAGCCTAATCTGCCAGTAGCCAGCTGTCAGGTCAAACGTACTTAGAAACTTGGCTGAGGCCAAAGTATCTATTAGCTCATCTGCCCTGGGGATGGGATGGGCATCAGTCCTAGTGACTGCATTGAGACTCCTGTAGTCTACACGAAACCTAATTTCTTTCTTGCCATCTCTGGTGTGAGGTTTAGGTACCAGGACTACTGGACTAGCCCAAGGGCTAACTGAGTGTTCAATCACTCCCAAATCCAACATCTTTTGGACTTCTGTCCTTATACAGTCACTGACATGGTCAGGTAGCCTGTAGATCTTATTCTTCACAGGCAGACTGTCCCTAGTGTCCACTTCATGAGTGCACCAGGTGGTCTGACTTGGAGTCAGAGAGAACATATATCTCAACTGGCTGAGAAGTTTTCTGCAGTCAGTTTCCTGTTGGGCAGCGAGGCTGCCTGCCATGGCTACACCATCAACTGACCCATCATCAGGGTTCTGAGAAAGCAGGTCAGGGAGTGGGTCACTCTCTTCCTCCTGTCCATCATCAGTAGCCATGAGCAAGCCCATGTCTGCCCTGTCAACATATGGATTTAGTCTGTTGACATGAAGTACCCTGTGGGGACTCCTAGGTGTTCCAAGGTCTACCAAGTAGGTGACCTCCCCTTTCTGCTCAACAATTGTATGGGGGCCACTCCATTTGTCCTGGAGGTCTGCTGGGGCCACATGATCCAACACCCACACTTTCTGTCCTGGCTGGTAGACAGTGAGTACAGCCTTTTGGTCATGCCAGTCTTTTTGTAATTCCTGGCTAGCCTCAAGGTTTTTGGTTGCCTTTTTCATATACTCAGCCATCCTGGAGCGGAGACTAAGTACATAGTCCACTATGTCATGTTTGGGGGGCTTGAGAGGTAACTCCCATCCTTCCTTAACCAGATACAATGGACCCCTGACAGGGTGACCAAACAAAAGTTCAAAAGGTCTGTAACCAACCCTCTTTTCAGGCACCTCCCTGTATGCAAATAAAAGGCAGGCCAAGAGTATGTACCATCTTCGCCTAAGCTTTTCTGGGAGTCCTTTAATCATGCCATTTAATGTTTTGTTGAACCTCTCAACTAGGCCTGGGCTAAATTTCCGTTCTGCTCGCGGAAATTGCGATACTTTGACATTTTCGCGTTCCGCGGAGAGCGCGAAAAGGTCAAAATTTCCGCATTCCGCAGCTTAGCGATAATTTGTTTCTTGCTCGCGCTGTAAAATAATACATTCTCGCGCGTGATCGCCTTACCTGAATCCCCGTGTTTGACGACAAGTTTACCCGATCCGGTCGCGTTCTCCACGAGATGTTGGATTGTTGGTAGCCCTTTGCGCTGTCTCGCGACAGTTCGCGCCCGCAGTAAGGTCATTGGTCGCATGATCACGTCTTTCTTCTCGCGATCATGCACAGCGAGAAGAGTGAAAACAAGATGGCCGCGCCCACGAGCAACCGCATGGGTAAGTTGGCGAGCCGCGACCACGCAGAAAATACCGCGAACGGGCGGGAAAAAAACTTCTGCATCTTTGCGATATTTCCGCGTGTTTGCGGAGATTTTTAACATTTTCGTGATAATTTGCGAAAGTCACTTTCGCAAATTCCGCCCACCCCTACTTTCAACTAAACCACTGCATTGTGAGTGATAGGGTGTGGTGAACTTGTAGTTCACTCCACATTCCTTCCACATAGCAGTCAAGTAACTAGACATGAAGTTTGTACCCCTGTCAGATACTACCTCCTTAGGAAAGCCTACTCTTGAGAATACACACAAGAGAGCTCTTGCCACCACAGGTGCTGTAGTGGTCCTTAGGGGAATTGCTTCTGGGTACCTGGTGGCATGGTCCACCACCACCAGTATAAACCTGTGCTCAGATTCTGTCTGAGGATCCATGGGACCAACAATGTCAATCCCAACCCTCTCAAAGAGAACCCCCGCCACAGGTAGTGGTATCAGGGGGACCTTTGTGGTTCCACCTGCCTTGCACTGGCTTGGCAGGTCACACAGGAGCGACAAAACTCCTTAGTGTCTTCAGACATGTGTGGCCAGTGAAAGTGAGGGTCAATTGTGTCCCAAGTCTTGTTCTGGTTCAGGTGTCCTGCTAGGGGAATATCATGGGCTAGTGTCAATAGGAAGACCCTAAACTTCAGAGGTATAACCAACCTCCTGGATGCACCAGGCTTGGGGTCTCTACACTCTGAATAAAGGAGTCCTTCATCCCAATAAACTTTATGGGTGCCACTAGCATTCCTAGCAGCCTCATCAGCAGCTTGCTTTCTGAGGGGTTTAATAGAGGGGCAGGTTTTCTGCTCCTGGCTCAGATCAGACCTGGAAGGGCCCCCTGTCCCCAAGAACTCAACCTGGTCAGGTTCAAGCTCCTCTGGGAGAGTTCCTTCTTCAGGCTCAAGATCATCTCCCCGAGGAGACTGATCAGCATTCTGAGTCAGGTGGGAGGCACTGCCTTAACCCTACTGCTCCTCCTCTTGGGAGGCACCTGGTCCATTATTCCAGAATCCAGGGCCTGTCCAGATTTAGTCATTTTGGCCTGTGACCTAATCATAGCAAAAACATGAGCAGGGATCCCTAACATTTCTGCATGTGTCCTGAGCTCCACTTCAGCCCAAGCTGAAGTCTCTAGATCGTTGCCAAGCAAGCACTGTACTGGTAGGTCTGCACTTACCACAACCTTCTTAAGGCCAGTTACCCCTCCCCAGGAGAAGTTACCAACTCCTACGAGAATGATCTGTTCTGAAATTGCTAGCATTGGTCACTTGGTACATTTCACCAAGTATAATCTGCCCAGGATCCACAAGATCTTTTGTCACCATTGTGACACTTGCTCCTGTGTCCCTGAATGCCAAAGCCTCTATTCCATTTATTAAAGGATGTTGTCTGTATTTGCACAGATTACTGGGACTCACAAAGGGGGACATATCCATGCCCCCATCACAGACTAACACAGCCTGATTTGGAACTCTGACTTGGCCAGAGTCCATCTCAGAACCCAGGGTCAACCCTACTGTAGGAGAGTAGGATCTGCACTTATGTTGCCCACACTTTTTTTCTGATGTTAACACTGGTTTCTGGCTATAGTCTGGCTGGGTCCCTGCTAATCAGGGCCCCAGTCTCTCTGTTCTCTCTAAACAACTTGGAGTGCATACTAGATGCACTAGTGATTGGATACTGTGGTACCTTATGAACCCCTAGTATATGGTACCCTAGGTACCAAGGGCATAGGTCCTTCACAGGCCTACCAGGGGCTGAAGCATGTATTATGCCACCACGGGAAGCAGACCAAATCTGACACCACAGGCCTGCTACTGCAGCCTGGGTGAGGTAGTGTTAGCACTCCTCACTGAGGTATAGGTTCCTATATCTCACCATACACACACACATATAAACCTATCAATCCTGAGGGCAGGGTGCATGGTTTACAATGTGAGGGGGTGCCTCTGCCTGAGCAGGGCCCCTCTGCAGCTGGCAGAGTCTATTCTCTGTGGCTGTTTGTGGATGCGGTAAAACCATATACTCTTAAGTGCATTAGAACCTACCGGTAAATGCTAACTTTGGAATGACTGCATCAAAACATGTCGTGTTTGGTGTCAAACAACTTGGAATCATACCCCCACACCAGTAACTGGTGTGGGAGTATGATCCCACCCTTCTAGAGGGGACGACATGTACCTACTGTGGAAACACGGTAGAAATCTGAAAGAGCCCTGGCATCACAAAATGGATCCCACCAGCACAGACACTGGGCTGCCCTCCTGCTGCTGACTGAAATTCGCAGTGGAGGAGGCCCAACAATAGGCATCTGGTCACAGGGAGGTGTCACCACCTTCCAGACAGGATTTAGTGCATTGGGGCTGGGAGGGTGCACTCCTAGAGTGCTTTGAAGTCCTGCACTGGGGGAGCAGTAGGCTCCTCTGTGCATATGCCAGCTCAAACCGGTCAGGGGCTACCTTCCCCTGCTCTGGCATGAAACTGGACAAAGGGAAGTGGGTGTAACCACCCACTCCCCTGACCCTGCCAGAGGAGTGGTCATAAAGCTAGTCCCACCCTTCCTTTTAGAATAAGTTAGGGAAACCTTGCCACTGTAAATCAGATATCCCTGAACAACGCTTTACAAGAAGAATCCTGGCCCTTCGACATTCCACTACCTTTGGAAGACAGAAGAATCTCCCTTGGAGTCAAGGAGTGACTCCCCTGCTTGGCAGGCACCAATATCTTGAATCAACGGTCGCAAACTTTCCCGCTCCCACCAGAGTCCGAAGTCCCTGCAGCCCCAGAAATGGATTTCCTGACTTCTCAACGGCCATTGTGAGTCCCCAGCAGAGCTGAGGCAAGTGGACCCCACGAGTGACGAGGAACAGCAATACCTGGGTACCGTGCACTATTGTCGAGTGCAACCCCTTCACGACATTCTACAAACTTGTGCTTTTGTGGCCCAAGCCTCCAGCAGGTTGTGCACTGAAAATCAGAGGCCTATCCCGTCCCCAGTGACTGTGGGCTCCTGTAAAGCATTTCCTCATGAGGCGTCTTTGCAATCCCTTGCCCGTTGGCTTGTGGGTCCCCTGAAGACTTTATCAAACCAAAGGGCTCCCCTGGTTGCTCCAGGCCTGCCCTCACTCACCCTTGCTGGGTGAGTCCCTCAGACCTTGCTGGTCTGCACCATTGTCTTTATTCACTTTGCATGAGACTTGCTGTTGCCAAGGCTTGTTGGCTCCAATCCGGTTGCCAAAACCTCAGTCAGCTGCAGAAGTTGTGGGACACTCCCAATCCAGCTGCTGGTCATCGTCGATCTCTCCTGGACCTCGTGAGCAAAGAGTCAAAACACCCTTGATCACCTTAAATTACCCAACATCCGTGGGCATCCATCTTCCTGGCCCCGGATCACTGGCAAGTGACTGTGAACACTGTCCCTTCTGCTTTCAGGTCTTTTTCATCTTGAATCCAGCCTTGGATTCCACCGGACATTTCTTCAGTCTTCACAAGCAGCAAATCTTCTTTGGCTTCCATAGAAAACAGCGACGCCAAAAGACACCTATGCACCCGGCTTCCCTGGGTGAGGTAACTCGTGCACTCCAGTGCCCTAGCGTGTGTTGGCCCTCAAATTACTTACCTTGTAAGTGGCTTGCCTGTAGACTTCCTCGAACTACCCTAAAACTTTAAAAATCCAACCGTGACTTGCTCCATTGAAATCAATAGGGAACCCACGGCTGTGTTCTCACACTGCACGCGTCTCCCGTGGGTCTTTTACTTACCTGCCTTGGGTGGATTAGTGAAGCCCCAGTGATTCTACAGGCCCTAGGCCTTGTCCCCTTGCAAGTCAACTTTCCCAAACCTCTTTTTTAGTATATGATCTGGTACGCCCCTAGGGCCCCAGCCATATTTGTGCTTAACTTATTGTGAAACGTTGATATTTGAATGTGTTCCTGACTTCTAATCTCATAAAGAGATTAGTAGAGTTTGTCTAGAAATAAATACATATATATTTGATCTATATACCTGTGTGGTGTCCTTTCATTTGGTAATTCAAGAGATTAGAAGGTAAAACAAGCTGCTTTACATTCCTCTGAGACTTAGCCTGAAGGCTGTTCTCCACAGCTACCACTAGGATAGCTTTCTTTAAAAGGTTGTCTTAAACCTATCTACCATAAGAGTCGAATTGGACTGGTGCAAGGTGGCCACTATAACTAGTGACCAGCATATGCCAGGCCAACTTCTCACACCTACTGAAGAACCAGAACCTTTTGGGCCTGGCGGCGCAGGGTACGCCTTAATCTCCTGGGTTCTCCTGCTCAGCTACACAGAGACACGGGACACTCTGTTAGGCGTTAGAAGATTGAATTTATTAGCTGCAGCTAGTGCAGTTATCCCAGAAGTACACAAGGTAGGTTCTCAGGAGACTGCCACTTCACTCCGTGGCGCACAATCTTATATACTACATAGGTGACATATACATTAACCAAATACACACCCAGAACATATAAGAAAGAGCCAATAAGGAAAGTTGGAAAACAGGACAGAACCAATAGAAAAGGTATGAGTGTCAGATGACTCGAAGAAACCTCTCCTCCAACTGTGTTTGTCACCCCTCCCTCAAACTAATTTATTAACAGATCCGCAACTAACTTGCAGGTGGCGAGATACGTTTGTGTGTGTTGGAGGACAGTTGTGAAACGAGAGAATGCTAGCAGAGGACAGTGAAGGCCAGACGATAAGATAAAATCAGAAGAGAATAGTGTGAACCAATAGATAGTTGAGACGGGTATTAGAAAAACCAGACAGGGATTAGTGTACTCGGCCAGTCCTAACACCAGCTTTGCAAATAGAGGCAGAAGGCTTATTTTGACACGCAGCTGCAGGAAAAGCAGAATAGACTTTGTTCGCCGTGCTGCCTGAGTGAAGGCAACACAAAATGGCGGCGGAGCACAAAATGGCGGGTCGATTCAATCATGATCGAAAATCGAATTTTCTCAGACACTCCTTTTGCCAGAACTCAGGCAAGATAGACTCATGTTAATCTGAGTCAATGTCGATGGCCATGAGGTCATCAAGCTGTTGCTGTAACATCATTCTTATGTTCTCGGCTCTTTGTGATTTGGGTTTAGGGATGCACATAGTAGCACAAAGGTCGCAGATGGCAGGACCACAGTGCATACAAAGGCAACAAGAGAATATAATGGTCAAAACTATTCCAAGGAATGTCAACGCTTTCCAACCCCATTTGGACAGTAGTCCCCAAAACCACTCCGTACATGACCAATCTCCTTCGTCCTGATGAATTGACTCAGAGATTATATGCAACTTAGAGATAGCTTGGTATACTGTCGGAGCCTCATTAGGTATGAAAATACAGCAACTTGACCCGATCAATTTGCATACTCCACCACGATCCGCAAGAACAAAATCTAAGGCAACTAAATTTTGTAAGGTCATAAGACGATCCGCCTGTAGTTCTGCCGTGATATTACTTAAGGCTCCTACAGTGATGTCTATTGTGGTTTCTACGACACGAACCAGTTGCCTTATATTTCCTCTGTTGGCCATTGGACCCCAAAAAGGAAGAAATCCTTTGAGGAAATCTCCTCCCTCTTGTCCTGCTGTGTCTTTTGAATCAATAATCCCTCTGCCATATCTGTTTCGATGATAGTTTGCAGAAGCGGTGTATGTAGGGGGAAGAAGGAAAGCTATATAGCAGGTACCAGAAAAACCAGTTGGCAACCAAGTGTAAGCCCTATTGTGGCAGATAAAATACGTGCCTTGAGATGACACTAGAGGAGGCGAGTTCTGAGAGGTGTAGACGTATGTGTGGGAACAGTTGTTTCTTTGTATGGTGTCAGAAGACCGATCATTTATTTGCAGACAGAAATTTCCCTGATGAGGAATAGTCCAAATTGGTGGAGATTTTCTTTGTTGAATCTTATCATTAAGGCTGGTGATATAATGGGTGACGTTCCATTTTGTATACGCTTTCCTTTCGTCAATGGAAACCTTACTATTTTCCATGATTTTAGCCATAGCTACCATTCCCTTTATCAATGAACTATGACTAAAATCTGGACCACCAATATATGAACTAACGGGTCGTCTGAATTTACTTTGGTAGGCATGGAGAAGATGACAAAATAAGCCCAAGCGGAACCTTCATAAGAAAAAGGAAGAACTAAATACGGGATTCCTTTTTCTGTGGTATGTGGCATAAGTCCACACACCCAACAGTCAGTCGTGTTGACCACTAACTGGTGTTGATGTAATAACTGGACAAAGGAATTGTTATAATATTCAGTTCTTCTAATGAGTTCATGTTGAGGAAGGGTATGAAATAGATGTGGAGAGACCGTAGAAGAAGACGAAGAAGAAGAAGGAGAGACAACTTTTTGCTGCAGAGCATAAATAGTCCAACCTATAAACGCCAGAAGGATACACAATAATATAATAATACATAAGGTTATATTGAAACGACTATACATTAATTTACAGGATTCTTTTTTCATTTCATCCTTTCTCTCTCTTTTGCCTAGTATAGTTTCCATCTTTCTACTGGATGCTCACGGCAATCTTCCTTGATCACTTAATTATGATTATCTGCCGTCCTATGACACTGCAAGTCCTGCAGGCCTATTGCCACTACTCAGGTCACAATTAAGACTCCTACCGTGACCCTGCAACCGGGATAGAATACTACACAGGAGAGAGAAAAATCTTAAGTGTTCTTTGGTCTAGGTCTCAGATTATAATGTTCTTTATCAGGTACGGTTTGGTCTTGGAACAATATTCGTGGATTTGTCGTATCCAAGCGACGATGTAGTGTTATCGCTTCCTGCAGAATGTCGTCGTCCTCTTTTTCAGACAGTGTCCCATTCAGGCGTGCATCGCTAAAAGGTACGAATCGTGGAACTTTTTCATTTTCAGAGTCACCAATACCCCTACGAACCCACTGATCGAAGGGCAAAGGCACTTTCTTACAATGCACGCCGTGAATCCAATTTTTCTTTCCTTCGACTTTGACTGCTGTTCTCGTTGTCAAAAGCACTAAACGAGGCTCCTTCCACCTGGGCTCCAAATTTCTCGTCCTTTGAAAATTCTTTGTACAGACCCAGTCACCTGGTCGGATGGAATGACCTGGGTCGGTGGAAGCCTCCGGTAAAGCACTTTGAACCTGTTGACGGAGAACACGCAATTTAGTTGTAAGTTCATGCAAGTAGTCAATCAACATTGGATATGGCAAGTCTAAGTATTTCCTAGGGCGAGGGACTCCCCATACATTAGCTGGATGCCCAAAGACCACTTCGTAAGGGCTAAGTCCCAAACGAGAGTGTACAGCAGTTCTGGTGGACAGGAGAGCTAGTGGCAAAGCATCGGGCCATTTTCGCTAGTTTTAGTGTACCGTTATAGCATTTTACTAAACCCGCTGACTGTGGATGATTTGCCGCATGAAACTTTTGCTTGATACCAAGTCCCACACAAACCTTTTGCATGACTTGGCCCACAAATTCGCTTCCATTGTCACTCCAGACAATGCGCGGCAAACCAAACCTGGGGAAAAATTATTTCAGTAAAATTTTGGCTGTGGATAAGGCTGTATTGTCTTTTAGAGGGTATGCTTCTATCAGACCTAGAAAAGGCGCATACTACCACTAGAACATATTTGAGATTGTTGCATCGTTCCATGTGTATGTAATCGATCTGCAACACCTCAAATGGATATGTCGGAGGAGCAAAGTGACCCGCTGGAGTTGGGGTTCCCTTTCCCGGATTGTACATTAAACAAACAATACAATGTTTCACTACATTGTCTGCGCAGTTTGGAATTCCTTCGTTTTGCCACACTGGAGCCAAAAGCTTGCATATACCTTTCGCACTTAAGTGGGCTGGACCATGTGCCATAGTAACCACTGGGAGTACATAGGCATCCGGTAACAACCAACGTTGGTGTTCAGATAATTCTACCCAACAACCCATCTCATCTAACATTCCCGTACTTTCTTCCCACCTACTCAATTCCTTCTTTGTAGCCTCTTTCTGAATCGACTTTACACTTTCTACTGTATTCTCATACATTCCTCTCTCTCTAACCCAATTTGCAGGACCCGCCACATACATTCGACTTGTAACGTCTCTCGCTGTCTTTTTCGCTACTTCGTCTGCGAATGCATTTCCTCGGCCAACATCATCGGTAATCTTTTTGTGCGCACTACACTTCACGATTGCTATTTGGGCAGGTAAAGAAAGCGACTCAAGAAGATCAGTCACCAACTGACCATGTTGTATTTTAGTGCCATGTAAAGTGAGGAATCCCCTCTCCTTCCAAAGACGCCCAAAATTGAACGCTACACCGAAGGCGTATTGACTGTCGGTGTACACGTTCACTCTTTTCCCTTTTGACAATACACATGCTCTCGTTAAAGCTATCATTTCTGCTGCTTGAGCTGAGTTGTCTCTGATACGTGCTGTTTCCACAATTGTATGTAAAGTAGTTACACCATAGTCTGAAACTGTATCTCCATTAGACATTTTGAAACAAGAACCATCTACCCATAGAGTTCCATCCGGATTCTCTAGCGGCTTATCTTTGAAGTCAATCCTACCTTTTGTCTCTTCCTCAGTACGGAAGAAACAATCATGTTGTTCCTCAACACCTTTCTCATCTGGAAGGGGCAACAGAGTAGCTGGATTTAGGGTATTACATCATTTGATGTGTACGTGACTAGACAAATGCGTCAGCTCGTATCCAGTTAGACGAGAACTCGTAAGATGCTGCGTTTTCGTTCTGTTTAGTAAAGTATCCACTGCATGTGGTACCATGACAATGAGAGTATTATCCAACACCACTCCAGCAGACTGTCGAATAGAAATTGCTGCTGCTGCTTTCGCTTTGAGACAACTAGGCAATGCTTTAGCTACAGGATCTAACGTAGCTGAAAAATATGCACATGGTCGCTGTTTGTCTCCAAATTGCTGTGTTAAAACTGACAATGCACAACCCTCTCTCTCATGAACATAGAGGGTAAAAGGCTTACTGTAATCAGGAGTACCCAGTACAGGAGCAGAACACAGAGCAGTACGTAAGTCAGTAAAACTCCTTTGACACTCATCAGTCCAAGGAAGGGGCTGAGGCGTATCTTTCAAAGTGAGTGCCAACAAAGGCTTGGCCAACAGAGAGAAGTTAGGGATCCACTGCCTACAGTAAGAAGTAATACCCAGAAAGGCATGTACCTCCCTTTGTGTGGATGGCACAGACATTTGCGTAATCGCCTGAATTCGCTCTGGTGTTAATCGTCGTCCCTACTTTGATAGGAGATGACCCAAATAGGTAACTTCTCGATGGACATATTGTAGTTTGGAATGTGAAACCTTGTGATTCAGATTAAACAAATGGCGTAACAATGCAACAGTCACATTTTTGCAAATATCTTCTGAATCAGCAGCGATCAACAAGTCATCCATGTATTGTATAAGAGCAGCACCAGACGGCAAATGAAAAGTATCAAGATGACATTTTAAAGCTTGGCTGTAAATGGAAGGACTTTCACAATAGCCCTGAGGTGCGCGCTTAAACCGGAAGCTTCGGCCTCCAAGAGAGAAGCCAAAAATGTCCCTACTCTCTTCGGCAATGAGAATACTAAAGAAGGCATTCTTTAGATCGATAACAGAGAACCAAGTCCCAGTGGAAGGTATCATTGTCAACAGAGCAGTGATATCTGGGACGACAGGAAATTGTGGTACAACAATTTTGTTTACCTCCTGAAGATCAATTACGAAACGATATACAGGTGGCTGAGAAGGATCAGTACGTTTAAGAACAGGAAGAATAGGACTATTGCATATGTTTCCTCTTGTTTCTTCAACCACACCCTTCTGAATCAAATCATGAATGATTTCCAAAAGTGCTTTTTCACCTTCAGTGGAAATTCTATACTGCGGAATACGCGGCAATTCAACATTGGGCTTGAGAGTAACAACATAAGGTGGAATTTCAAGACAGCCTACATCGTTCGGACCTGTGGCCCAAAGCGTTGCCGGAAGAGAAAGCAATTCAGGTGGAAACTGATCTTTGGACAAATACATTGGAGAAATCAGTTTTTGTCCCAAAGTAAGATGTACACCAGAAGGAGAACAATATATCGTAGAATGCATTCTTTTCAATAAGTCTAAACCCAACAGATTCTCACCGCAACCATTCATCAAAAGAAGTGGAGCTTCCAAATCATAAGGGCCAATTGAGATAGGCAGAGGGCAAGAAACCGGATTACGAACAGGGGCGCCAGAAAATCCTACAGATACATTGGTTAAGCCAGACAAAGGTGCCCCCGGGAGTTTTGAATGGATGATAGAACTTCTCATCGCACCAGTACCTAAAAGAAACGGCTCTGAAACACCCATTGTAGTGACTTTAACATAAGATCCATTCTGGTCTACTGGAATCGACACAACTCCCTTACTTTGTCCATGGCTGTCCTAGTTAGCATGAAGACTTTCATTCCCGTCTTCAATGTAACAATCCTCATTGTAGTACTGTGTAGACCGAACGTTCAGCTGATCAAAGTAATTCAAGGAATTAGTAGGAGGAGGAGAACGCTGTTCTTGGGTCAACATACCCCGACCTCTACCTCTATCTGCTGACTGGAGGCCAGCACGACCTCGTGAATCAGACAATGCTCCATTGCGCTGTAATAAAACCGGACAACTATTCTTGAAGTGACCTTCCTCTCTACAATAGGCACATTGATTAGGTCCTAACAAAGGTCGCGGAATATATGGCTCAGGCTTTTGATACACCCTCTGAAACTGCGGAGGCTGTTGTAACTGAGGCTGAGCATAGCAAGGAGGATAAGCTTGTTGCAAGAGAACCTTCGTTTTTAATTCTTTCGTCTTTTTCTCTTTCTTTTCTTTTTCTTCTTTATCTCTGTTTTCATAATATTGTGCAGTAGCCAATATCTGGGCAGAAGAAGAAACAGCCCATGAACTTTCTGAATCTTTCAATTTGTGTGACAGATCGGGAAGCAAATTAAATACGAATTTGTCCACAAATAATCGCTGTCCACCCTCTGTAGCCATATCTTGACCACTGTGATCAATAAATGTCTCCTCGAAACGAGTGAAGAAATCAGAGACACTTTCATCTTTCTTTTGTTTGCATGGCGCTAATTTATCCCAATTAACTCTCAATGCAGGCATCATCGTTTTCATTAATGTAATAATCCTACCAGGGAGTTCTGAAAACAAAGCGTCAGGTTTTGCACCACCCACTTGGTCTCTATCTGTGGCAGTTATAACATCCCAATTAGCACCTAATTCTTGTGCGTGATTCTCTTTACGAATCCTAGCCCATATTGTCTGTGGGACTACATTTCCCATCAACATATCGATATCAGCTAGGTTCATGATGCAAGCGTCAACTGTCTGTGATAATTCTTTATAATAACCCGCAGGGTTTTTACGAGGATCCGGTAGAGGCTGTTTAAGGGCCAAAACTTCAGATCTCTTCCAGGGGACATGTACCCATATACGCTGAAACTGAGCGGGAATAGCTGGATTAGCACCTGCTGCTGCAACCTCTTCCTTCCATACTGGAGGAACCTCTCTCATGGGATAATTTTTCAATGTTAGTTTAACCGATGGATCGGAATCAAGGAAAGTCTGAGAGGATAATAAGTTTCTAAAGGAAATAAGTGTCCGTACAGCATTTTCAACTTTGGAACCCACAATAAGTCCTTTATCAAAGTCAGCCTGAACATCTAGCAGGTCCTGTGGAACCGAATTTACATTCACATCCTCCCATTCTTTAATGAGAGTATCGCACATTACTTTACGTGGGTGCATTCCATTGTGAGAAGGTAGGCATAATATCGAGCACACTGTATTGGGGACCCTTTTTGATCCATTTTTGTGCGAGAGATTCCAATCTCTCTCGTTCTTCAGAATCTGGGAACTGACTACGAGATTGTCTTCGAGCAAAAGCCGGACACACATTTAAAGTTTCAAAGAAAGGAGATAGGATACCAGTGACAGTGTCTGTGAGTCGCTTACGCATAGACGGAGAATTGGACATAAGAATAGGAGACAAAGTATTAGGCGAGCTAACGGACAGAGAACCAACAATTGCGGGAGGTGCAGAAGGCAAAGGAAATCGAAGATCAGGAGATGAGGGCAAAGAAGTCAAAGTTAATGGTAAAACTGGCAGAGGCGGAAATACTGGAGGAGGCAAATGCGGAAGAGCTGGAACAGGCGGAGGTACAGCTAGCGGCTGAACAGGTTGTAACAACTGGGGTGTGTTGGCACCTTGTGCATAGGGCGGAGGCAATCTCAATAAGTGAGACATTAGGGGATCTTCTTCTAAATCTCTCTTGTTTTCGGAAGGGGAAACAGGCAACACCGGATAGCATTTATCTATCGCCATACGATGCTGTCTCTCTGAGATTTCTGTCACATTATCAATTTCATCGTCTTTAAATCGTTGGGCAGCCTGTATAATTGTCATACCCTGTGCTTTTCTATCTCGTTTTGTTTGCTTAATTTCTTTCTGTTTGGCTTCCTTACGCCAAAGGCGGAAAGAGTCAAACATTGCCGGCCGGGCTTTTCTTTTGAATAAGACTGCTTCTAAATTGTCTAACACATCAGGATCGAAACTACCATTTTCTGGCCATTTCAGAACGCCATCTTTCTTCATGTATCGGGTCCATGCCTCGTTAAAGGCAATGGGGCCAATACCATGTTTTGAATAGAGCTCATATGTGGGAGTTCCAACCGAAGGAATCGGTCAAGAGTCCTCAAGCCGGGAATCCCTATTACAACCAAAGCAACAAATTCTTCCAAACGTAGTCAGACCAGGCATCTCGTGATTTCACCGGACTGTTCACAAACATCAAGGGGGCAAACTCAGTTTACGCAGCACAAATGCACTTACCCCCGGCTTTGGCTATTGCAATAGTCAAATCTAAGAACCGGAGGAAAACAAAAAAACAAAATTGTGGGCGCGACCCACCAAATACTTAACTACGGATGTCTTCTTACGCCAACAGAGGCCCCGTCTATCGTCTCGCTTTACCATACATCACCAAAGGAAGGGCCAAGGCAGGGCGGCAGTCAGGGCAGCAGTCGTCAGTAGCCGCCAGGAAGGAGTAACTGCGCTGCAAAAGACCTTCGGACCACTTTCGACATACAAGGGTCGCTTAATGTGGCTCGCGAATCCTCCGGAATTTTCTTGCAGGGTTCCTCACGACCTTCGGGCAGAACCGGTACCACTGAAGCCGCCCCACGTTGGGCGCCAGTTGAAGAACCAGAACCTTTTGGGCCTGGCGGCGCAGGGTACGCCTTAATCTCCTGGGTTCTCCTGCTCAGCTACACAGAGACACGGGACACTCTGTTAGGCGTTAGAAGATTGAATTTATTAGCTGCAGCTAGTACAGTTATCCCAGAAGTACACAAGGTAGGTTCTCAGGAGACTGCCACTTCACTCCGTGGCGCACAATCTTATATACTACATAGGTGACATATACATTAACCAAATACACACCCAGAACATATAAGAAAGAGCCAATAGGGAAAGTTGGAAAACAGGACAGAACCAATAGAAAAGGTTTGAAAACAAAGTGTCAGATGACTCGAAGAAACCTCTCCTCCAACTGTGTTTGTCACCCCTCCCTCAAACTAATTTATTAACAAATCCGCAACTAACTTGCAGGTGGTGAGATACGTTTGTGTGTGTTGGAGGACAGTTGTGAAACGAGAGAATGCTAGCAGAGGACAGTGAAGGCCAGACGATAAGATAAAGTCAAAAGAGAATAGTGTGAACCAATAGATAGTTGAGACGGGGATTAGAAAAACCAGACAGGGATTAGTGTACTCGGCCAGTCCTAACACCAGCTTTGCAAATAGAGACAGAAGGCTTATTTTGACACGCAGCTGCAGGAAAAGCAGAATAGACTTTGTTCGCCGTGCTGCCTGAGTGAAGGCAACACAAAATGGCGGGTCAATTCGATCACGATCGAAAATCGAATTTTCTCACTACTACACCCTTATTCTGAACATTACCACCACCAATTGTAGCTGTACTAGGGGGAACAGTTGCCTTAGGAGCAATGGTGGCTGGAGTAGATTCTTTGGACTTGGTGCAATCACTGGTCCAGTGAGTTTTCTGTTTACAAATCTTGCACCATGGTTTCTTTTGGCCTTTTCACTTGTTAGACTGTGAATCCCCACCTGAAGAAGATTTTTGGTGGGCTTGTGAAGACTTCTGGTCTTTACCCTTCTCCCCACCCTTATCAGAGTTTTTAGGATCTTGGGTTCACCACTTTGGTTCTGTACCTTCTGCCTCACCCTGGTTCTGACCCACTTGTCTGCCTTCTTTCCCAATTCTTGGGGAGAGGTCAGATCTGAGTCTACCAGGTACTGGTGCAACAGCTGATTCTGACAACTATTAAGGATCTGCTCCCTCATAATCAAATTGTACAATCCTTGATAGTCATGCACTTTACTGCCAAGTAACCAACCTTCCAGAGCCTTAGTAGAACAATCTACAAAGTCTACCCAGTCCTGAGTCTGTGCCTTTTGGGTATCCCTGAACTTTAACCTGTATTGCTCAGTGGTTAGGCCAAACCCATCAATTAAGGCACTCTTCAGACTGTTGTAATCATCTGACTCCTCTTCTCTAACAATAAGATTGCTGCCCACTGCTCCTGGGGAACCCTTTGTACTTTACAGGCCCTTTCCAGTGCAGTTATCCATTTGTGGATGTCATCCCCACTCTGGTAGTGAGGGACAATTGTATTCAGGTTTCTATGGTCATGAGACCTTTCCCTATCTCTAGGGATGTTGCTGCCCCCATGGGACTCTAGTCCCAACTTATGTCTAGCTCTGTAGAGCTCTAGGGCCTCCTTATCTAGGGCTACCTGCGTTCTTCTAATTTCAAGCTGAGCTTCCTCATACTTAAGCAGTCTCTCCCTTCTCTCCTGAGAGGTTTCCCTCCTATGAGAGGAGATTGAGGTCCCTATAGATGGGTTAGAATGGTTAGACTCCACTGAGGGAGATCTTGACCTTCTTGGCCCACCACCAACTCTCCCAGGAGGGACAAAGAGGGGTCCATGTTGGTCCTCTCCATCACTGTCTAGGGGAATTGGATTTTCCAGGTCATTTTTATCTGCCTGGCCAGCCTCAGAGGTCAGGTCATGGGGAATTTCACCCCTAGGCCTTTCCTCAGGTGCTGTCCCACCCACTCTGCCTAACCCTTCAGATCCTAAAGATCTGCTAAGGTCATCCAGCCTGAGTACCTCTATGAGATTTTGGGTGGTTGGGCTTTTGCCTGTCTTCAATTTCCTAGTTGTACATAATGCTCTCAGTTCCATGAATGGGAGTCTATCATACTGGGAATCTTGAAGCCCATTGGCTTCTGGCAAGGACCTACTGGTTCCCGGCCTTTAAGACATTACTAGTGTGGTGTGGTGTATTGCACTACCTACTCTAGTGTGGCCTACTAAACTCTCTTGAGTTGTAGAAAGGGTGTGCTATCCCTTAACACACAACTCTAAGTTCAGTAGAACTTACTGTATTCTAAAGCTTGTATTATATGTACTTAGGGTACCTTTAGTGGTTTTCAGTTAGTTACTCAATTGAGATTATCTGGTAAAACAATAGCAAGCTGGAATCCCACCGCTGCCACCGATGTGAGAAGTTGGCCTGATATATGCTGTCCACTAGTTATATTGGGCACCTTTTATCAGTCCAAACAACTCCTTATTGGTTATAGGTTAAAGACAACCTTTATTGATAGCTATCCTAGTGGTAGCTATGGAGAGCAGCCTTCAGGCTAAGTCTTGAAGGAATGTAAAGCAGCTTGTTCTACCAGTCTATAATCTCTTGAGTCACTAAATGAAAGATATCCACACCAGGTATATATATAAAATATATGTACTTATTACTAAACACACCCTCCTAGTCTCTTTATGAGACTAGAGGTCAAAACACATAAGTTAAAATAGCACAAATACACATCAGCCCCTAGGGGCGAGCCAAACCATATACTAAAATAGTGGTATAAGAATCACGACTTAAATAGACACAAGGCCTAGAGCCTGTAGAATCGCTGGGACCCCAAGGAACCACCCAAGGTAGTGACACAGGGGACCCACGGGGGCCATATGCAGTGTGTGAACACAGCTGCGAGCTCCCGTTAGCTTCTATGGGGAAAGTCGCGGTTTGATTTTTAAAGATTAGGGACACTTAGAAATGAGTCAGGACCAAACCCTTTTGGACTTAGGAGGTTTTAGGGCTAGAACCCACGGGAGCACCAGAGTACTCATGTTACCTCACCCAGGGAAGCCGGGTGCATAGGTGTCTTTTGGTGTCGGGTCGCATCATCGATTGCAATAGGAGCTGGCGAATAAGTGCTGCTGCCGTGAAGAGACAAAGTGTCCGAAGAGATCCAAGCCTGGATCGAAGATGAGAAGAACCTGAAAGCAGAGGGGACAGAGTCTGGGTCACTTGCCAGTGACCAGGAAGGCGATGCGCAGATACCCACCGATGTCGGGTGATTTCAGGTGAAGGAGATGAAGCTTGACACTTCAGCCACGAGGACCAGGAGCTGGGTTCAAGCTTTCCCATGAAGGATGTTGAGTGCTGCAGCGTTGGTGCCCGGATTGGACACAACAAGCCTTGGCAACAGCAACCCACGCAGAAACAAGAAAGATGCTTTGGTGCAGACCAGCAAGGTCTGTGGGACTCACCACTTGGTTGGGAGTCAGGGCACATCTTGAGCAATCAGGAAAGCCCTAGGAAATGCAAAGTTACCCCCTCAGGGACCCACCAGTCAACGGACCAGGGATCGCGAAGGGACGTCAAGACAAAACACAAAATGGCGGCCCATGGGGCACTCAGAAAGGCCAGGCCAACAATCTTCAGTGGATTCAGTGCTCGAGGTAGGAGCTACAAGTCAGCCCAAGCATGACTTCAAGAGACATCGAGAAGTCAATGCACTTGCAGAAATGCATAGTGTCCAGGAGTTCCAGTTCCACACTACTCACGAGGGCTGCCGGTCTCAGCTTTGCTGGAGACTTGGGTAGGCCTCTGAGATGTCTGGAAATCCTCTTCCTGGGCTGCAAATACTTCAGAGTCCGGAGGGAGCTTCGATGATGCAGACTGGCAAATTGCTTTGTTGGTGCCTGCCAAGCAGGGAAGTCACTCCTTGACCCCAAGGGAGATTTCTTCAGTCCTCTGATCTTGAGCAGAGCATCAAATGTCCAGGACTCAGCTTCAGAGTTTCGTCCAGAGTAATCTAAAGTCCTAAGGACAGGGGTCCGATACTTATACTAAGGTAGGAGGTTGGACATACTCTGGGGACCCACCTATGGGAGGGTTTGGAAAGAGGGGTGGCTACATCCATTTCCGTTGATGAAATGCCAAGGCACATAGCCTGCACGCAAGTTTTCTAGCGTCCAGCCTAATAACAGAATAGAACGTAATTGAGACTGGTCTTGACGCAGCAGGACCAAATCTTGTTCCACAATGTCAATAGCAGAGAATACAATGTTGTCCAATGAATATAGCCTGGATGACAGAGTCATTAACCCATTGTCGACCACAGCGAGAGATTTCTCTAAATTAATATAATCAATTTCTCGTATTCTTTATGCGGCGTCTGCTTGGGTCACTCTCCATATTTCATTATAAGCAGCATAGATGCCGGCATATATGAAACGTTTTTGACGCAGCTTTCTTGGACCTAGCAAGAATTCCCGAAGGTTTGCGTCATCTTCAAGCAAAGATAAGTGTTGTTTCACATCCTCTAGTGTAGATGTCTGCACCCAATCAAGGCATAATTTTCCTACACTGTATGTTGTTACTACCCCTGGATGCTGTCTTTGAACATAGCGTGGGTCTGGCCTATGAATTGTTAGACCTTGTATCTTGTTCAGGAATCTTTCTTGACAGATGTTTGTGTCTATGGGCCAGAGCTACCATTTTTTCCATTCAGGATCTGATCTGTTGTTTTAAAAAATAGTATGTACGTCGACCATCCCCTGTGTAGTGCTACTTGCAGGTGTAGGCATGGACGATGTGTTCATGTCTTTGATCCTGGCTAACCCAAGACAAGAGGTTTGGTGGACAGTGTCGTTCAAAAACATTATCTGCTGTGGGATGATGCAGGCTCTAAACAAAGCTTCTATTCCCTGCACTTGCCAATCTTTTGTACCCCAGACAGATTTTGTGTCTTTCCAAAAGTCGAAACTGTGTCTAGACAGTTGGGCAACAAAGGCTGCATAATAAATCTGTTTTGTATTAGTTAACATATTTTTCATTCCTGTTTTGTTCACATTTTTAAAGTAAAACATTTCTGGATTGGACGTATTGTACCCTGAAAAATATGGAAACTTCATTGCAAATGTTTTTGAGCTACCCCTCAGTGGAGTAGGACAATGTTTCCTTTGGTTATACATCAATACATTTCTAGGTGTTGCAGATTTATGCAAGAAATGATGACCATAGTGGTTGTAACAAAAAAGCTGTTCATAGTCTGTTGAACCCTCTAAGTATTCATGGTTAGAGAATACAGCAGACCTTTCTAGATCAGACATCATGTTATTAACAGTCTCAAAGTCCCCATCAGAATAGGTACTGGAGGTAAAAAAGTCACTTCATGAAATTTTAAATAAGTATGGAATCTTCAAAAGTTCAGACGGACCGAATATATCATAATCCGTTTTGTCCCAAACTATACCATCTTGTATAGGAACGGCTGTGATGTTCACTGTTTACAAGTCTCTTGCTTCACGATGGGATGATTTGTGTGGTTTCAAAAGTAAGTTCACATTTTTACTTCCTGTGTCCAAATGAATATATCTTCCATTTATCAGCATGCTCAGAGTCATTACTAAAGCTAGCCAAAGCAGAAAGAAAAATATTCCAGAAATAATCCATAGTTCAATCCATGGTGAAACCAGATAAGTCTTTTTCAGGTGATGAAAAAAGTTTTGTACTTGTTCTTTGAAAGTTCTTTTGGCTGGCGTTGTTTCAGGTTCGCTGGGATCCTCAGCAAACGTATCAAAGTTAATGAAATAGCCAGAGGAAGTTCTGTTAATGGTTGAAATTGCATCAGGATTTATAGAAATCGCTGGAACCAGTGGATCACTTGTTACGTTGGTGTAGACAGGTGTATCAGGACGAACTGTTATTTGGGATTCAAGAGGAACGAGTTCCATAGCATTGTTGCTTAGTCCTTCATTTCTTACTGTTGGATTCTCAATGGTATGAGTCTTTCAGTTTGAACCTCTTGGATAGTAGCTAGAGGAGTGCGTCTGCTACTTGGTCAGAGTCCACATGGCCTACTGTTTAGTATCGGCCACATAGTGTGGTTTGATGAGGTCGATCAACACAAATCTTTTCTCCTTTTTTCCAGCAAGGGGCGGCAGAAGTATTGTTCTTGTTCCGTGTATGGCTAGAACAGGTACTGGTTGTCTGTAAGAAGGCCAAAATTCCTTCTTGTCTGAGATCTTCTCTCCGACTAGATCCCCGAGCTTTGGGATCCAGACAGGCCTTGCTGGGACGGCTGGATTTTCCCCAGTGGTGGTTGGCTTCAGGAACACATTGCTTTGTTTCGTTCTTAGTCCATTTAAGTCCTGTAAAACAGCTAAACGATCTTTGATATCAAATGTTTATTTTCCACCACTGTGCCGCCCTTTACATTCGAGATCAGGAACCCACATTCTTGTCCCTAATAGGACCTCATATGGAGAGACCCCACCTAGAGAACTTTTTGGCAAATTGTTTAATAATCGTTGGACCCCATAAAGATGTTTGACCCACCCATCACCCGTACCTAGTACCCTAACTGTCATAGACCACTTTATGTCCCAGTTTCTGCTTTCCACAACCAAATTTCCCTCAGGATGGAATGGAGAGGAGTACCGCAATTTAACGCCCAAACTGGCCATGGCTTCTTTGTAAGCCCGAGAGCTAAACGCAGGGCCCTGGTCAGAATGTAGCATGCCTATTGTGCATGTGCCGATAAAGACTTGCAAATCTTTTACAACAGTTTGAGCATCAGCCGAGCGCTGAGGCCAAATCCATAGGAACCTTGAGCATGAATCTAATGCAACCATGATATATTTATAGTTACCATCCCTTTGAACGGGACCGCAGTGATCCAGGTAAACACAAGTTATTGGTTTATCTGAAATCAACAGGGGCATCTGCGCAGGACGTTTCACTTTAGACAATTTAATCTTCTGGCATATTTCACATTCTAAAACATAGTTTTTGGTCAGTTTCCTAATGCCAGGCCACCAATATCTCTGTTTTAATAATGATACTGTGAATGAAACACCCGCATGGGCGGAGGCTATCCCTTCGTGTGCTGCTACGATTAGTCCTAATCTACGTTCCATGGTTGGAATTACCCTATCCCCCACTCCAGGGATTCGAGCAAATGGAACGTTGCACCACTGCCTTTGCTTGAAGCATTGACAGCCAACAATATCTCACTGTTTATTCTCGTTTTTGAACGAGTGATGGCAGCTACGAAAGCCGATTGCACAGCCCCCTTCGCGGCTTCGTCAGCCAATGAATTCCCTGCAACGTGAATGCCATCACGTTGATGACTCAGGGTGTGTATCACGTGAGTGTTTTGTAGTCCATCTCGCAACTGAACTACTTGTTCCCAAAGCGTTTTATGCTTGATTGTGCCACATTTTGCATCTTTGAAACCATTTTGAAGCCAATTCTGTAAATATTAATTTTATGAGTGAACACAGTAAAAGGAATCGCACACTATAAGCGTGGGGAATTCGCGATTCGTATTTTCAAGTGCCAACTTGAATGCTTGTAGTTCAGCTCTCTGAGCTGTACAATCTCCTAGAGATTGTGTTTTAATGATCATCAGTCAGAATTTACCATTGTGCATACGACCGTTAACGATCGCGCAAGCACCACTTTAAGCTTGCTTACTCCCCGTAGCGGGTTATGCTGATCCGTCAGTATAAATTAAATATTCATAGTGGTCAAGAGGGAGAATCTCAATAGGCAGAGGACATTTGTGTTCGTGTTGCAGAAATGCTTGTGTTTTTAAATAAGGATCAAAAACATATTCAACATCTGTTGCAGCAAGAGAATTAACCCATTGTATCCATCTCGAATGTAAACCTTTTGCATTCGGAATGCTCGCTTTTGTTGCTGCCTCTAAGGCTGGTACTGGAGTCACAACAATAATGCGTTTCCCCTGAGCTAGAGCTCTTTCTTTTGCTACAGCGGTTTGAACTGCTGTCAGAATTTTTTCTGTCGAAGTGAATTACATTTCCGCTTGTGTATACAAATGTGATTTGTATGCAATTGGTACTTTTTCACCTTCATTAAAAGTTAAGTAGGTGAATCCGCATTGACCCGAAATTATTCGGATCACTAAGTTGCGTGTATTTACTTGTGCCTGTAAGTGATTTGTGGCTAACATGTCAGCTTGTAGTGAACGCAGGATATTTGTGTGTTCCTGTGTCCAATTAATTTTTGATTTTGAAATCAGGTTTGATTAATTCGTAGAGAGGTTTAACACTTTCTGCATAATTTAGAATGTAAATTCTTCCAAAATTCAGGAAACCTAGAATCGACTAAGTTTTTCAGCGTTTTGGGAGATTGAAGCAGCGCACACGTTTCTAAAAAGTTAGCTGCCAGGCTTTTGCCTTCACTTGAGAGTTCATATCCTAGGAAAAGGACATAGAGATGGGCATTTCTTCTTTAAAGTTGAATTTATTGCCCTCACCCTGTTCAAGTGCATATCCAGGTCATCGTCTGTCAGATACACATCGACATATGACAATGCCTCGTCATCATAAATTTGTAGTAACTCTGTTACTCTTGCTGAGAATAACCCCGGGCTGTACTTGTACCCTTGTGGGAGTCGACAGAAGTGACGCTGTGTCCCCATTATTGAGAAAGCTGTCAAGTACCTACTTTCAGGTACTATGTTTTGACAAAAGAAACCATTTGAAATATCCAAATTGGTTTTATATTTTTTACGCACAATGTTATTCATTAATGCTGTACTGTGTGCATTTTGCACTGCAAACGTCTTAGAACAAGTGTTCAGGTGTCTGTAATCCAAAACTAGACGATATGTAATATCTGGTTTGGAAACAGGAAACAAAGGATTGCTCATTGATGAGGTGCATGTTTTAATCACCCCTTTGGTATTCAAGTTGATCTAAGATCTCCCTGACTTGTTTTTTAGCTTCTTGCCTAATTAGGTACTGCCTTTGTGCAGTAGGTTCACATTTTAATTGGATTTTATAATGAGGCGAGTCCTCATCCCATCCTACATGATTTTTGTATAATGCTGGGGCCTGGGCTACTGCCAATTTCCTGGCATAAGTATATATTTAATTTATTGGAACATGGTTAGAGAAGGCTGGCATAATGATGTCTTCGCCATGTGGGCACACCCTGACAAATTTCGGTGGCCAGTCTTTTTCTGCTAGAAGTATGTCATAACCCCTTGAAAGTTTTTCCCAAAAGAGTGCTTTCACTTTTCTTGGTATGTCTCCCTCCATCCGGAGTGTTATTTCAAATAACCTTTGTGGAGAACTAACCCTGGTGTCTACAGTCTCAACTGTGATGTACTCATTCAAGTCCACTATCCCCAGAAGTTTCTTCAGGTTCTGGTGAGCTATTGTTACTTCTGCTGCACTGCCCAGCATTGTCTGAGCCCATTCTCCGTTCTTGAGTTGTGTCCTCAGAATTCTTGGCATGTCTGATCTTCAGACCTGCTACCTTCTTCTTAGTGAATTGAGGTTTTGGTTTGTTTTTCTGAACGTGTTGATCGTCTCTGGACTTCACACGTTCTTCTTTGTGATCTGACCGTCCTCGTCTTTCGGATGTCGGTGAAGATGTCTGAAAAGTACGAGAGGAACATGTATCAGTATTTTGATACCTGTCAGGTTTTTTCAAATTATCCCTATTCCTGAGGTTATACCTCCTTTCAGAGTGCTTCTTTTGATGAGACCTACCTCGGGATTGAGAACGTTTCTCTTTTGAATGCTGTTTGCTATTTTCCCACTTCTTTTTCGAAGATGTAGGAATGTGTTTAATTAAGTTCTTTTCAGGAATTTCGGAAGTTGTGGTTTAACTGGTTTCCCACCTAAACTGTCTCTTCCTAATTCTTCATAGGATTTTTCTATTATTCTGGGTAGTTCTTGTTAATGTTCTGTTACATCAAATTCCCTTAATTTTGGGCGGATTGCCACTAATGGTGCCTCCCCTTTAATATTAGATAATATGATTGTTGAGACCTGGTCGAAATTTTTCAGTAATTTCATACCTATCTTCAGAGCAGACTCTGCCCGTATTCATTTTGAATATGTTTCAGGACATCAGGTATTACCGCAATAGACGGAACACCATGTGTTTTAGTATAGATGGCAGCAAAGACTGTGCCCCAAGTGGTGCAATCTTCCAGGTGTGGTGTGATCCCCATTGGTAGACAGATTGGTAGTATTCTGTGTTTCTCATGAGTGCTAGTATTAGGAAATACTGCTTCGATTTGAGTAATCTTTTGAGCTATCCAGAATGGAATTTGTTCACGATTTGTGGGCATTTTACCCATTATTGCGTGTAAAGTCTGTGGAGTAATTTTTGGTGCATTCCCCTGGTGAGGGGTTTGATTTGGAATGGTTATTGGTGGTTGGACTGTGAAAGTCTGCATGACATATTGGACTAATTGTCTGTAAATTTTTATTAACTCTTTGAGTTGAATGAGTAATTCATCGTCTGACATTGCTTCAATGTCAGGAAGAGGTGTGTAGCTGGCTAAAATCGGCCATGTTGCTCCTGGTCTACCTAGTGGACCGAGACGTGGAGAAGTGTGGCTCAGGGGTTAGAGGCAGCAGACCCGGAAGCTGAGATCGGTCCTGGACCAGGGTTCAATTCCCCACCTCGGCGGGTCTTGGGCTAAAAATTCCACGGACTCGATAATTCTCGCCCCGGTGCCTCCTCGACTCACGGGTTCACACTCTGCGACTCTGGGCAATAGCTTGCTTAATCTCCACAACGGCCCCTCGCGGCGGGATGCCTGACTTTCACCTTGTGGATACCCTGCTATCTCACAGGGGAATACCAGGATGGGTTCCCTAAGCAAGCGCCGGGAAACCCACAGCGGGTAGCTGTGCGCTATATAAGCTCAACTACATTTACATTTACATTTACATGTGATTGTAATGTTTTAGGGCGCCTTTAAACCAGAGCTGATGCTCCTGGTATGTGAGTGGAATTTCAACATCCTCAATGGGAATGGATTCCTCAGGTGGTTCATCTTCTTTGAAGAAGTGAAACATATGTGTTACTGTATTTGATTCTGGGAATTTAATCCATGAATAGAATACCTCTGTCTGAAAAGATTCATGTGCCTCTATTACAAAAACTGCTCTACCACCTCTTGGTGTTAGGCCATGTTTTATAAGCTTCAGAGTGATGGCTCTCCTTAAATTTGGATGGATGTTTATAACACCCTCATCGGTTTAATTTAAACCTGTAGTATTAAAACCTGTTGCGATCTTGGTCAGCCGCAGCTTCATTATTATCCCCGTTTTGGGACATTGTTTTTTGAAAAATGCAGAGCAAGTTTCAAGGAAACAAAGATAAGGTGCACAATATTTTGGAACACTGTATCCTTCAACGTTGAACAAACCAAACAACTAATACATAGGATTCTCGTCCTACTCAGCTATGGCGGATATTATCCCTACCCACTCCGGACGTCTTATGGAGAATTAGGAGTAGGGGTCTCTGAGAAAAGCACGACTGAGTTACTTCAGTATCTAGCGTTAAATTAGTGCATTACCAAACCGTTGGGTGCCATGTGGTGTAGCTCCTAATAGTTTTTGCATAGGACTAAGGTCATTATGCTCCTATCGAGTATAATAAACTTAATTACTTTGTGTGCCAGCTAACTCAGAGGTCACTAGAAACTTCTCGAATAAACAAGAAGGGAGTAGTTCCTGACAACCGCATAAACATTACAACTTTGTTTCCCTTAGAATCGGAACGCGTCTCAGAATCGTGGAAACAATAGATAACAGTTTCACTCAGTCACTCATGCATGCTTAGTTTCTTCAGAGTTCCTCAGGAATAGATAGACGGGCGTTTCAATAAAAGGATTTATTGAACAGTCTTGTTTCTCGTGTAAGATATATGAGCTGTTACAATCATTAGACAGTAAGCAAGAGATAATACGCACAGCGTAAGCAGTAGAAAGAAATAATAATGCAATATTATTGTCTTTTAGCTATGGCATATATACATACATAAAATAACACAGGCTAAAACGTGTATACTTGTCTGATGCTTCTAAATAGTTCTACCCCAGTGTATCTAACCTAAGTGTAGTGCGAGGTAGAAATAGGTGCTGCTTTCTATAGTATGGTAAGCTATAGTTTTGTATGCCAAGAGTCCCTCTAGGTTCTAGCCAGCTCCATACCTTTAGAATGAGAGAGGTGGGTAGCTCTTTCCGGGTCTCAAACTCTAACAGTCCGCGAAGGGATTCAGAACACTGGAAGCTGGATTCTCTGCGAGCAGGGATAACAGCGTCTGGTCACTGCGTCAGGCCGGGATGTGGTCTCTTCCGAACTTGCCGTGGCGAACCGTGCAGTCAAGATGCCGAGCCGTGCCATGGTTTGCCAAGGTAAGGGAAGGTATATTTATACCTGGAAGGTGTTTAGGAATGCTAGCATTGACGTAAAGTTGGGCAGAGGAAAACGTAATGGATGAACCCCTAAGGAATAGTGGTTCATGCATAATAGATGAGTTCTTGGAGAAATCAATAATCCTAGATAGGGAAAGTCTCGACGGCTTAAGGGTCTGGTTTCAAATAACTCGTTGTGACGTGGGATGGACGGATGTAGGTAACCATGCCTGAATTTGGCTTGCATGGCTAATGCCTAAATAAGTTACAAATATAGGGTAAACCCAAAATCCCTGGGACCTGGGTACAAGACAGTATATATTGCGGTGGTCCAAGTATTAAAACATTGAGATTGTTTCAAAAAGGGGAAAGGATACAATGATATTCAAATGAATGAATCAAAACAGGAATAAATTGATGTTCCAGTGTTATTTAATCACACTGAAACTGGTTAACATTTTATTAAAAAAGGATTGGAGGACATACATTTTTGTAAAAATATCATCATTGCAGTGCCCAAAGGGGAACGTGAAAAGGGGAAGGATGGTGATTCAAGTGAGGTAGTGAGGCAAACAGAATATAGGTGGTGATTAAATATCACAAACAAACATTCGGGCATATATTATTAATATGCCGGGAAACCAATAACAATTAGATATTTGTCACAGAACATAACATCTGTATAAGTTTTGCCATGTAGCACACGATTCCACAGTAAAGTAAGTACTGTTGAAGAGACTGGGATTAGCGAAGAGTCGACGTATCGACCCCTGTATGTGTGTAGGTTCTGCCAACACTTACTCGCAGGGTCTTCCTCAGGACAAAGGTGGGGTAGTGGGGGGTAGGGGCACCTACGAAGGACAAAAGGGTGGGGTGTCAAATACATAATTAAAGTTAAACTTAAGTACATCCAGTTACATGGGCGGTACTGGCCAATATAATTACCGTGAGTGGATATGAAGGGGCCTCTCGCAAATCAATGGTGGAGGGTCAATGGGCTCCGTGGCTCCCAAATATATGGAGGAAGGAGTGAGAGAACACCTGTAAGAAAAGGTGTCTGTCAGCCAACTGATGTATCTAGAAGGAGAGGCAGCAGGCAATAGAGTGATTGCCTCTAGATAAAGCCACTTACTCGAAAAATAAATTCCTGTAGGTTTGGTCCAGATATTTCATAGATCCATAAACTTTGAGGTACAAATTCTGTGTCTTAGGAGTATCAGAAATCCCGAATGAATCAAGGGAGTCTGGAGATCTAATCAAAGAGGAAAAACAACAACTGAAAGTTGGACCCAGTCGGTACAAGCAAAAGACATAAATGGCAAGAGAAGATCGTGATTACTGCAACCGCAGTGACTGAAAACGGGGGAAACTGGTATGAAATAGTGACATAGTTTGCAGGCTCTGCCGAGATATGGTGGTTGCGTGACAAACGCCCTCTGATGTACGAGTGCCAATACGGGAGCAGAGTGGCAGGTGATTGCGTGAAAGCCATTCTCTGATTAAAAACATGGGAAAAGAGCACAAGTGAACAAAACCTAAAGTGAATGACAGCATTCGCTAGTTTGACGTGTGTTTAAATCAAAACAAACATTTCTGTGTTACCTCATGCAAAATGTTGAACGCAATCCTAGCCGTATTCTAGATACATGTGGGCATGGAACGTGCATGCCTATACAGATTGTGAGGGTTGATAGCAAACACATAAAATCGCTATCAAACACCGGTTAAGGCAGGAGCGTCGGTGATGTTGTGAGCCCACGCTTGCCGCTTTGTGATAAACCGGGAGATTGATGAAAAACGGGCGCGGGGGGGGCCTATTACATGCGTCCACACTCACCACTAAATCCTACGTTGTCCTCCGATTGTAGTGATCAAACGGGTTGCCCGCACGAAGCCTCCGATATGTCAGGAGCGTAACGCGTAGGGCATGCAACCGCTCAACGTCGCGTGATGTTGAAAGGCATGCAGAAACTAGATGCCTGTCACCGGGGCCATAGTGAGCGTGAAGACAGACTTCTCTGTCAACGCTAGAGTGCAATAATACTCCCAGGTGTCACTGAAAGTTGTGATCATGACATTAAACGCATGGTGTATCGAGTCAATCATGCATGGAAGGGCTATTTTAGATAAAGCCTTAAATAATGGACAATTTCATCCGTATTGTGTGTATGATATATTTGAGGCACTCGTTTGATGGGTAGTAAACCTGACATACCTTAATATAAGGATATTCATATTTGAAAGCGTCACATGGAGAATACGGTTCTATTTGTACATGTTAAGGCCACAAATGGTAGTTTAGAAATGAGCTTTCAAAAGCTGTCATACCCTAATAAAAGGACATTCATGTGTGAAAGCGTCACATGGAAAATACGGTTCTATTTGTACATGTTAAGGCCACACATGGTAGTATGGAAACGAGTTTACAAAAGCTAAGTCATGAACACAAAATTGTACAGTTATCCAACGGCTAACATCCTCAGCCCACAGATGCAATAATATACAGTTGGCACAGCCACATTGTCCATACAGTAAAATTGAATACGATTCTATTTGTATATGTTAAGGCCACCAATGGTAGTTTAGAAATGAGCTTTCAAAAGCTGTCATACCTTAATAAAAGGACATTCATGTGTGAAAGCTTCACATGGAAAATATGGTTCTATTTGTACATGTTAAGGCCACACATGGTAGTTTGGAAACAAGCTTACAGAAGCTAAGTCATGAACACAGAATTGTACAGCTATCCAACGGCGAACATCCTCAACCCACAGATGCAATAATACAGAGTTGGCACATCAACATTGTCCATACAGTAAAATTGAAGCATTCATGTATTGAATGGCCGATCCTATGAAGGTTAAGGCAGATTTGAATAAACATCTGTAATCATAAACAATATCGCCAGCATTGTGTATATGTGTCAGAGCGTAAAATTTACAATTATATTGAAGCATGTTAAGGTCATGGTAATATGTACAATTATATTGGAACATGTAAAGGTCACAAAAGTGCTACTCAACATAGCCGCCATGGTCATGATCGTTGGGGGAAGTCAAACAGAATTTATACGGTTGCGTGTGATCATATTAAAAAAAAAACCTTAATGCTAACAAACTCAACCCACACCTTAGTGGGGGGTGGGCAATCAGCAGCTCCCAAAATCAGGTATTGGTCATTCAGTAATTAAGCAGGCTAATTGAGCATTGCTTGTGTCCAGTTCATGGAGCCCATTACTGATTGTGTCCAGACGTAACATCCATTTCGATTTGCGTGTGTTCAAGATTGATCCAAAGTCACCTCCTCTTGGCCCCAATTCTGCTTTCTCTATCACCAGCCACTGTAGTTGGTCGGGATTGTGTCCATTTGCAGAGAAATGTTCCACGAGTGGGGCGCTTTGGACCTAGCATCTTATCCTGCTTTGATGATGTAGTATTCTAGCGTTGATTTTCTGCTGTGTCTGGCCCAAATACAGCAGTCCACAGGGGCAGACGATAACATAAATAACATTCATGGAGTTACAGTTTGTGAAGGATTGTAGGACAATCGTCTGTTGTTCGTAGGTAAAATTCTTTGTCTGAATCGTGGTGTGGTATGCTTTGCACAGGCCACACTTATGGTGTCCCTTGATCGGTGGCAGGTTCCACATTGATTGGATTGTGGGTGCGTTTTCAATTTCCAGAAATGAATGGACCACATGGTCCTTGATACTCTTCGCTTTTCTGAAAGAATGCATTGATGACGTTGGCTGTTCAATGTCCTCCGAGATTAGGTTCCAATGTTTATTGATGACCTTCTTTTTGGCATTGCTCCTAGTCGAGAACGTTGTCACTCAGATCAACCTCTGTAGTGATACATCCTTTTTGTCCTTCGGTGTTAGCAATCTTCCTGTGGGCTGAACTAGGCCCTTTTCTGTGCTCTTCTGACCATTCTTTTTGGATAGCCTCTTGACAATTGTCGGGTACTTAGATCGTCAAATTCTCTCATATAGTCAGCCTTTTTAGAGAAGTTCCTCCTGATACGTAAAAACTGCCCAACCGGTAGGTTGTCTCGTAGGGCCCTTGGGTGTTGGCTATTATACCTCAGGAGTGAGTTGGGTTCCGATGGTTTACGGTACAGTGTAGTATAGAGCTCCTTATTCTCAGAGCAAATTTTGATGTCAAGGAATGCTATTTCATTTGCATTCGATTGCAATGTGAATTTGATATCATTGTCGCACAGGTTCAACCAGTCATAGAAGTCTTGTCTCCAGTCCAGATCATCAAAATGTCATCTATATACCGTTTCCACAAATTGACCCTGTGTTGGAAGGGATTGTTGTTAAAAATGAATGATTGTTCAAAGTTATCCATGTAAATAATGGCCAGATCCGGGGCGAAGGCTGCCCCCATCCCCACACCCTTAGAAACTTCTCGAATAAACAAGAAGGGAGTAGTTTCTGACAACCGCATAAACATTACAACTTTTTTTCCCTTAGAAACGGAACGCGTCTCAGAATCGTGGAAACAATAGATAACAGTTTCACTCAGTTACTCATGCATGCTTAGGTTCTTAAGAGTTACACATGAATAGATAGACGGGCGTTTCAATAAAAGGATTTATTGAACAGTCTTGTTTCTCATGTAAGATATATGAGCTGTTACAATCATTAGACAGAAAGCAAGATATAATATGCACAGCGTAAGCAGTAGAAAGAAATAATACTGCAATAGCATTGTCTTTTAGCTATGACATATATACATACATAAAATACCAGGCTAAAAAGTGTATACTCGTCTGATGCTTCTAAATAGTTCTACCCCAGTATACCTAACCTAAGTGTAGTGCGAGGTAAAAGTAGGTGCTGCTTTCTATAGTATGGTAAGCTATAGTTTTGTATGCCAAGAGTCCCTCTAGGTTCTAGCCAGCTCCATACCTTTAGAATGAGAGAGGTGTGATCTATTTCCGGGTCTCCAACTCTAACAGTCCACAAAGGGATTCAGAACACTGGAAGCTGGATTCTCTGCAAGCAGGGTTGACAGCGTCTGGTCAGTGCGTCAGGCCGGGATATGGTCTCTTCCGAACTTGCCGTGGCGAACCGTGCAGTCAAGTTGCTGAGCCGTGCCATGGTTTGCCAAGGTAAGGGAAGGTATATTTATACCTGGAAGGTGTTTAGGAATGCAAGCATTGACGTAAAGTCGGGCAGAGGAAAACGTCATGGAGGAACCCCTAGGAATAGCGGTTCATGCATAATAGATGAGTTCTCGGAGAAATCAATAATCCTAGATAGGGAAAGTCCCGAAGGCTTAAGGGTCTGGTTTCTAAGAACTCATTGTGACGTGGGATGGATGGATGTAGGTTACCATGCCTGTATTTGGTTTGCATGGCTAATGCCTAAATAAGGACTGGGATTCTATGCCTAAATAAGGGCATTGCGTATTGTGCCTATATAAGGACATGATTCAGGGGAACCTATGTATAGGCATCTAAATCGAAACACAACAACTTGCCTCTTTCTTCACTTCTTTTGCCTCTTTCTGCATTTCTGTTGCTTCATTCTGCACTTCTCTTGCCACTATCTACATTTCTCTTGCTTCTCTCTGCACTTCTGTTGCCTCTATCTGCACCCCTCTTCCTGCACTTCTCTTGCATCTTTGTGCACCTTGCCTCTTTCTGCAGTTCTCTTGCGTCCTTATGCACGTCTGTTGCTCCTTTCAGCCCTCTTTTGCCTCTTTCTGTACTTCTTTTGCCACTTTCTGCATTTATGTTGCTTCATTCTGCACTTCTCTTGCCTCTTTCTACATTTCTCCTGCTTCCCTCTGCACTTCTCTTGCCTGTTTCTGAACCCCCTCTTCCCTATTTCTGTACCCTCTTCCTTCTAATCTCTTGCTTATTTCTGCACCCCTGCTCCCTCTTTCTGTACCTCTCTTGCCTCTCTACAGTTCTCTTGCCTCTTTCTGTACCTATGTTGCTTCTTTCTGCACCCCTCCTGTCTCTTTCTGCACCCGTCTTCCTGCACCTCTTGCCTTTTTCTGCACCCCTGTTCCCTCTTTTTGCACATCTCTTACCTGTTTCCATACATTATGCACCTCTTTTGCTTCTTTCTGCACTTGTTTCTTCTTTCTGCACCTCTCCTGCCTCTTTCTGCACCCCATATCCCTATTTCTGCACCTCTCTCTGCACTTCTCTTACCTCTTTCTGCACCTCTGTTGCTTCCTTCCGCCCTTCTCTTACCTCTTACTGCAACCCTCTTGCCTCTTTCTGCACCTCTGTTGTGTCTTTCAGCACTTCTCTTGTTTCTTTCTGCATCTCTCATGCTGTTTTCTATACCCCTCTTGCCTCTTTCTCTACCTCGCTTGCCTCTTTCTGCACCCCTCTTTCTTCGTTCTGTAGCTCTCTTGCCTTCTTTCTGCATCCCTGTTCCCTCTTTCTGCTCCTCTCCTGCCTATTTCTGGAACTCTCTTGCCTCTTTCTGCACTTCTCTTGCCTATTTTTGCACCTCTGTTGTTTATTTCTACACTTCTTTTGCTCCTTTCTGCTCCTCTGTTTTTTTTCTGTTCCCCCTGTTCCCTCTTTCTGCACTTCTCTTGCCTCTCTGAGCACCTCGCCTGCCTCTTTCTGCAGTTCTCTTGCCTCCTTCTGCATATCTGTTGCTTACCTCTTTCTGTAACCCTCTTTCTCCAACTCTCTTGGCTCTTTCTTGACCTCTCTTGCCTCTTTCTGCACTTCTCTTGCCTCTTTCTGCACCTCTGTTGCCTCTTTCTTCATCTCACTTGCCTCTTTCTGTACCCCTATTCCCGCACCTCTCCTGCATCTTTCAGCATCTCTGTTCCTTCTTTCTACACTACTCTTGCCTCTTTGTACATTTCAGTTGCTTCTTTCTGCACTTCTTTTTCCTCTTTCTGCTTCTCTCTTCCCTCTTTCCTCAACTCTCTTGCCTCTTTCTGCACCTTTGTTGCTTCTTTCTGCACTTCTCTGGACTCTTTCTGCTCCTATGTTGGTCCTTTCTGCACCCCTCCTACCTCTCTCTGCACCCCTCTTTCCTCTTTCTCCACCTCCTTTGCCTTTTTCTGTAGCCTTGTTCCCTCTTTCTGTACTTCTCTTGCCTCTTTCTGTACTTCTCTTGCCTCTTTGTGCACCTCACCTGTCTTTTTTCTGCAGTTCTCTTGACTCCTTCTGCACGTATGTTGCTTCTTTCAGCACCTCTCTTGCCTCTTTCTGCACTTCTCTTGCCTCTTTTTGCATTTCTGTTGCTTCATTCTACACTTCTCTTGCCTGTTTTTGCACCCTGTAGGAGAGTAGGATCTGCTTCACATGGTTAACCCCACTTTTTGCTGCTGTTCACTGTTTTTCGACTTTAGTCTGGCTGGGACCCTGCTATTCAGGGCCCCAGCCTAGCTGCTTCCTCTCTAAATTGATTGCATGTACTTTAGGTACATTCCAGAATGGATTCTGGGGTGCCCTTGTGAGTCCCTAGTATATGGTATACTATGTACGCAGGGCATAGGTACCCCAGAGGCCTACTGGGGCTGAAGCATGTATTGTGCCACCCCTGGAAAGCCCTCCAAAATGACACCACAGGTCTGCTATTGCAGCCTGGGTAACGTGGTGCATGAACCCCTTACTGAGATATAAGTTCACTATATCTCACTTAATACTGCACATAGAAACCTATCAGTCACCCCTCTGGCAGGACTTATCAATCCTGAAGACAGAGTGCTTGGTTATATGTGAGAGGGTGCCCAGGCATGAGCTGAGCCCCTCTGCAACCTTCAGAATCTCTTCTCCGGGGTTGTCAGTAGTGCAGCCTAACCATATACTCTTAAGTGCATTTTATCTAAAACGGTTAATCCTAACTTTGGACTGACTGCATGGAAACATGTCGTGTTTGGTGTCAAACACCTTGGAATCATACCCCCACATACTGGTATACCTGGTAGAAAATTAACAGAACCCTGGCATCACAAAATGGATGCTGCAGCCATAGACACGTGTCTGGTCTCCTGCTGCTGACCAAAACTCCAGCAGGGAAGGCCTGGAAAATAGGTTTTCTGTCACAGGAAGGTGTAACCACCTCCCACACAGGCTTATGTGTATTGGGGCTAGGTGGGAGCACTCTCAGAGTGCTTTGAAGTCCTGCACTGGGGGAAAATTTGGTCTCCCTGTGCATAGTACAGCTCAAACCAGTTCAGGGGCTTCTAGCCCCTGCTCTTGCGTGAAACTGGGCAAAGGAAATGGGTGTAGCCACCTCTCTTTCCAAACCCTCCCATGGATGGGTCCACAGAGTTAGTCCAACCCCTTCCTTAGGTATAAGTAAGGAACCTCTGTAACCAGAACTTTAGATATCCCTGGATGAAACTCTGAAGCTGAATCCTGGAACTTTGATGCTCTACTAACGGCTAGAGGACTGAAGAAATCTCCCTTGGGGTCAAGGAGTGACTCCCCTGCTTGGCAGGCATCAACAAAGCATTTTGCCGGTCTGCATCTCCGAAGCTCCCGCCAAACTCCGACGCAATTGCAGCCCAGGAAGATGATTTCCAGACATCTCAGAGGCTGATCCGAGTTCCCAGCAAAGCTGAGACCTGCAGCCCTCGTAAGTGGCGTTGAACCGGAACTCCTGGTTATCGTGCACTTTTGCAAGTGCATTGACTTCTCAACACATCTTGAAGTCGTGCTTGGGGTTACTTGTAGCCCCTACCTCGAGCAGAAAATCCACCAAAGATTGTTGGCCTAGTCACCCTGAGTGACCCGTGGACCGCCATTTTGTGTTTCCCCTCGAGGTCCCTTCGCAATCTCTGGTCCGTCAACTGGTGGGTCCCTGAGGGGGTAACTTTGATTTTCCTTGGGTTTCTCTGGTTGCTCCAGACGTGCCCCAACTCCCTACCAAGTGGTGAGTGCCTCAGACCTTGCTGGTCTGCACTGAAGCATCTTTTTCTTTTCTATGTGGGTTGCTGTTGCCGAGGCTTATTGTGTCCAATCTGGACACCAACACTGCAGCACTCGACATCCTTTGTGGGGCAGCTTGAATCCAGCTCCTGGTAGTCCTCGACGCCTCCTGGTCCACGTGGCTGAAGAGTCAAGCTTCACCTTCTTCACCTGAAATCACCCGACATCGGTGGGCATCCACCTATCGTCCTCCTGGTCACTGGCTAGTGACCCAGACTCTGTCCCCTCTGCTTTCAGGTTGTTCTTGACTTCGATCCAGGCTTGGATCTCTTCGGACACATCGCATCTTCCCGGCAGCAGCACTTCTTTGCCAGCTCCCATTGAAATCAACGACGTGACCCAACACCATTTGACACCTATGCACCTGGCTTCCCTGGGTGAGGTAACACGAGTGCTCAAGTGCTCCCGTGGGTGTTGACCCTAGAACTTCCTAAGTCCCAAAGGGTTTGGCCTTGACTCGTTTCTAAGTGTCCCTAATCTTTAAAAATTGAACCGCGACTTTCCCCATAGAAGCTAACAGGGAGCTCTCGGCTGTTTTCTCACACTAAACATGGCCCCCGTGGGTCCCCTGTGTTACTATGTTGGGTAGTTCCTTGGGGTCCCAGCAATTCTGCAGGCTCTAAACCTTGTTTCTAGTCAAGTCATGGTTCTTATACCACTATTTTAGTATATGGTTTGGTATTTGTGCTTATTACTGATATATTTGAAGTGTAATTTATGTGTTTTGACCTCAAGCCTCATAAAGAGCCTAGGAGGGAGTTTCTGCACCTCTCTAGCCTCTTTATGTACCTCTTTTGCTTCGCTCTGCACGTCTCCTGCCTCTTTCTGTACCCCATATCCCTCTTTCTGTACCTCTTTCCTCTTTCTGCACTTCTCTTACCTCTTTCTGCACCTCTATTGCTTCTTTCTGCACTTGTCTTACCTTACTGCAACCCTCTTGCCTCCTTTTGTACCTCTGTTGCATCTTTCATCAATTCTCTTGTTTCTATCTGCACCTCTCTTGCCATTTTCTGCACCCCTTTTGCCTCTTTCTCCACCCATCATCCCTCTTTCTGCACTTCTCTTGCCTCTTTCTGCACCTCTGTTGCCTCTTTCTTCACCTCACTTGCTTCTTTCTGCACCCCACTTGCCTCTTTCTGTATCCCTTTTCCCTCTTTCTGCACCTCTGTTCTTTCTTTCTGCACTACTCATGCCTCATTGTACATTTCAGTTGCTTTTTTCTTCACTTCTCTTGCCTCTTTCTGCTTCTCTCTTCCCTCTTTCCTCAACTCTCTTGCCTCTTTCTGCACCTCTGTTGCTTCTTTCTGCACTTCTCGGGACTCTTTCTGCTCCTATGTCAATCCTTTCTGCACCCATCCTTCCTCTCTGCACCCCTCTTCCCTCTTTCTGCACCTCTCTTGCCTTTTTTCTGTAGCCGTGTTCCCTCTTTCTGCACTTCTCTAGCCTCTTTATGCATTTCTGTTGCTTCATGTTGCACTTCTCTTGCCTCTATCTATATTTCTCTTGCTTCTCTCTTGCCTGTTTCTGCACCCCTCGTGCCTCTTTGTGTACCCCTCTTTCCTCTTTCTGCACTTCTCTTGCCTCCTTCTGCACGTCTGTTGCTTCTTTCAGCACTTCTCTTGCCTCTTTCTGCACATCTCTTTCTGAATCTGTCTTGCCTCTTTCTGTACCTTTGTTACTTCTTTTTTCACCCCTCTTGCCTCCTTCTGTACCCCTCTTCCTTCTTTCTGCACATCTCATGCTTTTATCTGCACCCCTGCTCCCTCTTTCTGCACCTCTCTTGCCTCTCTACAGTTCTCTTGCCTCTTTCTGTACCTATGTTGCTTCTTTCTGCACCCCTCCTGTTGCTTTCTGCACCCCTCTCCCTGCACCTCTTTTGCCTTTTTCTGCACCCCTGTTCACTCTTTTTGCACATCTCTTGCCTGTTTCTGCACCTCTCTAGCCTCTTTATGCACATCTCTTGCCTCTTTCTGTACCTCTTTTGCTTCTTTATTCACTTCAGTTTCTTCTTTCTGCACTTCTCTTGCCTCTTTATGGACCCCTTATCCCTGTTTCTGCACCTCTCTTGCCTCTCTCTGCACTTCTCCTACCTCTTTCTGCACCTCTGTTGCTTCTTTCAGCACTTCTGTTACCTCTTACTGCAACCCTCATCCCCTTCTGCACCTCTGTTGCGTCTTTCAGCAATTCTCTTGTTTCTTTCTGCAACTCTATTTCTGTTTTCTGCACCCCTTTTGCCTCGTTGTCCACCCCTCGTCCCTCTTTCTGCACTACTCTTGCCTCTTTCTGCAGTTCTCTTGCATATTTCTGTACCTCTGTTGCTTCTTTCTGCACTTCTCTTGCTTCCTTTTGCACCCCTCTTGCCTCTTTCTGCACCTGTGTTGCTTCTTTCTGCACTTAACTTGCTTGTTTCTACTCCTCTTTTGCATCTTTATGCACTTGTCTTACCTCTTTCTGTACCTCTCTTGCCTCTTTTTGTACGTCACTTGGCTCTTTCTGTACTTCTCTTGCCTCTTTGTTCACCTCACTCTTCTTTCTATGCATCTCTTGCCTCATTCTGCACTTCTATTGCCTCTTTCTGCACCTGGCTCTCTTCTTTCTGCACCTCTCCTGCCTCTTTCTGTACTTCTCTTGCATCTTTCTTCACTTCTCTTGCTTCTTTCTGCCCTTCTCTTGCCTCTTTCTGCACCCCTCTTGCTTGTTTCTGTACCTCACTTAACTCTATCTGCACCTCTCTTGTCCCTTTCATCACTTCTCTTGCTTCTTTTTGCACCCCTGTTGCCTCTTTTTGCACTCGTCTTCCCTCTTTCTGTACCTCTCTTGCCTCTTTCTGCACCCCTGTTGCTTCTTTCTGCACGTCTCTTGCTTCTTTCTGCACCACTCATGCCTCTTTCTGCACATTTGTTTCTCTTTCTGCACCTCTTATTTTCTTCTGAACATATCGTACTTCTCTTGCCTCTTTCTGTCTCGCATCTTTCAAAAAGGAAGTTCAAGCTGTTAAGTTTAAAGGTACGAGTGCTCTTGTGACTGAGGTATATGTCTACTTGTATATGTATTCTCACATGTGTTATGCATCTGAAGATGAGAGCTCAAAGGTGTTATAGAGCCCCTCAAATATACTATTGAACACCCATGTGCCCTGTAGTATGAGCAGAAAACAAATACATACATATTTTTGTACACAAATTTACAGAGTATGCGGTTTGAAACACAGGTATTCAAGTATTTGTATGATTATTTTTATGTAACACGCATGCATACCTTCACAAACCTGGTCAGACTTACAACAGTGATATGGTCAGGATTGCTGTTTTACATTTGGTAGGCCTAACATTCTGAACAGTCAATGAATAGTGAACCTTCAATATAAAAGTGAGGTTTAAGACATCTTGGGAGAAGGATTAGTGATTAGGCTACTTTGTATGAGTCTGTTGAAAGCAACAGTCAAAGTAGGCCTCTTTCTGCACCTCTGTTGCCTCTTTCTGCATTTTTCTTGCTTCTTTCTGCACCTTTCTTTCTCTTTCTGTACATGTTCTACCTATGTAGGCATAGTTAGAGATTAGCATTTAAAAAAACCTTAGAAATTAACTGAAAAAAACTACTGGTTTCAGGGACGTTATAGTTAGGAATTGACATTTAAAAAAAACCTTAGATATTCACTGCAAGAACCACAGGTTTCAGGGACGTTATAGGTAGGCTGACACTTCCCTCATACAAAAGCAGAGAAATTCAGCATTTGTAGTTAGCTGAGCTAACTATAACTTGCGCCCCAGCAATGCAATACTGATGACATCACATATTACATCACTCATGACATGGTCAGTGACATCACTCATGACATCAGTGATGACATCTCAAATTATATCACTGATGACATCATCTACTTAATATCTGAAGCACCTCCTCACACCCTATTAAAACCTTTGATACACCCACTCTAATATACAGACTACCAATTTTGAAACCATAGACACACCAATACCAGTTACTACCAACTGATTCCTAGGTCTACACACACATCCACTCATTCACCCATATAGTCACTCATACATGCAGTCACTTATCAATACAGTACTATCATATGCACTCATACACCTATACAGACAATCCCACACTTCCACTCATCCATAGAGTTACTCACACACCTAGTCTGTCATAGTTATAGTTATCTCAAGTAACTAGAACTCATGCCCTAAAGCAACTATAACTCCCGCTCCCACAATGCAGTTTTCTCATCAATAATTTCACTGCAAATGTTGCAGTGATAATATCAATGATGTCATATAAGATGTCAGGAGTGATGTAATATGTGGGGTAATTAACAGTATATGGCGAGGGTATGAGTTATAGTTACCTAGCTACACCAGGGCTCATCCCTCAGCCCAACGCTGTTTAACATCTACATGGCACCTCTCGCCCACGTTGCCCGACTGCACGACCTCAACATCATCTCTTACGCTGATGACACCCAGCTGATCCTCTCTCTCACCAAGGACCCCCACACTGCCAAAACCAACTCCCACGAAGGAATGAAAGCCGTCGCCGATGAACAATAGCCGACCAAAGCTGAACTCGGACAAAACGGAGGTCCTCGTCCTCGGATCCACCCCCTCTGCCTGGGTTTGCATGTGAGGAGGTGCCTCTGCCTGAGCAGGGCTCCTCTGCAGCTCTCAGAGTCCATTATCTGGGGCTGTTTGTGAATGCGGTCAAACCATATACTCTTAAGTGCATTATAACCTCGCGGTAAATGCTAACTTTGGAATGGCTGCATCAAAACATGTTGTGTTTGGTGTCAAACGCTTTGGAATCATACCCCCACACCAGTAACTGGTGTGGGAGTATAATCCCACCCTTCTAGAGGGATAGACATGCACCTACTGTGCAAACACGGTCAAATCCTGAAGAGCCCTGGCATCACAAAATGGATACCACCAGTCACAGACACTGGGCTGCCCTCCTGCTGATGACCGAAACTCGCAGTGAGGGAGGCCCAACAATAGGCATCCTGTCACAGGGAGGCGTGGCCACCTCCCAGACAGGGTTTAGCATATTGGGGCTGGGTGGGTGCACTCCTAAAGTGCTTTGAAGTCCTGCACTGGGGGAGCAGTAGGCTCCTCTGTGCATACACCAGTTCAAACCGGCTTAGGGGCTACCTGCCCCTGCTCTGGCACGAAACTGGACAAAGGGAAGTGGGTGTAGCCACCCACTCTCCTGACCCTCCCATAGGTGGGGTCATAGAGCTAGTCCCTCCCTTCCTTTCAGTAAAAGTTAGGGAACCCTTGCCATTGCAAACTAGATATCCCTGGACGACACTCTGAAGAAGAATCCTGGACCTTCAACGTTCCATTACCTCTGGAAGACGGAAGAATCTCCCTTGGAGTCAAGGAGTGACTCACCTGCTTGGCAGGCACCCAATCTTGCAATCAACGGTCACAAACGTTCCTGCTCCCGCCGGAGTCTGAAGTCCCTGCATCCCAGGAAGAGGATATCCTGACTTCTTGGCCATCGTGAGTCCCCAGTGACGCTGAAGCAAGTGGACCCCACGAGTGAGGAGGAACCGCAACCACTGGGTACCGTGCACTATATTCAAATGTAACCCCTTCACGACGTTCTACGAACTTATGCATTGGACCACGTATGGTCCAAGCCTCCAGCAGGAATCCCTCCAAAGATCAGAGGCCTACACCATACCGAATGACCGTGGGCCCCTGTTGAGTGAATTCTCCTGAGGCATCTTTGCAATCCCTTGCCGGTTGGCTTGTGGGTCCCCAGTTGACTTTTCTACAGTTCCAAAGGGCTCCCCTGGTGCTGCAGGCCTGCCCTGACTTACCCTTGCTGGGTGAGTCCCTCAGACCTTGCTGGTCTGCGCCGCTGACTTTTTACACTTTCCATAAGACTTGCTGTTGCCAAGGCTTTTTGGCTCCAATCTGGTCACCGACACTGCAGTAAGCTGTAGACTTTGTGGGACATGCCAAATCCAGCTCCTGGTCATCGTCGACGCCTCCTGGACCTCGTGGCTGAAGAGTCAAGACACCCGGGTCACTGCCAAGTGACTTTGAACACTGTCCCCTCTGCTTTCAGGTCTTCCTGCTTCTGAATCCAGCCTTGGATTCCACCGGACACTTCTCCTGTCTTCACAAGCAGCAAGTCTTCTTTGGCTCCCATTGAAAACGACGCCGCGACCCGACACCAAAAGACACCTATGCACCTGCTTCACTGGGTGAGGTAACTCCAGCACTATGGTGCTCCTGTGGGTGTTGGCTCTAGAACTACTTACCCTGTAAGTGACTTGCTTGTAGACTCTCCCAAAGTATCCTAAAATTCTAAATTTCCAATCGCGACTTGCTCCATTGAAGTCAATAGGGATTCGCGGCTGTGTTCTCACACTGCATGCGTCTCCCATGGGTCCTTTACTTACCTGCCTTGGGTGGTTTCGTGAGGCCCCAGCACTTCTGAAGGCCCTATGCCTTGTCCCCTTGCAAGTCGTTATCTCTAAGTCTCTTTTTTAGTATATGGTCTGGTACGCCCCTAGGGCCCCAGCCATATTTGTGCTTAACTTATTGTGAAATGTTGATTTATGCATATGTTCCTGACTTTTAATCTCATAAAGAGATTAGCAGAGAGTTGTTAGTAATAAATACATATATATATACCTGTGTGGTGTCCTTTCATTTAGTAATTCAAAAGATTATAAGGTAAAACAAGCTGCTTTACATTCCTCTAAAGACTTAGCCTGAAGGGTGCTCTCCACAGCTACCACTAGGATAGCTTTTTTTTAAAGGTTGTCTCAAACCTACTACCATAAGAGTCGAATGTACTGGTGCAAGGTGTCCACTTTAACTAGTGAACAGCATATACCAGGCCAACTTCTCACATTGACCTCAAATATATCTACACTAATTGCAAGTTGGAAATTACTGAGTTATATTTAAAGAATTTAACCATAGAGTTATTGAGGCTAGACTACCCAAAGAAATTAAGAAAAATAAAACAAGATATTACTGGCCTGCAAATTCAGAAACGTCCCTATATATTTTTTTTTAAACAATTTCAAACTTTTTCTAGAAAAAACCATTACAAAATAAAAAGCAAACTCACAGAATTACAAATGCAAATAAAAATACATGTTTAAATAACTCCCAAAAAATTAAATAACAAAAAAATTAAAAAATATTAAAACATACTCTTAAAATTTAAATAAAAAAATTCACCCAAAAAATAATGTAATTAGAAAACAATGACATTTTCAAAAAACCTACTGCTTAAATTACCAATAAACGCAAAACAAACATTTAAACAAAAGCTTATAAATTCACTGAAAACTCAAACCAGTATAGGGACATTATAGTTAGGAAGTAACATTTAAAAATAAACGTAGAAATTCACCGAAAAAAAATGTTACAAGAACGTTATAGTCAGGAAATTGAATTTTAAAAAAACTTAGAAATTCACTGAAAAATACAAAGGTTAGGGATGTTATAATTAGGCTAAATTTTCACTCTTACAAAACCATAGAAATTCAGCATGTATAGTTACCTGAGCAAACTATAACTTACTCCCTGCAATGAACCGCTTAAGACCTCACATATCACATCAAAGGCATCATGGTTAGCTGACATCTGGGGAGTGTGTTTGGGACTTTTTTCCCACCCAAGTGAGAGAGGATGCTCACCTGCTCCTCCTGTCCACACAGGTGGGGAAGCAGCGAGGTGTGCTGAAGTCACTGATGGGTGATGGGTGTGAGGAGGGATGCAGAAGTGATTCCACATTTCCCCCAGGGGTTTTGAAAAAAGAAGAATCCTCTGGTGCTTTACTTCAAAGGGACCCTCTGCCTCCTACCATTCATGTAGGTTCTATACAATGGACATCAGGAATGGTTCGGAGGAGCCTTCCCCTTCACATTGCTATTTGGCAGGCTTTCTGCAGCCTTCATTTTATGAACCACTCATGCATGGTTTTAAAATTGATTCCTGTACTGACACAGTCATACAGAGCATATATTCTCTACATACACCCTACTGTACAAACATTCATATTGCAAATATAAATGCATCGTCAATGTCCCACATAGATAGAGCAAAGGACCAAGTTGAAGTGGACGGACAGACCAATTTAAAAGCAGGAGTGGCAAATAGGCAACTTCTACTGACAGTTCATAGACATAAAGGCTTGTCCAGTCACTACAGTCTGTTACTACCACCACTGCAAGTTTTCGAGAGCTTGGTGAGATGTTGGTAATCACGCTCATTAAAAGAGGGTGCACATGGTAAGTGCTAAAGCAAAAAATCTAAAAACAATGAGAGACTTGTTATGGTAAATGTAAGGTGGGGAGCATGCTCACCAAAACCTTGCAAGGTTCCTTTTCCATCACATAATGACTATATAGACAAACTGAAGAAAACAGGTGACTTTAATCAGCAAGCATACAGACCGCAAAAGAAGTACCTCTTTTTTCTGCACAGGCATGGTAACAAAAACTTACAGTCAAAATATCAAACATTCAAAAAACATAATTACTGACTATCTGGAGAAAGTGCACCAGGTCCGAGGTCATCGTTTTTCATCAAAAAATAGATATTTTTGACTATACACAAAATGATTCAAAATGTCAATTGGATTGAGCCTCATGGTGAAAAATGACCACTTTTTAAAGCCTCCGAGTTACCAAAATTTCAATTTTTACAGACTTTTCTGCCAAATCAAAGCTTCTATTCAGGCTGGAAAAGGACTCTAAACACACTTATTTTAATTCCATAAATGATAATTCACATCCAATACTCATGTACAGTCAAAAGATGAAACATTAAAAAATAACCATTACTGACCATCTGGAGAAATGGTCATTGTTTTTCATCAGAAAATTGATTTTTGGGACTGTAAAAAAATTTATTTAAAATGTTAATTGGATCGTGCCTCATGTTTAATAACCACTTTTTAAAGCCTCACAATGAACAATATTGCAATTTTTACACTTTTCCTCCTCCTCAATCTTTTATGTTGACCAATTTTTGGCAGGAAAATGGCTCTAAATGCACTTACTTTAGTTCAAAAGTGATAATTCACATGCAATATTCATTTAAAGTCAAAAGCTTAAACATTAAAATATCACCATTACTGTGACCATCTGGAGAAAGTTCGACAGGTCTGTGGTCATCGTATTTCATCAGAAAATTGATTTTAGAGACTGTACAAAAAAGGATTCAAAATGTCAATTAGCTCGTGCCTCATGTTGAATAACCACTTTTTAAAGCCTCACAGTGAACAAAATTGCAATTTTTACCGATGTCTCCTACTACTCGGGAGCTTCTATTTTTACCGATTATTGACAGGAAAATGACTCTAAACACACTTATTTAGTTCCAAAAGTGATAATTCATATGCAATAGTCATTTACAGTCAAAAGATTAAACATTAAAAAATAACCATTACTGACCATCTGGAGAAAACTTAACAGGCCTGAGGTCATCGTTTTTCGTCAATAAATGGATTTTTAGGACTGTACAAAAAATGATTCAAAATGTCAATTGGATTGTGCTCCATGTTTAATAACCACTTTTTAAATCCTCACAGTGACCAAAATTGCCATTTTTACAGATGATACCCCCTACTCTGAGGCTTCTATTTGGACCGATTATGGTTAGGAAAATGACTCCAAACACACTTCTTTTAGTTCCAAAAGTGATATTTCACATGCAATAGTCATTTACAATCAAAAGATTAGACATTAAAAAATCACTATTACTGACCGTGTGGTAAAAGTTCGACAGGTCTAGGGTCAGTATTTTTCATCAGAAAATTGATTTTTGGGACTCTACAAAAAATGATTCAAAATGTCACTTGGATCGTGCCTCATGTTGAATAACCACTTTTTAAAGCCTCACAGTGACCAAAATTGCCATTTTTACAGACGTTTCCTCCTACTCTGGAGCTTCCATTTTTACCGATTATGGGCAGGAAAATGTCTCTAAACACACTTATTTTAGTTAAAAAATTGATAATTCACATGCAACAGTCATTTACAGTCAAAAGATTAAACATAAAAAATCAACCATTAATGACCATCTGGAGAAGATGGTCATTGTTTATCATCAGAAAATTGATTTTTGGGACTGTACAAAAAATGATTTAAAATGTCAATTGGATCGTGCCTCATGTTGAATAACCACTTTTTAAAGCCTCACAGTGACCAAAATTGCAATTTTTACAGATGTTTTCTCCTACTTGTAATCTTCCATTGTTACCGATTTAAGGGCAAGAAAATGACTCCAAACACACTTATTTTAGTTCAAAAGTGATAATTCACATGCAATATTCATTTACAGTCAAAAGATTAAACATTAAAAAATAACCATTACTGACCATCTGGAGAAGATAGTCATTGTTTTTCATCAGAAAACTGATTTTTGGGACTGTACAAAAAATTATTTAAAATGTCTATTAGCTCGTGCCTCATATTGAATAATCACTTTTTAAAGCCTCACAGTGACCAAAATTGCCATTTTTACTGATGTTTCCTCCTACTTGGAAGATTCGATTTTATCCGATTATGGGCAGGAAAATGACTCTAAACACACTTATTTGAGTTCCAACAGTGATAATTCACATGCAATGTTCATTTACAGTCAAAAGAATAAACATTAAAAAATAACCATTACTGACCATCTGGAGAAAATTCGACAGGTCTGGGGTCATCGTTTTTGATCAGACAATTGATTTTTGGGACTGTACAAACAATTATTCAAAATGTCAATTGGATCGTGCCTCATGTTGAATAACCACTTTTTAAAGCCTCACAGTGACCAAAATTGCAGTTTTTAGATATGTTTCACCCTACTCGGAAGTTTCTATTTTGACCGATTATGTGCATGAAAATGAATCCAAAAACACTTCTTTTAGGCCCAAAAGTGATAATTCACATGCAATAGTAATTTATAGTCAAAAGATTAAACATTAAAAAATAACCATTGCTGACCATGTGGAGAAGATGGTCATCGTCTCATCAGAAAATGTATTTTTGGGAGTGTATACAAAATGATTCACAATGTCAATTAGATTGTGCCTCATGTTGAATAACCACTTTTTAAAGCCTCACAGTGCCCAATATTGCAATTTTTTACACTTTTCCTCCTCCTCAGAATCTTCTATTTTGACACATTTTTGGCAGGGAAATGGCTCTAAACACACTTCTTTTAGTTCTAAAAGTGATATTTCACATGCAATAGTCATTTACAGCCAAAAGAATAAACATAAAAAAAACACTATTATTGACCCTGTGGAGAAAGATCGACAGGTCCGGGGTAAGCATTTTTCATCAAAAAATTGATTTTTGGGACTGTACAAAAAATTATTCAAAATGTCAATTGGATCGTGCCTCATGTTTAAGAACCACTTTTTAAAGCCTCACAATGAAGAAAATTGCAATTTTTACAGATGTCCCCTCCTACTCGGAAGTTTCTATTTTGATCGATTATGTGCTTGAAAATGACTCCAAACACACTTATTTTAGGTCCAAAAGTGATAATTCACATGCAATAGTCATTTACAGTGAAAAGATTAAACATTAAAAAAATCACCATTACTGACCATCCGGAGAAAGTTCGACAGGTCTGGGGTCTTCGTTTTTCATCAGAAAATTGATTTTTGAGACTGTACAAAAAGGATTCAAAATGTCAATTAGCTCATGCCACATGTTGAATAACCACTTTTTAAAGCCTCACAGTGACCAAAATTGCCATTTTTACAGATGTTTCCCCCTACTCTTTAACCAATTATGGGCAGGAAAATGACTCTAAACACACTTTTTAGTTCCAAGAATTTTAATTCACATGCAATGTCTGTTTGCAGTCAAAAGATTAAACATTAGAAAATTACAATTTCTGACCATCTGGAGAAAGTGCGACAGGTCACGGGTCGTTTTTCATCAATAAATTGATTTTTGGGACTGTACAAAAAATTAGTTAAAATGTCTATTAGCTCAAGCCTCATGTTGAATACCCACTTTTTAAAGCCTCTAAGTGACCAAAATTGCCATTTTTACAAATGTTTCCCCCTACTCTTTAACCGATTATGGGCAGGAAAATGACTCTAAACACACTTATTTAAGTTCCAAAATTGATAATTCACATGCAATAGTCATTTACAGTCTAAAGATTAAACCTTAAAATATCACCGTTACTGACCATCTGGAGAAAGTTCAAGTGGTCCAGGGTCATCGTTTTTCATCAGAAAACAGATTTTTGGGACTGTACAAAAAATGATTCAAAATGTCAATTGGATCGTGCTTCATGTTGAATAACCACTTTTTAAAGCCTCACAGTGACCAATATTGCAATTTTTACACTTTTCCTCCTCCTCAGAATCTTCTATTTTGACCAATTTTCGGCAGAAAAATGGCTCTAAACAATTTCTTTTAGTTCCAAAATTGATATTTCACATGCAATAGTCATTTACAGTCAAAAGAATAAATATTAAAAAATCACTTTTACTGACCTGTGGAGAAGATGGTCATCGTCTCATCAGAAAATTGATTTTTGGGAGTGTATACAAAATGATTCACAATGTCAATTAGATTGTGCCTCATGTTGAATAACCACTTTTTAAAGCCTCATAGTGACCAATATTGCAATTTTTACACTTTTCCTCCTCCTCAGAATCTTCTATTTTGACACATTTTTGGCAGGGAAATGGCTCTAAACACACTTCTTTTAGTTCTAAAAGTGATATTTCACATGCAATAGTCATTTACAGCCAAAAGAATAAACATAAAAAAATCACTATTATTGACCCTGTGGAGAAAGATCGACAGGTCCGGGGTAAGCATTTTTCATCAGAAAATTGATTTTTGGGACTGTACAAAAAATGATTCAAAATGTCAATTGGATCATGCCTCATGTTGAAGAACCACTTTTTAAAGCCTCACAATGAAGAAAATTGCAATTTTTACAGATGTCCCCTCCTATTCGGAAGTTTCTATTTTGATCGATTATGTGCTTGAAAATGACTCCAAACACACTTATTTTAGGTCCAAAAGTGATAATTCACATGCAATAGTCATTTACAGTGAAAAGATTAAACATTAAAAAAATCACCATTACTGACCATCCGGAGAAAGTTCGACAGGTCTGGGATCTTCATTTTTCATCAGAAAATAGATTTTTGAGACTGTACAAAAAGGATTCAAAATGTCAATTAGCTCATGCCAAATGTTGAATAACCACTTTTTAAAGCCTCACAGTGACCAAAATTGCCATTTTTACAGACGTTTCCCCCTACTTGGGAGCTTCTATTTTTACCGATCATGGGCAGGAAAATGACTCTAAACACACTTTTTAGTTCCAAGAATTTTATTTCACATGCAATGTCTGTTTGCAGTCAAAAGATTAAACATTAAAAAATTACCATTTCTGACCATCTGGAGAAAGTGCGACAGGTCACGGGTCATCGTTTTTCATCAATAAATTGATTTTTGGGACTGTACAAAAAATTAGTTAAAATGTCTATTAGCTCAAGCCTCATGTTGAATAATCACTTTTTAAAGCCTCACAGTGAACAAAATTGCCATTTTTACAGATGTTTCCCCCTACTCTTTAACCGATTATGGGCAGGACAATGACTCTAAACACACTTCTTTTAGTTCCAAAATTGATAATTCACATGCAATAGTCATTTACAGTCTAAAGATTAAACCTTAAAATTTCACCATTACTGACCATCTGGAGAAAGTTCAAGAGGTCCAGGGTCATCGTTTTTCATCAGAAAACATATTTTTGGGACTGTATAAAAAATGATTCAAAATGTCAATTGGATCGTGCCTCATGTTGAATAACCACTTTTTAAAGCCTCACAGTGACCAAAATTGCAATTTTTACACTTTTTCTCCTCCTCAGAATCATCTATTTTGACCAATTTTCGGCAGAAAAATGGCTCTAAACACATTTCTTTTAGTTCCAAAAGTGATATTTCACATGCAATAGTCATTTACTGTCAAAAGATTAAATATTAAAAAATCACCATTGCTGACCATCTGGAGAGAGTTCCACAGGTCCGGCATCATGGTTTTTCATCAGAAAATTGATTTTTGGGACTGTAAAACAAAATGATTCAAAATGTCAATTGGATCGTGCCTCATGTTTAAAGCCACTTTTTAAAGCCTCACAGTGACCAATATTGCAATTTTTACACTTTTCCTTCTCCTCAGAATCTTCTATTTTGACCAATTTGTGGTAGGAAATGGCTCTAAATACACTTTTTTTAGTTCCAAAATTGATCATTCATATACAAGTCATTTACAGTTAAAAGATTAAACATTAAATAGTAACCATTACTGGCCATCTGGAGAAGATTCGACAGGTCTGGGGTCATCGTTTTTCATCAGAAAATTTATTTTTGGGACTGTACAAAAAATGATTCAAAATGTCAATTAGATCGTGCCTCATGTTAAATAACCACTTTTTAAAGCCTCACAGTCACCATTATTGCAATTTTTACACCTTTCCTCCTCCTCAGATTCTTCTATTTTGACCAATTTTTGGCAGAAAAATGGTTCTAAACACACTTTTTCGTTCCAAAGCGATATTTCACATGCAATAGTCATTTACAGCCAAAAGATTAAACATTAAAAAATCACCATTGCTGACCATCTGGAGAAAGTTCCACAGGTCCGGCGTCATGGTTTTTCATCAGAAAATTGATTTTTGGGACTGTAAAACAAAATGATTCAAAATGTCAATTGGATCGTGCCTCTGTTGAATAACCATTTTTGATAGCCTCAGAGTGACCCAAATTGCCATTTTTATAGATGTTTCCCCTACTCGGAAGCTTCTATTTAGACCGATTATCGGCAGGAAAATGACACCAAACACACTTCTTTTAATTCCAAAATTGATAATTCACATGCCATAGTCATTTAAAGTCAAAAGATTAAACATTAAATAATAACCATTACTGACCATCTGGAGAAGATTCAACAGGTCTGGGGTCATCGTTTTTCATCAGAAAATTGATTTTTGGGACTGTACAAAAAATGATTCAAAATGTCAATTAGATCGTTCCTCATGTTGAATAACCACTGTTTAAAGCCTCACAGTCACCAATATTGCAATTTTTACAACTTTCCTCCTCCTTAGAATCTTCTATTTTGACCAATTTTTGGCAGGAAAATGGCTCTAAACACACTTCTTTTAGGTCCAAAAGTGATAATTCACATGCAATAGTCATTTACAGTCAAAGATTAAACATTAAAAAATAACCATTACTGACCATCTGGAGAAAATTCGACAGGTCTGGGGTCATCGTTTTTCATCAGAAAAATGAATTTTGGGACTGTAAATAAAATGATTCAAAATTTCAATTGGATCGTGCCTCATGTTTATTAACCATTTTCTAAAGCCTCACAGTGACCAATATTGCAATTTTTACACTTTTCCTCCTCCTCAGAGTCTTCTATTTTGATACATTTTTGGCAGGAAATGGCTCTAAACACACTTCTTTTAGTTCCAAAATTGATAATTCACATGCAATAGTCATTTAAAGTCAAAAGATTAAACATTAAATAATAACCATTACTGACCATCTGGAGAAGATTCAACAGGTCTGGGGACATCGTTTTTCATCAGAAAATTGATTTTTGGGACTGTACAAAAAATGATTCAAAATGTCAATTAGATCGTTCCTCATGTTGAATAACTACTGTTTAAAGCCTCACAGTCACCAATATTGCAATTTTTACAACTTTCCTCCTCCTTAGAATCTTCTATTTTGACCAATTTTTGGCAGGAAAATGGCTCTAAACACACTTCTTTTAGGTCTAAAAGTGATAATTCACATGCAATAGTCATTTACAGTCAAAGATTAAACATTAAAAAATAACCATTACTGACCATCTGGAGAAAATTCGACAGGTCTGAGGTCATTGTTTTTCATCAGAAAAATGACTTTTGGGACTGTAAATAAAATGATTCAAAATGTCAATTGGATCGTGCCTCATGTTTATTAACCATTTTCTAAAGCCTCACAGTGACCAATATTGCAATTTTTACACTTTTCCTCCTCCTCAGAGTCTTCTATTTTGATACATTTTTGGCAGGAAATGGCTCTAAACACACTTCTTTTAGTTCCAAAATTGATAATTCATATGCAATAATCATTTAAAGTCAAAAGATTAAACATTAAATATTAACCATTACTGACCATCTGGAGAAGATTCAACAGGTCTGGGGTCATCGTTTTTCATCAGAAAATTGATTTCTAGGACTGTACAAAAAATGATTCAAAATGTCAATTAGATCGTGCCTCATGTTCAATAACCACTTTTTAAAGCCTCACAGTCACCAATATTGCAATTTTTACACTTTTCCTCCTCCTCAGAATCGTCTATTTTGACCAATTTTTGGCAGGAAAATCGTTCTAAACTCACTTTTTAGTTCCAAAAGCGATATTTCACATGTAATAGTCATTTACAGTCAAAAGATTAAACATTAAAAAATCACTATTACTGACCATGTAGAGAGAGTTCGACAGCTCCGGGATCAGCATTTTTCATCAGAAAATATATTTTTGGGACTGTACAAAAAATGATTCAAAATGTAAATTGGATCATGCCTCATGTTGAATAACCACTTTTTAAAGCCTCACAGTGACCAAAATTGCCATTTTTACAGAGGTTTCCCCCCTACTCAGAATCTTCTATTTTTACCGATTATGGGCAAGAAAATGACTCCAAACACACTTATTTTAGTTCAAAAGTGATAAATCACATGCAATATTCATCTACAGTCAAAAGCTGAAACATTAAAATATCACCATTACTGACCATCTGGAGAAAGTTCAACAGGTCCAGGGTCATCGTTTTTCATCAGAAAATTGATTTTTGGGACTGTACAAAAAATGATTCAAAATGTCAATTGGATCGTGCCTCATGTTTAATAACCACTTTTTAAAGCCTCACAGTGAACAATATTGCAATTTTTACACTTTTCCTCCTCCTCGAAATCTTCTATTTCGATCAATTTGTGGCAGGAAAATGGCTCATAAACAATTCTTTTAGTTCCAAAAGCGATAATCCACATGCAATAGACATTTACAATGAAAATATTAAACATTAAAAAAATCACTATTACTGACCATGTGGAGAAATGTCGACAGTTCCGGTGTCATGGTTTTTCATCAGAAAATGGATTTTTGGGACTGTAAAAAAAATGATTCAAAATGTCAATCGGATCGTGCCTCATGTTGAATAACCACTTGTCAAAGCCTCACAGTGACCAAAATTGCTGTTTTTATAGATGTTTCCCCTACTCAGAATCTTCTATTGGTACGATTATGGGCAAGAAAATGACTCCAAACAAACTTATTTTAGTTCAAAAGTGATAATTTAAATGCAATATACATTTACAGTCAAAAGTTTAAACATTAAAATATCACCATTACTGACCATCTGGAGAAAGTTCAACGGGTCCAGGGTCATCGTTTTTCATCAGAAAGCTGATTTTTTGGACTGTACAAAAAATTATTTAAAAATGCCTATTAGCTCGCGCCACATGTTGAATAACCACTTTTTAACGCCTCACAGTGAACAAAATTGCAATTTTTACAGATGTTTCCCCCTACTCAGAGGCTTCTGTTTTGACTGATTACGGGCAGGATACTTACTCTAAACAGTTCCAAAAGTGATAATACACATGCAATAGTCATTTACAGGCAAAAGATTATACATTAAAGAATAACCATTACTGACCATCTGGAGAAAATTTGACAGGTCTGTGGTCGTTTTTCATCAGAAAATTGATTTTTGGAACTGTACAAAAAAATGATTCAAAATGACAATTGGATCGTGCCTCATGTTGAATAACCACTTTTCAAGGCCTCTGAGTGACCAAAATTACAGTATTTACAGATGTTTCCCCCTACTCGGAAGCTTCTATTTTCACCAATTATGGGCAGGAAAATGACTTCAAACAATTATTTTAGTTCCAACAGTGATAATTCACATGCAATAGTCATTTACAGTCAAAAGATTAAACATTAAAAAATCAACAGATTTTTGGGACTGTACAAAAAATGATTCAAAATGTCAATTGGATCATGCCTCATGTTGAATAACCACTTTTTAAAGCCTCACAGTGACCAAAATTGCAATTTTTACTGATGTTTCCACCTACTCATAGGCTTCTATTTTAACTGATTACGGGCAGGAAAATGAATCTAAACACACTTATTATAGTTCCAAAAGTGATAATTCACATGCAATGTTCATTTACAGTCAAAAGATTAAACATTAAAAAATAACCATTACTGACCATCTGGAGAAAATTCGACAGGTGTGGGGGCAACATTTTTCATCAGAAAATTGATTTTTAGGAGTGTACAAAAAATGATTCACAATGTCAATAAGATCGTGCCTCATGTTGAATAACCACTTTTTAAAGCCTCACAGTGAGCAATATTGCAATTTTTACACTTTTCTTCCTTCTCAGAATCTTCTACTTTGACCAATTTTTGACAGGAAAATGGCTCTAAACACACTTCTTTTATTTCTAAAAGTAATATTTCACATGCAATAGTCATTTACAGCCAAATGAATAAACATTAAAAAATCACTTTTACTGACCGTGTGGAGAAAGTTCGACAGGTCCGGTGTCATGGTTTTTCATCAGAAAATTGATTTTAGGGACTGTACAAAAAATTATTCAAAATGTATATTGGATCATGCCTCATGTTGAATAACCACTTTTTAAAGCCTCACAGTGACCAAAATTGCAATTTTTACAGATGTTTCCCCCTACTCGGAAGTTGCTATTTAAACCGATTATGTGCATGAAAATGACTCAAAACACACTACTTTTAGGTCAAAAAGTGATAATTCACATACAATAGTCATTTACAGTGAAAAGATTAAACATTAAAAAAATCACCATTAATGACCATACGGAGAAAGTTTGACAGGTCCGGGGTCAGCATTTTTCATCAAAAAATATATTTTTGGGACTGCACAAAAAATTATTAAAAATGTCTATTAGCTCGTGCCTCATGTTGAATAACCAATTTTTAAAGCATCACAGTGACCAAAATTGCCATTTTTACAATTTTTCCCCCCACTCGGAAGCTTCTATTTTTACCGATTATGGGCAGGAAAATGACACCAAACACACTTCTTTTAATTCCAAAAGTGATAATTCATATGCAATAGTCATTTACAGTCAAAAGATTAAACATTAAAAAATGACCATTGCTGATCATCTGGAGAAAGTTTGACTGGTCCGGTGTCATGGTTTTTCATCAGAAAATTGATTTTTGGGACTGTAAAAAAAAATGATTCAAAATGTCAATTGGATCGTGCCTCATGTTTTTTTTTTTTTTTTTTTTTTTTTAGACATTTATTGTGCAAAGGAAAGGTTACACTGCGTCACGCCAACAACCCGGAGGCAGGCCGCGATATCAACAAATGTTTTCAATTAAGGTGTACCATATTAGGAGTCATAAACAATGTCAGTATCCTACCATTCAGGGAGATACACACCCTTAACCCTGGTGAGGAGTACAAAGGTATAACCAGTGCAGAGTGGATGGTCTTACATTTTTGGGTGTCGTGGACTGGAAACGAATCCTAGGCTCACGGTCTCGTCCAGTCACTCCGGCGAGTACTAGGACCGCAGCTCATGGAAAAGGTAATGTATAGGTAAATCGTCCACTACCACCTTTTCGCCCAACCCCCCCGCAACAATCGGAGGGAAACAACAAACTTCGGTGCAGAGCTATTTCAAAAAACCAACAGACATCACATCTCACATACGCAGGGGCTCGCGTACAAGGACCCGTCCGTCATAGAGGGACGACTACAAGCAGCATTGGTGGCTGCAGGAGGATCGCAAGGCAGCAGCTATGGGGCGGGGGCGGAGGGGGGGGAGGGGATGCGGTCGGACAAAACAGCGGGGCGCCTGGACGGGAAGGGGGGCATCATGTCAAACCCGACAGGCACGCAGCAGGCATGGGATCCGACAATAGCAACACATTCCACAGCCCTCAGGCACATCAACCAAGCATGTATCCATCCATCCCAGCAAAATGCACACAGGGCTCAAAGGTTTCACCCCATGTCATCCGAAACACCCGTCCCAGGGGAGTCCACAGAGGCATCCGAACCCGCCCGCTCTCTAGTCCACTGCAGGAAGGGTTCCCAGATGTCATTGGGCCTAGATGCGGTGGGCATCGTCTCCCAGTAGTTCGTGAGTTGTGTCTGACCATATGTAATGTCTCGAACCCATGCGGCGAACGTAGGCAAGGCTCCACGGCCCCAGTGTATCGCCACCTGGCGTTTAGCGTAAAGCAGCAGCATCGCGTGCAGTTTCCTGTCAACGGGTTCGGTGTCTTTAACGTATCCCAGGAGCCCTAAAAGCGGAGTGGGTTCATCTGATCTGTGTAATATGTGATTGATGGCCTCAAAGACGCTCGACCAGTACTCCTCTAGCTTTGGGCAGCTCCACGCCACATGGAGGAAGGACGCGTCAGCTCCACCACACTTCCAGCATGAAGCGTCAGTGCGGAGTCCCATGCGATGTAGCAGCACTGGTGTGCGATAGTACCGGTGCAGGAATTTAAAATGGACCAGTCGTAGCCTATAGTTCGGTGACAGCGCCGTGAGCTGCTTACAGCAGTATTCCCACACGTCATCTGTCAGGGTCCCGTCCAGGTCTGCGGCCCAAGCCTGTTTGGCCACAGGCACGGTGAGCGGGGCCTGCTCCTGCATGCAGTTGTACAGTCTAGATACCAGTTTCGCGGGGGAGGGTCGTGACAGCAAGTTCTGAAGGGCATCCAGTTGTGGAGGTTCCTCGGGGAATTGAGGCCACATCTTCTTGCAGGACTCCCGGAGAGAGTGATACAGAAGCGCGTCCGAGAACGAGGTAGGCTGGCCGTCCTCACGGACACCCAACGCTCCAAACGTCCCATCAGGGTAGATGTCTGCGAAAGTGGTCACCCGTCTCCCCTGGAGCGTGATGGTATCTCCCCTAGCGCAAAGGCAGGGCAGCATCGGATTGCTTCGCAGTGGAATAGCCGGCGCATAGAGCAAGGGAAGGCCCGCCCTCCGACTTAACTCCTTCCAGGACCAGCGGATCATCTCAACGGTGTCTACCTCCTTCGAGGGGCGGGAAACCTTACCATACAACGCCACCCGAAGTGGCAACGGGGCAACCGCGGCCAATTCCACCGCCACATGCGGCTGGTAGGGGGTGGGGAATACCCAGAAATGCAAGAATTGAGCCTGAGCGCACAGCGAGTATAGCTTTAGGTCAGGCGCCCCGAGGCCCCCCTGTCGCAGCGGGAGTGTAAGCAGAGCCCAAGAGGTCCTCGCCTGCCTCCCAGCCCACACCAGAGATACAAGTAAGGAGCGGACTCTTGCATGGAAGCATGCAGTCATGGGTAACGGAAGATTCACGAACAGATATAGGAATTTCGGGAGAACTACCATTTTCGCCAGTGCAACCCTCGCAACCAGGGACAGGGGAAGTTTGTTCCAGACCTCCACCTTCCGCTCCAGCCAGTCGACCGCTCTGCCGAAGTTGAGAGACCATAGTTCCTGCGTGTCCCGACTAATCCAGATACCTAAGTATTTGACCGCGTCAGTCTCCCAACGCAGGGGGTAGTCCGAAGGAGGTTGAGCTGTCTCGTCAGTTAGAGGGAATGCAACTGACTTGGACCAATTTATAGACACGCCCGCCAGACCCTCGAAACGTACAAATTCTCGGAGCAGTGGATTCAAATTCTCTGCGGGGCTGTTAACATACAGAGTGACGTCGTCTGCATAAAGAGAGATCAGCAGACTACGAGAGCTGAAGCTTATCCCTCTCGCCGTGTGGTGTTGGCGTATTCTGGCCGCCAGTGGCTCCATCGCAATAGCAAAGAGGAGGGGCGACAGTGGGCACCCCTGTCTAGTCCCCCTGGAGATGGGAAAGGGTTCGGACACCATGCCATTCACTCGTACCCGAGCTCGAGGTCTGTCATATAGCAATTTGATGAGAGTAATAAAGTTACGACTGAAGCCCATCCTGCCCAAGACACGAAACAGGTACGGCCACTCTAACGAATCGAACGCCTTAGTCGCGTCTAGGAACACGACTGCGGCCTGGACGGAGGGGTGGAGATAATGTAGGATGGAGAAAAGTGTTCTGAGGTTGTGCGAGGTGGCACGGCCAGGGATGAATCCTGATTGGTCCGGGAGAGCGATGATTGGCAGCATCGGCTGTAATTTGTCTGCAATGATCTTGGCAAAAATTTTAGCGTCCACATTTATGAGAGAAAGGGGACGATAGGAGTCCAGGTATAATTCGTCTTTGTCGGGTTTTAATAGGGTGACAATGAGTGCCTCGTGCATGGAGTCTGGGAGGGAATTCAGCTCCAGCGCCTCTACAAATACTGAGTGCAGTTTCGGGGCCAGTTCTTCAGCATACGTCTTGTAAAACATTGTGGTTAGGCCATCTGGGCCAGGAGCTTTATTAGCTGGCATGCTCTTGATAACCTGAGCTATGTCTTGGACCGAGACAGGCAGGTCCATGTATTGTCTATGGTTGTCATTGAACCAGACAAGGGCTATAGAGTCAAGAAAACCGTCCAGGGAAGTCGGAGCAGCAGAGTGTTTGGACGTGTAAAGGGAAGCATAAAAATCGGCGAAGGCCTTCAGCACCGCCTCTTGGCCCGTGACCCGTGTCCCCTCACTATTATTGATAGTGTGTATATAGTGTGCCTGAGCCTGGGGAGCAATCAATCTAGCTAGTGTCCTGCTCGGTCTATCACCTTCCCCATATCTGCGGGCTTCGGCCTGTTTCCCTAAGAACTTCACCTCCCTCTGCGCCTCCTCGTTGAAGTCCAACAGTTTTGCCTTAAGACTACCTGCAATAGCCAACGTCGGGTCTCGGCAGAAGGCCAGGTCCAGATCCTTAAGTTCTTGCTCTAGCTGAGCCAGTGTCCGACGTATGGTATGTAGCACCCCTGCCTGCCGAGCTATACACTGGCCCCGTATTACCGCCTTAAAAGCGTCCCACACCACGGCCTCAGAGGAGGCCGAACCCTCGTTTTCTGCAAAGTACTTGACAATGTCATCCCTAATTTCTTCCGTGAACACCTGATCTGTAAGGGCGTGGGGTGGCAGCCGCCATGAAAACGCCCTAGGAGCCACGTTGGGTATCCGCAGCTCTAGCATGCAGGGGGCGTGGTCCGAAAGCGACCTAGCCTGAATATCCACCTCCCCCACCCATGTAGCCACCTCAGGAGACAGCAGCCAAAAGTCCAGGCGGGACCAAGCGTCATGATGACACGTGATACAGGTCCCCGTTCTCTCCCCAGGGTGACGAAGTCTCCACACATCAGTCAGTCTCCCCTCTTCCATCACATCTAGCAACGCCTGCCTCGCTTTCGCATGCGTAGGTCTACTAGCACCCCTTCTGTCCCAATCATCGTCCAACACTACATTGAAATCCCCCCCCACCACTATCAGGTTACAATCAAGCAACACAATTTGCGCCCAAACATTGCGAAAAAAATCAGGATCGTCCACATTTGGGCCATATATAGCGGCCAGAACCAGCGGCCTACCCTGCAATGAGCCATGCACCAGTACATAACGACCCTCCTTATCCAGTACACAATTATGTTCTCTCCAATCCAACCCTTTCCGTATGAGGACAGCCACCCCCCGGGCATAGTTAGAGTATATAGCTGAATATACATGCGACCACCTGTGATGTTTCAGCCTGGGCGATGGGGTCGAGTTGATGTGAGATTCTTGCAACAAACAAATGTCTACATTGTGTCTGGTCAACATATTATGCATCAACCTGGCTTTTTTATAGTCCCCAAGGCCACGAATGTTCCAAGTCCACAGTTTAACTCCCCCCATGCCTGTGGCACATCCAGGGTGACCAGGCCGCCGCCCCGCTCCCCCCCCCCCCCCACACAAACAGGCCCAGATCGCCGCACACTCCCGCGCAGTACAGTCGTGAGAAGATAGATTGCAACGCGCTCCACCAGCACCGGTAACCAAACACTCAACATCCCCCCCCAACCCCCACCCACGCCAACCCCCCAATCAGGTTGCGCTAGAATCCCATTCGTGCTCTGAATCGCACTTGAGTCAACTGAGAACAAAAACAACGGGAGATACCCCATGGGGCGAGGTGCTCCTAGCTGACACCCCTGAATACACAGGGTGGCTGCACACTGAAGGATATCCGCGACACCCGAGGGGTGCCCAGCAGCATGGATCAAACAGTACTGGAGTTGTGTGCCGTCCAATACGCCTCAGACCTGTGACACAGTCAACAACCAAGACCCCCCCAGCATGAGTAGGCCAGCTCCAGCAGTTCCAGCAGTGTCCTCCATTCCACGTCTCGAGGGAACCAAACAATCCAGCAAATGTCAGCTTTAGTTGAAAGGGGCAGCACAGACCCCATTACCCTCAGTCCCTCAATCATTGTCGCTCATGCGGGCCGCGTCCTCCTCCAACCTCGGCGATTTGCGTCTGGCACCGGGGCCACTGATATGTTTAGCAAACTTTAAGGCTGACTTAGCGTCAGTGAAGAAGTGAGCAGTTCGTTCATGGAAGATTTTCAATTTGGCTGGGTATAACAAGGAGTATTGGACTCCGGCCTGCATCAGGAGTTTCTTCGCAGGTATGAACTCTTTTCTGGCAGCCTGGACGAGGGGGGTGAAATCAGGGTAAAATGAGATATGATTCCCTTTATGGATGATCTTGCCTTTTTCACGGGCCATCTGTAGGATGCGGTCCCTGTCCTGAAAATTGAGCAGCTTGGCCAATATAGGGCGTGGAGTGGCGCCTGGTGGTGGTTTCTTGCCCAGTGTCCTGTGCGCCCTCTCCACCGTGAATACCTGGGACAGGTCCGGGTCAAACAGCTCATGTAGAAGATCAGTCACAAAGACCTCCATCTTTCCGGTGTTGTCCGTTTCCGGAATGCCCGTAATTCTGACGTTGGACCTCCTGGAGCGCGCTTCTAAGTCGTCCGCCTTGGCTCGCATGGACTCCAGTTCGCGCTCAATGTTGGTTATGTGGTTTTTCGCCTGCTGCTGAAACTCGGCACATTCGGTATGTCTGTTTTCTAGGCAGTCTAGCCTCGTTTCGTGTACGTCCACTTTGGACTTGACCGCCTCTAGCTGTATGGCCATAGCATCCAGCTTTGCGTCGATACTCTTCAAGCTAGATCTGACCTCCAGCATTAAAGCGCCAAAATCAATTTCAGCTGCAGGGCTCTTGGGAGGAGACGACGCGGCTCCCGTGTCCGCTGTTTGTTGCTTGGCCTTCTGCTTTTGGTCAAATGTCAGTTTGGGCTGTTTCGCATCCTTCGTGCCCCCCATCTCGGACACGCGTGGGACGCGGTGTGCAGGCTGTGGTATGAAGCACTCACCGGTGCGCCGCGCAGGCCACCCTTTAGGACTGGCAGGCACAGTTCGAGTCGTCGCAAGAGAGAACTGGGGGGTCAGCAGCCCCTAACCACGGTGGGCTGCCCAGAGCCCTTCGGTGACCCTTCCAAGTTCCCCCCACGATCTCCGAGTGGAGGACAGAGCGCGGGAAAGGCTCTGGCAGGATCAGGCTGAGGTTTTTAGTTCGTTTCTGTGCCCGGGAGCGGAGCTCCTATTATCAGGGCAAGATCGACACCTTCACGCCAAACGGCGATCTGCAGGGGCTCAGGGGCATGCCAAGCAAGGGGCTCTCGCAGTGTAGGCTTTAGTACGCCACGGGTCCGCAGCTTCTCCTCTATCGACCCGGCCGCACCGCAAAATGGCGGCGTCGCGCTTCTGGCTCAGCCCCGATCTTCCCCCGATCCGTTACCTCTGTCCAATGGCCGCTCCGCTCCCTTCCTCCGTCCACAAGTGTTTCCGCGTAGCGGCCGCCGGCAGCTCCCAGCCCCGCGCCAAGGGCGCCAGAGTAGTCCCCTCTCCGCCGATCTCCTTTGGCCCAGCAATCCCCGAGGTCCGGCCAGATGTCACCGCCGCCTCGGGCTCCACAGCAGCAGGCGGGCTCTAGTGTGCGGGCCGGCGCCACCCGCGGCCGCCAGGTCTCGTCGCGCAGCCACCCGCGGGCGGCAAGGATTCAGTCGATCGTGCCTCCGGACTGCCGCATCAATTACACACAGAAGCCGGGCCCCTCGGTAGCGCTGTGAAGGATAATCAAGGATTTATTCGTGTGCAGCCGGCGGAGCTCGCTCAAAGAGCGGCCATCTCGCTGCTCGGTTAGCCACGCCCCCCCGGATCGTGCCTCATGTTTAATAACCATTTTTTAAAGCCTCACAGTGACCAAAATTGCCATTTTTATAGATGTTTCCCCTACTCGGAAGCTTCTATTTAGACCGATTATGGGCAGGAAAATGACCCCAAACACACTCATTTTAGTTCAAAAGTGATAATTCACATGCAATATTCATTTACACTCAAAAGCTTAAACATTAAAATATCACCATTACTGACCATCTGGTCAAAGTTCAACAGGTCCAGGGTCATCGTTTTTCATCAGAAAACTGATTTTTGGGACTGGACAAAAAATGATTCAAAATGTCAATTGGATCGTGCCCCATATAGAATAACCACTTTTTAAAACCTCACAGTGACCAAAATTGCCATTTTTACTGATGTTTCCTCCTACTTGGAAGCTTCTATTTTGACCGATTATTAGCAGGAAAATGACTCTAAACACACTTATTTTAGTTCCAACAGTGATAATTCACATGCAATGTTCATTTACAGTCAAAAGATTAAACATTACAAAATAACCATTACTGACCATCTGGAGAAAATTCAACAGGTGTGGGAGCATCGTTTTTCATCAGAAAATTGATTTTTGGGACTGTACAAAAAATGATTCAAAATATCAGTTGGATCGTGCCTCATGTTTAAGAACCACTTTTTAAAGCCTCACTGTGATCAATATTGCAATTTTTATACTTTTCCTCCTCCTCAAAATCTTCTATTTTGAACAATTTTTGGCAGGAAAAGGGCTCTAAAAACACTTCTTTTAGTTCAAAAAGTAATGATTCACATGCAATAGTCATTTACAGTCAAAAGATAAAACATTAAAAAATAACCATTACTCACCATCTGGAGAAAATTCAACAGGTCTGGGGGCATTGTTTTTCATCAGAAAATTGATTTTTGGGACTGTAAAAAAAAACTGATTCAAAATGTCAATTGGATAATGCCTCATGTTGAATAACCACTTTTTAAAGCCTCACAGTGACCAAAATTGACGTTTTTAGAGATGTTTCCCCCTACTCGGAATCTTATATTTTGACTGATTATGGGCAAGAAAATGACTCCAAACAAACTTATTTTAGTTCAAAAGTGATAATTCACATGCAATATTGATTTACAGTCAAAAGCTTAAACATTAAAATATCACCATTACTGACCATCTGGAGAAAGTTCAACAGGTCCAGGGTCATCGTTTTTCATCAGAAAGCTGATTTTTGGGACTGTACAAAAAATATTTAAAATGCCTATTAGCTCGTGCCTCATGTTTAATAACCACTTTTTAAAGCCTCACAGTGAACAAAACTGCAATTTTTACTGATGTTTCCCCTACTCGGAAGCTTCTATTTTGACCGATTATTTGCATGAAAATTACTCCAAACATTTTTTTTAGGTCCAAAAATGATAAATCACATGCAATAGTCATTTACAGTGAAAATATTAAACATTAAAAACATCACCATTGCAGACCATCTGGAGAAGATTCGACAGGTCAGGGGTCATCGTTTTTCATCAGAAAATTGATTTTTGGGACTGTACAAAAAATGATTCAAAATGTCAATTGGATCGTGCCTCATGTTGAATAACCACTTTTTAAAGCCTCACAGTGACCAAAATTGCCATTTTTACAGATGTTTCCCCCTACTCGGAAGCTTCAATTTTCACCAATTATGGGCAGGAAAATGACTCCAAACACACTTCTTTTAATTCCAAAAGTGATAATTCACATGCAATAGTCATTTACAGTCAAACATTAAATAATAAAAAAATTACCATTACTGACCATCTGGAGAAAGTTTGACTGGTCCGGTGTCATGGTTTTTCATCAGAAAATTGATTTTTGGGACTGTAGAAAAAATGATTCAAAATGTCAATTGGATCGTGCCTCATGTTGAATAACCACTTTTTAAAGCCTCACAGTGACCAAAATTGCAATTTTTACACTTTTCCTCCTCCTCAGAATCTTCTATTTTGATCAATTTTGGGCAGGAATATGCCTCCAAACACACTTCTTTTAGTTCCAAAAGTTATAATTCACATGCAACAGTCATTTACAGTGAAAAGATTAAACATTAAAAAGATCACCATTACTGACCATCTGGAGAAAGTTCGACAGGTCTGGTGTCATGGTTTTTCATCAGAAAATTCATTTGTACAAAAAATGATTCAAAATGTCAATTGGATCATGCCTCATGTTTAATAACCACTTTTTAAAGCCTCACAGTGACCAAAATTGCAATTTTTACTGATGTTTCCTCCTACTTGGAAGCTTCGATTTTGACCGATTATGGGCAGGAAAATGACTCCAAACACACTTATTTTACTTCAAAAGTGATAATTCACATGCAGCATAAATTTACAGTCAAAAGCTTAAACATTAAAATATCACCATTACTGACCATTTGGAGAAAGTTCAACAGGTCCAGGGTCATCGTTTTTCATCAGAAAACTGATTTTTGGGACTGTAAAAAAATGCTTTAAAATGCCTATTAGCTCGTGCCTCATGTTGAATAACCACTTTTTAAAGCCTCACAGTGAACAAAATTGCAATTTTTACTGATGTTTCCTCCTACTTGGAAGCTTCGATTTTGACCGATTATGGGCAGGAAAATGACTCTAAACACACTTATTTTAGTTCCAACAGTGATAATTCACATACAATGTTCATTTACAGTCAAAAGATTAAACATTAAAAAATCACTATTACTGACCGCGTGGAGAAAGTTAGACAGGTCCGGGGTCAGCATTTTTCATCAGAAAATTTATTTTCGGGACTGTAGAATAAATGATTCAAAATGCAAAGCGGATTGTGCCTCATGTTGAATAACCACTTTTTAAAGCCTCACAGTGACCAAAATTGCAATTTTTACAGATGTTTCCCCATACTCTGAAGTTTCTATTTTGACCGATAATGGGCAGGAAAATGACTCTAAACACACTTATTTTAGTTCCAACAGTGATAATTTACATGCAATGTTCATTTACAGTCAAAAGATTAAACATTAAAAAAATCACCATTACTGACCATCTGGAGAAAGTTCAACAGGTCCAGGGTCAGCATTTTTCATCAATAAATTGATTTTTGGGACTGTACAAAAATTGATTCAAAATGTCAATCGGATTGTGCCTCATGTTGAATAATCACTTTTTAAAGCTTCACAGGGACCAAAATTGCAATTTTTACAGATGTTTCCCCCTACTCGCAGGCTTCTATTGTGACTGATTACAGGCAGGAAAATTGCTCTAAACACACTTCTTTTTGTTCCAAAAGTGATAATTCACATGCAATTGTCATTTACAGTCAAAAGATTAAACATTAAAAAAATCACTATTACTGACCGTGTGGAGAAAGTTCGACAGGTCCGGGGTCAGCATTTTTCTTCTGAAAATGCATTTTTGGTACTGTAGAAAAAATGATTCAAAATGTCAATTGGATCGTGCCTCATGTTGAATAACCACTTTTTAAAGCCTCACAGTGACCAAAATTGCAATTTTTACAGATGTTTCCCCCTACTCAGAAGTTTCCATTTTGACCGATTATGTGCATGAAAATTACTCCAAACACTTTTTTGTTAGGTCCAAAAGAACAAGTTACTTACCTTCGGTAACACTTTTTCTGGTGGATACAGTATCTGCCTGTGGATTCCTCACCTTGTGAATATCCCCTGCGCCAGCATTCCACAGAACTTTTTTTCCCCAGCTCTCTACGCCGACGTGGACGTCATAATACCTTAGCTCCGCTCGCGACTCCGTATGACGTCACCGGAGCCATAAGAGAGCCACGTCGGTGTGATGACGTCAGTTCCACCCATTTTTTCCGTGCCTTCCGAGGCGGACAGGTGGACCAAAGACAGATTCAAAGCATACACAATATACAACATTCGAACAAATATACATAGTACATATACAAAAGGAAAGCTAAAGAACATAAGCATTTCCTACCAATGTAAGAGATAGAAAGAATCTACAAAGTATAACAAAAATCTCAAGCAAGACATCCTTTAAGGTATACAAAGGTGGACAACGGGGAGGCGGGTGGGCCAGTGAGGAATCCACAGGCAGATACTGTATCCACCAGAAAAAGCGTTACCGAAGGGAAGTAACTTGTTCTTCTGATGGATACATCTGCCAGTGGATTCCTCCCTTGTGAATAGATTCTCACAGCAGTCCCACTCCCGGAGGAGGGTGTCCACCTTTCTATACCAAAAAGTCCTGCAAGACAGAACGCGCAAAGTGGCCCTCCCTCCTCATCTCAGAGTCTAAGCAATAATGCTTTGCGAAAGTACGGAGGGAGGCCCAAGTCGCGGCTTTACAAATGTCTGCCACAGGAACACCCCTGGCTAAAGCAGAAGTAGAAGACTTAGCTCTAGTAGAATGAGCTCTAATCCCCTCAGGAGGAACCTTACCAGCAAGGGCGTAGCAGATCTTGATGGCTAGGATTATCCACCTGGACAGAGTCTGCTTGTGCACAGCCTTTCCTTTAGAATGTCCAACATAGCCCAAAAAGAGCTAATCGCCAACACGAAAGTCTTTCATTCTGTCCAAGTAAAAGCTCACAGCTCTTTTTAGGTCCAGCCAATGAAGTCTTTCCTCCTCCTTGGAAAGATGAGGTGGCGGATAAAACACAGGGAGAGTAACAGACTGCCCCAGATGAAAGGGAGTAACTACCTTAGGAAGGAAAGCAGCCCTGGTCCTAAGAACCTTCCTTTCAGCATGTAAGGTTAAAAAGGGGGGTTTAGAACTAAGAGCTTGAAGCTCACTTACCCTCCTTGCCGAGGTTATGGCTACAAGAAAGATCGTCTTAAAAGACAATAGCCTTAAAGGACAACTATGAAGGGGCGCGAAAAGAGACCCCATCAAGAAAGTTAAGACAAGATTAAGGTCCCACTGTGGCATTACAAAAGGAGTAGGTGGAAACCTATTAATAAGACCTTTGATAAATCTTAATACAATAGGAGATTTAAATAATGACAGCTGATCTGGAAGACACAGAAAAGCCGACAAGGCCGATAGATAACCCTTAACCATGGCCACAGCACAGCCCTGCTGAGCCAAGGAAAGAGCAAACTGAAGCACATTAGAAAGATAGGCTTTTAAAGGATCAACGGATCTCTCTCCACACCATTTAACAAACTTAGACCACCGATATGAGTAAATGGACTTGGACGAGTGTCGCCTGGCCGATAAAATAACATCCACCACATCAGGCGGGAGAGAGAAGGAACTCAGGTTGCCCCGTTCAATCTCCAGGCATGTAGGTGCAGGCTCTGGAGGTGGGGATGAAGAACCTGCCCCTCCGATTGTGAGAGGAGGTCTGCCCTGAGAGGGAGACAGAGCGGAGGGTGCGATGAGAGGTGAAGTAGATCTGTGTACCACACCCTTCTTGGCCAATCCAGGGCGACCAAAATAACTTGGGCCCGGTCTTGGCGAATCTTCCTCAGAACCCGAGGAATCAAGGGTATGGGAGGAAACGCGTAAAGGAGTTGTGAGCTCCAATTCAATTGAAACGCGTCCCCCAATGCCCCCTGCAACAGAAACTGGAGACTGCAGAATGACGGGCAATGCGCATTCTCACGGGTGGCGAATAGGTCTATCCGAGGAGTCCCCCACGTCCGAAAAACATGACGAACCACCTCCGGATGAAGCCTCCACTCATGGTCAGTCGAGAACTGTACACAGACTGTCCAAACGTACATTCAGCACCCCGGCCAAATGATTCGCCATCAAGCAAATCTGATGATCCTGAGCCCAGGACCAGAGCCTTAATGCCTCCCTGCAGAGACGATACGACCCTACTCCTCCCTGCTTGTTGACATACCACATCGCGGTAGTGTTGTCCGTCAGGACTTCAACCGACTGACCGCGAAGGGAAGGGAGAAAGGCCTTGAGCGCCAAACGTATAGCCAGCAAATCCAGAAGGTTGATGTGAAGCAACCTTTCCTCTGGAGACCAAAGACACTTGATTTCCAGATCCCCCAGATGAGCACCCCACCCCAGGGTGGAGGCATCCGTTATCACTGTGGCCACCGATGGAGGAAGATGAAAGGGCTTTCCTTGAGACAGATTGCCCTCCACGCTCCACCAAGACAGATCCGCTGCAGCTTCTCTGGAGATCCTCACAGACTCCCTGAGATCTCCATTGTGCTGATACCACTGCCTCCGGAGGCACCACTGGAGTGCCCTCATGAGCCAGCATGCATGGTTGACCAACAGAATGCAGGAGGCAAACAGACCGAGCAGTCGAAGGACCTTCAGAACTGGAACAACCGCTCCACTGTGGAATAAAGGAATCATCTCCTGAATGTCGAGAATTCTTTGAGGAGGAGGAAATGCTCGACACACAGTAGTGCCCAGTACCGCCCCTATGAACAGGTTGCGTTGAGAGGGCACCAGGTGAGATTTGGGCACATTGACTGAAAAACCCAAGTCGAATAACAGCTGAGATGTTACCTGCAGATGATGTAGCACCATCTCTGGGGACTCTGCTTTCAGAAGCCAGTCGTCCAGGTAGGGAAATACTGGAATCCCCGACCTTTTGAGATGAGCAGCCACCACTGCCATCACCTTCGTGAAGACTCGAGGTGCGGTAGTAAGACCAAACGGGAGGACCGCAAACTGGTAGTGTTGCGACCCAACCATGAAACGGAGATACTTCCTGTGCGACATCTTGAATTTCTCCTGTTTCAGGTAAAAGTTCAAGACTCTGAGGTCCAGGATCGGACGCAACCTGCCGTCCTTCTTGGGAATCAGGAAATACCGGGAGTAGCATCCCTGACCCCTTTCCTGCTCCGGAACCACCTCTATCGCACCTTTTTGTAGTAAAGCAAGGACCTCCTTCTGCAGAAGAAGCAGATGGTCTTCCGAGCAGAAACCCTGGCAAGGAGGGTAAGGGGGAGGAAACTCCCTAAAGGGAAGGGCATACCCATTCTCCAGATCGGTCGTGACAGATTTCCAACCGCGCAAAAATTGGCACACCCGACCCCCCACCGGTCTCACATGATCTAGGATGGGGGATCTAGGGCTGCTTCCCGGAAGCCTCATTGGGAGCAGAGGAGGCTGAAGATGAAGATGGGTTGCGACCAGAATCTCTCCTACCCCTTTGCCTTCCTCTATACGACCTATAGAGGGGATTCTGCTGCTGATGTTGTTGCTGCTGCTGAGGTTGCCGGAAGGAACTAAATGAGGACCTCCCAAATCCTCTAACTTTCCTGAGTCCAAATCCCTTAGCAGGAGTCTGTAAACCCAAGGACTTCGCAGTAACCCTGCTATCTTTAAATCTTTGCAAGGCGGAATCAGCCTTCTCGCCAAACAGCTTCTCCTCATCAAAAGGCAAGTCGACCAGGGTGGCCTGAACATCCGCCAAAAAGCCGGAAAAACGAAGCCAAGCTTGCCTCCTAGTGGCCATCGAAGACCCCATTATCCTAGCCACAGAATCAGCCGTGTCTAGGCCCGACTGCATAACCTGCCTTGCAGCAGCCTGAGTGTCCGTGACAACCTCCATAAAAGAGGCCTTCTCTTCTTCTGGCAGCTTAGGAGCCAATAATTTCATAGAGTCCATCAGCACATGAACATTACACCCCAATAAACAAGGGACATTGGTTGATTTAAGCTCCATGCTTCCTGAAGAAAAGACCTTTTTGGCTGTCTGATCAGTCTTTTTAGACTCCCTATCCGCAGGTGTTTGAGGGAAGGCACCTGAAGAATGTTTTGAGCATGAAGCTTGCACCACAAGGCTTTCTGGAGAAGGGTGGGAAGAAAGAAAGCTTGGATCTCCCGGAGCCACCCTGTACCTTCTTGCCACTTGTCTGGAGACTGCAGGCGAATTAAGTGGCTTGCGCCAAACGTCCATCACAGGCTCTAAAATAGCCTCATTAAAGGGCAACAAGGGCTCAACAATCGAAGATGGTGAATGCAGGACTTCAGTTAGGAGGTTCGGCTTATACTCTGCAGAGGGCAACTGTAAGTCCAGCAACTCTGCAGCCTTCTTGATGATTGAATGATAAGAGGCCACTTCTTGTGGTGGTGAAGACCTAGTAGAAGAATGCTCCCACTCCGGAGTAGTATCAAGACCACTAGCATCCTGAATGCCTTCAAAGTCATCAGAGGATCCATCAACCTCACCTTCTTCCACTTCCTCCCTACAACGCTCCTCTTCCAAAACCCTCTGGGACTCTCTTCTAGAACGGATCCGAGGAACCGGCGTCAGTGGCGCCGCACGCGGTGTAGGAGGAACCGAAAGTGGAGTCAGCGGCGCCAGACGTGGAGCCGAAGGAGTTGGCAACGGCGTCGAGGAAGGCTCTGAAGAAGGCCGATCCAGACGAAGCTGGGATGGATCACCAGACGGCGCCGGAAACTGCCACGAAGGAGCCATCGGCAAAAAGGGCATAAAGGGAGCCTGAGCATAATGCTGCGGCACTCCCAAAGTGTATGCCATAGAACCCAAGGGACCAGATGGTGCGCCGGATGGGAAGGCAGCCCTTTGAAAAATCCCATACAACGCATTGAGGAAATGCGTTGAATCTGCCCACGGAGTGGGGAACTGCGGATATGGGATTGGCCCTGGATCCGGTCGAGGAGTACCAAGAACCGGAGCCGAAGTGTCCTCAACTGGCGCCGCAGGCTCAGCTGGTCCTGGAGAAGGCTCTTCCTCCTGATCCGGTTCGGCGTCAGAAGCCGGAGACTCCACTAGCACCGGTGACTTTTCCGGGGACTGCGCCGGGGACCGCGCCGGAGTCCGCTTCGGCGAAGGTGACCTCTCTGGAGACATTCGAGAAGGAGATGGAGATGGAGATATAACATGCTTACTTCGACACCGAGGCGACAGCGACCTCAAAGCCTTACTCATCGAAGACCGGCGCCGAGAGCTACGTTTCCTCTTCTTATGATGTTTCTTCGACTTCGAAGAGTGCGAAGTCGACGACTCCGGCCTCGATTTCTCCTTCTTTCTACCTCTTCTTTACTTCTTTGCCTTGGCCATGAAGAGTTTCGCCTCCTTCAGGGCCTTGGGGTTCATTTTTCTGCAGCTAGAGCAGTCATCCACATCATGGTCCGACGAAAGGCACCATAAACAATCCTCATGGGGGTCAGTCATGGACATGTGGCCCCCACATTCCCTAAAGGTTTAAAACCCGACTTCCTTGTCGAAGACATCACTTCTCCAAAAACAGTAACCCACTACAAGACTAAAAAGTAGCAGGAGAGTGCTGGAAAACCGTTACGCGTCGACGGCGCGGAAAAAAGGGAAATTACGTCATCACACCGACGTGGCTCTCTTATGGCTCAGGTGACGTCATACGGAGTCGCGAGCGGAGCCGAGATATTATGACGTCCACGTCGGCGTAGAGAGCTGGGGAAAAAAGTTCTGTGGAATGGTGGCGCAGGGGATATTCACAAGGTGAGGAATCCACTGGCAGATGTATCCATCAAAAGTGATAATTCACATGCAATGGTCATTTACAGTTAAAAGATTAAACATTAAAAACATCACCATTGCGGACCATCTGGAGAAAGTTCGACAGGTCTGGGGTCATCGTTTTTCATCAAAAAAATGATTTTTGGAACGGTACAAAAAATGATTCAAAATGTCAATTGGACCGTGCCTCATGTTGAATAATCACTTTTTACAGCCTCACAGTGACCAATATTGCAATTTTTACACTTTTCCTCCTCCTCAGAATTTTCTATTTAGATGAATTTTTGGGAGGAAAATGGCTCTTAACACACTTTTTAGTTCCAAATGCGATATTTCACATGCAATAGTCATTTACAGTCAAAAGATTAAACATTAAAAAATTACTATTACTGACCGTGTAGAGAAAGTTCAACAGGTCCGGGGTCAGCATTTTTCATCAGAAAATATATTTTTGGGACTGTACAAAAAATTATTTAAAATGTCTATTAGCTCGTGCCTCATGTTGAATAACCAATTTTTAAAGCATCACAGTGACCAAAATTGCCATTTTAAAAAACGTTTTACAGATTATGGGCAGGAAAATTACTCTAAACACACTTATTTTCGTTACAAAATTGATAGTTCACATGCAATAGTCATTTACAGACAAAAGATTAAACATAAAAAAATCACCATTGCTGGCCATCTGGAGAAAGTTCGACAGGTCCGGTGTCATGGTTTTTCATCAGAAAATAGATTTTTGGGACTGTAAAAAAAATGATTCAAAATGTCAATCGGATCGTGCCTCATGTTGAATAACCACTTTTCAAGGCCTCACAGTCACCAAAATTGCCATTTTTACACATTTTTCCTCCTACTCAGAAGCTTCTATTTTGACTGATTACGGGCAGGAAAATTACTCTAAACACACTTATTTTAGTTCCAAAAGTGATAATTCACATGCAATATTCATTTACTGTCAAAAGATTAAACATTAAAAAAATCACTATTACTGACCATCTTTATAAAGTTCAACAGGTCCGGTGTCATGGTTTTTCATCAGACAATTGATTCAAAATGTCAACCGGATCGTGCCTCATGTTGAATAACCACCTTTTAAAGCCTCACAGTGACCAATATTGCAATTTTTACACTTTTCCTCTTCCTCAGAATCTTCTATTTTGACCAATTTTGGGCATGAAAATTACTCTAAACACACTTATTTTAGTTCCAAAAGTGATAATTCACATGCAATATTCATTTACAGTCAAAAGATTAAACATTAAAAAAATCACTATTACAGACCGTGTGGAGAAAGTTCGACAGGTCCGGGGTCAGCATTTTTCATTAGAAAATTGATCTTTGGGACTGTACAAAAAATGATTCAAAACGTAATTGGATCGTTCCTTATGTTGAATAACCACTTTTTAAAGCTTCACAGTGACCAAAATTACAATTTTTACAGATGTTTCCCCCTACTCGGAAGTTTCTATTTTGACCGATTATATGCATGAAAAGGACTCCAAACACACTTCTTTTAGGTCCAAAAGTGATAATTCACATGCAACAGTCATTTACAGTCAAAAGATTAAACATTAAAAAATGACCATTACTGACAATCTGGAGAAGATGGTCATTGTTTTTCATCAGAAAATTGATTTTTGGGACTCTACAAAAAAGGATTCAAAATGTCAATTGGATCGTGCCTCTTGTTTAGTAACCCATTTTTAAAGCCTCACAGTGACCAATATTGCAATTCTTACACTTTTCCTCCTCCTCAGAATCTTCTATTTTGATCAATTTTGGGCAGGAATATGCCTCCAAACACACTTCTTTTAGGTCCAAAAGTGATAATTCACATGCAACAGTCATTTACAGTGAAAAGATTAAACATTAAAAAAATCACCATTACTGACCATCTGGAGAAAGTTCGACAGGTCTGGTGTCATGGTTTTTCATCAGAAAATTCATTTTTGGGACTGTACAAAAAATGATTAAAATTGTCAATTGGATCGTGCCTCATGTTTAATAACCACTTTTTAAAGCCTCACAGTGACCAAAATTGCCATTTTTACAGATGATTCCCATACTCGGAAGTTTCTATTTTGACCGATTATGGGCAGGAAAATGACTCCAAACACACTTCTTTTAGGTCCAAAAGCGATATTTCAAATGCAATAATCATTTACAGCCAAAAGATTAAACATTAAAAAATCACCATTGCTGACCATCTGGAGAAAGTTCCACAGGTCCGGCGTCATGGTTTTTCATCAGAAAATTGATTTTTGGGACTGTAAAACAAAATGATTCAAAATGTCAATTGGATCGTGCCTCTGTTTAATAACCATTTTTGAAAGCCTCAGAGTGACCAAAATTGCCATTTTTATAGATGTTTCCCCTACTCTGAAGCTTCTATTTAGACCGATTATGGGCAGGAAAATGACACCAAACACACTTCTTTTAATTCCAAAATTGATAATTCACATGCAATAGTCATTTAAAGTCAAAAGATTAAACATTAAATAATAACCATTACTGACCATCTGGAGAAGATTCAACAGGTCTGGGGTCATCGTTTTTCATCAGAAAATTGATTTTAGGGACTGTACAAAAAAGGATTCAAAATGTCAATTAGATCGTTCCTCATGTTGAATAACCACTGTTTAAAGCCTTACAGTCACCAATATTGCAATTTTTACAACTTTACTCCTCCTTAGAATCTTCTATTTTGACCAATTTTTGGCAGGAAAATGGCTCTAAACACACTTCTTTTAGGTCCAAAAGTGATAATTCACATGCAATAGTCATTTACAGTCAAAGATTAAACATTAAAAAATAACCATTACTGACCATCTGGAGAAAATTCGACAGGTCTGGGGTCATCGTTTTTCATCAGAAAAATGACTTTTGGGACTGTAAATAAAATGATTCAAAATGTCAATTGGATCGTGCCTCAAGTTTAATAACCACTTTTTAAAGCCTCACAGTCACCAATATTACAACTTTTACACTTTTCCTCCTCCTCAGAGTCTTCTATTTTGATACATTTTTGGCAGGAAATGGGTCTAAACACACAGGTCTGGTGTCATCGTTTTTCATCAGAAAATTGATTTCTAGGACTGTACAAAAAATTGTTCAAAATGTCAATTAGATCGTGCCTCATGTTCAATAACCACTTTTTAAAGCCTCACAGTCACCAATATTACAACTTTTACACTTTTCCTCCTCCTCAGAATCGTCTATTTTGACCAATTTTTGGCAGGAAATGGTTCTAAACTCACTGTTTAGTTCCAAAAGCGATATTTCACATGCAATAGTCATTTACAGTCAAAAGATTAAACATTAAAAAAATCACTATTACAGACCGTGTGGAGAAAGTTCGACAGGTCCGGGGTCAGCATTTTTCATCAGAAAATTGATTTTTGGGACTGTACAAAAAATGATTCAAAATGTAAATTGGATCATGCCTCATGTTGAATAACCACTTTTTAAAGCCTCACAGTGACCAAAATAGCCATTTTTACAGAGGTTTCCCCCCTACTCAGAATCTTCTATTTTTACCGATTATGGGCAAGAAAGTGACTCCAAACACACTTATTTTAGTTCAAAAGTGATAAATCACATGCAATATTCATCTACAGTCAAAAGCTGAAACATTAAAATATCACCATTACTGACCATCTGGAGAAAGTTCAACAGGTCCAGGGTAATCGTTTTTCATCGGAAAATTGATTTTTGGGGCTGTACAAAAAAATGTTTCAAAATGTCAATTGGATCGTGCCTCATGTTTAATAACCCCTTTTTAAAGCCTCACAGTGAACAATATTGCAATTTTTACACTTTTCCTCCTCCTCAAAATCTTCTATTTCGACCAATTTGTGGCAGGAAAATGGCTCATAAACAATTCTTTTAGTTCCAAAACCGATAATCCACATGCAATAGACATTTACAATGAAAATATTAAACATTAAAAAAATCACCATTACTGACCATGTGGAGAAATGTCGACAGTTCCGGTGTCATGGTTTTTCATCAGAAAATGGATTTTTGGGACTGTAAAAAAAATGATTCAAAATGTCAATCGGATCGTGCCTCATGTTGAATAACCACTTGTCAAAGCCTCACAGTGACCAAAATTGCCGTTTTTATAGATGTTTCCCCTACTCAGAATCTTCTATTTTGACCGATTATGGGCAAGAAAATGACTCCAAACAAACTTATTTTAGTTCAAAATTGATAATTTACATGCAATATAAATTTAAAGGTCAAAAGTTTAAACATTAAAATATCACCATTACTGACCATCTGGAGAAAGTTCAACAGGTCCAGGGTCATCGTTTTTCATCAGAAAGCTGATTTTTGGGACTGTACTAAAAATTATTTAAAAATGCCTATTAGCTCGTGCCTCATGTTGAATAACCACTTTTTAAAGCCTCACAGTGAACAAAATTGCAATTTTTACAGATGTTTCCCCCTACTCAGAGGCTTCTGTTTTGACTGATTACGGGCAGGATGATTACTCTAAACACACTTCTTTTAGTTCCAAAAGTGATAATTCACATGCAATAGTCATTTACAGGCAAAAGATTATACATAAAAAAAAAAACATTACTGACCATCTGGAGAAAATTTGACAGGTCTGTGGTCGTTTTTCATCAGAAAATAGATTTTTGGAACTGTACAAAAAAATGATTCAAAATGACAATTGGATCGTGCCTCATGTTGAATAACCACTTTTCAAGGCCTCTGAGTGACCAAAATTACCGTATTTACAGATGTTTCCCCCTACTCGGAAGCTTCTATTTTCACCAATTATGGGCAGGAAAATGACTCCAAACACTTCTTTTAGTTCCAACAGTGATAATTCACATGCAATAGTCATTTACAGCCAAATGAATAAACATTAAAAAATCACTTTTCCTGACCGTGTGGAGAAAGTTCGACAGGTCCGGTTTCATGGTTTTTCATCAGAAAATTAATGTTTGGGCCTGTACAAAAAATGATTCAAAATGTCAATTGGATCGTGCCTCATGTTGAATAACCACTTTTTAAAGCCTCACAGTGACCAAAATTGAAATTTTTACAGATGTTTACACCTACTCGGAAGTTTCTATTTTGACCGATTATGTGCTAGAAAATGACTCCAAACACACTTTTTAGTTCCAAAAGCGATATTTCACATGCAATAGTCATTTACAGTCAAAAGATTAAACATTAAAAAATCACTATCACTGACCGTGTAGAGAAAGTTCGACAGGTCTGGGGTCAGCATTTTTCATCAAAAAATATATTTTTGGGACTGCACATAAAATTATTAAAAATGTCTATTAGCTCGTGCCTCATGTTGAATAACCACTTTTCAAAGCCTAAAAGTGACCAAAATTGCCATTTTTACAGATGTTTCCCCCTACTCGGAAGCTTCTATTTTCACCAATTATGGGCAGGAAAATGACTCCAAACACTTCTTTCAGTTCCAACAGTGATAATTCACATGCAATAGTCATTTACACTCAGCAGATTAAACATTAAAAAATCACCATTACTGATCATCTGGAGAAAATTCGACAGGTCCGGTGTCATGGTTTTTCATCAGAAAATTGATTCAAAATGTCAATCGGCTTGTGCCTCATGTTGAATAACCACTTTTTAAAACCTCACAGTGACCAAAATTGCAATTTTTACAGATGTTTCGCCCTACTCGGAAGTTTCTATTTTGACAGATTATGTGCATGAAAATGAATCCAAAAACACTTCTTTTAGGTCCAAAATTGATAATTCACATGCAATAGTCACTTACAGTCAAAAGATTAAACATTAAAAAATAACCATTACTGACCATCTGGAGAAAATTCGACAGGTCTGGGGTCATCGTTTTTCAACAGAAAATACATTTTTGTGACTGTACAAAAAATGATTCAAAATGTAAATTGGATCGTGCCTCATGTTGAATAACCACTTTTTAATGCCTCACAGTGAACAAAATTGCAATTTTTACTGATGTTTCCTCCTACTTGGAAGCTTCGATTTTGACCGATTATGGGCAGGAAAATGACTCTAAACACACTTATTTTAATTCCAACAGTGATAATTCACATGCAATGTTCATTTACAGTCAAAAGATTAAACATTAAAAAATCACTATTAATGACCGTGTGGAGAAAGTTAGACAGGTCCGGGGTCAGCATTTTTCATCAGAAAATTTATTTTTGGGATTGTAGAATAAATGATTCAAAATGCAAATTGGATCATGCCTCATGTTGAATAACCACTTTCTAAAGCCTCACTGTGACCAATATTGCAATTTTTACACTTTTCCACCTCCTCAGAATCTTCTATTTTGACCAATTTTTGGAAGGAAAATGGCTCTAAAGACAATTCTTTTAGTTTCTAAAGCGATATTTCACATGCAATAGTCATTTACAGTCAAAAGATTAAACATTAAAAAATCACTATTACTGACCGTGTGGAGAAAGTTCGACAGGTCCGGGGTCAGCATTTTTCATCAGAAAATTTATTTTTGGGACTGTGCAAAAAATGATTCAAAATGTCAATTGGATTGTGCCTCATGTTGAATAACCACTTTTCAAAGCCTCTGAGTGACCAAAATTACCGTATTTATAGATGTTTCCCCCTTCTCGGAAGCTTCTATTTTCACCAATTATGGGCAGGAAAATGACTCCAAACACTTCTTTTAGTTCCAAAAGTAATAATTCACATACAATAGTCTTTTACAGTCAAAAGACTAAACATTAAAAAATAACCATTACTGACCATCTGGAGAAAATTCAACAGGTCCGGGGTCATTGTTTTTCATCAGAAAATTGATATTTCGTACTGTACATAAAATGATTCAAAATGTCAATAGGATCGTGCCTCATGTTTAATAACCACTTTTTAAAGCCTCACAGTGACCAATATTGCAATTTTTACACTTTTCCTCCACCTCAGAATCTTCTATTTTGACCAATTTTTGGCAGGAAAATGGCTCTAAACACACTTCTATTTAGTTCTAAAAGCGATATTTCACATGCAATAGTCATTTAAAGTCAAAAGTTTAAACATTAAAAAATCACTATTACTGACCATGTGGAGAAAGTTCGACAGGTCCGGGGTCAGCATATTTCATCAGAAACTTTATTTTTGGGACATACAAAAAATGATTCAAAATGTCTATTAGCTCATGCCTCATGTTTAATAACTACTTTTTAAAGCCTCACAGTAAACAAAATTCCCACTTTTACAGATGTTTCCCCTACTCTGAAGCTTCTATTTTGACCGATTATGGGCAGGAAAATGACTCCAAACACTTCTTTAAGTTCCAAAAGTGATAATTCAAATGCAATAGTCATTTACAGTGAAAGGATTAAACATTAAAAAATCACCATTACTGACCATCTGGCGAAAATTCGACAGGTCTGGGGTCATCGTTTTTCATCAGAAAAATGATTTTTGGGACTGTAAAAATAATGATTCAAAATGTCAATTGGATCGTGCCTCATGTTTAAAGCCACTTTTTAAAGCCTCACAGTGAACAATATTGCAATTTTTACACTTTTCCTCCTCCTCAGAATCTTCTATTTTGACCAATGTTTGGCAGGAAATGGCTCTAAACACACTTCTTTTAGTTCTAAAACTGATCATTCATATGCAATAGTCATTTACAGTCAAAAGATTAAACATTAAAAAATCACTATTACTGACCGTGTAGAGAAAGTTCCACAGGTCCAGGGTCAGCATTTTTCATCAGAAAATATATTTTTGGGACTCTACAAAAATGATAAAAAATGTCTATTAGCTCGTGCCTCATGTTGAATAACCAATTTTTAAAGCATCACAGTGACCAAAATTGCCATTTTTACAATTTTTCCTCCCACTCGGAAGCTTCTATTTTTACCGATTATGGGCAGGAAAATGACACGAAACACACTTCTTTTAATTCCAAAAGTGATAATTCATATGCAATAGTAATTTACAGTCAAAAGATTAAACATTAAATAATAACCATTACTGACCATCTGGAGGAGATTCAACAGGTCTGGCGTCATCGTTTTTCATCAGGAAATTGATTTTTGAGACTGTACAAAAAATGATTCAAAATGTCAATTACATCGTGCCTCATGTTGAATAACCACTTTTTAAAGCCTCACAGTCACCAATATTGCAATTTTTACAGATTTTTCCCACTACTCGGAAGTTTCTATTTTGACCGATTAAGTGCATGAAAATAACCCCAAACACACTTATTTTATTTCAAAAGTGATAATTCACATGCAATAGTCATTTACACTCAAAAGCTTAAACATTAAAATATCACCATTACTGACCATCTGGAGAAAGTTCAACAGGTCCAGAGTCATCGTTCTTCATCAGAAAATTGATTTTTGAGATGGTACAAAAAAGGATTTAAAATGTCAATTAGCTCGAGCCTTATGTTGAATAACCACTTTTTAAAAGCCTCACAGTGACCAAAATTTCCATTTTTAAAGATGTTTCTCCCTACTCAGAAGCTTCTATTTACGCCAATTATGGGCAGGAAAATGACTCCAAACACACTTCTTTTAGGTCCAAAAGTGATAATTCACATGCAATAGTCATTTACACTCAAAAGCTTAAACATTAAAATATCACCATTACTGACCATCTGGAGAAAGTTCGACAGGTCTGGTGTCATGGTTTTTCATCAGAAAATTCATTTTTGGGACTGTACAAAAAATGATTCAAAATGTCAATTGGATCGTGCCTCATGGTTAATACCCACTTTTTAAAGCCTCACACTGACCAAAATTGCCATTTTTAAAGATGTTTCCCCTACTCGGAAGCTTCTATTTTGACCGATTATGGGCAGGAAAATGACTCCAAGCACACTTCTTTTAGGTCCAAAAGTGATATTTCACATGCAATAATCATTTACAGTCAAAAGATTAAACATTAAAAAAATCACTATTACAGACCGTGTGGAGAAAGTTCGACAGGTCCGGGGTCAGCATTTTTCATCAGAAAATGGATTTTTGGGACTGTACAAAAAATGATTCAAAATGTCAATTGGATTGTGCCTCATGTTGAATAACCACTTTTTAAAGCCTCACACTGACCAAAATTGCCATTTTTAAAGATGTTTCCCCTACTCGGAAGCTTCTATTTTGACCGATTATGTGCATGAAAATGACTCCAAACACACTACTTTTAGTTCCAAAAGTGATAATTCACATGCAATAGTCATTTACAGTGAAAAGATTAAACATTAAAAAATCACTATTACTGACCATGTGGAGAAAGTTCGACAGGTCCGGGGTCAGCATATTTCATCAGAAACTTTATTTTTGGGACATACAAAAAATGATTCAAAATGTCTATTAGCTCGTGCCTCATGTTTAATAACTACTTTTTAAAGCCTCACAGTAAACAAAATTCCCACTTTTACAGATGTTTCCCCTACTCTGAAGCTTCTATTTTGACCGATTATGGGCAGGAAAATGACTCCAAACACTTCTTTAAGTTCCAAAAGTGATAATTCATATGCAATAGTCATTTACAGTGAAAGGATTAAACATTAAAAAATCACCATTACTGACCATCTGGCGAAAATTCGACAGGTCTGGGGTCATCGTTTTTCATCAGAAAAATGATTTTTGGGACTGTAAAAATAATGATTCAAAATGTCAATTGGATCGTGCCTCATGTTTAAAGCCACTTTTTAAAGCCTCACAGTGAACAATATTGCAATTTTTACACTTTTCCTCCTCCTCAGAATCTTCTATTTTGACCAATGTTTGGCAGGAAATGGCTCTAAACACACTTCTTTTAGTTCTAAAACTGATCATTCATATGCAATAGTCATTTACAGTCAAAAGATTAAACATTAAAAAATCACTATTACTGACCGTGTAGAGAAAGTTCCACAGGTCCAGGGTCAGCATTTTTCATCAGAAAATATATTTTTGGGACTCTACAAAAAATGATTAAAAATGTCTATTAGCTCGTGCCTCATGTTGAATAACCAATTTTTAAAGCATCACAGTGACCAAAATTGCCATTTTTACAATTTTTCCTCCCACTCGGAAGCTTCTATTTTTACCGATTATGGGCAGGAAAATGACACGAAACACACTTCTTTTAATTCCAAAAGTGATAATTCATATGCAATAGTAATTTACAGTCAAAAGATTAAACATTAAATAATAACTATTACTGACCATCTGGAGGAGATTCAACAGGTCTGGCGTCATCGTTTTTCATCAGGAAATTGATTTTTGAGACTGTACAAAAAATGATTCAAAATGTCAATTACATCGTGCCTCATGTTGAATAACCACTTTTTAAAGCCTCACAGTCACCAATATTGCAATTTTTACAGATTTTTCCCACTACTCGGAAGTTTCTATTTTGACCGATTAAGTGCATGAAAATAACCCCAAACACACTTATTTTATTTCAAAAGTGATAATTCACATGCAATAGTCATTTACACTCAAAAGCTTATACATTAAAATATCACCATTACTGACCATCTGGAGAAAGTTCAACAGGTCCAGAGTCATCGTTCTTCATCAGAAAATTGATTTTTGAGATGGTACAAAAAAGGATTTAAAATTTCAATTAGCTCGAGCCTTATGTTGAATAACCACTTTTTAAAAGCCTCACAGTGACCAAAATTTCCATTTTTACAGATGTTTCTCCCTACTCAGAAGCTTCTATTTACGCCAATTATGGGCAGGAAAATGACTCCAAACACACTTCTTTTAGGTCCAAAAGTGATAATTCACATGCAATAGTCATTTACACTCAAAAGCTTAAACATTAAAATATCACCATTACTGACCATCTGGAGAAAGTTCGACAGGTCTGGTGTCATGGTTTTTCATCAGAAAATTCATTTTTGGGACTGTACAAAAAATGATTCAAAATGTCAATTGGATCGTGCCTCATGTTTAATAACCACTTTTTAAAGCCTCACAGTGACCATAATTGCCATTTTTACAGATGATTCCCATACTCGGAAGTTTCTATTTTGACCGATTATGGGCAGGAAAATGACTCCAAACACACTTCTTTTAGGTCCAAAAGTGATATTTCACATGCAATAATCATTTACAGTCAAAAGATTAAACATTAAAAAAATCACTATTACAGACCGTGTGGAGAAAGTTCGACAGGTCCGGGGTCAGCATTTTTCATCAGAAAATGGATTTTTGGGACTGTACAAAAAATGATTCAAAATGTCAATTGGATCGTGCCTCATGGTTAATACCCACTTTTTAAAGCCTCACACTGACCAAAATTGCCATTTTTAAAGATGTTTCCCCTACTCGGAAGCTTCTATTTTGACCGATTATGTGCATGAAAATGACTCCAAACACACTACTTTTAGTTCCAAAAGTGATAATTCACATGCAATAGTCATTTACAGTGAAAAGATTAAACATTAAAAAAATCACCATTACTGACCATCCGGAGAAAGTTCGACAGGTCTGGGGTCATCGTTTTTCATCAGAAAATTGATTTTTGAGACTGTAAAAAAAGGATTCAAAATGTCAATTGGATCGTGCCTCATGTTGAATAACCACTTTTCAAAGCCTCACAGTGACCAAAATTGCCATTTTTACAGATGTTTCCCCCTACACGGGAGCTTCTATTTTTACCGATTATGGGCAGGACAATGACTCTAAACACACTTATTTTAGTTCCAAAATTGATAATTCACATGCAATAGTCATTTACAGTCTAAAGATTAAACATTAAAAAATCACCATTACTGACCATCTGCAGAAATTTCCACCGGTCCGGTGTCATGGTTTTTCATCAGAAAATTGATTTTTGGGACTGTAAAACAAAATGATTCAAAATGTCAATTGGATCGGGCCTCTGTTTAATAACCATTTTTGACCAAAATTGCCATTTTTATAGATGTTTCTCCTACTCGGAAGCTTCTATTTAGACCGATTATGGGCAGGAAAATGACACCAAACACACTTCTTTTAATTCCAAAATTGATAATTCACATGCAATAGTCATTTAAAGTCAAAAGATTAAACATTAAATAATAACCATTACTGACCATCTGGAGAAGATTCAACAGGTCTGGGGTCATCGTTTTTCATCAGAAAATTGATTTTAGGGACTGTACAAAAAATGATTCAAAATGTCAATTAGATCGTTCCTCATGTTGAATAACCACTGTTTAAAGCCTCACAGTCACCAATATTGCAATTTTTACAACTTTCCTCCTCCTTAGAATCTTCTATTTTGACCAATTTTTGGCAGGAAAATGGCTGTAAACACACTTCTTTTAGGTCCAAAAGTGATAATTCACATGCAATAGTCATTTACAGTCAAAGATTAAACATTAAAAATAACCATTACTGACCATCTGGAGAAGATTCAACAGGTCTGGGGTCATCGTTTTTCATCAGAAAATTGATTTCTAGGACTGTACAAAAAATGATTCAAAATGTCAATTAGATCGTGCCTCATGTTCAATAACCACTTTTCAAAGCCTCACAGTGATCAAAATTGCCATTTTTAAAGATGTTTCCCCCTACTCGGTATTTTCTATTTTTACCGATTATGGGCAAGAAAATGACTCCAAACACACTTATTTTACTTCAAAAGTGATAATTCACATAGAGCATAAATTTACAGTCTAAAGCTTAAACATTAAAATATCACCATTACTGACCATTTGGAGAAAGTTCAACAGGTCCAGGGTCATCGTTTTCATCAGAAAACTGATTTTTGGGACTGTACAAAAAATGATTTAAATGTCTATTAGCTTGTGCCTCATATTGAATAACCACTTTTTAAAGCCTCACTGTGACCAAAATTGCCATTTTTACTGATGTTTCGTCCTACTTGGAAGGTTTGATTTTGACCAATTATGGATAGGAAAATGACTCTAAACACACTTATTTTAGTTCCAACCGTGATAATTCATATGCAATGTTCATTTAGAGTCAAAAGATTAAACATTAAAAAATAACCATTACTGGCCATCTGGAGAAGATTCGACAGGTCTGGGGTCATCGTTTTTCATCAGAAAATTGATTTTTGGGACTGTACAAAAAATGATTCAAAATGTCAATTAGATCGTGCCTCATGTTGAATAACCACTTTTTAAAGTCTCACTGTCACCATTATTGCAATTTTTACACCTTTCCTCCTCCTCAGAATCTTCTATTTTTACCAATTTTTGGCAGGAAAATGGTTCTAAACACACTTTTTAGTTCCAAAAGCGATATTTCACATGCAATAGTCATTTACAGCCAAAAGATTAAACATTAAAAAATCACCATTGCTGACCATCTGGAGAAAGTTCCACAGGTCCGGCGTCATGGTTTTTCATCAGAAAATTGATTTTAGGGACTGTACAAAAAATGATTAAAAATGTCAATTAGATCGTTCCTCGTGTTGATAACTACTGTTTAAAGCCTCACAGTCACCAATATTGCAATTTTTACAACTTTCCTCCTCCTTAGAATCTTCTATTTTTACCAATTTTTGGCAGGAAAATGGCTCTAAACACACTTCTTTTGGGTCCAAAAGTGATAATTCACATGCAACAGTCATTTACAGTGAAAAGATTAAACATTAAAAAAATCACCATTACTGACCATCTGGAGAAAATTCGACAGGTCTGGGGTCATCGTTTTTCATCAGAAAAATGACTTTTGGGACTGTAAATAAAATGATTCAAAATGTCAATTGGATCGTGCCTCATGTTTAATAACCACTTTTTAAAGCCTGTGGAAATGTGGATTTTCCTGATCAGTTATGTCCCCTATCTTGGACCCCAACGGTTCTATATGCATGTTACAAGTACATGTATGTTCCCTCCAGTTCCAGTCTCTAAGACGCAAACATATGTGTGTCTACCGTCAACATGTTCTCTGTCAGATCCGCCATCAATGGGCTGGATATTTGGTTCCTAAGTATGAAAGGCCACCGACTTTATATGGCTAAGTTACTTCATTTTTACAGTTCAGGCGAGTAGGCCCGATTCTGTCCTCAAAGCCTTTCCCTGCTCTCTGTCTCTGACAGCTTCAGCTTGAGCTCGCATCTGTATCCATGAACTTTGTCCTACTCCCTGTGCAGCTAACGGTGCCTGCCTCGGCCAGTTTTCGCCTGTCTGCCAAGAAGTTGTATTTCACCTTCGAATTATCTATTTTGCTCTCCAGCCGATGCATTCCTGTCCAGTGATTTAGGTAAACATTTCCTTTAGCTCACAAGCAAAGGACTCAGCCTTTCCGTCCTCCTGCAAGTGATTCATAGCCCTGTTGCCATGGAAAGTTTTCTATCCCTCGCATCTCATATAGACACTTAGACGCTTGTACACGTACACAGTCAGTATAGAATAGATTCTGTCCGAGAGTCTTTCCTTGTGGATAACATAGTTCTTTAAACATAGGATGTTAGATATGATTTGGGATTAGGTTGACTTGACCCCAGACTTCTCGTCTCCACATGTAGAGCTAAATGTCAAGTCCCCTTCACCCCCTAGTTGCACGTCAATTACACGTCATGCTGCCGCGCGCGCATCTATGCCAAGTATTATCTTATAGATCCACCTATGTCTGATAATTCTAACCAATCATGTTTCTTTTATTCCTTATTATGCCTAGTTTCGATTATGTCACTGTTTTGTCACTTTTCTTATCAAATGTTACGCCTTCTACATTCGTTTCATTGTAATGTACTTATTATAAAAATACATGTCTGTTAATAAATTATTGTACTTCACTTCCTGAACCTTCGTGGTGACGGAACCTGAGGGCCGCGACTCGAGTCGGCCATTTTGAATGGAATAAAGCCCATTAGAAAACCTCTTATACCACGGATTCTGCCTCTTGTTATTTTGAGCTATTTACTTTAATTTAAGATTCCGCATGAAATTCAGTCCGGTAATATTTATTTTATTTACCACATAATGGCGCCCGAATAGGGACACTTTCTCATCTCACGCGCCGGCGGTGCGTTGCAGGCCCGGTCTCCTGCCACAGCTGGACGGACCATAAACGCGTACCAGCAGGATTTCCTGTAAGCTCCCTCCGGTCAAGCGGGGGCGACTGAGGCTGCGATCAACCCAGACGAGGCGGTGAGAAGTGCGAAGTATCCCGACCAGAGCCTAGCTGAGAGAGCAAGATCCGAGGTATACAGAGGCCCACCAGGTTTTCCGAAATCCCGACGTGCAGAGGGTCCGATGTCCGCAGTTATCGAGTCCTGTCCATTCTCTGAGGCCTTCCGTTTCAAGGAGCTACTCGGTGAGTACCATCGCCGGGGAGGCGTGTTGACGCGCACATAGGTTGTGCCGGTCAAGACGGATTTGGGTACACAAATCCGGTCTGCACTGTTTAGCAGTGTATATGTACTGTTTAGCAGTATATCAAGTATTCCGAAGCATTCAGTTATTGTCAAGAATTCAGCGTGGTGATTAGTTAGGCAGACTGTCATCATTGTCGATCATTGTTATAATGTTTAATGTTTAATGTTTAAAGTATTCAGAAAATGTCTTGCATATTGTGGTATGAATGACTGTTCATTGTTCACTGTTCATTATTGTGTTTCTCGTATTAAGTAAGTTCAAGAGTAAGTATCAGATCAGTTGTCAATATGCCGCTCTTCTCGAAGTTAAGACAGATTACCACCAGAAAAGGGGTGCTTGAAGAAGCAGTTCCTATTCCTCCTAGAGACACTCCAGGACATTTCATGTACCATAAACATGGCTTAGATGCCATATTGTTTCTTGATCTATGGGTAGATTATACCAAAGGATTACCGGAAAGTCAAAGGTGGCCCATAGCGGGAACCTGGGATGCAGAGTGCATCATGAAAGTGGAGGAAGAGTTATGGAAAAGAAAGGTCAGACAGTCACAGAAAGACGCTGTTGAGTTATGGCGTAAAGAATCTCATAGACGAACAGAAAAAGCACGTAGACAAGAAGAGAGGAGTAAAGAAAGTTCAAATAAAGTTCAAGAAAATCTATTAATTGAGGAAGGTATCCGAGTGAAATCAGAACAAGTGAATAGACAAAGAAATGCTCTTATGAATGGTATGTATCCCCTTCTAGCCGAAGGACTACCTAAGGCTGTTACGGAGGTGCCAAAAGACTTGCCACCCCCATTATTTCCAATTAAGGTACACCCAAAGGGGCATCCCAGAACCGCAGAAGATGTTTTTCTTTCCTCATATCTAGACGATGCAGCCCCCGAGTATGCTAACGCCACACCACATAGACCGTCTGGCGGAGGGGTTCAACGTCAGGATCAGGTATCTGTCCCCGTGCAACAGCAAGTTCCGACAACGTTTAGCTGGAATCTATATGATTCAGCAACTCCTCATATTATATAAGAGCCAACATGCTGACCCTGGTCCTTTACCTGATATATTAACGGAACTACTCACGAACAGATGGAGAGGTTCTAGTAACAAGCTAATTAAAGAGATATTAGTGTCACGTAAGCAGTATGTCCTTTTTGTAAGTCCGGATTCTCTCTCCTTGCCCCCCAGAGAAAGAGCACCGTACTACATGGATAGACAAAATCCTTTACGAGAAGTGCACCCAATAAAAGGCGAAGACAATGAGTTTCACCGTGTATTTGTTTACACACCCATATCAAAAATGGAATTATTAGAAATGAAAAAAGTAGTACCTAGTCATGACAAAGACCCAGCGGGTTTCCACCGAGAAATTAAAGACATGTTACTGATGGGAGAGTACACCTTTCCTGATATTATGACGATATTAAAGGTGCTTTTGCCTGCTGGCATTTATGAAAAACTGAAAGAAAAAGAGTGGGAAGTGGGAGAACAAAAGATAGACTGGACAGCATTGGCAGAGGAAGAAAGGGGCCGAGCTGCAGGTTCAGGGCTCGGGGATAAAGTTAAACTATTACCAGGTTTACTAGTACAGGTACTGCCACGTTTATTAACTACAAAAAAGGAAGATTGGGGTGCAATCACAGCCTGTAAACAAAAGCAAGATGAAGACACAAGCGATTATTATGCTCGATTTGAAAAATGTTTTGGTATAAATAGTGGTATAAAAGCAAGTAGTGACTCATATCCACATCTATTTGTGACAAAATTAGTGGAAAATGCATTGCCTCCAGTGAAGAATAGAATATTGAAATTCGAGAGTACCTGGCAAAGTAACACTCCGTCGCAAATGCTACAAATGTTACAGTATCATCACAATAGAATTAGGGATGAACAAGAACACGAGCATAAACGCATGAAGGATACAAAAATGAAAATGCTAGTTTCTCAGACAGTACCAGCAGATGGTCACAAAAAGGGTGTGACACATTCTGGTGATTCTGCAGTTCCTGTAAAAGGAACCTGCAATTACTGTAAACAACTAGGCCATTATGTACATGATTGTCAAGTCCTGAAACGAAATATAGCTACAGGTATTGCAAAAGAGAGACCACGATTAGTTAGACAAGATCAGAATGAAAAAGGAGCTATGCAGCATGGACAGTCCGTGCCAGTTCAGCAACAGTCTATGCCAGCCTCACAGCAACCCATACAGTTTGTGCCAGCTGCACCGCCGTTGCCTGCTACTGCCACACAAACCACAACACAACAAATGTATCAGACTGCACAGTATGAATACCCTGAGTATCAGCGTTACGCATGAACCAGCCTAGAGAGGGAAGTTGACTTACCGCTTATCGAGATTCCGGTAGATCAAGAAGGACCTTATGTACATAGTGAATTATTAGGTCAAGATAGAAAATTCTTACTCGATACAGGGGCAAGTCGAACAACCATAAAACGTAGTGAAGTTCCAGGGGCACCCCTCTCAGGCTCTCAAAATGTTTCCCTTGGTTTTTCAGGAAAACCTATTGTTAATGAAGTATCACAGCCTCTACCACTTACGATAGGACCTTTGACACGAACTACAGATTTATTGCTTACTAAATCATGCCCAGAAAATTTGTTAGGAATTAAGACTCTGAAAGCACTAGGAGCCATAATATGTTGTTCTCCGGAAGGAGTAAGGTTGTTTTTGCGTGATTTTAAAGGTCACTATGTGTCTAGAGACATGGATCCCCGACTACAGATTTTACCAGTACATCTATGGGCACAAGGCCCTACGGATGTTGGCTGCATGAACATTACACCCTATCGAGTTACATTGAAAGCAGGAGTGGTACTACCGCGAATGCGACAATACAAGTTACCGCATGATGCTGTAGTGGCTTTGTTGAAAATCATTGATGAGCTAATTGCCCAGGGAGTAGTTGTAGAAACAGACTCCAATGTATGTAATTCACCGATAATTCCGATTCTTAAACGAACTGATCCTACTGCCCCACCAGTGTACCGATTGGTTATTGATTTGCGTGAACTAAACAAGTGTATTGTACCACAATTCCCTGTGGTCCCTGATATATCATCATTGTTGACAGCAATTGATTCCGAAGCAACATTTTTTACTGTAATTGATCTCAAGAATGCCTTTTTCAGCGTCCCAATAGATCCGGAAAGCCAATACTTGTTCGGATTCAGTTTAAATGGGCGCAGCTTTAAATTCTCACGCGCTCCCCAAGGATTTACAGAAAGCCCCAGCATCTACAGCCAAGCATTGAAACGAGAACTTGACAGTATCCACATGCCAGTCAATACTGCACTGCTTCAATATGTCGATGATCTGCTGATCACCGCGAGAAGCGAGCCAGAATGTGAAAAAGCTTCTCTGACAGTTTTACATTTCCTAGCCGACAAGGGGCACAAGGTGTCCCCTTCTAAGCTGCAATTCTGTGTTCAGCGAGTTATTTATCTTGGTCACTCGCTGTCCAAGGAGGGAAGGCAGCTTACACCAGATCGCATCCAGTTAATTGCTAACATGTCAATACCCCAGACACAAAAGGAGGTGCGGGCTTTCATAGGCCTCACTTCATATTGTAGGCAGTGGATCCCTCAGTACGCATTTCTAGCAAAACCACTCATTCAGTTAACCACACAGGAGGCAGCCACATCGACTGTTCTCCCTTGGACTCAGGAACATACACAAGCTTTTGAAAGCCTAAAGGAAGCTTTATGTCAAGCACCTGTTTTAGCAACACCATGTTATAGCAAACCTTTTACACTCTTTGTTACAGAACGCGAAGGTACTGCCTTGTCAGTACTCACTCAGGATCAAGCAGGATCATGCAAGCCATGTGCTTATTTTTCCAGTACATTAGATCCCGTAGCTCAGGCTTTGCCTGCATGTCTGAAATCAGTGGCAGCGACAGCTTTAGCAATCAGACAAAGCGATGCCATAGTATTAGGACACCCATTGACAGTTCAAGTACCACATGCAGTAGAGGTTCTTGTGAACCGAACACAAACGCAACACTTGACCATAGCAAGACTTACCGGTTATGAACTGACATTGTTTCAACCACACATAGAGATCCGACGGTGTAATACATTGAATCCTGCTACACTATTACCTGTAATTGGAACAGACCCACTAGCTCATGATTGTGTTGAAATCATTGAAATAAAGACGAAACCTAGACAAGACTTGACAGACGTTCCATTGTTAGATCCAGACCTGACGTTGTATGTAGACGGATCATGCATGAGAGCAAGTACAGGAGATTTAGTGGCCGCGTATGCAGTCACAACAGACACTGAAGTTATTGAGACACATTGTATAGATACTCTGTCAGCCCAAGCAGCAGAACTTATTGCTCTAACGCAAGCCTGTATTCAAGCCACAAATAAGAAAGTTAATGTATACACTGACTCACGTTATGCATTCGGAGTTGTACACGACTTCGGCGTGCTATGGCGAGAGAGAGGTTATTTAACGTCCCATGGTGCCCACATTCAGCACGGGCCCCTCATTCATGCCTTGTTAGACGCAATACATCTACCCACTGCTATATCGATTATGAAATGTAAAGCACACACGAAGGTTACTGATACCATTTCTCAAGGCAATGATTTAGCTGACAGAACAGCTAAACAGACTGCTCAGAATCGCACATTAGACATGACAAAGCCAATAGTTCAGACACCAACACAGTGTATGACGATTAAGGATCCCACACTTGACGTAATTGACATACAGACACATGCCACAGCAGAAGAAATAAAGAAGTGGACTGAACTAGGAGGGATCCAGACAGATCAAGGATGGATGACGAAGGAGAAATCTGTATGGTTTCTCCCTGATTCCATGGTTCAAGCCATTATAGCTACAGTTCACAGTCCAGCACATTTAGGAGAGAAGGCTATGCTAGACAGCATTCAGCACATTTGGTTCAACAAACATTTACGAGCAGCAGCTAAACAAAAAGTTCGTACCTGTATGATATGTTGTCAGTTTAATCCAGGAAAAAGTGTTCCCGTAGAGCAGGGTGGATTTCAGCCTCCTGACCATCCTTTTGAAGTCCTCCAGATGGATTATATTCAGATGGAACGTTGTCGAGGATTCAAATATGTCCTCGTAGTTGTCTGCGCTCTCTCCCGTTGGACAGAGGCGTATCCCGTATCAGATTACACTGCCCCGACTACTGCCAAGCAGCTAGTTCGAGAATTCTTCCCACGGTACGGTTTACCACGTGTTGTATATTCAGATAACGGTCAGCCTTTCTCATCCGAATTAATGAAACATGTCTCACTCCTGTTGGGATATCAGTGGAAATTCCACTGTGTCCGACACCCCGAGGCAGCAGGTCTCGTAGAAAGACATAACCAGACACTGAAAATCAGACTGTCCAAAATATGTAGAGAGAAAGGTGTCGACTGGATAGTAGCATTACCAGTTGCACTCTTTTACATGAGAATGGTAGCACACTCTAGAACAGGGCTATCCCCGTATGAGGTGATCTTTGGTAGACCACCGGATATGTGGGGGACGCCTATACCACGTAAAATAACTGATGTTGACTGTAATATGCTGACAGATTACCTGGCTTCCTTGATGTCTGCACTACAATCTTCTCGTTCACAGGTAGCTGCAGCCTTTCCCGACAACACTGAGGCGAAACCCCATGACGTTGTTCCGGGTAATCTTGTCTTTGTGAGAAACTTCGACAGGAAAAGTCAATTGGAGCCCAGGTGGAAAGCACCCAAGTTGGTCCTGTTGACCACAAGAACAGCCGTGAAGATCGAGGGACGAAAAGGGTGGATTCATTCGAGTCACGTCAAAAAATTTCATGGACTTCCTCCTGACACAGACAGTACTGCCCGTGTGTCTTCCCCCATAGACTCAAAGCTACCTTTGGCTGAGGCCAGTAGCACCGAACTCTATAAACAGAAACTCAGGTCCAGATCTAAACTGTCGGACGATTTGATTGTTTAAGTCCTCTCCAAGGTGAAGCGGTTGAATCTGTCCCGACATGTACCCCTTAGGTCTGAATCATGTAGAGTCCAGAATCATAATGAAACGACATGCTTATTGTAAATTACTGCGTAACCACTGTATTGTGACTTTATTAATTTTGTTTTCCTTGAGTTTTTTAATAGTTACTGCAAGTATATTGTTGCATATGTATTATCCTGTTTCTAAACGTGTTTTCAATATAACTGATGAACATTCTTTTAGTGACCTACCGCCACATGAATTATCCTATAGACTTGCGCTGCGCAATAACACATTCATTAGTATGTTACATCATTCCCATCAGACTAGTAATGCGACCAATTGTTGGGTGTGTGGCCGACTCCCTCCCTATCAGAATAACAAAGGAGTTCTGCCTTTCTTTCCACATCCGTTCACACACAATGGCTCCTGTGGAGCATGGTTTAGTTTATTAAATTCCATAGACCCAGACACAACAGTTTATCAACAACATTGGATATGGGGAAATCTGAATCTAGTTTTATTCAAAGTCTGTCACCCTAATAAGGAGGGTCACCCCAGTAGAACAGGAACTGATTTAGAAAATGAAGTGTATAAATTAGGTAATTTTACGCCTAATCTTATGATTTTGAATGTCAAATCCGAAGTTGAACTAATTTTACCCACTATGTCAGTATTTCCAGTTAAGGGTGAATTATGTGTAAGAAAAGTTGGTTCCATACATATGGGCCATAGTAAATGCGTTACTACAGTAGAATATAGTGATCAAGGTAAATCTTCATTTAGAGCTTCTCGCCATTCTTACTTCATATGTGGTCAGACGGCATATATGCGTCTGCCTCTAGATTGGGATGGTACCTGTTACATAGCATTCCTTTTGCCACCTGTTTTCCTAGCTCCCCCTGATTATTATCGAAATGTTCATTTAGTACACAATAGAGAGAAAAGAGATCTCCCAGTTGTCGATTATACTGAGACGGCATGGGACAAGTATGTAGATTTCAATAAAGGTATCTTTCCCTATATAGGTACAATATCAAATAGTAAGCTGATACGCAGACTCACCAAGACTCTTGAAGCTGTAGTAAACGAGACTATAGCCGCCCTAGGCAATCTGACAGAGGAACAATCAGTGATGAGAATTGTTGTTCTCCAGAATCGTCTTGTCCTTGACGTCATCCTGGCCGATAGGGGCGGAGCTTGCAGGGTCATCGGATCCAGCTGCTGCATATTCATACCAGAAAATTCGCCATCTGTATATAAAGCTATAACACGCCTTCATAAGATTGTAAGCCAGATACACGAGAATCCAGGCACTTGGACGTGGTCCGGGTGGTTTTGGAGTGTGATATCAGCCTGGGGATGGAGAGTTCTATCCTTCCTAGGTATTGGCCTTCTTATGCTCTTCAGTTGTTGTTTATGCCTACAATGTGGACCAGCGATTTGTGGTCTGTGTGCCACATCATGCATTCCATATCACAATTCTCGTTCAAAATACCGGAAGAAGAAGGAAGAAGAAATGATGCTCCATGAGCAAATCAATGGAATGATGAAGATTGATGTCTCGTGAAGGGCAAGAAGGGGACAAGGAGGGAATGTGGAAATGTGGATTTTCCTGATCAGTTATGTCCCCTATCTTGGACCCCAACGGTTCTATATGCATGTTACAAGTACATGTATGTTCCCTCCAGTTCCAGTCTCTAAGACGCAAACATATGTGTGTCTACCGTCAACATGTTCTCTGTCAGATCCGCCATCAATGGGCTGGATATTTGGTTCCTAAGTATGAAAGGCCACCGACTTTATATGGCTAAGTTACTTCATTTTTACAGTTCAGGCGAGTAGGCCCGATTCTGTCCTCAAAGCCTTTCCCTGCTCTCTGTCTCTGACAGCTTCAGCTTGAGCTCGCATCTGTATCCATGAACTTTGTCCTACTCCCTGTGCAGCTAACGGTGCCTGCCTCGGCCAGTTTTCGCCTGTCTGCCAAGAAGTTGTATTTCACCTTCGAATTATCTATTTTGCTCTCCAGCCGATGCATTCCTGTCCAGTGATTTAGGTAAACATTTCCTTTAGCTCACAAGCAAAGGACTCAGCCTTTCCGTCCTCCTGCAAGTGATTCATAGCCCTGTTGCCATGGAAAGTTTTCTATCCCTCGCATCTCATATAGACACTTAGACGCTTGTACACGTACACAGTCAGTATAGAATAGATTCTGTCCGAGAGTCTTTCCTTGTGGATAACATAGTTCTTTAAACATAGGATGTTAGATATGATTTGGGATTAGGTTGACTTGACCCCAGACTTCTCGTCTCCACATGTAGAGCTAAATGTCAAGTCCCCTTCACCCCCTAGTTGCACGTCAATTACACGTCATGCTGCCGCGCGCGCATCTATGCCAAGTATTATCTTATAGATCCACCTATGTCTGATAATTCTAACCAATCATGTTTCTTTTATTCCTTATTACGCCTAGTTTCGATTATGTCACTGTTTTGTCACTTTTCTTATCAAATGTTACGCCTTCTACATTCGTTTCATTGTAATGTACTTATTATAAAAATACATGTCTGTTAATAAATTATTGTACTTCACTTCCTGAACCTTCGTGGTGACGGAACCTGAGGGCCGCGACTCGAGTCGGCCATTTTGAATGGAATAAAGCCCATTAGAAAACCTCTTATACCACGGATTCTGCCTCTTGTTATTTTGAGCTATTTACTTTAATTTAAGATTCCGCATGAAATTCAGTCCGGTAATATTTATTTTATTTACCACAAGCCTCACAGTGACCAATATTGCAATTTTTACACTTTTCCTCCTCCTCAGAGGGCCTCATGTAGGTAGCCAAATACCTGTCGGTAACGGCCGATTTTCGGTAAATATGCCGTTACCGACCGGTATTCAGACAAGTGAGATGTAGGAGTCCAAAAACCACTTTTCGGTAAATATGAGGCGGTAAATACCGATTCATATTTACCGAATGCCAAAATACCGAATCAGAGTTACCGAATACATAATTAACGATTCGGTAAATATGAAGTGGTAAATATGAAGTGGTAAAAATGAAAATGACATGTAGGAGCACTCGGTAATTAAGAAATCCAAGAAAATCGGTAAATAAGAGTCGGTAATTAACACGGATTGAAAGCAGGTGGTAACCATCAACAGTGCAGATAAGCAATCCCAAAATGCAACAGCGTGGACAACATGCCCGCTATGTACGTCATTGCATGGCGCCTACATCTACAGGCAGCAGGACTGAGGGTTTGGCGACGGGAGGAACGCATCTACAGACAGCGCATCACACTATTCCAGCTGACTGATGCAGAGATACATGAGAGGTACAGGCTACACCCCGAAACCATCATGGCCTTAATCAGGGACCTGCACCCACTCCTGGACCAGCCAATAAGAAGGGCGCACGCCATACCCCCACATGTGCAGGTGCTCTGCAGCCCACATCTGTTGGCATCCGGCAGTTATCAGGTGGTGACAGCTGCGGTGGGTGGTGTATCCCAGAGTTGCCTGTCCCGTTCCTTCAGGAATTTCCTGGATGCCATGATGCAGAGAATGCACCACTACATCAGCTTCCACAACACACAGGCTGCACTGCAGTAAACAAAAACAGACATTTCTCACATGGCACAGTTCCCCCATTCCATTGGCTGCATTGATGGTACACACATCCCAATCTGTCCACCAGCTGACACAGAGCACATCTACAGGATCAGGAAGTCCACCCACTCCATCAATGTGCATACCGAATTGAATGATTTTGTGAATGGTCCTGTGGGTGGCACAACCAAAAGGTGGGCGTATGCTATTTACAACGAAGTCTGCAAGTTGTCGCACAGTGAGGCGGCTTCCAGATTGAGAGCTATTGACCAAGCAAACATGGAGAAGGCTTTAGCCGTTATAGATAATAGCATTAGCACTCTCTCTTCTAGGATTCATACATGAGACAATAGGCACATGCAAGTACACGGCGCATGCAATGTACAAGCCCCGAATTTGGCGTGCGTCCTACGAGGTATCCCAGTGCCTGTGATTACACCTCCTTTCACTCTGCTTGCAAACGGTATTTACATAATGTTGAATAATGAAGCTTGCTGCGGGATGTGAGTGGGAATCCCGTACATAACTGTCTCGCATTAGGTTGTCTGCTGCAATACTGTTCTTCTTCCACCCCCGCATGTGCGGCTGGATGTTTCCATCTGGCCTTCGATTCCAACCTTGAAAGCAGAGTTCAACAAGTTGAGCAGAATAGAGCGCTATTGTCCCACAAAGAGGTGCCTTTGACTTCCTCTCGTGAAACATTTGTCCTTCACGTTGCTAATACGCGCACTGAGGTACAGGCGCCTCTGAATACTGACCTCCCCCTGCATTTCGGCTCTTTGATCCAAACTATTTTCAATGCCTCGTCCACGACCGGCCTGGCTCATTTTTTTACACATGTGGGCTCGGGTCTCGTGACCTCTTTCCAACCTATTTTTGGTGTAATTCCTGCATTTGTTCATTCACTGTTCTCGAGCATCTTTGGAGGTGTCCCGCTGCTCCTGGCGCTAGTGGCAGGTGTGCTGCTTTTCCTTTTCATACTCCGGAATGGCTGCTCCTTCTGTGCCACACGAGCACCTGTCCCGTCTGCATCTTCTTCGTGATCGGATGCTTGACTTTTATGGTACTCTGCCATTGGCGACTTTGAGCCTGGCTTATGGATTATCCTTCAGGTATTCCTACTTCACCTGCGTACAACCTGTATTACACTGCCTGGATTGTCCCTTTGAATGGCCTCTGGATTTGTGCTTGACCAACATGGTGTCTCCGGTGCCGGATTTCGATCGACTGATGAGGCCCTTAGTGTCTCACGAGTTGTCCTGTTCTGGTGTCCGGATCATGGCGTGTGGTGCGGCGCATGGTATCCTGGGTAATTGGGACATCTCAGCGGCAGCCTACGACTTCTTGTCCATGAGCTATTTGGAGGAACATTCCGGGTGCCCTCTGATTGTGCTAGAGGCTCCGTTGGTTGGAGAACACGTATGTTCCTTTTCTTTACTTAATTGGATGGCTGAGACTTTTAGTGGCCCTGCAAACGATTTTTTGTTGGAAGCCGTGGCCACATATGCTGCCTATACATTCATGGATTAACTGGATTGTCGTCCATTGCGCCTGTGCTACTGGACAGCACCCTGGCGCAACATTTATTTCTTTTATTTCTCTTTTTTCTCTTCCTGATGGTCGGCTTGAGTTTTTTACTATACTTGCATTGTGTTTTTTGGAATTTTATGCTGCAATTAATTGGACTTTAGGACTTTGGCGCTGCATTGGTTACGCCTTGTTCTGCTCTGACGAAACTGAACTCTGCGTTCTCTCTTTTCTTGCCTATTAAATATTGCTTCGCTCAAGGGGGCGTGTAGTGAGTTCTCCCTGAATACGTACATACATTGTTCAGTTCGCATAACCACGTTGAATGATATGTAGCCATCTTTTTGTCTTTGCACACGACACTGCGTTTACATGTTCTTTCTTGAATAAACTGCTGACTCGAGACTTCCTTCAGACGAGTGCATTCTGTTGTTCCCATCCCAAGCTCTGCGCAGCGACCTTGGTCTGTACATGCTGTGACACACAGTCTGGAATTTTACACAATGCATGTTTTCCACTCTAGGTTGTTCGACCCACTATTTAGCCATGACACACGCGCAGCTGCAAATACCTGACAGTTGGTGCTTTTCATATCACAGACATCATGTTTATTATTCAGACCGAAGACGAGCCTTCCTGCGAGACGGCTCCTGAAGCTCCTGTGATGTGATTTCACTGAGCTGATTTTTGAGGTATGGGGTCCCCTATTCAAGCCTAAGAGACCTTCTATTATAACATAATTATGATATTAGCTACTTAGTTAAGGGAAGGTGGTAGTATCCTCAGTATTTTCCGAATCGCTAAATACCACCTCGGTATTTTCCGATTCGGTAAATACCACCTCGGTATTTACCGATTCGGTGAATTCCGATTCGTGATTACCGAATGTTACCGAATCGGTAACTGTTACCGAATTTTTACCTACATATAACTTAACGATTCTAATTTAACGATTCGGTACGGCTCGGTATTTAAGCAACGGTAAAATTTATTTACCTACATGAGGCCCAGAGTCTTCTATTTTGATACATTTTTGGCAGGAAATGGCTCTAAACACACTTCTTTTAGTTCCAAAAGTGATAATTCACATGCAATATTCATTTACAGTCAAAAGCTTAAACATTAAAATATCACCATTACAGACCATCTGGAGAAAGTTCAACAGGTCCAGGGTTAATTGGAAAATTGGATCGTGCCTCATGTTGAATAACCACTTTTTAAAGCCTCACTGTGACCAAAATTGCCATTTTTACTGATGTTTCATCCTACTTGGAAGGTTTGATTTTGACCAATTATGGGCAGGAAAATGACTCCAAACACACTTATTTTACTTCAAAAGTGATAATTCACATGCAGCATAAATTTACTGTCAAAAGCTTAAACATTAAAATATCACCATTACTGACCATTTGGAGAAAGTTCAACAGGTCCAGGGCGTTCGTTTTCATCAGAAAACTGATTTTTGGGACTGTACAAAAAATGATTTAAATGTCTATTAGCTTGTGCCTCATATTGAATAACCACTTTTTAAAGCCTCACTGTGACCAAAATTGCCATTTTTACTGATGTTTCGTCCTACTTGGAAGGTTTGATTTTGACCAGTTATGGGCAGGAAAATGACTCTAAACACACTTATTTTAGTTCCAACCGTGACAATTCACATGCAATTTTCATTTACAGTCAAAAGATTACACATTAAAAAATAACTATTACTGACCATCTGGAGAAAATTCGACAGGTCTGGGTTCATCGTTTTTCATCAGAAAATTGATTTCTAGGACTGTACGAAAAATTATTCAAAATGTCAATTAGATCATGACTCATGTTCAATAACCACTTTTTAAAGCCTCACAGTCACCAATATTACAATTTTTACACTTTTCCTCCTCCTCAGAATCGTCTATTTTGACCAATTTTTGGCAGGAAAATGGTTCTAAACTCACTTTTTAGTTCCAAAAGCGATATTTCACATGCAATAGTAATTTACAGTCAAAAGATTAAACATTAAAAAAATCACTATTACAGACCGTGGGGAGAAAGTTCGACAGGTCCGGGGTCAGCATTTTTCATCAGAAAATTGATTTTTGGGACTGTACAAAAAAAGATTCAAAATGTAAATTGGATCATGCCTCATGTTGAATAACCACTTTTTAAAGCCTCACAGTGACCAAAATAGCCATTTTTACAGAGGTTTCGCCCCTACTCAGAATCTTCTATTTTTACCGATTATGGGCAAGAAAGTGACTCCAAACACACTTATTTTAGTTCAAAAGTGATAAATCACATGCAATATTCATCTACAGTCAAAAGCTGAAACATTAAAATATCACCATTACTGACCATCTGGAGAAAGTTCAACAGGTCCAGGGTCATCGTTTTTCATCAGAAAATTGATTTTTGGGACTGTACAAAAAATGAATCAAAATGTCAATTGGATCGTGCCTCATGTTTAATAACCACTTTTTAAAGCCTCACAGTGAACAATATTGCAATTTTTACACTTTTCCTCCTCCTCAAAATCTTCTATTTCGACCAATTTGTGGCAGGAAAATGGCTCATAAACAATTATTTTAGTTCCAAAAGCGATAATCCACATGCAATAGACATTTACAATGAAAATATTAAACATTAAAAAAATCACCATTACTGACCATGTGGAGAAATGTCGGCAGTTCCGGTGTCATGGTTTTTCATCAGAAAATTGATTTTTGGGACTGTAAAAAAAATGATTCAAAACGTCAATCGGATCGTGCCTCATGTTGAATAACCACTTGTCAAAGCCTCACAGTGACCAAAATTGCCGTTTTTATAGATGTTTCCCCTACTCAGAATCTTCTATTTTGACCGATTATGGGCAAGAAAATGACTCCAAACAAACTTATTTTAGTTCAAAAGTGATAGTTTATATGCAATATAAATTTACAGTCAAAAGTTTAAACATTAAAATATCACCATTACTGACCATCTGGAGAAAGTTCAACAGGTCCAGGTTCATCGTTTTTCATCAGAAAGCTGATTTTTGGGACTGTACAAAAAATTATTTAAAAATGCCTATTAGCTCGCGCCTCATGTTGAATAACCACTTTTTAAAGCCTCACAGTGAACAAAATTGCAATTTTTACAGATGTTTCCCCCTACTCAGAGGCTTTTGTTTTGACTGATTACGGGCAGGATAATTACTCTAAACACACTTCTTTTAGTTCCAAAAGTGATAATTCACATGCAATAGTCATTTACAGGCAAAAGATTATACATTAAAAAAAACATTACTGACCATCTGGAGAAAATTTGACAGTTCTGTGGTCGTTTTTCATCAGAAAATTGATTTTTGGAACTGTACAAAAAAATGATTCAAAATGACAATTGGATCGTGCCTCATGTTGAATAACCACTTTTCAAGGCCTCTGAGTGACCAAAATTACCGTATTTACAGATGTTTCCCCCTACTCGGACGCTTCTATTTTCACCAATTATGGGCAGGAAAATGACTCCAAACACTTCTTTTAGTTCCAACAGTGATAATTCACATGCAATAGTCATTTACAGCCAAATGAATAAACATTAAAAAATCACTTTTCCTGACCGTGTGGAGAAAGTTCGACAGGTCCGGTGTCATGGTTTTTCATCAGAAATTTAATGTTTGGGCCTGTACAAAAAATGATTCAAAATGTCAATTGGCTCGTGCCTCATGTTGAATAACCACCTTTTAAAGCCTCACAGTGACCAAAATTGCAATTTTTACAGATGTTTACCCCTACTCGGAAGTTTCTATTTTGACCGATTATGTGCAAGAAAATGACTCCAAACACACTTTTTAGTTCCAAAAGCGATATTTCACATGCAATAGTTATTTACAGTCATAAGATTAAACATTAAAAAATCACTATTACTGACCGTGTAGAGAAAGTTCGAATGGTCCGGGGTCAGCATTTTTCATCAAAAAATATATTTTTGGGACTGCACAAAAAATTATTAAAAATGTCTATAAGCTCGTGCCTCATGTTGAATAACCAAGTTTTAAAGCATCACAGTGACCAAAATTGCCATTTTTAAAATTTTTCCTCCCACTCGGAAGCTTCTATTTTTACCGATTATGGGCAGGAAAATGACAACAAACACACTTCTTTTAATTCCAAAAGTGATAATTCATATGCAATAGTCATTTACAGTCAAAAGATTAAACATTAAAAAATCACCATTGCTGATCATCTGGAGAAAGTTTGACAGGTCCGGTGTCATGGTTTTTCATCAGAAAATTGATTCAAAATGTCAATCGGCTCGTGCCTCATGTTGAATAACCACTTTTTAAAGCCTAACAGTGACCAAAATTGCAATTTTTACAGATGTTTCGCCCTACTCTGAAGTTTCTATTTTGACAGATTATGTGCATGAAAATGAATCCAAAAACACTTCTTTTAGGTCCAAAATTGATAATTCACATGCAATAGTCACTTACAGTCAAAAGATTAAACATTAAAAAATAACCATTACTGACCATCTGGAGAAAATTCGACAGGTCTGGGGTCATAGTTTTTCATCAGAAAATTGATTTTTGTGACTGTACAAAAAATGATTCAAAATGTCAATTGGATCGTGCCTCATGTTGAATAACCGCTTTTTAATGCCTCACAGTGAACAAAATTGCAATTTTTACTGATGTTTCCTCCTACTTGGAAGCTTCGATTTTGACCGATTATGTGCAGGAAAATGACTCTAAACACACTTATTTTAGTTCCAACAGTGATAATTCACATGCAATGTTAATTTACAGTCAAAAGATTAAACATTAAAAAATCACTATTACTGACCGTGTGGAGAAAGTTAGACAGGTCCGCGGTCAGCATTTTTCATCAGAAAATTTATTTTTGGGATTGTAGAATAAATGATTCAAAATGCAAATCGGATCGTGCCTCATGTTGAATAACCACTTTTTAAAGCCTCACTGTGACCAATATTGCAATTTTTACACTTTTCCACATCCTCAGAATCTTCTATTTTGACCAATTTTTGGAAGGAAAATGGCTCTAAAGACAATTCTTTTAGTTTCTAAAGCGATATTTCACATGCAATAGTCATTTACAGTCAAAAGATTAAACATTAAAAAATCACTATTACTGACCGTGTGGAGAAAGTTAGACAGGTCCGCGGTCAGCATTTTTCATCAGAAAATTTATTTTTGGGGCTGTGCAAAAAATGATTCAAAATGTCAATTGGATTGTGCCTCATGTTGAATAACCACTTTTCAAAGCCTCTGAGTGACCAAAATTACCGTATTTATAGATGTTTCCCCCTTCTCGGAAGCTTCTATTTTCACCAATTATGGGCAGGAAAATTACTCCAAACACTTCTTTTAGTTCCAAAAGTGATAATTCACATGCAATAGTCATTTAAAGTCAAAAGTTTAAATATTAAAAAAATCACTATTACTGACCATGTGGAGAAAGTTCAACAGGTCCGGGGTCAGCATATTTCATCAGAAACTTTATTTTTGGGACATACAAAAAATGATTCAAAATGTCTATTAGCTCGTGCCTCATGTTTAATCACTACTTTTTAAAGCCTCACAGTAAACAAAATTCCCACTTTTACAGATGTTTCCCCTACTCAGAAGCTTCTATTTACGCCAATTATGGGCAGGAAAATGACTCCAAACACACTTCTTTTAGGTCCAAAAGTGATAATTCACATGCAATAGTCATTTACACTCAAAAGCTTAAACATTAAAATATCACCATTACTGACCATCTGGAGAAAATTCGACAGGTCTGGGGTCATGGTTTTTCATCAGAAAATTGATTTTTGGGACTGTACAAAAAATGATTCAAAATGTCAAATTGGATCGTGCCTCATGTTTAATAACCACTTTTTTTTTTTTTTTTTTGAAACCGTTTATTACAAGTCTTAAAAGTATACAAGTATGGGCCCACAACCTTCCGGCCGGCCGCTAGCAATGGTTGGAACATACGACATACATTTATGGAACACGTGGTATTACAGGAGGAGCATTTCTCAGTAGGTAACAATGTCAAAAGCCACATCATCCAGGCCCCATTATGCGGTTTCATTTTAAATTAAGAACAACAAAAATAAAAACCACACCCACAAGGCAACCCACAATCAAAAATAGCAGCACGTGCTCCCCTAGAGGGGGGATCCCAACTATACACAGAAGTATAAAGAGGGGGAAGAGAACAGAGCGAGGACTGGGGGAACCCAATGCCCGGCAGCGGGGGAATGAGTCGGCTAAGGGGACGGGGCTGGCGAGGCATCAGGCAGCAGCGGAGGTGCACAGATACCCCCTCGGTAGGCGTTCCAGGGGCCCCATACTTTCACCCACGTCCCAGGCTTACCCCTCGCCACATACACCACCTTTTCTCGAAACATGCACCAGTCCATGTGTTCTTTCCAGGCCGAGACCGTCGGGGGCCTCTGGGACCCCCACAGTTGAGCAATATCACGCTTGGCTATCATGTACCCCAGAGTCACCCACCACGTCTGCGGCGCCGAGTAATCAGTCGGTTCCCACACATTCAACAGGCATCTTCTCGCTTCAGGCAACAGCGCCACATGCGTAACCAGTCGCAGCACCTCATGTACACCACGCCAGAACCCTTCCACCTCCCGGCACTCCCACAAAATATGCAGAAAGGTCCCCAAAGCACCACACCCACGCTTACACAACCCATCTCCAGCATAGCCCATACGCAGAAGCTTCGGCCCCGTCATGTAGACCCGGTGGAGTATCTTGAGCTGGACGAAGCGAAGGCGAGCCGGTATGGCCACCTCCTTCGGGGAGGCCACCGCGGAGGTCCAGTCCTCGTCGTCCAACTCCAGCCCGTCGGCAACCCAAGCCGCACGAAGGGCAGTCAACAGGCCCGAGCGGTCATTTATGAGCTTTTTGTATATAAGTGAGATCGTGCTGTCCGGGACGTGCCCATCCAGCATTCTATCCTCCAGGGGGGAATATTCCGGGATGGAGGCAACGTCCGAGAAGACGGAGCCCAGCGCATGACGGACCTGCAAATACCGAAAGTATTCACTGCCCTGCAACTGAAATTCCGTCTGCAGCATATCGAACGTTTTAAATCCTCCCCTCGTCCAAAGATCCCCCACTTTACTGATACCTATTATGTCCCACTTCTCGAAGCCCTTAGAGGTCCACAGGGAACCTAACCGCTCAGACGCGTATAGTGGTGATGCCCGGGTCAAACGGTCCTTCCACCCCATAGCTGCATTGGCCGCGTGCCAGACTTGCACCATGACACGCGTGGGGCCCGTCAGACGAGCGTCGGGTGCGCTAGAGTAGAGCGCTCGATTGTAGTCGCCACCTGGCAGGAGCATCTTGTCCATTTCAAATGCCGGGTTTAAGGCGGGCCCGTAGAGGCCATGGTTAATGGCAGCGAGCTGGGAGGCCCAATAGTACCGTTTAATATCCGGGAGGGCAATCCCCCCGTCAAACCATGGGAGCGTCAGCTTAGCCAGAGCAATGCGCGGCCTCCCGTCCCAGAACAGGCGGCGTTGCAGACTCTCCACCTCACGGAAGTAGCGCGCCGGGACCAAGTCCATAGTGTTCTGCAAAGCGTACAGAAAACGCGGCAGAGACATCATCTTGAACAATGCCGCCCGGCCGAGCGGCGAAAGCGGCAGGCGCCGCCAGCGTGCGACATCTACCCGCAGACGCTGGAGGGGGGGAAGCAGATTCCGTTCATACCGGGCCTCCGGGTCCAGAGTAATGAAGACACCCAGGTACCGAAATCCCTGTGGGGCGATCTGGATCGGACAGCCCCGCGGGAGAATAGGAGCCTCCCCAGAGAGAACATACACACACGATTTAGCCCAGTTGATGACGAGACCGGAGTTACGACCAAACGAGTGTAAAACATCAACTAGCACTATAAGTGATTTACGTGGGGAGGCTAGGTACAGAAGGATGTCATCAGCGTATAGGGATACGCGGTCCTCATACTCGGGGGTCCAACGGAGACCACGGATGGAAGGCTCCCACCGCAGCCACTCCGCCAGGGGCTCCAAGGCAAGCGCAAAAAGGAGCGGCGACAAGGGACAGCCCTGTCGCGTGCCCCGGCCCAGCTCAAACGGGGCCGATACTCTTCCGTTCACGACCACCTGCGCCAATGGGCCCGCATACAACAATTTGACCCAACTGATGAATCCTGGGCCAAATCCGAACTTCGCAAGCATCGCCCAGATGTATGGCCACTCAAGCGTGTCAAACGCCATGGTGGCGTCTAAGGACGCCAAAATAGCCGGTTCCCGTATAAATGGGACGCGCGCAAGCACCCCATGCAAACGCCGCAGATTAAGGGCTGTATTGCGATGGGGAATAAAGCCAGACTGGTCCTGATGAACCAGATCTCCCACCACACCGACCAGCCGATTGGCGAGTACCTTAGCGAGAATTTTAGGCTCCGCATTCAGTAATGAGATAGGCCGATAAGAAGTAACCCGATCCCGAGGTCTCCCTTCCTTGTGGATCACCACGATTGTAGCCAGACGCTGGTCAAGCGGGAGGGAGCCCAGCGAGTGGGCCGCGAGGAACATTGCGCGGAGGTGAGGCGCCAATGTATCCGGTCGCAGCTTATACAGCTCGATAGGGATACCGTTCGGGCCCATGGCCTTGCCAGAAGCGACCGAGCGTATGGCGAGGGCGATTTCGTCGGAGGTGGGAGCGGCGTCCAGCGACACCCTGTCCTCCCCTGACAGGGAAGGCAGCGCGATATCCCTGAGCAGGGCACGGGAATCCTCTTCCGAGCAAGAAGAGACCGGGGAATACACCTCGCGGAAATACTCCGCGAAACAGGAGACAATTTCTTCTGGCTCAGTTACACACACACCATTCGTTTTCTCAAGCAGCGGGACCACACGATTCGCTCTCTCCTTTTTATCCAACCACGCTATCAGTTTACCAGCCTTATCACCCACATCATACAGTCGCCCCTGTTGCTCTCTACTAAGGCCCCTGGCCGCCTCCGTAACGAGGGCCCTATAAGCCGCCTGTTTGAGCTGGAGGACATGTAGTGCAGCATCCGTCACCCCATCTTCTAGATTACCCTCCAGCTCAGCTATTTCAGCCTCCACCCGGGTCACCTCCTCCCGCTCGCGCCTCCGGGCGTGGGAAATAAGGGATAGGGCCTCCCCTCTAAGTACTGTTTTGAAGGCCTCCCACAGGGAGATAGCTGAAGGCACTGACCCCACATTCTCCTCAAAATAGCGCTGGAGGGATTTAATCAAGTCAGCGCGAATGGTGGGGTCGCGCAGGTACCAGGAATTGATTGGGACCACCCTGCTCTCAGCCCTCGGAAAGACATCAAAATGCAACAATAGCGGGGAGTGGTCCGAGATACCCCGTGCCAAATGGCGCACCTCCCCCACCCTCCCGACATGGGCCGCCGGGACAAGGACATAATCAAGCCGTGAGAGACTACCATGGGCCCCCAAGTGGAAAGTGTATTGCAGCTGCGTGGGATGTTTTAAGCTCCAGCAGTCCACCAATCCCAGTGTATCCAAGAGGCCGGATAGCCACGCCTGTGCCCGGGGGAGGTCCCTAGGGGGGTGACGATCCACAGTCCCAGAAACCACCGCGTTGAAATCCCCCCCCCACCACCAGAAGCCCCCCCGGAAGGCCAAGGAGGAGGCGCCCCAGATCTGCAAAGGTGGTCGACTGCAACCCCGGTGGGACGTACACTGACACAAAGACAACCACTTTGCCCTCCATTCTCCCCACCAAGACAGTGTAACGTCCCCTGTCATCGTGGAGCACCTCATCAATTTCTAACGGGAGCGAGTTCTTTACCATGATACCCACACCCCTCGAGCCTGACGTGAAGCCCGAGTGGGCCACGAGGCGGTAGCCACGCCGATTCATGGCGCAGAAGGAATTGCCAATAAGGTGTGTCTCCTGCAGGAAGATCACATCAGGCGAGAGTCGCTTCAGATACTGTAGGACCACACCTCGTTTGATCCTGTCCCCCAGTCCATTGACGTTCCAAGACAACAAAGTTAATTCCCTACCCCCATCATACACAGAAACCATCATTCGTCCCCCCCGAGAGCACAGTAGAACCAACACAAAAAAAGGGTTGCCTTGTGATAATAACGAACAACACCCCATCCCTGCCCACCCACCCCAACAAAACTCCCCCCTCCCTGCACCCCTGCATGAGCCCAGACAGCCCCCCCAACGTGCAGTGTGCCTGTCGCCCCATAGATAGTTAAACTAACTAGACCCCCCAGAGGAGGAGGGAGAACCCCCAAGAGACCCCACACAACCTCCATAGGAGGGGAACTTAAGCAATCCGACGTATAGTCAAAAGTGGCATCATTTTTGTCCCGAGCGAGGCCTAATATTAGTCCCTCAGTCTTGATCCGGCGAGCCCTCTCCCTCGGCCGCTCCCCCCCGCCACCCCGATCCCGATCTCCAGACAGAGTATCCAGCCAGTCTCCGGCCGCTTCGGGACGATCAAAAAGGTGTGTGCGACCTTCCACCTCCACTCGCAGCTTAGCTGGGAAAAGCATGGCGTATTTGAGATTTAGGTCCCGAAGACGGCGCTTGACACCAAGGAAGCTCAGTCTCTGCTTCTGGACCGCAGGGGTGAAATCAGGATAGAAATTAATGTCCATATTGTCAAGTCTAATCGGTCCCTGTAGTCTGGAGGATTGCAGGATAGCGTCTCTGTCCCGAAAACTAAAAATCCGGGCGATGAGAGGTCTCGGAGCGGCTCCGACCTTAGGCCTTCCCCCGGGAACCCTGTGGGCCCTCTCCACAGCAAAGAATTTACTCAGCCCCCGTAGCTGGAGATGGGTAACAATCAGGTCTTCCACGAAAAGGTCCGCCGCCGCTTCCTCACGTCCCTCAGGCACCCCGATGATACGGATGTTGTTCCTTCGGGCCCGACTCTCGGAGTCCTCCAGGCGACGATCCATCAGCGCACTCGCCCGAGCAAGCCGGCGCACCTCCGTTTGCAGGGCCGCCACATCTGTCGTAAGGCCCGATGCGGTGTGGGCCAAAGAATCGACTCGGTCGTTGGTCTTGGAGAGATCGGCCCTTATCAGGCCAACATCTACGAGGACCGAGTCGATCTTCTGCGCCAGTGTGTCAAAACGCTGGCCCACAGAGGCCTTCATCTCGGCGATGGCGCCCATGACATCCGGCAGAGTCAGATCCGTGGGCAGATCGGGGGCATCAGTAGGGCCCTCAGGGGACCTGCGTGGCACCTCAGGGGATCCCTTCTGGAGGGTATAGCGATCCATGCTGTTGGACTGATGGGCTGCGCCACGCCGGGTCGATTTTACCTTTGCCCGATCGCCATCTTGTTTCGTGGCCATGGTCCCAGTCTCCCGATCGCACCATCCACGTCGTGAAGGGCGGGCAAGCCGGTCCACGGGCTCCGGGGGGGTGCCACCCCAGATCTGCGGGGCGGATCACAGCCGGCGGGCAGGCAGGGTCCCCCAGCGCGGCCACACCAACACACGAAGCCCCGCGACCCAACCTCGCATAGACAGCAAGGCGGGTGCGAAAGCGAAAGTGAAAGTGCGGGTTATGCGAGCCACCAAGCCCTGTCCGCCGCTGTTATTCACTTCGTCACTGGATCGCCCCACAACGCAAATCCGGGGTTCGGCTAGGAGAAGGCCGCAAACCTCAATCGGTGCTAAAGTCGGTGTCCGAGGTCCGATTTGGAAGCGGAAAACGGGCGCCACCTCAGCTCGGGCTCACCAACACAGTCCCCTCATCTGGGACAGGATATGTTCAGGATAGTCATAGGAGGTCGCGGAGGTCCTCGGGAGCCTCGCACCTACGCGGCCATCTTGGTAGCGCGCTAGGCTCCTCCCCCAATAACCACTTTTTAAAGCCTCACAGTGACCAATATTGCAATTTTTACACTTTTCCTCCTCCTCAGAATCTTCTATTTTGACCAATTTTTGGCAGGAAAATGGCTCTAAACACACTACGTTTAGTTCCAAAACTGATATTTCACATGCAATAGTCATTTACAGTGAAAGGATTAAACATTTGAAAATCACCATTACTGACCATCTGGAGAAAATTCAACAGGTCTGGGATCATCGTTTTTCATCAGAAAATTGATTTTTGGGACTCTAAAAAAATAATTCAAAATGTCAATCGGATCGTGCCTCATGTTGTATATCCACTTTTCAAAATTGGTGTTTTTACACGTTTCCCCCTACTCAGAAGCTTCTATTTACACCAATTATGGGCAGGAAAATGACTCCAAACACTTCTTTAAGTTCCAAAAGTGATAATTCATATGCAATAAACATATACAGTCAAAAGATCAAACATTAAAAAATAACCATTACTGACCATCTGGAGAAGATGGTCATCGTTTTTCATCAGAAAATTGATTTTTGGGACTGTACAAAAAATGATTCAAAATGTCAATTAGATCGTGCCTCATGTTGAATAACCACTTTTTAAAGCATCACAGTTACCACATTGCAATTTTTACTGATGTTATCCCCCTACTCGGAAGTTTCTATTTTGACCGATTATGTGCATGAAAATGACTCCAAACACACTTCTTTTAGGTCCAAAAGTGATATTTCACATGCAAAAGTCATTTACAGTCAAAAGATTAAACACCCAAAACCACTATTACTGACCGTGTGAAGAAAGTTCGACAGGTCCGGGGTCAGCATTTTTCATCAGAAAATAGATTTTTGGGACTGTACAAAAAATGATTCAAAAAGTCAATGGGACTTTTTAAAGCCTTACAGTGGCCAAAATGGCAATTTTTACAGATGTTTCCCCCTACTCGGCAGCTTCTATTTTTACCGATTATGGGCAGGAAAATGACTCTAAACACACTTATTTTAGTTTAAAAAATTGATAATTCACATGCAATAGTCATTTACAGTCAAAAGCTTAAATATTAAAATATCACCATTACTGACCATCTGGAGAAAGTTCAACAGGTCCAGGGTCATCGTTTTCATCAGAAAACTGATTTTTGGGACTGAACAAAAAATGAGTTAAATGTCTATTAGCTTGTGCCTCATATTGAATAACCACTTTTTAAAGCCTCACTGTGACCAAAATTGCCATTTTTACTGATGTTTCGTCCTACTTGGAAGGTTTGATTTTGACCAATTATGGGCAGGAAAATGACTCTATACACACTTCTTTTAGTTCCAAAATTGATCATTAATATGCAATAGTCATTTACAGTCAAAAGATTAAACATTAAAAAATCACTATTACTGACCGTGTAGAGAAAGTTCGACAGGTCTGGGGTCAGCATTTTTCATCAGAAAATATATTTTTGGGACTCTACAAAAAATGATTAAAAATGTCTATTAGCTCGTGCCTCATGTTGAATAACCAATTTTTAAAGCATCACAGTGACCAAAATTGCCATTTTTACAATTTTTCCTCCCACTCGGAAGCTTCTATTTTTACCGATTATGGGCAGGAAAATTACACCAAACACACTTCTTTTAATTCCAAAAGTGAGAATTCATATGCAATAGTCATTTACAGTCAAAAGATTAAACATTAAATAATAACCATTACTGACCATCTGGAGGAGATTCAACAGGTCTGGGGTCATCGTTTTTCATCAGAAAATTGATTTTTGAGACTGTACAAAAAATGATTCAAAATGTCAATTACATCGTGCCTCACGTTGAATAACCACTTTTTAAAGCCTCACAGTCACCAATATTGCAATTTTTACAGATTTTTCCGACTACTCGGAAGTTTCTATTTTGACCGATTAAGTGCATGAAAATAACCCCAAACACACTTATTTTATTTCAAAAGTGATCATTCACATGCAATAGTCATTTACACTCAAAAGCTTAAACATTAAAATATCACCATTACTGACCATCTGGAGAAAGTTCAACAGGTCCAGAGTCAGCGTTCTTCATCAGAAAATTTATTTTTGAGACGGTACAAAAAAGGATTTAAAATGTCAATTAGCTCGAGCCTTATGTTGAATAACCACTTTTTAAAAGCCTCACAGTGACCAAAATTTCCATTTTTACAGATGTTTCTCCCTACTCAGAAGCTTCTATTTTCGCCAATTATGGGCAGGAAAATGACTCCAAACACACTTCTTTTAGGTCCAAATGTGATATTTCACATGCGATAGTCATTTACAGTCCAAATATTAAACATTAAAATATAACCATTACTGACCATCTGGAGAAAATTCGACAGGTCTGGGGTCGTTTTTCATCAGAAAATTGATTTTAGGGACTGTACAAAAAATGCTTTTAAATGACTATTAGCTCGTGCCTCATGTTGAATAACCACTTTATAAAGCCTCACAGTGACCAAAATTTCCATTTTTACAGATGTTTCCCCCTACTTGGAATTTTCTATTTTTACAGATTATGGGCAAGAAAATGACTCCAAACACACTTATTTTAGTTCAAAAGTGATAATTCACATGCAATGTTCATTTACAGTCAAAAGATTAAACATTAAAAAATAACCATTACTGACCATCTGGAGAAAATGTGGGGGCATCGTTTTTCATCAGAAAATTGATTTTTGGGACTGTACAAAAAATGATTCAAAATGTCAATTAGATCGTGCCTCATGTTTAATAACCACTTTTTAAAGCCTCACAGTCACCAATATTACAATTTTTACACTTTTCCTCCTCCTCAGAATCGTCTATTTTGACCACTTTTTGGGCAGGAAAATGGCTCTAAACACACTTGTTTTAGTTCCACAATTGATAATTCACATGCAATAGTCATTTACAGTCTAAAGATTAAACATTAAAAAAATCACCATTACTGACCATCTGGAGAAAATTCGACAGGTCTGCGGTCATCGTTTTTCATCAGAAAAATGACTTTTGGGACTGTAAATAAAATGATTCAAAATGTCAATTGGATCGTGCCTCCTGTTTAATAACCACTTTTTAAAGCCTCACAGTGACCAATATTGCAATTTTTACACTTTTCCTCCTCCTCAGAGTCTTCTATTTTGATACATTTTTGGCAGGAAATGGCTCTAAACACACTTCTTTTAGTTCCAAAATTGATAATTCATATGCAATAGTCATTTAAAGTCAAAAGATTAAACATTAAATAATAACCATTACTGACCATCTGGAGAAGATTCAACAGGTCTGGGGTCATCGTTTTTCATCAGAAAATTGATTTCTAGGACTGTACAAAAAATGATTCAAAATGTCAATTAGATCGTGCCTCATGTTCAATAACCACTTTTTAAAGCCTCACAGTCACCAATATTACAATTTTTACACTTTTACTCCTCCTCAGAATCGTCTATTTTGACCAATTTTTGGCAGGAAAATGGTTCTAAACTCAATTTTAAGTTCCAAAAGCGATATTTCACATGCAATAGTCATTTACAGTCAAAAGATTAAACATTAAAAAAATCACTATTACAGACCGTGGGGAGAAAGTTCGACAGGTCCGGGGTCAGCATTTTTCATCAGAAAATTGATTTTTGGGACTGTACAAAAAAATGATTCAAAATGTCAATTGGAGCCTCATGTTTAATACCCACTTTTTAAAGCCTCACACTGACCAAAATTGCCATTTTTAAAGATGTTTCCCCTACTCGGAAGCTTCTTTTTTGACCGATTATGTGCATGAAAATGACTCCAAACACACTACTTTGAGGTCCAAAAGTGATAATTCACATGCAATAGTCATTTACAGTGAAAAGATGAAACATTAAAAAAATCACCATTACTGACCATCCGGAGAAAGTTCGACAGGTCTGGGGTCATCCTTTTTCATCAGAAAATTGATTTTTGAGACTGTAAAAAAAGGATTCAAAATGTCAATTGGATCGTGCCTCATGTTGAATAACCACTTTTCAAAGCCTCACAGTGATCAAAATTGCCATTTTTAAAGATGTTTCCCCCTACTCGGTATTTTCTATTTTTACCGATTATGGGCAAGAAAATGTCTCCAAACACACTTATTTTATTACAAAAGTGATAATTCACATGCAATATTCATTTACAGTCAAAAGCTTAAACATTAAAATATCACCATTACAGACCATCTGGAGAAAGTTCAACAGGTCCAGGGCGTTCGTTTTCATCAGAAAACTGATTTTTGGGACTGTACAAAAAATGATTTAAATGTCTATTAGCTTGTGCCTCATATTGAATAACCACTTTTTAAAGCCTCACTGTGACCAAAATTGCAATTTTTACTGATGTTTCGTCCTACTTGGAAGGTTTGATTTTGACCAGTTATGGGCAGGAAAATGACTCTAAACACACTTATTTTAGTTCCAACCGTGACAATTCACATGCAATGTTCATTTACAGTCAAAAGATTAAACATTAAAAAATAACTATTACTGACCATCTGGAGAAAATTCGACAGGTCTGGGTTCATCGTTTTTCATCAGAAAATTGATTTTTGGGACTGGACAAAAAATGATTCAAAATGTCAATTAGATCGTGCCTCATATTGAATAACCACTTTTTAAAGCCTCACAGTGACCAATATTGCAATTTTTACACTTTTCCTCCTCCTCAGAGTCTTCTATTTTGATACATTTTTGGCAGGAAATGGCTCTAAACACAAAGGTCTGGGGTCATCATTTTTCATCAGAAAATTGATTTCTAGGACTGTACGAAAAATTATTCAAAATGTCAATTAGATCGTGACTCATGTTCAATACCACTTTTTAAAGCCTCACAGTCACCAATATTACAATTTTTACACTTTTCCTCCTCCTCAGAATCGTCTATTTTGACCAATTTTTGGCAGGAAAATGGTTCTAAACTCACTTTTTAGTTCCAAAAGCGATATTTCACATGCAATAGTCATTTCCAGTCAAAAGATTAAACATTAAAAAAATCACTATTACAGACCGTGGGGAGAAAGTTCGACAGGTCCGGGGTCAGCATTTTTCATCAGAAAATTGATTTTTGGGACTGTACAAAAAAAGATTCAAAATGTAAATTTGATCATGCCTCATGTTGAATAACCACTTTTTAAAGCCTCACAGTGACCAAAATTGCCATTTTTACAGAGGTTTCGCCCCTACTCAGAATCTTCTATTTTTACCGATTATGGGCAAGAAAGTGACTCCAAACACACTTATTTTAGTTCAAAAGTGATAAATCACATGCAATATTCATCTACAGTCAAAAGCTGAAACATTAAAATATCACCATTACTGACCATCTGGAGAAAGTTCAACAGGTCCAGGGTCATCGTTTTTCATCAGAAAATTGATTTTTGGGACTGTACAAAAAATGAATCAAAATGTCAATTGGATCGTGCCTCATGTTTAATAACCACTTTTTAAAGCCTCACAGTGAACGATATTGCAATTTTTACACTTTTCCTCCTCCTCAAAATCTTCTATTTTGACCAATTTGTGGCAGGAAAATGGCTCATAAACAATTCTTTTAGTTCCAAAAGCGATAATCCACATGCAATAGTCATTTACAGTCAAACGATTAAACATTAAAAAAATCACCATTACAGACCGTGTGGAAAAAGTTCGACAGGTCCGGGGTCAGCATTTTTCATCAGAAAATGGATTTTTGGGACTGTAAAAAAAATGATTCAAAATGTCAATCGGATCGTGCCTCATGTTGAATAACCACTTGTCAAAGCCTCACAGTGACCAAAATTGCCGTTTTTATAGATGTTTCCCCTACTCAGCATCTTCTATTTTGACCGATTATGGGCAAGAAAATGACTCCAAACAAACTTATTTTAGTTCAAAAGTGATAATTTACATGCAATATAAATTTACAGTCAAAAGTTTAAACATTAAAATATCACCATTACTGACCATCTGGAGAAAGTTCAACAGGTCCAGGGTCATCGTTTTTCATCAGAAAGCTGATTTTTGGGACTGTACAAAAAATTATTTAAAAATGCCTATTAGCTCGCGCCTCATGTTGAATAACCACTTTTTAAAGCCTCACAGTGAACAAAATTGCAATTTTTACAGATGTTTCCCCCTACTCAGAGGCTTCTGTTTTGACTGATTACGGGCAGGATAATTACTCTAAACACACTTCTTTTAGTTCCAAAAGTGATAATTCACATGCAATAGTCATTTACAGGCAAAAGATTATACATTAAAAAAAAAACATTACTGACCATCTGGAGAAAATTTGACAGGTCTGTGGTCGTTTTTCATCAGAAAATTGATTTTTGGAACTGTACAAAAAAATGATTCAAAATGACAATTGGATGGTGCCTCATGTTGAATAACCACTTTTCAAGGCCTCTGAGTGACCAAAATTACCGTATTTACAGATGTTTCCCCCTACTCGTAAGCTTCTATTTTCACCAATTATGGGCAGGACAATGACTCCAAACACTTCTTTTAGTTCCAAAAGTGATAATTCACATATTATAGTCATTTACAGTCAAAAGACTATACATTAAAAAATAACCATTACTGACCATCGGAGAAAATTCAACAGGTCCGGGGTCATTGTTTTTCATCAGAAAATTGATATTTCGTACTGTACATAAAATGATTCAAAATGTCAATAGGATCGTGCCTCATGTTTAATAACCACTTTTTAAAGCCTCACAGTGACTAATATTGCAATTTTCACACTTTTCCTCCTCCTCAGAATCTTCTATTTTGACAATTTTTTGGGCAGGAAAATGGCTCTAAACACACTTCTTTTAGTTCCAAAAGCGATATTTCACATGCAATAGTCAATGGTTTAAACATTAAAAAATCACTATTACTGACCACGTGGAGAAAGTTCGACAGGTCCGGGGTCAGCATATTTCATCAGAAACTTTATTTTTGGGACATACAAAAAATGATTCAAAATGTCTATTAGCTCATGCCTCATGTTTAATAACTACTTTTTAAAGCCTCACAGTAAACAAAATTCCTACTTTTACAGATGTTTCCCCTACTCTGAAGCTTCTATTTTGACCGATTATGGGCAGGAAAATGACTCCAAACACTTCTTTAAGTTCCAAAAGTGATAATTCATATGCAATAATCATTTACAGACAAAAGATTAAACATTAAAAAATAACCTACTGACCATCTGGAGAAAATTCGACAGGTCTGGGGTCATCGTTTTTCATCAGAAAATTGATTTTTGGGACACTACAAAAAATGATTCAAAATGTCAATTGGATCGTGTCTCATGTTTAATAACCACTTTTTAAAGCCTCACAGTGACCAATATTGCAATTTTTACACTTTTCCTCCTCCTCAGAATCTTCTATTTTGACCAATTTTTGGCAGGAAAATGGCTCTAAACACACTTCGTTTAGTTCCAAAACTGATATTTCACATGCAATAGTCATTTACAGTGAAAGGATTAAACATTAAAAAATCACCATTACTGACCATCTGGAGAAAATTCGACAGGTCTGGGGTCATCGTTTTTCATCAGAAAATTGATTTTTGGGACTCTAAAAAAAATAATTCAAAATGTCAATCGGATCGTGCCTCATGTTGGATATCCACTTTTCAAAGCCTCACAGTGACCAAAATTGGTGTTTTTACACGTTTCCCCCTACTCAGAATCTTCTATTTTGACCGATTATGGGCAGGAAAATGACTCGAAACACACTTCTTTTAGGTCCAAAAATGATATTTCACATGCAATAATCATTTACAGTCAAAAGATTAAACATTATAAAATCACTATTACTGACTGTATGGAGAAAGTTCGTCAGCATTTTTCGTCAGAAAATTGATTTTTGGGACTGTACAAAAAATGATTAAAAATGTCAATTGGATCGTGCCTCATGGTTAATAACCACTTTTTAAAGCCTCACAGTGACCAAAATTGCAATTTTTCAATCAATCAATCAAATGATCTTTATTCGGATAATTTGAAAACATCCATAAAAGTACATACAAATGCATCACTCATCGCTATACACAATAAAAATTACATCAAATGTGCAAAACAGCCAAATAAGTGCAAATAGCAATGTTCAGATTATACAAGGATGCTTCTAAATATAGCAGGCCATATTCATTTTGTTCGACATCAAGGAATAAGAGAAAGAATAAAATCGATAGCTCTATAAAATACATCCATTTAAATATATATAAAATATTAAAAGTCATCCCAATGACAGTAAAACAAATCTTGTTAATCAAAGCACATCTAAGGGAACACCCATTATGCATAAGAGCAATGTGCAATTTATGATACAAACTATCAGGCCAGAGACAATACGGTGTTTAAGCACCCATTACGCAGAAAGTGCAATGTGCAGATGGTACAAGGTCATAAACACCTATCAGGCCACATTCATTGAGGCGCGGGAACGGACAGCAGTTTGGAGAAAGTGACTAACTCTGAAGATTACATCGTCAGTGCTTAACATCAATAAAACTCTGAAAGCCTCATTAAAATCCGTCAAGGCACTGACTCTAAAATAGGGGATAAGGAAGTGGTTGGTATATTTTGCATAAAAGCCACAAAACAATGTAAAATGCAGCAAACTTTGCTTTCCACCCTGGTTACAAGGACAGTCTAGATTCCCCAAGTTGTGGGTATAACCTAAGGGGAAGCAAAGTAAGTTTACCACACTTCCATACCTGAACCTAAACAGCAAGCTCCTATTCCATCTGCCCAGTTTCTTGCGCAAATAACCTTGGGGCATATTGTGTGGCCTAGCGCAGGGTTCTTGAATGGGGATATACCTGAGGATTGATGGCTTTACGAATTCAATGTTTTCTCTGTTCACTCGGTACAGGTCGAATAGGGCCCTTTTTACTATGTTCTTATGCGAAGAGTCTATTGTTTCAGGTGCTGAGAAAAGGTGCCCCATTTCTACGCTTACTAGACTCTTCTGTACCGCCTTAAGCCAGGGGATGTGGTTAGCACGCTCACTTTTTAGACAGTCTAAAATAATATCACGGGTCCACGAGGCAGCTGGGTTACGCCAAATTTTTTGCCAGAACAAAGCGGGTCTTGATTTTATAAAATCCTCTATATAGGGGAGATTCAATTCTCTATGGCACACATAAGAGGGTGCCGAAATAACTCCCCCCAGGGCCTTCCTACAGAATGTATTTTCTTCTGGGTCTTGTAAATTTGTAAGAGTGATGGAATGACCTCGATATGCTTTGGTTGGCGTAATGTAATTATAGAGTTAATAGCTTTGCCCAGTTTATTCCTCCCTCTGGCAACATGAGGTTGCCAGGATCCAAAGTCAGAAAACAACAAGCCTAAATAAGGGAAAGTGCAAGTGCTATTTAGAACATTATTCCCTGACATAATATGGCGAATTTTGTGTTTCTTTGGCCCGCAAGACATTATGTAGGATTTTTTAAAATTTGTGCATAAGTCGAGGTCGGCCATATAAGAAACGAAGCCTGAGATTAAAGTGCGCAGTGCATTGGGTGTACGTCCTATAAGTACCGCATCGTCGGCGTAGAGAAGTACAGGAAGAGGATTGCCATTCACGAGCGGGACATCGATGGTTAGGTTGCCCAGAGATGTGCTCAATTCATTTATATATAAAATAAAAAGCAGGGGAGCCAGGACACAGCCTTGTCTTACTCCCCACCAATTAAAATCTCGCCCGAAACCTCACCATCATTGTTAATACGAACACGGGATTTTAAATCGCTGTGTAAATGAGCTAAAAAATGGACCAAAGGTTCATCCAAACCATATCTCAGCAGGGCTGTCCATAGACGGGAGCGGTTAACAAAATCAAAAGCAGAGCGTAAATCCATAAAACCCAAATAAAGTGGGGATTTTTTAGCTACGGTATATTTATCTAAAACTAGATTTAAGTTTAAGCACTGCTCCACACACACTACTTTTAGGTCCAAATGTGATAATTCACATGCAATAGTCATTTACAGTGAAAAGATTAAACATTAAAAAAATCACCATTACTGACCATCTGGAGAAAGTTCGACAGGTCTGGTGTCATGGTTTTTCATCAGAAAATTGATTTTTGGGACTGTACAAAAAATGATTCAAAATGTCAATTGGATCATGCCTCATGTTTAATAACCACTTTTTAAAGCCTCACAGTGACCAAAATTGCCATTTTTACAGATGTTTCCCCCAACTCGGAATCTTCTATTTTTACCGATTATGGGCAAGAAAATGACTGCAAACAAACTTATTTTAGTTCAAAAGTGATAAATCACATGCAATATTCATTTACAGTCAAAAGCTTAAACAATATCACCATTACTGACCATCTGGAGAAAGTTCAACAGGTCCAGGGTCATCGTTTTCATCAGAAAACTGATTTAGGGACTGTACAAAAAATTATTTAAAATGACTATTAACTCGTGCCTCATGTTGAATAACCACTTTTTAAAGCCTCACAATGACCAAAATTGCATTTTTTACACTTTTCCTCCTCCTCAGAATCGTCTATTTTGACCCATTTTTGGCAGGAAATGGCTCTAAACACACTTCTTTTAGTTCCAAAATTGATAATTCATATGCAATAGTAATTTACAGTCAAAAGATTAAACATTAAATAATAACCATTACTGACCATCTGGAGAAAGTTCAACAGGTCCAGGGTCATCGTTTTTCATCAATAAATTGATTTTTGGGACTGTACAAAAAATCATTCAAAATGTCAATCGGATCGTGCCTCATGTTGAAAAACCACTTTTCATATCCACACAGTGACCAAAATTGCCATTTTTACAGATTTTTCCCCCTACTCGGGAGCTTCTATTTTGACCGATTATGGGCAGGAAAATGATTTGAAACACAGTTCTTTTAGGTCCAAAAATGATATTTCACATGCAATAATCATTTACAGGCAAAAGATCAAACATTAAAAAATAACCATTACTGACCATCTGGAGAAGATGGTCATCGTTTTTCGTCAGAAAATAAATTCTTGGGACTGTACAAAAAATGATTCAAAATGTCAATTGGATCGTGCCTCATGTTGAATAACCACTTTTTAAAGCCTCACAGTGACCAAAATTGCAATTTTTACAGGTGTTTCCCCCTACTCGGAAGCCTCTATTTTGACCGATTAAGTGCATAAAAATGACCCCAAACACACTTCTTTTAGGTCCAAAAGTGATATTTCACATGCAATAGTCATTTACAGTGAAAAGATTAAACAATAAAAAAATGACCATTACTGACCATCTGGAGAAAGTTAGACAGGTCTGGTGTCATGGTTTTTCATCAGAAAATTGATTTTTGGGACTGTACAAAAAATGATTCAAAATGTCAATTGGATCGTGCCTCATGTTTAATAACCACTTTTTAAAGCCTCTTAGTGACCAAAATTGCCATTTTTACAGATGTTTCCCCCAACTCGGAATCTTCTATTTTTACCGATTATGGGCAAGAAAATTACTGCTAACACACTTATTTTAGTTCAAAAGTGATAATTCACATGCAATATTCATTTACAGTCAAAAGCTTAAACATTAAAATATCACCATTATTGACCATCTGGAGAAAGTTCAACAGGTCCAGGGTCATTGTTTTTCATCAGAAAACTGATTTAGGGACTGTACAAAAAATTATTTAAAATGTCTAAAGGATCGTGCCTCATGTTGAATAACCACTTTTCATAGCCTCACAGTGACCAAAATTGCAATTTTTACATATGTTTCCCCTACTCGGAAGCTTCTATTTTGACCGATTATAGGCAGGAAAATGACCTCAAACACACTTATTTTAATTGAAAAGTATAATTCACATGCAATAGTCATTTGCACTCAAAAGCTTAAACATTAAAATATCACCATTACTGACCATCTGGAGAAAGTTCAACAGGTCCAGGGTCATCGTTTTTCATCAGAAAACTGATTTTTGGGACTGTACAAAAAATGATTTAAAATGTCAAAAGGATCGTGCCTCATGTTGAATAACCACTTTTCATAGCCTCACAGTGACCAAAATTGCCATTTTTACTGATGTTTCCCCCTACTCGGAAGCTTCTATTTTCACCAATTATGGGCAGGAAAATGACTCCAAACACTTCTTTTAGTTCCAACAGTGATAATTCTCATGCAATAGTCGTTTACAGTCAAAAGATTAAACATTAAAAAATAACCATTACTGACCATCTGGAGAAAATTCGACAGGACTGGACAAAAAATGATTCAAAATGTCAATTAGATCGTGCCTCATGTTGAATAACCATTTTTTAAAGCCTCAGAGTGACCAAAATTGCCATTTTTACAGAGGCTTCCCGCCTACTCAGAATCTTCTATTTTTACCGATTATGGGCAAGAAAATGACTCCAAACACACTTATTTTAGTTCAAAAGTGATAAATCACATGCAATATAAATTTACAGTCAAAAGCTGAAACATTAAAATATCACCATTACTGACCATCTGGAGAAAGTTCAACAGGTCCAGGGTCATCGTTTTTCATCAGAAAATTCATTTTTGGGACTGTACAAAAAATGAATCAAAATATCAATTGGATCGTTCCCCGTGTTTAATAACCACTTTTTAAAGCCTCACAGTGAACAATATTGCAATTTTTACACTTTTCCTCCTCCTCAAAATCTTCTATTTCGACCAAATTTGTGGCAGTTAAATGGCTCATAAACAATTCTTTTAGTTCCAAAAGCGATAATCCACATGCAATAGACATTTACAATGAAAATATTAAACATTAAAAAAATCACCATTACTGACCATGTGTAGAAATGTCGACAGTTCCGGTGTCATGGTTTTTCATCAGAAAATGGGTTTTTGGGACTGTAAAAAAAATGATTCAAAATGTCAATCAGATCGTGCCTCATGTTGAATAACCACTTGTCAAAGCCTCACAGTGACCAAAATTGCCGTTTTTATAGATGTTTACCCTACTCAGAATCTTCTATTTTGACTGATTATGGGCAAGAAAATAACTCCAAACAAACTTATTTTAGTTCAAAAGTGATAATTTACATGCAATATAAATTTACAGTCAAAAGCTTAAACATTAAAATATCACCATTACTGACCATCTGGAGAAAGTTCAACAGGTCCAGGGTCATTGTTTTTCATCAGAAAGCTGATTTTTAGGACTGTACAACAAATTATTTAAAAATGCCTATTACCTCGTGCCTCATGTTGAATAACCACTTTTTAAAGCCTCACAGTGAACAAAATTGCAATTTTTACAGATGTTTCCCCCTACTCAGAGGCTTCTGTTTTGACTGATTACGGGCAGGATAATTACTCTAAACACACTTCTTTTAGTTCCAAAAGTGATAATTCACATGCAATAGTCCTTTACAGTCAAAAGATTAAACATTAAAAAATAAGCATTACTGACCATCTGGAGAAAGTTCAACAGGTTCGCGGTCATCATTTTTCACCAATAAATAGATTTTTGGGACTGTACAAAAAATGATTCAAAATGTCAATTGGATCGTGCCACATGTTGAATAACCACTTTTTAAAGCCTCACAGTGACCAAAATTGCAATTTTTACTGATGTTTCCTCCTACTTGGAAGCTTCGATTTTGACCGATTATTAGCAGGAAAATGACTCTAAACACCCTTCTTTTAGTTCCAACAGTGATAATTCACATGCAATGTTCATTTACAGTCAAATGATTAAACATTAAAAAATAACCATTACTGACCATCGGGAGAAAATTCGACAGGTGTGGGGGCATCGTTTTTCATAAGAAAATTGTTTTTTGGGAGTGTACAAAAAATGATTCAAAATGTCAATTGGATCGTGCCTCATGTTGAATAACCACTTTTTAAAGCTTCACTGTGACCAATATCGCAATTTTTACACTTTTCCTCCTACTCAGAATCTTCTACTTTGACCAATTTTTGGCAGGAAAATGGCTCTAAACACACTTGTTTTAGTTCTAAAAGTGATATTTCACATGCAATAGTCATTTACAGCCAAATGAATAAACATTAAAAAATCACTTTTACTGACCGTGCGGAGAAAGTTCGACAGGTCCGGGGTCAGCATTTTTCATCAGAAAATTGATTTTTGAGACAGTACAAAAAAGGATTTAAAATGTCAATTACCTCGAGCCTTATGTTAAATAACCACTTTTTAAAAGCCTCACAGTGACCAAGATTTCCATTTTTACAGATGTTTCTCCCTACTCGGGAGCATCTATTTTTACAGATTATGGGCAAGAAAATGACTCTAAACACACTTATTTTAGTTCCAAAATAGATAATTTACATGCAATGTTCATTTACTGTCAAAAGATTAAACATTAAAAAATCACCATTACTGACCATCTGGAGAAATTTCGACAGGTCCGGTGTCATGGTTTTTCATCAGAAAATTGATTTTTGGGACTGTACAAGAAATTGTTCAAAATGACAATTGGATCGTGCCTCATGTTGAAAACCACTTTTCAAGGCCTCCGAGTGACCAAAAATACCGTATTTACAGATGTTTAACCCTACTCGGAAGCTTCTATTTTCAACAATTATGGGCAGGAAAATGACTCCAAACACTTCTTTTAGTTCCAACAGTGATAATTCACATGCAATAAACATTTACAGTCAAAAGATTAAACATTAAAACATAACCATTATTGACCATCTGGAGAAAATTCAACAGGTGTGGGGGCATCGTTTTTCATCAGAAAATTGATTTTTGGGACTCTACACAAAATAATTTAAAATGTCAATTAGATCGTGCCTCATGTTGAATAACCAATTTTTAAAGCCTCACAGTCACCAATATTGCAATTTTTACACCTTTCCTCCTCCTCAGAATGTTCTATTTTGACCAATTTTTGGCAGGAAAATGGCTCTAAACACACTTCGTTTAGTTCCAAAACTGATATTTCACATGCAATAGTCATTTACAGTGAAAGGATTAAACATTAAAAAAGCACCATTACTGACCATCTGGAGAAACTTCGACAGGTCTGGGGTCATCGTTTTTCATCAGAAAATTGATTTTTGGGACTGTACAAAAAATGATTCAAAATGTCAATTGGATCGTGCCCCATATTGAATAACCACTTTTTAAAGCCTCACAGTGACCAAAATTGCCATTTTTACAGATGTTTCCCCCAACTCGGAATCTTCTATTTTTACCGATTATGGGCAAGAAATGACTGCGCAAACACTTATTTTAGTTCAAAAGTGATAAATCACATGCAATATTCATTTACAGTCAAAAGCTTAAACATTAAAATATCACCATTACTGACCATCTGGAGAAAGTTCAACAGGTCCAGGGTCATCGTTTTTCATCAGAAAACTGATTTAGGGACTGTACAAAAAATGATTTAACATGACTATTAGCTCGTACCTCATGTTCAATAACCACTTTTTAAAGCCTCACAGTGACCAAAATTGCAATTTTTACTGATGTTTCCCCCTACTCTGAAGCTTTGCTTTTGACCAATATGGCAGTGGTTCCCAAACTTTTTAGACCTATGGCTCCCTTGACCAAATTGGCAGTTGGCCGTGGCTCCCCATCATGTCACTTTGTTTTTTTACTGGTGGTAGGATGTAAGCCCGACCTCGGTCGTACTTCCAATTTTCTCCCTGAAATTAAAGCAGATGAAGGTGTTACAATCATATTTGTAACAAAATAAAAAGATAACAGTTGTTTAATTAAAACTTTAATTGGTTAAGTGAGAAACGATACAATATTAATTGCCAAATATGTTTCCATGACTTGACAACCTTTTTTAACCACACATAATGAAGAGTCCAGGCATAAGAGCTGGGTCAGTCATGTGATTGTAGACTCTGGTCACAGAAGTAGAGCAGCCAGATGACTGCAGACTCTGGTCACTGAATTAGAGCAGTCAGGTGACTGCAGACTCTGGTCCCTGAATTAGAGCAGTCAGGAACTGCAGAGTCTGGTCAGTGAATTAGAGCAGTCAGGTGACTGCAGAGTCTGGTCACTGAATTGGAACAGTCAGGAACTGCAGACTCTGGTCACTGAATTAGAGCAGTCAGGAACTGCAGACTCTGATCACTGAATTAGAGCAGTCAGGAACTGCAGACTCTGGTCAGTGAACTGAAGCAGTCAGGAAGTGCAGAGTCTGGGCATCCAGAACTGGAGCAGTCTCTATTAATTACCTCAAGCTGTCTACTTTACCAACATTTTGCATTTCATCTTCAATTTGCATTGATATTTTCCTGGCTCTATATGTGGCTTTGATGCATATCCATCTATTTGCCGCCTAAAAAGCTTCTGACTCGAGTCTATCCTGAAGTTGGAGGGCATTCCCATGTTCTGTGTAAAGTACTTTTTTAAAATTTATTTTGTGTTTCTAAATACTGGGTAACAGGAGGAGCAAAGTATTCATGTGAAATGAAAATCACTCCTTGCCAGGGGTCCTTCCAAGCCAAACAGCTACTTACTACATCTTTTCTTAAATGAGTATATTCTGTTTTGTGTGAGACATGCTCCTACTGTTAACCTCTCCCTCGATCACTATCACTCTATTAACACTGAAATCCCGTTGCTCAAGGAAAAGTTTGAGTTGAGCATCTAAAATCAATCTCTGATCCTCATTAAGGAAATGTTTTTCTCTGCGCTTTTTAGGAGCAGTCTGTTCCTCATCATTTCAATTTTACAAAATTCTTTAGCATTTCCTTCTGCTATGCAGGGCTAATTAATAGCTAAAAATCCGAAGTGACAGCCATTATTAAAAGTACCATCAGTCTTTAAGCATGAATATAAATCGAAGAAAGAATTCTAAATAAGGCATATCCCATATATTCTTTTTTCCTCTAAATAAGGGCCCATCTAGATATTTGTTGTCACAAAATAATACTTTTCCAGACAGCACCTCAGTGTGTGATCGTAGATAAGGTTTGAAAATGCTAATTTTATTTGGGAGGCCTTACTCGTGTTACTAACAGGGAGAAATATATGGAGGGAAGAAGGGGGAACTGCTTTCACGGAGGCTGAGAAGGAAACTGGTTACGTTATTTTTCACAATAATAATAATGACATGCTTCATGCCTGGCCATGGCAGAGGGTCAGACTGGGGCCGGGAAACTAATCCAGGCTGCAATGCAGCCTATTTCCACAGCCGCAGCGAGTTTGCCCACTGGAATTTCTGTATTTTAAATTCTGGCGCGGACACGAACAAGGTGGGGGAACAGCAGCCAGTATAATTACAAGGGCTTGGCCGGGCACGGGTTTTTCATGTCTCCTTTTTTTGCAGTATGAAAGTAGTATTCTAATGTGCAACCAACCTGTGTAAATTGTGCAGGGTCCTCAGAGGCACAGCAGAACACGGGCAGCGATAACGATCAATAGTCTGCTGTGCATAGGCGGAGGCTACTTTAAAGCACATCGTAAACGCGTTGTTGTGCTCTTGGGCCAAAGTGATTCCAGATTACACAGGTGGCATTTGTAACTCCCCCCTGCGCCGCGGGCGGCTGGGTGTTAAATAAGATTCACTTGCTGCCTTCAAGCTGACCGCATCATTTGTTAATTACGCACATTCTCACAACAACATTAGAAGCTTCCTCAGCACAGCCACAGGCTATCTTTCACACATCGTGCACGGTGCCCCTGGCTACTCCCAACGGCGCACTGGGGTGCCGCGGCGCACAGTTTGGGAACCACTGAATTATGGGCAGGAAAATGACTCTAAACACACTTATTTTAATTCCAAAATTGATAATTCACATGCAATGTTCATTTACAGTCAAAAGATTAAACTTTAAAAAATCACCATTACCATCATCTGGAGAAAATTCAACAGGTCCAGTGTCATGGTTTTTCATCAGAAAATTGATTTTTGGGACTGTAATAAATCTGATTCAAAATGTCAATTGGATCGTCCCACATATTGAATAACCACTTTTCAAAGCCTCACAGTTACCAAAATTGCCATTTTTACAGATGTTTCCCATACTCGGAAGTTTCTATTTTGACCAATTATGGGCAGGAAAATGACTCGAAACACACTTATTTTATTGAAAAGTATAATTCACATGCAATAGTCATTTACACTCAAAAGCTTAAACATTAAAATATCACCATTACTGACCATCTGGAGAAAATTCGACAGGTCCGGTGTCATGGTTTTTCATCAGAAATTGATTCAAAATGTCAATCGGCTCGTGCCTCATGTTGAATAACAACTTTTTAAAGCCTCACAGTGACCAAAATTGCAATTTTTACAGATGTTTCGCCCTACTCGGAAGTTTCTATTTTGACAGATTATGTGCATGAAAATGAATCCAAAAACACTTCTTTTAGGTGCAAAATTGATAATTCACATGCAATAGTCACTAACAGTCAAAAGATTAAACATTAAAAAATAACCATTACTGACCATCTGGAGAAAATTCGACAGGTCTGGGGTCATCGTTTTTCATCAGAAAATTGATTTTTGTGACTGTACAAAAAATGATTCAAAATGTCAATTGGATCGTGCCTCATGTTGAATAACCACTTTTTAATGCCTCACAGTGAACAAAATTGCAATTTTTACTGATGTTTCCTCCTAATTGGAAGCTTCGATTTTGACCGATTATGGGCAGGAAAATGACTCTAAACACACTTATTTTAGTTCCAACAGTGATAATTCACATGCAATGTTCATTTACAGTCAGAAGATTAAACATTAAAAAATCACTATTACTGACCGTGTGGAGAAAGTTAGCCAGGTCCGGGGTCAGCATTTTTCATCAGAAAATGTATTTTTGGGATTGTAGAATAAATGATTCAAAATGCAAATCGGATCGTGCCTCATGTTGAATAACCACTTTTTAAAGCCTCACTCTGACCAATATTGCAATTTTTACACTTTTCCACCTCCTCAGAATCTTCTATTTTGACCAATTTTTGGAAGGAAAATGGCTCTAAAGACAATTCTTTTAGTTTCTAAAGCGATATTTCACATGCAATAGTCATTTACAGTCAAAAGATTCAACATTAAAAAATAACCATTACTGACCATCTGGAGAAGATGGTCATCGTTTTTCATCAGAAAATTTATTTTTGGGACTGTGCAAAAAATGATTCAAAATGTCAATTGAATTGTGCCTCATGTTAAATAACCACTTTTCAAAGCCTCTGAGTCACCCAAATTACCGTATTTATAGATGTTTCCCCCTTCTCGGAAGCTTCTATTTTCACCAATTATGGGCAGGAAAATTACTCCAAACACTTCTTTTAGTTCCAAAAGTGATAATTCACATACAATAGTCATTTACAGTCAAAAGACTAAACATTAAAAAATAACCATTACTGACCATCTGGAGAAAATTCAACAGGTCCGGGGTCATTGTTTTTCATCAGAAAATTGATATTTCGTGCTGTACATAAAATGATTCAAAATGTCAATAGGATCGTGCCTCATGTTTAATAACCACTTTTTAAAGCCTCACAGTGACCAATATTGCAATTTTTACACTTTTCCTCCTCCTCAGAATCTGCTATTTTGACCAATTTTTGGCAGAAAAATGGCTCTAAACACACTTCTTTTAGTTCCAAAAGCGATCTTTCACATGCAATAGTCATTTAAAGTCAAAAGTTTACACATTAAAAAATCACTATTACTGACCATGTGGAGAAAGTTCGACAGGTCCGGGGTCAGCATATTTCATCAGAAACTTTATTTTTGGGACATACAAAAAATGATTCAAAATGTCTATTAGCTCATGCCTCTTGTTTAATAACTACTTTTTAAAGCCTCACAGTGAACAAAATTCCCACTTTTACAGATGTTTCCCCTACACTGAAGCTTCTATTTTGACCGATTATGGGCAGGAAAATGACTCCAAACACTTCTTTAAGTTCCAAAAGTGATAATTCATATGCAATAGTCATTTACAGACAAAAGATTAAGCATTAAAAAATAACCATTATTGACCATCTGGAGAAGATGGTCATCGTTTTTCATCAGAAAATTGATTTTTGGGACTGTACAAAAAATGATTCAAAATGTCAATTAGATCGTGCCTCATGTTGAATAACCACTTTTTAAAGCATCACAGTGACCAATATTGCAATTTTTACACTTTTCCTCCTCCTCAGAATCTTCTATTTTGACCAATTTTTGGCAGGAAAATGGCTCTAAACACACTTCGTTTAGTAGATTAAACACTAAAAACCACTATTACTGACCGTGTGAAGAAAGTTCGACAAGTCCGGGGTCAGCATTTTTCATCAGAAAATAGATTTTTGGGACTGTACAAAAAATGATTCAAAAAGTCAATTGGATTGTGCCTCATGTTGAATAACCACTTTTTAAAGCCTTAGTGGCCAAAATGGCAATTTTTACAGATGTTTCCCCCTACTCAGCAGCTTCTATTTTTACCGATTATGGGCAGGAAAATGACTCTAAACACATTGATAATTCACATGCAATAGTCATTTACAGTCAAAAGATTAAACATTAAAAAATCCCATCTGGAGAAAATTCGACAGGTTTGGGGGCATCGCTTTTCATCAGAAAATTGATTTTTGGGACTGTACAAAAAAAGGTTCAAAATGTCAATTAGCTCGTGCCTCATGTTAAATAACCACTTTTTAAAGCCTCACAGTGACCAAAATTGCAATTTTTACAGATGTTTCCCCCTACTCGGAAGTTTCTATTTTGACCGATTATGTGGATAAAAATTACTCCAAACACACTTATTTTAGTTCCAACAGTGATAATTCACATGCAATGTTCATTTACAGTCAAAAGATTAAACATTAAAAATTCACCATTACTGACCATCTGGAGAAGATTCAACAGGTCTGGGGTCATCGTTTTTCATCAGAAAATTGATTTCTAGGACTGTACAAAAAATGATTCAGAATGTCAATTGGATCGTGCCTCATGTTTAATAACCACTTTTTAAAGCCTCACAGTGACCAATATTGCAATTTTTACACTTTTCCTTCTCCTCAGAATCTTCTATTTTGACCAATTTTTGGCAGGAAAATGGCTCTAAACACACTTCGTTTAGTTCCAAAACTGATATTTCACATGCAATAGTCATTTACAGTGAAAGGATTAAACATTAAAAAATCACCATTACTGACCATCTGGAGAAGACTCGACAGGTCTGGGGCCATCGTTTTTCATCAGAAAATTGATTTTTGGGACTCTAAAAAAAATATTTCAAAATGTCAATCGGATCGTGCCTCATGTTGTATATCCACTTTTCAAAGCCTCACAGTGACCAAAATTGGTGTTTTTACACATGTTTCCCCCTACTCAGAAGTTTCTATTTACACCAATTATGGGCAGGAAAATGACTCCAAACACTTCTTTTAATTCCAAAAGTGATAATTCATATGCAATAAACATTTACAGTCAAAAGATCAAACATTAAAAAATAACCATTACTGACAATCTGGAGAAAATTCAACAGGTCCGGGGTCATTGTTTTTCATCAGAAAATTGAAATTTCGTACTGTACATAAAATGATTCAAAATGTCAATAGGATCGTGCGTCATGTTTAATAACCACTTTTTAAACCCTCACAGTGACCAATATTGCAATTTTTACACTTTTCCTCCTCCTCAGAATCTTCTATTTTGACCAATTTTTGGCAGGAAAATGGCTCTAAACACACTTCTTTCAGTTCCAAAAGCGATATTTCACATGCAATAGTCATTTAAAGTCAAAAGTTTAAACATTAAAAAATCACTATTACTCACCATGTGGAGAAAGTTCGACAGGTCCGGGGTCAGCATATTTCATCAGAAACTTTATTTTTGGGACATACAAAAAATGATTCAAAATGTCTATTAGCTCGTGCCTCATGTTTAATAACTACTTTTTAAAGCCTCACAGTGAACAAAATTCCCACTTTTACAGATGTTTCCCCTACTCTGAAGCTTCTATTTTGACTGATTATGGGCAGGAAAATGACTCCAAACACTTCTTCAAGTTCCAAAAATGATAATTCATATGCAATAGTCATTTACAGACAAAAGATTAAACATTAAAAAATAACCTACTGACTATCTGGAGAAAATTCGACAGGTCTGGGGTCATCGTTTTTCATCAGAAAAATGACTTTCGGGACTGTACAAAAAATGATTCAAAATGTCAATTAGATCATGCCTGATGGTGAATAACCACTTTTTAAAGCATCACAGTGACCACATTGCAATTTTTACAGATGTTATCCCCCTACTCGGAAGTTTCTATTTTGACCGATTATGTGCATGAAAATGACTCCAAACACACTTCTTTTAGGTCCAAAAGTGATATTTCACATACAAAAGTCATTTACAGTCAAAAGATTAAACACTAAAAACCACTATTACTGACCGTGTGAAGAAAGTTCGACAGGTCCGGGGTCATCATTTTTCATCAGAAAATAGATTTTTGGGACTGTACAAAAAATGATTCAAAAAGTCAATTGGATCGTTCCTCATGTTGAATAACCACTTTTTAAAGCCTTACAGTGGCCAAAATGGCAATTTTTACAGATGTTTCCCCCTATTTGGCAGCTTCTATTTTTACCGATTATGGGCAGGAAAATGACTCTAAACACATTGATAATTCACATGCAATAGTCAGTTACAGTCAAAAGATTAAACATTAAAAAAATCCCATCTGGAGAAAATTCAACAGGTCTGGAGGCATCGCTTTTCATCAGAAAATTGATTTTTGGGACTGTACAAAAAAGGGTTCAAAATGTCAATTAGCTCGTGCCTCATGTTGAATAACCACTTTTGAAAGCCTCACAGTGACCAAAATTGCAATTTTTACAGATGTTTCCCCCTACTCGGAAGTTTCTATTTTGACCGATTATGTGGATGAAAATGACTCCAAACACACTTATTTTAGTTCCAACATTGATAATTCACATGCAGTATTCATTTACAGTCAAAAGCTTAAATATTAAAAAATCACTAATACTGACCATGTAGAGAGAGTTCGACAGGTCCGGTGTCATGGTTTTTCATCAGAAAATAGATTTTTGGGACTGTAGAAGAAATTATTCAAAATGTCAATCCGATCGTGCCTCATGCTGAATATCCACGTTTCAAAGCCTCACAGTGACAAAAATTGCCATTTTTAAAGATGTTTCCCCCTACTCGGAAGCTTCTATTTTCACCAATTATGGGCAGGAAAATGCCTCCAAACACCCTTATTTTAGTTCAAAAGTGATAATTCACATGCAATATTCATTTACAGTCAAAAGCTTAAATATTAAAATATCACCATTACTGACCATCTGGAGAAAGTTCAACAGGTCCAGGGTCATCGTTTTCATCAGAAAACTGATTTTTGGGACTGTACAAAAAATGATTTAAATGTCTATTAGCTTGTGCCTCATATTGAATAACCACTTTTTAAAGCCTCACTGTGACCAAAATTGCCATTTTTACTGATGCTTCGTCCTACTTGGAAGGTTTGATTTTGACCAATTATGGGCAGGAAAATGACTCTAAACACACTTATTTTAGTTCCAACCGTGATAATTCACATACAATGTTCATTTACAGTCAAAAGATTAAACATTTAAAAATCACCATTACTGACCATCTGGAGAAAATTCGACCGGTCCGGTGTCATGGCTTTTCATCAGAAAATTGATTTTTGGGACTGTAAAAAAAATGATTCAAAATGTCAATTGGATCGTGCCTCATGTTTAAAGCCACTTTTTAAAGCCTCACAGTGACCAATATTGCAATTTTTACACTTTTCCTCCTCCTCAGAATCTTCTATTTTGACCAATTTTTGGCAGGAAATGGCTCTAAATACACTTTTTTTAGTTCCAAAATTGATCATTCATATACAATAATCATTTACAGTTAAAAGATTAAACATTAAATAATAACCATTACTGGCCATCTGAAGAAGATTCGACAGGTCTGGGGTCATCGTTTTTCATCAGAAAATTGATTTTTGGGACTGTACAAAAAATGATTCAAAATGTTAATTAGATCGTGCCTCATGTTGAATAACCACTTTTTAAAGGCTCACAGTCACCATTATTGCAATTTTTACACCTTACCTCCTCCTCAGAATCTTCTATTTTGACCAATTTTTGGCAGGAAAATGGTTCTAAACACACTTTTTAGTTCCAAAAGCGATATTTCACATGCAATAGTCATTTACAGCCAAAAGATTAAACATTAAAAAATCATCATTGCTGACCATCTGGAGAAAGTTCCACAGGTCCGGTGTCATGGTTTTTCATCAGAAAATTGATTTTTGGGACTGTAAAACAAAATGATTCAAAATGTCAATTGGATCGTGCCTCTGTTTAATAACCATTTTTGAAAGCCTCAGAGTGACCAAAATTGCCATTTTTATAGATGTTTCCCCTACTCTGAAGCTTCTATTTAGACCGATTATGGGCAGGAAAATGACACCAAACACACTTCTTTTAATTCCAAAATTGATAATTCACATGCAATAGTCATTTACAGTCAAAGATTAAACATTAAAAAATAACCATTACTGACCATCTGGAGAAAATTCAACAGGTCTGGGGTCATCGTTTTTCATCAGAAAAATGACTTTTGGGATGTAAATAAAATGATTCAAAATGTCAATTGGATCGTGCCTCATGTTTAATAACCACTTTTTAAAGCCTCACAGTGACCAATATTGCAATTTTTACACTTTTCCTCCTCCTCAGAGTCTTCTATTTTGATACATTTTTGGCAGGAAATGGCTCTAAACACACTTCTTTTAGTTCCAAAATTGATAATTAATATGCAATAGTCATTTACAGTCAAAGATTAAACATTAAATAATAACCATTACTGACCATCTGGAGAAAGTTCAACAGGTCCAGGGTCATCGTTTTTCATCAGAAAATTGATTTTTGGGACTTTACAAAAAATGAATCAAAATGTCAATTGGATCGTGCCTCATGTTTAATAACCACTTTTTAAAGCCTCACAGTGAACAATATTGCAATTTTTACACTTTTCCTCCTCCTCAAAATCTTCTATTTCGACCAATTTGTGGCAGGAAAATGGCTCATAAACAATTCTTTTAGTTCCAAAAGCGATAATCCACATGCAATAGACATTTACAATGAAAATATTAAACATTAAAAAAATCACCATTACTGAACATGTGGAGAAATGTCGACAGTTCCGGTGTCATGGTTTTTTATCAGAAAATAGATTTTTGGGACTGTAAAAAAAATTATTCAAAATGTCAATCGGATCGTGCCTCCTGTTGAATAACCACTTGTCAAAGCCTCACAGTGAGCAAAATTGCCATTTTTATAGATGTTTCCCCTACTCAGAATCTTCTATTTTGACCGATTATGGGCAAGAAAATGACTCCAAACAAACTTATTTTAGTTCAAAAGTGATAATTTACATGCAATATAAATTTACAGTCAAAAGTTTAAACATTAAAATATCACCATTACTGACCATCTGGAGAAAGTTCAACAGGTCCAGGGTCATCGTTTTTCATCAGAAAGCTGATTTTTGGGACTGTACAAAACATTATTTAAAAATGCCTATTAGCTCGCGCCTCATGTTGAATAACCACTTTTTAAAGCCTCACAGTGAACAAAATTGCAATTTTTACAGATGTTTCCCCCTACTCAGAGGCTTCTGTTTTGACTGATTATGGGCAGGATAATTACTCTAAACACACTTCTTTTAGTTCCAAAAGTGATAATTCACATGCAATAGTCATTTACAGGCAAAAGATTATACATTAAAAAAAACCATTACTGACCACCTGGAGAAAATTTGACAGGTCTGTGGTCGTTTTTCATCAGAAAATTGATTTTTGGAACTGTACAAAAAAATGATTCAAAATGACAATTGGATCGTGCCTCATGTTGAATAACCACTTTTCAAGGCCTCTGAGTGACCAAAATTACTGTATTTACGGATGTTTCCCCCTACTCAGAAGCTTCAATTTTCACCAATTATGGGCAGAAAAATGACTCCAAACACTTCTTTTAGTTCCAACAGTGATAATTCACATGCAATAGTCATTTACAGTCAAAAAGTTAAACATTAAAAAAATTACTATTACTGACCATCTATAGAAAGTTCAACAGGTGTGGGGGCATCATTTTTCATCACTAAATAGATTTTTGGGACTGAACAAAAAATGATTCAAAATGTCAATTGGATCGTGCCTCGTGTTGAATAACCCCTTTTTAAAGCCTCACAGTGACCAAAATTGCAATTTTTACTGATATTTCAACCTACTCGGAGGCTTCTATTGAACTGATTACGGGTAGGAAAATGACTCTAAACACACTTGTTTTAGTTCCAAAAGTGATAATTCACATGCAATGTTCATTTAAAGTCAAAAGATTAAACATTAAAAAATAACCATTACTGACCATCTGAAGAAAATTCGACAGGTGTAGTTTTTCATCAGAAAATTGATTTTTGGGAGTGTACAAAAAATGATTCACAATGTCAATTAGATCGTGCCTCATGTTGAATAACCACTTTTTAAAGCCTCACAGTCACCAATATTGCAATTTTTACACTTTTCCTCCTCCTCAGAATCTTCTACTTTGACCAATTTTTGGCAAGAAAATGGCTCTAAACACACTTCTTTTATTTCTAAAAGTGATATTTCACATGCAATAGTCATTTACAGCCAAATGAATAAACATTAAAAAATCACTTTTCCTGACTGTGTGGAGAAAGTTCGACAGGTCCGGTGTCATGGTTTTTCATCAGAAAATTAATTTTTGGGCCTGTACAAAAATGATTCAAAATGTCAATTGGATCGTGCCTCATGTTGAATAACCAATTTTTAATGCCTCACAGTGAACAAAATTGCAATTTTTACTGATGTTTCCTCCTACTTGGAAGCTTCGATTTTGACAGATTATGTGCATGAAAATGAATCCAAAAACACTTCTTTTAGGTCCAAAATTGATAATTCACATGCAATAGTCACTTACAGTCAAAAGATTAAACATTAAAAAAGAACCATTACTGACCATCTGGAGAAAATTCGACAGGTCTGGGGTCATCGTTTTTCATCAGAAAATTGATTTTTGTGACTGTACAAAAAATGATTCAAAATGTCAATTGGATCGTGCCTCATATTGAATAACCACTTTTTAATGCCTCGCAGTGAACAAAATTGCAATTTTTACTGATGTTTCCTCCTACTTGGAAGCTTCGATTTTGACCGATTATGGGCAGGAAAATGACTCTAAACACACTTATTTTAGTTCCAACAGTGATAATTCACATGCAATGTTCATTTACAGTCAAAAGATTAAACATTAAAAAATCACTATTACTGACCGTGTGGAGAAAGTTAGACAGGTCCGGGGTCAGCATTTTTCATCAGAAAATTTATTTTTGGGATTGTAGAATAAATGATTCCAAATGCAAATCGGATCGTGCCTCATGTTGAATAACCACTTTTTAAAGCCTCACTGTGACCAATATTGCAATTTTTACACTTTTCCACCTCCTCAAAATCTTCTATTTTGACCAATTTTTGGAAGGAAAATGGCTCTAAAGACAATTCTTTTAGTTTCTAAAGCGATATTTCACATGCAATAGTCATTTACAGTCAAAAGATTAAAAAATCACTATTACTGACCGTGTAGAGAAAGTTCGACAGGTCCGGGGTCAGCATTTTTCATCAAAAAATATATTTTTGGGACTGCACAAAAAATTATTAAAAATGTCTATTAGCTCGTGCTCCATGTTGAATAACCACTTTTTAAAGCCTCACAGTGACCAAAATTGCAATTTTTACAGATGTTTCCCCCTACTCGGAAGTTTCTATTTTGACCGATTATGGGCAGGAAAATGACACCAAACACACTTCTTTCAATTCCAAAAGTGATAATTCATATGCAATAGTCATTTACAGTCAAAAGATTAAACAGTAAATAATAACCATTACTGACCATCTGGAGGAGATTCAACAGGTCTGGGGTCATCGTTCTTCATCAGAAAATTGATTTTTGAGACTGTACAAAAAAGGATTTAAAATGTCAATTAGCTCGAACCTTATGTTGAATAACCACTTTTTAAAAGCCTCACAGTGACCAAAATTTCCATTTTTACAGATGTTTCTCCCTACTCAGAAGCTTCTATTTACGCCAATTATGGGCAGGACAATGACTCCAAACACTCTTCTTTTAGGTCCAATTGTGATATTTCACATGCAATAGTCATTTACAGTCCAAAGATTAAACATTAAAATATAACCATTACTGACCATCTGGAGAAAATTCGACAGGTGTGGGGGCATTGTTTTTCATCAGAAAATTGATTTTTGGGACTGTACAAAAAATGATTCAAAATGTCAATTGGATCGTGCCTCATGTTTAATAACCACTTTTTAAAGCCTCACTGTGACCAATATTGCAATTTTTATACTTTTCCTCCTCCTCGGAAGCGTCTATTTTGACCGATTATGGGCAGGAAAATGACTCCAAACACACTTCTTTTAGTTCAAAAAGTGATAATTCACATGCAATAGTCATTTACAGTCTAAAGATTAAACATTAAAAAATTACCATTACTGACCATCTGGAGAAAATTCGACAGGTCTGGGGTCATCGTTTTTTATCAGAAAAATGATTTTTGGGACTGTAAAAAAAAAAGATTTAAAATGTCAATTGGATCGTGCCTCATGTTTAAAGCCACTTTTTAAAGCCTAACAGTGACCAATATTGCAATTTTTACACTTTTCCTCCTCCTCAGAATCTTCTATTTTGATACATTTTTGGCAGGAAATAGCTATAAACACACTTCTTTTAGTTCCAAAATTGATAATTCATATGCAATAGTCATTTACAGTCAAAAGATTAAACATTAAATAATAACCATTACTGACTATCTGGAGAAGATTCAACAGGTGCAGGGTCATCGTTTTTCATCAGAAAATTTATTTTTGGGACTGTACGAAAAATGATTCAAAATGTCAATTGGATCGTGCCTCATGTTTAATAACCACTTTTTAAAGCCTCACAGTGACCAAAATTGCCGTTTTTAGAGATGTTTCCCCCTACTCGGAATCTTCTATTTGGACCAATTATGGGCAAGAAAATGACTCCAAACAAACTTATTTTAGTTCAAAAGTGATAATTCACATGCAATATAAATGCACAGTCAAAAGCTTAAACATTAAAATATCACCATTACTGACCATCTGGAGAAAGTTCAACAGGTCCAGGGTCATTGTTTTTCATCAGAAAGCTGATTTTTGGGACTGTACACAAAATATTTAAAATGCCTATTAGCTCGTGCCTCATGTTGAATAACCACTTTTTAAAGCCTCACAGTGAACAAAATTGCAATTTTTACTGATGTTTCCCCTACTCGGAAGCTTCTATTTTGACCGATTATGTGCATGAAAATTACTCCAAACATTTTTTTTACGTCCAAAAATGATAAATCACATGCAATAGTCATTTACAGTGAAAAGATTAAACATTAAAAACATCACCATTGCAGACCATCTGGAGAAGATTCGACAGGTCTGGTGTCATCGTTTTTCATCAGAAAATTGATTTTTGGGACTGTACAAAAAATAATTCAAAATGTCAATTGGATCATGCCTCATGTTTAATAACCACTTTTTAAAGCCTCACTGTGACCAAAAGTGACATTTTTACAGATGTTTCCCCCTACACGGGAGCTTCTATTTTTACCGATTATGGGCAGGACAATGACTCGAAACACACTTATTTTAGTTCCAAAATTGATAATTCACATGCAATAGTAATTTACAGTCTAAAGATTAAACATTAAAAAATCACCATTACTGACCATCTGGAGAAAATTCGACAGGTCCGGTGTCATGGTTTTTCATCAGAAAATTGATTTTTGGGACTGTAAAAAAACTGATTCAAAATGTCAATTGGATCGTCCCTCATATTGAATAACCACTTTTCAAAGCCTCACAGTGACCAAAATTGCCATTTTTACAGACTTTTCCCATACTCGGAAGTTTCTATTTTGACCAATTATGGGCAGGAAAATGACTCGAAACACACTTCTTTTAGGTCCAAAAGTGATATTTCACATGCAATAATCATTTACAGTCAAAAGATTAAACATTAAAAAATCACTATTACAGCCTGTGTGGAGAAAGTTCGACAGGTCCGGGGTCAGCATTTTTCGTCGGGAAATTGATTTTTGGGACTGTACAAAAAATGATTCAAAATGTCAATTGGATCGTGCCTCATGGTTAATAACCACTTTTTAAAGCCTCACAGTGACCAAAATTGCCATTTTTACAGATGTTTCCCATACTCGGAAGTTTCTATTTTGACCGATTATGTGAATGAAAATGACTCCAAACACACTACTTTTAGGTCCAAAAGTGATAATTCACATGCAATAGTCATTTACAGTGAAAAGATTAAACTTTAAAAAATCACCATTACCATCATCTGGAGAAAGTTAGACAGGTCCGGTGTCATGGTTTTTCATCAGAAAATCGATTTTTGGGACTGTACAAAAAATGATTTAAAATGTCAAAAGGATCGTGCCTCATGTTGAATAACCACTTTTCATAGCCTCAAAGTGACCAAAATTGCAATTTTTACAGATGTTTCCCCTACTCGGAAGCTTCTATTTTGACCGATTATAGGCAGGAAAATGACCTCAAACACACTTATTTTAATTGAAAAGTGATAATTCACATGCAATAGTCATTTACACTCAAAAGCTTAAACATTAAAATATCACCATTACTGACCATCTGGAGAAAGATCAACAGGTCCAGGGTCATCGTTTTTCATCAGAAAACTGGTTTTTGGGACTGTACAAAAAATGATTTAAAATGTCAAAAGGATCGTGCTTCATGTTGAATAACCACTTTTCATAGCCTCACAGTGACCAAAATTGCCATTTTTAAAGATGTTTCCCCTACTCGGAAGCTTCTATTTTGACCGATTATGTGAATGAAAATGTCTCCACACTACTTTTAGGTCCAAAAGTGATAATTCACATGCAATAGTCATTTACAGTGAAAAGATTAAACATTAAAAAAATCACCATTACTGACCATCTGGAGAAAGTTCGACAGGTCTGGTGTCATGGTTTTTCATCAGAAAATGGATTTTTGGGACTGTACAAAAAATGATTCAAAATGTCAATTGGATCATGCCTCATGTTTAATAACCACTTTTTAAAGCCTCACATTGACCAAAATTGCCATTTTTACAGATGTATCCCCCAACTCGGAATCTTCTATTTTTACCGATTATGGGCAAGAAAATGACTGCAAACACACTTATTTTAGTTCAAAAGTGATAAATCACATGCAATATTCATTTACAGTCAAAAGCTTAAACATTAAAATATCACCATTACTGACCATCTGGAGAAAGTTCAACAGGTCCAGGGTCATCGTTTTTCATCAGAAAACTGATTTAGGGACTGTACAAAAAATGATATAAAATGACTATTAACTCGTGCCTAATGTTGAATAATCACTTTTTAAAGCCTCACAATGACCAAAATTGCATTTTTTACACTTTTCCTCCTCCTCAGAATCTTCTATTTTGACCCATTTTTGGCAGGAAAGGGCTCTAAACACACTTCTTTTAGTTCCAAAATTGATAATTCATATGCAATAGTCATTTACAGTCAAAAGATTAAACATTAAATAATAACCATTACTGACCATCTGGAGAAAGATCAACAGGTCCAGGGTCATCGTTTTTCATCAATAAATTGATTTTTGGGACTGTACAAAAAATAATTCAAAATGTCAATCGGATCGTGCCTCATGTTGAATAACCACTTTTCATAGCCTCACAGTGACCAAAATTGCCATTTTTACAGATGTTTCCCCCTACTCGGAAGCTTCTATTTTCACCAATTAAGGGCAGGAAAATGACACCAAACAAACTTCTTTTAATTCCAAAAGTGATAATTCACATGCAATGGTCCTTTACAGTCAAAGATTAAACATTAAAAATCCCCATTACTGATCATCTGGAGAAAATTCGACAGGTCCGGTGTCATGGTTTTTCATCAGAACATTGATTCAAAATATCAATCGGCTCGTGCCTCATGTTGAATAACCACTTTTTAAAGCCTCACAGTGACCAAAATTGCAATTTTTACAGATGTTTCGCACTACTCGAGAGTTTCTATTTTGACAGATTATGTGCATGAAAATGAATCCAAAAACACTTCTTTTAGGTCCAAAATTGATAATTCACATGCAATAGTGACTTACAGTCAAAAGACTAAACATTAAAAAATAACCATTACTGACCATCTGGAGAAAATTCGACAGGTCTCGGGTCATCGTTTTTCATCAGAAAATTGATTTTTGTGACTGTACAAAAAATGATTCACGTGCCTCATGTTGAATAACCACCAAACAAACTTCTTTTAATTCCAAAAGTGATAATTCACATGCAATAGTCCTTTACAGTCAAAGATTAAACATTAAAAAATCCCCATTACTGATCATCTGGAGAAAATTCGACAGGTCCGGTGTCATGGTTTTTCATCAGAAAATTGATTCAAAATGTCAATCGGCTCGTGCCTCATGTTGAATAACCACTTTTTAAAGCCTCACAGTGAACAAAATTGCAATTTTTACTGATGTTTCCCCTACTAGGAAGCTTCTATTTTGACCGATTATGTGCATGAAAATTACTCCAAACATTTTTTTTAGGTCCAAAAATGATAAATCACATGCCATAGTCATTTACAGTGAAAAGATTAAACATCAAAAACATCACCATCTGGAGAAGATTCGACAGGTCTGGTGTCATCGTTTTTCATCAGAAAATTGATTTTTGGGACTGTACAAAAAATGATTCAAAATGTCAACTGGATCATGCCTCATGTTTAATAACCACTTTTTAAAGCCTCACAGTGACCAAAATTGCCATTTTTACAGATGTTTCCCCCTACTCAGAGGCTTATGTTTTGACTGATTACGGGCACGATAATTACTCTAAACACACTTCTTTTAGTTCCAAAAGTGATAATTCACATGCAATAGTCATTTACAGTCAAAAGATTAAACATTAAAAAATAACTATTACTGACCATCTGAAGAAAATTCGACAGGTCTGGGGTCGTTTATCAGAAAATTGACTGTACAAAAAATGATTCAAAATGACAATTGGATCATGCCTCATGTTGAATAACCACTTTTTAAAGCCTCACAGTGACCAAAATTACCGTATTTACAGATGTTTCCCCCTACTCGGAAGCTTCTATTTTCACCAATTATGGGCAGGAAAATGACTCCAAACACTTCTTTTAGTTCCAAAAGTGATAATTCACATGCAATAGTCATTTACAATGAAAAGATTAAACATTAAAAAAATCACCATTACTGACCATCTGGAGAAAATTCGACAGGTCTGTGGTCATCGTTTTTGATCAGAAAATTGATTTTTGGGACTGTACAAAAAATGATTCAAAATGTCAATTGGATCGTGCCTCATATTGAATAACCACTTTTTAAAGCCTCACAGTGACCAATATTCCAATGTTTACACTTTTCCTCCTCCTCAGAATCGTCTATTTTGACCGATTATGGGCAGGAAAATGACTCGAAACACACTTCTTTTAGGTCCAAAAATGATATTTCGAATGAAATAATCATTTACAGTCAAAAGATTAAACATTAAAAAATCACTATTACTGACTGTGTGGAGAAAGTTCATCAGCATTTTTCGTCAGAAAATTGATTTTTGGGACTGTACAAAAAATGATTCAAAATGTCAATTGGATCGTGCCTCATGGTTCATAACCACTTTTTAAAGCCTCACAGTGACCAAAATTGCAATTTTTAAAGATGTTTCCCCTACTCGGAAGCTTCTATTTTGACCGATTATGTGAATGAAAATGTCTCCACACTACTTTTAGGTCCAAAAGTGATAATTCACATGCAATAGTCATTTACAGTGAAAAGATTAAACATTAAAAAAATCACCATTACTGACCATCTGGAGAAAGTTCGACAGGTCTGGTGTCATGGTTTTTCATCAGAAAATTGATTTTTGGGACTGTACAAAAAATGATTCAAAATGTCAAACGGATCATGCCTCATGTTTAATAACCACTTTTTAAAGCCTCACATTGACCAAAATTGCCATTTTTACAGATGTATCCCCCAACTCGGAATCTTCTATTTTTACCGATTATGGGCAAGAAAATGACTGCAAACACATTTATTTTAGTTCAAAAGTGATAAATCACATGCAATATTCATTTACAGTCAAAAGCTTAAACATTAAAATATCACCATTACTGACCATCTGGAGAAAGTTCAACAGGTCCAGGGTCATCGTTTTTCATCAGAAAACTGATTTAGGGACTGTACAAAAAATGATATAAAATGACTATTAACTCGTGCCTCATGTTGAATAATCACTTTTTAAAGCCTCACAATGACCAAAATTGCATTTTTTACACTTTTCCTCCTCCTCAGAATCTTCTATTTTGACCCATTTTTGGCAGGAAATGGCTCTAAACACACTTCTTTTAGTTCCAAAATTGATAATTCATATGCAATAGTCATTTACAGTCAAAAGATTAAACATTAAATAATAACCATTACTGACCATCTGGAGAAAGTTCAACAGGTCCAGGGTCATCGTTTTTCATCAATAAATTGATTTTTGGGACTGTACAAAAAATAATTCAAAATGTCAATCGGATCGTGCCTCATGTTGAATAACCACTTTTCATAGCCTCACAGTGACCAAAATTGCCATTTTTACAGATGTTTCCCCCTACTCGGGAGCTTCTATTCTGACCGATTATGGGCAGGAAAATGACTCTAAACACACTTCGACAGGTCTGGTGTCATGGTTTTTCATCAGAAAAGTGATTTTTGGGACTGTACAAAAAATGATTCAAAATGTCAATTGGATCGTGCCTCATGTTTAATAACCACTTTTTAAAAGCCTCACAGTGACCAAAATTTCCATTTTTACAGATGTTTCTCCCTACTCAGAAGCTTCTATTTTCGCCAATTATGGGCAGGAAAATGACTCCAAACACACTTATTTTAGTTCAAAAGTGATAATTCACATGCAATGTTCATTTACAGTCAAAAGATTAAACATTAAAAAATAACCATTACTGACCATCTGGAGAAAATTCGACAGGTGTGGGGGCATCGTTTTTCATCAGAAAATTGATTTTTGGGACTGTAAAAAAAAAAGATTCAAAATGTCAATTGGATCGTGCCTCATGTTTAAAGCCACTTTTTAAAGCCTCACAGTGACCAATATTGCAATTTTTACACTTTTCCTCCTCCTCAGAATCTTCTATTTTGACCCATTTTTGGCAGGAAATGGCTATAAACACACTTCTTTTAGTTCCAAAATTGATAATTCATATGCAATAGTCATTTACAGTCAAAAGATTAAACATTAAATAATAACCATTACAGACCATCTGGAGAAAGTTCAACAGGTCCAGGGTCATTGTTTTTCATCAGAAAGCTGATTTTTGGGACTGTACAAAAAATATTTAAAATGCCTATTAGCTCGTGCCTCATGTTGAATAACCACTTTTAAAGCCTCACAGTGACCAAAATTACCGTATTTACAGATGTTTCCCCCTACTCGGAAGCTTCTATTTTTACCAATTATGGGCAGGAAAATGACTCCAAACACTTCTTTTAGGTCCAAAAATGATATTTCACATGCAATAATCATTTACAGTCAAAAGATTAAACATTAAAAAATCACTATTACTGACTGTATGGAGAAAGTTCGTCAGCATTTTTCGTCAGAAAATTGATTTTTGGGACGGTACAAAAAATGATTCAAAATGTCAATTGGATCATGCCTCATGTTTAATAACCACTTTTTAAAGCCTCACAGTGACAAAAATTGCCATTTTTACAGATGTTTCCCCCAACTCGGAATCTTCTATTTTTACCGATTATAGGCAAGAATATGACAGCAAACACACTTATTTTAGTTCCAAAGTGATAAATCACATGCAATATTCATTTACAGTCAAAAGCTTAAACATTAAAATATCACCATTACTGACCATCTGGAGAAAGTTCAACAGGTCCAGGGTCATCGTTTTTCATCAGAAAACTGATTTAGGGACTGTACAAAAAATGATTTAAAATGACTATTAACTCGTGCCTCATGTTGAATAACCACTTTTTAAAGCCTCACAATGACCAAAATTGCATTTTTTACACTTTTCCTCCTCCTCAGAATCGTCTATTTTGACCCATTTTTGGCAGGAAATGGCTCTAAACACACTTCTTTTAGATCCAAAATTGATAATTCATATGCAATAGTCATTTACAGTCAAAAGATTAAACATTAAATAATAACCATTACTGACGATCTGGAGAAAGTTCAACAGGTCCAGGGTCATCGTTTTTCATCAATAAATTGATTTTTGGGACTGTACAAAAAATAATTCAAAATGTCAATCGGATCTTGCCTCATGTTGAAAAACCACTTTTCATAGCCTCACAGTGACCAAAATTGCCATTTTTACAGATGGTTCCCCCTACTCGGAAGCTTCTATTTTCACCAATTAAGGGCAGGAAAATGACACCAAACAAACTTCTTTTAATTCCAAAAGTGATAATTCACATGCAATGGTCCTTTACAGTCAAAGATTAAACATTAAAAAAATCCCCATTACTGATCATCTGGAGAAAATTCGACAGGTCCGGTGTCATGGTTTTTCATCAGAAAATTGATTCAAAATATCAATCGGCTCGTGCCTCATGTTGAATAACCACTTTTTAAAGCCTCACAGTGACCAAAATTGCAATTTTTACAGATGTTTCGCACTACTCGGGAGTTTCTATTTTGACAGATTGTGTGCATGAAAATGAATCCAAAAACACTTCTTTTAGGTCCAAAATTGATAATTCACATGCAATAGTCACTTACAGTCAAAAGACTAAACTTTAAAAAATAACCATTACTGACCATCTGGAGAAAATTCGACAGGTCTGGGGTCATCGTTTTTCATCAGAAAATTGATTTTTGTGACTGTACAAAAAATGATTCACGTGCCTCATGTTGAATAACCACCAAACTAACTTATTTTCATTCCAAAAGTGATAATTCACATGCAATAATCCTTTACAGTCAAAGATTAAACATTAAAAAATCCCCATTACTGATCATCTTGAGAAAATTCGACAGGTCCGGTGTCATGGTTTTTCATCAGAAAATTGATTCAAAATGTCAATCGGCTCGTGCCTCATGTTGAATAACCACTTTTTAAAGCCTCACAGTGAACAAAATTGCAATTTTTACTGATGTTTCCCCTACTAGGAAGCTTCTATTTTGACCGATTATGTGCATGAAAATTACTCCAAACATTGTTTTTAGGTCCAAAAATGATAAATCACATGCAATAGTCATTTACAGTGAAAAGATTAAACATCAAAAACATCACCATCCGGAGAAGATTCGACAGGTCTGGTGTCATCGTTTTTCATCAGAAAATTGATTTTTGGGACTGTACAAAAAATGATTCAAAATGTCAACTGGATCATGCCTCATGTTTAATAACCACTTTTTAAAGCCTCACAGTGACCAAAATTGCCATTTTTACAGATGTTTCCCCCTACTCAGAGGCTTATGTTTTGACTGATTACGGGCACGATAATTACTCTAAACACACTTCTTTTAGTTCCAAAAGTGATAATTCACATGCAATAGTCATTTACAGTCAAAAGATTAAACATTAAAAAATAACTATTACTGACCATCTGAAGAAAATTCGACAGGTCTGGGGTCGTTTTTTATCAGAAAATTGACTGTACAAAAAATGATTCAAAATGACAATTGGATCGTGCCTCATGTTGAATAACCACTTTTTAAAGCCTCACAGTGACCAAAATTACCGTATTTACAGATGTTTCCCCCTACTCGGAAGCTTCTATTTTCACCAATTATGGGCAAGAAAATGACTCCAAACACTTCTTTTAGTTCCAAAAGTGATAATTCACATGCAATAGTCATTTACAATGAAAAGATTAAACATTAAAAAAATCACCATTACTGACCATCTGGAGAAAATTCGACAGGTCTGTGGTCATCGTTTTTGATCAGAAAATTGATTTTTGGGACTGTACAAAAAATGATTCAAAATGTCAATTGGATCGTGCCTCATATTGAATAACCACTTTTTAAAGCCTCACAGTGACCAATATTCCAATTTTTACACTTTTCCTCCTCCTCAGAATCTTCTATTTTGACCGATTATGGGCAGGAAAATGACTCGAAACACACTTCTTTTAGGTCCAAAAATGATATTTCACATGCAATAATCATTTACAGTCAAAAGATTAAACATGAAAAAATCACTATTACTGACTGTGTGGAGAAATTTCATCAGCATTTTTCGTCAGAAAATTGATTTTTGGGACTGTACAAAAAATGATTCAAAATGTCAATTGGATCGTGCCTCATGGTTAATAACCACTTTTTAAAGCCTCACAGTGACCAAAATTGCAATTTTTAAAGATGTTTCCCCTTCTCGGAAGCTTCTATTTTGACCGATTATGTGAATGAAAATGTCTCCACACTACTTTTAGGTCCAAAAGTGATAATTCACATGCAATAGTCATTTACAGTGAAAAGATTAAACATTAAAAAAATCACCATTACTGACCATCTGGAGAAAGTTCGACAGGTCTGGTGTCATGGTTTTTCATCAGAAAATTGATTTTTGGGACTGTACAAAAAATGATTCAAAATGTCAATTGGATCGTGCCTCATGTTTAATAACCACTTTTAAAGCCTCACAGTGACCAAAATTGCCATTTTTACAGATGTTTCCCCCAACTCGGAATCTTCTATTGTTACCGATTATGGGCAAGAAAATGACTGCAAACACACTTATTTTAGTTCAAAAGTGATAAATCACATGCAATATTCAATAACAGTCAAAAGCTTAAACATTAAAATATCACCATTACTGACCATCTGGAGAAAGTTCAACAGGTCCAGGGTCATCGTTTTTCATCAGAAAACTGATTTAGGGACTGTACAAAAAATGATTTAAAATGTCAAAAGGATCGTGCCTCATGTTGAATAACCACTTTTCATAGCCTCACAGTGATCAAAATTGCAATTTTTACAGATGTTTCCCCTACTCGGAAGCTTCTATTTTGACTGATTATAGGCAGGAAAATGACATCAAACACACTTATTTTAATTGAAAAGTGATAATTCACATGCAATAGTCTTTTACACTCAAAAGCTTAAACATTAAAATATCACCATTACTGACCATCTGGAGAAAGATCAACAGGTGCAGGGTCATCGTTTTTCATCAGAAAACTGATTTTTGGGACTGTACAAAAAAAGATTTAAAATGTCAAAAGGATCGTGCCTCATGTTGAATAACCACTTTTCATAGCCTCACAGTGACCAAAATTGCCATTTTTACTGATGTTTCCCCCTACTCGGAAGCTTCTTTTTTCACCAATTATGGGCAGGAAAATGACTCCAAAGACTTCTTTTAGTTCAAACAGTGATAATTCTCATGCAATAGTCATTTACAGTCAAAAGATTAAACATTAAAAAATAACCATTACTGACCATCTGGAGAAAATTCGACAGCTCCAGGGTCATCGTTTTTCATCAGAAAACTGATTTAGGGACTGTACAAAAAATGATTTAAAATGACTATTAACTCGTGCCTCATGTTGAATAACCACTTTTTAAAGCCTCACAATGACCAAAATTGCATTTTTTACACTTTTCCTCCTCCTTAGAATCTTCTATTTTGACCCATTTTTGGCAGGAAATGGCTCTAAACACACTTCTTTTAGTTCCAAAATTGATCATTCATATGCAATAGTCATTTACAGTCAAAAGATTAAACATTAAATAATAACCATTACTGACCATCTGGAGAAAGTTCAAAATCACTATTACTGACTGTGTGGAGAAAGTTCGACAGGTCCAGGGTCATCGTTTTTCATCAATAAATTGATTTTTGGGACTGTACAAAAAATAATTCAAAATGTCAATCGGATCTTGCCTCATGTTGAAAAACCACTTTTCATAGCCTCACAGTGACCAAAATTGCCATTTTTACAGATGGTTCCCCCTACTCGGAAGCTTCTATTTTCACCAATTAAGGGCAGGAAAATGACACCAAACAAACTTCTTTTAATTCCAAAAGTGATAATTCACATGCAATGGTCCTTTACAGTCAAAGATTAAACATTAAAAAAAACCCCATTACTGATCATCTGGAGAAAATTCGACAGGTCCGGTGTCATGGTTTTTCATCAGAAAATTGATTCAAAATATCAATCGGCTCGTGCCTCATGTTGAATAACCACTTTTTAAAGCCTCACAGTGACCAAAATTGCAATTTTTACAGATGTTTCGCACTACTCGGGAGTTTCTATTTTGACAGATTGTGTGCATGAAAATGAATCCAAAAACACTTCTTTTAGGTCCAAAATTGATAATTCACATGCAATAGTCACTTACAGTCAAAAGACTAAACTTTAAAAAATAACCATTACTGACCATCTGGAGAAAATTCGACAGGTCTGGGGTCATCGTTTTTCATCAGAAAATTGATTTTTGTGACTGTACAAAAAATGATTCACGTGCCTCATGTTGAATAACCACCAAACTAACTTATTTTCATTCCAAAAGTGATAATTCACATGCAATAATCCTTTACAGTCAAAGATTAAACATTAAAAAATCCCCATTACTGATCATCTTGAGAAAATTCGACAGGTCCGGTGTCATGGTTTTTCATCAGAAAATTGATTCAAAATGTCAATCGGCTCGTGCCTCATGTTGAATAACCACTTTTTAAAGCCTCACAGTGAACAAAATTGCAATTTTTACTGATGTTTCCCCTACTAGGAAGCTTCTATTTTGACCGATTATGTGCATGAAAATTACTCCAAACATTGTTTTTAGGTCCAAAAATGATAAATCACATGCAATAGTCATTTACAGTGAAAAGATTAAACATCAAAAACATCACCATCTGGAGAAGATTCGACAGGTCTGGTGTCATCGTTTTTCATCAGAAAATTGATTTTTGGGACTGTACAAAAAATGATTCAAAATGTCAACTGGATCATGCCTCATGTTTAATAACCACTTTTTAAAGCCTCACAGTGACCAAAATTGCCATTTTTACAGATGTTTCCCCCTACTCAGAGGCTTATGTTTTGACTGATTACGGGCACGATAATTACTCTAAACACACTTCTTTTAGTTCCAAAAGTGATAATTCACATGCAATAGTCATTTACAGTCAAAAGATTAAACATTAAAAAATAACTATTACTGACCATCTGAAGAAAATTCGACAGGTCTGGGGTCGTTTTTTATCAGAAAATTGACTGTACAAAAAATGATTCAAAATAACAATTGGATCGTGCCTCATGTTGAATAACCACTTTTTAAAGCCTCACAGTGACCAAAATTACCGTATTTACAGATGTTTCCCCCTACTCGGAAGCTTCTATTTTCACCAATTATGGGCAAGAAAATGACTCCAAACACTTCTTTTAGTTCCAAAAGTGATAATTCACATGCAATAGTCATTTACAATGAAAAGATTAAACATTAAAAAAATCACCATTACTGACCATCTGGAGAAAATTCGACAGGTCTGTGGTCATCGTTTTTGATCAGAAAATTGATTTTTGGGACTGTACAAAAAATGATTCAAAATGTCAATTGGATCGTGCCTCATATTGAATAACCACTTTTTAAAGCCTCACAGTGACCAATATTCCAATTTTTACACTTTTCCTCCTCCTCAGAATCTTCTATTTTGACCGATTATGGGCAGGAAAATGACTCGAAACACACTTCTTTTAGGTCCAAAAATGATATTTCACATGCAATAATCATTTACAGTCAAAAGATTAAACATGAAAAAATCACTATTACTGACTGTGTGGAGAAATTTCATCAGCATTTTTCGTCAGAAAATTGATTTTTGGGACTGTACAAAAAATGATTCAAAATGTCAATTGGATCGTGCCTCATGGTTAATAACCACTTTTTAAAGCCTCACAGTGACCAAAATTGCAATTTTTAAAGATGTTTCCCCTTCTCGGAAGCTTCTATTTTGACCGATTATATGCATGAAAAGGACTCCAAACACACTTCTTTTAGGTCCAAAAGTGATAATTCACATGCAACAGTCATTTACAGTCAAAAGATTAAACATTAAAAAATGACCATTACTGACAATCTGGAGAAGATGGTCATTGTTTTTCATCAGAAAATTGATTTTTGGGACTCTACAAAAAAGGATTCAAAATGTCAATTGGATCGTGCCTCTTGTTTAGTAACCCATTTTTAAAGCCTCACAGTGACCAATATTGCAATTCTTACACTTTTCCTCCTCCTCAGAATCTTCTATTTTGATCAATTTTGGGCAGGAATATGCCTCCAAACACACTTCTTTTAGGTCCAAAAGTGATAATTCACATGCAACAGTCATTTACAGTCAAAAGATTAAACATTAAAAAAATCACCATTACTGACCATCTGGAGAAAGTTCGACAGGTCTGGTGTCATGGTTTTTCATCAGAAAATTGATTTTTGGGACTGTACAAAAAATGATTCAAAATGTCAATTGGATCGTGCCTCATGTTTAATAACCACTTTTAAAGCCTCACAGTGACCAAAATTGCCATTTTTACAGATGTTTCCCCCAACTCGGAATCTTCTATTGTTACCGATTATGGGCAAGAAAATGACTGCAAACACACTTATTTTAGTTCAAAAGTGATAAATCACATGCAATATTCAATAACAGTCAAAAGCTTAAACATTAAAATATCACCATTACTGACCATCTGGAGAAAGTTCAACAGGTCCAGGGTCATCGTTTTTCATCAGAAAACTGATTTAGGGACTGTACAAAAAATGATTTAAAATGTCAAAAGGATCGTGCCTCATGTTGAATAACCACTTTTCATAGCCTCACAGTGATCAAAATTGCAATTTTTACAGATGTTTCCCCTACTCGGAAGCTTCTATTTTGACTGATTATAGGCAGGAAAATGACATCAAACACACTTATTTTAATTGAAAAGTGATAATTCACATGCAATAGTCTTTTACACTCAAAAGCTTAAACATTAAAATATCACCATTACTGACCATCTGGAGAAAGATCAACAGGTCCAGGGTCATCGTTTTTCATCAGAAAACTGATTTTTGGGACTGTACAAAAAAAGATTTAAAATGTCAAAAGGATCGTGCCTCATGTTGAATAACCACTTTTCATAGCCTCACAGTGACCAAAATTGCCATTTTTACTGATGTTTCCCCCTACTCGGAAGCTTCTTTTTTCACCAATTATGGGCAGGAAAATGACTCCAAAGACTTCTTTTAGTTCCAACAGTGATAATTCTCATGCAATAGTCATTTACAGTCAAAAGATTAAACATTAAAAAATAACCATTACTGACCATCTGGAGAAAATTCGACAGCTCCAGGGTCATCGTTTTTCATCAGAAAACTGATTTAGGGACTGTACAAAAAATGATTTAAAATGACTATTAACTCGTGCCTCATGTTGAATAACCACTTTTTAAAGCCTCACAATGACCAAAATTGCATTTTTTACACTTTTCCTCCTCCTTAGAATCTTCTATTTTGACCCATTTTTGGCAGGAAATGGCTCTAAACACACTTCTTTTAGTTCCAAAATTGATCATTCATATGCAATAGTCATTTACAGTCAAAAGATTAAACATTAAATAATAACCATTACTGACCATCTGGAGAAAGTTCAAAATCACTATTACTGACTGTGTGGAGAAAGTTCGACAGGTCCAGGGTCATCGTTTTTCATCAATAAATTGATTTTTGGGACTGTACAAAAAATAATTCAAAATGTCAATCGGATCGTGCCTCATGTTGAATAACCACTTTTCATAGCCTCACAGTGACCAAAATTGCCATTTTTACAGATGTTTCCCCCTACTCGCAAGCTTCTATTTTCACCAATTAAGGGCAGGAAAATAACTCCAAACAAACTTCTTTTAATTCCAAAAGTGATAATTCACATGCAATAGTCCTTTACAGTCAAAGATTAAACATTAAAAAATCCCCATTACTGATCATCTGGAGAAAATTCGACAGGTCCGGTGTCATGGTTTTTCATCAGAAAATTTATTTTTGGGACTGTAAAAAAAACGGATTCAAAATGTCAATTGGATCGTCCCTCATATTGAATAACCACTTTTCAAAGCCTCACAGTGACCAAAATTGCCATTTTTACAGATTTTTCCCCCTACTCGGGAGCTTCTATTTTGACCGATTATGGGCAGGAAAATGACTCTAAATACACTTATTTTAGTTCCAACAGAGATAATTCACATGCAATAGTCATTTACAGTCAAAAGATGAAACATAAAAAAATCACCACCACTTTTTAAAGCCTCACAGTGACCAAAATTGCCATTTTTACAGATGTTTCCCATACTCGGAAGTTTCTATTTTGACCAATTATGGGCAGGAAAATGACTCGAAACACAGTTCTTTTAGGTCCAAAAATGATATTTCACATGCAATAATCATTTACAGGCAAAAGATCAAACATTAAAAAACTAACCATTACTGACCATCTGGAGAAGATGGTCATCGTTTTTCATCAGAAAAATGATTTTTGGGACTGTATGATTCAACATGTCAATTGGATATTTCCTCATGTTGAATAACCACATTTTAAAGCCTCACAGTGACCAAAATTGCCAGTTTTTACAGATGTTTCCCCCTACTCGGGAGCTTCTATTTTGACCGATTATGGGCAGGAAAATTACTCTAAACACACTTAATTTAGTTCCAACAATGATAATATACATGCAATAAACATTTACAGGCAAAAGATCAAACATTAAAAAATAACCATTACTGACCATCTGGAGAAGATGGTCATCGTTTTTCATCAGAAAATTGATTTTTGGGACTGTACAAAAAATGATTCAAAATGTCAATTGGATCGTGCCTCATGTTGAATAACCACTTTTTAAAGCCTCACAGTGACCAAAATTGCAATTTTTACAGCTGTTTCCCCCCTACTCGGAAGTTTCTATTTTGACCGATTAAGTGCATAAAAATGACCCCAAACACACTTATTTTAGTTGAAAAGTGATAATTCACATGCAATAGTCATTTACAGTCAAACATTAAACATTAAAAAATCACCATTACTGACCATCTGGAGAAAATTCAACAGGTCCAGTGTCATGGTTTTTCATCAGAAAATTGATTTTTGGGACTGTAAAAAAAGAAGATTCAAAATGTCAATTGGATCGTGCCTCATGTTGAATAACCACTTTTCAAAGCCTCACAGTGACCAAAATTGCCATTTTTACAGATGTTTCCCATACTCGGAAGTTTCTATTTTGACCAATTATGGGCAGGAAAATGACTCGAAACACACTTCTTTTAGGTACAAAAGTGATATTTCACATGCAATAATCATTTACAGTCAAAAGATTAAACATTAAAAAATCACTATTACTGACTGTGTGGAGAAAGTTCGACAGGTCCGGGGTCAGCATTTTTCGTCAGAAAATTGATTTTTGGGACTGTACAAAAATTTTTTTCAAAATGTCAATTGGATCGTGCCTCATGGTTATAACCACTTTTTAAAGCCTCACAGTGACCAAAATTGCCATTTTTACAGATGTTTCCCCCAACTCGGAATCTTCTATTGTTACCGATTATGGGTAAGAAAATGTCTGCAAACACACTTATTTTAGTTCAAAAGTGATAAATCACATGCAATATTCATTAACAGTCAAAAGCTTAAACATTAAAATATCACCATTACTGACCATCTGGAGAAAGTTCAACAGGTCCAGGGTCATCGTTTTTCATCAGAAAACTGATTTAGGGCCTGTACAAAAAATGATTTAACATGACTATTAGCTCGTGCCTCATGTTCAATAACCACTTTTTAAAGCCTCACAGTGACCAAAATTGCCATTTTTAAAGATGTTTCCCCTACTCGGAAGCTTCTATTTTGACCGATTATGTGAATGAAAATGACTCCAAACACACTACTTTTAGGTCCAAAAGTGATAATTCACATGCAATAGTCATTTACAGTGAAAAGATTAAACAATAAAAAAATTACCATTACTGACCATCTGGAGAAAGTTCGACAGGTCTGGTGTCATGGTTTTTCATCAGAAAATTGATTTTTGGGACTGTACAAAAAATGATTTAAAATGTCAAAAGGATCGTGCCTCATGTTGAATAACCACTTTTCATAGCCTCACAGTGACCAAAATTGCCATTTTTACAGATGTTTCCCCTACTCGGAAGCTTCTATTTTGACCGATTATGTGAATGAAAATGACTCCAAACACACTACTTTTAGGTCCAAAAGTGATAATTCACATGCAATAGTCATTTACAGTGAAAAGATTAAACAATAAAAAAATTACCATTACTGACCATCTGGAGAAAGTTCGACAGGTCTGGTGTCATGGTTTTTCATCAGAAAATTGATTTTTGGGACTGTACAAAAAATGATTTAAAATGTCAAAAGGATCGTGCCTCATGTTGAATAACCACTTTTCATAGCCTCACAGTAACCAAAATTGCCATTTTTACAGATGTTTCCCCCAACTCGGAATCTTCTAATATTACCGATTATGGGTAAGAAAATGACTGCAAACACACTTATTTTAGTTCAAAAGTGATAAATCACATGCAATATTCATTAACAGTCAAAAGCTTAAACATTAAAATATCACCATTACTGACTATCTGGAGAAAGTTCAACAGGTCCAGGGTCATTGTTTTTCATCAGAAAACTGATTTTTGGGACTGTACAAAAAATGATTTAAAATGTCAAAAGGATCGTGCCTCATGTTGAATAACCACTTTTCATAGCCTCACAGTGACCAAAATTGCCATTTTTACTGATATTTCCCCCTACTCAGAAGCTTCTATTTTCACCAATTATGGGCAGGAAAATGACTCCAAACACGTCTTTTAGTTCCAACAGTGATAATTCTCATGCAATAGTCATTTACAGTCAAAAGATTAAACATTAAAAAATCACCATTACTGACCATCTGGAGAAAGTTCGACAGATCTGGTGTCATGTTTTTTCATCAGAAAATTGATTTTTGGGACTGTACAAAAAATGATTCAAAATGTCAATTGGATCGTGCCTCATGTTTAATAACCACTTTTTAAAGCCTCACAGTCACCAATATTGCAATTTTTACACCTTTCCTCCTCCTCAGAATCTTCTATTTTGACCAATTTTTGGGAGGAAAATGGCTCTAAACACACTTGTTTTAGGTCCAAAAGGGATCATTCACATGCAATAGTCATTTACAGTCAAAAGATTAAACATTGAAAAAATAACCATTACTGACCATCTGGAGAAAATTCGACAGGTCTGGTGTCGTTTTTCATCAGGAAATTGATTTTTGGGACTGTACAAAAAATGATTCAAAATGTCAATTGGATTGTGCCCCATATTGAATAACCACTTTTTAAAACCTCACAATGACCAAAATTGCCATTTTTACTGATGTTTCCTCCTACTTGGAAGCTTTGATTTTGACCGATTATTAGCAGGATAATGACTCTAAACACTTTTATCTTAGTTCCAACAGTGATAATTCACATGCAATGTTCATTTACAGTCAAAAGATTAAGCATTAAAGAATAACCATTATTGACCATCTGGAGAAAAATCGACAGGTGTGGGGGCATGGTTTTTCATCAGAAAATTTATTTTTGGGACTGTAAAAAAAACGGATTCAAAATGTCAATTGGATCGTCCCTCATATTGAATAACCACTTTTCAAAGCCTCACAGTGACCAAAATTGCCATTTTTACAGATTTTTCCCCCTACTCGGGAGCTTCTATTTTGACCGATTATGGGCAGGAAAATGACTCTAAATACACTTATTTTAGTTCCAACAGAGATAATTCACATGCAATAGTCATTTACAGTCAAAAGATGAAACATAAAAAAATCACCACCACTTTTTAAAGCCTCACAGTGACCAAAATTGCCATTTTTACAGATGTTTCCCATACTCGGAAGTTTCTATTTTGACCAATTATGGGCAGGAAAATGACTCGAAACACAGTTCTTTTAGGTCCAAAAATGATATTTCACATGCAATAATCATTTACAGGCAAAAGATCAAACATTAAAAAACTAACCATTACTGACCATCTGGAGAAGATGGTCATCGTTTTTCATCAGAAAAATGATTTTTGGGACTGTATGATTCAACATGTCAATTGGATATTTCCTCATGTTGAATAACCACATTTTAAAGCCTCACAGTGACCAAAATTGCCAGTTTTTACAGATGTTTCCCCCTACTCGGGAGCTTCTATTTTGACCGATTATGGGCAGGAAAATTACTCTAAACACACTTAATTTAGTTCCAACAATGATAATATACATGCAATAAACATTTACAGGCAAAAGATCAAACATTAAAAAATAACCATTACTGACCATCTGGAGAAGATGGTCATCGTTTTTCATCAGAAAATTGATTTTTGGGACTGTACAAAAAATGATTCAAAATGTCAATTGGATCGTGCCTCATGTTGAATAACCACTTTTTAAAGCCTCACAGTGACCAAAATTGCAATTTTTACAGCTGTTTCCCCCCTACTCGGAAGTTTCTATTTTGACCGATTAAGTGCATAAAAATGACCCCAAACACACTTATTTTAGTTGAAAAGTGATAATTCACATGCAATAGTCATTTACAGTCAAACATTAAACATTAAAAAATCACCATTACTGACCATCTGGAGAAAATTCAACAGGTCCAGTGTCATGGTTTTTCATCAGAAAATTGATTTTTGGGACTGTAAAAAAAGAAGATTCAAAATGTCAATTGGATCGTGCCTCATGTTGAATAACCACTTTTCAAAGCCTCACAGTGACCAAAATTGCCATTTTTACAGATGTTTCCCATACTCGGAAGTTTCTATTTTGACCAATTATGGGCAGGAAAATGACTCGAAACACACTTCTTTTAGGTACAAAAGTGATATTTCACATGCAATAATCATTTACAGTCAAAAGATTAAACATTAAAAAATCACTATTACTGACTGTGTGGAGAAAGTTCGACAGGTCCGGGGTCAGCATTTTTCGTCAGAAAATTGATTTTTGGGACTGTACAAAAATTTTTTTCAAAATGTCAATTGGATCGTGCCTCATGGTTATAACCACTTTTTAAAGCCTCACAGTGACCAAAATTGCCATTTTTACAGATGTTTCCCCCAACTCGGAATCTTCTATTGTTACCGATTATGGGTAAGAAAATGTCTGCAAACACACTTATTTTAGTTCAAAAGTGATAAATCACATGCAATATTCATTAACAGTCAAAAGCTTAAACATTAAAATATCACCATTACTGACCATCTGGAGAAAGTTCAACAGGTCCAGGGTCATCGTTTTTCATCAGAAAACTGATTTAGGGCCTGTACAAAAAATGATTTAACATGACTATTAGCTCGTGCCTCATGTTCAATAACCACTTTTTAAAGCCTCACAGTGACCAAAATTGCCATTTTTAAAGATGTTTCCCCTACTCGGAAGCTTCTATTTTGACCGATTATGTGAATGAAAATGACTCCAAACACACTACTTTTAGGTCCAAAAGTGATAATTCACATGCAATAGTCATTTACAGTGAAAAGATTAAACAATAAAAAAATTACCATTACTGACCATCTGGAGAAAGTTCGACAGGTCTGGTGTCATGGTTTTTCATCAGAAAATTGATTTTTGGGACTGTACAAAAAATGATTTAAAATGTCAAAAGGATCGTGCCTCATGTTGAATAACCACTTTTCATAGCCTCACAGTGACCAAAATTGCCATTTTTACAGATGTTTCCCCCAACTCGGAATCTTCTAATATTACCGATTATGGGTAAGAAAATGACTGCAAACACACTTATTTTAGTTCAAAAGTGATAAATCACATGCAATATTCATTAACAGTCAAAAGCTTAAACATTAAAATATCACCATTACTGACTATCTGGAGAAAGTTCAACAGGTCCAGGGTCATTGTTTTTCATCAGAAAACTGATTTTTGGGACTGTACAAAAAATGATTTAAAATGTCAAAAGGATCGTGCCTCATGTTGAATAACCACTTTTCATAGCCTCACAGTGACCAAAATTGCCATTTTTACTGATATTTCCCCCTACTCAGAAGCTTCTATTTTCACCAATTATGGGCAGGAAAATGACTCCAAACACGTCTTTTAGTTCCAACAGTGATAATTCTCATGCAATAGTCATTTACAGTCAAAAGATTAAACATTAAAAAATCACCATTACTGACCATCTGGAGAAAGTTCGACAGATCTGGTGTCATGGTTTTTCATCAGAAAATTGATTTTTGGGACTGTACAAAAAATGATTCAAAATGTCAATTGGATCGTGCCTCATGTTTAATAACCACTTTTTAAAGCCTCACAGTCACCAATATTGCAATTTTTACACCTTTCCTCCTCCTCAGAATCTTCTATTTTGACCAATTTTTGGGAGGAAAATGGCTCTAAACACACTTGTTTTAGGTCCAAAAGGGATCATTCACATGCAATAGTCATTTACAGTCAAAAGATTAAACATTGAAAAAATAACCATTACTGACCATCTGGAGAAAATTCGACAGGTCTGGTGTCGTTTTTCATCAGGAAATTGATTTTTGGGACTGTACAAAAAATGATTCAAAATGTCAATTGGATTGTGCCCCATATTGAATAACCACTTTTTAAAACCTCACAATGACCAAAATTGCCATTTTTACTGATGTTTCCTCCTACTTGGAAGCTTTGATTTTGACCGATTATTAGCAGGATAATGACTCTAAACACACTTATTTTAGTTCCAACAGTGATAATTCACATGCAATGTTCATTTACAGTCAAAAGATTAAGCATTAAAGAATAACCATTATTGACCATCTGGAGAAAAATCGACAGGTGTGGGGGCATCGTTTTTCATCAGAAAATGGATTTTTGGGACTGTACAAAAAATGATTCAAAATGTCAATTAGATCGTGCCTCATGTTTAATAACCACTTTTTAAAGCCTCACTCTGACCAATATTGCAATTTTTATACTTTTCCTCCTCCTCAGAATCTTCTATTTTGACCAATTTTTGGGAGGAAAATGGCTCTAAACACACTTGTTTTAGGTCCAAAAGGGATCATTCACATGCAATAGTCATTTACAGTCAAAAGATTAAACATTAAAAAAATAACCATTACTGACCATCTGGAGAAAATTCGACAGGTCTGGTGTGGTTTTTCATCAGAAAATTGATTTTTGGGACTGTACAAAAAATGATTCAAAATGTAAATTGGATCATGCCGCATGTTGAATAACCACTTTTCAAAGCCTCACAGTGACCAAAACTGCAGTTTTTACATATGTTTCCCCCTACTCAGAAGTTTCTATTTTCACCAATTATAGGCAGGAAAATGACTCCAAACACACTTGGTTTAGGTCCAAAAGTGATATTTCACATGCAATAGTATTTTACAGTCAAACATTAAAAAATCACCATTACTGACCATCTGGAGAAAGTTCGACAGATCTGGTGTCATGTTTTTTCATCAGAAAATTGATTTTTGGGACTGTACAAAAAATGATTCAAAATGTCAATTGGATCGTGCCTCATGTTTAATAACCACTTTTTAAAGCCTCACAGTCACCAATATTGCAATTTTTACACCTTTCCTCCTCCTCAGAATCTTCTATTTTGACCAATTTTTGGGAGGAAAATGGCTCTAAACACACTTGTTTTAGGTCCAAAAGGGATCATTCACATGCAATAGTCATTTACAGTCAAAAGATTAAACATTGAAAAAATAAACATTACTGACCATCTGGAGAAAATTCGACAGGTCTGGTGTCGTTTTTCATCAGGAAATTGATTTTTGGGACTGTACAAAAAATGATTCAAAATGTCAATTGGATTGTGCCCCATATTGAATAACCACTTTTTAAAACCTCACAATGACCAAAATTGCCATTTTTACTGATGTTTCCTCCTACTTGGAAGCTTTGATTTTGACCGATTATTAGCAGGATAATGACTCTAAACACACTTATTTTAGTTCCAACAGTGATAATTCACATGCAATGTTCATTTACAGTCAAAAGATTAAGCATTAAAGAATAACCATTATTGACCATCTGGAGAAAAATCGACAGGTGTGGGGGCATCGTTTTTCATCAGAAAATGGATTTTTGGGACTGTACAAAAAATGATTCAAAATGTCAATTAGATCGTGCCTCATGTTTAATAACCACTTTTTAAAGCCTCACTCTGACCAATATTGCAATTTTTATACTTTTCCTCCTCCTCAGAATCTTCTATTTTGACCAATTTTTGGGAGGAAAATGGCTCTAAACACACTTGTTTTAGGTCCAAAAGGGATCATTCACATGCAATAGTCATTTACAGTCAAAAGATTAAACATTAAAAAAATAACCATTACTGACCATCTGGAGAAAATTCGACAGGTCTGGTGTGGTTTTTCATCAGAAAATTGATTTTTGGGACTGTACAAAAAATGATTCAAAATGTAAATTGGATCATGCCGCATGTTGAATAACCACTTTTCAAAGCCTCACAGTGACCAAAACTGCAGTTTTTACATATGTTTCCCCCTACTCAGAAGTTTCTATTTTCACCAATTATAGGCAGGAAAATGACTCCAAACACACTTGGTTTAGGTCCAAAAGTGATATTTCACATGCAATAGTATTTTACAGTCAAACATTAAAAAATCACCATTACTGACCATCTGGAGAAAGTTCGACAGATCTGGTGTCATGTTTTTTCATCAGAAAATTGATTTTTGGGACTGTACAAAAAATGATTCAAAATGTCAATTGGATCGTGCCTCATGTTTAATAACCACTTTTTAAAGCCTCACAGTCACCAATATTGCAATTTTTACACCTTTCCTCCTCCTCAGAATCTTCTATTTTGACCAATTTTTGGGAGGAAAATGGCTCTAAACACACTTGTTTTAGGTCCAAAAGGGATCATTCACATGCAATAGTCATTTACAGTCAAAAGATTAAACATTGAAAAAATAACCATTACTGACCATCTGGAGAAAATTCGACAGGTCTGGTGTCGTTTTTCATCAGGAAATTGATTTTTGGGACTGTACAAAAAATGATTCAAAATGTCAATTGGATTGTGCCCCATATTGAATAACCACTTTTTAAAACCTCACAATGACCAAAATTGCCATTTTTACTGATGTTTCCTCCTACTTGGAAGCTTTGATTTTGACCGATTATTAGCAGGATAATGACTCTAAACACACTTATTTTAGTTCCAACAGTGATAATTCACATGCAATGTTCATTTACAGTCAAAAGATTAAGCATTAAAGAATAACCATTATTGACCATCTGGAGAAAAATCGACAGGTGTGGGGGCATCGTTTTTCATCAGAAAATGGATTTTTGGGACTGTACAAAAAATGATTCAAAATGTCAATTAGATCGTGCCTCATGTTTAATAACCACTTTTTAAAGCCTCACTCTGACCAATATTGCAATTTTTATACTTTTCCTCCTCCTCAGAATCTTCTATTTTGACCAATTTTTGGGAGGAAAATGGCTCTAAACACACTTGTTTTAGGTCCAAAAGGGATCATTCACATGCAATAGTCATTTACAGTCAAAAGATTAAACATTAAAAAAATAACCATTACTGACCATCTGGAGAAAATTCGACAGGTCTGGTGTGGTTTTTCATCAGAAAATTGATTTTTGGGACTGTACAAAAAATGATTCAAAATGTAAATTGGATCATGCCGCATGTTGAATAACCACTTTTCAAAGCCTCACAGTGACCAAAACTGCAGTTTTTACATATGTTTCCCCCTACTCAGAAGTTTCTATTTTCACCAATTATAGGCAGGAAAATGACTCCAAACACACTTGGTTTAGGTCCAAAAGTGATATTTCACATGCAATAGTATTTTACAGTCAAACATTAAAAAAATCACCTTTACTGATCATCTGGAGAAAATTCGACAGGTCTGGGGTCGTTTTTCATCAGAAAATTGATTTTTGGAACTGTACAAAAAATGACAATTGGATCGTGCCTCATGTTGAATAACCACTTTTCAAGGCCTCTGAGTGACCAAAATTACCGTATTTACAGATGTTTCCCCCTACTCGGAAGCTTCTATTTTCAACAATTATGGGCAGGAAAATGACTCCAAACACTTCTTTTAGTTCCAACAGTGATAATTCACATGCAATGTTCATTTACAGTCAAAAGATTAAACATTAAAAAATAACCATTACTGACCATCTGCAGAAGATTCAACAGGTCTGGGGTCATCGTTTTTCATCAGAAAAATGATTTTTGGAACTGTAAAAAAATGATTCAAAATGTCAATTAGATCGTGCCTCATGTTTAATAACCACTTTTTAAAGCCTCACTCTGACCAATATTGCAATTTTTATACTTTTCCTCCTCCTCAGAATCTTCTATTTTGACCAATTTTTGGGAGGAAAATGGCTCTAAACACACTTGTTTTAGGTCCAAAAGGGATCATTCACATGCAATGTTCATTTACAGTCAAAAGATTAAACATTAAAAAATAACCATTACTGACCATCTGGAGAAAATTTGACAGGTCTGGTGTCGTTTTTCATCAGAAAATTGATTTTTGGGACTGTACAAAAAATGATTCAAAATGTAAATTGGATCATGCCTCATGTTGAATAACCACTTTTTAAAGATTCACAGTGACCAAAATTGCAATTTTTACAGCTGTTTCCCCCTACTCGGAAGTTTCTATTTTGACCGATTAAGTGCATAAAAATGACCCCAAACACACTTATTTTAGTTGAAAAGTGATAATTCACATGCAATAGTCATTTACAGTCAAACATTAAACATTAGAAAATCACCATTACTGACCATCTGGAGAAAATTCAACAGGCCCAGTGTCATGGTTTTTCATCAGAAAATTGATTTTTGGGACTGTACAAAAAATGATTCAAAATGTCAATTGGATCGTGCCTCATGTTTAATAACCACTTTTAAAGCCTCACAGTGACCAAAATTGCCATTTTTACAGATGTTTCCCCCAACTCGGAATCTTCTATTGTTACCGATTATGGGCAAGAAAATGACTGCAAACACACTTATTTTAGTTCAAAAGTGATAAATCACATGCAATATTCAATAACAGTCAAAAGCTTAAACATTAAAATATCACCATTACTGACCATCTGGAGAAAGTTCAACAGGTCCAGGGTCATCGTTTTTCATCAGAAAACTGATTTAGGGACTGTACAAAAAATGATTTAAAATGTCAAAAGGATCGTGCCTCATGTTGAATAACCACTTTTCATAGCCTCACAGTGATCAAAATTGCAATTTTTACAGATGTTTCCCCTGCTCGGAAGCTTCTATTTTGACTGATTATAGGCAGGAAAATGACATCAAACACACTTATTTTAATTGAAAAGTGATAATTCACATGCAATAGTCTTTTACACTCAAAAGCTTAAACATTAAAATATCACCATTACTGACCATCTGGAGAAAGATCAACAGGTCCAGGGTCATCGTTTTTCATCAGAAAACTGATTTTTGGGACTGTACAAAAAAAGATTTAAAATGTCAAAAGGATCGTGCCTCATGTTGAATAACCACTTTTCATAGCCTCACAGTGACCAAAATTGCCATTTTTACTGATGTTTCCCCCTGCTCGGAAGCTTCTTTTTTCACCAATTATGGGCAGGAAAATGACTCCAAAGACTTCTTTTAGTTCCAACAGTGATAATTCTCATGCAATAGTCATTTACAGTCAAAAGATTAAACATTAAAAAATAACCATTACTGACCATCTGAAGAAAATTCGACAGGTCCAGGGTCATCGTTTTTCATCAGAAAACTGATTTAGGGACTGTACAAAAAATGATTTAAAATGTCTATTAACTCGTGCCTCATGTTGAATAACCACTTTTTAAAGCCTCACAATGACCAAAATTGCATTTTTTACACTTTTCCTCCTCCTTAGAATCTTCTATTTTGACCCATTTTTGGCAGGAAATGGCTCTAAACACACTTCCTTTAGTTCCAAAATTGATAATTCATATGCAATAGTCATTTACAGTCAAAAGATTAAACATTAAATAATAACCATTACTGACCATCTGGAGAAAGTTCAAAATCACTATTACTGACTGTGTGGAGAAAGTTCGACAGGTCCAGGGTCATCGTTTTTCATCAATAAATTGATTTTTGGGACTGTACAAAAAATAATTCAAAATGTCAATCGGATCATGCCTCATGTTGAATAACCACTTTTCATAGCCTCACAGTGACCAAAATTGCCATTTTTACAGATGTTTCCCCCTACTCGCAAGCTTCTATTTTCACCAATTAAGGGCAGGAAAATGACTCCAAACAAACTTCTTTTAATTCCAAAAGTGATAATTCACATGCAATAGTCCTTTACAGTCAAAGATTAAACATTAAAAAATCCCCATTACTGATCATCTGGAGAAAATTCGACAGGTCCGGTGTCATGGTTTTTCATCAGAAAATTTATTTTTGGGACTGTAAAAAAAACGGATTCAAAATGTCAATTGGATCGTCCCTCATATTGAATAACCACTTTTCAAAGCCTCACAGTGACCAAAATTGCCATTTTTACAGATTTTTCCCCCTACTCGGGAGCTTCTATTTTGACCGATTATGGGCAGGAAAATGACTCTAAATACACTTATTTTAGTTCCAACAGAGATAATTCACATGCAATAGTCATTTACAGTCAAAAGATGAAACATAAAAAAATCACCACCACTTTTTAAAGCCTCACAGTGACCAAAATTGCCATTTTTACAGATGTTTCCCATACTCGGAAGTTTCTATTTTGACCAATTATGGGCAGGAAAATGACTCGAAACACAGTTCTTTTAGGTCCAAAAATGATATTTCACATGCAATAATCATTTACAGGCAAAAGATCAAACATTAAAAAACTAACCATTACTGACCATCTGGAGAAGATGGTCATCGTTTTTCATCAGAAAAATGATTTTTGGGACTGTATGATTCAACATGTCAATTGGATATTTCCTCATGTTGAATAACCACATTTTAAAGCCTCACAGTGACCAAAATTGCCAGTTTTTACAGATGTTTCCCCCTACTCGGGAGCTTCTATTTTGACCGATTATGGGCAGGAAAATTACTCTAAACACACTTAATTTAGTTCCAACAATGATAATATACATGCAATAAACATTTACAGGCAAAAGATCAAACATTAAAAAATAACCATTACTGACCATCTGGAGAAGATGGTCATCGTTTTTCATCAGAAAATTGATTTTTGGGACTGTACAAAAAATGATTCAAAATGTCAATTGGATCGTGCCTCATGTTGAATAACCACTTTTTAAAGCCTCACAGTGACCAAAATTGCAATTTTTACAGCTGTTTCCCCCCTACTCGGAAGTTTCTATTTTGACCGATTAAGTGCATAAAAATGACCCCAAACACACTTATTTTAGTTGAAAAGTGATAATTCACATGCAATAGTCATTTACAGTCAAACATTAAACATTAAAAAATCACCATTACTGACCATCTGGAGAAAATTCAACAGGTCCAGTGTCATGGTTTTTCATCAGAAAATTGATTTTTGGGACTGTAAAAAAAGAAGATTCAAAATGTCAATTGGATCGTGCCTCATGTTGAATAACCACTTTTCAAAGCCTCACAGTGACCAAAATTGCCATTTTTACAGATGTTTCCCCCAACTCGGAATCTTCTATTGTTACCGATTATGGGTAAGAAAATGTCTGCAAACACACTTATTTTAGTTCAAAAGTGATAAATCACATGCAATATTCATTAACAGTCAAAAGCTTAAACATTAAAATATCACCATTACTGACCATCTGGAGAAAGTTCAACAGGTCCAGGGTCATCGTTTTTCATCAGAAAACTGATTTAGGGCCTGTACAAAAAATGATTTAACATGACTATTGGATCGTGCCTCATGTTGAATAACCACTTTTTAAAGCCTCACAGTGACCAAAATTGCCATTTTTAAAGATGTTTCCCCTACTCGGAAGCTTCTATTTTGACCGATTATGTGAATGAAAATGACTCCAAACACACTACTTTTAGGTCCAAAAGTGATAATTCACATGCAATAGTCATTACAGTGAAAAAATTACCATTACTGACCATCTGGAGAAAGTTCGACAGGTCTGGTGTCATGGTTTTTCATCAGAAAATTGATTTTTGGGACTGTACAAAAATGATTTAAAATGTCAAAAGGATCGTGCCTCATGTTGAATAACCACTTTTCATAGCCTCACAGTGACCAAAATTGCCCTTTTTACAGATGTTTCCCCCAACTCGGAATCTTCTATTATTACCGATTATGGGTAAGAAAATGACTGCAACCACACTTATTTTAGTTCAAAAGTGATAAATCACATGCAATATTCATTAACAGTCAAAAGCTTAAACATTACAAAAAATGATTCAAAATGTAAATTGGATCATGCCGCATGTTGAATAACCACTTTTCAAAGCCTCACAGTGACCAAAACTGCAGTTTTTACATATGTTTCCCCCTACTCAGAAGTTTCTATTTTCACCAATTATAGGCAGGAAAATGACTCCAAACACACTTGTTTTAGGTCCAAAAGTGATATTTCACATGCAATAGTATTTTACAGTCAAACATTAAAAAAATCACCTTTACTGACCATCTGGAGAAAATTCGACAGGTCTGGGGTCGTTTTTCATCAGAAAATTGATTTTTGGAACTGTACAAAAAATGACTCAAAATGACAATTGGATCGTGCCTCATGTTGAATAACCACTTTTCAAGGCCTCTGAGTGACCAAAATTACCGTATTTACAGATGTTTCCCCCTACTCGGAAGCTTCTATTTTCAACAATTATGGGCAGGAAAATGACTCCAAACACTTCTTTTAGTTCCAACAGTGATAATTCACATGCAATGTTCATTTACAGTCAAAAGATTAAACATTAAAAAATAACCATTACTGACCATCTGCAGAAGATTCAACAGGTCTGGGGTCATCGTTTTTCATCAGAAAAATGATTTTTGGAACTGTAAAAAAATGATTCAAAATGTCAATTAGATCGTGCCTCATGTTTAATAACCACTTTTTAAAGCCTCACTCTGAAAAATATTGCAATTTTTATACTTTTCCTCCTCCTCAGAATCTTCTATTTTGACCAATTTTTGGGAGGAAAATGGCTCTAAACACACTTGTTTTAGGTCCAAAAGGGATCATTCACATGCAATAGTCATTTACAGTCAAAAGATTAAACATTAAAAAAATAACCATTACTGACCATCTGGAGAAAATTTGACAGGTCTGGTGTCGTTTTTCATCAGAAAATTGATTTTTGGGACTGTACAAAAAATGATTCAAAATGTAAATTGGATCATGCCTCATGTTGAATAACCACTTTTTAAAGATTCACAGTTAAAGAGCTTTCCAACCCCAGCGCAGGAAACAACGACATCACCCCATCGCAAGACCTCTGCAACTCCCTCGCTTCATACTTCCACAACAAGATCGCGGACATACATAACAGCTTCAACAACCAACCAACGCACACCATGACCGAACAACCACCCCCCACCACCACCCTCCACGCCTGGACCCCGATCAGCACCGAAGACACCATCCGCACGATGAACTCCATCCACTCCGGATCACCGACCGACCCCTGCCCTCACCACGTCTTCAACAAGGCCGACGCTGTCATCGCACCCCACCTGCGAGACATCATCAACACTTCCTTCGACACCACCATCTTCCCTGAGAGCTGGAAGCACGCCGAACTCAGCGCCCTACTAAAGAAACCTACAGCGGACCCCACCGACCTCAAGAATTACCGCCCCATCTCGCTCCTCCCGTTTCCAGCCAAAGTCATCGAGAAGACCGTCAACAAGCAGATGGCCGCCTTCCTCGAGACAAACGGATCCCTCGACCCCTCACAGTCCGGCTTCCGAGCCAATCACAGCACCGAGACCGCCCTCATCGCCGCCACCGATGACATCCGAGCCCTGATGGACAATGGAGAAACAGCGGCCCTCATCCTCCTAGACCTCTCTGCGGCATTCGACACGGTCTGCCACCGCACCCTAGTACGGCGCCTCAGCAACATCGGAATCCAGGACAAGGCGCTGGACTGGATCATCTCCTTCCTCGACGGAAGAACACAGAGAGTCCGCCTACCACCGTACAAGTCAGAGGCCTCCGAAGTCACCTGCGGCGTCCCTCAAGGATCATCTCTGAGCCCCACCCTCTTCAACGTCTACATGAGCCCCCTCGCGGCCATCGTACGCAAACACAACCTCAGCATAATCTCCTACGCCGACGACACCCAACTGATCCTCTCCCTGACCAACGACCCCGCCGCCGCCGCCAGATCCAACCTGCACGAAGGGATGAAAGAGGTAGCCGAGTGGATGACGACCAGCCGCCTGAAACTGAACTCGGACAAGACGGAGGTCCTCATCCTGGGCTCCTCACCCTCCGCCTGGGACGACTCCTGGTGGCCTCCCGCCCTGGGCACCGCACCCAAACCGACAGACCATGCACGCAACCTGGGCTTCCTCCTGGACTCCTCCCTCTCCATGACCAGGCAAGTCAACAACGTCTCCTCGGCGTGCTTCAACATCCTACGCATGCTACGGAAGATCTTCTGGTGGATCCCCACCGAGACCAGGAAGACCGTCACCCAGGCCCTCGTCACCAGCCGACTGGACTACGGCAACGCCCTCTACGCCGGTACCACCGCCAAGCTCCAGAAGAGACTCCAGCGGATCCAGAACGCCTCAGCCAGACTCATCCTCGACATCCCACGAACCAGCCACATCTCCGGACATCTGAGAGACCTTCACTGGCTCCCCGTCAACAAAAGAATCACCTTCCGCCTCCTCACCCACGCACACAAAGCCCTACACGACCAAGGCCCGAGCTACCTCAACAGCCGAGTCAACTTCCACGCTCCCAAACGCCACCTCCGATCAGCCAACCACGCCCTCGCCGCCGTCCCCCGCATCCGAAGAGCGACTACAGGAGGAAGGTCCTTCTCCTACCTGGCCGCCAAGACCTGGAACTCCCTCCCGACCGACCTGCGCCTGACCCAAGACCACCTCTCCTTCAGGAAGAAGCTGAAGACCTGGCTGTTCGAGCAGTAGCGGCACCCCCCCTCCCCCCCCCCCAGCGCCTTGAGACCCTACGGGTATGTAGCGCGCTTTACAAGTGTCACTGATTGATTGATTGATTGATTGACCAAAATTGCAATTTTTACAGCTGTTTCCCCCTACTCGGAAGTTTCTATTTTGACCGATTAAGTGCATAAAAATGACCCCAAACACACTTATTTTAGTTGAAAAGTGATAATTCACATGCAATAGTCATTTACAGTTAAACATTAAACATTAGAAAATCACCATTACTGACCATCTGGAGAAAATTCAACAGGCCCAGTGTCATGGTTTTTCATCAGAAAATTGATTTTTGGGACTGTAAAAAAAAGGATTCAAAATGTCAATTGGATCGTGCCTCATGTTGAATAACCACTTTTCAAAGCCTCACAGTGGCCAAAATTGCCATTTTTTCAGATGTTTCCCATACTCTGAATTTTCTATTTTGACCAATTATGGGCAGGAAAATGACTCGAAACACACTTCTTTTAGGTCCAAAAGTGATATTTCACATGCAATAATCATTTACAGTCAAAAGATTAAACATTAAAAAATCACTATTACTGACTGTGTGGAGAAAGTTCGACAGGTCCGGGGTCAGCATTTTTCGTCAGAAAATTGATTTTTGGGACTGTACAAAAAATGATTCAAAATATCAATTGGATCGTGCCTCATGGTTAATAACCACTTTTTAAAGCCTCACAGTGACCAAAATTGCCATTTTTAAAGATGTTTCCCCTACTCGGAAGCTTCTATTTTGACCGATTATGTGAATGAAAATGACTCCAAACACACTACTTTTAGGTCCAAAAGTGATAATTCACATGCAATAGTCATTTACAGTGAAAAGATTAAACAATAACAAAATTACCATTACTGACCACCTGGAGAAAGTTCGACAGGTCTGGTGTCATGGTTTTTCATCAGAAAATTGATTTTTGGGACTGTACAAAAAATGATTCAAAATGTCAATTGGATCGTGCCTCATGGTTAATAACCACTTTTTAAAGCCTCACAGTGACCAAAATTGCCATTTTTACAGATGTTTCCCCCAACTCGGAATCTTCTATTGTTACCGATTATGGGTAAGAAAATGTCTGCAAACACACTTATTTTAGTTCAAAAGTGATAAATCACATGCAATATTCATTAACAGTCAAAAGCTTAAACATTAAAATATCACCATTACTGACCATCTGGAGAAAGTTCAACAGGTCCAGGGTCATCGTTTTTCATCAGAAAACTGATTTAGGGACTGTACAAAATATGATTTAACATGACTATTAGCTCGTGCCTCATGTTCAATAACCACTTTTTAAAGCCTCACAGTGACCAAAATTGCCATTTTTAAAGATATTTCCCCTACTCGGAAGCTTCTATTTTGACCGATTATGTGAATGAAAATGACTCCAAACACACTACTTTTAGGTCCAAAAGTGATAATTCACATGCAATAGTCATTTACAGTCAAAAGCTTAAACATTAAAATATCACCATTACTGACCATCTGGAGAAAGTTCAACAGGTCCAGGGTCATTGTTTTTCATCAGAAAACTGATTTTTGGGACTGTACAAAAAATGATTTAAAATGTCAAAAGGATCGTGCCTCATGTTGAATAACCACTTTTCATAGCCTCACAGTGACCAAAATTGCCATTTTTACTGATATTTCCCCCTACTCAGAAGCTTCTATTTTCACCAATTATGGGCAGGAAAATGACTCCAAACACTTCTTTTAGTTCCAACAGTGATAATTCTCATGCAATAGTCATTTACAGTCAAAAGATTAAACATTAAAAAATCACCATTACTGACCATCTGGAGAAAGTTCGACAGATCTGGTGTCATGGTTTTTCATCAGAAAATTGATTTTTGGGACTGTACAAAAAATGATTCAAAATGTCAATTGGATCGTGCCTCATGTTTAATAACCACTTTTTAAAGCCTCACAGTCACCAATATTGCAATTTTTACACCTTTCCTCCTCCTCAGAATCTTCTATTTTGACCAATTTTTGGGAGGAAAATGGCTCTAAACACACTTGTTTTAGGTCCAAAAGGGATCATTCACATGCAATAGTCATTTACAGTCAAAAGATTAAACATTGAAAAAATAACCATTACTGACCATCTGGAGAAAATTCGACAGGTCTGGTGTCGTTTTTCATCAGGAAATTGATTTTTGGGACTGTACAAAAAATGATTCAAAATGTCAATTGGATTGTGCCCCATATTGAATAACCACTTTTTAAAACCTCACAATGACCAAAATTGCCATTTTTACTGATGTTTCCTCCTACTTGGAAGCTTTGATTTTGACCGATTATTAGCAGGATAATGACTCTAAACACACTTATTTTAGTTCCAACAGTGATAATTCACATGCAATGTTCATTTACAGTCAAAAGATTAAGCATTAAAGAATAACCATTATTGACCATCTGGAGAAAAATCGACAGGTGTGGGGGCATCGTTTTTCATCAGAAAATGGATTTTTGGGACTGTACAAAAAATGATTCAAAATGTCAATTAGATCGTGCCTCATGTTTAATAACCACTTTTTAAAGCCTCACTCTGACCAATATTGCAATTTTTATACTTTTCCTCCTCCTCAGAATCTTCTATTTTGACCAATTTTTGGGAGGAAAATGGCTCTAAACACACTTGTTTTAGGTCCAAAAGGGATCATTCACATGCAATAGTCATTTACAGTCAAAAGATTAAACATTAAAAAAATAACCATTACTGACCATCTGGAGAAAATTCGACAGGTCTGGTGTGGTTTTTCTTCAGAAAATTGATTTTTGGGACTGTACAAAAAATGATTCAAAATGTAAATTGGATCATGCCGCATGTTGAATAACCACTTTTCAAAGCCTCACAGTGACCAAAACTGCAGTTTTTACATATGTTTCCCCCTACTCAGAAGTTTCTATTTTCACCAATTATAGGCAGGAAAATGACTCCAAACACTTCTTTTAGGTCCAACAGTGATAATTCACATGCAATAGTATTTTACAGTCAAACATTAAAAAAATCACCTTTACTGACCATCTGGAGAAAATTCGACAGGTCTGGGGTCGTTTTTCATCAGAAAATTGATTTTTGGAACTGTACAAAAAATGACTCAAAATGACAATTGGATCGTGCCTCATGTTGAATAACCACTTTTCAAGGCCTCTGAGTGACCAAAATTACCGTATTTACAGATGTTTCCCCCTACTCGGAAGCTTCTATTTTCAACAATTATGGGCAGGAAAATGACTCCAAACACTTCTTTTAGTTCCAACAGTGATAATTCACATGCAATGTTCATTTACAGTCAAAAGATTAAACATTAAAAAATAACCATTACTGACCATCTGCAGAAGATTCAACAGGTCTGGGGTCATCGTTTTTCATCAGAAAAATGATTTTTGGTACTGTAAAAAAATGATTCAAAATGTCAATTAGATCGTGCCTCATGTTTAATAACCACTTTTTAAAGCCTCACTCTGACCAATATTGCAATTTTTAAACTTTTCCTCCTCCTCAGAATCTTCTATTTTGACCAATTTTTGGGAGGAAAATGGCTCTAAACACACTTGTTTTAGGTCCAAAAGGGATCATTCACATGCAATAGTCATTTACAGTCAAAAGATTAAACATTAAAAAAATAACCATTACTGACCATCTGGAGAAAATTTGACAGGTCTGGTGTCGTTTTTCATCAGAAAATGGATTTTTGGGACTGTACAAAAAATGATTCAAAATGTAAATTGGATCATGCCTCATGTTGAATAACCACTTTTTAAAGATTCACAGTGACCAAAATTGCAATTTTTACAGCTGTTTCCCCCTACTCAGAAGTTTCTATTTTGACCGATTAAGTGCATAAAAATGACCCCAAACACACTTATTTTAGTTGAAAAGTGATAATTCACATGCAATAGTCATTTACAGTCAAACATTAAACATTAGAAAATCACCATTACTGACCATCTGGAGAAAATTCAACAGGCCCAGTGTCATGGTTTTTCATCAGAAAATTGATTTTTGGGACTGTAAAAAAAAAAGATTCAAAATGTCAATTGGATCGTGCCTCATGTTGAATAACCACTTTTCAAAGCCTCACAGTGGCCAAAATTGCCATTTTTTCAGATGTTTCCCATACTCGGAATTTTCTATTTTGACCGATTATGTGAATGAAAATGACTCCAAACACACTACTTTTAGGTCCAAAAGTGATAATTCACATGCAATAGTCATTTACAGTGAAAAGATTAAACAATAACAAAATTACCATTACTGACCACCTGGAGAAAGTTCGACAGGTCTGGTGTCATGGTTTTTCATCAGAAAATTGATTTTTGGGACTGTACAAAAAATGATTCAAAATGTCAATTGGATCGTGCCTCATGTTTAATAACCACTTTTAAAGCCTCACAGTGACCAAAATTGCCATTTTTACAGATGTTTCCCCCAACTCGGAATCTTCTATTGTTACCGATTATGGGCAAGAAAATGACTGCAAACACACTTATTTTAGTTCAAAAGTGATAAATCACATGCAATATTCAATAACAGTCAAAAGCTTAAACATTAAAATATCACCATTACTGACCATCTGGAGAAAGTTCAACAGGTCCAGGGTCATCGTTTTTCATCAGAAAACTGATTTAGGGACTGTACAAAAAATGATTTAAAATGTCAAAAGGATCGTGCCTCATGTTGAATAACCACTTTTCATAGCCTCACAGTGATCAAAATTGCAATTTTTACAGATGTTTACCCTACTCGGAAGCTTCTATTTTGACTGATTATAGGCAGGAAAATGACATCAAACACACTTATTTTAATTGAAAAGTGATAATTCACATGCAATAGTCTTTTACACTCAAAAGCTTAAACATTAAAATATCACCATTACTGACTATCTGGAGAAAGATCAACAGGTCCAGGGTCATCGTTTTTCATCAGAAAACTGATTTTTGGGACTGTACAAAAAAAGATTTAAAATGTCAAAAGGATCGTGCCTCATGTTGAATAACCACTTTTCATAGCCTCACAGTGACCAAAATTGCCATTTTTACTGATGATTCCCCCTACTCGGAAGCTTCTTTTTTCACCAATTATGGGCAGGAAAATGACTCCAAAGACTTCTTTTAGTTCCAACAGTGATAATTCTCATGCAATAGTCATTTACAGTCAAAAGATTAAACATTAAAAAATAACCATTACTGACCATCTGGAGAAAATTCGACAGGTCTGGGGTCATCGTTTTTCATCAGAAAATTGATTTTTGGGACTGGACAAAAAATGATTCAAAATGTCAATTAGATCGTGCCTCATATTGATAACCACTTTTTAAAGCCTCACAGTGACCAATATTCCAATTTTTACACTTTTCCTCCTCCTCAGAATCTTCTATTTTGACCGATTATGGGCAGGAAAATGACTCGAAACACACTTCTTTTAGGTCCAAAAATGATATTTCACATGCAATAATCATTTACAGTCAAAAGATTAAACATTAAAAAATCACTATTACTGACTGTGTGGAGAAAGTTCGTCAGCATTTTTCGTCAGAAAATTGATTTTTGGGACTGTACAAAAAAATGATTCAAAATGTCAATTGGATCGTGCCTCATGGTTAATAACTACTTTTTAAATCCTCACAGTGACCAAAATTGCAATTTTTAAAGATGATTCCCCTACTCGGAAGCTTCTATTTTGACCGATTATGTGAATGAAAATGTCTCCACACTACTTTTAGGTCCAAAAGTGATAATTCACATGCAATAGTCATTTACAGTGAAAAGATTAAACATTAAAAAAATCACCATTACTGACCATCTGGAGAAAGTTCGACAGGTCTGGTGTCATGGTTTTTCATCAGAAAATTGATTTTTGGGACTGTACAAAAAATGATTCAAAATGTCAATTGGATCATGCCTCATGTTTAATAACCACTTTTTAAAGCCTCACAGTGACCAAAATTGCCATTTTTACAGATGTTTCCCCCAACTCGGAATCTTCTATTTTTACCGATTATGGGCAAGAAAATGACTGCAAACACACTTATTTTAGTTCAAAAGTGATAAATCACATGCAATATTCATTTACAGTCAAAAGCTTAAACATTAAAATATCACCATTACTGACCATCTGGAGAAAGTTCAACAGGTCCAGGGTCATCGTTTTTCATCAGAAAACTGATTTAGGGACTGTACAAAAAATGATTTAAAATGACTATTAACTCGTGCCTCATGTTGAATAACCACTTTTTAAAGCCTCACAATGACCAAAATTGCATTTTTTACACTTTTCCTCCTCCTTAGAATCTTCTATTTTGACCCAGGAAATGGCTCTAAACACACTTCTTTTAGTTCCAAAATTGATAATTCATATGCAATAGTCATTTACAGTCAAAAGATTAAACATTAAATAATAACCATTACTGACCATCTGGAGAAAGTTCAAAATCACTATTACTGACTGTGTGGAGAAAGTTCGACAGGTCCAGGGTCATCGTTTTTCATCAATAAATTGATTTTTGGGACTGTACAAAAAATAATTCAAAATGTCAATCGGATCGTGCCTCATGTTGAATAACCACTTTTCATAGCCTCACAGTGACCAAAATTGCCATTTTTACAGATGTTTCCCCCTACTCGCAAGCTTCTATTTTCACCAATTAAGGGCAGGAAAATGACTCCAAACAAACTTCTTTTAATTCCAAAAGTGATAATTCACATGCAATAATCCTTTACAGTCAAAGATTAAACATTAAAAAATCCCCATTACTGATCATCTGGAGAAAATTCGACAGGTCCGGTGTCATGGTTTTTCATCAGAAAATTTATTTTTGGGACTGTAAAAAAAACGGATTCAAAATGTCAATTGGATCGTCCCTCATATTGAATAACCACTTTTCAAAGCCTCACAGTGACCAAAATTGCCATTTTTACAGATTTTTCCCCCTACTCGGGAGCTTCTTATTTGACCGATTATGGGCAGGAAAATGACTCTAAATACACTTATTTTAGTTCCAACAGAGATAATTCACATGCAATAGTCATTTATAGTCAAAATATGAAACATAAAAAAATCACCACCACTTTTTAAAGCCTCACAGTGACCAAAATTGCCATTTTTACAGATGTTTCCCATACTCGGAAGTTTCTATTTTGACCAATTATGGGCAGGAAAATGACTCGAAACACAGTTCTTTTAGGTCCAAAAATGATATTTCACATGCAATAATCATTTACAGGCAAAAGATCAAACATTAAAAAACTAACCATTACTGACCATCTGGAGAAGATGGTCATCGTTTTTCATCAGAAAAATGATTTTTGGGACTGTATGATTCAACATGTCAATTGGATATTTCCTCATGTTGAATAACCACATTTTAAAGCCTCACAGTGACCAAAATTGCCAGTTTTTACAGATGTTTCCCCCTACTCGGGAGCTTCTATTTTGACCGATTATGGGCAGGAAAATTACTCTAAACACACTTAATTTAGTTCCAACAATGATAATATACATGCAATAAACATTTACAGGCAAAAGATCAAACATTAAAAAATAACCATTACTGACCATCTGGAGAAGATGGTCATCGTTTTTCATCAGAAAATTGATTTTTGGGACTGTACAAAAAATGATTCAAAATGTCAATTGGATCGTGCCTCATGTTGAATAACCACTTTTTAAAGCCTCACAGTGACCAAAATTGCAATTTTTACAGCTGTTTCCCCCCACTCGGAAGTTTCTATTTTGACCGATTAAGTGCATAAAAATGACCCCAAACACACTTATTTTAGTTGAAAAGTGATAATTCACATGCAATAGTCATTTACAGTCAAACATTAAACATTAAAAAATCACCATTACTGACCATCTGGAGAAAATTCAACAGGTCCAGTGTCATGGTTTTTCATCAGAAAATTGATTTTTGGGACTGTAAAAAAAGAAGATTCAAAATGTCAATTGGATCGTGCCTCATGTTGAATAACCACTTTTCAAAGCCTCACAGTGACCAAAATTGCCATTTTTACAGATGTTTCCCATACTCGGAAGTTTCTATTTTGACCAATTATGGGCAGGAAAATGATTAAACATTAAAAAATCACTATTACTGACTGTGTGGAGAAAGTTCATCAGCATTTTTCGTCAGAAAATTGATTTTTGGGACTGTACAAAAAATGATTCAAAATGTCAATTGGATCGTGCCTCATGGTTAATAACCACTTTTTAAAGCCTCACAGTGACCAAAATTGCCATTTTTACAGATGTTTCCCCCAACTCGGAATCTTCTATTGTTACCGATTATGGGTAAGAAAATGTCTGCAAACACACTTATTTTAGTTCAAAAGTGATAAATCACATGCAATATTCATTAACAGTCAAAAGCTTAAACATAAAAATATCACCATTACTGACCATCTGGAGAAAGTTCAACAGGTCCAGGGTGATCGTTTTTCATCAGAAAACTGATTTAGGGACTGTACAAAAAATGATTTAACATGACTATTAGCTCGTGCCTCATGTTCAATAACCACTTTTTAAAGCCTCACAGTGACCAAAATTGCCATTTTTAAAGATGTTTCCCCTACTCGGAAGCTTCTATTTTGACCGATTATGTGAATGAAAATGACTCCAAACACACTACTTTTAGGTCCAAAAGTGATAATTCACATGCAATAGTCATTTACAGTGAAAAGATTAAACAATAAAAAAATTACCATTACTGACCATCTGGAGAAAGTTCGACAGGTCTGGTGTCATGGTTTTTCATCAGAAAATTGATTTTTGGGACTGTACAAAAAATGATTTAAAATGTCAAAAGGATCGTGCCTCATGTTGAATAACCACTTTTCATAGCCTCACAGTGACCAAAATTGCCATTTTTACAGATGTTTCCCCCAACTCGGAATCTTCTATTATTACCGATTATGGGTAAGAAAATGACTGCAAACACACTTATTTTAGTTCAAAAGTGATAAATCACATGCAATATTCATTAACAGTCAAAAGCTTAAACATTAAAATATCACCATTACTGACCATCTGGAGAAAGTTCAACAGGTCCAGGGTCATTGTTTTTCATCAGAAAACTGATTTTTGGGACTGTACAAAAAATGATTTAAAATGTCAAAAGGATCGTGCCTCATGTTGAATAACCACTTTTCATAGCCTCACAGTGACCAAAATTGCCATTTTTACTGATATTTCCCCCTACTCAGAAGCTTCTATTTTCACCAATTATGGGCAGGAAAATGACTCCAAACACTTCTTTTAGTTCCAACAGTGATAATTCTCATGCAATAGTCATTTACAGTCAAAAGATTAAACATTAAAAAATCACCATTGCTGACCATCTGGAGAAAGTTCGACAGATCTGGTGTCATGGTTTTTCATCAGAAAATTGATTTTTGGGACTGTACAAAAAATGATTCAAAATGTCAATTGGATCGTGCCTCATGTTTAATAACCACTTTTTAAAGCCTCACAGTCACCAATATTGCAATTTTTACACCTTTCCTCCTCCTCAGAATCTTCTATTTTGACCAATTTTTGGGAGGAAAATGGCTCCAAACACACTTGTTTTAGGTCCAAAAGGGATCATTCACATGCAATAGTCATTTACAGTCAAAAGATTAAACATTGAAAAAATAACCATTACTGACCATCTGGAGAAAATTCGACAGGTCTGGTGTCGTTTTTCATCAGGAAATTGATTTTTGGGACTGTACAAAAAATGATTCAAAATGTCAATTGGATTGTGCCCCATATTGAATAACCACTTTTTAAAACCTCACAATGACCAAAATTGCCATTTTTACTGATGTTTCCTCCTACTTGGAAGCTTTGATTTTGACCGATTATTAGCAGGATAATGACTCTAAACACACTTGTTTTAGTTCCAACAGTGATAATTCACATGCAATGTTCATTTACAGTCAAAAGATTAAGCATTAAAGAATAACCATTATTGACCATCTGGAGAAAAATCGACAGGTGTGGGGGCATCGTTTTTCATCAGAAAATGGATTTTTGGGACTGTACAAAAAATGATTCAAAATGTCAATTAGATCGTGCCTCATGTTTAATAACCACTTTTTAAAGCCTCACTCTGACCAATATTGCAATTTTTATACTTTTCCTCCTCCTCAGAATCTTCTATTTTGACCAATTTTTGGGAGGAAAATGGCTCTAAACACACTTGTTTTACGTCCAAAAGGGATCATTCACATGCAATAGTCATTTACAGTCAAAAGATTAAACATTAAAAAAATAACCATTACTGACCATCTGGAGAAAATTCGACAGGTCTGGTGTGGTTTTTCTTCAGAAAATTGATTTTTGGGACTGTACAAAAAATGATTCAAAATGTAAATTGGATCATGCCGCATGTTGAATAACCACTTTTCAAAGCCTCACAGTGACCAAAACTGCAGTTTTTACATATGTTTCCCCCTACTCAGAAGTTTCTATTTTCACCAATTATAGGCAGGAAAATGACTCCAAACACTTCTTTTAGGTCCAACAGTGATAATTCACATGCAATAGTATTTTACAGTCAAACATTAAAAAAATCACCTTTACTGACCATCTGGAGAAAATTCGACAGGTCTGGGGTCGTTTTTCATCAGAAAACTGATTTTTGGAACTGTACAAAAAATGACTCAAAATGACAAGTGGATCGTGCCTCATGTTGAATAACCACTTTTCAAGGCCTCTGAGTGACCAAAATTACCGTATTTACAGATGTTTCCCCCTACTCGGAAGCTTCTATTTTCAACAATTATGGGCAGGAAAATGACTCCAAACACTTCTTTTAGGTCCAACAGTGATAATTCACATGCAATGTTCATTTACAGTCAAAAGATTAAACATTAGAAAATCACCATTACTGACCATCTGGAGAAAATTCAACAGGCCCAGTGTCATGGTTTTTCATCAGAAAATTGATTTTTGGGACTGTAAAAAAAAAGATTCAAAATGTCAATTGGATCGTGCCTCATGTTGAATAACCACTTTTCAAAGCCTCACAGTGGCAAAAATTGCCATTTTTTCAGATGTTTCCCATACTCGGAAGTTTCTATTTTGACCAATTATGGGCAGGAAAATGACTCGAAACACACTTCTTTTAGGTCCAAAAGTGATATTTCACATGCAATAATCATTTACAGTCAAAAGATTAAATATTAAAAAATCACTATTACTGACTGTGTGGAGAAAGTTCGACAGGTCCGGGGTCAGCATTTTTCGTCAGAAAATTGATTTTTGGGACTGTACAAAAATTGATTCAAAATATCAATTGGATCGTGCCTCATGGTTAATAACCACTTTTTAAAGCCTCACAGTGACCAAAATTGCCATTTTTAAAGATGTTTCCCCTACTCGGAAGCTTCTATTTTGACCGATTATGTGAATGAAAATGACTCCAAACACACTACTTTTAGGTCCAAAAGTGATAATTTACATGCAATAGTCATTTACAGTGAAAAGATTAAACAATAACAAAATTACCATTACTGACCACCTGGAGAAAGTTCGACAGGTCTAATGTCATGGTTTTTCATCAGAAAATTGATTTTTGGGACTGTACAAAAAATGATTCAAAATGTCAATTGGATCGTGCCTCATGTTTAATAACCACTTTTTAAAGCCTCACAGTCACCAATATTGCAATTTTTACACCTTTCCCCCAACTCGGAATCTTCTATTGTTACCGATTATGGGCAAGAAAATGACTGCAAACACACTTATTTTAGTTCAAAAGTGATAAATCACATGCAATATTCATTAACAGTCAAAAGCTTAAACATTAAAATATCACCATTACTGACCATCTGGAGAAAGTTCAACAGGTCCAGGGTCATCGTTTTTCATCAGAAAACTGATTTAGGGACTGTACAAAAAATAATTTAACATGACTCTTAGCTCGTGCCTCATGTTGAATAACCACTTTTTAAAGCCTCACAGTGACCAAAATTGCAATTTTTACTGATGTTTCCCCCTACTCTGAAGCTTCGCTTTTGACCAATTATGGGCAGGAAAATGACTCTAAACACACTAATTTTAATTCCGAAATTGATAATTCACATGCAATGTTCATTTACAGTCAAAAGATTAAACTTTAAAAAATCACCATTACCATCATCTGGAGAAAGTTCGACAGGTCCGGTGTCATGGTTTTTCATCAGAAAATTGATTTTTGGGACTGTACAAAAAATGATTTAAAATGTCAAAAGGATCGTGCCTCATGTTGAATAACCACTTTTCATAGCCTCACAGTGACCAAAATTGCAATTTTTACAGATGTTTCCCCTACTCGGAAGCTTTTATTTTGACTGATTATAGGCAGGAAAATGACATCAAACACACTTATTTTAATTGAAAAGTGATAATTCACATGCAATAGTCATTTACAGTCAAAAGATTAAACATTAAAAAATCACCATTACTGACCATCTGGAGAAAGTTCGACAGATCTGGTGTCATGGTTTTTCATCAGAAAATTGATTTTTGGGACTGTACAAAAAATGATTCAAAATGTCAATTGGATCGTGCCTCATGTTTAATAACCACTTTTTAAAGCCTCACAGTCACCAATATTGCAATTTTTACACCTTTCCTCCTCCTCAGAATCTTCTATTTTGACCAATTTTTGGGAGGAAAATAGCTCTAAACACACTTGTTTTAGGTCCAAAAGGGATCATTCACATGCAATAGTCATTTACAGTCAAAAGATTAAACATTAAAAAAATAACCATTACTGACCATCTGGAGAAAATTCGACAAGTCTGGTTTCGTTTTTCATCAGAAAATTTATTTTTGGGACTGTACAAAAATGATTCAAAATGTCAATTGGATCGTGCCCCATATTGAATAACCACTTTTTAAAACCTCACAGTAACCAAAATTGCCATTTTTACTGATGTTTCCTCCTACTTGGAAGCTTTGATTTTGACCGATTATTAGCAGGAAAATGACTCTAAACACACTTATTTTAGTTCCAACAGTGATAATTCACATGCAATGTTCATTTACAGTCAAAAGAGTAAGCATTAAAGAATAACCATTATTGACCATCTGGAGAAAAATCGACAGGTGTGGGGGCATCGTTTGTCATCAGAAAATTGATTTTTGGGACTGTACAAAAAATGATTCAAAATGTCAATTGGATCGTGCCTCATGTTTAATAATCACTTTTTAAAGCCTCACAGTGACCAAAATTGCCATTTTTACAGATGTTTCCCCTGCTCAAAAGCTTCTATTTAGACCGATTGTGGGCAGGAAAATGGATCTAAACACACTTCTTTTAGTTACAAAAGCGATAATTCACATGCAATAGTCATTTACAATAAAAATATTAAACATTAAAAAAATCACCATTACTGACCATCTGGAGAAAGTTTGACAGGTCCGGTGTCATGGTTTTTCATCAGAAAATAGATTTTTGGGACTGTAAAAAAAATGATTCAAAATGTCAATCGGATCGTGCCTCATATTGAATAACCACTTTTCAAAGCCTCACAGTGACCAAAACTGCAGTTTTTACATATGTTTCCCCCTACTCAGAAGTTTCTATTTTCACCAAGTATGGGCAGGAATATGACTCCAAACACACTACTTTTAGGTCCAAAAGTGATAATTCACATGCAATAGTCATTTACAGTGAAAAGATTAAACAATAAAAAAATTACCATTACTGACCATCTGGAGAAAGTTCGACAGGTCTGGTGTCATGGTTTTTCATCAGAAAATTGATTTTTGGGACTGTACAAAAAATGATTTAAAATGTCAGAAGGATCGTGCCTCATGTTGAATAACCACTTTTCATAGCCTCACAGTGACCAAAATTGCCATTTTTACTGATATTTCCCCCTACTCAGAAGCTTCTATTTTCACCAATTATGGGCAGGAAAATGACTCCAAACACTTCTTTTAGTTCCAACAGTGATAATTCTCATGCAATAGTCATTTACAGTCAAAAGATTAAACATTAAAAAATCACCATTACTGACCATCTGGAGAAAGTTCGACAGATCTGGTGTCATGGTTTTTCATCAGAAAATTGATTTTTGGGACTGTACAAAAAATGATTCAAAATGTCAATTGGATCGTGCCTCATGTTTAATAACCACTTTTTAAAACCTCACAGTCACCAATATTGCAATTTTTACACCTTTCCTCCTCCTCAGAATCTTCTATTTTGACCAATTTTTGGGAGGAAAATGGCTCTAAACACACTTGTTTTAGGTCCAAAAGGGATCATTCACATGCAATAGTCATTTACAGTCAAAAGATTAAACATTGAAAAAATAACCATTACTGACCATCTGGAGAAAATTCGACAGGTCTGGTGTCGTTTTTCATCAGGAAATTGATTTTTGGGACTGTACAAAAAATGATTCAAAATGTCAATTGGATTGTGCCCCATATTGAATAACCACTTTTTAAAACCTCACAATGACCAAAATTGCCATTTTTACTGATGTTTCCTCCTACTTGGAAGCTTTGATTTTGACCGATTATTAGCAGGATAATGACTCTAAACACACTTATTTTAGTTCCAACAGTGATAATTCACATGCAATGTTCATTTACAGTCAAAAGATTAAGCATTAAAGAATAACCATTATTGACCATCTGGAGAAAAATCGACAGGTGTGGGGGCATCGTTTTTCATCAGAAAATGGATTTTTGGGACTGTACAAAAAATGATTCAAAATGTCAATTAGATCGTGCCTCATGTTTAATAACCACTTTTTAAAGCCTCACTCTGACCAATATTGCAATTTTTATACTTTTCCTCCTCCTCAGAATCTTCTATTTTGACCAATTTTTGGGAGGAAAATGGCTCTAAACACACTTGTTTTAGGTCCAAAAGGGATCATTCACATGCAATAGTCATTTACAGTCAAAAGATTAAACATTAAAAAAATAACCATTACTGACCATCTGGAGAAAATTCGACAGGTCTGGTGTGGTTTTTCATCAGAAAATTGATTTTTGGGACTGTACAAAAAATGATTCAAAATGTAAATTGGATCATGCCTCATGTTGAATAACCACTTTTCAAAGCCTCACAGTGACCAAAATTGCCATTTTTACAGATGTTTCCCCCAACTCGGAATCTTCTATTGTTATCGATTATGGGCAAGAAAATGACTGCAAACACACTTATTTTAGTTCAAAAGTGATAAATCACATGCAATATTCAATAACAGTCAAAAGCTTAAACATTAAAATATCACCATTACTGACCATCTGGAGAAAGTTCAACAGGTCCAGGGTCATCGTTTTTCATCAGAAAACTGATTTAGGGACTGTACAAAAAATGATTTAAAATGTCAAAAGGATCGTGCCTCATGTTGAATAACCACTTTTCATAGCCTCACAGTGATCAAAATTGCAATTTTTACAGATGTTTCCCCTACTCGGAAGCTTCTATTTTGACTGATTATAGGCAGGAAAATGACATCAAACACACTTATTTTAATTGAAAAGTGATAATTCACATGCAATAGTCTTTTACACTCAAAAGCTTAAACATTAAAATATCACCATTACTGACCATCTGGAGAAAGTTCAACAGGTCCAGGGTCATCGTTTTTCATCAGAAAACTGATTTAGGGACTGTACAAAAAATAATTTAACATGACTCTTAGCTCGTGCCTCATGTTGAATAACCACTTTTTAAAGCCTCACAGTGACCAATATTGCCATTTTTACAGATGTTTCCCCCTACTCGGAAGCTTCTATTTTCACCAATTATGGGCTGGAAAATGACTCCAAACACTTCTTTTAGTTCCAACAGTGATAATTCACATGCAATAGTCATTTACAGTCAAAAGATTAAACATTAAAAAAATCACCATTACTGACCATCTGGAGAAAGTTCGACAGATCTGGTGTCATGGTTTTTCATCAGAAAATTGATTTTTGGGACTGTACAAAAAATGATTCAAAATGTCAATTGGATCGTGCCTCATGTTTAATAACCACTTTTTAAAGCCTCACAGTCTCCAATATTGCAATTTTTACACCTTTCCCCCAACTCGGAATCTTCTATTGTTACCGATTATGGGCAAGAAAATGACTGCAAACACACTTATTTTAGTTCAAAAGTGATAAATCACATGCAATATTCATTAACAGTCAAAAGCTTAAACATTAAAATATCACCATTACTGACCATCTGGAGAAAGTTCAACAGGTCCAGGGTCATCGTTTTTCATCAGAAAACTGATTTAGGGACTGTACAAAAAATAATTTAACATGACTCTTAGCTCGTGCCTCATGTTGAATAACCACTTTTTAAAGCCTCACAGTGACCAAAATTGCAATTTTTACTGATGTTTCCCCCTACTCTGAAGCTTCGCTTTTGACCAATTATGGGCAGGAAAATGACTCTAAACACACTTATTTTAATTCCGAAATTGATAATTCACATGCAATGTTCATTTACAGTCAAAAGATTAAACTTTAAAAAATCACCATTACCATCATCTGGAGAAAGTTCGACAGGTCCGGTGTCATGGTTTTTCATCAGAAAATTGATTTTTGGGACTGTACAAAAAATGATTTAAAATGTCAAAAGGATCGTGCCTCATGTTGAATAACCACTTTTCATAGCCTCACAGTGACCAAAATTGCAATTTTTACAGATGTTTCCCCTACTCGGAAGCTTCTATTTTGACTGATTATAGGCAGGAAAATGACATCAAACACACTTATTTTAATTGAAAAGTGATAATTCACATGCAATAGTCATTTACAGTCAAAAGATTAAACATTAAAAAATCACCATTACTGACCATCTGGAGAAAGTTCGACAGATCTGGTGTCATGGTTTTTCATCAGAAAATTGATTTTTGGGACTGTACAAAAAATGATTCAAAATGTCAATTGGATCGTGCCTCATGTTTAATAACCACTTTTTAAAGCCTCACAGTCACCAATATTGCAATTTTTACACCTTTCCTCCTCCTCAGAATCTTCTATTTTGACCAATTTTTGGGAGGAAAATAGCTCTAAACACACTTGTTTTAGGTCCAAAAGGGATCATTCACATGCAATAGTCATTTACAGTCAAAAGATTAAACATTAAAAAAATAACCATTACTGACCATCTGGAGAAAATTCGACAGGTCTGGTGTCGTTTTTCATCAGAAAATTGATTTTTGGGTCTGTACAAAAATGATTCAAAATGTCAATTGGATCGTGCCCCATATTGAATAACCACTTTTTAAAACCTCACAGTAACCAAAATTGCCATTTTTACTGATGTTTCCTCCTACTTGGAAGCTTTGATTTTGACCGATTATTAGCAGGAAAATGACTCTAAACACACTTATTTTAGTTCCAACAGTGATAATTCACATGCAATGTTCATTTACAGTCAAAAGATTAAGCATTAAAGAATAACCATTATTGACCATCTGGAGAAAAATCGACAGGTGTGGGGGCATTGTTTGTCATCAGAAAATTGATTTTTGGGACTGTACAGAAAATGATTCAAAATGTCAATTGGATCGTGCCTCATGTTTAATAATCACTTTTTAAAGCCTCACAGTGACCAAAATTGCCATTTTTACAGATGTTTCCCCTACTCAAAAGCTTCTATGTAGACCGATTGTGGGCAGGAAAATGGATCTAAACACACTTCTTTTAGTTACAAAAGCGATAATTCACATGCAATAGTCATTTACAATAAAAATATTAAACATTAAAAAAATCACCATTACTGACCATCTGGAGAAAGTTTGACAGGTCCGGTGTCATGGTTTTTCATCAGAAAATAGATTTTTGGGACTGTAAAAAAAAATGATTCAAAATGTCAATCGGATCGTGCCTCATATTGAATAACCACTTTTCAAAGCCTCACAGTGACCAAAACTGCAGTTTTTACATATGTTTCCCCCTACTCAGAAGTTTCTATTTTCACCAATTATAGGCAGGAAAATGACTCCAAACACACTTGTTTTAGGTCCAAAAGTGATATTTCACATGCAATAGTATTTTACAGTCAAACATTAAACATTAAAAAATCACCTTTACTGACCATCTGGAGAAAATTCGGCAGGTCTGGGGTCGTTTTTCATCAGAAAATTGATTTTTGGAACTGTACAAAAAATGACTGAAAATGACAATTGGATCGTGCCTCATGTTAAATAACCACTTTTCAAGGCCTCTGAGTGACCACAATTACCGTATTTACAGATGTTTCCCCCTACTCGGAAGCTTCTATTTTCAACAATTATGGGCAGGAAAATGACTCCAAACACTTCTTTTATTTCCAACAGTGATAATTCACATGCAATGTTCATTTACAGTCAAAATATTAAACATTAAAAAATAACCATTACTGACCATCTGGAGAAGATTCAACAGGTCTGGGGTCATCGTTTTTCATCAGAAAAATAATTTTTGGAACTGTAAAAAAATGATTCAAAATGTCAATTAGATCGTGCCTCATGTTTAATAACCACTTTTTAAAGCCCCACTCTGACCAATATTGCAATTTTTATACTTTTCCTCCTCCTCAGAATCTTCTATTTTGACCAATTTTTGGGAGGAAAATGGCTCTAAACACACTTGTTTTAGGTCCAAAAGGGATCATTCACATGCAATAGTCATTTATAGTCAAAAGATTAAACATTAAAAAAATAACCATTACTGACCATCTGGAGAAAATTCGACAGGTCCAGTGTCATGGTTTTTCATCAGAAAATTGATTTTTGGGACCGTACAAAAAATGATTCAAAATGACAATTGGATCGTGCCTCATGTTGAAAACCACTTTTCAAGGCCTCTGAGTGACCAAAATTAACGCATTTACAGATGTTTCCCCCTACTCGGAAGCTTCTATTTTCACCAATTATGGGCAGGAAAATGACTCCAAACACTTCTTTTAATTCCAAAAGTGATAATTCACATGCAATGTTCATTTACAGTCAAAAGATTAAACATTAAAAAAATCACCATTACTGACCATCTGTAGAAAGTTCAACAGGTCCGGGGTCATCGTTTTTCATCAATAAATAGATTTTTGGGACTGTACAACAAATGATTCAAAATGTCAATTGGATCGTGCCTCATGTTTAAAAACCACTTTTTAAAGTCTCACAGTGACCAATATTGCAATTTTTACACTTTTCCACCTCCTCAGAATCTTCTATTTTGACCACTTTTTGGCAGGAAAATGGCTCTAAAGACACTTCTTTTAGTTCCTAAAGCGATATTTCACATGCAATAGTAATTTACAGTCAAAAGATTAAACATTAAAAAATCACTATTACTGACCGTGTAGAGAAAGTTCGACAGGTCCGGGATCAGCATTTTTCATCAGAAAATTTATTTTTGGGACTGCAAAAATGTATTCAAAATGTCAATTGGAACGTGCCTCATGTTGAATAACCACTTTTTAAAGCCTCACAGTGACCAAAATTGCTATTTCTACAGATGTTTCCCCCTACTCAGAAGTTTTTATTTTGAACGATTATGTGCATGAAAATGACCCCATCCCAAACACACTTATTTCAGTTAAAAAGTGATAATTCACATGCAATAGTCATTTTCAGTCAAACATTAAACATTAAAAAACTCACCATTACTGACCATCTGGAGAAAATTCAAAAGGTCTGGGGTCATTGTTTTTCATCAGAAAATTGATTTTTGGGTGTTAGACCTGGCATCTTTGGCGTGGTTTCCCCTGACTTTTTGCCTCTACCTCCTGTATTTTTGACGCTATGCTGGATTTCGTTTTTGCTGGTTTAGATGCTTTGGGCACTTTGCCACTGCTCATCAGTGTCAAACTGCAAGTGCTCCCTAGGTAAATTGTTATTGTAATTAGTTATCCATGATTGACATATTTATATCACCTGTCAGCCCCTAGTAAAGTGCACCGAGTGTGCCAGGGCTGGTGATTCAAATGCTACTAGTGGGCCTGCAGCACTGATTGTGCCACCCACATGAGTAGCCCTAAAATGGTGTCACAGGCCTGCCACTGCAGTGCCTGGGTGCAGTTGCTAACTGCCATGCTGACCTGACCAGTGTCCACACTGGCCAGGCCTAACCCTTCCCTTTCTGTACACATTGGACACCCCTATGGAAGGCCCTAGGTACCCCCCTGGGCAACGTGCAGTGTATGTGAAAGGTATTGGTGTAGGTGACATGCTCTGGTAGTGAATTACAGCCATTTTCGTTTTTCACTATTGAAAGGCTATCTTGCCCATAGGCTATTATGGGGAATGCTGAGTATAATGTTTACCTGCATATCTTCCCATAGGAGCAAGATAGAAAGCTAAAGTCTGGTATCCCTGAATTCAGAATTTAATAACGCATCTTTTAGGAAGGATGGTGTTTAAATACTGTGTGTGAAAACAGCACTTTTTAGAAGGTGCCTGGTTTCCTTTTCTGCCCTTTCTGTGTGCCTTGGCCTGTTTGTGAATTGACTGTCTGGTTTGTGAGTGACAGGGACAGGGGTGGCTCCCAGAGGCTGGATGAGTCAGCCCAGGGGTGAATAGGGACATTCCCCTGTAGATGGGTGGGAGGAGTAGCACCTGGGCCTGTTATAGGGCTGTGCCTGCCTTCCACAAGGCTGGCTCCACCCCCTGCTGGGCGGCTGACAACCCTGCCCCTCTCTATCAAAGGAAAGAAGAAACCAAGTAAACAGAGTGCTCCAGGACTGGCCAGAACTGGTTCTGACTAGGCCAAGGCCCCTCTGCCTGCAGAGGACAAAGGATTTTGGGGTATAAGTATTGGGACCCAGACTACAGAAAATTAGATCATCCTGGAATCAAGAAGGAACCTCTGCCAAGGAGAAAGCTGGAAGACTGAAGAGGAAGGACTGTCCTGCTGTGTGTTTGTGGGCTGACCTGCAGTTGCTTTGCTGCCAAGGAGAGGGGAAGGACTTTGCTGTTGCTGTGTCCCCTTGCTTGAAGAGATCTCCACGGGCCTGAGAAGAGCTGGCCTCCTGTTAAGAAGTCCCAGGAACAAAAGGACTTCACCCCCAGCTTCCCCCTGAACTCTGCTGAGTGAGTTCTGCCCTTCCTAGAGTGCTTGATCCAATTGTGGGGCCTCTGGAAGTTGTGTCTGCTGTTGGGAAGCTGACCAAGAAGAAAGAAGCAAAGGATCTACACTTTTTCACACACAGCCGGCTTAGCGAGAAAATTTCCGTTGCCCCGCTTGTTAGTGGGCAAAATTTTATCGCTGCGGACATCATCGCAGAGCCTGCTGCCGCTGAGCCGGATCATCGCTGGTGAAATCGTCGCCCCGCTCGTTAGCGGGCCGAATTTTGTCGCTGCGAACATTGTTGCAGACCCAGCCCAGATCCCCGCTCCGCTCGTTAGCGGGCAGAATTTTATCGCTGCGAACATCGTCATAGAACCTGCCGCTGCTGGGTGAGATCGTCGCAGAGCCAGCCAAAATCATTGCACTGCTTGTTAGCGTGCTGAATTTTATCGCTGCGAATAGCGTCGCAGAGCCAACCCAGATCATCGCTGGTGAAATTATCACCCCGCTCGTTAACGGGCCGAATTTTGTCACATCGTGCCACAGCGAGTACATTTCTACCGGAAAAGCTACGCCTTGAAATCCATACAAGTATCGCCTCACTCCCCATACAGACCGGATTCGTCGCTCACGCCCGCTGCATGCAGCAGGGTTGTCGCCTCGCCTCCCCAGGGTCTCAGGACTGACGCTGTTGCTTGTTTTTCGATGCCTGAGCGCCGCTAAGAACTTTTATCGCATCACCAGGTACTGTTGGCTAAAATTGACGCTAAGGTGAATTGTTTTGTCGCTAAGCTAAGAACTCTTTTTGAAACAATTTTCTTGAACTGTGTATGTTGGATTTTTGTCGTTTTGGTCTTGTGTAGTTTATATAAAAGTACTTTATTTATCTACACTTGTGTGGAGTCCATTTGTGGTGTTTTCACTGTGTTACTGTGAGTGTTGGTACAAATACTTTACACATTGCCTTTGATAAGCCTGTCTGCTTGTGCCAAGCTACCAAGGGGGTGAGCAGGGGTTATCCAAAGAGTGTATCCCCCTTACCCTGACTAGAAGTAAGGGTCCCTATTTGGACAGTGGTACCTACCTCTGCCAACTAGAGACATCCAGATCTAACATTGGGACTGTACAAAAAATTATTCAAAATGACAATTGGATCGTGCCTCTTGTTGAATAACCACTTTTTAAGGCCTCACAGTGACCAAAATTGCCATTTTTCCTCCCACTCGGAAGCTTCTATTTTTACCGATTATGGGCAGGAAAATAACCCCAAACACACTTATTTTAGTTCAAAAGTGATAATTCACATGCAATAGTCAATTACACTCAAAAGCTTAACATTAAAATATAAACATTACTGACCATCTGGAGAAAATTCGACAGGTCTGGGGTCGTTGTTTTTCATCAGAAAACTGATTTAGGGACTGTACAAAAAATGATTGTAAATGACTATTAGCTCGTGCCTCATGTTGAATAACCACTTTTTAAAGCCTCAAAGTGACCAAAATTGCAATTTTTACTGATGTTTCCCCCTACTCTGAAGCTTTGATTTTGACCAATTATGGGAAGGAAAATGACTCTAAACACACTTATTTTAGTTCCAAAATTGATAATTCACATGCAATAGTCATTTACAGTCAAACGATTAAACATTAAAAAATAACCATTACTCACCATCTGGAGAAAATTCGACAGGTCTGGGGGCATCGTTTTTCATCAGAAAATTGTTTTTTGGGACTGTAAAAAAATGATTCAAAATGTCAATTGGATCGTGCCTCATGTTTAATAACCACTTTTTAAGGCCTCACAGTGACCAATATTGCAATTTTTACAACTTTCCTCCTCCTTAGAATATTCTATTTTGACTAATTTGTGGCAGTAAAAATGGCTCTAAACACACTTCTTTTAGGTCCAAAAGTGATATTTCACATGCAATAGTCATTTACAGTCAAAAGCTTAAATATTAAAATATCACCATTACTGACCATCTGGAGAAAGTTCGACAGGTACAGGGTAATCGTTTTTCATCAGAAAACTGATTTAGGGACTGTACAAAAAATGATTTAAAATGCCTATTAGCTCATGCCTCATGTTGAATAACCACTTTTTAAAGCCTCACAGTGATCAAAATTGCCATTTTTGCAGATGTTTCCCCCTACTCGGAATCTTCTATTTTTACAGATTATGGGCAAGAAAATGACTCCACACACACTTATTTTAGTTCAAAAGTGATACTTCACATGCAATGTTTGGGACTGTACAAAAAATTATTCAAAATGTCAATTGGATAATGTCTCATGTTGGATAACCACTTTTTAAAGCCTCACAGTGACCAAAATTGCAATTTTTACAGATGTTTCCCCTACTCGAAAGCTTCTATTTTGACCCATTATAGACAGGAAAATGACTCCAAACACACATCTTTTAGTTCAAAAAGTGATAATTCACATGCAATAGTCATTTAAAGTCAAACATTAAACATTAAAAAATCACCATTACTGACCATCTGGAGAAAATTCAAAAGGTCCGGTGTATTTCTTTTTCATCAGAAAATAGATTTTTGGGACTGTAAAAAAAAAAAAAAGATTCAAAATGTCAATTGGATCGTGCCTCATGTTGAATAACCATTTTTCAAAGCCTCACTGTGACCAAAATTGCCATTTCTACAGATGTTTCCCCCTACACAGGAGCTTCGATTTTGACCAATTATTGGCAGGAATATAACTCCAAACACACTTCCTTTATTTCAAAAAGTGATAATTCCCATGTAATAGTCATTTACAGTCAAAAGATTAAACATTAAAAAATCACCATTACTGACCATCTGGAGAAAGTTCGACAGGTCTGGGGTCAATGTTTTTCATCAGAAAATTGATTTTTGGGACTGTACAAAAATTGATTCAAAATGCAAATCGGATCGTGCCTCATGTTGAATAACCACATTTTAAAGCCTCACAGTGACCAAAATTGCAATTTTTACAGATGTTTCCCCCTACTCGGAAGTTTATATTTTGACCGATTATGTGCATGAAAATGACTCCAAACACATTTTTTTTAGGTCCAAACGAACAAGTTACTTACCTACGGTAACGCTTTTTCTGGTGGATACAGTATCTGCCTGTGGATTCCTCACCTTGTGAATATCCCCTGCGCCAGCATTCCACTGAATTTTTTTCCCCAGCTCTCTACGCCGACGTGGACGTCATAATACCTCGGCTCCGCTCGCGACTCCGTATGACGTCACCTGAGCCATAAGAGAGCCACGTCGGCGTGATTACGTCAGTTCCACCCATCTTTTCCGTGCCTACGAGGCGAACAGGTGGACCAACGACAGATTCAATGCATACACATTATACAACATTCAAACAAATATACATAGTAAATATACAAAAGGAAAGCTAAAGAACATAAGCATTTCCTACCAAAGTAAGAGATAGAAAGAATCTACAAAGTATAACAACATCTCAAGCAAGACATCCTTTAAGGTATAGAAAGGTGGACAATGAGGAGGCGGGTGGGCCAGTGAGGAATCCACAGGCAGATACTGTATCCACCAGAAAAAGCGTTACCGAAGGGAAGTAACTTGTTATTCTGATGGATACATCTGCCAGTGGATTCCTCACCTTGTGAATAGATTCTCACAGCAGTCCCACTCCCGGAGGAGGGTGTCCACCTTCCTATACCAAAAAGTCCTGCAAGACAGAACGCGCAAAGTGGCCTTCCCTCCTCATCTCAGAGTCTAAGCAATAATGCTTTGCGAAAGTATGGAGGGAGGCCCAAGTCGCGGCTTTACAAATGTCTGCCACAGGAACACCCCTGGCCAAAGCAGAAGTAGAAGAATTAGTTCTAGTAGAATGAGCTCTAATCCCCTCAGGAGGAACCTTACCAGCAAGGGCGTAGCAGATCTTGATGGCTAGGATGATCCACCTGGACAGAGTGCGCATGTGCACAGCCTTTCCTTTAGAATGTCCAACATAGCCCACGAAGAGCTAATCGCCAACACAAAAGTCTTTCGTTCTGTCCAAGTAAAAGCTCACAGCTCTTTTTGGGTCCAGCCGATGAAGTCTTTCCTCCTCCTTGGAAAGATGAGGCGGCGGATAAAACACAGGGAGAGGAACAGACCGCCCCAGATGAAAGGGAGTAACTATCTTGGGAAGGAAAGCAGCCCTGGTCCTAAGAACCATCCTTTCAGCATGTAAGGTTAAAAAGGGTGGTTTAGAACTAAGAGCTTGAAGCTCACTTACCCTCCTTGCCGAGGTTATGGCTACAAGAAAGACCGTCTTAAAAGACAATAGCCTTAAAGGACAACTATGAAGGGGCGCGAAAGGAGACCCCATCAAGAAAGTTAAGACAAGATTAAGGTCCCACTGTGGCATTACAAAAGGAGTAGGTGGAAATCTATTAATAAGACCTTTGATAAATCTTAATACAATAGGAGATTTAAATAATGACGGCTGATCTGGAAGACACAGAAAAGCTGACAAGGCCGATAGATAGCCCTTGACCGTGGCCACAGCACAGCCCTGCTGAGCCAAGGAAAGAGCAAACTGAAGCACATTAGAAAGATGGGATTTTAAAGGATCAAAGGATCTCTCTCCACACCATTTAACAAACTTAGACCATCGATATGAGTAAATGGAATTTGTGGAGTGTCGCCTGGCTGATAAAATAACATCCACCACATCAGGCGGGAGAGAGAAGGAACTCAGGTTGCCCCGTTCAATCTCCAGGCATGAAGGTGCAGGCTCTGGAGGTGGGGGTGAAGAACCTGCCCCTCCGATTGTGAGAGGAGATCTGACCTGAGAGGGAGATGGAGCGGAGGGTGCGATGAGAGGTGAAGTAGATCTGTGTACCACACCCTCTTTGGCCAATCCGGAGCGACCAAAATAACTTGGGCCCGGTCTTGGCGAATCTTCCTCAGAACCCGAGGAATCAAGGGTATGGGAGGAAACGCGTAAAGGAGTTGTGAGCTCCAATTCAATTGAAACGCGTCCCCCAACGCAACCTGCAATGGAAACTGGAGACTGCAGAATGACGGGCAATGCGCGTTCTCACGGGTGGCGAATAGGCCTATCCGAGGAGTCCCCCACGTCCGAAAAATGTGACGAACCACCTCCGGATGAAGCCTCCACTCATGGTCGGTCGAGAACTGCCGACTGATACTGTCCGCACATACATTCAGCACCCCGGCCAAATGATTCGCCATCAAGCAAATCTGATGATCCTGAGCCCAGGACCAGAGCCTTAACGCCTCCCTGCAGAGACGATACGACCCTACTCCTCCCTGCTTGTTGACATACCACATCGCGGTAGTGTTGTGCATCTGGACTTGAACCGACTGACCGCGAAGGGAAGGAAGAAAGACCTTGAGCGCCAAACGTATAGCCCGCAAATCCAGAAGGTTGATGTGAAGCAACCTTTCCTCTGGAGACCAAAGACACTTGATTTCCAGATCCCCCAGATGAGCACCCTAACCCAGGGTGGAGGCATCCGTTATCACTGTGGCCACCGATGGAGGAAGATGAAAGAGCTTTCCTTGAGACAGTTTGCCCTCCACGCTCCACCAAGACAGATCCGCTGCAGCTTATCTGGAGATCCTCACAGACTCCCTGAGATCTCCGTTGTGCTGATGCCACTGCCTGCAGAGGCACCACTGGAGTGCCCTCATGTGCCAACATGCATGGTTGACCAACAGAATGCAGGAGGTGAACAGACCGAGCAGTCGAAGGACCTTCAGAACTGGAACAACTGCTCAACTGTGAAATAAAGGAATCATCTCCTGATTGTCGAGAATTCTTTGAGGAGGAGGAAATGCTCGACACACAGTAGTGTCCAGTACCGCACCTATGAACAGGTTGCGTTGAGAGGGCACCAGGTGAGATTTGGGCACATTGACTGAAAAACCCAAGTCGAATAACAGCTGAGATGTTACCTGCAGATGATGTAGCATCATCTCTGGGGACTCTGCTTTCAGAAGTCAGTCGTCCAGGTAGGGAAATACTGGAATCCCTGACCTCCTGAGATGAGCAGCCACCACTGCCATCACCTTCGTGAAGACTCGAGGTGCGGTAGTAAGACCAAACGGGAGGACCGCAAACTGGTAGCGTTGCGACCCAAACGTAAAACGGAGATAATTCCTGTGCGACATCTTGAATTTCTCCTGTTTCAGGTAAAAGTTCAAGACTCTGAGGTCCAGGATTGGACGCAACCTGCCGTCCTTCTTGGGAATCAGGAAATACCGGGAGTAGCATCCCTGACCCCTTTCCTGCTCCGCAACCACCTCTATCGCACCTTTTTGTAGTAAAGCAAGGACCTCCTTCTGCAGAAGAAGCAGATGGTCTTCCGAGCAGAAACCCTGGCAAGGAGGGTAAGGGGGAGGAAACTCCCGAAAGGGAAGGGCATACCCATTCTCCAGGTCGGTCGTGACAGATTTCCAACCTCGCAAAAAGTGGGACACCCGACCCCCCACCGGTCTCACATGATCTAGGATGGGGGATCTAGGGCTGCTTCCCTGAAGCCTCATTGGGAGCAGAGGAGGCTGAAGATGAAGATGGCTTGCAACTAGGCCTGGGCTAAATTTCCGTTCCGCTCGCGGAAATTGCAATAATTTGACATTTTCGCGTTCCGCGGAGAGCGCGAAAATGTCAAAATTTCCGCATTCCGCAGCTTAGCGATAATTTAGTTCTTGCTCGCGCTGTAAAATAATACATTCTCGCGCGTGCGCGATCGCCTTACCTGAATCCCTGCGTTCGCCGACAAATTTTCCCGATCCGGTCGCATTCTCCACGAGATGTTGGATTGTTGGTAGCCATTTGCGCTGTCTCGCGACTGTTCGCGCCCGCAGTAATGTCATTGGCTGCGCGATCACGTCTTTCTTCTCGCGATCATGCACCGCGAGAAGAGTGAAAACAAGATGGCTGTGCCCGCAAGCAACCGCATGGGTAAGTTGGCGAGCCGCGACCACGCAGAAAATACTGCAAACGAGCGGTAAAAAAACTTCCGCATCTTCGCGATATTACCGCGTGTTTGCGGAGATTTTCAACATTTTCGCGATAAAATTCCGCCCACCCCTAGTTGCGACCAGAATCTCTCCTACCCCTTTGCCTTCCTCTATACGACCTATAGAGGGGATTCTGCTGCTGCTGTTGCTGCTGCTGCTGAGGTTGCCAGAAGGAACGAAATGAGGACCTCCCAAATCCTCTAACTTTCCTGAGTCCAAATCCCTTAGCAGGAGTCTGTAAACCCAAGGACTTCGCAGTAACCCTGCTATCTTTAAACCTTTGCAAGGCGGAATCAGCCTTCTCGCCAAACAGCTTCTCCCCATCAAAAGGCAAGTCGACCAGGGTGGCCTGAACATCCGCCGAAAAGCCGGAAGAACGAAGCCAAGCTTGCCTCCTAGTGGCTATCGAAGACCCCATTATCCTAGCCACAGAATCAGCCGTAGCCGCCCCTCAAAAAAGCTAAGCAGCGTACTCCATTACCAACCATCAATCATGCATAGCATCGCAATACCAGTTACCATCCATCATATTACCTTACCACAACTTAATGAAGTACAACAGCGTACACCTTATAACCCCTCAATGAAGCACAGCAACGTACTCCTTAGCCACCCCTCAAAAAAAGGAACAGAAAGGTACTGTCAGTTACCACCTATCGCACAAGTTACTTATCTACGGTAACGATAGATCTGTAAGAAATATTAGTTACTGATAGATTCCTTACCTTAGAATTACCCCCCAGGCATCAGACTGGATCCGGAAAGGTTTCGTCAGCAGTACTCCTGTGCATTGGAAGGTGGAGTTGTGCTGTTCCCTGTCCGTCGTAGGCATCGGGATCGCCAGGATGACGTCGCAGCAGCTACTTAGACGCCGCCCTAGCGCGCGGACGTCAGTTCTGTACACGACATTCCACGCCAGGAACGCAGAGCCATGCAAGATACTGACCACTGGTGCATTGAAACTAGGGCCCTGAAAGGGATGACCTTAACCCTAGAAATCAGTTCGCAGAACGGGGAGGATGGGTGGGGCGGTAAGGAATCTATCACTAACTAATGTCTCTTACAGATGTATTGTTACCAAAGGTAAGTAACTTGTGCATCTGAAAGACACTTTAGTGATAGATTCCTTACCTTAGAATAGATACCCCAGCAATACCAACCCCGGTGGTGGGTCTGCGAACCAAGATCATACAAGAAAGTCACGGAGAACACAACGGCCAAAGAAGTCGTCTCTTCGGACTTGGCTGTCCAGGCAATAGTACTTAGTAAAATTGTGCAGCGAGGCCCACGTGGCTGCCTGACAGATGTCTTGCAGGGGGACACCACGTCCCAATGCAGTAGTAGTTGCTGTCGCCCCGGTAGAATGGGAGCGCAGCTCAACCGGAGGTTCCTTTTTAGCCAGAGAATAACAGGCTTTTATACACAAGACGACCCAGCGGGAGATAGTCCTCTTGTGTACAGCCTGACCTTTCTTGGGGCCTACGTAGCCAACAAAGAGCTGGTCATCCACCCGGAACTGTTGTGTGCGATTAAGGTAAAAAGAGAGCTCACGTTTTGGGTCCCGGCAGTGGAGCCTCTCTTCCTCTCTGGAAGAGTGCGGAGGCGGAAAGAAAGTGGGCAAGGTGATAGTTTGCCCAATGTGGAAGGCAGTAACAACCTTTGGCAAGAAAAAAGGACGAGTGCGGAGCACAACCTTGTCCGGATGGACAGAAAAGGAGGTTTACAGGAAAGAGCCTAGAGCTCACTTGCGTGCCTAGCAGAGGTGATGGCAACAAGGAAAGCAGTCTTTAAAGTCAGTAAACGAAGAGGACAGTTGTGAAGCGGCTCAAAAGGAGCGCACATCAAATAAGTAAGAACCAGATTCAAGTCCCACTGTGGCATCACAAACAGATTAGAAGGGAAAAGGGGAGTAATGCATTTGAGAAATCTACTTATGACAAGGGACTTGAGAAGAGAAAGCTGATCAGGGAGCCTGAGAAAGGCCGGAATTGATGAAAGGTAGCCTGCTGGGACAAAGAAAGAAGAAACAAAAGGACTTCTGAAAGAGGGGCAGAAAAGGGATCTACAGCCTTTGCTGTGCACCATGCCACCAATTTGTTCCACCTGCAGGCGTATATAAATGTAGTGAAGGGACGCATAGCTGCCAGAATGATATCACAGACTTCAGGAGTCAAGTCAAATGGAATCAACTGTCGCTGCTCAATCTCCACGCAAGAAGGAGGAGGCTGGACAGGTTCGAGTGGAGGACCGTCCCCTGCTGCTGCGACAGAAGATCCTCCCGAAGAGGCAGTCGGATCGGGGGATCCACGCTCATACTGAGTAGCTCGGGATACCAAAGTCTTCGAGCCCAGTCCGGGATCTCAAGAATGACTTGGGCCCGGTCGTGCCTGATCTTCTTCAGCACTCTGGGCAGAAGTGGTATGCGGAAAGGAGTACAATAGACCGCAACTCCAACGTCGCCGTGCGAGTGCCGCCTTGGAAATTCCAACGTGCAGAACTGCTGATATTGCACGTTTTCTTTGGTGGTGAATAGATCTAACCAAGGCTCTCCACACTGTTGAAAGAGACCTTGCGCCACCTCCGAGTGAAGACGCCACTCGTGATCCATCATGCATCTGTGACTGAGTTTGCCTGCCCTGGCGTTCAAAGAACCTGCCAAGTGTTGAACCACCAAGGAAATGCCTTGACGTTCCAGCCATGTCCAGAGAAGCAGTGCCTCCTGACATAGGGTCCACGACCCCATCCCGCCTAGCTTGTTGCAGTACCATATGGCGGTGGTGTTGCCCGTTAACACCTGCACTACTCTCCCCTTGACAGAGGGAAGGAATGCCTTCAGTGCAAGTAGGATAGCCCGGAGCTCCAGAAGGTTGATATGGAGCCTAGACTTCACCGGAGACTAGAGGCCTCTGATCTCCGCCTCTCCCATGTGTCCGCCCCATCCCAGGAGGGATGCATCTGTCACCACTGTGTGCTCTGGTTGGGGAAAGGAGAGTGATCTGCCACTGACGCAATGCTGGTTTGTGAACCACCACTGCAACTGTCACGCAGTGCCCTCCGAGATCTGGACGTACTCGGACAGGTCCCCTTGATGCTGCGCCCACTTGAACTTCAGGTCCCACGGCAGAGCCCGCATATGCCATCTGGCGTGATTGGTCAGCAGGATACAGGAGGCCATGAGGCCCAGCAGCCTCAAGGTCATTCTGACCGAAACCAAGGACAAGGGCCGAAAGATCGGAATCATAACCCGAAAGGTCCGGAGTCGCTGTTCGGGAGGATAAACCCGAAACTGCGCCGTGTCCAGAACCGCTCCAATAAAAAGGAGCTTCTGAGACGGAATCCGGTGCGACTTTGGCACGTTGATGGAGAACCCCAGCAAATGCAGGAGGTCGGCCGTAGTCTGGAGGAGGAAGACTGCCTGGGGCGAGCCCACCTTCAACAACCAGTCGTCGAGATAGGGGGAAGACTGAAACCCCTGATCTGTGCAGATGAGCTGCAACCCCCGCCATCACTTTCGTGAACACCCGAGGGGCGCTGGGAGGGCCAAAAGGGAGCACGGTGAACTGAAAGCGCTCATGGCCTACCGTGAACCGCAGGTACCACGGTGGGCCGGCAGGATGGGGATATGAAAATAAGTGTCCCGCAAGTCAAATGCTACCATCCAGTCTTGCGGGTCTAGGGCAAACAAGACCTGAGCAAGTGTGAGCATCTAGAACTTCTCCTTCCGGAGGGAGTGATTGAAGTTCTGAAGGTCTAAGATAGGACGCAGGCCCTTGTCCTTTTTTGGAACCAAGAAGTAGTGGGAGTAACAACCACGACCTACTTCTGGCGCCGGACCACGCTCGATGGTCCCCTTGGCCAAGAGGGCCACAACTTCCTGCTGGAGAAGTGCCAAGTGATCCCCCGACATGCGATGGTACTGAGGTGGCATGGCTGGAGGGGTGGTCTTAAAGGGGAGGGAGTAGCCCCTTCTGACAATCTGTAAAATCCACCTGTCCGAAGTGATGGTGCGCCAGTGGGGCAGGTGATGGCGCATCCTGCCGCCCACTGGCGTTTGGTGGGCCAGAAACACCGGACTACGAAGGTTTGGAGGCAGTGGTGGCAGGGGAGGTGGTGGACTGACCCGCCCGCTGGCCCCGTAACCCACCTTGGCGGGTCCCATGTCTGCGCTGAGACTGTTGCTGCGCAGGCCTCTGGCTTTGAAACAAATGTGTTTGGACTCCCCTTCCTTGGCCACGTAAGGAGCGAAAAGCAGAAGACGAAGGAGTGCACGTGGCCGAAAGGCCCAAGGACTTGGCCGTAAGTCCTTAAAGCGCTCCAACGCACTATCAGCCTTGTCACCAAAAAGGCGAGTGCCATCGAAAGGCATGTCCGTCAGAGTGTTGTGGACATCCCCTGAAAAGCCAGTGGTCCTCAGCCATGCGTGATGGCATAGCACCACTGTCATGATAATCGCTCTGCCCAGCGAGTCGGCGGTTTCAAGGCCACAACGAATCGTGAACTTGGATGCATCTCTCCCCTCAGGAATAGCTTGGGAGAGCACCGTCCGGGCCTACTCCGGACACTGAGACAGCACCTGCACCACCACCACCGTATCCCACACAGAGTGAAAATAACGGCTGCAACATTGAACTTGCGGAAGAGAAAATCTTCTTCCCAAACTACTCCAGTTTCTTGGATTCCCTGTCCGGAGGTGCGGAAGTGAATGCGTTCGGGGACGCAGAGGTTTGGACAACCAAGCTCTCAGGGGTAGGGTGTTGGGAGAGAAAAATGGGGTGGGCCGAGCGATGGCGTCGGGCTATGTTCCTATCCACAGGAGCCCCTGTGTTGGGCCTGGACCAGGTGCCCAAAAGAATGTCCGAAAGTGCATCATTAAAGGGCAGCAGCGGCTCTGCAGAGGAAGCCCCCAGCCGAAGCACTTCTGTCAGGAGGTTAGTCCTGACGGCCACTGTAGGGAGCGCGGAGTACTCCCAGTTACCACACCTCATTAAAGCACAGCAGTGTGCGTCCAGTTACTACACCTCATTAAAGAGCAGCAGCATACTCCCAGTTAAGACCCTGCAATGAAACACAGCACCATTCTCCCACTTCCATCCTCAATGAAGCCCAGCAGTGTACTTTGTAGCAACAGCTCAAAAAAAGTATAGCAGCATACTTCCGGTTATTACCCATCAATTAAGCATGCCAGTGCACTCCCAGTTACCACCCATCCTATTCCCTTACCACACTTAATGAAGTACAACAGTATACACAAGTTACAATCCCTCAATGAAGCACAGCGGCAAACTCCTAGGTACTACCCTAAATAAAGCACAGCAGCGTGTTCAGTACAAACCTCTCAAAGCACAGCGGTGTACTTCCCGTTACCATTCCTCAATGAAGCACAGCAGAGTAGTCCCAGTTACCAACAATCAAAAAAAGAACAGCAGCTTCCTCCCAGTTCCCACCACTAAATGAAGCACAGAAGTGTATTCCTGGTTACCATTCCTCACTGAAGCACGAAAGCAAACTGTTAAAACACCTCACACTCCCAGTTACCACCCTTCAAGAAAGCACAGCCGCGTACTCGGTTACCACCAAGTGAAGCTCAGCAGCGTACTTAGTTATCACTGCTCAAAAAAGCACAGCAGTAAAGTCCATTACCACCCCTCATAATCCCATTCACCACCCCTCAAAGCAGGGCAGCATAGTCAGTTAGCATCCCTCAGTTAAGTACATCAGCACACTCCCAGTTACCACCTCTCAATGAAGCACAGTAGCGTACTCCCAGTTGTCACCACTCAATTAAGTACAGCAACATACTGCCCGGCAACACCCCTCAAGGAAGCACAGCAGCGTTCTCCCAGTTACCACTTATTATATTCTGTTACTGCAAAATAATGAAGTAGAACTGCATACACTAGTTACACCCACTCAATGAAGCACAGCAATATACTGTTATCACCCTTCAGTGAAGCACAGCAGTGTACTTCATTACTAGTGCTCAATGAGGCACAGCAGTGTAGTGCATTACCATGCCTCACTCCGTTACCACCTCTCAAAGCACAGCAGCATACTCCCTAGCCACCGCTCAAAAATGCACACCAGCATACTTCCGGTTATTACCCATCCATTAAGCACAGCAGCACACTCCCAGTTACCACCCATCATATTCCCTTACCACAACTTAATGATGTACAACAGCGTAAACAAGTTAAACCAACTTAATGAAGCACAGCAATGTACTCCGTTATTGACCCTTGTAGGACTTGGTCTTTTTGGCTAAAGTTCCCTAAAACTTTTTACTTTCCCCCTAGACCGTTTACCTGATATAGAGTTGCCAATTTAGACGCTTTGGTTACTTTGCCACTGCTAATCAGTGTCAAAGTACAAAAGTTCCCTGTGTAAAGAGTAATGGTAATTGGATGGCCATGATTGGTATGTTTGCCTTACTAGTAAAGTCCCTAGTGATGTGCATGGTGTGTGCCAGGGCTAGTAATGCAAAGGTGCGCAGAGAAGGGAGCTCAGGCCTGTAGTGTAGGGCCTGTGTGCAGTTTGCTAAGTTAGCATGTTGTATTGACAAGTGCAACCACTTGTCAGGCCTTACTTTCCCTTTAACGTACACAGTTGCCACCCCGGTGGTAGGTACCGGGTAACCCCTGGGCAGGGTGCAGTGTAAGTAAAAGGCAGGACATATACTGAGGTGTGCATTATGTCCCATACAGTGAAAAACACTCCATTTCGTTTTTCACTGGTGAAAGGCCATCCTGCCCACAGGACACAATGGGGGAGGTTGGGTATTGTGTTTGTTAGCCAAGTTTCTCATACGTTTAAAATGGAGAGGTGAAGTTTAGTATGTATGAGCTCACAGTGTCAGAACACATCTTTCTATTAATGGTGGTTTTGTCACTGTGTGTTCAGAAACCACTCTTTTAGAAAGTGGCTGAGTTTTGTGCTTTAAGCATTTCTGTGTGTCTCTGCTGAATGTGGATTGACTGTCTGGATCCGAGAAGGGAGGGGTGGAGATAGCACCAGGCTGGAGAAGCCCCGGGAGGTGAAGAGGCTTGGGTTGCTGCTATAATACAATTGACCCATTTCCTGCTGAGTGATTAAGGATCCAGACCCCCAGTATCAAAGGGAGAAAGGTGACACTGGGAGGGAGACACCCAGAACTGATTTAGGCAGGGGTCAGGGACCCCTGAGCCCAACGAACTTCAAAGACATTTAGGGTATAACTTTGAGAGCTGAAACCCCTGAATGTTGGAACAGAAATGGATTGAGACTGAAAAGGCTTGGACCCATTTTTTGGTCAAGACGAACCTGTGTTAAGGAAGGAACAACTGAAGAGACTGCTGGGAAGGACTGACCCTTGCTTCGTGACCTGGGGCTGGTCTGCAGTGTGCTATTTTAACCAAGGAATAGGCTGTTGGGACTGTGCTTTGTGCGCTGGGTCCCCCTGCTTTAAGAAGACTGTGCTTTGTGCTGTGTCTTGTTACCCCAAGGGCCCGAGGTGAGCTGGACCCTGTTTGGAAACACAGGAACATAAAAGTTTCTGGAGACGTTTCAGGCGACGCAGTGGGCGCGAGTTGTGGCAGCTTGAGACCCTCGGAAGGTGTGCCCTGTGATCTTGGACACGTGAAGTAGAAGTGAGACTCGGACACGCTGGGTGCGTGTTGTGGTGCACAGGAGGCGTTGGCGAGGAGAGCCTGGCCATCGAGTGCTCCGGAGGAGAAGTGAGGCTCGGACACGGCGAGCTTGTCGGGGTGCGGTCGAAGGCGTTGGTGAAGAGCACCTGGATATCGGGGCACGGGAGTTGGAGTAAGTCTCAGTGAAGCAGTGTGAGTGCTTTGGTGCAACCTGGGACTGTGAAGGTGATCAGCTGATCATCGTGTGCACCGGAAGAAAGTGAGTCTCTGAAGCGCAGTGTGCGTGTCTTGGTGCCAACTGAGACCACAGGAAGGAGTGCCTGGTGAATGTGCACTCTGAGTCGACGTGAAGTCCCATCAGCGTTGTGTGTGTGGCTTCGTGCCAGAGGAGACCAGGAGGGTGCTGTGGTGAAAGTGCACCCAGAGAACGTAATCTCAGAGGCGTGAGGTACATGTGACCTGCGGCCGCCTGAAACCTTCCTAATAGTCGCTGCCGGACAGGCAGCCCGGAGGAGATGATCTGACAGGCCGAGCCGCTGAGGCCCATTGACAAAGTGCTGCACGGAAGGCCCAGTTTGTTGAAGGAGGAGAGGAGAGTGGGGTCTGGCACCCAGGTAACGTGGATCACTGCCTGGGTGGGGTGCGGGCTCGGTGGGACACTCTCGGCCTCTCAGTCCTTCTGGCGACATGAGCCTTTGCTTCAGCTCAGATTGGGGCCCGTACTGACCAAAGGAGTGGTAGTACTGGGGTCCGAGTGAGAAGCTGTACTTTACGGTGTGGGGGGCAACTGTTATAGAAGAGGCGGACTGTCGTAATACACATTGCCAATATTGCTGCTAACGAACTGCTGGACTGTCTTAGGACGCCTGACATTATTTCTGCATAATGAAGTACACGATTGTAGCGCTATGCATTCCATTATTTCTCCCTTGCAAAGTACAGGATTGTAGCGGCCAGCATTGAATTATTACTTCATTGCAAAGTACGTGATTGGGGTGTGACGCATTGCATTATTCCTTCATTGAGCAGTACATGATTTTAGAGGTACGCATTGCATTATTTCTCCCATTGGAAGGTACCGGGTTGTATCGTTACGCATTGTATTATCTCTCCTTTGCCCAGCACAGGATTGTATTGTTACGCACTGCCATTGTCCATTGCAACGTGTGAGATTCTAGCATTGTGACCAGCATAGCATTTTGAAAGCGGTGGTTAGGATTTGAACCTACCAGACAGCTGGAACAAATATTACCCTTTATTGTATGTTGGCTTTTATATCGTGTGGTCTGATCGTATATCTTTTTATATAAAGTTTATACTCTTTTTTTATGTGGGCGTGGTTGCACATACTGTACACTCGTGCCTTGGAGAGAGGCCTGGCTGCTCGTGCCAAGCTACTAAGGGGGTGAGCAGGGCTATCTCAAACGGTGTCCTTACTTGGCCTAACGTTGAGTGAGGAGTCCCGGGTCGCGCATTATTGACAGTTGTGCGTGACTGGGACTCCGGCTTCCAACAACCCTCAATGAAGCACAGTAGCATAGTCTACCATCCCTCATACTCCCAGTTAAGACCCTTCAATGAAGCACATCAGCATAATCCTAGATACAACCCTAAATTCAGCACAGCAGTGTGCTCACTAAAAACCTTTCAATAAAGCACAGCAGCATATTTTCAGTTACCATCCCTCAATAAAGCACAACGGCATACTCAGTTACAATATTTCAATGGAGCACAGCAGAGTAATGAAGCACAGCAGTGTAATCTGTTACCAACCATCAAAAAAAAAACTGCTTATTTTTAGTTGCCACCCCTCAACTAAGCACAGCAGCATACTACCAGTTCCCACCCCTCAATGAAGCACAGCAGCGCAATCCCAGTTACCACCTCTCAATGAAGCACAACAGCATAAACTCCCAGTTATTGCCCCTCAATGAAGCACAGCAACATACTGCCTTTTCAACAACCCTCAAGGAAGCACAGCAGCTTACTCCCAGTTACATCCTATTATATTCCATCACCACAACACAATGAAGTACAACAGCGTACCCAAATTACAACTGCTCAATGAAGCACAGCAACATTCTCCCAGTTACCACCACCCAGTAAAGCACAGCAGCATAGTATGTTACCAGCCCTCATACTCCCAGTTAGCACCCCTCAATTAAGCACAGCAGCATACTGCCAGTTCCCACCTCTCAAGCACAGCAACTTACTCCCAGTTCCCACCCCTCAATTAAGCAGCAGTGTGTTCCTAGTTAACATTCCCTCCTGAGCACAACAGGGACCTCAGTTACAACCCTAAATACTCCCAGTTACCACCCGTCAAAAAAAGCACAGCAGCGCACTTCCAGTTACCACCCATAATATTCCATTACCACAACATAACAAAGTACAACAGCGTACTCCAAGTTACCACCTTCAGTTAAGCACAACAGGGTGCTCCCAGTTACCACCAATCAACAAAGCACAGACGCGTACTCGGTTTTCATCTCTAAGTGAAGGTCAGCAGCATATGTAGTTATAACTGCTCAAAAAAGCCCAGCAGAGAAGTCCATTACCACTTCTCAAAGCATAACAGCGTTGTCACAGTTAGCATCACTCAGTTAACAGCAGCATACTCCCAGTTACCGAACCTCAATGAAACACAGCAACATACTGCCTGGCAACACCCCTCAAGGAAGTACTGCATCATAATCCCAGTTACCACCCCTCAATGAATCACAGCAGCATACTATATTACCCCTCAGTGAAGCACAGTGGTGTACTTCCAGTTACCACACCTCAGTAAAGCATAGCAGCGTACTTTTAGTTACCACACCTCATTATAGCACAGCAGTGTATGTTCAATTACTACACCTCAATGAAAAACAGCAGCGTACTCCCAGTTAAGACCATTCAATGAAGCACAGCAGCGTATCCAGCAACAACTTCTCAAAGCACAGAGACATACTTCCAGTTACCACCCCTCCATAAAGAACGGCATACTCTGTGACAATCTCTCAATGAATCACAGCAGAGTACTCCCAGTTACCACCCACATGAAAGCACAGCAGCGTACTCAATTAATGCCCTCAGTGAAGCTCAGCAGCGTACTTTGTCATCACCGCTCAAAAAAACACAGCACCATTCATAATCCCATTCACTACCCCTCAAAGCACAGCAGCGTAGTCACAGTTAGCATCCCTCAGTTAAGTACAGCAGTGCACTCCCAGTTACCACCTCTCAAAAAAGCACAGCAGCGTACTGCAAGTTATCACTCATCATATTCCGTTACCACAACATACTGAAGTACAGCAGCGCACACCTAGTTAAGACCCTTCAATGAAGCGCAACAGCATGCTCCCAGTTACCACCCCTCAATGAAGCACAGCAGCATACTATTAGTTACCACACCTCATTAAAGCACATAAGCGTACTGCCAGTTACTACACCTCATTGAAGAACATCAGCGTACTCCCAGTTAAGACCCTTCAACGAAGCACAGCAGCGTACTTCCCATTACCACACCTAGATAAAGCACAACGGTGTACTTACCATTACCACACCTCAATAAAGCACAACGGTGTACTCCATTACAATCTCTCATAATCCCATTTACTACCTCTCAAAACACAGCAGTGTAGCCACAGATAGCATTCCTCAGTTGAGTACAGCAGTGCACTCCAAGTTACCAAATATCAACGAAGCACAACAGCGTACTCCGTTACCACCCATCACTGAAGCACAACAACGTACTGCCTGGCAACACCCCTCAAGGAAGCACAGCAGCGTACTCCCAGGTACCACCCATCATATTCTGTTAACACAACATAATAAAGTACAACAGCGTGCCCCAATTACAATGCCTCAATAAAGCACAGCAACGTACTGAGTTTGCTGCTATGCTTCTATGAGGAATACCAACTAGGAATACGCTGCTGTGCTTCATTGAGGAGTAGGAACTGGAAGTACACTAAGGTTCTTTTTTGAGGGGTGGCTGAGGAGTACCTTTCTGTGCTTCATTGAGGGGTTGTAACTTGTGTACGCTGTTGTACTTCATTAATTTGTAGTAAGGTAATATAATGGATGGTTACTGGTATAGCGCTGCCAATTTATGGTTGGTAGCCGAGAGTACACTGCTGTGCTTCATTGAGGTAACTGGGAGTGAGGGGTGGTAATGCAATACACTGCCGTGCTTCAATGAGCAGTGGTAACAAAGTACGCAGCTGTACTTCACTGGAGTGTGTTAGCAATATGCTGCTGCGTTTCACTAAGGGGTGGTAACTGGTAGTACAATTTTAGGCTTATTTGAGTGGTGCTAACTGGGAGTAGGAAGGCTGGTAGACTATGCTGCTGTGCTTTACTGGGTGGTAGTAACTGGGAGTTACAACCCCTCCATTAAGCACAGCAGCGCACTACCAGTTACCACCCATCACATTCCCTTACCACAACATAATGAAGTACAACAGCGTAGTCCCAGTTATCACACCTCATTAAAGCACAGCGGCATACGTCCAGTTACTACACCTCATTAATGAGCAGCAGCATACTCCCAGTTAAGACCCTTCAATAAAGCACAGCCGCATACTACAAGGTACCACCCCTCGATGAAACACAGCACCGTTCTCTTTGTTACCACTACTCAATAAAGCATAGTAGTTAACTCCGTAGCCACCACTCAAAGCACAGCAGCGTACTTCCGGTTACCAGCCATCAATTAAGCACAGCAGCGCACTCCCAGTTACCACCCATCACATTCCCTTACCACAACTTAATAAAGTACAACAGCTTACATAAGTTACAACCCCTCAATGAACAACAGCAACATAGTCGCAGTTACTGCCCCTCAATGAAGCACAGCAGCATAGTCTGTTACCAGCCCTCATACTCACAGTTAGCACCCATCAAAGCACAGAGCTGTACTCCCAGTTATCACACCTCAAAGAAGCACAGCAGCATACTCCTTAGCAACCCCTAAAAATTGTATAGTCACATACTTGATAACCACCCCTCAGAAGCTCAGCACAGTACTTCGTTATCTGCACTCAAAAAAGCACAGCAGTGAACTCCAATACCGCTACTCATAATCCAATTCACCACCCCTCAATGCTCAGCAGCGTAGTCAGTTAGCATCCCTCAGTTAAGTACAGCAGCGCACTCCAAGTTACCACCCTTCATATTCCTTTATCACAACATACTAAAGTACAACTCCGAACCCCTAATTAAATTACGACCCTTCAATGAAGCACAGCAAAGTACACCCAGTAATCAAAGACTCAGAGAAACACAGCAGCATAGTCTTACCAGCCTTCATACTCTGTTAGCACCCCTAAATGAAGCACAGCAGCGTACTCCCAGTTACTGACCCTCAATGAAGCACAGCAACGTACTGCCCGGCAACACCCAAGGAAGTGTACTCCCAGTTACCAACCCTCATTGACTCACAGCATAGTACTCCGTCACCATCCATTATACTCCATTACCACCCATCAATGAAGCACAACAGCATACTCCCAGTTACCACCCCTCAGTTAAGCACACCAGGGTACTCCCAGTTCGTACCCCTCAAATAAGCACAGCAACGTACTCCCAGTAACCATCCCTAAGTGAAACACAGCAGTGTAATGTTACCACCCTTCAGTGAAGCACAGCAGAGTTCACCCAGTTACCACCCCTCAATGAAGCACAGGAGTGTACTCGGTAGCCACCGCTCAAAAAATCACATCAGCCTACTCCCAGTTAAAACCCACCAATAAAGCACAGCAGCACACTAACAGTTACCACCCATCATATTCCTTTACCACAACTTAATGAAGTACAACAGCTTACACAAGTTACAACCACTCAATGAAGCAACTGCTCCATTCTTGCCCCTCAATAAAGCACAGCAGCATAGTCTCTTACCAGCTCTCATACTCCCAGTTAGCAACCATTAATAAAGAACAGCACTGTATTCCCAGTTATCACACCTCAATGAAGCACAGCAGCATACTACTTAGCCACCCCTCAAAAAAGTAAAGCCACGTACTCGATTACCACCGCTCAGGCGCTCAGCAGCGTACTTCGTTATCACCGCTCAAAAAAGCACAGCAGCAAAGTCCATTACCAACCCTCATAATCCCATTCACCACCCCTCAAAGTACAGCAGCGTAGTCACAGTTACCATCCCTCAGTTAAGTACAGGAACGCACTCCCAGTTACCACCTCTCAATGAAGCACAGCAGCGTACTCCTTGTTGCCACCCTCAATGAAGCACAGCAACATACTCCCAGTTATCATCCATCATACTCCATTACCACCCATCTATGAAGCACAACAGCATACTTCCAGTTACCACCTCTCAGTTAAGCACAGCAGGGTTCTCCAAGTTACCAACCCTCAATAAAGCACTGCAGCATACTCTGTTATTACTCCCCAGTGAAGCACAGTGGCATACTACCAGTTACCACACCTCATTAAAACACAGCAGCGTAATCCCAGTTGAGGCCCTTCAATTAAGCACAGCAGCATAGTCCCAGTTACCACCGCTCAATGAAGCGCAGCAGCATACTCCCAGTTACCACTGTGAAACATAAGGTGCCTCATAGACAATCTAGCTCAGAACAATCAGCACGAGTCTGTTTATTTCAAGTAGACGCAAGATGCAAGTTCCAAGACTGGAAGGGGTACAGATCAAACTCACCGATATTTATCCAGGGGCACTTCATTTCCATCATTTTTTGGCTGAGAAATCGTAAATGGACTTTGCTGCCTTCAAGTCATCCGCGTGGGCACACTGTAGAAGAGAGCAAAGTGAGAAGTCAATTCCACAGAGTAAGTCAGAGGTATGCAAAATCACCTAACGAAGAGAAGAGTGTAAGAAAATACTAAGAAGTTAATTACTCAGATAGAGGTATATAAGATCGCCTCACGAAAAGACAAGAGTACCAAAGCACTGAGAAGTCAATTATGCAGAGCAACTCAGAGGTATGCAAGATAGCCTCATGAAGAGACCTGTGCATCAAAGCACAGAGAAAAGTAGTAAGTTACACAGAACAAGTCAGAGGTATGCAGGATTGGGTCACGAAGAGACCAGTGCATCAAATACTGAGAAGTCAGTCAAAGTAGCTTTATTTGGTTTTTAGGATACAAACCATAAAAGCAAATAAGTACAATAAAAACAAAATTGTAAAGATCACAATACATACAAATAAAAAAACAGTATATAAAAATCTTCTAATCTTTGTACATTTCTTAACATGCAGAAGTGGTTATTCAGTATATCACAGTTACTATAGAACTTAATTCAGAGCATAAATCCCGGCTATTCCTCAGCCTTACAGCAGCCTTCATAAAGCTAAGTACGCTAAAAATAACCCCAGGAAGCAGCTGAAGGTACATAGGAGCAGGCCTAACATGTAAAAAAATTATCCTTTTTCATAATAGGGACGAGATAAACGTTCCAGGCATTGCATACAATTTCTAAAACATAGTGAAGTGCAGTGTATCCTGTGGAGACCCATTGTCGCAGCCACAGGGTAAAGATGTATATCCCCTGTACTTTCCCCGGCATAGGCTAACTAGATGGACAGCAAATCCAATCGAAACCTAGTTAGCAGAAATCTGTTTTGCTGATTCCTAAAGAAAAGAAGGAAAAGTTCTGTAGTGTACACTGTTCTCAACATAATATGGTGTAGAACACAGGGCTTTTCTAGTTCAGTCCATTCTCTATCCATGATGCTTTGCCTAAAACAATGTCTCTTAACCCAAGCATAATATGCCTTACAGAGCCACACAGGAGCAATAATAAGGTCACCCCTGACTAAGTCCTGCAAAGAGGCCCCGATATACTTAAGCCACGGGCATATGAAATGCGTGATCCAGGGACAATACATCTTTTAGAATCTCCCCACTTTATTTAAGATCTGGCTTTAACAAGATCAACCAAAGTAAAAGGGGGCGAAAGGCCACAATCCGATATAAAACCAACGGCCAATTCCTCATGCATCCATATGCCTCAACAGGAGTGGGTACTTTGAGGAAAACACAAAAGCCTCCTTAAAAACTTAATTTCAACTATTTGCAGCTCCATATGGTTAGCACAACCCCCGATTTCACTCCCATAGATTACTGGAGAAATACATTTTGCACTGTAAATCTGCAAAAGGCCCCTAGTGTGTCTGCTGCCTAATCTTTTAGAAAAAATTAAAACTGCAGAAGTTGCTAGTGCGAAATCTGCCTTTTCCCGCTAATTAAAGGAAGCCAACTTAATGCTGAATCGAATAGTAAACCGAAATAGGAGAATACTCTCGCCTTGGAAAGAACACTAGATCCTAATGTAAAGCTAGTTGATTTAGTGGATCGGGGACGGACTACCATCACAAAGGATTTCTTCTCATTAATCGAGAAGTCCAAATCTTCTATGAACTTAGAAAAATATGTCAACAGGGATTGTAAGCCTCTAGCTTTTTTAGCCATGAGAACTGCAACATCCGCGTATAATACTGGTAGACTACGTGAGCCCACTTTCGGACAATCTGATTCCACGTCAATCAGGACCTTCTCTAATCGGTCAATGTATAGGTTAAACAAAAAAGGAGCCAAAATACAAGCATTACGCATCCATCCCTTTATACTAAAACTACGTGAGCGCTGCAAGTCTTTGGAGAAACGGAAAGATGCCTCTGTGTCCCTATAAAGGTCTCTCAGAAACAAAAAGTCCATCTCCAACCCCAGGGAAACGATAAGCCACAATTTTAATTGGTTTACCTGGTTAAACGCAAATGAAAGGTCCATAAAACCTAAGTGTATGGAACCAGAATGGCAACTGTATGTTCCTAAAATCAAGTAGAAGTTCAAACACTTGCCTACAGTGCACCATCCTGCACGAAACCCATACTGAGATTCTGACAACACATTGTTTTCCTCAGCCCACACGGACAGTCTTTCCAGTAAAATACGACCTACAACCTTCACTACAGAATTGAGTAGGGAAATTGGCCTACAACCGGATGGGCCATCTCTGTCCCCCTTTTTAAAAATTGGTAAAATGATGGACATAGCACAAGACTTGGGTGGACCTACCAAAACCGCTGCGTTATTAACTGCAGTTAGAAAAGGCACCCAGACCTCATCACCTACAAAGATATCAGTCGGAATGCCATCCAAGCTTGGTGCTTTGTTAATGGATAAACCCATTATGCTCTTTTTAACTTTCTCACTGGAGAAGAACATCTCAGCAGACCCAATCACAGAACCCCTGTCCTGGTGTTCCAACTGGCCTATGTTGTATGCATCCTTAAAGTGAACCACCCATTCATCTTCAGTTATGGGTAGATCCAATGAAGCACCTCTTCCGGAGCAAATATGAGGTTATTGATAATAGCCCAGTATTTTGAACTGCTTTTCAGGGTACTTGACTCAATTAGATCTACCAAGGCCTCCTGCTTTATGTCCTTTTTACAGCTTGTCTGTTCCTTTTTATACAAACAGCGAAATTTCTTTACCTTGGCTACATCCCATGGCTCAACACTTAAAACACTCTTAAGCTCCCTCAGTGCTTTAGAGCATCCAGAGTCAAACCACCTGGGAAGATTAGTACACTTGTGGGACTTGGGTGCCCCCAGCAAACCAGACACTACTTTAGAGATCTCAAAAAAGGCCCTTAAAATATCTTGAGCATCACTTGTTAGTGGGCATAGAAATATCTAGCTCCCTTTCGCAACTGGAGTACAAGGACTTGTAAAAAACCTCAGGTATAATCTGGGACCACTTAAGTCTTCTCTCATGGCTTGTAACCTTAACAACCCCTTGGACACTGACCCTAGGGCAGTCGCTGCAGACCAACAGATCGAGACGCATAATGAATTATCCTAGCTGAAAGGGCTCATCGGCATCCACAATTTGAAAATAAACATCAAAAGTGGAGACAAAACAAAAAAATCTATATACGATTCACCTCTTCCTATAAAAGTAGGATTAACATCCCATCTAGTCAGCAACATTCCATCCAATGCAAAGGTTAAATTAAGCTAATTCAACAAGGTGTTTAATCTAATGCCCAAATGAATGTGTTCCAGATGTGTTCCAGATAAAAGAGCGCAACCAACATCCAAAACCACTAAATCCCTCAGGACCACACACAGGTGAATATTAAAGTTTCCTCCCACCAGAATATATGCCATAGACATTTTTTTAAGCCCATCAGATTTTTAATAAAGGAACCCAATATATGTTCATTGCATTCTAAATGTGGAAAAGATCTAGCATTATACACATTTACCACTACTACCTTATGTGGGCCAGCAGAGGAGACTAATAAAGCCTGCATGGTGGGGACTCCAGTTGGTAACACCTAAAACACTCCCTTTTAATGCAAGTGAGTACAATAATCAACTTGCCTCCCCCCGCTTTGCTCGTCCAGCTCTGGATTCTAATGCTGGTGAAAAAGAGGTTGTATATGCCTATAAAAAGTAATTATTCTCAATTGCCCAATTCTCCTAGATAAAAATTACGTCAAACCATCTAATAAAGGCCAACCATTTTGGACCCTAAAATTTCCCAGCAATACCGGCCACATTCCAACGAATAAGCTTAGAAATGTTCCTGGTGCTACAAATCGTTGGGGCCTCTATTTGCAGCAGTGTAGCTACCTGGGGTGTTAAGCCCATTGAATTCTGAAAGTCAATCACTTGCTTCCTGCGAGGACAAGGGGAGATATCTGTTAGAGATAAGTAACTGAGATGGCCACAGACCAACCAACCTCTACAGGCCCTTTTGGGATTTGCCAATAGTCGTGTATTGGGACACCAGCCAGTGATTTACAGAAAGAAAACAGTGGGAGTGCCAGAATAGAGGAAACTGGACCATTAAAAGGGTTACCCCTTAATCATTATGAAAGTATCCCTGCCACATGTGGTCTGTTAAAATGTATGACGACGCAATCCCCATCCAAAGTTTTTTCGCCTTTTCTAACAAGCTTACCTGGCGAACCTAGTTGATTTAAGCCCCTACACCACTACCAGGGCAGTTTTCATACTAAGCCAATGCACAACTTTATTCCTCAATTGATAATAGCTCTCTTGTATTAGCCAAAAGTTGTGACACATTACTCAGAATAACCACATAGGGTGTTGCCTCAGGAGGTAAATGAAGAAGCAGAGATTTAGGCAAAGGGGATATGCTAGTCCTATTTCTCAAAGTATCTTCACCATCCCATACCACATCATCCAACCTTGTGCCTTGAGCCTGAGCTGGGTCCAAACTATCCCAATCAAAACCAAAGGGTATCTGGGATGTGATGTTAGCCCCTACACAGGCCTCAGACTCAGTCCTCTCAGAAACTACACCCAATAACACATCTGTCCTTTCAACTGCAAGTTGAGTAGAACGCAGTATCGCTGTAGGGAGGGGACAAAAAGGAGCAGACATAGATGTGTGGGTTTCCACATGCAATATAGAATGGATGTATTTAGTTAACTCTGTGGCAAAGATAGTACAGAGTTGCTCAGCTTCATCGTAAGTTATTATTTGAAGATCTCCAGAATATGGAAAGAATACATCCACAAGTTACATAGAGAAAGAGCCCAAGAGCCGACCGCCGATCTCTACTGTCTCACCTACCTGATCTTCCCTCGCTACTGCCAACGCTCTAGAACAACACTGTCACCTGCACACACCAACTATACCAAACATCTTCCCCTTAACTAACATTCAACATTTCAACAGACTAAACAGAGAAACCCCGCCCCACCCCCACACACACACACCGACAAGTGAAACACACACAGAACGACAAGCAGCCACAACAATTAATCAATAAACCTCCTTGGTAATCTCTTGACACAAGGACTCCTCCTAGGTACAACAACCAGATTCTTGCAAATATTCTTGGATCCACTCGTTCCTTTTCCGAGTTCTCACTACCCAGCTGAGTTCGCACTACCCACCTCCACACTGCATTTATCCAGTCTCGCGACACAAGACACGTTCCACCACTGTCCATTAGCAATCTGTATAGAATTCTCACAAACTTTTCTTGAATGGGTTCTCTAAATTTGGGCAGGTCTTTTCTTAATAGTTGAGGGTCTGACCTGAACCCAATCACTAACCTGCACCTCCACAACATTTTTGCACTTGCTCTTACTCTCCAAATCCTTCACCTTAATCCTACTAGCCTCATCACCTGCTGTTTTGGCTTCACCAGACAACATTTTTACATCCAACTCCATGTTGATAACACCCGAGATCCAATTCGGACATAGACAAGAGCTGACACATTCCCCTCAACAGCTCAAAAGTCACCGGACCCGTAACCAAGTACAGAGTAGTATGATAAGTTCAGTGTCCCTAACTGCATCAGCACAATCCACCCCAGACCCAAGTCCCCTCTGCATACACTCCACTAATACCTTGTTAAATCTTTCAACTTTACCATTAAATTAAGGACAATACAATGGTGTGCAAATAAGTTTAATACCATTTTAAGAAAAAAAAAATCCTGCATGGATGTAGAGGTGAATTGTACGCCATTATCCAATAAGACCTCTACTGGCATTCCTTCTCTATAAAATACCTCATTGAAGAACTGGAGTACACTGGCAGTTTTGGGCTCAGCCACACCTTTGACCTCAACCCATCTGGATGACTGGTCATTTAATACAATGAAATCTCATCTGTCCCATTAGAAAATGAAAAGACCCCAGAAAATCAACTTTCTTCCACACCTTATCCGGACCTACCACCACCCTAGGTATAGGAGCTGAGGTCACCAAATGATTATCACTGATACAACACTGAGCACAACCCCTAACCACCTTTTTACCCTCTGTCCATGAATGACCACCAGTGCATTGTTCTAACAAGTCTTTTGGTGGCTGCCATGCCCAAATGACCAGCATAAGCCATTTCAATAATCCTTTCTAAAAATCCCTTAAAGAATCAAGTTTTCTTCTCTGATTAAAACACCCCTCTGAATAGATAATTCATCCGCCACTTTTCAGTATGATTGTTAAGAAGATTAACATTTTCTTCTATTGGCAATCTTTCTAACACATTTTATATCATCCATGAAATCCATATCCTTATTAACTGCATCATACCATTCCTGTACACTGCTCCACAGTGACAAAGGTTTTGCAGTCAGCTACATATGGTTGAAGCGCTGGTGCTAAAATCATTCGTTCTTTGATCATATCAACATTTCTTTGACATATGGTTGACCAAGTTGACTGTGTTCTTCTTCAACAAGTGTCTAAAGCTTTCAGTTAGATCCAAATAATTCCTGACAAACTTAGAATAGAACTCACACATCCCTAGGAAAGATCGAAGTTGATCCTTGTCCTCGGGATGCGGAGCCTTCACAATTGCCTTCACCAATCCTTATTTTGGTTTGACCCCTTCAGAAGAAAGAAAATGGCCAAGGTAATCTATCTCCTTGACCACCAAAATACATTTGCATTTCCTTAGAGTAACACCATTTTCACATAACACATTTAACACCCTTCTGAGCGTTATCGTGTTCCTTCAAAATCTTAGAAAACACTAGAATGTCACCTTGAAATGCCACCACATTTTTGATCCCTTGCAACATCCTTGTCATAATTTTCTAAAAAACAGTAGGAGAAGATGCAAGGTTAAATGACATTCTACAAAACTGGAAACTATCATCAGGTGTGACAAAGGCCATAAGATGACGTGATTGAACTTCTAATACCACCTGATGGTACGCCGCCTTCAAATCCAATTTAGCATACCAGTTAGCCTGTCCAACCACTGTGATCAAATCCTCTATTGGTAGCAACGGAAACCTTTCTACCCAGATGGCATGGTTTACACTTTTTAAGTCAATACTATGTCGCAGCTCACCTGAGCTACTCTTAGCTAAAACGACTGAAGATAACCATAAGGTGGCATCAACTGGTTCAAAAATACCATCTTTCTTAGTTTTTGTTAAAATCATCTTTCACACGGAGAGGCACATTCCATAACTTATGCTTAATGGGTACACATCCATATTTAACTCTGATACTGTGTTTAAATTTCTTAATTTGACCTACTTCATCCTTAAATACTTTAGGATATTCTGAAACCCAATGAACAGTTTCCTTTGAAATTACACCCCCAATGTCACAAGATTACTTAAGAATGATAGGTGGATCTCTGCCAGGTCTTATAACAATAAGAAAGTCAGCTTGATGCCACCATCCCATCATCATCACCAATGTGGCAAAGATATTACAGAGTTGTCCAGCTTCGTCGTAGGTTCTTCTTTATTGACTATATACAGATTATGGAAAGAACTCATCAACAAGTTACATACAGAAAGAGCCCAAGAGCCAACCACTGATCTCCACCGTCTAGTCTGCCTGCCACTCTGCCAACGCTCTAGAAGAACTCTTTGATCCACAGTGTCAACTGAACACACCAACTATTCCACAAGCACCTTCTCAATTGCAGAAAAACACTGGCAGATTAGCTACAATTTAGTGTGCAAGGACACAGCAAGAATAGACTGAAGGATGATCAACAGAGCTTCCATATCATCATCATAATACTCGATTTCAGTAATATACCATACAAGAGGTGCACAGTAGAAAACACGATTGCCAGAGGTCAAATCAGCATCAGGTTAAACGAATATAAAGAAGCACCAAGTCACTAGAATACAAATACAAATGCACACTCTACAGACAGGAAAAGGCCCTTACATGTACATAAATACAATAAAATTATAGACGGAGAAAATATAAAATAAGACATTGATACATGATTAATAAAATCCAATAAAAAGGGCAATTTTCGTTAGTTTCAACAATCTATGTTTCTTATCAAAAATCATGAAAAATATTTAGATAAAGCAAATAACAGATATGGGGTTGTGTCAGTTTCAAGAATACTATAGGTTTCCTTGTTCCTTGTTGTTCCAAGCTTTCTGCAAATAGGCATCAACCATTTTGCCTGCGCCCCTTTATATGCTGGACAAAAAAAACACACAAAAATCACCAAATGGGGTATTATCCTCCTTCTTATTATCACACATTAGACATGCCTGTTCTATCGTCCTAATCATTTTGACATAAAACCATGAAGGGGCAAATTTCAATGTCTAAACCGGACATATAGGACCAGATTACGATGGCGGGCGGACTGGTGTCTGCCCACCACCATATCGGGAATTGGGACCACCGATAGGTTATCAGCGGTCTTGCAGTAGCAATTAGAATGAGACCCCCCCCCCCACGGCTGTCGCAATGCCTATATTTTGCATTGTGGCGGGTGCTGCTGGCTGCAGCACCCACCACAATACAAAAAAGGGACACTTGACATATACCTGCACTACGTGGCAGGCACCATGCGGTGCCTGCCACATGGTGCAGAGATATGTAGCGGGCAACATAGATGCCCCGAAGGTCCAGTGTCTGGGAGCTAGGGGGTAAAGGATGGCCTAGTGGGCCCCCAAAGTCCCTTTCAGTCAGCCTTTTCATGGCGGGTTCACCGCCATGAAATGGGTGGTGGTAAGGAACATCGTAATGACTACAAACCGTCCGACGGGCTCCTTTAGCCTGTCGGATTACTGTCAGAGGGTCTTTCAGCCCCCAACCGTCCACCCCCATCATAATATGGCGGGCGGTAAACATGCACACTATGGCGGTGTGTCAGTGGCGGTCTCACCATCATTGTAATCAGCCCCATCGTTTTTTTGCTAGATTTGGTTCCATGTCACGGTAATTTTCAAACAGGTAATTATCTTTCACTACTAAAAAATAAATGGATAAAGTGTCTGGTGCGTGCATTACAAGAAGTTGGGTTTACAATTATTAAATGGTTTTAACTCCTTCACAGTAGCTAAAGTGATGCAACCCACTGGGTCATGCCAGAGTTTAGCCAAGCCAACCCCTATGAAAGAGTCTTCGAACATTTAATCCAGGGGAGTTTAGTTGCATTCAGGTGTCTGAGAATTTCCTCCAGCCCACTCGAAATAAAAGTTCAGGAGTAGCACAAATGAGTCTCCAAAAAATTAGCGGGCGGAGTTCAATCGCATCAGCCATTGGCCAGAGGCCCAAATCAAACCTCAACGGTACTACAGGGGTGCTGACCACTAAACATAAAAGCTGCCTCATGAACCTATTTTCTACCATTGCCAAAGGTTTTCAATGTGTGCCCCCATATCTCTGCACCATAAATGGCAACCAAAAGAGCCTGGTATGTGTACAGTTGGACAATTGGCGAAACAAATTTACAATGGGACCCCTTATGCAGCTTCAACAACCCCGCACTTTGCTGCTCTAATTTTAATCTCATTTTAACAGCACAATGTGACCAATCAAGCTTCTCATCTAGAGTAATTCCCAGGTATTCAAAGGGGTGTACTTGCTCTAAGGGGACACCGTTTACGGTGGGGTTTGACCGCATAGGACAGGAATTAAAAATCATAAATGTAATTTTGCTACTGTTAATTTCCAGCTCCCTCACCCCACAGAATCTAGCAAAACAGTCAAGTAGTTTCTGAAGCCCCATTGGTGAGAGACCGTAAAAGAGTATCATCACCAAACATGAGGCCCAGAACCCTCATGCCTGCTGATTGAGGAGCGTCGTTATTACAACGATTTAAAAAAAACTAAAAGCAAAAAAAAACACTACATCATTTAAAAACAAGGAACAAAGCGGGGGGGGGGCGCAAATACACATTCCTCCTTTATGACTCGATTAACAGGAATGGGTTTGGTAGCATCACCCAGCTTGTTACATCTAATTTGTGCACATTTGTTCTGATGCAGTCTCTCAATTATACTTCACAGTGGTTGGAGCATAAGCCCAGGGCTACGAATCACTCTTAGCTAAAAACTCAACCCGTAGCAGTCACTGGAGTCGCTAGCCAACCTGGTGGGACTACAAGTCCCAGGGTGCATCGGGAGGCTACAACATCTCCGGCCCCATTGCCACAGGTGAGGGGGAGGAGTTCCCATCGCTCTACAAAGAGCAGCCTCCCTCACCGTGGCGTGGTACGCGTGCGGACCGCGCCCGGGCCAAGGGCAGGCCTGTCCTTGCCCATCATTGCCAGGAAGAGGCAGGGCCCTTTCATCCAACTGCCGGACTGGGCCTCACACCACTTACAAACCAAAAGGTACTGTGTTACATAACATTCTCTCTACCTGGGTCAATTTGTACATCACTCCGTAATCTTCGTTTAGGGCTCCACGGACTTATTGTGAAAAATTGATTTCAATTGAACGTTTAACCCTGTGTATCGTGGGCAAACCATTCTAGGCACCCACCGTAACACATTGTCTTTTGCGTGATGCACCAATTCAACTGGGGCATCAAAACGGGCAAAAGGAAATCAATGGAGGGAGTGGGGCGGAGTAATGGCCGCATGGGGGTAGTGAAGGGGAAAAAATCAAAAAGGTCACACAAACGCGCCGCTAATAACTGTGTGATGGATAGGATAGACACCCTTATCCATGAGTGCAAAGACATTCTAGGCACAGAAACACCAACACCCAACCTTAACATGGGTTTGTCTCCTGAGGCGAAAAGCCGGGAGCAGACGCTGGTTGGGAGCTTATTGTGATTTTATGTGTTTTTAATCTGTGCTTAGACACTTTATTCAGCACTTTGCACTTTGGGTATCACGGAGCGGATCTAGCGCTCACGTGACCCCTTGCACCGGCGTCCCTCGCCGTTGGCCACGCCCACCTCCTGGCCACGCCCTCTTCCCGCCCCTTATAAGCGCCGATCTCCTCGCGCTCGGCTGGGTTTGTCTCCTGAGGCGAAAAGCCGGGAGCAGACGCTGGTTGGGAGCTTATTGTGATTTTATGTGTTTTTAATCTGTGCTTAGACACTTTATTCAGCACTTTGCACTTTGGGTATCACGGAGCGGATCTAGCGCTCACGTGACCCCTTGCACTGGCGTCCCTCGCCGTTGGCCATGCCCACCTCCTGGCCACGCCCTCTTCCCGCCCCTGAGGCCTTCTATTTCAAATGTGCATTCACAGAACGCGCAGCGGACGTGCGCAGCGGGCGTGCCGTCTGCGCGCCGAAGGCGCGCCTAAGGCAAGCCCGTCTGCGCCCGTCCACGGCCGGACAGGGCTAGGGGCACGACTCCATGCCAATTTTATTTCATACTCTCCCAATGAGCTTACCACCCTCCAAGGTCACTGGCCACTCTCAGAATCCGTCCGCAGGCACATTGTCTCACTAGGGCTTGTCCCTTCTCCCACTCCTACATCGCCGTCCTCCCTGCCTTCCTCTCCGCCACAATGCCCTTCCCCGACGGACCCCCTTCCTTCTACTCCATCATTATCTGTTCTCTTACTTAACACCAGGTCAGCGGTCAAGCACCATCATGAGCTCTTTGTCCTGCTCGATTCTGAGAAGCCTGACTTACTGCTCTTGACCGAAACCTGGTTCTGTGATTCCTCCCTCCCCATTCTCTTGGCTACCCTTCCCCCTCCCTACGTCGCCTTACGCGCCGACCGCCCGGCGGGTAGGGTAGGCGGTGGTGTGGCGTTAATCGCCCGGTCGGAATTGAATTTTCAAACCCTTCCCTTTCCCCCCATTCCCTCCACTGAATTCCTTTCAGTTTGTTCCCTCGTCTTCTCCCCCCCTATTACTTGTCTTCTAATGTATCGCCCTCCCCAGTTTTCCCCTCTGTTTCTGCCGGTGTTTCAAGACATGCTGGCCAATATGGTGATTAACTACGCTTCGGTCTTGGTGTTAGGGGATTTCAATTACTGGCCCTTGGACCCTTCTGAGTGCACTGCCTCGAAAGAATTCACGGAGTCTCTTCTATCTCTGAATTTTGTGTCACACATCTCTGTCCCCACTCACTCTCACGGTCACATACTTGACCAGGTTTGGTCCCTCAACCTGCCTGTTTCCCCGGTGACGGTCTCCCCTTGTCTTTGGTCCGATCATGCCCTTATTTCTTTCTCCATTTCTCTCAACCCGGTATCCAAAGTCCTACACGCCAAAAATACCTGGGCGCGCAATTGGAACAGAGTTGATTTTCCCACATTGACCTCTCACCTTCGGAACTCTATTCCGACCCTTTCTGGTCTTCCGTCCGACTCTCAAGCCAACACTATTAATACTTGGTTGGCTAGAGGTTGTGACTCAGTGGCTCCCCTGCGTCGCATTTCCGTCCGGCGACCTAAGGAGTCGAACAGGTGGTTCAATGACCATCTAAAAGAGCTAAAACTGTCTGTTCGACAGGCAGAGAGGCACTGGAGAAAAAATTACTGCCCCTTATTCAAAACCCTCTACCTTACATCACTTGCCGAATACAAGACTGCAATCCTCGCCGCCAAAACCTCCTATTTTTCATTAAAAATAATGTCAGCTGAGAATAAACCCAGGGAAATCTTCGGTATAGTGAATGACCTGGCCTATTCCGACAGAGTTTCACCCCAAATCCCCCCATCCCAGCCTCTATGCAACCAAATTAACACTTATTTTCTTGACAAGATCGCTACCATCAAGGCCAACATCCCCCCCCCTCGTCTACCTTTGTTGATCCTTTCCCCCCTACTGTCCAAAATCATCTTACCTCCATCCCTCCCCTCACTGAGGAGGTATTTCTGGAGATTCTCCCCAAAGTTAAGTCTGGTTCCCCGGCAGACATCTGTCCGGCGCGAATCCTGCAACAAATTTACTCCTCCTGCCCTGAACCCCCCATCATTTTCCTCAATAGTTCTCTAGCGCAGGGAGTAGTGACCCCCGCGCTCAAATCAGCTACCATAGTACCCATCTTAAAGAAGCCTGGCGCTGACCCGTCCATCTCAGCCAATTATCGCCCCATTTCCCTGCTGCCCTATCTGGGCAAGGTGCTGGAGCGCCATGTCACCGCGGTATTCAGCGCCCACGTAGAGGCCAATGGGGGACTGGCCTCCCGCCAGGCTGGCTTCCGACCCAGGCATTCGACTGAATCAGTCGTGGTATCAGTCCTTGACAACCTCAGGAAGGGTATGGATCATAACAAACACCAGGCGCTGGTACTCCTCGATCTCTCCGCCGCATTTGACACGGTGGACCACACCATCTTACTGTCCCGTGTCAAGGCGGCTGGAATTGAGGGATCAGCCCTGGTGTGGCTTTCCTCCTTCCTGAGGGACCGTACCCAGGTGGTCCGGCTGGGAGACTTCACTACCACCCCACTTCCCGTCACTTGTGGTGTTCCCCAGGGTTCTTCTCTGTCTCCCTTACTATTCAATCTCTATATCTCTTCCCTCATCTTCGCTCTCCAGCAGCTGGAGGTTACCGTGTACAATTACGCGGATGACCTCCAGCTCATCTTTGACTTATCCTCTGCTCCCTTCTCTGTCTCTAGCTTCCAGTCCACCATGACATTCATCAGGGACTGGATGAACCACAACCATCTCAAGTTGAACCCGGATAAAACCGAGTTGGTTCTCACCGGGGGTTCTTCCAGTCCCTGGAATTCTCTCTTCTGGCCCTCCTCTCTTGGTCCCGCCCCCATTCCTTCTACCACGGTCAAAACATTGGGGGTCAAAATGAACACTCAGCTTACCCTCCACTCTCAAGTCAGCTCTGTAGTCTCCTCCTGCTTCCTCACCCTCCGAACTATCCGCACTGTCTCTCGCTTCTTTTCCCCCCAGGCACTCAAAATGATCATGGCCGCATTGGTAATATCCCGGCTGGACTACGCCAATGCCCTTTACAACGGCATACCAGCATACAGCCTGAGGAGGCTCCAGATGGTCCAAAACCAGGCTGCTCGGTTGGTCTTTGGTCTCCCACGTTACCACCACTCCACACCCCTTCTCAGGGAGCTCCATTGGCTCCCTGTCAAGGAACGCTCCCTTTTCAAAACCGCATGTACGGTTTTCCAGGCCCGCCAAGGCACTGCCCCCGCCTTTATTTCTTCATTAATAAAGAATACGTTCCCACCAGAGAGCTTCGCTCTTCTTCCAAGTCCCTCCTTCAAATCCCACGCTTCAGACGTAAAAAGTGGGGAGGGACCAACTTCTCTACCTTGGCCCCCACTCTCTGGAACTCCCTCCCTGACCATCTTCGGGCGGCTACCCATTATGTGCCCTTCCGCAAGGAACTAAAAACGTTTCTGTTTAAACAGGCCTTCCCTGTTTAACCTCCCCCCCTTGCTCTCCCATAGGCTCCTACTTTGCCTCTGTTGCCAATACCCTCCACTAGCGCCAAGAAACCGTTCGGTGTACGCTGCGCTTTATAAATGTTTTAAATTAGAAATTAGAATTAACATACAGCCATTACCCCAAAATTCCAGCACATTACACACACACACACCATCCCCTCAATGTTATGCAAGCAGCCTAGGAAGGAAGCATTGAAGCACAGTAATGAGACATCACAGGAACCCATTGAGGTACAGACGATGGATCTCTCCACTCATGATACACTTGCCCAACCCCCAACTCCGCCAACCAAAACTAGTTAACCTGGCCTTTCCATTCTCTGCACGAATAGGTTTGCAGTTTTGGCACATATTACTGATGCCTCTGTGGCTCAGATCACACTCACATCGCCTCCAGCCCAAATTGGGAACAACAAGGAGGTGGTTCCATCATTGCAAGATCTCTACCAGCTCGTCGCTTCTCTCAGGCAGGATATTGGAGTCATGAGAGCCAAGATCGATGAGCTTGTTAACACTGTTAAAATCCTAACCCCGAGCAACACCTCGCATATCATGTCTTGTGGTCAAACAGCACCCACAGGCCCAGCGAACCTATCCCTTCCCTCAGGACGAAAGAAACCGAAAAGGTGGTAGATCACTTGCGAAAAAGGTTTTTATGGTCAACATCCCCAAATTAGACGTTGTGGCTGGCTATGAAAGCGAGGATTCACTAATTAACAAGTCAATACAATGGATTTGTCACGTCAGGGGATGTTATTCACTCATACGGGAGGATATTGTCAGGGCCAGGAGATGTACATCACGCACACAACCATTGGACCACATTGAGCTTACCCTGACTAACGCAGACCTGACAGAAAACCTTCTCTTACTTGAGTTTCGCACCTGCTCCCCTGACTCTTCAGCAATACAGCTTAGGTGATTTCCAGTAGAACCACCTTCAGAAAGATCAAGCGATAAGCAATTGACAGGGACCATAAGAGGCTCGTCTTCACTAGAAACTACGATTGACTACAAAATGAGACCCGGATAGTGCAGCCGTCACAGGTCCTTCCCTTAGTCATTGACCACACCTCTATAAATGACCCAATCCCTCCTCTTGAACCCACCACAGTTATAACTCAAGATCTAGCCTTTCCCCATCAGCTAAAAATAATCTCCTGGAACGTCGCTGGCCTTAGTAGCAAACTACCACTACCCCATTGGAACTATCTAGTAGAGGGTTATGACATCTGCGCTTTCCAGGAAACGTGGAGCCTGATTTTATAAATCGGGCTACAGCTGCTATCATATACCAGCTACCACCATAGGGAAGGGTTGCCCCTCGGGAGCTCTGATTGTATGGGTTAATATTGCCCTTAATTGTAGAATTTCCAATCATCAAACCTTGAGCCCAGACATTATGAGGCTTACAATTAAAGGCCCAAGAGGGAGGGAAAAGATGGATTTGTTCAATGTCTATATAAGGGGAACAGCTGGGGGCAAAGCCTCACCCACCATTACACTACTTGAACAAGGCTTGTGAAATTGTTTGTCCCATTCTAGAGTAGTAGTCGCAGGTGATTTTAACAGCACTTTTGAGCCTCTTAGCACAGAGGACATGATAGGGATAGAGGAAGAAGATAGAAAATGGGGTGTTGCCCCACTAACTATACCACCGGTAAAAAGATGGTCACAAGTGGCTATCCAACTAAATGCACTCACCGTGGAATATGGTTTGAGGGCAGTGAATGGCAGGACCAAGTCAGATGCCAAGGGAGCCTTCACTTATAATAGAGTAACTTCCCAATCTCATGTTGACTATATCTTAGTAGACGTTGGGTTTTGGGGGCATGCTTTAGATATGGTGGTGGGGAACACAACTGATAGTGACCACAATCCTCTCTGTATGTCCATGAGGTCTCCATGGGAACTTCCTTGCCCTACATCGACCATCCACATGCAGTCTGTGACCAAAGAGGTGATCCCCCTCAAACTCTAGAAGAGCCCTAAAATAGCACAAGGTTGCCTTAGAAGACGCAAAATTAGAGGCCATTATACAAGTACTGCACAAAAATACCAACAAGCTACGAGAAGGAATAGTAGCTGGGCCTACTAATGCTCTCATTATACATTCACGTACTATTGAACAGATTAGCACTCATTTTCAAGTGCCTAACAGGCCTATCAAGTCTGTAGTACAACCAAGGAGATGGCAATCCTGGTAAACCAAAGAGTGCAGACTCAAGAGGAAGGCCTTGGTAGTAGCTATCAGAGCTAAGAATGGTTCAGTCATTAAAGCCACAAGGAAAGAATACAGAGAGGCCCAGCACCAAGCAAAGTTAGATTGGGATGAAACCCGTTGGCAAGATCTTAAAAACACCAGTTTAGCAAGGGACACTAACCTCTTCTGGACACTGGTTAGACAGGCAAATAGGGGGAAGCAGATCAAATCTCCAACCACATCCCATCTCAGGTCTGGCACGACCATTTTGGTGAACTTTCCTCTGGGTCTAACGACGCAAGTGTGGATGGGCAATACAGCCATCCTCAACTAATCTTGGGAATGGCGACAGTGACCCATTCACACTGAATGAAGTTGAGTCTGCTATAAGTAGGATAGTGCCTGCTAAGCCCCCTGGACCAGATGGACTCCCTGGAGACCTGTTCCTTGCAGACCGGAAAAAATGGTCCGAGTATGTCCTCTTTCTTATTAACTCCATCTCCAGAGGATGTCCAGTTTCAGAATTGTGGAAGCGTGCGGAGGTAGTCCCAATCTATAAGAAGGGAGCTAGAGAGGACCCTTCCAACTATAGGCCAATCAGTCTCATAGATACAATGCAGAAGATAGTTGGTAGGGTCATATTGCAGAGAATTCAATCGTGGGCTGAGGAGGAGGATATCCTCTCTCAATACCAGGCGGGATTCCGGACCAACACAGGAACAGTGGACCAGGTCTTCAGGCTCCTCTCGATTCATTGGAAAGTGGTAGTGATTGGCAAAGGTAGTCTTTATCTCGTTTTTATCGACTTAAAGACTGCCTTTGACCTAGTCCCCAGGAATAGGTTAAGGGAAACACTGCGAGATATGGGCATCCCTCCATTAATCCTTATCCTCTTAGTAAGGTTTCACAAGGGTAATTATGCTCAGATAAGATGGGGGTCCCAAGGGCAGCTTACCGAAAAGATTCCAGTAAACAGGGGAGTTCGGCAGGGCTGTGTGATGGCACCCACCCTGTTCTCCTTATATGTGAACGGGGTGGTCAGCTTTTTGCAAGAAATACCAGCTGATGCTCTGGCCCTGGCAGGTAACAAGGTACTGACTCTCCTGTTTGCTGATGACACATCTCTAAGACCCCAGCAGGCCTGCAAAAAGTCCTGAACAGGTTCCAAATTTGTTGTAACATCCGGGAGTTGGTTATAAATGCATCTAAAACAAAACTTATGACATTCAATCCCCACAAATCGTTCAGGAATAACATCACCTTAGATGGGACACACCTAGAGAGAGTCACCACCTTTGATTACCTTGGGATACGTCTCTCAGGAAAAGCGCAGTGGAGACCCCATCTCGATAAAATGCTCCTGAATCACAAACGTGCTGCCGGGTCACTGAGCAAAGAACATCGTTCATCATTTACCAGACCTGTTGCCCCGGCACTCACTGTGTATGGAGCCAAGGCAGTTAGCTCGGCTCTGTATGGCGCCGAGCTATGGGGTTTTGACAACCTCAATGAGATTACTAGGTCAAAATACAAGTTCTTTAGGGACCTCATCATGTTACCTCAGGGCGTCCCTCTAACCCCTTTGATACACGACCTGGGCAGGCGCCATTTCAAAAGGTCTGCCCAAACTTTCCCCAGTGCTTTATTGGTCTTGGCTTAGGAGTACACCGGAACTCACTAACTATGCAGAGGCATTCACAGAAGTAATGCGCATGGACACCAATAAGGGGATTACATGGATTTCCAATGTTAAGGCACTAATGATAACCCTTGTCCTTAAGGAATCATGGGACACTCAAAATCCACCAAGCAAGGTAGAACTCAAACGGATCTATTGGGACTGGATAGACGCTAGAGACCTCAATAACCCAAACATGGGAAGGCTTACGGAAGAATTCTTCCAGCACAAACAATCTAGAGGCCTCGAACCTTACTTGGACATATTTCAGATCCCAAGAGATAGGGCATTATATATCCAATTCAGATTTGGCTCACTTCCAGTCCGCGAATTCACAGCGAAGTGGCGCCCCCCTCATCAGACTACTGAAGAATGCCATTCCTGTGGTACTTCTAAAGAGATTGTTGCACATCTTATCTTTGCTTGCCCAGGGTACGCAAGTGCTAGGTCTATGTGGATTGCGCAAATCTGCAAACAACTAGGCACTCTCGACCATCGAGTTGCCTTACGCATATTTAGATCTGATCCGAGAACCCTCTTTGTTTGCGGAGTCGCCAAGTTCACGAAGGGCGAGCTGATCTTGAGCTAGAATCCCTGTGAGCATGTACAACAAAACCAATGGCGAGGACAAATGTATCTTGAAACGCTATACTCTGACCCCGATACGGGACATCAAACATTCCACTTTTAATTATGTTTTACAGTTTTTATCAAGGAAATAGCTTCATATTTCGATTGTTCTAAAATATTGTATTGTTATATTTTATCAATTTGAATAGACTGTATTTTTGTCCTTCTTATATTGATGAATTGTCTAATCTTATATGATATTTATATCGAAATGAAGCTATTTGACTGACTGACTGAACAGAAATGGTGGAATGCCCATTTCAACTAAACATTTCCACTACAGGGTTCAAAGAGACAGGTCGAGCGCTGCTCCAAGGTCAACAAAAACTGCATAAAGCTTCCCAAAACTAATGATCTTCCAGTAAATCATCTGCAGTCTAAAGACCTGATCAATGGTGGAAGTACTGGTTCAAAAGCCTGCTTGGAGGGAGCAAATTAGATCATTCTCATCAAGCGAATACTAGAGCCTGCTTAGTATAACCCTACTAAAAAGGGTTTGTGTGGTAGCTAATAAACTGATGGCCTGAGTTGGCAGGGGCCAATGGGCAGCCCTTTTTATAAATTAGAAGAATCTCAGCCTAGGCCAAAATTTTGGGGAAACATGCTCAATTTAAAATGTCATTAAATACCACAGTAAAATAAGGTGTCTATTTCTGATAAGAATACATCTCCAGGGATCTTAGCGCCATGTGAAGCTCCTAGCATGATCTTTCTAATGATCTCTTCTACCTTCATGCACGCTATTTGGGGAAATCCTCCTGCATCCCTCCCTGGTTTGGAATACAATGGGATGACTGGTGGTTCTTGGAATACCCCCTCATCAGGTTTTTGTTGATATAAATGAGTAAAGTGGACTATCCAAATCCTCAGCCACAAGTTAGTCGTCAATTTTAGTTTTTCATTACCTATTGCCAGTAGCAATTAAATTCCAGAATAAGGTTTAATATTTTCCCTTGCTGCTGTTAAAAGTCGTCTCCAGTTTTGGCTGTCTCATTCCCTTTTCGCCATTGCAAGAACAGTTTTGTATGCAGCTCTCCTTTCTTGGATGACTTCCCTCCTATTGCTCTTGATGGTGATATTCAGAGCACTTTTGGCCAAATTACTTTGTTTATTGAACCAGGATGGTGCACTGCTCTTTAGCCCTAGGCTGCTATCTTCTCTAAAGAAAAGTTCACCTTCAAGCTATTAAAGAGGGAAATATGTACTAGAGACTACAAAATAACTCAAAATCAGGTCCCACATTAGCATATATGGATCTCAAAGCCGTCTCTGACCTAACCACTGCAGACCAATAAATTCTACATTTGTTATTGATAAGCTCACACCTCCCGGCCAGTGCCCGAAGGGGAGCTAGCTGGGTTTGGGAAATTGAAAATTCCAACCCCATCTCTAGCGTATTGTGATCACTATCGTGCCTATGCACCTCAGCCATATCGGCTAAGAAAGGCCAGAGTTTAACATCTAAAGGTTATAATCAGGGGTTCTAGTGCTTTCTATTGTACTAAAGGTGTGGGTAAACTTTCTATCAGTTCATCCATTGCATGCTCGAATAATGCAATTCAGAGATCGAGCATTTAGTTGTACTACCAGGAGAGATCACTTTCTAATTGGGGAGCAGTGAGAGCCGGGATTAACCAAATCCTATCCTCCTCAAACAGGGAATGGTGATTAACCAAATCTAAGGGTTCAAACTGACAAATATCACTCACCAATATTTTTAACATATCTTGGTGGAGTCCTGCTATGTGTGTAGCTAGCACGTCAATGGTGGTAGATTCCTGGTGCTTAACAGAAGGTCTTACATAGATGTGATGAATATTAGCTAGGCATCCATTGGGGAGTTTAATGGTTACACAAAGAATATCTTCTGTTACCGTTTCTGTCCTCAACACCACACACTCCATGTGTACCCCAATCCATATCATTAGGCCTCCAGAGGACATTCCCTGCCCAAAGGACCTGGCATTAACACAATATGTGGCAAAGTTGGGACAGCTAATTCCTCAACTTTGCCACGTTTCTTGGAAGAGACGCATATCAAAAGTATTGATATAGGTTCCCCCATCAGGGTCCCCCAACACAGAGATCAGGCCAGCAAGGTTCCATGAAAGTATCCTTAGTTTTCTACAATTTCAAATGGAAAGCCTGCTGGACTCCGTTCCCCCAAGATTAATCTTATGACTCCCTCCCACTAGATCTATTGTCTTACAATCTATTAAGGAGTTTACCCTATTAAAATCTGCAGAACACTAGACTAGACTTTGAGTTGATTCATCACAACACCCACAAAGTCACCTAACCAGTCCGGTTTGGGTGCAACTGGTCTTCCCCCCTCCTTTTATTTGGGCAAATCTATGGGTTCTACCCTTATGTTTAACAGACAGTGCATGCGTCGATTCAACACTATTAGTGTGGTGCTTATTAGAGGCAACCCGTTTAGGTTTAGACTCAAGTTGAAATGGATCCTGTAGATTCTTACCCCCTCATCCATGCTGGAAACTATGGGAGCCTAGTTGGCACTGTATTACGATTACAAGCAATATCAAGTTGAGTAGCAGCTACATTTTCTGGGTGAGGCGCCAGAGGGGTTGGGGTCAAAGGTAACACCATGCTGTATTTGGAGAGGATTTTTCACCACCCCGAAGTGAGAGTATTATCCTTGTGTTCTATTTAGGTGGCTATAATACTCAAAGCCATTTGCAGCATTTTGTCAATAGTGGCTACTTTCGCAGGGGTTGGGGCAACATGTCCCCCACCAATGCACCTGTGTTTCCCCATTGAGGCATTCTTTGAGAAGTCAATTATGCAGAGCAAGTCAGAGGTATGCAAGATCGCCTCATGAAGAGACCAGTATCAAATACTGAGAAGCCAATTAAACAGAGAAAGTCAGATGTATGCAAGCTAGCCTCATGAAGAGACCAGTGTATCATACTTCTAGCTACCACTCCTCAATGAAGCACAGCAACATATTCCCAGTTACTACCCCCCCCAAAGGAGCAGTGGCATACTCCCAGTTACCTACCCTCAAAGAGGCAGTACAGAGTACTCAGTTACCACCCCTCTATGTGGACATCAGTTTGAGAAGTTGGCCTGGCATATGCTGGTCACTAGTTATAGTGGCCACCTTGCACCAGTCCAATTCGACTCTTATGGTAGATAGGTTTAAGACAACCTTTTAAAGAAAGCTATCCTAGTGGTAGCTGTGGAGAGCAGCCTTCAGGCTAAGTCTCAGAGGAATGTAAAGCAGCTTGTTTTACCTTTTAATCTCTTGAATTACCAAATGAAAGGACACCACACAGGTATATATATCAAATATATATGTATTCATTACTAGACATACTCTACTAATCTATTTATGAGATTAGAAGTCAAGAATATATGCAAATATCAACGTTTCACAATAAGTTAAGCACAAATATGGCTGGGGCCCTAGGGGCGTACCAGACCATATACAGAAAAAGGGGTTTAGGAAAGTTGACTTGCAAAGGTACAAGGCCTAGGGTCGGTACAATCGCTGGGGCTTCACTAATCCACCCAAGGCAGGTAAGTAAAAGACCCACAGGAGACGCGTGCAGTGTGAGAACACAGCCGCTGGTTCCCTATTGATTTCAATGGAGCGAGTCGCGGTTGGATTTTTAAAGTTTTAGGGTACTTCGAGGAAGTCTACAAGCAAGCCACTTACAACGTAAGTAATTCGAGGGCCAACACACACTGGAACACTGAAGTGCACGAGTTACCTCACCCAGGGAAGCCGGGTGCATAGGTGTCTTTTGGTGTCGGGTCGCGTCGTCGTTTTCTATGGAAGCCGATGAAGATTTGCTGCATGTGAAGACTGGAAAAGGGTCCGGTGGAATCCAAGGCTGGATTCAAGGTGAAGAAGACCTGAAAGCAGAAGGGACAGTGTTCACAGTCACTTGGGGCCAGGAAGATGGATGCCCACAGAAGTCGGGTGATTTGACTCTTCAGCCACGAGGTCCAGGAGGCAGCGACGATGACCAGCAGCTGGATTCGGAGTGTCCCATGACGTCTGCAGCTTACTGAGGTGTTGGCAACCGGATTGGAGCCAACAAGCCTTGGCAACAGAAAGTCTTGTGGAAACTGAAGAAAGTCAGTTGTGCAGACCGGCGAGGTCTGAGAGACTCACCCAGCGAGGATAAGTGAGGGCAGGTCTGGAGCAACCAGAAGAGCCCTTTGGTTCAATGAGAAAGTCTTCAGGGGACCCTCAAAGCCAATGGGCAAGGGATCGCGAAGACGCCTCGTGAGGATTCACTTCAGAGGAGCCCACGGTCACTCGGGACGAGGTAGGCCTCTGATTTTCTAGGGAAATCCTGCTGGAGGCTTGGGCCACATGTGGTCTAATGCACAAGTTTGTAGAACGTCGTGAAGGGGTTGCACTCGAGAATAGTGCACGGTACCCGGGTATTGGTGTTCCTCGTCACTCGTGGGGTTCACTTGCCTCAGCTTTGCTGGAGACTCACAATGGCCGTCGAGAAGTCAGGAGATCACTTCCGGGGCTGCAGGACCTTCGGACTCCGGCGGGAGCGGAAAAGTTTGCGACCGTTGATTCAAGTTTTTGGTGCCTGCCAAGCAGGGAAGTCACTCCTTGACTCCAAGGGAGATTCTTCTGTCTTCGAAAGGTAGTGGAACGTCGAAGGACCAGGATTCTTCTTATAAAGCGTCGTCCAGGGATATTTAACTTGCAATGGCAAGGTTTCCCTATCTTATACTAAAAAAAAGGGAGGGACTAGCTCTATGACCACTCCTCTGGGAGGGTCAGGGGAGTGGGTGGTTACACCCACTTCCCTTTGTCCAGTTTCGTGCCAGAGCAGGGGCAGGTAGCCCCTGAACCGGTTTGAGCTGGCATATGCACAGAGGAGCCTACTGCTCTCCCAGTGCAGGACTTCAAAGCACTCTAGGAGTACACCCACCCAGCCCCAATACACTAAATCCTGTCTGGAAGGTGGTTACACCTCCCTGTGACAGGATGCCTATGGTTGGGCCTCCTCCACTGCGAGTTTCAGTCAGCAGCAGGAGGGCAGCCCAGTGTCTGTGCTGGTGGCATCCATTTTGTGATGCCAGGGCTCTTTCAGATTTCTACCGTGTTTCCACAGTGGGTACATGTCGTCCCCTCTAGAAGGGTGGGATCATACTTCCACACCAGTTACTGGTGTGGGAGTATGATTCCAAGTTGTTTGACACCAAACACGACATGTTTTGATGCAGTCATTCCAAAGTTAGCATTTACCGGTAGGTTATAATGCACTTAAGAGTATATGGTTTAACCGCATTCACAAACAGCCACAGAGAATAGACTCTGCCAGCTGCTGAGGGGCCCTGCTCATGCAGAGGCACCGCCTCACATTGTAAACCAAGCACCCTGCCCTCAGGATTGATAGGGCCTGCCTTAGGGGTGACTGATAAGTTTATATGTGTGTGTATGGTGAGATATAGGAACCTATACCTCTGTGAGGAGTGCTAACACTACCTCACCCAGGCTGCAGTAGCAGGCCTGTGGTTTCAGATTTAGTCTGCTTCCCAGGGGTGGCATAATATATGCTTCAGCCCCTGGTAGGCCTGTGGAGTACCTATGCCCTTGGTACCTACCACAGTATCCAATCACTAGTGCATCTAATATGCACTCCAAGTTGTTTTAGAGAGAACAGAGAGACTGGGGCCCTGATTAGCAGGGACCCAGCCGGACTATAGCCAGAAACCAGTGTATACATCAGAAAAAAAGTGGGGGCAACATAAGTGCAAATCCTACTCTCCTACAATCAGTATACATCCAGTTACTACCCTCAATGAAGCACATACTTAGAGTTGAGCCTTAGATTCCCTATTCACGAGAGATATAAAGGCACATGGCCCATGATTTTATTACCCGCACATCCGGCCACTGTTGACCGGGATTCTGAACTCTGGTCACGTGGTTTTTGCAGGTATTTTCCTATCTTTCAAAGAGGTTATCCACACGGAGACGACTGTCCAAGTCTAGATTCGCTCATGCATGTTTGGCAGCTAACATCTTATTCTGTGACTGCCCTTGATTTTTTTTACATCACCACGTTAGGCATATCTTCATTTATACTTAGCCCGAATACACTACACGACGGTAACATTCCTAGGATGTTCCACAGGACTGGGCATCTAATACTTTGATATTTGGGGTAGGCATTACGATCTTTGCTGCATGAGAGAACACAGTGCTACCTACTTCAGTCTGCAGCTATTGCAGCCATCTGTGGGCAGCATCTCTGGGTTATATCACAACTTGCGATTATGATTATATTTGGTAAACATTGCACTCTCCATAAAGCAACGCGCTCTTGGTGTACTAACTTCACCATTTGACATGAATGGATGCTGCCAATAACATCTGCCTACATGTACATCTAATCGTTTTTATTTCACTCATGTGCATTGCATCACAACTATTGTTGTGGCATCTGTTATTCTATTCTCCTTTTTAGGGTTTGAAAAAACTTGTTTTTACTTTTCCTTTTTTTGCTTCTTTTACTCTCTGCTGCAATGCAATATAGGACAGAGCACCCTGAGCTTCATGCCAGGGCTCGAGTTGACATACCACCCCCACGACTGCAGGTAAGCCGGACTATTTTGCGTCATTTAAGAGCCTGTCTTAGCACTTACTTATTTACTGTTGTATTGCACTCAACTGTGATAATGGGTTTTGCTATAAGGGTGTCAAAAATGAGAAACATGACTCTATAATAGTTGTGGTGATTTGGTGGTTTTATCTACACCAAGATTGTTTTGTAATTATTCCCTAGCTCCTCATTTGGACATATTTAACTACATATATTTTCTTGCTAGTGACCGCAGTGGCTCCCTCCCTTGGATTCCTTAATGACCACTAGACAGTTTTGCATCATATTTCACACTAACATTTAGCGTTTGAGCACTACCAGAGCACTACAATAACAGGTCCTGATGAACGCTGCAATGCCTCAGCCAAGTGTTACAGGCAAAAAATGCTGGCCTACTCTGTTGACACATCACAGCAGGTTTAATCGTTCCTGCAGTGTCCTGTTTATTTTAATACTGACCCAGTGACTCTCAAATGAAGCCATTAGGGTACCCAGGAGCCAGTTTTAATTATCACATTTGTTTTTTCCACACTCTGCTTTCCTCACTACCCTTAGCTCGTTGAAGGGTATTTATTATACTCTAAAAAACATTGATGTGCTCCTCCCTTAAGGTAAGGGAGTTGTAGCCCACTCCATGACTAGGCATCACGGTGCGAGGAGGTTTCAGATGAATAAGTATGCCACCTATAGCGGGAGAGGGAAATAGTCCTTTAAAAGGAATACTCCATTTCAGCTAGGTTATTCGGAGAAATCCAATTCTGTTCCTTGTATAGACCCAGGTGTTTGTGCGTTTAATAGTACGATATTGTGGAGCTAACCCCTACTGGTCTTTAAACCTCCTCTGGCCCTCCGTTTGTGATTTGGCACAGTAGAATACTCCTAGTTACCACCCCACAGTGAACCACAGCAGCGTACTCCCAGCTACAAGCCCTCAGTGAGATACAGCAGCTTACTTCCACATATCGACCATCATACTACATTTACACCACTAAATAAAGCACAGCAGTACACTCCGAGTTACCAGCCCTCAAATAAAGCACAGCAGTGTACTCCCAGTTACAACTACTGATACTCCCTTACCACCCCCAATGAAGCACAGCAGCATACTCTGTTACTAACCATCCATGAAGCACAGCAGTGTACTCCATTACCACCCCTCGATAAGGCACAGCAGCACACTTAGCTACCGCCCGAGAGCTTCCCAAATCATGCGAGTCAACAAGAATGCCTGATGCTGTCTTAATTTGTACATAATAGTTTAATATCAGCAAAGCAAAACTGCTACAATCTAAACTTTGAGTTCGAAACACCAGCAGACAACATTGATGATGGCTTTGAAGATATAAGCAAAGACGTGGAAGACAATTCCATGAACAGACAGGCTTATGCTGTGCAAATGTAGAGTCTTTACCAAATCATCTTTTATGAATTACAACACGGCAAAAATAAAACTCCACTTCATATGATGACTGACCACACAATCTATGACAAGTGCAAAAGTAAAGAGCTAGTCACCTCAATAAAGAGGATTGGTGTATCAGCAAGTTATAATGACAGTGTGGAGCAGGAACTGGTTAGCAGCTCATGCTGTAAAATCTTGTAAATACGGCAGCACACCAATTCCGAATCACTTTGCTAGGGAAGGATCTACATTTGCTGCTCTTTACAATTTTGAAGACAGCTCTTCTTTGTCTGGAACATCCAGCACACGATACTGCCGTGGTGCTTTTTCACGACTCTACCAATGACGTAGTTGCTGCAAAAACAAGCTGTGTCAGATTAAGGCATAAACAAAGCTGCAAACGTATAACTCAAATGCGTTGCCAGTCCAACAGAAAGTTTCGAAGTGGCTTAGGAAATAGATCTTTTACCTGATGCTGTGGTCCACAAAGCTGATTTAACTGAATGTATCATCTCGCTGTTCAGTACACTCAGTTAAAAATCTGAAAAAACGTAGAGTTTGCCAAAGAATGTGAAGAAAAATCGGAACTTTGAAAGTACTAGGGGAATGTTTGACATGATAGCTCTGGTGAAAAAAAAAATTAAACAGGCCGATTGGGAAGGTGATTGAGCATGCATGTGAAGCCTGTGGAGCCACTGATTACTGTGTTTCGCGAATCTGATTGCATAAACTACCTGAAATATGGGTCGTGGCATTTGGAAAGAGTGAATAAGCTAGAAGTGGAAAAAGTAAACCTTTAAAGAAAATTCATCCAAAGACATTTTGTAGGGAAAGACAGAGGGAAGGTTCAATACTGTGGCTCTAGATATGGAACCCGAACAGACTATCAAGAGATAAATGAAAACCTCTTTGTTGGTCAGACACGTAAAAGGTGAAAATGTTTCTCAATAGCAGCTAGTTTACCATGAAGTCCTTTCAATTTGCAATGTTTTCACAGAGATGTCAAATTCAAAATTAATGGACCATTGTGAAAAGGTTCCCCACCAAGAACTTGTGGGAAAGAGAGGGGAATGTTCTAATAAACATGTGGACAGCCTTCATTTCATGCAGCATTAAGGAAACCCCTTTTGAAATGACTGAGCCTGTGCAACTACACAACTTTGTGACCAAATAAATTGTGGATAACGCTATAAAGACACCTTTACTAGATGCCCTGGAACATGAATTGAAACAATGCGCAGAACTGAAGCAGGAATGATTTGTACTGAAAGAGAAAAAGCTCTTTGACAATTACTAAAGTGAAACTTCCATGCTTTAATTTTCATACTAAGAGTTTCGTCCAGCCAGCCACTACAAAACAGGTTACAAAAAAACGTTTGCAAGCACAGAGATGGATGAGCAAAAGAAAAGGGTGAATTTAACAAGGGCATTCTGTAGCATGATATTCTTCCAACAAACACATAATTTGATGGAGATGCTGCAACCAAACCATTGAAGCACAAACTCATACAAGACCTCGGAAAAAACTTTCAAGTGAAGAATTTAAATTCAAAAAGCTGTCCTCGTTGAAAACTGCTGTTGTTGTGGACTATATGTTACGATTGCAAATGGTGAAGATTTAATAAAAGCAAAACTTCAGAGAGGTTGTTCAGACTATTCTACAGATATCAAAGTCAGTGTGCACTTTCAAAGAACTGTGCATTGTCTTTGACAATTATCTTGAAGTATCTGTCAAAGAATGTCAGAGAATTAGATGAATGGCTTCAAGTGGAACAACTGACCTTGCCTGAATCAAAGATTCAACACCAATACCTGTGCAACTTGATAAATTCTGGTCATCAACGTCGAACAAGATGAACTTGGAGATGTTAACTCGCAAAAATGCTTCAGTGAACACTTAATTTCCAATTGTTGCAAGTGGAATGATTGTCACTGAGGAGCTGGTGCCTGTAGAGATATATTCAAAAGGTAGAGACCATATTGTTCAAGAATATAACAGTAAATTGGAGGAAGCAGACCTTCATGTTGTACCACATGTTGAGTGGGCTGTTCGAAATTGTTCCAATCGAGTCAATTTACTGTCAAATGACAGATGTTATTGTGCTACTTAGATTTGTTGCAATGTTGTCAAGGATTGTCAGTTATTGGCATGTTATGGAACAGGCGAGAAAAGACACTTAATCCCGCTTTATATTGTGTATAAGAAACTTAACCCAGAGATTACCAGTGTTCTTATAAAGGCACATATTCTTATGGGTGATGACAATATGAACAAAATTGGAACAAAGCTTGGAGCTTTAACAGCTGAAACTGTTAAGTTTCTAAAAGGTTTTGCTGAGGCAGAAGAATGTGACTTTAAAAGACATAGAAAAATACCTTGTGTATGTGTGGAAAACGAATTCTGACTGTCACTCTTGACAATCTTCAGTAGCGTGAGTTCAAGAGATCAGTCCCGCTTAGTGAACTTCCACCGATGTCATTCTGTGCGTGGACACATTAAAAGAGCATTCTACTTGATCAGATGTGTAAAGTTTTTGGATCATATATATGTAAAGAAAGATCCATGTGAATTTGTTTTAGAGACTATATTGATGGTGCAAAAAAACTTACAAAATTCCTAAAGCCTCTACACACAGAACTTACACTTAATTGCAAAACATGTGCCACAAAATATGTCCGTCAATATGGTCTTCTCAAAGTAAACTATGAAAATGTGTCAGGAGTGATTTTTTCTAATTCAGATCAAACTTTGTTTGGTGTATACATAAAACGATTAAAAAACAAGTTATTCATTTCTATATGTGTCTCTTCTTCCTCTATTATATCTGCCATTTTAGAAAATGGCGGAAGGGTTGCTCTGAGGAGTTATTTTCTGTCTCCGAGACTACTTGACACCCAAAACCTATGTTTTGACACCAACATTAAGTATATAGATCACATGGTTCCTGAAATATTATATCACTGGAACACACGGGGGTATATCAGTTGGACAGTATTACAATGTTTCTGACGGAGAACTCAAAAATGGACTTGGCTGCCCTCCAGTCACCCACTTGGGCACACTATAGAAGGGACAAAGCGTACACTCCTCTTCTAGGAGGATATAGAACCAAAAACACGTGCAGCAACCCCCAGAAGCAATGGCTTCAAATGACAGAAGATAATCCCATTCCTTTAAGGTGACTGCCGCAGAATGGACATCGCTAAAACACTCACTAACACACCAGGCCTTGCAAAGGGTACCTGGTGGGAATGACAAACTATTTCTCTCCCAGGCCCACTTCCCCCCATCCAATAGCTCAAATACAGCCATCCACAGTAAAGTGGGCTCACATTCTCCTGGCCACATTAATCTTTTACCGCAGTCTCTAAACACATAACATCTCCTTTAATTACAACTGGTGAATATCAAACACTGTAAACTTACCATCTTAAATTCAATAAGTCTGTAATCCAAACAAATGTGAAGACATGTACACAACCAAACACCACACAGGGAGAGAGCACCAACATGGTAAGACAATGAAAACAAAGCTCAAGCAAAAGTAAGACAATGGAAACAAAACACATGCATGCACAATACTATACACAGATAACAGAAGGCCACAACTGAAAAACAACAATGAATAATAATGCAATGAAAGCTATGCAACTCTATTATTTGCTTTGTTTTCAAAGGAAATCAGTAAAGTAAACTAAATCCCAAACATAATTTACCAAATAAAGAGGAGTTCTTATGCTTTTCTTCTACTCATACTAAGTTCCCTGGCTCACACCCTCTCTCTTGTTAAGGCCTCCGTGCTTACTTGTGACCTAGGAAATTCGCTGTCACCCATGACTAACCATAGGGAATTTGACATTTCTGCATACATCGACCTACACTGTACTTCACCCTGTTTCTGATATGCCACCCTTCTAAGGTTCCAGGTTCGCCCATTGTCCAATTTGACCCAATTCCTACCACTAGATTTGACTTTGAATGAACCTCTGACCTTGGACAAGCCTTTTCTTACTCCTCCGGGTTTAACCTTTACCCAATCCGCCACCTGAATGAATCTTTCACATCACTATTTGCTTAATCAATATTGTTTCTTCCCTGTAACACCTTCACACATCCAGGATGGGACCAACTTGGTGCCTGGTTGTCTGCCATGCACCATTTCAAAAATACTCTTCCCTGCTCCCGCACATACAATAGCACAATATACCCATAATATCTCTTTGATAGCCCTGCGGGACAGGCTAATAGTATTGTTCCTTTCACCATTTTGTTAATCCTTTCACATAACACATTTCCTTGGAGGCTATAAATCCAAGTACAAGCATGTCTTACTCCCAGTTTTTTAAAGAACTGATCCATTTCCTACAGGGGTCAATTGTGTTCAATTATCTGTGAGTACCACAACTGGAATACATTTCCTTCTAAATGACTTAGCTCAAAACATTTATGGTTACGACTGTAGTAACTGACTTCAATAAAGACTACCTCCACCCACTATGACTTAGCATCCACCAAGTAAGCAGCATATATTTCATGTACATAAAAACAATTGAATGGACCAACAAAAACCTAGACTTTTTTTTTCTCAATGTGTAATCCCCTACCACTACATGCTGGACTTTTCCCACTTCACCAACCCCCACATGCAACGTCTTTTCTGATGCCTTGTAACACTCACATTTTCCACCCGTCTCTTAATTTGTTTGTCCATTACTGACCATCAAAACCTCTCCTTGACTCTTTGGATGGTCAATGTCTTACCCAAATGTCCTTCGTGTGCCAACCTAATTAGCCTATCCCTAAGTGATGCTGGTGGCACAAACTTCTCACCCCTCAACATTAACCATTAATCTTGGATTGACAATTCATCTTTGACCTTAAAATATGGTCTAATCCCCTCAGGTACGGTACTTACTCTCCCTCCTCACCGCACCTGTAATCATTTTGACCACACCCATGAGAGTTTCATCTCGAAGCATGCTTGTGATGCAATTTCCTCCAGAAAATGAACGTCCTAGTCCTTGAGTAACATCATCCAAAGTAGCTATGATATCCTCAATTTGTAGGTCAATGTACTCAACATTTTTGTCTGGTAACCTTGAAAGGCAGTCAGCTACTCTTTTTCCTCCACCTCGGTACATAATCTACGCCACAATAAAATTCCTGTAACATAACTGCCAAACGTGCCAATCTTCCCAAACAGTTTTGTGTGCCATCAGGACCAAAAATTTCAAGAAATGGTTTATGATCTGTCCTTAATGTGAAAACTATACTCCACAAAAATACTTGGTAATACCTAGTGGCCCAGGTAGTTGCTAATGCCTCACGCTCTATTACCAAGTAATTGCTTTCGGCATCCATCAACGGATGTGAAGCAAAAGCCACAGTTTTCATCATTTACCCATGCATTAGTGCCAATAGCAATAATGCTCATATCACTAGCATCCAGAGTTAGTATTGTCTTTAAGCCCCTTTGAAACTGTAACAAGACTACTGCATTGGCTATATTTTCCTTAATCAACGGCAATGCTGTTGGTTGTCTTTCACCCCATGTGAACTTCCAACCTTTATGTAACAACGCCCTTAGAGGTTTAGATTTATGAGCAAAGTCCAGCACAAACTTGCAGTAATACTCCACTAGTCCTATAAAGGACCTTCATTTATCCCGGTTTGACACCTCCAACAGAATTACACTAACCCAATTCTATTAAGGTTTTATACCTTCCTTGGTGATGTCGTATCCTAAATAGTCCACTTCTTGCATTACACACACATTTTTCTCTCTGCTAGGTTAACTCTGTCTCGCCCAATCGTGCTAACACTCCGCCAAAGTTCTATTGTGTTCTTCATCCTCCCAAAAGACTAGAATTTCATCTTGAAAGAGTACAAGTTTGGCAGGACCTGTGAGGATTTGAGAAATGTGCCGTTGGAAAACAATAACTGCTAAGCATAACCCAAAAGGAAGTCTGGTAAACTGGATTGTTCCCTCAGATGTTATAAAAGATGTGAAGTGTTTAGTGTGTGGGTTAAACTTTTCCGGATATGCGCTTCTTAAATTAGGTTTAGAAAAATCTCCCCCCAACAACATCAACATTATTTCATTTATGTTTGGCAGTGGAAAATTATCTATTATCACATTTTCATTTAAACTTCAAAAGTCCACACAAAAACAAAGTGACCCATCTGATATCTTGGTAATAAGCACCATAGCAAACCAATGTGTTGCCTCCACTGCCTCTGACTTGATCTTCTGATAATTTCTGAATTATTTCTTTCACTTGTGCGCTTGCTGCCATAGGAATTTTTATAGCAACATGTTTAACACATTCTCAAGGACCCGTGTATTTTGACTTACTACACTCATCAAGTTACTCTCGTCAATTATAATTTAAATTTCCACACTAGGGTCCACCCTGATATGCAAGTCATATTGATGTGTCCATCAGACAATATGTGGGCCAAATGGAGCAATGTATACCTTCCTAATTGGCTGTCTATTTAATGGATACCCCAATATTTGCCACGTGATATCCTTTCAAACCCACATCAGAAGGAATCCATTCTTCCCCATGCCACATTGCATCATGGATTGCTTTAGGTATTAAAGTATACAAGGAGCCTGCTTCCACCATCAATGACAACATTTACCCATTAACCTTAAAGTCTGCCTCAGTACATTGCCTCTTCTTTTGCAACTGATCCGTTGAATCTTCCCCTTGATTATTAACACTGGCTCAGATTCATCTTCATCTACCATAGCTATGTTTTTACTACTCATTTTACATATGTGCAAAGCTTCCTTTTTTCCCCCCACACTATTGACACTTTTCCTTGCACAAAGCAATGTTTTTGAATCCGCTAAAGGAAAGGTACTGCCACATCTGTGACAGACCTGAGATGCATTTTCCCCTGATTCAATTGGAAATATGGTACCCTCTGTAGATCTATATCAATTCAAATTTCCTCCCACAGTTTGCGACTTATAATTCACCACACTGACTGATTCACTATCACACTGCATCACTGCTACCTCCAACCCTTTTCCTGTGAAATTCTTCATCTATCGCATGCATTTTTCAGACTCCTCCAGAACGTTAGATGTAACTATGGCTTCTTTAGAGTATAATTATTTGCAGCCCACAGTCTCTCATGCCTTCTTTCTATTGCACTGTACGATTAATTGGTCCCTTATTTCATCAGTCATTTGGCTAAACTGACATTTGGCAGATAATTCTCGCAGCCTAGGCATAAATTCATTTATAGTTTCAGTTGTGCATTGTAGCTCTGTATAGAACTTGTGCCGGTGAATAACATTCTCTTGTTTGGAAAATCTAGTGCATAACTTCAAAACTGCATCTTTATACCCATCCTCTACTACTTACCGCTGGATGATACTAAAAGGTGTGCTGTCCCTCTTTGCCTAATGCTCCCAATAATGCCTTCTTTCTTACCCCTGGGAGTCTGCTGCCATCAGGAGCCACCAGGAAATGTTCGAAGCAATCAATACAATCCTCCGACTCTATGAGTGGATCCCCAGCCGTCATTAAGAATGGTGGTGGAGTGGTTATCACATTAGAAACATTAATTTTCCAACAACTGTTATGTAGTTACTGTAGGAAAGCGCCCCTTTTTGCATAGTTACCCCTCACTTTTGCATGACATCTGATGCACTTTGACTGAGTGTGCACTGGGTCCTTGCCAATCAGGTTCCCAGTGCCTGTGTTCTTTCCCAAAACTTGAACTTTGTAGCACAATTGGCACACTGCTGAAACACATGTAAGTCCATTGTAAAAGGTAACAGTGGTACCAAGTGCCTTTGTGACAAGAGAGGGTCCCTAAGGCGGCAGCATGTATTGTGCCCCCCTCAGAGACCCCTCACCAAACACATGCACATTGCAATTGCAGCGCGTGTCTTTGGGTGCAGGCAAAACCTAAGCGTCGACGTGACACACATTCCTGTGTGTCATGCCCACAAACTACTGCCTGTGGCATAGGTAAGTTGCCGCTCTAGCTGGTCTCACAGCCCCGAGGCAGGGTGAATTATACAACAAGGGAGGGTATAGCGGCATGAGCAACATGTCCCTACAGGTTCCACGTCCATTCATAGACATTGTAAGTGCCGTGAAGCCATATTGAGTACATGGGCTGGGAGTTTGCAATCACAAACTCCACAGCTCCATAATGGCTTTACTGCACAGAGAAGTTTTCTATCAAACTTTTCAGCACAATAAACTCACACTGATGCCAGTGATGGATGTATTGTAAAATGCACTGAGAGGGCATCTTAGAAATGCCCCCTGTAAAAAACTACCAACTCCCTTGTATCTAGCGGACTGGTCCTCACCAGCCTCCCACACACAGACCGGTTTCTGACCCCCTGAGGTGGGATTCCTTGCGCTCTTGTGGGTCAGGAACAAAGTCTGCTTCGGGTGGAGGTGCTTCTCACCTACCCCAAGCAGGAACACAATTCAGAGCGGTTAGCTTTAAAGGCTTCCTGTCCTTTGGTATGCTAGCCAGGGTCTCCCCAGCTAGTGGAGATGTCCACCCCCCTTGACCAAGCCCCACTTTTGGCGACAAGGTTGGCCAGAAAATTAATAGTCAGGAGAGGTGGGTCCCCTCTCTGCAGAAGCCTGGACCAAGGTCACCCACCTCCTTAGGAAATCCTCCATCTTGAATGGAAGGATTCTGCCCAATCAGGCTAAGTGATGCCCCCTTCCCAAAGGGAGGAGACACTGAAATTGTTAAAATATAAGTAGCCCATTGGCTACCATATGCCATTACCTGTAAAGCCTCTAAATTGAGTATTATCGGGCACCCCTGAACCTTGATCCTCAGATTCCTGCAACCTATGAAGAAGGACGAAGACGACTCCATACAGCAAAGCTTGAAGACGACGACTGACTTGGCCCCAGCCCTACTGGCCTGTCTCCAGCTTGAAGAGCCTGCGGAAAAGACTCCTGTCCTGTGGCCAGGGACTTCCAAGAACCCCAGGAAGACTGCTACTCTCCAACAAAAACCAGATCTACAGAGGACAGTTGCCCTGTCCAGCAAACTCCAACTTCAAGGACTCTGGATCCAGGAGGATCCGTGACCTCTGCCCACTCTGAATCAGACACCCATGGTCCGAGTCAGAGTGGCTCACCTGCCCAGTAAAGTCTCCCCAGTGATCCAGACCTCTACTCCATCGGTAGCTGACCTCTCCTGGACCCCACAAAGTCACCTGCAGCCTCACCAAGAAAGGGCCTCCATGACCGAGTCCCAACTATCGTTTCCTCCTTATACACACCATGTATCCTTGTGGCAATAGTGGGAGGACTGTTGGTGTCAGGGTTGATACGCTCCTTCATTCATCCATGTGACTGGACTATACACTCCTGACTCCTGCGGCTGCGTAGGTTCCTCTGGGTGAATCTCCTTCACTGAGAACTCCTTTGCCTGGCACAGCATATCGTAGCCAAAAATATAGCTATAAAACGAAGAGAAAACTTAGTATTTCAATGCTCTATGGAGTTTATTTTATCAGAGATAAGCGAGACACAAGTGCATCCAGACAGGCACAGCTTACATCAAACATCCCCTATTCAAACTGTAGAATCTTTACATTTATGGAATGCTCCAATGTCATACCTAGCTGAGACTTGCTAAACACAATATAACAGATGCTAAAAGCTCGAGCCAGGTTCGAGACTGAAGCCTGGCCCTGGCTCAGCTCAAGGTCCTGTTGGAACCTCAAGCCCATAATGAGCTGAGCATTGGCTTCTGCCTGCCACCCTACGTCTACGCAGTATGTGGTATTACGATCAGAGCATCCGACTGAATTGGAGAACCAGGTATGAGACTCGGCATTGACTTACCATTCTGTGATCATGAGACATTCACTTAATCTCATCACGCCAGTAAACAATGCATCAGATCTTGTGTAATGTAACTGGTGCTCATATAAATAACTCCAATTCCTTTGGGTGGAGTTTGTTCTTTATTTCAAAGACTGTGAAAAAATGCACTAAGAGGTAAAAATAAAGCCTTAATATAAGGAAAGGCATAGATACCCATTGCTGGCTGATTTGTACAAAGCGAAGCCAGAAACCCTGAATAAACCATGGCATCCCCGCTTAAATTGTGTGATCTTAGGCAAATATTTGATTTCACCAAAACTTTTTCCTTGATTATTGCCAATTAGAGCCCAAATATGAGATTTCAGACTGCCAGTGGTAGAAAACTATCACTTTAAACAAGTACTTGTTGGTGGAGAGCTATAATGCACCCTGTTAATGTCGTACCTTCCACATTTAAAAAAAATACACATTTTTGAATTTTGAAAAGTATCATATTTTACGTGATGTTTGTTGCATGAATTACATACCAAATACTTTCAGGGCTCGGCTCATGCACAGACTCTAAGATGCGAGCCAGACCCTTTGCTCTGCTCTGGCTCGGCTCCCCCTGTTAATTTGTTGATTCGCCCTCCTCTAATGGGAATGTCGATGTACAACTGTCTCCACACTGAGGATCTACATACTAATCACTAATAATAAAACAAATAATCACAATATGTATGTCTGGTTGTCTGATACGACAGACAGATCACATGTATCTAAGTTGTGTCGTGTATACTCACTGGTATATGTATGTGATGGAGCTGAAAGGGAAAAAATCCTTTTAGGACAAGAACCCTCACCCACCCAAGGGTGGCATGCATCAACATTGGGTTCCCTCCTCACACCAAAACTGTGAGGTCCATGGTGTGGGCTACAACACCCTATGGAAAGGCCAAGGTGTTTTTCAAAGAGGAGCGATGGAAAGGGGTCAGTGAGGGGCAGAGTGCAAAGAACTGCAAAGGTAATAAATAAAACTATCTCCAGGGGTCGGAGTAGACTTTATTCAGTAGGCCTCTGGAACAGAGTTTAAAAAGAGGACTAGGGATTAAGCAAATATACCCCTACATGTTTCTGCCCATATATGGTCCCCTAAATGGGTTGAGGGGCATTAGTCTTAACCTCAAAATTAAAAGTGGTGTAGGTTTGTGATAGTGAGGAAAATAAGAAAAAGTATAAATACTGGCCATCACGCAATCAAAGCGGCCAGGAAAACCGATGACACATATTATTCTTGATGCATCGTCTTTCTAATAAGAGAAGTGGAGTCCTCTGTCGAACCACTTGGTAAGTCTTGTGGTGCCCAGTTCTTTGGTCGGTGCAGATTCCAAATAGACGTCCCGGCGAGAGTCATGCCAATGTACAACCCATGGAACATGCTCTTGCCACAAAGTAGCACTTATCTCTACTTTGCATTATGTTAGGTAACCATCCAAAGCAAATCAGGATGTGTGTTAGAAAGTAAATTACAGCACAACACTTTGTCCAGAATTTGGGTCACTGTTTCTTTGAGATGGAAACCTGGTGAAAAATAATTCTCCTCTACTGTTTCGGCAGGTCTATCTTATACTGTGTACAGCATGCAATACATTTTGTTACTGTCCTACATATTCACAGTGCGTTCACTCCCAGGATGGGACCTCATATGTCTAAAAGCACAAAGGTCACTAGTTCCAAGTGCACCAACTGGTTATACATACAGATATCTGAAGTAATATTAGGCTAGAGGTGAGTGAGCCACCGAAAGCTCAATCAAGCTCGAGCCCGAACCCTGGTCCTGGCTTGGATCAATGTCCAGTTGAACCATCAAGCCCATAACAAGCCAAGCCTTCATGTGGCTTATGGCTGCCACCCTTACTCTACCCTCATGCACAAAAAAGGTAAAAACAAAAAACATTAACATTTGAGGTAAAAAGGAGATACAAATAGATAACAATTTAATGGCCGATTTGTACAAAGTGAAACCAGAAAATCTGGATTAATCATTACTTCCTTGCTTAACCAAATATTGTGATCTAAAGTAAATATTTTATCCATCTTCCTTCACTACTGCATACTAAAGCACCTTCAAATACATGAGTTCAGAGTGCCAGTTGGACAAAGCCTATTGTGTTTCATTTAATAGACTATAATGTTGCTCTATTAGAATGTGAGCTGCATAAAGGATTCACATGACAACTGTCAAGGCAGGAACGGTTCTAAATTCATGTTTGAAAACTATCACTTAATAAATGTATCTTAGTGCAGAGCTATAATGTGACATATTGATGTCAAAACTTCACATTTGTTAAAGAAATGCACTTTTTATGAATTTTGAACAGACATTCTCATATTTCAAGTGGTGTTTGATTTTCATGGTAAACATTTTCAGGACTAGCTTGTGCACTGACTCTAAGAGCCAGGTCAGACCTTTGGCTCAGCTCTGACTTTGCTCACCCTGTTAATTTGTAAATTATGCAGCAGTAAAAAGCAAATAGTGCTGCATAACGTGGCACTTGTGATAATATCACTTCATTATTTTGCCATTTTTACTAATCGTAACACTGTATGGGCAAAAGTTTCACCTCTTTAGTACCGGTTTAACACCTGAAGGTTGCATATATGTTATATGTGGTGATCAGAGTTGTGCTCCTACCATGTGGCTTCGCTGCTGTTATGCATGAATTTGAGGTAAAAAGGAGAGATAGGTTGCTCTTGACTGATTCTAATGTATGGATGAAGTGTGTGAGTGACTTGTAGCCTATGTTTGGACTATTTTGGCATGAGATGAAGGGTAAAAAGCTTCAAAAGGTGCAATCCCAGGGTTACCCGCTGTTAAAAAGCCCATATGTTCACCCAATCCCCCTCAAAGCAGTTTCAATGGAAGGAAAACGTGACATGCGCTGTACAGTGCAACAGAGTCTACAATATCGTTTTCTAAATGCAACAATTACTGGGAATGAGAAGTGCTGGTGGACATGGAATGCTGGGCCATTAAATAAAATCACTTATAGAAGCGGATGACAGAATTTAACTTTTTTCACCAAAGATTCTCATGTTGTACTGTATTGTAATTGAATTAATATATCGCTTACTTTTCCTGGCAAAGCATTGAAGTGCTTTACAAAGGGCAGCTCGTGAAACCACCTGGCTCAATTTGAGGATGAAAAGAAAGGGCTCTTTAGAGAGGAGTGGTTCCAAAAACATTTTAAATATTGTAATACAGTGGTTCTCAACATTTTGATTTTGGAGTAAGTTAAGAGTCAATTCAATTCTTTCTTTATTCGTCCTTCCAGGACATAAAAGATACACATAGATATAAACATCATTTAAAATCAATCATAGCCAATACAACTCATTTTCCGCTCACAAATGCATTACTTTTTCTTGAAACTAAAGTGGCAGTGCAAAACACTTGGGTTCATAAGTAGCAGCAGATTTATCAAATGTGGACTAAAGTGACAATGTAAAACGCTTGGGTTCGTAAATAGCAGCAAATATTATCTAATAGTGCAACAAAGAGAAACAACTGCAGCCATCAATAGCAGCCAATATTATTAGAAAATACATGAGTAATAAAATAGGACCTAAAAACAAGTCAGTAAATCAGGTAAACATTAAGAGTCAAGAAAATATCAATTATGCGACGTAGTGCAGCAAATTTTAAGTGTATAAAGTAGGGTGATCAGATTCTCAAAACAAAAAACAGGCATCCCGAGTGTGCCGTGTGGGGGCAGCCATTGTTAAAGTGAAAGCGCACACAGCGCGCTACAAACACAAACAAACAGCCACCATTGCCGAAGCCACCGTCTCACGAGTGCTTTGTCAGGACCTGCAGGTCTGGTAACCTACAAAATCTACTCGGCTTACTGAAATGCACTGGACCTCTGTCTGTGAAAGCAAGCAACTGTGACACGCTAACAAGATTTAAATGCATTTTTATTGTTCATGTACTTGGTGAGCAATAAAGATGCCTTTGAATCGTGCTCACTTGTCATATTTCCTCTTCTTTCAGAGACAGAGGACAAAAGTCAGTTTATTTTCCTACTCGCCAGAAAGGGCAAGTAGGACCTAAAAATAACTTGCCCTTATTAAATCTGGCTCGCAAATGCGAGCAGAGGACTGCATTTCTCGAGCCCCGTGTGTGGGGCGTCATTCTTAAAGTGAAAACGTGCATAGCGCGCTGCAAATACATACAAGATGAGGCCCCATTGCTATGCGCACTGTAGTGCCTGCTTCAGCACAACATGAATTCAGTAAATAGGGCTCCCTAACTGTTAATGAAAGCTAGAGTCCAAGGCCAGAATTAAGAGGGGCTGTCCTTATGGGAGGTAACAGAAGAGTGGGAGGTACAAAGGAAGGACTACTAAGCCATTTCACAAAGCAAAAGCCATTATTTACAAAGGACAGGAAGAGAAGCAAATTGTAAAGATGAGCAAAAAATGAGAAGAGCTTAAAGTCCATATCGGAATACAGAAAGTCTTGAAGAGACGGCGCACGCGCTGCCTAGGCGAGACCTAAAAACACATTAACATTTAGGACTTAGGGTTAGCAAAGCGCTATAGAAGTGCTCATTTATATTTTAAAGGAATCTTGCATAGCCTCTCCTTTGTAGTAAAGAGTGTGACATGGTACTACTGCAGTGTATTTCTCAATGGGGAAAGATATGCTAATGGAGCCATTCATCTGTTTACCTGTCCCTACCAAATCTTTAATTGACATCTTGCAAGTGGGATGAAGAGAGCACATACTACAGGGGGCAAAAGCAGCAATTGAAAAAAAGCCTCCAACTTTTAAAAGGTCTTTGAATGAACTGTGAAATACTACAGTCCAGATCACGTAAGAATCCTGTGTCATAGGCGTTGCAGGCTTGGACACAGGAAAAGAGTCAGCAGCCTGTTTAAAATATTTTCCTTTTTCAGTCCCCATGAAACCAATAAAGTTCAAACAGGGTCTACATTGCACCCCTACCCCACCCACCTGTGTCCAGTAACCACCTCCAAAATATAGGAGGATAAATCCCTCTCGTCCCCCCGCAGTACCTAGTCCCATGGACCCACTTTATGGCACTTCTGCCACCTTCATGATAACACGGTATTTCAGGAGTGCACTAAAGAAAAATCCAAGGTGTGACCATACCCATGCCAACAATAACGAGCACGGATGCCCTGGTCCCTTCTCACCAACTGTACCTTCTGGAGGGCTGCAGAGCCCTGATGAAGAGGAGCCATTCAAAAGCATCTGTGAAGCAGCCATCACCTCTATGCATGTCTGAACTCTCAGTCTCTCTGGAGCTCCGTCAAGCCCCTAAGCCTGCTGATTCAGCAAAGATGACGGCCTAACACCAGGCCATGCAACCACAAGCAAGGCTAGACACCAACAGCCTACTATCGAAACTGGTGGATGCACAGCCCCCAGAGAGGTGGCCTAATGCCTGCAGTGCCCATGATGGTGGATCAGCCCCTGCACACCCCCAGAAAAGGATATTGTGTATAGCTTTAAGTCTCTAGCCCTGTCACTGCACAAGCTATGCAATTTCTATATAAGAGTTCTATGGAGCATGAAGGACCGTTGCAGAAGGCTTGAGGACAAATGTGGAGTGCACTGTTGGTGGTGTCCATTTCTACAAATAAATCATCAATTCTGGCTTGAGTATCAACTTGACAAGGGGTATGCCTCTGTAATGCTTTCTGTTGAGAGTGGAGCAGAAGCCAGTCTAATCGGTCCCAGGGGTGCAGCTCTGGTATTGCAGAGAAACACAACCTTGGAAGTCTCGGGGGCTTTCATCCAGGGTAGCCTTTCATTCAGGGCATTCCTTGGGCCCCTACATCTGGAGTGGAGGGGGGGAGGTGAAAGGCTCCTCTGGCTTCTTGTACTAAGTAATGGTTTCCAAGCATGGTGTCCCATTAACACCTCACATGTACGATCCGTAAACCGCACACGGAACCTCGACAAATCGAGCAATGGCTGCTGATGTGGTAAAGCTAACAAGCATTAACAATGCCAATAGGTCTCGCTGTATTAGGGACTTTAGAGGAGTGGATAGGAGTGAAGAGTAGTGTGATGAATTAGCTTAAAGTGTTGTAAACTGTGTTGTAGAGGGAGTATAGTTTTGTAGAGTAGACTATAATATTAGAATTGAATATAGTGTTGTGTAGAGTACAGTATATTGTAATAGTGAAGAGGGTGTGGTGCAGAGTGTTGTAGAGTAAAGTGAGTAGAGTGAAGTGTATTGTTATATACTGTAGGAGTACAGAGTTTTATCATATAGTAAAGTGATATGTAGTGTATAGATGGAGTTGAGTAGAGTGTTGTATAGTGGATTATAGTGGAGTAGTGGAGTAGCGTTGTTGAAAAGGAGATAGTGGAATATAGTGCTATATAGTGGAGTGGTATATGGTGGATTAGAGTGTTTTGGAGCATAGTTTAAAATAGTCTAGTATTAGAGTTTAGTATTGTAGAAGGTAGTGTTGTATAGTGTAGTAGACTAGTAATGTGGCTTACAGTAAAGTGGCTTAAAGAACAGTAGTGCAGAGTATACCGGCATAGAGTGTAGTGGTGTAGAGGGCATTTGTTTTGAGTGAAGCAGTGTAGAGTGCATTGCTGGTTTTGTGCTGTGAGGTAGAGTTGTATAGAGTGCTGTTGTATAGTGTATAGCGGAGTAAAGTATATTGTAGTTGTATATGGTGCAATGGTGTAGAGTGTGGTATAGTGAATTATAGTTTTATAGAGTGGTGCAGGGTAGAGTAGCGTTGGGTACAGTGTAGTGGTGTAGAGAGTAGGGGCTTAAAGTGCAGTAGAGTTGAGAGGTGTTGAGTGAAGTAATATAGAATGTAGTGGCATACAGTGTAGTTATGCAGAATAGAGAGTTAGGGTGTATGTTTGTATAGTGCTGTTTAGCACTGTGGCTAAGTATAGTGGTGCAGAAAGGAGTGAGGTAGTGTACCGTGGTGCAGAGTAGAATATAGTAGTATGTAGTGCAGCTTATTAAAGTGTAGGGACAGATAGTGTAAAAGCGTGGAGTGATGTAGAGTGCAGTGGTGTAGAGTGCTGTGGTATATAGTAGAATATAGTTGGTGGTGCTAAATGATCCTGAGGTGGTGGTGTGCTGGTGCAGAGGTGATGCAGAGTGATACTGAGGTGGTGCTCAGTGATGCTGAGTTGGTGCTGAGTAGAGGAGGAAAAGAAAATGGAATACATGCAAAAAAGGGAGAAAGCGGTAGCCTCTTAGAGTGATGGACAGGGAGTGCCTGACAGAAGAGACCTCAAGTGGATCAGGACTATGCAGCCTTGGTTATTGGTGCGCCAACATTTAATAAAGCCAACCTCTGGCTTCTAAGCCAAATTGTAATTTTTAATATTAAGGCTTCACATCAATATTTATCCTTACGAAAAAAGTATCTGAGCTCTGGCAAATGACAGGTGTATGATGTATGTCTATTTATACAAAAGGTCCCATACACATGGCAGGTGCTCTGTTCCAGGGCCATGTGAGAAAGCCAGTGCTGCAGACAGACGTGGGATGAAAGGGAGACAAAGCATTCCACCGATTACCACAATATATGCACAGTACCATAATTAAATCAGGACCAGCATGTTTTCAAGGGTGGGCACCATTGTGCAACCAATATCCACAAAATGCTAAGAATCACCATTATTATTTAAGGGATACCATTTGCCACGGCAGCCACCATCATGCTTGCAATATGAAAAGAACTAACAGTATTAATTTGGGCCAGCATATTATCCAGGGGTGGGACAGACTACAAGACTACATTTACACATAAACATGTGCAGGCATACACCCACAAGCACATACAGACATACAAACACATACATACACCCGTATACCTATTTCTATCATGTATGACTTATATTTTTCAAAAGTGTACTGTGTGATGAGAACCTACATGCATTCCAGTCAGACTACCTTACTTCTCCTTCATCATACTCCAGTTTTGGTTCCGATGACATGGCAGGCATTGCATCTATGTTACTGATAGCAAAGATCCCAATTAGACCCTGTCCGGTCAAAGTGAACTGGAGAGCTGAGGGGCATCATTTAGACCCCAAATGGGGGAAGCAAGTCCAAAGGAGTCAAGACTGAGCACAGATATGGACGAAATCAGAAGCAGACAGCTGGCTAAAAACTGTTGTAACTAAATACCAATTGAATGGACTTCTGGTGGGTTTGTCTGAAGGAGGTCAAGAGATGCAATCATGTCACGCTGAGGCATCAGTGGCTTATACTTTGAAAACGAGTAAACTTGAACCATATGGTTTGGCTAACCTCTACCCATAGACTGAGCATGGTTAGCCTTGAATACTGAAAGTAAAGTCTGTGCTGTAACCCTTTATGAATATGTACCACACCCACTGCATGGGGTCTATGCCATTCATGGTTCCCTACTTGTAACAAATCAACTCTTGTGGTACAGACAATATATTTATACAGTTCATGTGATGAAGAAAATGGTAGCTACTAAATGCAGTTTTCATGAGTGTATCCAATACATATGTAATAATGTCCGTCAATAAGTGGGTCTGAGAACATTCTTGAGGTTGGGCATCAAAAGGGAATATATTTCGAGGATACAGTCAAACACAAATGTTCTTGAACCTGTGACACCTCTGGCTTGAAAACTAATTTTGACTCCTATGTCAAGGACATGGTCCTTACTAGTGTCAAGAACAACCTGAGCATGGTTCACAGATGTTGCTGCATGACTGTCCTAATTTTATTGACATTCCACTCTACTTGAGGAGAGCCTAGGCTCATATAATGAAATGGATTAATGGGTTTACCAATAGATTCCACAAGAGCCACTTTCTTTACTGTCATAAAATGGTACACGGACATGTGAATATAACCTCTACCCTGCCTATGGCACGCTCTAAAAAATAGCAAGTCCCACTCCACATTTCATAAGGAATACTACCACTGTGTAGGAGTGGTAGTATTGCCAGCACACCCATAACTCGTCAGTGTCCATGCCAAAGGGGGCACATCTCACTATCTCATTTGTACACATACGCCTCACTCGCTTCTACTGAAGCATCAAGATTATTGATCCAAACTTGTCCATTTCAACAGATCATGAATACTACAGACATAGAGTGGCCTCTGCACAGAGTCCTGTAGTGCCCCTTCAGTAGGAACAATTAGTGCATCCGCTTAAGAAGACCCTTTGGCATCTTCCTGCTTTAAAAGAAAGAAATAAGTCTTGAAATCCCCATCCAACGCTCTATATATGTAAAACAGTTCTTCTGTTGGTTCATTAAAGAAATATTTCTAGAATTTGCAACTGATCAAGGATTTCACAGGTCTCTGCATAGCTCTTCTAAGACTTTTTACTATAGCAAACAAATAATGTCACACAGCTCAGTGCAACCATCAGGGCCTACCTGCCCCAGGATTATGCTGTGAAATGGTGGGCGCCACTCCATATATGAGCTGATTTGCATCCTTGGTTTAGCTGTCTCCGTCTCACTTGTTCGATCCTGCAGTCTCAATCAACAGAGCACCCACCAAACACTGTCATTTGTCCAAATGTAAATCTGAATGCGCCCACTCCAGAGGAAGCACGAGGATTCTGCAAACGGTGCATCAGACAAGAATCCCCACGCAATATCCCTCTGACATTACATCCCTGGTGGCCAAACGACTTCTGTTTATGCGTGCCTTTTACAGCTACTTCATGGGCAACATTCTTTGCACGTATGCTTCCAACCAGACATTGTGAGGACCAACTGGACTGAACGTAGCTCTACAGTTACGGCTTATGGTGAGGCCGCTTCAAAGATAACACCTGAAGTTAGATTCGTATTTCCAAAGAATTCGCTGTCTATTTAAACTTCAGCTGCCTCGTCCCCCTCGCCTGCCCCCGCCACACCCTTGTACCCTGTGTCCCCCACCTACAAAACAGGGGGGTGGATAAGTCCCCCAGTCCCTACGCCCATGGGCCCACTTATGGCAGTTCTGCAAGCTTCTTGCACAGCACTGCGATCAAGCCATGCTCACTACACCCCGACCAGACGCACGGGAGGGGAATATGACTTACAGCCAGGGAATAAACCTTCCTGCCAGGTGCATGGGGAGGTGCTTGTCACACTCTGTCCCTCACTCACCCTGTGCATAGGCCGCTCTCTATGACCCGCGCTGGCCTCACGTCCGTCACCGTGCTCGCGGCTCCTCAGTTTCCAGCGGCGCATGCGCCAAGTAGCAGCAAACAATTGTTCGTAGCGGGAGCCACGAAAGACGACTTGGTTTCCGCAAAGCCCGCCCCATAAAGGCAGGCAAGGGCCAATCACAGACAGGGGGTGGGGCGACAGTAATCGAAAGTCGTCTGTCCTAGCCGTTAAGTCACACTCTCTGCAGGGACAATTAAACATGGGAAACTTCAGGTGCGCTGCGATCAATAAGCATGAAGCAGATTTCTCAAGTTTAAAAAAATCTTAAGACTGAGGACTAATTAGCATATTAGATGACTTTACTAGTCACACAACCTTTGAGCTCCAAAATCAGTACCAACTAACTTGAGAAGCGACCGAGCTGGCATGGTAAACTTCAAAGCAGTCCTGCTAAATTTCGCAGGTCCATGTGTGATGTGCTGCACCTGCCCAGGTTTTTTTCTTTGAATTCTGGGACTTGTCGTCTTGTGTATTTCATTAATAATCAGGACTACTTGTCCCAGAATTCTAAAAGAAAATCCTGGATTGGCTCAGCACATCACATGGACATGGAAAACTTGGCAGCTATAGTTGAAATACACGTTAGATCATTAAAAAAAACTCGTAAATAATGTCAGGCCTGTGAATAGTGAAGCATCACTCTGAGTAATCCAGAGACCGTCCAACCAACTGTAATGGTTGCTTGGGGAATCAACCTGCGGTGAGTACACTGTTCTTGATAAGTGCACAGTCCATCATTCTGACAGAGACATCTAATTGCAGATCCTTCATATTTTGATCACTTCCTCGATGCCAGACTGGATCTGGAAAAATGTCAGCAGTGCCACTGCCAGGCACATAGCTTAGTCAGTAAGATTGTGGGAAGGGGTGTGTGTAGGGGGGTGGGTTGTAGGGGGTGGTGTGGGGGGTTGACCCTTAAATTTCCCAACAATCAAACTGGCGTATCTTGTTAAAATGCATTATATGGGAGGCAGGGCTTAAGGAATCTTTAAAAAGCAGGGTACATTGTGAGCAATTTAAAACACAATATTTTTCAAACGAACCAACATTTTTTAAGATCCTTGAAACAGAGATCAGACAGCAAGTGTGTGTTTTTGACTGTGTATATGTAAAAATGAAGGTGAAATACAACAGACACCTCACCATACCCGACTGGAAGCACTTGTACACAACTATTTACTACAAAATACATTTTTAAAGGGGTGTAACACCCCAAACAACCTCCTGAAGCTACGCCCCTGAAGCTACACCAACAGCTCCATGTCAATGTCTTTCCACGCCAGTTGTGGCATGCGGGGACCAATATAGGCGCCACCCGTGCGCACGGACATGAATTCAAATTTTTTCGCACCAACAGACGTGGATCTGAAGCTAACACTTGTCTCTTTGAGACTCTTTTTCAGTGACATAATTTAGGGGTCACCAGGGATCACAGCTGCGAACCCCGACTTCCCCCTTCCAACCCCTGGCACTGCCTTGGTAACCCCTGGCCTCAAGGCTGAACTGACCACAGCAGGCATGGAGTAATCCCATAGAGTGCATTAGGAAAACCACTGGGGGCAGTCGTCATTCCTACCAGGATGGCATGTTCCTCGAGGCTGGGACAGGTCTTCGCAGTTCCTTTCCTTCTGTACCGAAGCACTTACAAAAGGCCTTGCAAATACAAGCGTTAAGTTATAGAATGTGTCTGAAGTCATTCTAGCTGAAGTGAAAGTACACGCGCTGCCCAGGGTTCATGCACATTGCTGCAATCGACTACTCCAGTCATTAAGCTGACTGCTTTAAATATGGAACGTCCAGTGGTCGAATTGGGTGGGATCAGCAGGGCACAGATTGCCCCAACTTTTTAAATTTAATACAATCCGTTCCCGTACTTTTTAATTTTAAAACTACAACCCAGGATGGCAGGCAAGCTTGAAAGTGATTACATAATCATTAAACCCTGAGTGGTGCACATTAAGGCTGACCTCAGCACTCGCCACAGCCTCAACCCTCTCTCCCTCTGTATCTGGGAGCAGGGACCTGCACAGCAACACTGAAGGGACCCTCAATCTTGGGTAAGCACACAAAAACGGCTACCTATGATGGCCCTACAGTAATTTACAACCCATCTTGTGACACTACCTTCCTGGCCGCACTGTGACCAATACAATGATCATATCAGGATGCATTGGTTTCATCTGCCGTTTATTTTCGGGCTCACCCAGACTAACGACACCACCAGGAAAAGAAGAAGAGGGCTTCAGTGTGAAATATCTGACCGACTCTGCCCATACACTCTCCACTCTGCTAGACTTGCAAAATAGGGGAAAGGAGGCTGCAGGGAAAAGGGCCTCCACTGGCCTCTGTACCCAATGCCTTTTCAGCCCCACCGGCCTCTCCTGAAAAATGTTCTTCATGCCTGCCCAGCCTGGGGCCTGCATGAGAAGTTTGGACTCCCAGGAACTGAACTCGGCGCTCTATAAAAACAAACATCAAGTTAGTTGGGAAACAGACGAAACCTATGCGCTTTAAAAAAAAATACCTGTGGAAAACGTTTAATGTGACTGCTGTTTTCCTTCTTTCAATTTATGCAATACGTACCACCGCTAGGTCTCTTTCAGGGACGTGGTCTTTTTAAACCATACTGCTTACCCTTTGTAAGGCCATATGCAATGTACATTGAAGCGTGTCCTTTCATGTATTCATGTCTTTAACCTTTCGGACAAAAACACTCATGATTTCAGAATAATGAGTGTAAGAGCGTTAAGGTAACTATGTTGTTCCTGCTTACATCTCACATGCTTGATTTAATCTTGCACTCCCTATGAGTGTTTGTTTTTTCCAGAATGTTAATTTTTTTTGAGGCAGCACATTACTCTTCTCTAGTTCATCATTTGAGTTCAGTGGCATCCAGCAGGGGCATAACACAGGCCTCCACATCCCCCGCAGGGCAGGGGACCCCCCCCCCCGAGCTGCAGGGGGCCCCCTCCACCCATTACTTGGGCCTTAGAGCTCCGGATTAAATCCAGAATGGGGCCCCTCCATGTACCTTGCAGGGGGGCCCCCTAAGCTTTTGTTACGCCACTGGCATCCAGATGTTTATAACGAGGCAAAATTGGGTTGTAGCTGAAGGCAGGGCCAGTTTTTGTCAGTGGGCCAGAAAGGTGTTCGGGGTAGGGGGAGCATGAGGCACTGTGGCCAGAGTCGCCGAGTTTAACCTTCATGACCAGTCCACCAAACCACTCTCCTGAGGAACCACCTTCCCCTGATAGACCTTAGAAGGCCTGCTCTCTTAGCACTAGGAGGTGGACCCTAGCGGTGGCCGGTGCAGGTTGACCTTGAAAGCCTATCCACCACAATCCAAAGGGAAGTTCACATCCAGCCTTGCGAGCAGGCCTACGAAGCAGCACACCCTGGAGCAAAAGTGACTCTGTCATTGAGGTCAACTGATCCTTGACGCCAGTCAACTTCACCATTGGTGCCTACATTGGCCTTGTTTCAGCAGTAGTAGTGCAACTCACTAGGGATTGGCAATGCAGGATTTGTGATCACACCGAACTAAGTTCGCAAACTTCACTGTCTCTGCTCCATGCACAAGTACTTTTATCATGTGCTAACTGCATTGGGGCCACTGGAATTATGCAGCAATGGAGGATAAGTATGTCACAGTGTTGACTAAATTATGCAGAAAATAAGGCTGCGGCGTTATGTGGATCATTTTCTGACACTTTATTATTTTGACATTTTCATACATACTAACTGACACTACAAAGCTTTAACATCATTAGCACCAGTGTAACAAACAAATGCAGCAGTGAGAAAGGTGACCAGTCAACCTTTGTAAGGGGCCCTCAACTTTGCAGCGACAAAAGTCACATTTTTGAGTAACTTTTGAACCGTTTGAGCTAGAAACTGTTTTTTTTGTTAAAATCGTCAGATTATGTAGCAGATGATGTATTATGTGGCAAATATGGCAGAGCCATAATTATGTGGAAAACATTTGCAAACTAGGATTTTTTTTCCATTCATGTTAGAACTGCTCTTGTGGAAAAAGGGAGAAGTGCTGATGACAGAAACTGCATGGCTTGGAGACAAATGGCATATAATTCCACTTATAAGCGCATTCCAGACATTCTGTGATTGGAAAGGTATCCTACTTTGTGAATGTATTTTAATGTCAATAGCTCATAATAAACCTTAAACAAAAATCTATATCCATTGGTTAAATTAAATAACCTAATAAGCTGTAACTGGTCAGTAAAATGCCAAACAAATACCAATAACTTGGATGTTTTGCTCTTTCTGGCCACACCTCTGACTCTGCCCAGTGACCCAATCCCCGGGTTATTCTTGCCCCCTGGTTCTCCACCCACAGGTCTACTACTTGTTTTAATCCACTTCGACCACTGGGAATGCCTGATTTGTTTCTCTCCTCCATCCACTCAGGGATAGTTGGGAGTTTGTCACAAATAGAGCACGTTGGGTAGTATCATCCTGCTTATTTTTTTCCTCTAACTTCTTGAGGAGACTAGTGCGGTATATTTACCCCTTAGCAGCACAATGAGGCACAGGTAGATTATAGGTCATTGGGGTGACCTGGGACAGAACAGTGTAGGGTCCCTCACATATGGCAAGCAACTTATTGTCAGATAGTGCGGTTATACCGCTCGACCAGGGCAACCATTTAGAGGTAGTAAACAGAAGTCCATATTTGTTTATCTCCCTGTATCTTACATACTTGAGACATTAAAATCACCATAAATCTCATTCTGGTGAAGAACCCCATCATTGCCTGGCCGACTGAGTTCGTAGTCATACTCTATAGTGGTATTGCCTCAGGATATCTTGTGACATAGTCCACAAGGACTAATATGTATTGATAACCCCACGTAGAGGATATCAAGGAATCCACAAGGTCCATCCCAATCCTTTTGAAGGGGACGTCGATGTTGGTTAGCAGTCGTAAGGGTGCCTTTGGTGAATGTGGTGGGTTAAAAACCTGACACCTGTCACAGGTAGCACAAAAACAACAGATATTAGAAAAGACCCCGGCCAGTAGAACATTCTCCGCAAATATTCATCCATTTTTCCAGCCCATAATATCCACCCCCAACCTGACAATGGGCCAAATGGAGAACCTGGTTTCTAAAGGGAAGGGGAACGAACAGTTGGGACACCAACCCATCTTCCATGTTCATCCTTGTCCATAATAGACCCTTCACCACACAGTAATATGGTCCTACCTGTCCTTTTTCTTCTGCCACTGCATGGCCCCATGCCTGTATTAGGTTGGTGTTCTCCATCTGGGTGGATCTGAAGCTACTCTGCTGCCCCCACTGTTCTGCTGTAAATGAAGAAACAGAAGGTGGATTGGGGCCCCCCACTAGCACATAGAACCTATTATTGGCACATTTTTCATTTCATGACATATTTCCCCTGGTCTTACTCCCAACTAGAGTTTCTCCCTGAATAGGTGCTTCATCCAACCAATCCTTCTCAGCACCATCCCCGCCAGCTGTAGTGCAGTTCCTATATCCCTGAAAGGCTCTGCACATTGGAATAATATACACTATAGATTTGACATAGGACTGAGGTCAGTATGTCTCTATCGAGTACATTAAACTTAATTACTTGTGTGTGCCAGCTAACTCAGAGGTCACTAGAAACTTCTCGAATATACAAGAAAGGATTAGTTTCTGAAAACCGCATAAACATGACAACTTTGTTTACCTTAGAGTCTGAACAATCTCAGAACCGTGGAAACAATGGATAACAGTTTCCCCCAGTCAATCGTGCATGCTTCGTTTCTACAGAGTTGCACAGAAATAGAGAGACGGGCGTTTCAATAAAAAGGGTTTATTGAACAGTCTTATTTCTCATGCAAGAGATATGAACTGCTACAATCGTAAGACAGGCTGCGAAGTACAATATGTACCGAGTTAGCAGTAAGATAAAATAATACTGCAATAGCATGGTTTGTAGCTATGACATATTTATAAAATACATACATAAATAACAGGCTAAAATGTGGATACTCATCTGATGCTTTTAAATAGTTCTACCCCAGTCTACCTAACCTAAGTGTAGTATGAGGTAAGAAGTAGGTGCTGTTTTCTAAAGTATAGCTACCTATAGCTATAGTTTTCGTTTTGCCAAGAGCTGCCAAAAGTTTCTCTAAGTTCTAGTCTGCTTCATACCTTAGAATGTATGAGGTTGGAATCTCTTTCCGGGACTCAATATCGAACACCCCACAAGGGGAGTCAGAAACACTGTAGCTGGATTCTCTGCGAGAAGGATGACAGCGTCTGGTCAGTGTGTCAAGCTGGAACTCTATTTCCTTCCGAACTTGCTGTGGTGAACCGCAAGTAGGCAGTCGAGCTGGACCGTACCGGAACCGTGGTTTGCCAGGGCAAGTGCTCATGATAGGTGAGAGCCAGTTTAAACATGAAGTGCAGGAAGGTAGCATGTGAATTGGTATGACAGAGGTCTCGCCTTCCCTCTTTGCTGATGCCCGACAGACACGGCATCCACCAAAACACGCGTCCCGTCGTGTACTTTCAGGTAATTCTTGTTACTTCGTGTGCACTCCCCACTGATTCTCACCACTCGATGTTATTACTCACGCCCACTTCCTCTCCCCAGGACATCCTCCCCGGAGTCCGGATCACACCTACTATCCTTCCTTAGACTTGGACACGGGACCGTGTCTGTTCTAGGTAACTACCCTTGCCTCGTTAGGTACTTCCTCGTCCTACCCACGTTCCTGCCCAAGCTCGCTCACCGCCACCCCTTCCACTTCTGCTCAAATGCTCACCCACCTTTTGCCCTCCCCTTGTAACCACGATATTCATGTCCGTTCAGCACTGACCTGCATGCGCTGCACCAACACCTCTCCCTCCTCCCTGATCTCCATTCCTCTCTCCCCCCCACCCCCCTTGTACAGCACCGCTTTAACCCAACAACCCAGTCCTGAAGATGATCCTGAGTTAGAGGATCGAAACGTCGTCGACCGCTCAGCGCAAATAATAGCGCATTATACTTTGTGGTTCCATCGAACAATTGCCTCTATTTACAAATGTGTTGAAATCATTATCGGAACCACCAATACTCACTGTATATATTAGTTCACTAATCTCACGTTGCGCCGTTTTCCACTGAATACACATAGTCACTTGCGTTGCCACTTGTTGTGTCACATTTCGGGTTGTTTTTACGCAATTCTTTGCCTACAGTGCTGCTACAACTCTACTTGATTATGCTTTGAAAATATACGATGCCTAGTGCACCTTCCAAAAATTCTGCCAGTCTCCCTCTTCCTTTGTTGCAATGTATTTTACATGCATTTCTAACTGTCCTCTATAATCTTACCAGTTGAGATATTGTTGTCTCATTACTAAATCCTAAACATACTAAACATGTTTAAAAGAGAATATCACATGATAATCGAAAACATGCTAAAACATGTCTAAAAACATATGTCCTAAAAATGCGTTACAAACCCATTGCTATGCATAAGGTGCTGTACATATTAAAAAGCAATGCTCCATTCTAAGTATATGCGTGCATTGAAAATGCCAACAAGAATGAACCAGAAATATATACAAATGATGAAATGGCTCGTCAATACAGAAGGAAAAAAGGGCCGAACGCCTTTCATATCAGGTTAACACAAATCCATTTTTGATGTGACAAGGTGGCATAATGTCCCTGTAAGATTTTCAAAGAATTCTGTTCTCTATGAATAGTTCTACTATAAGCAGATTACTGTGCCAAAAAATAAAAAAATACAAATTTGGAGAAAAAAAATTAATCATAGGAAAAAAGTCCAAAGATAGTCCCCTGTCTGAAAAGAATGAAGGCCAAATTCAGAGTCTCATCGGAACACTGTGTGCCTGAATCAAAAGTCAGTGTGTGGATCTGGAGAAAAGATGAAATCTTCTAATTCTGTGGACCAAAAGTCGTCTACTGTTGTAGGTGAAAGTTGGAATACCTTGTTTAGAAGATTAACTGCACATAGATGTGAACTATCGCCTTCAGCATTGGTTGCATCAGCAATGTTTGAATCGGATGTTACCTGCGTGCCTGTTGTTTCCTCTCGTACCTCAGAAGTAGCAATTTGCGTCTGTGAGATCTCAATGAATGCAGTCATCAGGCTTGGTAGCTGCTGGGGACAACACAGAGCATGGACCGTTACTGGGTCCAGCAGAGTATCGATATCCGTAGGCATGACTGATGGGAGTGCAAAAAAGATGTCTAGCACACATTCTTCACAGCAGAGCAGGCAGCGTAGAACAGGTAAGATGCAATCTTGCCAGATTGGTGTGAATGACAGAAACCATGTGGTGTTTAATTCTCGTAGACAAGGTAAACCCCTAATTTGGACGATGCGCTCACGACACTTCATCTCCAATAGAGCTCTCTCTATGGTGCCTGGAGTGACGCTGGTGAGGAGGCTTGCCATATCGTAGCAGAAGGAGCAAAAATAGGATCCCTGCAACGAGTGCTAAAAGGAGCGGCATTCGGCTAAAAACACAGAGTACATGAAGTTTGGAAAAATTCCGAGGACTGCTTGAAAAGGTGCCAACAGTCCTGCGCACACGTTCTTAAATACATGTATAATACCGCTCGTATCAGACATGTTTAAGATACGACCTAACATTTCCGAGAAATGTTCAGGGCAGTTTGTATACAAAAGTGTATCTCCGCAGAAGCCCTTGCGACTTGGAGATTATAAGTTTCTCTGGCTGAGGTCAGTGGCACGGTTTTTTGTAAAAGAATGGCTTTCATTCTGATTAGAGTATAAATTCGTTTAGAAGAAATATTCAGTGAAGGCCACAAAGGTGACTCCCTGACTGTGTCTATTTGCGGAAACGAGACTTGCATACAGCAAGTGACCCTGGATGTAACCGTAACTAGATATGGAATACCTGGCAACATGCTACAGCAGCTGTGATCATTCAACATAATGTAACTCCCATTAGAAAGTTGGCCAAAAATTGGATTTATCACCGCAGCCGGTGAACCTTGCAGGTGACAGGATAAGTTTGTAGTGGAACCATCACAGGCCCCGTGTAAGTTAATGCCCTGACAAAGGAGAGAACCGCTTAGTGTGTGTTCACAGTTTTCACCGCTAAGAAACACTTCACGTTCCCCACTTCAACATCTTTGTGTGTAAGGTAAATCCCAGGATGTCGTGATGTAGCCTTTACCCAACCTTTCATATTTGCCAACTGGTATATGTTTTAGGCAATATTGAAAATGGAAAGTTGTAACAGGCAGAGTAATTTTACCATGTATGATCCACTCAGTAGCTGGTTTTTCTGCCACCGTGAATGGTAATTTTTCCAGTTTCTCAATGCTCAGTATAGTGTAGTCTGCTCCCCTTTGTGCCAGTCTGATCTGTTTATCAGTGAGATTGAATTCTGAAAACAGTGACTTAGTGTTGATTAAGCGCCAAGGCACATAGCCTGCACGCAAGTTTTGTAGCGTCCAGCCTAATAGCATGATAGAACGTAGCTGAAACTGACCATGTTGCAACATGACCAAGTCTTGTTCCATGATGTCTATGACAGAAGACACAATGCTGTCCAATGAATATATTCTGGACGACAGAGTCGTTAACCCATTGTCTACTACAGAGAGAGTTTTCTCTAAATTAATACACTCAATTTCTCGTATTCGTTCTGTAGTCTCTGCTTGGGTAACCTTTCATGCTTCATTATAAGCAGCGCAGATACCGGCATATATGAAACGTTTTTGACGCGGTTTTCTTGGTCCTAGCAAGAATTCCCAAAGGTCTGCGCCTTCTTGAAGTAAAGTAAAGTATTGTTTAACATCCTTCAGTGTAGCTTTCTGTAGTCAATCAAGGCAAAGTTTCCCTACAGTGTATGTTACCACACCTGGATGCTGTCTTTGAACATAGCGTGGGTCTGGCCTATTGATAGTGAAACTCTGTGTTTTGTTCAGGAATCGATTTTGACAGTTATTCGTGTCTGTGGGCCAGAGCAACCATTGTTTCCATTCTGGATCTGATCTGTTGTGATGCAAAATATTATGACCGTCGACCTCCCCCCGTGTAGTGTTATTACTTGCAGGTATAGGTATGGTCGGTGAGTTCATGTCTTTGATCCTGGCTAATCCAAGGCAAGACGTTTGCTGGACAGTGTCATTCAAAAACATTATTTGCTCTGGGTTGATACAGGCTCTAAACAAAGCTTCTACCCCCTGTACTTGCCAATCTTTTGTACCCCAGACAGATTTTGTCTCAATGTTGTCTTCCCAAAAGTCGAAACCCTGTCTAGACAGCTGGGCAATAAAGGCTGCAGAATTAATCTGTTTCGTATTGGTTAACATATTTTTCGTTCCTGTTTTTGGAAAACTTTCTGGGATCCATATTAACTGGGGGAAGTCACAAGTATTTCCCCTAACACCTGCGGCCATTAAATTTACCTTGGACTACACGCTTGAATGGTGTGATACAGACCTGCGATACCTGGGGATCCAGCTCACGGGCGATAGGGACGAACTGATCTGTCTCAACTACGGTACAGCCATAGGTCGCCTTACCAGTAATGTCACACGTTGGATTTCGTTACCTCTCTCGCTTGCGGGTAGAGCTTCCTTGATAAAAATGGTAGTGCTCCCACAATTTTGATATTTATTTATGAACATACCTTATAACCCCAGGCGCTATTTTTTCAAGACCCTTCGCACAGAACTGATACAGCTTTTTTGGGGGGGCAAGCAACCGCGGATCCAATGGTCAACACTCACAAAGCCATATGCACAGGGAGGATTTGACATCCCAGATTTTGAATTATATCACGTGTGCCCAGGCCCATTATGCCTACTACTGAGTTAACCCCCCACGATACATGCCTCAGGTGGCGGTTGAACATTGGCTAGCGGATCCTCTCCCTCTGGATGGTATGATACACACATCTCCCAGCACGCGAGACATAGCACCCTCCACCATCACATGCACAGTAGATGCATGATGTAGCATAGCAGATCTCCTAGGAACTCCTATGCTGTATTTGTCACTGTTGCCCCTGACATATCACCCCCATATACCTTTACTCCAAGAGAAGATCTTTTGCAAACTATGCATGCGCACACAAATTGCTAAATGGGGGGACCTCTTCCAGAATGGTACATTTTGCACCTCTGATCAATTATTCCAAGAGACGCAGCCCACTCCCCTAGAACTCTTTTTATATGTGCGGTTGCGGCAGGCAATGTGTTCCATTATTCCAGAATTCCCTCAAGAGCCTGCAAACTTTGCCCCACTCCACCAGATGCTGGGCGCCAACTCACCTGGTATCTACACTCTATAATATCCATACACAACACCCAGAATCCCTTAGCGCGTCTCGCTCGCACAGGAACACAGACCTGGGAAGCGAAGCAACTGATGAACAATGGGAATACTGCTGCCAGCAGAACGCACATATCTCTGCTAGTTGCCGACTCCGCGTCATACATTATAAGTTCTTACAGCGCTTATATTATACCCCTACCAAGCTGTTTCGGTTTAAATTGAGGGAAACAGATCGCTGTGAGAGATGCAATAGCCCAGGAGCTGGGTTTCTCCACTTGGCCTGGGAATGCCCGAAGATACAGGAATACTGGATGCAGGTTATTGAAGCACTTGAAGAGATGACTACAATCTCGTTAGACTGTACTCCCCTGATGACACTCTTGGGCTACACCAAACAAGTACCCATGTCATATCGAAGATACATAACTATGTCACTACTGTTGGCAAAACGAAGACTGGCCTGTAGATGGGGTAGGGGACGTGCCCCAAAGTTTAAGGAATGGTTGAACGACCTTACATACTGTCAGGAACAGCTTATGCTGAAACGCTGCCACACGCTTCCAGAACCAAGGATATCTGGGGTCCTCTCAAGAGCTACCTCCTAGAGCGGGCTGTGGAGTCTATGCCTGACGTACAATCTGATAAAGAGGATGGCTGCTGAGCACCACAAGGAGTGGGGCTCCGAAATATTGATATAATGCTATCTGATGTCTTTCTTGTAAATACCACTGTCCCCCTTGCCATTGTATGCAAATAGATGCTATGTGTGTTTCGTTGTAATCGCTATAATTGTATCAATCCAATAAAGATTTTTTTAGTCCAATAAATCAACAAACGGTGTTCTTCTTTTATTTTCTTTGTCTCTTTTTCTCTCAAATCTTCTCCATGTGATCATTTGATATTAATCCATAGTGACACATTGGCATAGATATAATCGCCAAAGAATAATCAGTAGCCAACACGTGTTTCGTCTAGGGTGTATGGCCCGGCGACTTCCTCAGGGCTACAATGATAATAACAAATAGTTCTATTCAGAACATTGTTACTTCTAAATGATATTCACACAGATTCTATGTACAAAAAGTCTCAAGCAGACTTACTAATGTGACTTATATAAAAATCAATAAGTGACCATAGACTCTCAAGAACCGACAGACATCCACCCAGTGACGGAAAGCCAAATGATTAAAGTGCTACCAAGCACAGAAACAGATCAAGAGAGAAAGAAAACAGAGGATCAATATAATAAATGAAAAGAATCAGAATAAAAACTTAATTAGTTTTACACCCATGTGGATATAAAGGAAAGGACAAGACTGTCCTAGTGTATTAGGAGCAGAGAAACATATCCAAGTAAAATCCTTAAAATGTCCTTTAAAGATTACTCACCAAAAGGCGAATATCAAAATGTATTTCACCACACCTCAAGTAAGGCCTGAGTGTGGTACCATACACTTTTATTCGTGTATGTGTAATGTCTAAGGGGAAAACATGAGAAATAACATCAGCCTATACCATATTCTCTACAAGTCAAATCAAAACTTTAGTCAAACACGTACGAGATTCCTTAAAAATAGGTTTCTACATCATATATTTGCTGGCTATATTATAACAGAAATGTCCACACATTTCCATAAGCATCACCAAGAAAATAAGAGAAACCTTGCGTTAACCCTGCCACGGTTCGAAGTCACATTGGCTATAATTGTATATATTGGGTGCAATGCCTCTGGCCATACGAGACTGCATAGGGGAGGAAATGATCTTACGTAAGTTGTTGCAATGTCTATACTGGAACACTTACCCCCTGCACTCGCAATAGGTACGAGACAAGAATGTTGAATATGTACTCCTTGTGTATGTTATTACCCACCAAGATTGAGAACTGTAATGTACGATGTTTCTGAAAAAAATCAATAAATAAATGTTTAAAAAAAAAAAAAAAAGTTATGTTCCGTATGGGTCTTGGGGGCGACTAAGTGAAGTGGGTATGGCTCCTTTATGCAGCGCCTACTGCGAGGGGAAAACGGGCAAAACAATTTCTAACCAGTACAAGATCTTTCAAGGCACACGACAGGGGTGTCCTCTCTTGCCCCTTTTGTTCCCCGTTGAAATAGAGCCACTTGCTGAGAGAATTTGATTGGGAGGCAATGGGTTGGGTCTTAAAGTGGGTGCATAGGTGCATACTATTTCACTTAATGCAGATGACTTGCTGATTTACTTAGAGGAGGCGGTCACGGGCACCGCCATGGCAGTACAGATCATGGAGAGCTTTGAGCAAGTATCAGGCCTACGGGTTAACAAAACCAAGACGTATTTATTCCCTGTAGCGGGCCCACTACCCTGACCTGAGGCCATGCACACCGACATCCTCTGGACCTCGCACTCATTTAAATACCTGGGTATCCACATCTTCCATTCTCTAGAAGATTTGAGGATGGGAAACCTGGGCAGAGCCCTGCGATCTCTTACATCCTGTGTCCTATTCTGGCATACCCTGCAACTCCCTATTATGGCTATGATTTCCTTGTCCAAAATGGTTATGTTACCCTGGCTCTTGTATTATTTTGACAACTTAGCAGTTCTGATGACCCCAGGTTTGATACACCTGCTGAATTCTTTGCTGCGAAACCTGGTGTGGGGTGATGGGTGTCCGAGATTTTCCTTAAAGATTTACCGTAGCCCATGGCTAGGGGAGGATTGGGGGTACCGAACTTTTAGTTCTACATGTTGGCTGCTCAACTGCAATTTCCTTTGGTTTTTGCAACAGCAATGTTTGGCACAATGATTGGAGGGAGTGAATGATGTAGGCACCTGTTCATCAGAACCTAATAGCTATCCCAGCCTTTTGGTGGCTAAACTGTTAGTCCAGACTACCCTCAACCCGTATCACTCGAGAACCCTGAGATATTCCTCTATGCTGTCCCTGGTAGGCTTGCCGCACGGAACACCTATGTCACTATTCACCTTGGACCAGGTGGCAACCTGGACGGAGGCAGGGTTGGAGAATATAGGAGACTTCTATTTGGAGAAAACTATTATCCCCTTTGTAGAATTGTTGGACAACTGCAGGCTACCCCTGGGACAATTTTTACATTTGGACGCTTTGGTCCGCACCTTCGGGCACCTATGGGGTGAGAGGAGGGAGGAAACTGAGACGCACCCAATCTTACACGCACTGATCACCTTGGGTACGGCCCGGCACCAGGTGAAGTGGTTCTATGCCGCCTTGCTCGCACCATCCCTGGACCTCCTATGCGGATTGAGCGGGAGATGGGAAAAGATAGTGGGGAGAGAGTTCACGTATGTTGAGTGGGGCAAGATATTACAGTCCCTAAAAAGATCTTGCGCAATACACGTCTAAAATATATACAATTCAACTTCATACATATGACCTATATGACGCCTCATAGTTTTAACATCACTTATGGGGGGGGACATGCGGTGATGTCCAAGATGTGCCCAAGTTGACTGAGATTTCATACATATGACATGGGAATGCCAACAACTACCTCTCTTCTGGGAAGCAATTATTGCTAAACTTAAGGAGGTCCTTGGAAGGGAGTTGGCTCTCAAAGCACGGGTATGTTTGTTGGGACTCTTTCCCCGCCCACATAAACGAAAAGTTGGATATAGGCTGATTCATTTAGCCTTGGGTCTTGCCAAATGTAGAATAGTGTTAAAGTGGAAATCAATACATGGATCCAACGTTGAAAATTGGAATCATGATGTGATTAATTGGGCTGGAGCAGAGGGTAGAACACTCGGTTGGGAGGATTCTAGAGGGATGCGGAAGCGCCCCATAGCTGAGCAATGGAAAGAATCGATGATGCCATGGGAACAACCAAAGCAAACTAGTAGTGAAGATGGGCAAGTGGAGTGAGTGGACCCAATTGGGATACCGAAGTATAACATTCTTGTTCTATTCCCATAGTATTGGATTTGACCATGTTGAAGATCTCAAGTATATACAATGTGTGGGAATGTGACTGTATGGGCAAGAGAGACAGCTGAAAGAGGGGAGTCCCTCCCTTTCCTTGCCTATCCCCAGTGAGCCCGCAGGGCTCTAACTCCCCAGTAATGCCCTGCTGTACTCTATTACACAAAACTCTTCTGCACAGGTTTAAGTTTATGATTTGATGTTTTTTTTTTAAGTAAATTAATTATTCTCGTATAGTGTTGTTATTCCCTAGAGTGAGGCCGACAACCGCCCATGTAAAAACACAAATACAAAGTATAATGAGTAATAGAATGTATAACTGTGCGCTAGGGACTGGATTGTTCCATTAGATTAATTCCTGGCTTGTAACACGGCGATGCATGTGTTAACAACTACTTGCAGTAAACCCAGAAGGATACTGTGTTAAGTGCCATGATGTTATACCAGCTGATGATATACAAAGATATGCCTGCTGTTTGTGTCTTGTAATGATAAGTACGAAATGCCAATAAAAAGAAGTTTAAAAAAAAAAGTATTTAAGAAGTACTAAACAGTTAAAAAGTCAAAACCCCATTACAATAAACTCCCAGTCCAGTTCATAAAAATAAAATGTGCATGGGTTGTGTAAAGAGACCAGGCTCGTCCCGGTGGAAAGATTTAACTTAAGAGGCAATGTGTAAAGTAACACTTAAATTACAGTAACCCAATGAAAACGCAACAAAAAGACTCCACACAGGTTTAGAAAAATAGAATATATTTACTTGAATAAAACAAGACCAAAAATGACAAAAATCCAATCAGTACAAGTCGAGATAGGAATTTTTAAAGAATAAATGCAAAAGTAGTGCTTAGAAGTCAAAAGTGCTGAAGGTTACTTGAGTTGGCACTAGACTGGGGTAGATCTGCAAAGTCAAACCAACTGCAATGGAGCATGCGTCAGAAACAGTTCCAAACAGGTCCAGCTGAAGTTTTACCTTCTCAAGCTGAGCGAGAAATCCCGTTCGCAGGGGAGAAGTTTGCTGGGTGCACAATAAGTGTAGCTGGTGATGGTCGACGGAGCACAAAGATGCAAGGCGCTGCGAACATGCAGGCTGTGGGCTCACGTTCACAAGCGACAATGTTGGAGTGCACAGAGGCAAACTTGCGGCTGCTCGTGCTGATCCTTTGTGCAAGCAGCACAGTTCTGGAGTGAATGAGCGAATTCGTGAAGAGACCAAAAGCTTAATTTAAAGAAGGGTATTGAAGTAAAACCCCCTTCTTAGGTCCTTGGACTGGGGGCACCTCAGGCGAGGGCAGGATTCACATGTGGCAGAGTCCAGCAGCACTTGAAGACTGGAGGAAGTCTTTTCTGTCCCTGAGACTTCTAAAACAGGAGGAAAGCCAGAAAGCCCTTGGAGTCACGGAGTTCAAAAGGATGGATCCAGTTCTTTGTCCTCAGCAGGGCAAGATCAGCAAGCGGCAGGGCAGCTCAGCAAAGCAGAGAAGCAGTTTTTTGGAACAGTCAGTCAAGGCAAAATGACAATCCTTACAGCACAGCAATCTTCACTCTATCAGAGTGTAAGATGTGAGTCCAGCCACTCACCTGAAATCCAGGTCCGTCTGCAGGGGCGATGACAGTTCCTCAACCCTCCCTAAACACTTCTCAGCACTACTGAGAAAAACAGGAGCCCTGGCAGGTGTCCAAAGAGGGAAGGGGATTTGGGACGAGAAACAAAGAAGAAAGAAAGACTGCTACGCTTCACAAAAGAGAGACTGCTACACTTCACCGCGTGGGCCAGCCAGGATCCGGAATCCGGTACGGCAAAAGCAATCTTGATTATACCCATCAATACAGAAAATGAATATTAACTTATACAGACCCTAAACTCCCTTTCTTACAATACATATATTGTGTACTACGTTAACCTTATTACCGGTTTGTGTTGTTACGTTTTCAATGTTCATAAAAAGGATGTTTCTCTCAAAAAGCACTATGGCGTTAAAATACTGATTCTATAAAATACAAAACATTCATATTTGTATTAGACTTTGTATTCTTTATCCTGATTTGCACTCAGTATACTCTTAATACTGGTTATCTCACCTGATTAAGTGCAAGTAGTAATGCATAAAATATGGTTTGAGCACTCACAGGTAAATTGTTGACAGGACATGGGTTATGGGGAACGTGAACTCGTAGGGGAAGTGGTGCTGAGTCAAGATTAAGTCAGGTGAATTCATGGTACTTTAGTTTTAACACTGGTTGAGGTGTAAGTGGGGATATCTGGAGTAGTTTTTATTACTCAATGGTTGATTTGGGTGAAAATTTTACGTGATATATGTTGGTGGGGTTTAGTATGAAGATGATAGGATTAGGGTTGAGTAGTAGTAAAAGGGTTTTCTGGAAATTGATGTGGGTTGGTAGTGGGGGTAGACGAGGGTGGGGCCATCGGGTGTTTAAGCAGTTTTTATTTACAGTAAGTTTGCATTGTGCAGGCAATTGAGCGTCCTTTTTATTGTATTTTTTCAGTGACCACTGACGAAGAGCCAAGAGGCTCAAAATGCATTGGGTGTAACAAAATGAGTTGGCTTTGAAATAGGATTGTTCCTTTACATGCCACTGTTGATATCCTGGATGGGAATGCAGGAGGCAGATGAAACTTTGAATAATAATTGAGGTGCAATCAAATTGTCTCCGGAGTGATGTAATTGTACAAAGACTGATAAATATGGATTAAAAAAAAAAGAAAAAAAACTGGACCATTAAGGTTGAAATATGGTAGAAATAAGGATGAGTAGTTTAATTGAAGGAAATACACCTCATTCAGCAGTGCGAGAGGTGGTTGCACTAGAGATGTGCCATTAAGGAGACCCCTTTCTAAAAGTGGCATTTCTGAAATAGTAATGTGAAATCTAACTTCACCAATATGGAGGATTTATCATTACTATTCTAACCATATGAAACATGACAGAGCTACTCCTTTCTGATCAGGAATTACCACTTACAAGTATATAAGAGAATTCCCAATGCTAGCCTATGAGAGGAGTAGGCCTCATAGTAGTGAAAAGCAAAATAGGCTGTTTGTCACTACCAGGACATGTCAAACTTAAAAGCAAATGTCCTGCCTTCTAGGTACATAGCACCCTGCCCATAGGGCTACCTAGGGCCCACCTTATGGGACGACGACAGTGTAATAAAGGGGATTTTAAGGCATGGCAAGTTGTTTCAAATGCCAAGTCGAAGTGGCAGTAAACTGCACACAGGGGACCTGCAGTGGCAGGCCTGATAGATGGTTAAGTGGCTACTTATGTGTGTGGCACAAGCAGTGCTGCAGGACCACTAGTAACATTTAATTTAAAGGCCCTGGGCACATGTAGTACACTTTAGTAGGGAGTTATATCTCAATTAAATATGCCAATTGTGTATGATCCACTGCGAGCATGTTTTAGGGAGAGAGCACATGAACTTTAGCACTAGTCAGCAGTGGTAAAGACCCAGATTCCTAAAGCCAAATAAATGGAGGTCAGAAAAAATAGGAAGAAGAAAGCAAAATGTTTGGGATAACCCTGCCAAACGGGCCATTTCCAATACTTTGACTCTATGGTACTCCAGGGCTTCACTACATAGCAATCTTTGCTAATGGTAGTCGATGATTGCAAAAAATTTGTCAGGGGTTGCTTTTATTAATTCCAGGCTGGCTTGGATGTTATTTTACCATTGCAAATCTGTTATGCTGTGCCTAGAGTAGTAAAAGGTTTTTCTCTTTTCACAGTTCCCCATGGATGGCAGTGTGCAAATCCTATGCTTAAAGGCTTTGCTGTAGAAATGGCAAAAGACTTGACCCTTTCTAGCTCGGCTTCTTTTGCAATCTGGAGAGATTTATGAGGACCTTGAATAAAGCCCTTTGCATTGCAGTGGACCAAAACAGAGACCTGGAATGGAGTTTGCACCATGTAAACCATAGCATCCTGAAAGGCCCACGCTGGGGTGTGGCCACGTTGGATGCGGCAGGTATGCAAGTAAGGCACCAGAAAATAAACAAAAGAGCCAGTCGCGCAAGAAAGGCAGTGGAAAGATATCTAGATGTGGGGGCCTAAGTCCTGGTGAGGGACTGCCACCCGGTATGGAAGTTCCGCAAACCGTTTGAGAGAAGAGCGTGGACAGTGGCAAAAGTAAATGGAACTATAATAACTGCAAAGCGAGGGCACGAGGTTACCACATGAAAACATATTATGGTTTTGATCAACTGATGCATGTGGCAAAGAGGAAAAATAGGACGAGGACATACCAGGGACCCAAGACAACCCCACATCGGAGGGCACAAAGGCAATGGAAGGCTCTGGAAGCCTGGGGCTCCCCCAACAAGGAATCTGAGAGGGAATGTGACCCACACAGGTGGAGAAAGGCCAGACCTCACAAGATTGGGAGTGCCAAAGGGTACACTGGGTGGGAGAAGCCGCTCATATGGACTGAGACCCAATCCGACCCCCCATTCAGAGACTCTGTGATTTTGTATGTGCCAAGTCAATGTGGTTCCTGTAATCTAATGTTGGATGGGATGTACTGAGCCACCCAGGTGATACACTATGCCCTGATGTCAGGACACACCACCTAGACCGGCACTTCTGAGGTGTTAAATAAATGGTGGCTGATCGCTTGGGGTCAGACACGAAGTAGTAATTGCAGTGTGCTTGTGATTCTTTTGCGCTCGTCGAGTGAGTGGTTTGGCCTGTGCTGAATACCTGCCTGGCAGGGGTCCACCCCAGCACAGTGTCCGCATCACCACATAAAAATGCATTAGTCGCGCATATTATAGCTCTCTGAAACCACCCTCAAAGCATGCTCTATGATAAACGGCAGGAAGCTGTGTTGGCGGTGTGTCTGCTCGATCAGAATACACTGGTATAACTTGGTCTTGTTTACTTTTATTCAGTGAGACATCATGCCCCACAGCATTAATTATGCATTCTGTTAAACGTGTACCATACAGAGAATCATAATCATTCACAACCAACCTGTGGTCAAGGAACCGAGGAGGCGAACTGTACACCCTTCAAAGCTGACACCACCAGCCCGAGTAAAACGCTGAATAGCATTCTAGTGGTCGAGCGGGACACACCCCTTGATGAGCCTGGGCCTAAGTATAGAAGAACGCTGAACCAGGTGGCATGGGCAAAAAGGCGGAGGCGGAAGCAGGGCCAGAGATGGAGAATGGAGAACGGAGGATCAAGATCGCAGACTGAGAGGAGATGCCATCAGGAGAAGACCGACAGAGCAGGATTGTTGAGAAAAAGATGCAAGAAAATCAGGAAGCCTGGAGAGAGAGCGGGTGGTGAAAAGAGTTGATGCGGCCCCCAACGAGGCTGGGGGAGGTGCCAGAGAATGAGGAGAGCAGGAGAACTGAAACGCATACCCCATTGAGACAGGGTGAGGTGACCATGGGGACCGAAAGCGGAGCCAGCCCATCGCTGAGGAAAGGCACTATGGGCCCAGCCACGGCGTCTCTATTACAGAGTAGTGGCCTCAGGCCAGTGACGGCAAGGGGTTCAAAGGCTGGCGGTTGCACAGGGTTATTTGGTGGGTCTGTGAGAGATCTAATCTCAGCATGATCTAATGCAGCTGTTGAGCTAAGGCTGGTCTGGCTTCTGAAGAAAGCACGGGCACTGGGGGTTATTATAATAGCACTGAAAGTTTTGCGGCACTTACTTATTCATCTCCAGGCAAGATTTCCACATGGTATCAATTACCTGAGTAGACCACAGCTTATTCAGATTGGTTAGCACATGGGCGAGGGTGATGGGCACCCTGAATCAGAAGTACCTGTTCACTGAAGGCCAATCTTTTGTTTCCCTGAGAGTTCCCTGGGCTAGAAAGAAGGACGAGAAGATGTCCTGAGAATTTACCCTGCAGGATTCAACACGGCAATGTGGAAGATCCTTCTTGTGGTTCACCCATTGCTTTTGTAGTCATTATATAAACTATTAAAACAGAGGCCGATTTCTAGTCATTTCTGACATCCTGTTACAGTGGTGTCAGAATTTGGATATTCAGTATATTCCTTCTCAGGCTGTGGTTATGACTCAACCAATAACCATGGAAGATATGATTAAGCAGCTGGCTGAAGGACAAAGACGCCTGCAGCTCATAGACGAGAATAAACACAAGCTACACAGCAAGACAGAGTAAACCTCCAGACAGCCATGAAAACCCAGGCCACAGTAATCACAGATAACCAGCACATCCAGGACACCGCTACCTTGAGATTGACTGATGTCATAGTCAGCGCTAAAGTCTATCCAAATGTCCCCAGTTTGGTTCTACAGAGGTACCAAGTGGGTGAAGACCAGGATAATGTTTGGACTGCTTGGCTATTATAAAGAATTCTACAGGGTAAAGTTGAGGAAGGAGAAAATGAACCCCCATGACAATCCCCAAGCACTGTTCTATAGGATACAGGACTTGGGCAACTGATGGTTGAAGTTTACAACCACCTCATTGGAAGATGTGATGGAAAAGGTGCATATGGAGCAGTTTTTGAGGCCTTGCCCGGACCCACCCAGGTATGGATTCACCAGCATCCTGACTTCACTGACCCGGTCACAATTGACCTGACCTGTGCTTTCACAGATCCCCCGATTTCAGGGTCAGTAACCCACAAGCCAACCCTCCTTGCCCCAGAATAGGAGAAACCTCTCAAAGACCATGCCCAAAACCTCCATTGAAAACAGGAACCTGCCCATCAACCACGGGTAAGAACTAGGCCTGGGCGGAGTTTGCTTAGTACCGCCTAGCGGAACTCCGCGAAGTCACCCAAAAACTCTGCCGCGTTACGTGGAGTTCCGCAAGAGGCAAAGTGCTTTATGTCATGTCAATCACTTGATCTTTAGCGCCGGGTGTTTGTACCGCACTGTAAAATAAGCATGAACGCCACCATCCGCAGCACAAGAGGGTGCTGCTTCTTTCTGCCGCTCAAGTAGATATTCTACTCAAGCGGTAGCTTACTCAATGCGAATGGAAGGTTTCTCAACGAAAGCAGTAGATACCATCCGCAACTGCTCGTGCTGAAAAACCTCACCGGGAGGTGGTCTGTAGTAAGAATTTTCTCACTCGTGCTCACAACTTAACATTGGTGAGCGCAAGCGGATAAAAACCTCCTCTCCCCTGAGTTTTTCAGAACTCTGAGCTCTACACGGAGCGTATAGTGGGAAAAACTCAGACAGCAGAGTAGAATTTCATGCCCAGTTCTAGAAAGAACCAGCACTGATACCTTAATGCTTTCTGTGTGCGGAGAGGGGTCACATAGCATCTAACTGTCCCCATAAGCCTCAGCCCCCGAACCGATGGATTTGGGGTGTTCAAGGCGACATATCTTGTGGGCGGATGGCAGCCTAGGGAGGTGTCAGAAGCTACTGGAGCTAATCGGAAATTCTCTAATGGCATTAATAATCTCTGGGTGCCATCACTCTGTGATTAGCCAAAACGGGTGGAACCCCAGCAGCTGCGCAGCAGAAAGTAAGTCTCCATCACTTCTGTTTACAGAGATAGTAAGATGTATCCCGTGGCTGAAGTTACCATAAGTTGGAAGGGGCGTGGCGTGGCCAAGCCGAGCATCAAGATGGCCGCCTGATCTGTCGGCTCTGCCGACCGAGCCTTTAATCCGTTGATTATCCATATAATTCTGCTTAAATTGGGGCTTACCTTGCTGCAACGGTATTCGGAAGGGTAGCTGCCTCCTGTGACCGGAAAGGAGGTGTGGGACGTTCGCTGCGAGACCTGCGCCATCAGAGCTGAGAAGCGGCCGCGCGGTCCGGCGGCTGTGACTGCTCTGGGCCGCACACGACCTTCGTGGAAACTGCCTCCTGCCCCTGAATTGCTGTACATTTGCAGGCTACACCCGGACTGAATTCGGAGGCGGACCCTAGACAGCTGCTGTCACCATCTGCAGACCACGGCTCACTGGGGGCGGGCCATCGGTGCCCTGGCGTGAGGATGAGCTGTGACCCGCATGGGTGTTGGAGCACCCAGCGGCTTCAGAATCCGGCACCAGCGCCTGCACCGGCATCCGTCGCTGCCCGCCGCACAGGAGGGGAGATCGTGGTGCGGGGACGGCCCTGCGCCGGCTGAAGGCAGTGTTTGCGATCGGGCTGATAGCTGTGTAACCAGGGAGACGTCTCGAGGCTCCGAATACCAGGGAGGCACGGAGCAGATGTCGCAGAGCTGCCGCGCCGCCAAAGCAGATATACATTAACACGCTGTCAAAGCCCACACGAAGGGAGCCCAAGGAACCCTGCCAAACCGCGCTCGAGTGCGCGGTGCCGGGAAGAACTACTAATCCCATGAGCCTTGGCGAAACCCTGATGGCGGTGACGTCAGGACGTACGCGCACGGCGAGCACAAAGAGGTTCCGAGGCACCGAGCGAGTGCCGCTTACTCTTTGCTGAGAGCTGCGCTGGACGTCGCGGAGGCTGGTAAGGGTGCATTGTGCACCATGCTAATTTCTCTGCAGTCTTGCTGAGCTTGGTTACTGGTGGCGAGTCAAGGGGGCAGCCTTTTGTCGCCCCATCCGGAATGAGACTCGGATCGAGGGTCTCTGTGTGACGTTTCCTGTAGGAGTCTATGGTCGATAGACTCGAGTCTTACCTTGTTCAAACTGCTGAGAAAACCCGAAGGACCAATCAAGGCTGGTACCGGGAGTTCTATTGAACGATACTCTTGGGTGCATTCTTCCCTCGTTGGTGAACTCTGTGGATGATGTTCATGCGGGGAAGAAGGGCACCATTTGTAACCTTGTTTGCAGTGCTCCGTTTACAACCACGCTGGGTGCTGCTTGACTAAAACACTGCGCTGCTACGATTTCTTGTGTGTCTTACCCTATCCCTTGTGGTGGTTGTGACTTATAATGCTCCCCGAGTAAGTACACGAACTTACTGAAGTTCGTGGTGTTTGAAGCTGCTGTTTCTGAAAAGGCATAAGGCACTGTGATGGAACCTAGCCACAGTCTCATGAATTAATGCAGATGTGTGTCCGAATAACAAGTGCCTGATACCTAATTATGGCATGATCAAGACCTACGGAATTATACTGTGTTTTTTCTTTTCTCACATTATGCAGCAGGGGTTCCGAGAGTGAGCAGGAGGTCGGCTCTTCCGCTCCACTGTCTTCTTCATATTCTTTATCTCCAGGGTAAGGGTCTTACGGGCGAAAGGATACTGTGAGGTTAGCGAAACATACAGGGGTGCGAGCTAATACTACATCCTCTTTTACTATAGATCGTGGAGAGTACGTCCTTAAGTGTTGTGGGTCCCCTATTCGACGCTGAGTGTTTTCTTATTTTACAGGTACCTTTCTTATCCTTAGCGTTGGGGTGGAGCAGGGTTGAGTAGGAAGGAAGATAGGCAGGGAGTTACTGATTGCTGTCTCCTTCTGTCTTCACAGGTCTCCCTCCCTGCTGTCCCCATCCTTTCCTTCCCCCGCTGGACCACTCCATGGAGTCTGTAATTATATCTCAGACCGTGGGGGTGTCGAGAGGTGGACCCCTATAGAGCAACATACGATCCTGAGGATTCCGGCCACAACACACGCTACTACGAAGGCTGGCGAGGTTTGAAATAATTATCAGTACTTGTGACTCATAACAAACGTGCCTGCTGGATCTGCTGCTGCAAAATCCCCCTGTGGCTGCCCAGTAATATCAAATTGCGGCCCTGTGTTACTGGCCTCAGGGTTGTTGCCAGGAGGAGTATTGACCCTTGCTGCCTGGCTCCTGTGGTGCATATCCTCTTTTCCCGACCGTGGACTATGATGCGCTGCTGAGGAGTATCCCCTGAGCAGCCCTGACGCGCACTTGGAGCCACTCAAGCACTGGAGGATTTCACACATAGGCAACCTAAGACGCGCGCTCCGGCTGTTCCGAGGGCGGCGTCTTGTCACGAGGTGGCCGTTGGTGATCTAATTGCATCTGCCACGTATAGTAACCGGTCCCGACAGCCAGTAAGTTCCATCGGAGGGATTTGCCGATATCATGGCAGGAGGTCGCAGTTCGAAAGCACCGCTCCAGGCCAAGTTACAAAATACACCTGGGACGAGGGACCTGGCGCGAATCCCAAGGGAGGACCGGCTACGTCCAACAAGTCTGAGTACGGGGAGAAACAAAAGGAACCAACATTGCAGGACATTCTGGAAGCTATCACTACCGTCCGCACATCCTTGGAATCGCGCATTGACACGGTGTCCACTGAGGTGTCCCTTGTAGGAGAGTAGGGTCAGCAATCCTATGATCACCCAGATTTTTTTGCTTTTGCTTCATTGGTTTACGACTTTCCCTGGCTGTGGGCCTGCCAATCAGACCAACAGCCTAGCTGTTCTCTCTCGAAATTAACACACATGTACATTAGGTGCATCCACTAATTGGAACTGGGCCGCCTTATCAGTCCCTGTATCAGCATACCACAGGTATCCAGGGCATCGGTGTACTCAGGGCCTACCAGGGGCTGCAGCATGTATTATGCCACCCCTGGATGGCCACCCCAAATCTGACACAACTGGCTGCACGACAGCTGGGGCAAGGTGGTGTAATCACCCATTGCTGTAGGTGTAGTATTCCTATACCTAACCCTAAAATGGACACATGGATTTCTATCAGTCACTCCTATGGCAGGCCTTATCAATCCTGAAGGCAGAGTGCGGGGAATCATGTGGGATGGTGCTCTGGCGCGAGCTGAGCCCGTCGACGGCTTGCGGAACCAAGTCCTAATAGCCGTTCCATGGTGACGCGGGCCAACTACCTTAAAACGCATTATAATCCTCGCGGTTTTTTGCTAACTTTGGCAGCGCATCACCCACACATGTCGAGTAAGGTGTCATACGAACCCCTCGCCAATTCTGGTGACGGGGTTAGCTTTCCACCCTTCTAGAGGGACACGACATGGAAGTAACCTTGAACCCCGGTTAAAGTTGACTCAAGCCTCAGCATCACAAAATGGATGCTCACACAAGTCTGACCTCCTGCTGCTGGGAGGCCTTCCAGCGAGGGGAGCTTGGACAAAGGGTTTCCTGTCGAGGGCGGTGTTAGCACCATCCCAGACAGGGTTTGTGTATCCCAGGTAGGCAGGGCTGAAAGGAAGGTGATTGCAAGTGGCACCCCGGTGCTCACTGTGCATAGCCCGGCTCAAACCAGTTTCGGGGGCACACCAGCCCCTGAGCTGGGGCGAAGCCGGACAAAGGATAGGGGTGTAACCACCCCCCTCCTGGCCCCACCCATAGGTAGGACCTAGTCACGGGCCAGCCCCTTTTCCTAGAATAAAGGTGGGAGCGGGTCCCCTTCCCAAATTGGATAATTCTGAATCTTGAACTACTTTCCACGAAAGGAACTCTTGACTATTTCTGAAGACTCTCCCTTGTGGCTAAGGAGTAGCCACCCTGCACCAGCAGGCACCACCTAAGCGCTTGCGGGTTGCTGTAAGTCTCTCCTACGGATCAAGACTGCCCAGCTCGACGAGACCCGAGTTCCCTGCCATCTCTGACCTTTTACCTACATCATCAGCCCAGCTGAGAGTCGTAGGTGCGACGAGACCTACGGGACCGGCCATCTTCAGAACCTGCACGACGCTTATCTAGCACGCCCACCGAGGGACCCTCGAGTGAGTGCACCTAGGGTTTGAGAAGCCCTAACCCTGAGCAGCTCCAGCACCGAAGTCTGCCTCCCCAGCATCCACGAGATCTGCGTGGGGGCCCTTCCGCTCCTTGCTGTTCACCGCGTTGTCCGACCACTTGCCGACCGGCTTGTGGCCCTCTTCACGACGCACCACGACAGACTTTCATCACTGGTCTGGTTGCTCCAGACTGGCTCTTGCTCCCCTTCAACAGAGGAGTACCTCGGACCCTCCTGGTCCACTCCAGACACCATCTTGACTCCCCCGCGTGGGTTGCCACTGCCAAGATCCGCTGCCCCATTCCTGGGCCCAGCATCATCGACAGCAGACACCTTCGTGGGACAGCTCGCCCTCCATCCTGGTCGCTGCCGCGCCTCCTGGCCCGAGGAACAGCCGAGTCCGACGTCACCCATTCACCTGGTCGAGGTGACTTCAGCCGGTACCTTCCTGGTACCCACACGATCGCTGGCTAGCGGTTAAGAACTGAGTCCCCTCTGCTTTCAGGTTTCCTTTATCACCGATCCAGGCTTGGATCTCGCTGAACATCGACACTGGTCGCCTGCCAGCAACTTCTTCTTTCAGGCTCCCGAGACTACAACAAGGACTCCCGACATCTTGCTGAAACCCCCGCAGCCGCAGCCTCTGGCTAGGTAACTCGAGCATCTCGGTGCTCCAGCGTAGGTTCACTTTACAAGTGTCCAGCTCCTTTCCCGTTTAGTCCAACTGATCGGATTCCTCCGGAATCAGTAACTTTAGGCTTTCTAACCTCTCCCATTCCACTTACAGTGTAAATGGTTTCGTGCCCTCGGGCATTCGTGTAAATTGTGCAACCAGAAGTATTTTCCTAAGAGTTTTGTATTGTGCTTAGCTCCCTGACTCATAAAGAGCCAGGGTAGTCTTGTTATAAATAAATATCCTTTATTTTCATAACAACTTGTGTGGTGTCCTTTCACTTGGTGTTTAAGGGGTATATGTGATGGTAAACAGCTGGCTTAACACGCCCTCTAGAGATTAGCCTGAAGACTGCTCTTGTCCACGCTACTAGGATAGCTGGTCTATAAGGTTGACTTACAACCAATCATCAATAAGGGTCGTTTGGAATGATACACAGTGATCACTAGAATAGTGAACACTACATATCAGGCCAACTTCTCACATCCCTTATCAGAGAAGACATGCGATCAATGAATTCACGCCTCAAAGATGTTGAAATCAAGGCAACCTCCCTGGTGGAGGACACATTGGAGTTGCAGAGAAAGGTGGACGCCCTTCAGACGAATGTTGCGAAGCTTGAAGCGCAGTTGGATGATTACGAAGGGCGTTCCAGGCGTAATAACGTCCGCATAATTGGGGTTCCGGACCGAGCGGAGGGGCCTTCGGCGGACCTCTTCATGGAAGAGCTGATCACTACTCACCTCAAGCCGTGGGGACTCTCCAACTTCTCGGTGGAGCGGGCACACCAGGTGCCGAGCGGTTGGCCGAGACCTGGGGCCCCCCGTGTCAGCTCCTTGCTCGGATCTTCAACTTCCACGACAGAGATATTATCCTGCAATGTGCCCACTCCGCCCCACCAGTGGAATTCCAAAACAGTCGCATCACTTTCTTCCCGGACTTCACCCTCAAGGTACAAATGCTACGACGGAGATTCTTGGAAGTTAAAAAGGTGTTCCGTGACAAGGACTTGAAATTTGCTATGATGTTCCCGGCCAAGTTGAAAGTGGAATCGGAGGGTAGATCCTGGTTTTTCACCACCCCGGAGGAGACATGGGACTGGCTCGAGGGATGGCGCACGGCGGGCCGCTGCAACAATCAAGGCCGTGATGTGAGGATGGACGGAGACCCCCGAGCTTCGGGTGGTGGCTCACCGCCACAAGACTTGAGTGAAGCGGCGGGTGGTGCCGAATGACTCGTCTGTATGCCTTTCCCTGGGGGAGCAGGAACGGTCCGGATGGCTGGTGGGTGGCGGAGATAGATTTTCCTCTGCCATAAGTGTCAGATTTTGTTCCTCTGAGTTATTCTGTCAGGTATGACTTGGCCGGACCGACCTCCCCACATTTTGCTGTTCCCCGCTTGGTCACTTGGGCGTTGTAGAATGTATCCTGGGGAGTAGCTGCTGTTTTTGGTATAAATGTGTTAGGCATTTATTGTGATTGTTGATATAGCGACCATTTCTCAAAATTGTGAGCTCAGTTCGGCTGCACGAGTGCTGAATAATCGATCAGTATCCCTTTCCTTGGGGGGGAAGTGAACTGTGTTCAGGTGGGCGGAGGGCTGTGGGGAGGCAGCTGCCCCAGTCAATTGCAATAGACTTTTGTTGCCTGGGGTTTGAATGTCAGGCATGACTGTCGACTCTCTCGCCTTAACCTTGCCTGTTCCCCTGCTCATTCAGTATTCAGTATGGGGACTATCCTGGGCCCTTAATGAGGCTCTTAGCGTGGACATGGTGGGCCTCAAAGTGCTTAACGGTAAGACAAATTATTCAGAGACGAGTGCTCGGTTCGGCTGCACGAACCCGTAAGTTTTAGGAAGTGTGGGCGATAGACACTCTGCTAGTTTGGGGGGCGGGAGGTTTTGTTACTGCCGAGCAGGGAGGCAGGGTCGGGGGTTTGGAGGGATGCACGGTGGGATTGTAGGGTGGGTGGGAGGGGATTGGAATTGGGGGTTGATTTTTGTGTTCCTTTTGTTTTGGCATGTCACCTTCAATTGGTCTAGTGAGCAGGACTCGAGTGAAGAGGCACTAGTGGTGTTCTCATTGGCAACAGTACTCAAGGATGCAAGGAAATCCTTCCCTTTCTCCCCCTTGATGTGCTCCTCAGCGGGGTACCTTGTATCTATGACAACAGGTGATAGGCAGACACTCAACCTGTTATCCTGGAATGGGAATGGGCTGGGTGACAAAACCAAAAGAGGGGTGGTTCTCCAGTTCTTGAAGCGGCATTCACCTGATATCGTCCTTTTGCAGGAGACCCATCTGTTGGGTAATGGTTGTAAGGCCCTGTCTCGGTGGGGATTCCAGATGGCTGCTCATTCTGCCTTTGGTTCTGGTTCTCAGGGGGTGGGCATTTTAGTTCGCAAGTCCTTCCCCTTGACTGTTAATAAGGTCCACACGGACCCCCTGGGCAGGTTCGTGGCGATGTCTGGGATGTGGGAGGGGGCTGCCCTCAATCTGGTATCAGTGTATATTCCGCCAGGCCTACACACACAGGCATTTATAGATCTTGGTGATCTTCTCCTGAATCTACCGGACGGGAGATTGTTGATTGGGGGAGATTTTAACTCCTTCGTTTCTGATTCCCTGGACCGCTGGCCCAGGAAAGACCTGCCGACGTCATGTAAACGCATACATGGCTTTCTGGGGGCTATGGGCCTGGTGGATGTCTGGAGGTACTTACATCCCAGCGAGCTCCAGTACACGCATTTCTTGGGCCCCATCGTAGCATGTCTCGAGTCGACTTTGTACTCACACTCACGAACCAGATCCATAATGTCAAAGATTCAGCATTTGGATAGGGGAATTTCAGATCACTCACCCATGCTGTGCAGGGTGGAAGTGGGGGAACCCACGGCTGGCCGTGTGGCACCGCTTAACCCCTGGTATCTCACTATTCCCTCAGTTAAGGATAAATATTGGGCAAAACCGACCTCTTTTATCAGTTGTGTTGGAGCCGGCCTCGTGGCGTGGTCCTATTCCCCCTCGCTCAGCCGCACGAGGTCCCATGCACCTCGGGGCCCCTCCATCTTGGATTACACGTCACCTCACGTGACCACCTCCGTGACCCTGCTTTACCCGGCCTCGGTCCCAGCGAGGCCCGACATCGAGGCGCCCACCCCTGGCCCGGGGGATACCACGTGAGCCCTTCCCACTCCCGGCGGAGGGCAGTATCGATGGGACCCCCAACCGTCCTTCCACAGCTAGGTGCGACCGCCCCACAGCTCTCTGGGGCCTGGCGCCTCTCCTGCTGGGCGTCTGGCCACGCCCTCCCCGGCCTCTCCGCCCTCCTGGGCGCAAGGGTCCGAACATCAAAGGGCTCAAGACCTATATCTGGGGCGACCCGACAACAAGATGACAGTTGTATCCTGGAGTCAAGAGCCCTGCTGATCGGATCGCGGCTGACCCTACGGAGAAAGACTCTTCCTGAAACTAACTGCTGAGCCCTGCTGACGACGTCGCGGCTCCATCGTGCTTACAAGACCTTCACGAACCTTTGGGGCCCTGCTGACGCCGTCGCGGCCCGACCTTGTTGCAACAGACCATCAGAGCCCAGCTGACCTCGTCGCGGCTCGACCGAAGTGGACCTACCACCGGAGCCCCGCTGACTGTGTCGCGGCTCGACCCAAGCAGAACTACCACCCGAGCCCTGCTGACGCCGTCGCGGCTCTCCACGTCCGAGCCGCTCTGAGACCAGCATCCAAGGTCTGGCGCAGAGCCCTCCCGTACCTGGTTGGTACTAAGACTGTCCCGCTACCCTATTCCTTCCAAGACATTGAGACTCTTACTGGATCTCTCGATCCCACTGTACATATTGAACGTGCTCCTTTTTTTATATAAAGAACCAAGATAAGGAACTGATCCGGAGTCCTGTGTGGTGGTGTTACTGGGCCTAGTACGATTATAGGAGAAGGACCTCTCCTAGGAGGCTTCTCAGCGGCGCTCGGCTATAACTTGGCGGTAGGAAGGTGCCCGGAGTAGTCCCTCCGACTCCCCGGTGGTCCTCCCTCCGACAAGTTGAATCAGGGTTCAGTCAGTTCGTCCGTTTCCCTTTGGGAAGCCTATAAAACGGTCATTCGAGGGGTAGTGTTGGGACAGATTTCTGGACAACGCAAGGAAAAAGCCGCGGATATGGTGCGCTTAGAGGGGGTGGCCCTGGTCTTGGAATGCGCAGTTTGTATGCAGGACTCAGAGGAATTGCGTCACAGGCTCCGAACTAAGATGAAAGAATTTTCTGACTTGGCCACTGACGCGGCTAAGGCACAATACAGGGCGACTCTCAGCAGGATTTAGGATGTAGGCGATAAGGCAGGCAAACTGCTGGCATGGTTGGATCGTAGAGAGCGGGCGAGGCGAGTGGTGGTGGAAATTGACACCGACCAGCATTCCCGTGTCAGCGCACCGCAAGACATTGCGGACACGTTTGGGCAACACTACCACTTCCTATATACTTCCAGCACGATCTATTTGGAGGAGGATGCTTTATCTCTACTCCGCGATATAGGCATGCCGGTCACAGTAAGGGTGGAAGTGGAGATCCATCCATGACTTGCAAGGGAGGGGGGGGGGGGGGGGAGCATCGGGTCCCAATGGGATCCCCATAGAATTATTTAAGCTGACGGCGAATAAAGCTGCCCCTTATCTTACTGATATGTACCGGGTGTCAAGGATACAAGCACTCTTACCTGTTGGTTGCTTGTTGGTGGATTTCGCAGAGACGTTATGGACCGACTTCCCGGTACTCAAACTAACACCTTGTGATGTACTTTAAACACTAAGGTTATTCAGTTAGAATTTAGGGAGGAGGGCCGGATCGGGGACGCTAGCTGTTCCTGGCTGTCTCGCTAGTTTTCCTACACCAAGTTTTTTGTACAGTTATTATTTTGTATTCACTCGAAGAGAACCCTACCTGCGATCTAGGAAAGTCTGGCGTCGCGTCCGTGTTGTCGTAGTGAAGTGGAGATTATCTTCTTTGTAGTCAGAGGAGATGTTGTTGGTAGAAGAAGTTGTGTTCACCTATGCAAAGGGTTAACATTAGAATAAGTTACTGATTTTTTCCTATGAGTTTCAGTGCCTAAATAACTATTACATTTAACTCCTGTTTCACTTACTCCTTTAAACCTCCGTCTTTCTTATCTTCACTACCTGTATTTTAGCAATATAATAAATAAAGGACATACACCAAAGAATGTCGACAATGTTAAACCCTAACAGATCTCTAAACGTGCAGGAAATGATATTTGTCCAAATCTGACAAGCGCAATATTTTTAATGTCTTTGTAATGTCTTCTCTCTTTCAGGTTCTGTTCCAAATGACTGCCATCATAATAAGTGCCAAGTAAGTATTCTCAAAACGTAATTGCAGCTTGCTTGCGGTGCGCGCCTGAATTCAACTAAGGAATAAATGTTCACTTAACTTTTCTTTTGTTTTGCAGCTCCAAAGATGAAAACGCGGCCTCGGATGAAATCTGCAGAGCCGGAACGAAGAACGAAGCCTCCGAGAAGCAGGAATTCCAGGCAAGTACTCCGGATGCGCGGTGGAAAGCAAAGCGTCTCAGCATTGTTGGGTGTGGCTATTTATACATTTGCCACACCCCAAAACGGCCGCTGACGCATCGAGCACATTTCTAGAATGTGCGCCTTGCGTCATAGGTTTCATTCGCCTGCAATTATTGTTCACGAAATGAGCTCTCCAGTTTTTGCCATTTTAACTTCAAAAACGTTGCACCTTTTGAATTCTTAACAGTAAATACAGTTTCCAAAACGTTTCATTTGAACAACAAGAAATCACTACAGTTTCTCAAAAGAGTCATGAACTGTCAAAACGTTACATTTGAACAAATCACATATGTCTGGGCACAAATCAAATCGCACTTTAATCACTACATGATTATCATATACAAACAAACTGGTGTGCAGGATGCACGGGACAGGGGTGGGTTTCATGATGAAAGAAGCTCTTTTAAGAGCACCCTACCACGTTATGTGGTGATGCATGTTGTGTTGCAAAGGGCGTCATGACACCGGGAGAGTAAAGAGATTGGAATCCTTCCTGAAGACCATAGACTGGCCATCGTCATCCACAAACCGGGCAAACCTGCAGGTCAATGTTCTTTGTATAGGCCTATTTCGTTGCTCAATTGCGAGGCAAAAATCCTTGCGAAGGTCCTCGCCACTCGTCTGTTGCAGGTTCTTCCCACCCTGATCCACCCGGATCAGTCCGGGTTGTAGCCAGCAAGAAATGCATCTCTTAATCTCCGCCGACTACATGGAGTACTCTGCAGGGCGTATACTATTAGAGAGGATGCCGTGGTGTTGTCCCTAGATGCTGCATCGGCCTTCGATACCGTAGAATGGCCATACACGTTTGCGGTGCTCCGTAAATTAGGCTTTGGCTCGGAATTTATTAATTGGGTGCGCCTTTTGTATTGCCAACCTTTGGCGCAGGTGGTTCGTCAATAATCGTAAGTCCCCTGTTTTTCCCTTGGGAAGGGGCACCAGGCAGGGATGTCCCCCTATCACCGCTCCTCTTCGCTTTGGCCTTGGAGCCCCTGTCGGCGTGGATCCGTTGGGACCCAGCTATCAGGGGCCTGAGATGGACTCATGGCTGGGAGGACCACATATCTTTGTACACGGATGACATTCTGCTTTACCGTGCCTCCCCGGATAAATCGCTCACCGTGGTGATGGACATATTTCACATCTTTGGTAGATTCGCAGGTTACCGGATCAACTAAATCTGTGCTCTACGTCCTCCATAGGCAGAAGTCCCGACTTCCCCGGGATTGTCAATTGACGGGGGCCGTGACCGTGTTCAAATATTTGGGAATCTGGGTATCTAAAGACTTGTCTCGATTTTATGAGACTAATCTCCGGCCTCCGCTAACGCGCCTTAAATCAGATGTCCAGCACTGGAAGTCGCTTCCCCTAACTCTCCTGGGGCGTGCGGCACTATTTAAAATTATGTCCCTCCCCTGACTTTTATATGCGCTACAGAACACGCCAATTCCGGTAGCAGCGTTGTATTTCAAGGGAATAGAGTCTTTGGTGCGGGATTTTCTATGGGAGGGTAAGCCCCCCGCATTGCCATGCAAAAACTCACGTTGGGTTGGTTCGACAGTGGAATTGGGCTTCCTGATATGAAACGGTACTACTGGGCTTCACAGCTCGTTGCCATCAACCAATGCCGATATAGATGACACGATGACCAGGCCTTCCGGATAGACCGATGGCTCCTCCCAGGAGGCGGCTTCGTGGGGACGGTGTATAGTAAAACTCCGATACCCGTCCTGTCCGGTCCGCCTAAACATGCTGTGCAAGTGTGGAAAGACGCTACCAGGAGTCTGGGTTGGGAGGGCAAACTCACCGGGGCCACACCGCTCTGGCACTGTGACCGGTTGGGTCGATTGTCGCGGTCCCAGGGATTCGACAAATGGGAAACCATTGGCATCTCCAGAATTGGGGACCTTTGGAAATCGGGCGAGGTCATACCATTCTCCCAATTGCAGCAAGAATTTGAAATGGCCAATTCCGAACAGTTTCGGTATCTCCAAATCAGGCACGCTTTGCTCGTAGTTCTCCCAAAAGGGGCTGACCTCCCAGAGTCCTCTCCGCTGGAGGACAGGATTTTGGATGGCGATTTGCCAGAGAAGGCTATATCCCTTATATATAGAAAACTCATTAACAACATGCCAGACCCCCTGATCCGCCTCAGATGTAAATGGGACCACGATGTGGCTGGGCTGGATGACGAGGAGTGGCGGGCTGCAGAGGCGTCTCCGCGGGAGGTCGCCATTTCTTCTAGATTCCGATTGGTCCAACATAAAATCCTTCACAGAACACATTTCTCTGGACCCTCTCTGGTCCATATGGGCTACGCCCAAGACACTAATTGTGTCCGGCACTGTGGGCAAGAGGGCACCTTTATTCACACACTGTGGGAATGTGCTACAATACAGAAATATTGGGAGAGGGTGGTATGTATGATGGAGGAGGCGTTGAGACAGCAGATACCATGTAACATCAAATTGATTTTGCTGAACATCTGGAACCCCACGGACCTCAGTGCTAAGGAGAGAATTTGGGTGGCTCTGGGCTTCATGGTGGCTAAGCGCAATATTGCACATCTATGGAGGGCCCCGAACCCACCCAATATTGGCGATTCGCCCAAGGACATGGACTGGTGTATGGTGACGGGGGTGCCTATGTCCCTAGGGGTTGCCCGACAAAATGGTCACAAATATGGGGGTCATGGAACACTTTTAGTGGGGATATATGTGAACCACCTGGGAGCGGGGAGGAGGATGCGGATGTAATGGTATAATATGTGATTTTTGATGACACTTGTAATGTACTGTGCCATGAGCTATTGCTGCTGTATTAATGTGCTCTACAGACCCTTTGAGCATTGTGGTGCTTTGATTGTTTACATGCCTTTTTCAATAAAAAGAATTATAAAAATATATATATATATATTAAAAAAATGTTGGAAAGTGCAAAAAGAACAATTGATGGACAGAATGCAGAACAATGTCATACATTCACCCCAGTACAGAGATCTGGGCCTAAATCCATCATTTTTTGCTCACCACGCCATTCTAGTTTGGACCCAGCCATATGCAAATCAGTCTTGACCCTACGCCCAATGGGAACAATCCAGCCATAACTGCCAAGCCAGGTCCTCCCTGGACTGAAAACAAGCATCCTAGGACCGGTTTCGGGCTTTCTTCCCTCATCAGCCAGGATAGCTTGACTCCAGTGGCTTGGAGAGCACGGGACCCACGTCTGGGCATACCTGTTCCACTCTGAGTGACAAATGCAAAAAGAACAATTGATGGACAGAATGCAGAACAAGGTCATGCATTTACCCCAGTATAGAGATCTGGGTCTAAATCCATTATTTTTTTGCTCACCGTGCCATTCCAGTTTGGACCCAGCCATATGCAAATCAGTCTTGACCCTGGGTCCAATGGGAACAGTCCAGCCCGAACTGCCAGGCCCTCCCTGGACTGGAAACAAGCATCCTAGGACTAGTTTCGGGCTTTCAGCCCTCATCAGCCAGGATAGCTTAACTCCAGTGGCATGGAGAGTAAGGGACCCACGTTTGGGCATACCCATCCCACTCATGGCTCACTGTGCCACTGGATTCAAGCTAGCCTGGCTGATGAAGGGAAATACCCAGAAACCGGTCCCAGGATGCTTATTTCTGGTCCTGGGAGGACCTGGCTTGGCAGTTTGGTCTGGACTGTCCCCATGAGGCACAGGGTCAAGACTGATTTGAATATGGCTGGGTCTAAACTGGGGTGGCATGGTAGGTAAACTAAGCAGGTGACCTCCTGTCGACAATACTTACCCCCTTTGGCAGCTGGGCACGAACGGACTTGTAGGAGGTAAATAACTAGGGGAAACCACACCAAGGAGGCCATGCCCAATACTATTGGACTGCACCACTTTGTAAGTTTTGCTGTACAAGCACATTGAGCTAATTAGAAATCATTAATCCAATGACCAACTACCAATTCCTTTAGCTTATTGTGGTGTTTAACATGATGGCGCATTAATGCAAACTTTATTTTATTGCGTTCTCATCTGGCCCTGGCACAGCAACCTTAAATTGAAACCATTATTCTGCATGCATGGCAAAGCTGCTTTCTGTGTCAGGAGCTGCACCTAGCCCACAGACGCTGCTGACCCTCCTTCTCTCTTATGGCTTCATAGAACCGGCCTGGTCTTTTGCCAAAAATAATAAGCAGAGTCTCCCCTCTCTCTCTCCACTCTGGCCCCTTCCTTCGGAATGTCTACTAAGGTCGAAGTGCCAGAGCAAGCCAGCCAGAAATAAACCCTCCTTTTTCATAGAGAAAGGGAGCACATTCCTACATGCACTTTTAAAATACGTGTCTTCCTAAGCACAGAAATAAACAGCACTGTTTAATTTAAGTGCGCATTCTTCTTTACATTTTTCAAAAGTTGTACATGGTTACTAGTATTTCTGATCAAACCATATTTTTATTCATGTATTATTATTTATTCATTCTTCAAACTTTAAAGTGCAATTCTTCCAATGGCATCTGCAGAACACAATGACGACAACAAACCAAATTGAGCTCATTCCAGACATTTTCAAGAAAGGGCCACACACTCATAACACACAACACAGCTTGCTGAGGCAAGCCATCCTTACACAAAGAGCACAGTCGCTACTCACTCAAACAAGTACTTCACAAGCACCACCACCGGTGTCAGTCCACAAACCTCATAGACCCTCAAACACACAATCAAACCACAAATCAACACCAGGACAAAAACAAAAGGCAGCCCACAGACTGCACTCAAACCAAACAAATTGTAAATCATATTTCCAAACAAAAGAGCTCTCAAAAGCAGTCCAGAGACTGCGCCAAGACAAGTAAACAGCCCAGAAACTGTTCCGTGTTCAAGAAGACAGGCTCTATCCCCCAATTACCAGTTGGTCTGGCAGAGTGTTCGCAAACACTGTGTGTCTTTTAGCAACTCATACTTATTCCAGAAGGCATGCCTATTACAGGGGTCCGCAGACCCACCCAAAACAAGATAGGGTAAAACCCCCCAAGCCTTAGCAAGAAGAGACCGAATTACCAATTGGCCTGGCGGAACACTCACGAGTGCTACGTATCACCACTTATGAGTTTTCCTATATGCAGGCATGTTCTTCCAAGTATACCTATTCAAACAAATATCATAAGGAGCAAAATCCCCACATTACCTGCCTTTATTTATTACATTAAATAAACAAACTTAACCAAACCAGAATCTTGGCCAAGCAAATCCAAAATCAAGCGTGCCGCTTCAGCGACCTTACCAAACAAAAGTCTCCAGCCTCCAACTGCCAATTTCTTGGTTGACCCAATGGTCACTGTAAAAACGTGCCCCGAAGAAAATCTCAGTCGGGACCGGCCACCACCCGGAGGGTCAGATCAGGAAAACCGGAAAAGTCACTTCAGTCTGCAAAGACAAGGGTCTCCTCATGCAGGGTACCTCCTCAGCAATATTCCATTCCTCCGTCAAGACCACTCCTTCGGGCGGCCGCGTTTCCGATAAGCCCCACGAGTCGGGTGCCAAACTGTGGAAATGAGCCTTTTTAGGGCCCACCGGTGCAGGGGTTCACCCTTCTCTGTCCACGGGTCCTTAAACCAACAAAGAAGAGATAGGAACTGAAGCTGGAATTCAAAAATAACAAGTTTATTCACTCATGAGTGATACCACGTCCATACAACACCCTCAAGTGTTCCAGGAGGTAGTGGCTTGAATACACAGACCATGGGCCTTATATACTGTGTTTCTGCGGCGTAAGCATGTAGACTCAAATAGAAGGTACAAACATACACAGGAATCGCTATCGACTAACATGGGCAGATGTATATGACGTAGTCAGCAAAGTGGGAGGGGAGACAGAACTGCTTACATCAGTAAGCCATGATGGACAGTTACATTCTCAAACAGGTGCATTCTAGCAGCTACAGGCCTCTCTGAGCTCATACATTGCTTGAGTTTAGAATAGAAGGAGTTAACTAAAGCTGATGACTCAAGCAGAATAGAAAGGCAAGCAACAAAGAAGACGTAAGAATCACATGGCTAACAAAATGGACACCACAACCAAGAGGGCTTTAGCTTGTGCTAACAGCAATTATTTTCGATTTCCACAGTAGGACCATATTACTGTGTGGTAAAGTGTCTATTAAGGAGGAGAATGATCATGGAAGATGGCTTGGTGTCCCATCAGGTCGTTCCCCTTCCCTTCAGAAACCAGGTTTTTCATTTGGCCCATTGTCCGGTTGGGGGTGTGGGCTGGAAAAATGGAGGAATATTTGCTGAGAAAGTTCTACTGGACGGGGTCTTTTCTGATATCTGTTGGTTTTGTGCTACCTGTGACAGGTGTCAGGTTTCTAAGACACCCCATTCACCCAAGGCACCCTTAAGACTGCTAACCATTATCGACATCCCCTTCAAAAGGGTTGGGACGGACCTCTTGGGTTCCTTGATAGCCTCTGCCTGGGGCTATCAATACATATTAGTCCTTGTGGACTATGCCACAAGATATTCTGTGGCAATACCACTATAGAGTATGACTAAGACCTCAGTTGGTCAGGCAATGATGGAGTTCTTCACCAGAATGGGATTTATGTTGATTTTAATGTCTCAAGTATGCAAGATACTGGGAGTTAAACAAATATGAAGTTGTGTTTACGACCCCTAAATGGTTGCCCTGGTCAAGCGGTATAACTGCACTATCTGACAATAAGTTGCTTGCCATATGGCAGGGACCCTATACTGCTCTGTACCCCTATGACATATAAGCTACCTGTGCCTCATTGTGCTGCCAAGGGGTAAATATACTGCATCAATCTCCTCAAGAAGTTGAAGGAAGAAAATGAGCAGGATGATACTTCCCAACACGTTCAATTTGTGACAAACTCCCAACACTTAGATATTAGCTTTGTCCCTAGAGAAACGCCTGCACTTGCTGGTATGGTCCAGCTCGGTCTCTCTCACAATTCCATGCTGAACGGGTAAACAGAGGAGATGATCGCGCGATATGGGGATGCATTCTCATCAAAACCCGGGGGAGTTCCCTGATGCAACAGGAGATCATCACACAGGGACATCAGGTAGTGTGGCTAAGACCCGGTTAGATAGCAGAGGCTAGATGGGGTACAGTTGAATGTGAGGTGTCCAGCATGCTAGCAGAGGCAATTAATGACCCCGCCAACAGTGCGTGGTGTTCGCCAGTAGTACTGGTCCCAAAACCTAACGGGTCCATTAGGTTCTGCATCGACTTCCGCCAACTCAATCATAAGTCCAAATTTGATACATATTGTTAGAAATGGGATTTCTGGTTGGCTAGGGCTTGCGCCTAAGCCAGGCAGAAACCACCACTCTAGTCAGGGCAAGGAAGTTACACGGTGAAGATAACCCCTGCTCACCTCCTTGGTAGCTTGGCAAGAGCAGTCAGGCTTATCCCAGAGGCATTGTTATCCCAGAGGCAATGTGTAAAGCATTTGCGCAGCACACACACACAGAGCAGCAACACACTAGCCACACCACAAAAGAAACTCCACACAAGGTTATATAAAAATAGCCTTTGTATTATCCAGAACTCATTAGAATCATAATCACACATATACACTGTGCCAGCTGGCACCAGGCAATAACTTACAGGGGATTATATACAGGTGACAGGGCCAATCGGGCCACTGTCAGAATCATCACAAGCACAAGTGGTAAATGTAAAACACCACCAGTAACAACTGGCAGAATACTGTACTCAGCATTATATCACATTAGGCATAAAACACATTATGCAGTAGGCATCACATTAGGCATAAACAGTGCACCACAGTAACACTGAAAAAGGGCACACAGCACCTTAGTGTAAACCATGACCCCAGGCCAACTGGCCTTCCTATGGGGCCCAAATGCCCTATGCCCCACTGTCAAGGCGTAGCTGCAAATGCAGAGAAATCACTGTCACGCAAAGTCAGGGCGTATTGTGGGACCTTCCTAATAGCTCTCTGGCCGCCAAAGCAGCGAAAAGCAATGTGCCCCACAGCACTGGGGGCGTGGGGTGCAACTCACCCTGTTCTGGCACTAGAAACAACGTGCCCCCGCTGTTGCAGCTGCCCGCGCTCTTGCAGTGCAGCTGAGCAAATAGACAAGCACTGGCACTTACTGTGCCTTCGTGAGCACCAACACGGCACCAGGCACCGACAATGTGCCTCGGGGAGCCCCACTACACGGGGGCTCTTCTGGGGCTGATCTTGTCACAAGCAATGATCTGGGGGAGCCTCCTCTCACCGGAGTTCCTCGTAGGGAAGGCACCAACAATGTGCCTTGACAGGTTCTCGCTCCCCAGCCAGCCCCACTCACCTGGCTCCTCTGGATTTCCTCTGGTCTTCCTGCGGGGGCTTCACCTCACTCTCAGAGACAGGGGAAGGCTGAAATGGAGCTCGCTCAGCTCCAACTTCTCTGGTGCCCGCGGGACTCTCTCTGACTCACGGGAGCCCCGCTCAGGCATGCGCCAACTTCCAGACTCCGCGGGGCTCCCTCCAGCTCATGGGAGCCCCGCTCAACGAACAGGCCACGGCTTTGCCTCTCCTCACTTCGCCCGGATCCCCTTCCTGGGCCCGGGACTTCAACATGGAGCCTGTGAGGCTCCGGACGTCAGAGAGGCCACAGGCCCCACCCAGAACCAGGCAACCTTTGCCTGTCTTCCGGCTAGGGCCATGGCGGTGCTTCTCGGCGGCTCCTGCTAACTCAGTGGCATAAAATCGGGTTGGGCTCCCGCTTCCAAAAGCACAGCACAAGGCGGGGTGGGATCCCACCAGACAGCGCAAAACGCGGGGTGGGCTCCCGCTCACGGAACCCAAATGCGGGGTAGGCTCCTGCCTTCAATAAGGAGCGCAAAGTGTGGGGTGGGCTTCCACCCGATTCCTGCGTCGTGCAGGGGAATCGTCACGCCGGGATTCCATTGGGACGCCTCTGCAGCCCAGCGCTCAGGTATCCAGTGCACAGCGGATAGTGAACTTGGCTGCCTCACAACCATCTTGCATGACCTGGGAAAGTATGAACTGGACTTTATCCGGGACTATGGTCAACACTTTGGACACTGAGTCCCACAAAGTATGAGAGTAGCATCCCTAGAGGCAGCTGGTATTCACTGACCAAAGGTCCAAATTAGTAGGGGAGAAAGCACACTTACCAAATGTCTCTATCTATATCCTCTTTGATTCTCTCTCAGGAGGGGTAGTAAGAAATAAGTTTGGATTTACTCTGCTGACTGATGCCTATACCACCAGGCTCAAGGGGGTGGAGTGGGGCGCTGAATGAGGAAAGCTAGGTCACCTAGAGCAGGGGCATCAGAACATTTGTTTTAACTCCCTGAGTAGGAAGTTGACGATCAAGACTTCCACCACCCCTTGCATTTTGATAGTAAACGAGGTGCTTTCGTCTGTGACGGGGGGAATATTCCAGTGTCTAATGCAGTTTCCAGACCACTGGCATCTTGGAGGTATTTCTTTCAGTTGTCCTTTTGGTAAGGATGTGGTATCTTAACCTCAGCATTATAGCCACTGTTCTCTTGAACGTGCGCAAGCGTGCGCCCACGCACTAAAGTCAATCTGAGCGCGCAGTCTCCAATATTTTGCGTGCACACAGCACATCCCGGGAGCGGCAAGTGTCTGTGTGGTTCGGGAGGGCTGCCGTTCACCAGCAAGTGGAATTGGCACTTGCTCAATTTCTTTCCTGAGGGAGTTTGGAGGGGGAGGGGAGCAGTGAAGCCTGGTGGTCTTGTGTTTTTGAACTTCGAGGGGAGAGGAGGACAGGGTACCTGTAAAGTGGCACCTGCCTGTCTGTGCAGTGTGCCGGGGTACGCCTGCTATATGTACAGTCTGCAGGGAGGCAGACATCTGGAGGCAGCCACTGAGCATGGGGCTCAGCCCCCCCCCCCCCAATGGTCCAGTGCTGCTGCCAGGCCCAAATTACCGGCGGGAGAGGGGGAGGGGGGGGGACCTCTTCACGGAATGTGATATTTCAGACAAGCCTGTTCAGGCTTAGGGAAATGCATCTATCACAAGAACAGTGAAAGGACTGGCCTCTGTGTATATGATGTGAATGAGTGTGCATGTGAGAGTGTGTAAATGTGCGTGCCTGTGTACATGTGTCTGAGTTTGTCGGTGTGTGTGTGAGTGCGTATATGTGTGCTTGTTTGAGCGTGTCTATGTGCATGTCTAGTATGTACGTGCCTTTCTCCCCCTCTTCCAGGATGCGCTGTTTCCTCTCACTTTTTAAGATACATTTTTATTCAGTGTCCCATCAATCTGCGCGTGCTTACTGCCTGCAATGAATACCTGCTTTCTCTCATCCTTTCTATAGCCCTCCTCTCCTTTGCTCCGCTCTCTTAACTATCGTTCTTCCCATGCATGCCTCCCATGCCTCTTTTCCCACACCATCGTCCCTGTCCATCTCCCACGAACCCCCTTCTCATTCCTCCCTCCTGTTTCTTCAGCCTCCGAGTGAGGCTCGTAGTGGAAGACTAATAGGGCCATATTTTAGGGGCTGTGCTCATATATTCCATCTCAATTTTATACCTTACACATGACCCCCCCCGTTCCACTCGCTCCATCCTCCCCCTCTAGTGCACCTCACCCAGATGCTCTTGAGCCCCACCCCTCCCGAAAGAGGTGCTCCCTAGCCCGCAGTGAAGGGGCAGTCTGGCACCTGGCACTCTGTGAACAGGACTGGCAACAGAGCTGGTTCGTGCTGGTGGACACCGGATTGGCCTCACCCTCTGGGTGGGCACGTGTGAGGGGCATGGGAGCGATTTGTGGCACTCTGTTCTTTCTACCAAGTTTATGTAGTGCCGAGCTAATCCTTAATGATCGATCCCTAATGTGCGCTACATGCACCCAACAGCTCAGAAGCCATAATGGGGAAAGAAAGCCTTCAATTTACGTGGGGTAAACAGGAGTGAGGGTGCCCTGCTTTGATGTTTCACCCTAGGCTACTACTGTCGTACCTATTATGTGGCAAATATGATACAGCCATAGTTAAGTGGAAAACATTTTTCCACTTAATTTTGCCCCAACATTGTAGTTGAACAATTTGTAAGTTCCCCAAACCCAAAAGTCGAGTTTGGGCACAATTTGCATTTTAAAAGAAGCCCTATAACACAGGGCTACTTTTAAACTGGCCTCAGGCTTCAGCAGTGCACACATGCAAGCGCAGAAAGGGCTGCTGGCCTCTAAACTGCCATGCCTTATTATATTCTAGGGACTTAAAAGTAGTTCTAATCCCCCTGCCCTATTATGTACTAGGGCCTTATAGGAGAGGTCATGCCAATCATAGGGGTACCCTAACCCATAGTGCACCCTAGTGTATGTAGGTGTTTTCACTGTATTTTTAAGTGCCTCTTTCAGAATAGCACTGGCTGTTTAGGTAGAGGCCAGGGTCAGTCAGTCAGGTACCACCAGTACCAGTCAGCAAAAAGTTGGGGAGTGCCCAGGGCGGCTTTGCAACACTAGAGAAACACAAACTCAGAATGTAAAACATAACACCATGGTTGGGGGGTTCTCTTCAATAATCAGAATTGATTTCCTAATGAACCCATTTTCCAACATTAGGATAGGGAAAGACTGGGGAAAAATCATAACGTTCTCATCTATACATTGAAGTTTTTATGCAGCTCTTTGATGACGGTTAATAGCTCACTGTTCAATGTTAGGATTTTAACTTATAAACTTCAAATACCAAAAGAATATCTCAGACAAAAGCAGTAACTCACTGACCTATTGAATTAAAACTTTCACTAGACAAGCCTTCGATCTCTCTCAAAAAAAGAACATTAATCACCAAAGTTATCTTCACATTTTTATTGTTGCCTGAAAATTGCTGGAGACCAGGAATGCAGCAGCAGGTACTTTTCAAACCCTAATGCACTTGCAAACACGACGCCCCCACCCTAAGTCAGCGGCCTTTGTTTGCTTTGTGCATTAAGATGCAAGATTCATATATATGTTTTTTTTAAACATTTGGTCTCATTACTATATGAATGTAAATAACAATAAAGCATACATGCAAACTGTGACTACATGCCTGCTTTTCTCAATATTTCACTTCGAAAGTATGCGATTGTATTATTTAACGGCGGTGATTTGTATAGGGTCACTGGAAAGTTCACAAGGTTGTCCCTGTCCCCCCCAGAATTTTAGTGTCTCCTACGCCCCTGCGGCAATGACACAAATTATTACACTCAAACACTCAATCCTTCTTTTCAGCGAGAGGATTTCTGACTCACGCACCTATTACGTGATTTACGGTCAGCTCATTAACTGAAGCAGTCCCTGAACCCCTCGCCCGGACCCCCCAATTTGTAAACAAGTCATGTGTCCATGTGAAGGGTGGCGGGGAGCTCCGCTCCTTCATGATAGGGTGTTCCATCCAGGGTGCGGGTTTGGGGGGGGGGGGGGCACAGACAGGAAGTCCGCCCTCCCCTTCCTCCGCTGTTTCATGTCAAGCCACTGCCCATTCTGTGCCACCATCAGATCAACACGTTATACATCTCCTTCACGTGCCAGCCAGGGCGGGGTTTCAGGGTAACTGCCTGGTGGTGATGCTTCCTGGTCCACTCAACATCCCATTCTAGGACACAAGAACAATTTCTGTCACATGAGAAGGGTGGTATTGTTTTGCTTAGTAATAACACACATGATTGACAAAAAAAGACAATCTGCTAGCTAGGTGCACTTCGTTATGCTTTGACCCCCACCCCCCCCTACCCCCCAATACTCCACCAATGTTATGATGCTCTGTGGTTATACTGAATAAGCAGCTACCTATGGTATATGACATCTCTTCATTAATGTAATAACTGCACTTCCACCATTGCTTTATTAACCTTCTTGTTTTCTCAAATTTACTTGAAAATGCACCATACGCCCACTCTTTTCTCAAAATGTTCTCGGCAACACAAAAGACAAGTAGTTACCATCTTTCTCACATCGAAAACCGCAAAACCTTCTTGCTGTTTTAGTCTTTAAAAGGAATCTCAAATGAAAGGCAAAGGGAGCCTACCTGAAAACTACAGAGGAGTTGCTTTAATAAAGGTGGGATTAACAGCTGCTTGGGGGGCGGGGGGGGGGGGAAAGAGGATCCACACAAATCCAGTCAGGGTCCTGTGAGGATATTTGTGCACTGTGTGTCCTGCTTGTCCTGTGCAGACCCCTCCTTCACCAGAGAAGTACAACTCTGTGATCACTCGGAGTCCCTGTCAGCTCTGGACAGGGAGGTATCAGAGAGGGGCTGGTCTTATCTGCCAGAGACGGATAGCTCCTCTAAGTGCAGGCGGTGCATAGGTGTTCCGGAAATGGGAACATTTACTGTATGTATGTCGGGGGCGGAGCTACCAGAGGTGCAGCAGGTGCAGTGACACCAGCACACAGGGCTGGGAAGGGTTCAGCGCCAGCTGTGGGTGTTATTTTACTCCTTACATTGGGGCCCCGGCACACCTCCTCGTGCAGATCTCGGTGTCACCTGTGACTGTGCACCATGGCGAGACAAGGCACCGTAGAATGCCCGGCCAAAAGGGAGTGGGGAGGACGCATAGCAATGAGACTGACAGACACACACACAACACAAGTGCAGTGGAGTGGCAGGCTGAAAGCGCCTTCTCTGGGATCTGTGGGTGGGAGTATGAGACATCAGGCCTCACCCTCAGCTCCTCTGCTTTAATCCTATAAATTCCTATTGTCTCACTGACACAACCCGATGTTGCTAACGGACTCGGCCATAGTGAGGAGTCACATGCAGCATCGCTGAGCAGGGCAGCTGTGGGCCTTCATCATAAAGAAGACACACAGCAACAAACAAGCTGCGCACATGCAATGCTTCAGTTCTGCTGTGTATCCCTTCCCTGGCCTGCTATGGCATTATACTGTGCATAGACGAAGCCAGACATTCAGACGTTCCTCTGTATGCACATATTGTTGTATTTAAAGTACAATGCTTAACAAATCTGCATACCCCCCTCAGCATTCCTGTGGATGCACATATTGTTGTATTTAAAGTTGAACCTTCCTTTACAAACATGCATCATTCCTGTGCATGCAGGAGCCCTTACATTGGCCCCTCACAGATGGAAGCCTGCTTTCCGAGGTTACCTGTTCACACCTGAGCTGCTGCCGGTGCATGGCCTGTGGGCGCGTGCCGCGCCCTCCCTTCTTCTCACATTGGACCTGGGATCCGTGGGGCGCATGCGCCAACGCACACCTGTCAGTGCCTGACGCCAGATAGGGCTACTGGGGGCTTGTGCGCAAGTCACATGCTTTTACCTGTGAGTGCATACAGCGTTCAACAGGAACGCTCTCCAAGGCAGACATGCGAAGTACAGCCCTTCCCACGCTCAGCCTCACAACATCAGAGCTGAGTAATCGGACAGGACGTAAAATGCTTACTTGAAACAATGACGCAAGCAGGAAGCCTCTTCTTCCATTCTCCAGTGTCCCACCTACAGCACCGTATGCCCAACACTTGCTGCACTGCTGTAAATTCAACCCCATCACACCTATTACACAGGCATTGTCAAGGTGCCAAAAATGTGTGATTAATGCATTTTAGTGTGGTGTTGCGGACCACGCCTAATGTGTGCTACTTGGCAGGGCTGGAGTATTCATGTTAAATGCAGCACACACGTGCGGTCTGGTTGCCGGTGCACATAGCTTTGGTTGCAGTGCACAGAGACCTTACACTGCCACACATAGAGGAAATAAATTAGAGGGAACATGGATTATAGCCCCCATCATTGGAGTCTGTGCTGAATAACTCTAGAAGGAAATAAACCCTGCCATGGGAAACATCCTTACCATTGCATGCAATACATCGCATGCCATTACAACACGGTTGTTACAATGACCGTATTTTTACATCGCAACCCATTACAACGCAAGTCTTTACAACGACTTGCTGTAAGGGACAGAAGGTGTTGGATTTAAAATCCCACGGTGCGGGGGGACGCTGAGCTCTGCGGGCCCCCTCTGACACTGGCAGGTCCCTAAGCATGAGAGCTCCGGACTGGGTGTACTTTGTAGGGGAGGGCCCTCAAGTTTCATTACGCCACTGCTGAAAAGTGGGAAGGTGCAGTGCTGCATCAATGCATGGGCACACTGGGAAGTTGCCCGGGGCGGCATGAGCATAGGGGTCCCATGCTAATTTATGTACAGACCAGAATTTAATATAAGTTTATTTTATCGATAATTAGGATTTTTATTCCTGTGAGTAGCTGTGTAGGCAGGGCTCAGTGCACTGTTTTGCCCAGGGGCCTATAATGCTGTTAAGATGGCCCTGGGAAGGTGGATGTAAGACTGAAAGGAAAGCAGAGCAGGTCCTTTCTTTGGATTGAGGGATAGGTTTCCAATCACAGAATGTCTCAAATGCACTTATAAGTGGAATCATTTGTCATTTCTGTACAAGCCATGCAGTTTCTGTATCAGCAGCTCTCCCTTTTTCCACAAGAGCAGTTTAAACATGAATAGAAAAATATCCTAGTTTGCAAATGTTTCCCACATAATTATGGCTCTGCCATATTTGCCACATAATACATAATCTGCTGCAAAATCTGATGATTTTATCAAAAGTAATTGTTTCTAGCTCAAACGGTTCAAAAGTTACTAAAAAATGTGACTTGTGTCGCTGCGAAGTGGAGGGCTCCTTGCAAAGGTTGACTGGTCACCTTTCTCACTGTTGCATTTGTTTGTTACACTGCTGCTAATGAGGCGAAAGCTTTGCAGTGTCTGTTAGTATGTGTGAAAATGTCAAAATAATAAAGTGTCAGAAAATGTACCACATTACGCCGCATCCTTTTTTTTTGCATAATTTATTCGACACTGCAACATAATTTTATCCTCCATTGCTGCATAATTCCAGTGGCCCCAATGCAGTAGACACATGATAAAAGTACTTGTGCATGGAGCAGAGAGACAGTGAAGCTTGTGAACTTAGTTTGGTGTGAGCACAAATCCTGCATTGCAAATCCCTAGTGAGTTGCACTACTACTGCTGAAACAAGGCCAATGTAGGCACCAATAGGGGAAGCAGACTGCCTCAAGGGTCATGTGACCTCAATGACAGAGTCACTTTTGCTCTAGGGTGTGCTGCTTCGTAGGCCTGCTCGCAAGACTGGACGTGAACTTCCCTTTGGATTGTGGTGGACAGACTTTGATGGTCAACCCACACTGGCCACAGCTAGGGTCAACCTGCTGGTACTAAGAGTCCAGGCATTCTAAGGTCTAGCTGGATCTTCTAAGGTCTAGCAGGGGAAGGTGGTCCCTCAGGAGAGGGGTTTGGTGGACTGGTCGTTAAGGCTAAACCTGGTTCTCCTGTTTCAGATTCGGCAACTCTGGCCATAGTGCCACATACTCCCCCCACCCGAACACCTTTCTGGCCCACTGACAAACATTGCCCCTGCCTTCAGCTACAACTCAATTTTGCCATGTTATAAACATCTGGATGCCACTGAATTCAAATTATGAACTAGAGAAGAGTACTATGCTGCCTCAAAAAAAAGAAACATTCTGGAAAAAGCAAACACTCATAGGGAGTGCAAGATTAAATCAAGCATGAGAAATGTATGCAGGAGGTAACTAGAGGCAAGATGGCCGCTGTCAGCTTGTAGGGAGTAGTCGCTCTCTCCCCCCTCTCAGATGAAAACCGAAGAGATGCTGCATCTATGAACATGGAGGGTTTTTTTTGTGCTTATCTCCAGAAGCGGATTACAGAATGCCTACGGAATTAGCTGAAATATGACTACGCTTATGAAATTTCAGCTATACGGCTCTGAGAGAAGATATTTGAAATCTCTACAGGCAATAATCTTAACTGCTTTGACGGCTAGGAAACGTTGGGACGGCCCGTTGCAATCTGCGCAAGCTATGGCACCGAAAACACAGAAACCCTCAAAGGAGCAGAAGGGGAAGACTGAACGGGGAAGAACTGCACCCCGGAGTCTTGATGTGTTAAATGTGAGAGCAAAAGCCCCAACAAAGGTTCAAACTAGGAGAGCACTGGAGAGAGCAACGGAGAAAGGTATTGAAGTGCGATGTAATATTGAAAATACCGAGGCGAGAGAGAGGAAGAACGGAGATAAGGAAAAGAGTAAAGAAAATGAGCTGCCTGCAAGAAACAACAGTCAAGTACAGCAAGGAGATGACCGCTCAGTGAGGAAGGCATCTCTGCGCCAACCTACCTTGATGGAATCCTTCGCTTCCTTTTCTGCTACACCGACACCGACACTGATGCTGGGGTTACAGAAGCCGCCCTCAGCTGATGCGGATATGGCTGGAGATGCTCGTACGCAGGCAGTAATGCCGATCGGGAGTTCAGAGCGCCTGGTGGCGCAGAGACCGCAGGACAGCACGCAGAGCACAGAGAGCACCACGGTATACGTCCTGGATGAGGAGCTAAGCTATCCGGAAAAACACGGATCTCCCAAGGCTTTGAGAGCTGTATCTCAGGTAGTAGATCCAGACTTACAGGAGCGCCAGGATGGGCAGCGGTTGTCAACAAGCTGCAAGGTAGGAGGAAATATTGGAGAGCATGAGGGAGGGCACATACACGCACTGGATAACGAACACGCTACGAGAAGTGATATTATGGAGAATAGTAGTAAGTTAATTGCAGATGTGGTGTGTGACAAGCCCACGCTCCCAAAATCTCAATTGAAGGGGAAAGGCGCTACATTGGCAGAGATGCTTATAGTAAGAGATCCCCCAGCTGTGGGAAATCTGGAATTAAACCGCAATAGTATAGTACCAGTTTCAAAAAGAGGTACTGCGGTAGAAATAGACATTAATACCCTTATTCCTGGCTCCCCGGGTGATGACGTCTTTTTCTCAGTGAATGATGAGGAGGACGACGAGGATGATCAGGGAGAAGACGATGAAGACGATGAAGATAATTCAATTTCGGACCTTGGGTCCGATATAGGCCTTCGCTCTCTACCCTCAGAAAGTTTTACAGAAGACTCGGAGTTCGGTTCTGACACTTCAGAGTTAGATGACAATACAGAAAATAGGAATGCTCCGCAAAGTCGTCTAAAGAGTGTGAAGAAAAGAGTGCGTAGTAGGGTAAAACAACCGCAAAGCCTTCCACAAGCACAAGCAGAGGTCGCGAAGAAATTGGATTGGGACTATTCCGCTACCTCTCAGACATATCACGAGCGGGAAGGAAATAATACTCAATGCCTGCCACAGTCATATTTGCCTCAGCAACAAGATCAAGCTCATGTTCCAGTTCAGCCGCACAATCCTAGTCTTGAACTCTTACTTTCAACACTGAAACAGATGCAGGGCGAGGCGAGGATTGAAAGTCGAAGGGCTAGACAGGCTAATAAAAAGATACAGGGATCACTTCGAAAAGTGAATAAACTTTATGCAGACATGGTAGGAAGGGTTGCGGAGGTAGAGGAAAGAACAGGAAAGCTGGAAGAAGAGGTTGCCAAATGGAGAGATACTAGGCTTGAACAGGAAAAAACCACAACGGATGTATTATGGAAACTTGAAGCGTTTGAAAACAGACAAAGGCGGAACAACATCAGACTGCTGGGTGTGGGGGAAGGGAGAGAAGGACAAGATATTCGATCATTTGTCATTGATTTGTTCAGAGAGGGACTCCCTGAGATAAATAAGTGGGAATGGGAAAAAGAAATTCAACGTGTTCATCGTTTCCCCATTTTTCAGAAACAGGGAAATACAACAATTAAACCTAGAGCGATTCTGATATATGTGGGGAACTTTTTATTAAGGGAGGAAATTATGAGTAAAGCAAAACCTGTGGCTAAGCGCTCTTATCGAGATATAACTTTCTTTGTTCAGCCTGATTTTTGCCACGTTACTGTGGAAAGGAGGTGGCGGATGAGACAGCTAATTGCACCATTTCAGAATGTCGGGTGTGAAGCTTATTTGCTGTTCCCATCCCGATTGAAAATAGGGCGCAGTGGCCAATTTAAGGTGTTCCACTCTAAAATACAAGCCCAGGAATATCTTAAAGAAATTAAACTTTCTAAGGGACAAGAAGGTTAGGCAGCTAGCAGGACTAAATAAAAAAAAGAAATTAAATATAACTAAAGAGATGAGTTTAAGCTTAGATTAACATTCTATATGCTAATAAATATTGATTGATAAGGCTAGATAAAACCAGCAGCAAAAAATCATTGATAATTTATGGGAATAGGAAACGGGGAAGGAAAAGGAGAGAGTGGGGGAGAGGCTGCAAACTGCGAGCCAGCGGACACGCATAGGTCAGGATTGACCTATTTGCCAGTAAGGGGGGGTGGGACCTCAGGGTGGGCTCTTTGGGGAGGGGTTGAGGGGTTTTGGGCACAGGGCAGGACACATTGAGAGAATGTATGAGCACAAAAGGTAGGGAAGAAGGTATGCTAGAGATAGATGGCGTCAAAACATGTACGAGTAAAAGAAGATTGAAGACAAGTATTGAAATTGAGGAAGGACCAGAGGAAAACAGCAGGACTTATCGGTTGAGACAAATAGTAGAAACAAGTTAATGGGTACTCGATTTGTTACATGGAATGTATGCGGATTAAATGACTGTCGGAAGAGGCGGGCAATTGCACAAGTATTAAAAAGGATGAATGCGGACTTTGTTCTACTACAAGAAACACATATAATGGGGACACAAGGTTATCTCTTGGGACAGTTAGGTTTTCAGGTATTAGCATACTCTAAACAAGGGGTAAAAAATAGAGGGGTGGCTATCTTATCCAGAAAAAAAGGATATAATTACAAGGAAAAAAATTAGAAGACCAGTGGGGCAGGTGGGTACTGATTGAGTGCCTACTTAGTGGTAAATGGATTACGCTTGGGACGATCTATGGCTCAACTGATGATGACCCAGAGATATTCGAATACCTGGATCTGGAATTAGCCACATGGGCGCCATGTGTTATCCTAGCCGGGGATTTCAATATCAATGGGTCAAATGGATTGGACCCTGGGCTATATAGGGGCAGGAAAAAGAGAGTATGTCAGGCGTTATCTAGTCTTGCTCAAAATAATGTTCTAACAGATGTGTGGGGGAGCTTAAGATCGGATGATGTGGGGTTTACATACTACTCAGCCCCGCACAGGACCTACGCAAGGCTGGATTACTATTTTGTAACTAATTCATTGATTCCTAGTTTAGAAATTGAAAGATCCCCTAGAGTATTTTCTGACCACAACCCGCTGATTTTAAATTGGGCTACAACAACTGCTATTCGGAAGGAGAGGGTATGGACGTTCGAAAGAGTGTTATTAAGTGATGAGCAGTATATTCAGCATATGAAACGATGGATAAAGTCCTTCTTTGAGATCAACAGGGGGACGGCTGCTACAGGAATGGTGTAGGATGCCTTTAAGGCTGGAGCCCGGGGAGAGACTCTAAGTTACAGCACGTATAAAAGAAAACAAGAGCGCCTGAGAAATCTAGAAGTAACTAGAGTACTCTTGGATGCTGAGAAGGAGTTGGAGCAATGTACTCTGCTAGGGGTTCCGCCTGAGCAAGCCCTTATTAAGGTCGCCAGGGCAAAGTTGCAAGCAGAAGAGAGTGAGGCAGGACGAGCTGCTAAGTTATACCTGGCAAATAAAGAGAGATGCCACGAGTTTAGTGAGAGAGTGGGACGTACACTTGCCATCCGAACTAGACAGAAGGTAGCTACAGGGGCAGTTAGAGAAATCAGAGATAACATGGGTATACCACATATAGATACAGAGGAGATTCGTGAAGTATTTAGGAAGTTTTATGCAAATCTATATGATGAACAAAATACTAAAGAGGAGAAGGCAATGGCTACATATTTACAGGAGATACCATTAACAATATTAAGCGAGGATGATGCTGAGATGCTAGAGATACCCATAGATAAATCAGAAATTACAACTGCCGTTCAGAATTTACCCTCTGGCAAAGCAGCAGGCCCGGATCAAATCCCGATCGAATTTGATAAGGTATTTTGGATTGAGATAATTAGTGACTTTCTGGTCACATTACAGCAGGCGCAGGCAGGAATGTCTATACCGACGTCATGGGGAGGAGCAGATATTGTTATAATTTTAAAGAACGGAAAGCCACCTACTGAACCAGGCTCGTATAGACCGATTACCTTAATGAACGCGGACACGAAGATATATTCAAAGGTATTAGCTACGAGATTTGCTAATATAATACATACCCTTGTTAGCAATAATCAACACGGATTTATACCTGGTAGGGGCACTACACATCATACGCGGAAGGTTATCACACTATTTGATTTTGGAGAAGTTACAGGAGAACCGATCGCGGCAATGCTTTTAGACGCAGAGAAGGCCTTTGATCGGGTCTCCTGGCACTATCTGTGGTATACCTTAACGAGAGCAGGGCTTAGGGAAGGATATATCAGAGCGCTGCAGGCTTTATATATAGCCCCGGTAGCCTAGATTAGAGTAAATGCTGGTTCTACTGCCCCAATGAAAATAAAACGGGGAACACAACAGGGATGTCCCTGTTCACCGCTATTGTTTGCGATGTACATGGATCCGTTAATACGCAGGCTGGAGATGAACGAAAGAATAGCTCCACTAATTACACGTTTGGGACAGTGTAAGATACTAGCATATGCCGATGACGTTGCGGTCATAACACCAAACCCAACAGAGGCAATAGAACAGATGGAGATCGAGGCTACTAAATTTGGACAGATATCGGGGTACGCATTGAATAGCTCTAAAACACAAATAATTAAGAATCAGTATGTGCACTGCCTGGATCATAGAGTGGTGGACTCGGGTGTTTATTTGGGTGTAACTATCACTTCTGCCCTAGAGACCCTGGTGGAAAAAAATATAGCTCCAATAATTTCTAATGTGAGGAAAGATCTAGATAGGTTACATAACTTACATCTTTCCATTATGGGTCGCACAAATATTATTAAAATGATGGTCCTCCCGAAATTTTTATATATATTTAGGGCAATTCCCCTAATGTTCGAGGATAAATGGTTTAAAATCTTAGAGAATTTGATAAATAGATTTATTTGGGCCAAGGGCAAGACGAGGAGGGCATTGAGATTCATGGCGCTCCCACGACACAGGGGCGGATGGGCGCTACCCGACTTAAAACTTTATTATTGGGCAGCTGCACTGCAGTATATGGCAGGTCTAATTGGGGGGGCAGAATTTGAAGGACAAGGGGTTTTCGGTACAACTGCTATATATGGGTTAGTATTAGGAGTAGAAGCAGAAAATATTTTTTTGAAGCAGACGGATTCGAGTTATTTTAAAAGGACCAGATTTAAGACAGTCATGGCAGCATTTCGTATCTGGAAGGCATTTACAAAGAAATTTGGCCTTGGACGGTATAATTGGTATATAAGAATGGGACAGAACCCTTTCCTACCTCAGGATATCTTTTCTGATTCTGTGTTTAAAGAATGGGGAAGGAAGGGAATAAATAAGATTGGTGATATTTTGGTTGGGCAGGGGATAATGCAGTTCTCGGAGATACAATGTAAATATGGACTAGACGCAAGACAATTTTTCAAATATTTACAGGTTAGAAGCTTTATGGCAACAAAGAAGGGAGGGCAGGTAGGATTTAGGAAAAACTCAATTCTGGAGATTATTCAGGGAGGAACTGATTGCACAATTAAAAGACTCTAATCGGAATTGATAGAATCTAAACAGGATGACTTAGAAAAAGGAGCGGAAAACTGGGCACATAAGCTGGATGTAGGGAAAGACCCTTTTTTTCTCTCATTAGAATTGGGGCAGACTATATTATGCTCCGCCGCTCTCCAGGCACAACATTATAAAACATTGTATAGACTATACTATACCCCTGCCAGAATAGCGCAATGGGGAGGGACAACAGGTATTAACTGCCCAAAATGCGGAAGCTTGGAGGCTGATATAGTTCACATCTTTGCTACATGTCCGCATATGCAAACAATACAGAAAGATATCGAGGCCTTCTTCACCAGATCATTAGGATTCGAGATTAGTTTAACACCGGTGATTGTATTGTTAGGAGTTAACAACGGTAATAGGCAATTCGAATATGATGGGTTTATTTTTATTGCCATGGCAGTACTGAGATTGTGTATTGCTGCGGAATGGCTTGCACCCTTGCCCCCGACCTTTCACCGGTGGTTAGCTAGATTAATAGAGATCTATAATCTGGAGATGGCAATTTATGCAAGGAAGGGGAAAAAGGGAAGACGATTAGGCAGGCAAATTTGGGAGCCCATAATTAAATGGAAAGAATGTCATGTGAGCTAATGTACTATGATAATGTGTTTATATTTAACTGATATTATGTCCTGTATATAATACATGATTGTGTATGAATTGTCTAAGGTCCAAGAAAACGGCATCAATGAATAGAGTATGTAAATTGTTGTTGTTTATCTAATGTAATGTGTCCTGTCTTGTGCAAATTATATGGGGAAAAATCCTTAATTAAAAAAAAAAAAAAAAAGAGAAATATATGCAGGAACGACATGGTTACCTCAACGCTCTTACACTCATTATTCTGAAATCATGAGTGTTTTTGCCTGAAAGGTTGAAGACATGAATACATGAAAGGATACGCTTCAATGTACATTGCTTATAGCCTTACACAAGGTAAGCAGTATGGTTTAAAAAGACCACATCCCTGAAACAGACAGAGCGGTGGTACATATTGCATAAACTAAAAGAAGGAAGAGTCACATTAAACTTTTTCAAAGTTATTTTTTTTTTAAAGCACTCAGGTTTCGTCTGTTTCCCAACTAACTTGATGTTTGTTTTTATAGAGCGCCGAGTACAGTTCCTGGGAGTCCAAGCATCTCATGCAGGCCCCAGTGCTGAGAAATGAGCAGAACTGTAAAATGGAGGCTGGGGACCTCTGGACAGGCCCGAAGAATGATTTCCAGGAGAGGTTGGTGGGGCTGTGAAGGCATTGGGTACAGAGGCCAGTGGAGGCCCTTTTCTACTGCAGCTTCCTTTCCCTATTTTGCAAGTCTTACAGTGTGGAGAGCAGATGGGCAGAGTCGGACAGAAATTTCACACTGAAGCCCTCTTCTTCTTTTCCTGGTAGTGTCGTCAGTCTGGGTGAGCCCGAAAATAAAGGGCATATGAAGGCAATGCATCCTGATATGATTGTTGTATTGGTCACAGTAGGGCCAGGCAGGTAGCGTCACAAGATGAGATGTAAATAACTGAAGGGCCATCATAGGTAACCGTTTTTGTGTGCTTACCTAAGATTGATTGTCCCTTCAGTGTTGCTGTGCAGGTCCCTGCCCCCAGAGACAGAGGGAGAGAGGGTGGAGGCTGTGGCGAGTGCTGAGGCCATCCTTAATGTGTACCACACAGGGCTTAATGATTATGTAATCACTTTCAAGCTTGCCTGCCATCCCGGGGTGCATTTTTAATATTAAAATGTAGGGCAACGGATTGTATTAAATTAAAAGAGTAGAGGCAATCTGTGCCCTGCTGATCCCAATCACTTCGACCACTGGGTGTTCCATATTCAAAGCAGTCAGGTTAATGACTGGAGAGACGCAGCGCCTGCATATCGAATTGAGCACCGGGACGCAAGCCAGTGAACTACCAGTCCCAGGAACAGGAGGGGTTGCACGGACAACCGAGGATCCGCCCCTGACACCGGGGCCAGTATTTAAGTACCTCGAGTATCCCGCCTCGCGGGAGTGCGCCGGGCAAAGGGCGGGCCGTCTCTGGCCGTCCGGGGCAGGACGCGGCAGGGCCACGGACTTTGGTGTTTGTCGTCAGGGTAATGCATCATTGTGAGTCTCCCTTTTTCAAACCAATGCCATTTATCATTGTGTTTGGGACATTATACTAGTCTCATTGGTAATTTACTCCTTTTTATTTTTGTATTCTTTTTTTATTGCTGTGCAATTTATGATAGCTTGGGTGCGTGATTTTTAATATTTGTGCAGAAGGGTGGGTTCGTAGCTGTAAGCATGTCCAAACAAAAATCTATCAAAACCTCTGTAGTGCCCACTACACTAGATAATTATCTAGTGAAAGTTGTTAATAAAATCAACTATGAACGTCGACTCTCCCTTAGCCAGGGTAGCCCCCCAGCTTCTCCGTCCACCTTGTCAATTTCCCCAGGTGCACCTGTGATTGATGTCAGTCCTGATCACGATCCCCAGCTGATTAGTAGTGATGAGCTAGCGTTAATGACTCCTAATCAGCCAGTGGTAAATGATCCTTCTGATTGTCCTGGAGATTCTCTTCTGGTGTGTAGAGCCGTTAGGGCATGCCGGAAAATACCTGTAAAGAGAGGGGGGAACAAAAAGGCCAAGAGAATCCAATCACCTTCTACAAGCATAGTTGGGGGGGGAGGAGATTCAAGAAAAAGAGTGTCACGCCCAGTTAAACCCTGAGCAATTTAATTTGCTGTTTAGCTATATTGACTCCAAGCTCGACAAGATAATTTTACCGTTGGTGGCTAAATTAGATCAGATCTCGGTAGAAGTAATTAGATTGGCCAATCTCTTGGATACCTACACCACTCGGGTAGGTATTCCAACAACTACCGATGTAAGTCACAACGTAAGGAAAGAGGTAGTAATTTCATCTGCAGAGGGGTCTAAGGTTAATCAATTAGAAGTATCATCTGTTGAGGGGACCAGGGCTAACCAAATAGTTGTTCCAGCCCAACTTCACACTGCGAGTCACGAAAACCAGGCTACCTTGGTAACTGAAAGCAACGTGGGTTGGACTGAGGTAAGGAGGAAGGGTTTTGTTAACCTTCCCCCAGATTGTGCCCCTTATGTGGTGGTCCTAACTAATGTAACACGGGTGGATTCACTTATGCCCCAGTCTCAGTATGAATCCCATGATTCCTTGAAAAATAAAACCGTTGCCTGGTTGCATAAGCAATGTGGATTTCCTATGGCCCTCTCTAATGATATCTTAACTACAAGAAGGGTCAATTGGGTTGGTAATTCTAGAAAGACCTGTAAAGGCAACTGTATTATTGTTAATTTTAAATATCCTCAACACGCCACTACAGTTCTGCTTAGATCAGCCTCCCTATCATTTGCCCGATTATGGCATTTGTGTACGCCCCCTAGGCTTTTTTTATAGCCATCTTATTAATATGCCCCCTAATGATCATAACTCTTCCTGGCTACTCCCGCCGATCCAGCAGCGGGTTAAGCCATCCCCTTGCATAACCGTTTTTATGCCCTTAACAGTTTGGATTCTAATGACTGACTTAACCCGGGGAGCCCGATCTCCCTATGTAAGGTTATGTACAAGCGGGACACTGAAACTATTAATGTTAACCCGGTTTCGGAGTCGCTTACGGTGGAAGTTTCTACTGATAATGATTGTAGGGGGTCAGTCAATGAAAACCTAAGGGAAGGAATTTATCCAACTGTATTTACTCCACCAGCTAGGGTTAATGCAAAGGGTAATGGAATAATTATAGCCAGTTGGAATGTTGCAGGGTTAAAATCTAAGGGGAAGGCTTCGGGCTGGCAGAATTTCATTAATTTCTTTGATATTGCATGCTTCCAGAAGACATGGTGTAAGGATGAAATCAATTATGAGGGGTTTGCGTCATATAATCTGGTGGCGAAGGGTACTGGGCCGGGCAGAGCAAAGGGGGGGTCTCTTAACACTAGTGTCAATCCATCGCCCAATCATAGTAAAAAGGTATGTAACAGTGGGTGAACATGCCCAGATTCTCTGGTTGTTAGAGGAGCACGCCCATAACATCCTACTGATTAATTATTATAATAATATTTTTGATAGTTCAAGGGACGTAGTCGTCCGTGATTTGGCTAGTGCCATTGAAAATCTAAACCCAGAAGCTAATGTTTCTTTTGATTTTATCTGGGTTGGTGACTTCAATATCCCGTTATGTGAACTGTCAACTGAAAATGTTTGTGGTTTTATCAACGATGTGGGAGTGGAACACTTACATTTTCGTCATAACAACTATGGAGATTTACTAAATTATTTTTTGGGTTACTATGATTTAGAAATTCTTGGTTTTCCGAGAGAGGATTCGGGACAAATTATCCCTACTTTCAAGGGCCATCATTCTTGCTCAGTAATTGACCATGTGATTGTCTCCTCTAATATTGCTTCCTGTTGTGCTTCACCCAGGATTGAAGTAACTACCTTAAGCGATCACAATTGTATTATTTTGGAAACCACTTTTTGGGGCAATAGCTGTGTTAAAACGGGCACTGTGGTCTCTAATATTGAACCATACAGACCAAATGGTGTTCGTTTGAGATGGGTTGGGGATAAAGCTAGTGATTTAATTGGCCTTATTGTGAGGGATTGCTTACCCAGTATTAGTATTATTTTTGAAAATTCTACTGATGAATTGCAGGTTTTAAATGCTTTTAAGGATATTAATTTAACTATTGAGGCCAGATTTACAAAACCTAAGGGGGGCCAACATAGCAATGCTCCAAGATGGTTTGACCACGTGTGCACTCGTTTATTAACTGAATTAAAAACTGCGCTTGCTAAAAAACCCAGGGACACTGAGTCTGTTGTAAAATTAAGGCTGGACTACAAGCTTGCTCTAAGGCGAAGGAAGAGAGAGTTACAGCAGTTGGCATGGGACTCACTTAACCACGCAGCGGAATTATCTAACAGTACTTTGTTTTGGGCTACTGTTAATTCTCCCTTTATTAGGGACGAGAATACCCCAATGCTAACTTCTAATGTTTCGAGTGATGGCTGGGTTACCCACTTTTCAAACATTTTTGATTCTAACAGTTGTATTGGCACTTGCCATAATAGTTGGCCTGTCTTACCCCTAAATATTACTGTTAGTGAGGTTGAATCCGGCATTTGCACCAGCAAGGGGGGGTAAAGCCCAGGGCCCAGACGGGGTGCCTATTGATGTGTATAAAACGGCCCTGATATGTGGAGCCCTCTGTTGGCTACAGTTTTTAATGCTGCTATATGTACTGTGTCCCCCGAAACATGGGGGGAATCTATTATTATCCCTATACATAAAAAAGGTAGTAGGTCCGATGTCAAAAATTATCGACCCATCTCCCTATTAGACTCGTCTGTTAAGATCATGAGCAGAATTATGCTCGTGAGGTTAGAGGAATGGGCTGAGCAAGAGGGTATCCTAGCTGACAGTCAGTACGGATTTAGAAAGGGCAAGGGTACACTCGATCAGCGTTTAAATCTTGACCTACTGATCGGGAAATATATAGATGCTAAGTTAGGCTCACTCTACCTTTGTTTTGCGGACCTTAGCAGCGCATTTGATATGGTTGACCATTCGATTTTATGGTCAACCCAGTTACAGTTAGGGGCACCAGAGGGAATAATTTATTTTCTGGCCAGACTGTATGGGAATTTAAAAACTTGTGTGCGCTTCGGGACTAAATGAGAATGTACTCCTAAATTCAGCGTAAAAAGAGGCATTAGACAGGGCTGCGTATTGGCCCCCCTTCTTTTTATTTTATTTATTAACGGTATCGATGCAATTTTAAAAACAATCCCAGCAGATGCCCCCATGATCAAAGGTTCTCCCGTCCCTGTGTTATTATACGCTGATGACGCTGTCCTACTTTCTAGAACTCCATTAGGACTGCAGCGTCTGATTGATAGATTCTCTTCCTTTATTAAGGATAGGAGGTTGACTATCAACATGAAGAAAACGTATATTATGACCTGTGGGGCCAAGAGCGTAAAGAAAAGTAAATCTGCTAATTTTTCCTTTTTTATAGATAAAGATAAGGTGCTCCAGGTGGATACCTTTTGTTATCTTGGTATTACCTTCTCTAATGATAGAAAATGGTTAAACGAATTTACAAATATTCGTATTAAAATGGCTAAAAATGCCCATGGCGTTTTTAGATTTGCTGCGAAGGTTGGGGACCGACGTACCAGGGATATGCTTAAGATTTATCAGGCTAGGTGTGTCAGTATTGCTCTGTATGGGGCGAGAGTCTGGGGACATTTTCCTGCCCATTTTTTGCAGTTAGAGGAAAATGCTTTTATTAAAAAACTTTTATCATTACCACCCACTGCTTGTACTGACCTCATCCATCTGGAGCTTGATATTAATTTTCTTACTGACCAACTATCCTTGAGGTCACTTATGATTTGGCGTTCTATTTGGCTCCAAGAAGAAAAAACTTTTAATAGATTGGTCATTGAGGACTGTCTCTCGCTGGACAAATTCTTAAATATACCCTGGTTAAAATATGTCGTTAGATGTTTTTCTGAGATTTTTAATCTAAACATCTTGGTGGAACCTAACGCAACATCTTTAATAACGAAACAAGAGTTGAAAACTAATTTTTTGGCATTTACCGCAAGAAAACGGGCCATTGCTAACGGTTCTCTATCTACTGTTTTGTTTTATAATAAGCATCAGCTTGTTGAAGGTTTACCCATCTATTTAGTATGTGTAACGAGGCCATCCCATAAGTTTGTGCTGACCAGATTGAGGTTCGGTATTGTTCATCATTTGGTGGCACTGCCAACACTAAAGAAATATCCGCAAGGGCCCTGTATGTGTGATGGCGTCTCTAAACAGAGCACTGTGCACTTTCTTCTTATCTGTAAACTGTATCAGAATTTTCGTATTGCCCATTTAAAACCTAAGTTTTGTAAATATGGTATACGTACAGTAAATCAAGCCATGAGTTTAGTTTTTAACTTACAATACGCCGATATCTGTTTTTTTACTGCCATGTTTTTAACTCATTCTATCAAGGCCAGGAAAAGTATGTGTTTTTAAGCTTATAACATTTGTCATTTGTAGCTTTCGATTTGTCATTCTGCTGTATTTGATATTGTAGTGTATTTGTTTTTTTATTATTATGGTTGTGCTTTTATGGTCATTTTTCATGCACCGAATAAAGCTTTATGAAATAAAATTAAATTAAATGACTGGAGTAGTCGATTGTAGCAATGTGCATGAACCCTGGGCAGCGTGTGTACTTTCACTTCCGCTAGAATTACTTCAGACATATTCTATAACTTGACGCTTGCATGTGCAAGGCGTTTTGTGTGTGCTTCGGTTCAGAAGGTAGGGAATTGCAAAGACCTGTCCCAGCCTCGAGGGCCATGCCGTCCTGTTAAGAATGACGACTGCCCCCAGTGGTTTTCATAATGCACTCTATGGGATTACTCAACGCCTGCCGTGGTCAGTTCAGCCTTGAGGCCAGTGGTCACAAAGGCAGTGCCATGAGTTGGAAGGGGCAAGCCAGGGGTCGCAGCTGCGAGCCCTGGTGACCCCTAAATTATGTCACTGAGAGAGAGTCTCAAAGAGACAAGTGTTTGCTCCAGATCCACGTCTGTTGGTGCAAAAAAAAATTTAAATCATGTCAGTGCGCACGGGTGGCGCATATATGGGCCCCCACATGCCACAACTGGCATGGAACGATATTGACATGGAGCTATTGGCGCAGCTTCAGGAGGTTGTTTGGGGTGTTAAACCCCTCTAAAAATTTATTTTTTAGTAAATTGCTGGGTACATGTGCTTTCAGTTGGGTATGGCGAGGTGTCTGTTGTATTTCACCTTCATTTTTACATATGCACAGTGAAAAACACACACACACACACTCGCTGTCTGATCTCTGTATCAAGGATCTTAAACAATGTTGGTTAGTTTGAAAAATATTGTGTTTTAAACTGCTAATGATACACCCTGCCTCTTAAAGATCCCTTATGCCTCTCATATAATGCATTATAACAAGATATGTAAGTGTGATTGCTGGGAAATTTGAGGGTCAAACAGCCCCACACCCACACCCAACAAAACCCCCCCTCCCCTTCCCGCAATCTTACAGAGTAAGCTTTGTCCCTGGCTGTGACACTGCTGAAAATTTTTCAGATCCAGTCTGGCACGGGAGGAAGTTTTCAAAATATGAAGAATCTGCAATTAGAAGTCTCTATCAGAATGATGGACTGGGCATTTATCAAGAACAGTGCACCCACTGCAGGTTGATTCCCCAAACAACCTTTACAGTTGATAGGAGGGTCTCTGGATTACTCAGTGATGCTTCACTATTCACAGGCCTGACATTATTTATGTTTTTTTTTTTTTAATCTAACGTGTATTTCAGCTATAGCTGCCAAGTTTCCCCATGTAATGTGCTGAGCCAGTCCAGGTTTTTCTATCAGAATTCTGGGACAAGTAGTCCTATTTATTAATGTAATACACAAGACCACAAGTCCCAGAATTCAAAGAAAAAACGTGGACAGGAGCAGCACATCACATATGGACCTGGGAAACTTAGCAGGACTACTTTGAAGTTTATCATGCCAGCTTGGTCGCTTCTCAAGTTAGTTGCAGTTCAGCCAAGGGCGTTAGACTAACGCATTTCAGTGTGTTGGTCCCCATCACCGCACTGAAATTTCAAGAAGAAACTGTAAACACATCTCTTTCTTTAGTATCAGACTTTTGCCCCTCATTGCTTCGCGAAGGGCGACTGTTGAGTATCTGTCGCGCCACAAATCAAAATGACATAACAAGTCACGCATGTTAGCGGCTCTTAAGCTGTCACAGCGGGAGCTAGTGTACCTTTATTGACTGGATTTAGGCAGCTCATGGTCACCCAGTGGGCGCGCTGGTCCCGGCAGGCTTGGGGTGCTGGCTCACTTCTCGCCCTGTAGCTGCTGCGACTAGGATGTAACACTATTCAATTTTTAAACCAACAGGTCCGTGCGCCGAGGCACGTGAGGTCGTCAGGAGTCAGTGCCCGGCCAATGAATGGTTACTACAGAGAGGGTGCGCGCCGCAAGAGTGCGCGTTTCAGCAATCAGGGCGTGCGCGCTGCGGCAGCTGAAGTTCTAATACGTTTTGGCGGGGGCAGTCTGAATTACAGAAGCGTAAGGTGCAGTTGGAGCCCAGATCTGAGGACACATGACCAGCCACCCAGAAAAATCATGACTGGCCGGTCATTTCCGTTCATTACCACCCCGGCCGGCTGGTGCTTCTAGTCCGAACTGTAACGTTGAGGAAAGTCGCGCCAGCTGCGGGCTTCACGTCGCACGTCTTGCCTCGCTGCTAAGAAGTAAGTGTCTCGCCCCCAGTACAACCTCAGACGTCATTGTTGTGGCCCTTATTGTTTTTGGACTGAGATTCCTGGTGATTCATCGCGTTATTTTAGGGGGCGGTATTGTGTATGATTGAATGTGCCGGTGAACACAAATGTGGCCCAAGACTGTACCACCTATAAGTGACTTTGGATCTTTTTAATGCCAGAACGATGTCTGAGTAAAATGTATATCCTGTATATGCCAGCATGTTTAGTTTTGAAAATGTTAATCAATGCATTAATTTGCGCCCGTCACTAAAGTTAAGCAGAGCTGCCCCAGCAGCAGCTCTGTGAGCGAGTGCCTACAGCTGAGTTTGTGTGATCTGGTGCAGTTACGGCCGGGCCTCTGACTCCCTCAGCCGTGCAGACGTGAGCTGTAAAACAGTAAACCACTTCGGAGTTTGAGAAGTACAGCCAGCCTGAGTTCGCCCGGCTGTGGCCTATAATGTGACTTAGTGATGGTGTGGATCAGTCTGTTTTAGCCTCGTCGACACTGACTCTCTGATGCTTAATGTCCGGTGCCATATGCAGCGCTGGGCGGCTCGAGTAAGTCAGCTGACTTAGTGTGAAGAACTCCAACGCAGTGAGAGTTAAGTGAGTTCTTTTAATAAATTTCGCCAACACAGGCTCCTACAGAGTACGGAGCTTACGCGCATCCAGTCAGGTCGGCTATCAGCTGTCAACGTGACAGTTCAAAGCTGATGACCTCACTGATGGTAAGGTGTCTGCGCAGGGACACTACAAAGCACAACAGAACGGTGTCCAGGAAGGGACAAATATCTACAATCGTAACACACCTTCCCTCTTTACAGATGGAAAGAAACAAGTAATGAAAAGGTAGAGGGGGATAAACGAGGACTATTCGCAAACATAGTCTTTTAGTTTACTTGGGGGACCGAACAACCTTCCTGCACGGCTCCTGCTAACCAGTTGTGATGCGTCACTAGTAGGCGTTGGTGGCAACATTCGCCTAACTCTAGCGGCGTTAGTCTGTTTGTTTGAAATGTTGGCAGGTGTAGAAATGGATCGTGAAATGTTGCATTCCGCCATGGTAGACGGCACAGGAAACTCATAGTCAGACTCATAGTCTAGGGAGCAGAATGGTGTCTTATCGTTTTTAGTTTTCTCTGAAGAGATTTCCTTTGTTTCTGTGGTCATGTCGTCGTCCCTTTCCTTGGCTGAATGTTTGTATGCAGAAAGGGCGGAAAAGTGCCACACTCTACCATCACTCAAGAGAGCAGAATTGCAGTACACCTCGCGTACGGACAGTGGAGAAGCGTATCTGTCTTGAGTCTTACCAATGTGACCACTTTTCCTTACTTTTACAAGGTCTCCCACCTTGAGTTCCACATATTTACATCCATGTTTTTTGTCATAGATTTCCTTATTTTTGTGCTGAGCCTGTGTGAGTTTTTCTTTGACATGACGTGACAACCAGTATATTCTTTTAGCTGCTTCAACCCAACTGACATTGTCCTTTGAAAGAGGTGTTCTTCCACGCATTAATTAAAAAGGACTGTGTCCAGTCGTTTCGCAGGGCGTGATTCTGTACGCCCACACGGTCTTGAAAATCTCTTGCTTCCAGTTTAGGTTGTTGCTGTTTGCAAGTTGTATTATGCCTTTCAAGACCCTGTTGAATCTTTTAACAGCCCCATTACCAGCTGGATGGTAAACTGACGTTGTTTTATGTTTGATATTGGGCCTGAATATGTAATCCTTAAATATTTCTGACGTGAATTGTGCCCCATTATCGCTTACAATCTGTTTGGGAAGACCTTCGCGTGCGACGGTATCGTCCATGAATTTGACTACATTTAGTGCATCCGGTTTGCTTATCATTTTTATCTCTGGCCATTTGGTGAAGTGATCCATTATAACAATCACATACCATTGTTCCAGATTCTCAGACATGGGTCCCATAATGTCGATACCGATTCTCTCCCATGGCATCGATGGCTGGGAATGGGGTGCAGAGGAGGTCTAAATGTCACCTGTGTTTTGTCAGAGTCCATGCACAATTTGCAGTTCCTCACCATTCTCTCTACTTCGATACCGACACCTGGCCACCAATACATGTTCTTGATCCTTCACTTGGTTTTTGCAATCCCTATGTGACCTTCATGGCAAATTTTAAGTATCTTTGTGCGAATTTCTTTTGGTGGTACGAATCTCCCATTTCTCAATAAGAAGCCGTTCTCTAGGGATAACTCGTCTTTAACCTCCCAGTAGTGCTTCAGAGGTTCAGTTAATTTGTTTTTGTCTGTCCACCCCTCATTCATTTTTTTTATAACAAGACACATGATGTTGTCCCTGTTTTGCTCAAGGAACCACTCTTCTTTTGAGATGCCACTGGATTTTTTAAGAACGTTCGCTATACCAAACTCGTCCATTTCGTTATGGTCAATTTTGCTTGGTGTAGTGATGGGCATTCTGCTTAGGTAGTTTGCAACAACATTTTTTACGCCCGGAACATATTGGACGTTGTACACGTAATCAAACAGTCGTACTGATAGCCTAGCCAGTCTTGGCGAAGCCATGTACAACCCTTTTGTAGTAAGCACTTTAAAGGTTTATGATCAGTGCACAAATTCACCATTCTGCCCCAAATGTATTGCCTGAAGTGTTCCAGGGCCCATACACAAGCTAGCGCCTCACGCTCTATTACAGAACATTTTTCTTCTGCTTGTGTGAGCGAGCGTGATGCAAAAGCTATAGTGTATTCTACTTCCTTGGTGTCCATCTGTGTGAGTACGGCGCCTAGCCCCTTATTACTAGCGTCTGTAGTTACAAAGTTTTGTAAAGTGGGGTCATAACCCTGAAGGGGTAAAGCCGTGCACAAGTCTGCTTTTAAATTCTGAAAGGCTTCTTCGCATTCATCAGACCATTCAAATTTGTTCTTTAATTTTAGCTGTTGTCTTAGGGCGTATGTCTTTAGTGAGAAATTCTTGATGAATTTAGAGTAGAACCCTACCAAACCCAGGAAAGATCTCATTTCATCCTTGTTAGTTGGTACAGGTGAGTCTTTTGTTGCCTGTATGAGTTCTTTTTTTGGGTTGATACCACTGCCAGTTATTTGGTGACCAAGGTAGCTGACTGAATTGCTTGCAAACTTGCATTTAGAATGCTCTGCAGTCAAACCTTTTCTGTCAAGTAATTCTAACACTTGTTGTACCCTGCCGTCATGCTCTTCTTTAGTCTTGCCCATTATTAGGATGTCCTCATGAAAGAGTAGTATTCCAGGTACTCCTCCGAAGATGTTATTCATGAGTCTTTGGAACATTGCGGCTGCCGAGGCCGACCCGAATGGCACGCGTATAAACCTGAAGCACCTGAAAGGTGTAATGAATGTAGTTAGTGTTTTGCTATCACGATGCAATGGAACCTGGCGATATGCTGATTTTAGGTCAATTGTAGAAAACCACTTGATGCCCCTTGTGGAAGCCAGCATCTCATTAATTTTAGGTAGTGGATATTGCTCCACTATAATGTTTTGGTTCAAGTCGCGTAGTTCTACACAAAGTCTCAACTTGCCATTTGGCCATTTTGCCACGACCAGTGGTGCGACCCATTCAGATGCGTCTACCCTTTCAATTATTCCTTCAACCATTAGTTGGTCTAATTGGGTTTTCACTTAATCTTTTATTGCAAATGGAATGTTCCTCGCCTTGTGTACTACGGGAGTTGTCACCGGTTTAAGTTTGATTTTATGTTGGTATCCTTTTAATTCTCCCACATCACCACTAAATACTTTAGGATATTTTTTAAGTAGAGAATCAGCATAGTCTTTGTTATCATACAAACACAACACGGCTTCAATTTTGCTTGGGTCCAGGATGATACCCAGATTCCCTTGATCCATCCATCCTAGAACCGATGGTCCCACTTTTGAAACCTACAGATTTCCTTCTGCTTCTCGACCTTTGTAAATAAAGTTCAATTTTTTATAGCCACAAACATCTATGGGCTCTCCAGTGAACGATCTTATTTTTATATCTGGTTTTTCAAGTTTGCTTTCGATTTTTGGTACAAATTTTTTCCTTACAGACTCCCTCGTTTACTATTGTGTAAGGTGATCCAGAGTCTGCAACAATGTTAATGTCCACACCTCCAATTGACATGCAGCATATTGGTTTCTTAGTCTTAGTTACAGATTTAGTTGCGCTAACCTTGTTGACATCGTCGCTTTGTTCTTCTTCGATGTTCAGTATAAACATTTTATAATTCTCATCGTCAAGTTCATTCTCATTACTTTCTTCATTATACTCCACCACTTTAACCAATTGTGGCTTTCTTTTATTGCATGCTTTGACAAAATGTCCTTTTACACCACAATGTGTACACTTTACCTCACGTGCAGGGCATTTTGGGTCATTTGCCAAGTGTTATGCACTCAAATATCTGTAACAATGGCCCCAGTTCTTTGTTTTAATTTTTCTGTATGTAGTTTTGTAGTTCCTTTGATTCACATTTTGTTTGTTGGAAGTTCTTTCTGTCAGTTATCCTGTTTACGGTGTCTCCTTCCTTCTTCTCTTTATTCTCTGACAGAACAGCTTTGGCACAACGTCCAGTGAGCTCGGCCTTTCTTGCGATATCTATTATGTTTTGTAGAGGGTATTCACCCTTGGCCCATAAATTGTCTTGGATGTTAGAGTTTGAACCTTGCATTACTATTTGATCCCTAATAAACTCGTCATGAAGTGCTCCAAAACGACAATTTATAGCAAGATTTTTGAGTGCAGACACGTAATCATCAATTGATTCATTTTCTCCCTGCTTTCTATGGAAGAATTTTATAGCGATCTACACCTACGCAAACTGTAGGTTTATAGTACGTGTTGAGGTCATCTATGGCATTTGTAAATATATCACCTTCATTTTCTGCTCTAATTTTTTTGTTGATTGCATTGTAGACTTTTATTCCTCCTGCTCCTAAACAATGCATGAGCATTTTATATTTCCTTTCTGCTTTAACCTCTTCATCTTCTTCTAAGGTAGAGATATAATTTAAGAAATACTCCCTCCATTCTTCCCACTTGAGGGTAGGCTCCCCACCAGCACGTAGGAATGTTTCAGGGGGGAAAAGGTTCCACACACACACCCAGAAGCCATGTGATCGCTTTAAATTAATTGTGTGGTGATTTAGAGATAAACTCTGAATTTATATATTTTTTAGAAATTGAGGAGATCTGAGTTGACTGGTAAGCGTTTAAAAAAAATATTTTTATTTATTAGCGAGCGTATTATATTTGCCTCACAAAATAGCTCACTAATGCTTAATCCTGCTTTACTTGTATTAATAGCCACACGCTTCACTTTCTCACCGTGAAATAAGAGGAAACCGTGTAAAACGCATGAAAATGGCTGCAGGTTACTTTTGTAAATATTGTAACGATATCTTAAATGTATAGTCTTATTTCCACTTTAGCTTGTTCAAGCGTGCACTTAATCTTTCATTCCCACTGTATTATGAAGCTGCTGTGCACACGACGCTGAATTCTCTGAAGTTTTTTTTTGATGATACAAAATGGCGCTGACAACGTGGTGACGCCGACTAGACCGCTAACAGAGGTTTCTGGATGTCTAGTTTTAAGATGGCCGCTACGTCGCTGACGTGATGGCGTGGATGCGTGGTGAACAGCTGTCAGTACCTCAGAAGTTTCCGTTAGATGTGACAGTTGAGATGCGTCTTGAATTTAATGTGCACTATGAATATTTATATTATACAACGGTTGAATATTTTGTTTTCAAAAGTTAGTACCTTGTATTTCTTTAATTTCCACAGCGATGTACTAAGTATTTTTAAATGTATATTGTTATTTGCAGATGAATCCTCTCCTTTTCTTTTTTTTTTTTTTGTTGTATTAACACTTTGGTTTCTAACCTTGTTTTTCATGAATTATTCTTTTCTTCATTCTGACTTCGTTTCTTTGTTTTCTTTTCAATTTTCCTGTTTATGGGTTGCTGTAACATCACGACTCACTTCATCAATTTAATATATTTTGAAAAAAATTCTGTCCGTGGGTTCAGTGTTGGCGATCGTCGCCACTCTGTGAAGAACTCCCAACGCAGTGAGAGTTAAGTGAGTTCTTTTAATACATTTCGCCAACACAGGCTCCTACAGAGTACGGAGCTTACGCGCATCCAGTCAGGTCGGCGATCAGCTGTCAACTGTCAGCTTGACAGTTCACAGCTGATGACCTCACTGATGGTAAGGTGTCCGCGCAGGGACACTACAAAGCACAACAGAGCGGTGTCCAGGAAGGGACAAATATCTACAATCGTTACACTTAGTCTGACTCTAATTAGACAGCAGCTGATAATGAGAGCAGACCGTCTTCATAGCTGCCAAGGTTTCAGATCGCTGTGTGACCTTTTCAATATTTCAATGTAGATGGGGGGGCCTTTAACATCGTCTTGGAGACTCGATTGTCAGAGAGCGGCCTGAAGTTCAACGTGCTGTAATGATTTTATCATGCCATTATTATTGATTGCCAATGCCAGGGTAGGAGCCAGGGGGCCCAGTTGGCGCAGGCTGGCTAAAAGGAAGGATGGTCTGATGCACCGTCATAAACGATCAGAATAATGAGATCATATTCAGACCAGCTGCAGTGCCAGCCTGCCCTCGTTAACTTATAACGGCAGTCAGTCTTCAGGCAGTGCCCTGCCATTTCAGGTGCTTTTCAGCGGTTTTAAGTTAGTCTTAGAGCTTCTTGTTGCCCAAATGGATGTCATTTCTGCTATTTATATGTTACCCTTGTTTACATTGCTTGATTTTGCTTGCGAGAAAGTGTCACTCATAATTACACTGAAATTATGAAAATGTCACTCACAGCAATCTGAAACCTTGGCAGCTATGTAGTCGGTACTGATTTGGGAGCTCAAAGGTTGTGTTAAGTTACTACTAGTAAAGTTGTCTAATATGCGAATTAGTCCTCAGTCTTAAGATTTTTAAAAACTTGAGAAATCTGCTTCATGCTTGGTAATCCCAGCGCACCAGAAGTTTGCTGTGTTTACTTGTCCCTGCCGAGGGTGTGACTTAACGGCTAGGGCGGATAACTTTCGATTACTGTCACCCCGCCCCCTGTCTGTGATTGGCCCTTGCCTGCCTTTGTGGGACGGGCTCTGCGGAAACCAAGTCGTCTTTCGTGGCTCCCGCTATGAACAATGGTTTGCTGCTATTTGGTGCATGCGCCGGTGGAAGCAGAGGAGCCGCTAGCATGGTGACGGACGTGAGGCCAGCGCAGGTCATAGAGAGTGGCATATGCAAAGGGTGAGTGAGGGACAGTGTGCCACAATTTCCCCCCCCATGCACCAGGTAGGAAGGTTTAGTCTCTGGCTGTAAGTGATATTCCCCTCCAGTGCGTCTGGTCGGGGTGTGATGAGCATGGCTTGATCGCAGTGCTGTGCAAGAAGCTTGCAGAAGTGCCATAAGTGGGCCCATGGGTGTAGGGACTGGGGGACTTACACCCCTCCCCATATTTTGTAGATGGGGCACAGGGTACAATGGTGGGGCGGGGGTGGCAGGCGAGGGGGACCAGGCCGCTTAAGTTTAAAAAGACAGCAAATTCTTTGGAAATATGAGTCTAATTTCAGGCGTTCTCCTTGAAACAGCCTCACCATAAATCATAACTGTAGAACTACGTTCTGTCCAGTTAGTCCTCACAATGTCTGGTGGGAAGTATACGTGTGACGAATGTTGTCCATGAAGTAGCTGTAAAAGGCACGCATAAACAGAAGTAGTTTGGCTACCAGGGATGCAATGTTTGAGGGATATTGCGCAGGGACTCTTGTCTGATGCACCGTGTGCAGAATCCTCATGCTTCCTATGGAGTGGGCGCATACAGTAGATTTACATTTGGACAAATGACAGTGTTTGGTGGGTGCTCTGTTGATTGAGACTGCAGGATCAAACAAGTGAGACGGAGACAGCTAAACCGAGGATGCAAATCAGCTCTTATATGGAGTGGCGCCCACCATTTCACCAGCCCCAGCTCTCCTCTCTTCTTTCCTCCTGACCGCCGCTCTGATCCGGAAATTGTTTTTTACAGAGCACTCCCAATTTAGGCGACCCAGGTCCTGATGATGATCCTAAATTGACAGGATCGAAACGCCGTCGACCATTATCCACCAGCCTAAACATTCTTGGCGCACGCAAACCTGGTTCATTGAAACAATGAAAAATACCAATTATACTATCGAGTAAATTGTTATATGTACCTTGTATTGTATATATTGCCCTTTTTTGCGCCGTCTGTTGTGGTTTGTTCACGTTGTCACTAGCGCCGTTGTTTCACTAGCACGAGCACTTTGTACACCTTTTTTTTTACTAGGGTTGCCAGAGTATTTATACCCTGTTGTGCTCTTATTACTGCAATTCTTTTGATCTGCTAAATATATGACGCCTATTGGCGCTTTGAAAGGGCAACCTTAAGTCTCCTCTCTTGTGTTCCTTGTAATGTCTTGTACATACCTTTCTAAATAATTCAATATATCCTGCTGAGATATTGTCGAATTTACCACCATTTCACAGCATAATCCTGGGGCAGGTAGGCCCTGATGGTTGGGATGAGCTGTGTGGCATTTGTTGTTTGTTATAATAAAAGCTCTTAGATGAGCTATGCAGAGACCTGTGAAATCCTTGATCAGTTGCAAATTCTAGAAATCTTTCTTTAATGCACCAACAGAACTGTTTTACGTATATAGAATGTTGGATGGGGATTTTAAGACTAGTTCATTCTTATAAAGCAGGAACATGCCAAAGGATCTTCTTAAGTTGATGCAATAATTGTTCCTACTCAAGGGGCACTGCAGGACTCTGTGCAGAGGCCACACTATGTCTGTAGCATTCATGATTTGTTGAAATGGACAAGTTCGGATGAATAATCTTAATGCTTCAGTAAAAGCGAGTGAGGCATATGGGTACAAATGAGATAGTGAGATATGCCCCCTTCAGCATGGACTCTGACGAGTTATGGATGTGCTGGCAATACTACCACTCTGAAAGTGGTAGTATTCCCTATGAAATATGGAGTGGGACTTGCTATTTTTTAGTGTGTGTCATAGGCAGGGTAGAATTTATATTCACATGTCAGTGTACCATTTTATGATAGCTAAGAAAGTGACTCTTGTGGGATCTATTGGTACACTCATGAATCTATTTCATTATATGAGCCTAGGTTCTCAAGGAGAGAGGAATGTCAATAACCTTAGGAGTCATGCAGCAACCTCTGTACACCATGCCCATGTTGTTCTCTACACTGGTAAGGACCCTGTCCTTGACATACGAGTCAAGCTCAGTTTTTGAAGCCAGCGGTGCCACAGGTTCAAGAACGTTTGTGTTTAACTGAATCCTCAAAATATATTCCCTTTTGATGCCCTTCCTCGAGAATGTCATCAGACCCACTTCTTGACGGTCATTATTACATACGTCTTGGATACACTAATGAAAACTGCATTTAGTAGCTACCATTTTCTTCGTCACATAAACTGTCTAAATGTATTGTCTGTACCACAAGGGTTGATGAGTTACAAGTAGGGGATGGTCTGAGGCCCTGCCAGGAACCATGAACGGCATAGACCCCATGCAGTAGGTGTGGTACATATTCATAAAGGGTTACAGCACAGACTTTACTTTCAGTAGTCAAGGCTAACCATACTCAGTCTATGGTTAAAGGTTAGCCAAACCATATGGTTCAAGTTTACTAGTTTTCAAGGTATAAGCCACTGATGCCTCAACGTGACATGATTGCATCTCTTGACCTCCTGCAGACAAACCCACCTGAAGTCTATTTTATTGGTATTTAGTTACAACAGTTTAGAGTCAGCTGTCTGCTTCTGATTCGGTCCATATCTGTGCCTCTCGGCTCTCCAGTTCACTTTGACCGGACATGGTCTTATTGGGCTCTTTGCTACCAGTGACATGGATGCAATGCCTGCTATGTCATTGGATCCAAAACTGGAGAATGACCAAGGAGAAGTAAGGTAGTCTGACTGGAAAGCATGCAGGTTCCCATCACAAGTAAGCTTTCGAAAAATCGAAGTCGTATATGATAGAAATGGGTATACAGGTGTATGTGTTTCTATGTATGTGCTTTTGGGTGTTTGCTTGCATATTGTATGTGTAAATGCAGTCTTGTGGTCTGTGTCCTCCCCCAACCCCCACCGATATTATGCTGGCCTTGGATCAATACTGTTAGTTCTTTCCATATTGCAGGCATGCTTGACATGATGGTGGCCGCCCTGGCAAATGGTATCCCTTAAATAATAATGTTGATTCTTAGCATTTTTTGGATATTGATTTCGCTATGGTACGCACCCTTGAAAACATGCTGGTCCTTATTTAATTATGGTAACTCTGTGCATATATTGTGGGAATCCGTTGCATGCTTTATCCCCCTTTTATCCCACATCTGTCTGCAGCCCTGGCTTTCTCACGTGACCCCTGAACAGAGCAATTGCCATGTGTATGGGACCTTTTGTATAAATAGACATACATAATAAGCCTATCATTTGGCGGCGCTCACATTTTTTCCTAAGAATAAGTATTGACGTGAAACCTTAATATTAAAAAGTACAACAGTTTTGCTCAGAAGCCAGAGGTTGGCGCTATTAAATGTGGGTGCCCCAATAACCAAGGCTGCGTAGTCCTGATCCACTTCTGGCCTCTGTCAGGCACTCCCTGCCCATCGCTCCAAGAGGTTACTGCTTTCTCCCTTTTTTGCATGTATTCTGTTTTTCTTTTTCTCCTCCATTTGGCACCGCCTCAGTAACACTCTGCTACACCTCCGCACCAGCACACCACCACCACCACAGGATCACTCAGCACCACCAACTACATTCTACTATATACCACCGTACTACACCACCACACACTGCTTTACACTATCTGTCAAAACACTTTAACAAGCTGCATTACATACTACTATATTCTCCTCTGCACCACAGTACACTACCTCACTCTTTTCTCCACCACTATACTTGGCCACAGTGCAACACAGCACTATACAAACATACACTCTAACGCTCTATTCTGCATAACTACTCTGTATGCCACTACATTCTATATTACTTCACTCAACAGCTCTCAACTTTACTGCACTTTACGCCCCTACACTCTACACCACTACACTGTAACCAACACTACTCTACCCTGCACCACTCCCCTCTATAAAACTATAATTCACTATGCCACACTACACCATTGCACAATATACAGCTACACTATAGTTTACACCACTATACACTATACCACAGCACTCTATACAACTGTACCTCACTGTACAAAAACACCAGTACACTCTACACTGCTTTACTCAAAGCAAATGCTCACTACACTCTATGCCGGTATACTCTGCACCACTGTACTTTAGGCCACACTACTACATTCCACTACATTATATATCACTACACTCTACAATACTAAACTCTCTAATAATCTACTATTTTAAACTATACTCCAAAAACACTCTATTCCACCATATACATCTCCACTGTACAGCACTATACTCCACTATCTCCTTTTCAACAACGCTACTCCTATATAATCCAAAACAGTCTATGCAACTCCATCTATACACTATACATCACTTTACTTCACTATATTATAAAACTCTGTACTCCTACATTATATATAAAATTCCCTCCACTCTACCCACTGTACTCTACAACCCTCTGCACCTCACCCTCTCCACTTCTACAATATACTCTAAATAACACTATATTCAATTCTAATACTATATTCTACTCTACAACACCATACCCCCTCTACAACACAGTTCACAATACTTTAAGCTAATTCATAACACTACTCTTCACTCCTATCCACTCCTCTAAAGTCCCTTATACGGTGAGACCCATTGGCATTGTCAATGCTTGTTAGCTTTATCACATCGGCGGCCATTGCTCGATTCGTCGAGGATCCGTGTGAGGATTACGGATTGTACATATGAGGTGTTAATGGGACACCATGTCTGGAAACCATCACTTAGCACAAGAAGCCAGAGGAGCCTTTTAGCCCCCGCACCCCACCCCCACTCCAGATGTAGGGGCTCAAGGAATGCTCTGAATGAAAGACTGCCCTGGATGGGAGCCCCGCAGCATCCGAGGTTGTATTTCCCTGTAATACCAGAGCTGCAACCTTGGTACCGCTGAGAAAACGCACCTGTTGTCCACTTTACATTAAAAGGAGTACAGGGAGTCTGAGGTAAAACATTTGGTTTATTCAAGCTTGAACAGTTGCAAGACCCACAAGGAAAAAGTTATTCCGTGTAGGTAATGAATCACCTCACAGAATTCTCCTTTCATATTTATACTATACTTTACACAAGTCTGCCTACACCCCTTCACTTCCCTCCCCCTAATCCAATGGAAAATTCCTTCCAGTTAGACATACAAAAAGAATAGCTAACCACACAACATTTTCAGGATAAGGGATCCCAAGCCATTGCTTAATTGCAAATTGAATGGAAAAAGACCAGCGTGACTTTCCATCTTAGAGAAACACAAATGATTAACAAAGTGTAATTATTCTAATAGCCACTCTGTACTTTTCTGAGGACACAGAGAGAAACAAAATAAAAGAACGTACAATGTCAAGAAGTGCATGGAAAATTCCTCCAACAATTGTTGTACAAAGTCAGGTTCATTAAAAAAAATGTCTGCACTCATGTTCATATTATATAAACTTTCCTTCACCGCAAAGACTGGCTTCTGCTCCACTCTCAACAGAAAGAATTACAGGGGCAGACCCCTTGTCAAGTAGATACTGAAGCCAGAATTGATTATTTGTAGAAATGAACACCACCAATATTGCACTCCACCCTTGTCGTCAAGCCTTCTTCAATGGGCCTTCACGCTCCATAGGACTTCAATATAGAAATTCCGTAGCTCGTGTAGTAACTGCTCCAGGGACTTAAAGCTGTACACAATACCCCTTTCTGGGGGTGTGCAGGGACTGATCCACCATCATGGGCACTGCAGGCATTAGGCCACCTCTCTGGGGACTGTGCATCCCCCCCTTTCGATAGTAGGCTGTTGGTGTCTAGCCTTGCTTGTGGTTGCACCGCCTGGGGTTAGGCCGTCATCTTTGCTGAATCAGCAGGCGGAGGGGCGTGACAGAGCTCCAGAGAGACTGTGAGGTCAGCCATGCATAGAGGTGATGGCCGCTGCACAGATGCTTTTGAATAGCTCCTATTCATCAGGGCTCTGTAGCCCTCCAGAAGGTTACAGTTGGTGAGAAGGGACCAGGGCATCAGTGCTCGGTGTTGTTGGCATGGGTATTGTCACACCTTGGATTTTTCTTTAGTACAATCCTGAAATACCGTGTTATCATGAAGGTGGCAGAAGTGCCATAAAGTGGGCCCATGGGACTAGGAACTGCTGGTGGACGTGAGGGATTTATCCTCACATATTTTGGAAGGGGGATACTGGACAAGGGTGGGTGGGGGAAGGGTGGAATGTAGACCCTGTTTGAACTTTATTGGTTTCATGCGGACTGAAAAAGGAAATTTTTTAAAATGGGCTACTGACACTTTTCCCTTTTCCAAGCCTGCAACGCCTATGACACACGATTCTTATGTGATCTGTGTTCTGGACTGTAGTATTTCACAGTTCATTCGAAGACCTTTTAAAAGTTGGAGGCTTTTTTTTCATTGCTGCTTTTGCCCCATGCAGTATGTGCTCTCTTCATCCCACTTGCAAGGTGTCAATTAAAGACTTGGTAGTGATCCAGCGGGTTACAAACCTCAGGTCCTCAATTACCATATACTCACCTGGGCCCTTTAAACACACACACATTCACATAGGCTAGTAGATACCGCTGGGGTCAATTTATTGTACTAATACCTGTAAGATAAATTTATCTGATCATTTGTTATCAAACCTTTCTGACCAAATGTACTTTCCTCCGGTCAGTGGACCTTTTAGTTAACCTTGTGGGTAACATGTTTTGTTAGAATAAAACCTTTTAATAACCACAGACTCGGGAGAGCTTTAAATGTTTATCTGGTTAAATTCATGTGAGCCAAGAACCAAAATACAGTCAGAACACCGTTTCTCCAAGGAAAGGAAGGGGATAAAATTTCGGCAGGATAATCGTTAAACAAAGTTATTACGATGACAGAACCTGAATAGGGAGAAAACAGAGAGAGCAGTAAAATGACATACTACCCAGAATTATAGTTACCTAGAATGGTGTGAAAACCAACCCCTTGGCCAAGGAGTTGGGATGGGTTCTCTGGGACAGATCAGGTGACAAACGCTCAGGACAGGATTCAGGAACAGGGTGGATAACCTCTTTTAGATGCAACGCCTGCGTCGCACCCCTCTCTGACACTATCTTCCTCCTCGATTCTTCCGCGATCTATTATGTGCCTCCTCGATTCTTCTGCAATGTTCTTCTAATTAATTGGCTCAGAGTTCTAAGTCTGGAAATGGATATTCTTCAGTATTCTTTTAATTCTCGGACAGCATCTTGGTCTCTCAGCATTCTGGTCTTGCTGCAGTCTGTGATCTGTGTTCACTGTTCTGTCTAACTAAACTACCTCGATTATACCTTTCTAATGGCATGTACCAACCCTAAATGTTTCAAATTTATGAAACTCCTAACTCTGATTGGATAGAAAAAGGGGAGATGATCATCACACCATGCAAAGTTTAATATTTTTCTTTTAAGCTCATTGTTCTGTGTTCCTGCCCCTTAATTTACTTTCCCATGCTTTATTTCCCACCCGAGTTCACATTTTTATCGATCAAAATTATATATTTTAATAATTTCTTCATTCATCAGTCAGGAAGACAATTCTGTTCCCAGGACATGTGGAGGTTGTGGCCTTGGATGAGTTTCAATTTCATTCGTCATGGTCCCTGGTGGGTTACAAGTGCGCATGTGCGGGGGCCACGTGGGGTACGGACATCGGTCATCCTTTGAGGCCCAAAATACGAACTAATAAAGAAGTCCGAAAGAGACAAATTAAATTAAAAATAAAATGATTTCACTGTATACCACCTATCGCTACTCTAACCCCTGTTACTTATATACATCTTTTCGCATTAGCATTTTATTAAATTTGCATGGTTTAGTTTCAGCAAAAGCATGCGCATTAACATGTACGTTCAAAGCGGCCATCTTGAAAGCGATTGCGCAGCTGCAAAGATTTCCCTCCGAAGCATAGACACGTCATTACTACATAGATGTAGTTGACGCATGCGCAGTAAAAATTCCTGCGTTAGCAGCCTTTTTAGTCACTCTCGGGTTACTTCTTAGTACGCCACATAGGCAAGCTTCCCCTAAAGCTTAAATGTACGAATTTTCGATGCATTATTAGTATTTACAATCACAATTATTACGGTATTACGATATATCTGAGAAGATTGCATCCGAGCAAGTCTCTTTTATACGAGTCCTTACTCCATCAGTATGGACGGGTAAACAGATGAATGGCTCCATCACCATATCTTTCCCCAATGAGAAATACACTGCAGTAGTACCATGTCACACTCTTTACTATAATGGAGAGGTTATGCAAGATTCCTTTAAAATGTAAATGAGCAAGACAGTTACAATGATTTAATATATCGGCATTTCTATAGTTGTTTCTTAACCCTTGCGAGTCCTAAATGTTAATGTGTTTTTAGGTCTCGCCTAGGCAGCGGTTGTGCCGTCTCTTCGAGACTTGATATATTCCGGTATGGAGGAAAAGTAGGTCGCACACCGCTCGTCACACCAGCAAGTTGCCCCAAAGGACTGTGGGAAATGTAGTGGCGACGGCGGGTACGCCTATGCCACAAAATGTAAATAGAACAGTATGTGTATGCGTTAGCCATCCCTGGACACGTGTTTCGAGGTAGTTGCCTCTCGTCAGCAGGGAGCAGGTCAATGTAAAGGGGTGCCGCGTGGACTGCCAAATGTAATTAAAAGCAGGTCAAGTACCTCTCCTGGCGCGCAGGTGCAGACTCAAGGCTCGTCAGCCCGTTAGCTTAAGGAAGCCGTTTAAATTGAGGAAAAGTAGGTCGCACACCGCTCGTCACACCAGCAAGTTGCCCCAAAGGACTGTGGGAAATGTAGTGGCGACGGCGGGTACGCCTATGCCACAAAATGTAAATAGAACAGTATGTGTATGCGTTAGCCATCCCTGGACACGTGTTTCGAGGTAGTTGCCTCTCGTCAGCAGGGAGCAGGTCAATGTAAAGGGGTGCCGCGTGGACTGCCAAATGTAATTAAAAGCAGGTCAAGTACCTCTCCTGGCGCGCAGGTGCAGACTCAAGGCTCGTCAGCCCGTTAGCTTAAGGAAGCCGTTTAAATTGAGGAAAAGTAGGTCGCACACCGCTCGTCACACCAGCAAGTTGCCCCAAAGGACTGTGGGAAATGTAGTGGCGACGGCGGGTACGCCTATGCCACAAAATGTAAATAGAACAGTATGTGTATGCGTTAGCCATCCCTGGACACGTGTTTCGAGGTAGTTGCCTCTCGTCAGCAGGGAGCAGGTCAATGTAAAGGGGTGCCGCGTGGACTGCCAAATGTAATTAAAAGCAGGTCAAGTACCTCTCCTGGCGCGCAGGTGCAGACTCAAGGCTCGTCAGCCCGTTAGCTTAAGGAAGCCGTTTAAATTGAGGAAAAGTAGGTCGCACACCGCTCGTCACACCAGCAAGTTGCCCCAAAGGACTGTGCGCCAGGAGAGGTACTTGACCTGCTTTTAATTACATTTGGCAGTCCACGCGGCACCCCCTTACACTGACCTGCTCCCTGCTGACGAGAGGCAACTACCTCGAAACACGTGTCCAGGGATGGCTAACGCATACACATACTGTTCTATTTGACATTTTGTGGCATAGGCGTACCCGCCGTCGCCACTACATTTCCCACAGTCCTTTGGGGCAACTTGCTGGTGTGACGAGCGGTGTGCGGCCTACTTTTTCTCAATTTAAACGGCTTCGGCCGGCGGGCTGACGAGCTTTGTGTCTGCACCTGCGCGCCAGGAGAGGTACTTGACCTGCTTTTAATTACATTTGGCAGTCCACGCGGCACCCCCTTACACTGACCTGCTCCCTGCTGACGAGAGGCAACTACCTCGAAACACGTGTCCAGGGATGGCTAACGCATACACATACTGTTCTATTTGACATTTTGTGGCATAGGCGTACCCGCCGTCGCCACTACATTTCCCACAGTCCTTTGGGGCAACTTGCTGGTGTGACGAGCGGTGTGCGACCTACTTTTTCTCAATTTAAACGGCTTCGGCCGGCGGGCTGACTAGCTTTGTGTCTGCACCTGCGCGCCAGGAGAGGTACTTGACCTGCTTTTAATTACATTTGGCAGTCCACGCGGCACCCCCTTACACTGACCTGCTCCCTGCTGACGAGAGGCAACTACCTCGAAACACGTGTCCAGGGATGGCTAACGCATACACATACTGTTCTATTTGACATTTTGTGGCATAGGCGTACCCGCCGTCGCCACTACATTTCCCACAGTCCTTTGGGGCAACTTGCTGGTGTGACGAGCGGTGTGCGACCTACTTTTTCTCAATTTAAACGGCTTCGGCCGGCGGGCTGACGAGCTTTGTGTCTGCACCTGCGCGCCAGGAGAGGTACTTGACCTGCTTTTAATTACATTTGGCAGTCCACGCGGCACCCCCTTACACTGACCTGCTCCCTGCTGACGAGAGGCAACTACCTCGAAACACGTGTCCAGGGATGGCTAACGCATACACATACTGTTCTATTTGACATTTTGTGGCATAGGCGTACCCGCCGTCGCCACTACATTTCCCACAGTACTTTGGGGCAACTTGCTGGTGTGACGAGCGGTGTGCGACCTACTTTTTCTCAATTTAAACGGCTTCGGCCGGCGGGCTGACGAGCTTTGTGTCTGCACCTGCGCGCCAGGAGAGGTACTTGACCTGCTTTTAATTACATTTGGCAGTCCACGCGGCACCCCATTACACTGACCTGCTCCCTGCTGACGAGAGGCAACTACCTCGAAACACGTGTCCAGGGATGGCTAACGCATACACATACTGTTCTATTTGACATTTTGTGGCATAGGCGTACCCACCGTCGCCACTACATTTCCCACAGTCCTTTGGGGCAACTTGCTGGTGTGACGAGCGGTGTGCGACCTACTTTTTCTCAATTTAAACGGCTTCGGCCGGCGGGCTGACGAGCTTTGTGTCTGCACCTGCGCGCCAGGAGAGGTACTTGACCTGCTTTTAATTACATTTGGCAGTCCACGCGGCACCCCCTTACACTGACCTGCTCCCTGCTGACGAGAGGCAACTACCTCAAAACACGTGTCCAGGGATGGCTAACGCATACACATACTGTTCTATTTGACATTTTGTGGCATAGGCGTACCCGCCGTCGCCACTACATTTCCCACAGTCCTTTGGGGCAACTTGCTGGTGTGACGAGCGGTGTGCGACCTACTTTTTCTCATATTCCGGTATGGACTTTAAGCTCCTTTCGTTTTCCGCTCATCTTTATAATTGGTTTCTCTTCCTTTGCTTTGAAAATGATGGCTTTTGCTTTGTGAATAGGATAAAGTAGTCCCACCTTAGTACCTCCCACTCTTTTGTTGCCTCCCATTAGGACAGCCCCTCTTACTTGTGTCCTTACAATCTAGCTTTGATTAACAGTTAGGGAGCCCTATTAACTTAATTCATGTAGAATTGTTTTTCACCAGGTTTGCATCTTAAAGAAACAGTGACACAAATGCTGGACAAAGTGTTGTGCTACAATTTACTTTCTAACACATATCCTGATTTGCTTTGGATAGTTACCTAACTTAATGCAAAGTAGAGGTAGATGCTACTTTGTGGCAAGAGCATGTTCCTTGGGTTGTACATTGGCATGACTCTCACCGGGATGTGTTTGGAATCTGCACCAACCAAAGAGTTGGGCACCACAAGACTTATCAAGAGGTTCAACAGGGGATTCCACTTCTCTTATTAGAAAGATGGTGCATTGAGAATAATATGGGTCAACAGTTTCCTGGCCACTTTCATTGCGTGATGGCTAGTATTTATATTTTTTTCTTATTTTCCTCACTTTAACAAGTCTACACCACTTTTAAGGTTCTGACGAATTCCCCTCAACCGTTTAGCGGACCATATATGGGCAGAAACATGTAGGGGTATATTTGCTTAATCCCTAGTCCTCTTTTTAAACTCTGTTCCAGAGGCCTAGTGAATAAAGTCTACTCGGACCCCTGGAGATAGTTTTATTTATTTATTTTTTATCTTTGCACTCTGCCCCTCACTGACCCCTTTCCATCGCTCATCTTTGAAAAACACCTGGGCTCCTTTCCACAGGGGAGTCGTAGCCCACACCATTGACCTCGCTGTTTGGGTGTGAGGAGGGAACCTAATGTTGAAGCATGCCACCCTAGGGTGAGTGAGGGTTCTTGTCCTAAAAGGATTTTTTCCCTGGCAGCTCCATCACATACATATACCATTGAGTATACACGACTTGACTAAGATACATGTGATCTGTCTGTCACGTTCTATCAGACCACCATATTGTGGTTTAATTTTGTTTTTTATTAGTGATTAGTCTGCTCCTGGTTTAATCGATCCCTGTAGATCCTCAGTGTGGAGACAGTTCGGCATTCCCATTAGAGGTGCGCGAATCAACAAATTAACAGGGGGAGCCGAGCCAGAGCCGAGCGAAGGGTCTGGCTCGCATTTTAGAGTCCGTGCATGAGCAGAGCCCTGACAATATTTGGAATGTAAATCATGCAACCTAAATCACGTAAAATGATACTTTTCAAAATTCAAAAATGTGTATTTCTTTAAAATGTGAAAGGTAGGACTCAACCAGGGTCCATTATAGTCCATTATAGCACTCCACTAATAAGTACTTGTTTAAAGTGATAGTTTTCTACCACTGGCAGTCTGAACTCTCATATTTGAGCTTTGATTGGCAATAATAAAGGGAACAGTTTTGGTGAAATCAAATATTTGCCTAAGATCACACAATTTAAGCAGAGATGCCGTGGTTTATTCAGGTTTTCTGGCTTGGCTTTGTACAAGTCAGCCAGCAAATGGGTATCTTTTTGCCTTTCCTTATGTTGAGGCTTTATTTTGACCTCTTAGTGCATTTTTCCACAGTCTTTAACATAAAGTGCATACTCCACCCAAAGGTATTGGAGCGCTTTAAATGAGCACCCGTTGCATTACACAAGATCTCATGCATTGTTTACTGGCATGATGAGAATAAGTGAACGTCCCATGATTTCAGGATGGTAATCTGATGCTGAGACTCAAACCTGGTTCTCCAGTTCAGACTTTGGCTCTGATCGTAACGCCGCATCCTGCGTAGAGGGAGGGTGGCAGGCCAAAGCCAATGCTTAGCTCATTATGGGCTTGAGGTTCCAACAGGACCTTGAGCTGAGCCAGGGCCAGGCTTCAGTCTCAAGCCTGGCTCGAGGTTTTAGCATCTGTTATATTGTGTTTAGCAAGACTCAGCTAGGTAATACATTGGAGCATTTCATAAATGTAAAGATTCTAGAGTTTAAATAGGGGATGTTTGATGTAAGCTATGCCTATCTGGATGCACTTGTGTCTTGCTTATCTCTGATAAAATAAACTCCATAGAGCATTGAAATAAACTCCATAGAGCATTGAAATACTAAGTTTGCTCTTCGTTTTATAGCTATATTTTTGGCGACGATTTGCTGTGCCAGGCGAAGGAGTTCTCAGTAAAGGAGATTCACCCAGAGGAACCTACGCAGCCGCAGGAGTCAGGAGTGTATAGTCCAGTCACATGGATGAATGAAGGAGCGTATCAACCCTGACACCTACAGTCCTCCCACTATTGCCACAAAGTTACATGGTGTGTATAAGGAGGAAACGACAGTTGGGACTTGATCATAGAGGCCCTTTCTTGGTGAGGCTGCAGTTGACTTTGTGGGGTCCAGGAGAGGTCAGCTACCGATGGAGTAGAGGTCTGGATCACTGGGGAGACTTTACTGGGCAGGTGAGCCACTCTGACTTGGACCATGGGTGTCTGATTCAGAGTGGGCAGAGGTCACGGATCCTCCTGGATCCAGAGTCCTTGAAGTTGGAGTTTGCTGGACAGGGCAACTGTCCTCTGTAGATCTGGTTTTTGTTGGAGAGTAGCAGTCTTCCTGGGGTTCTTGGGAGTCACTGGCCACAGGACAGGAGTCTTTTCCGCAGGCTCTTCAAGCTGGAGACAGGCCAGTAGGGCTGGGGCCAAGTCAGTCGTCGTCTTCAAGCTTTGCTGTATGGAGTCGTCTTCGTCCTTCTTCATAGGTTGCAGGAATCAGAGGATCAAGGTTCAGGGTGCCCGATAATACTCAATTTAGAGGCTTTACAGGTACTGGCATATCGTAGCCAATGGGCTACTTATATTTTAACAATTTCAGTGTCTCCTCCCTTTGGGAAGGGGGCATCACTTAGCCTGATTGGGCAGAATCCTTCCATTCAAGATGGAGGATTTCCTAAGGAGGTGGGTGACCTTGGTCCAGGGTCCTGCAGAGAGGGGACCCACCTCTCCTGACTATTAATTTTCTGGCCAACCTTGTCGCCAAAAGTGGGGCTTGGTCAAGGGGTTGGACATCTCCACTAGCTGGGGAGACCCTGGCTAGCATACCAAAGGGCAGGAAGCCTTTAAAGCTAACCGTTCTGAATGCTGTTCTTGCTTGGGGTAGGTGAGAAGCACCTCCACCCGAAGCAGACTTTGTTCCTGACCCACGAGAGCGCAAGGATTTCCACCTCAGGGGGTCAGAAACCGGTCTGTGTGTGGGAGGCTGGTGAGGACCAGTCCGCTAGATACAAGGGAGTTGGTAGTTTTTTACAGGGGGCATTTCTAAGATGCCCTCTCAGTGCATTTTACAATACATCCATCACTGGCATCAGTGTGAGTTTATTGTGCTGAAAAGTTTGATAGAAAACTTCTCTGTGCAGTAAAGCCATTATGGAGCTGTGGAGTTTGTGATTGCGAACTCCCAGCCCATGTACTCAATATGGCTTCACGGCACTTACAAAGTCTATGAATGGACGTGGAACCTGTAGGGACATGTTGTTCATGCCGCTATACCCTCCCTTGTTGTATAATTCACCCTTCCTTAGGGCTGTGAGACCAGATAGAGGGGCGACTTACCTATGCCACAGGCAGTAGTTTGTGGGCATGACACACAGGGACGTGTGTCACGTCGACGCTTAGGTTTTGCCTGCACCTAAATACACGCGCTGCAATTGCAATGTGCATGTGTTTGGTGAGGGGTTTCTGAGGGGGGCACAATACATGCTGCCGCCTTGGGGACCCTCTCTTGTCACAAAGGCACTTGGTACCACTGTTACCTTTTACAATGGACTTGCATGTGTTTCAGCAGTGTGCCAATTGTGCTACAAAGTTCAAGTTTTGGGAAAGAACACAGGCACTGGGAACCTAATTGGAAAGGACCCAGTGCACACTCAGTCAAAGTGCATCAGATGTCATGCAAAAGTGAGGGGTAACTATGCAAAAAGGGGCGCTTTCCTACAGTAACCACCTAACAGTTGTTGGAAAATTAATGTTTCTAATGTGATAACCACTCCACCGCCATTCTTAATGACGGCTGGGGATCCACTCATAGAGTCGGAGGATTGTATTGATTGCTTTTAACATTTCTTGGTGGCTCCTGATGGCAGCAGACTCCCAGGGTTAAGAAAGAAGGCATTATTGGGAGCATTAGGCAAAGAGGGACAGCACGCGTTTTAGTATCTTCCGGCGGTATATAGTAGAGGATGGGTATAAAGATGCAGTTTTGAAGTTATGCACTAGATTTGCCAAACAAGAGAATGTTATTCACCGGCACAAGTTCTATACACAGCTACAATGTCAGTTTAGCCAAATGACTGATGAAATAAGGGACCAATTAATCGTACAGTGTAATAGCAAGAAGGCATGAGAGACCGTGGGCTGCAAATAATTATACTCTAAAGAAGCCATAGTTACATCTAACGTTCTGGAGGAGTATGAAAAGTGAATGTGATAGATGAAGAATTTTCACAGAAAAAGGGTCGGAGGTCGCATTGATGCAGTGTGATAGTGAATCAGTCAGTGTGGTGAATTATAAGTCGCAAACTGTGGGAGGAAATTTGAATTGATATAGATCTACAGAGGGTACCATATTTCCAATTGAATCAGGGGAAAATGCATCTCTGGTCTGTCACAGATGTGGCAGTACCTTTCATTTAGCGGATTCAAAAACATTGTTTTGTGCAAGGAAAAGTGTCAATAGTGTGGGGGGAAGAAAGGAAGCTATGCACATGCGTAAAATGAGTAGTAAAAACATAGCTATGGTAGATGAAGATGAATCTGAGCCAGTGTTAATAATCAAGGGGAAGATTCAACGGATCAGTTGCAAAAGAAGAGGCAATGTACTGAGGCAGACTTTAAGGTTAATGGGTAAATGTTGTCATTGATGGTGGAAGCAGGCTCCTTGTATACTTTAATACCTAAAGCAATCCATGATGCAATGTGGCATGGGGAAGAATGGATTCCTTCTGATGTGGGTTTGAAAGGATATCACGTGGCAAATATTGGGGTATCCATTAAATAGACAGCCAATTAGGAAGGTATACATTGCTCCATATGGCCCACATATTGTCTGATGGACACATCAATATGACTTGCATATCAGGGTGGACCCTAGTGTGGAAATTTAAATTATAATTGACGAGAGTAACTTGCAGTGGCGGCTGGTGACATTTGAAAGTGGTAGGGCGTAAAATTTGTGTGGGAGTGCACTGAGGTGAGCGAGCGTAGTGAGCGAGCCTGAACGACTGAAGCTGGGTTCCGGGGGATTTCCCCCGAGATTTTTTAGAAAAACAGTGGGCAAACTGGGACATCTTAAGGGTTTTGGGGGCCCTGGGCCAAACATATTTAGGGGGCCCCTGTTAGGAACAGCTTTTAATACATGGTCCAGTTTCAGTTGTTTCATGCCTTCTTTGACCAGGTCACTGACAGTGCACAGCCATTCCTCCAAAATTCTAAATGTGATTACATCTGTAATATTCATTGATAGTGATTGATGTGTTTTCAATATTGCAATGGATGTCAGTGTCATTACTGGGACCGGAGTCATCCCCATCACTGCCAGCAGCATCGCTGTCACTACTCTTGCTGCCAAAAGCGTCACTGGCTGTACCATTGCCCTTACGATCTGTCATCATGAAAGCATCGCTACTACTATTATCGCTGCCAACAGCATCACTGTCAGTACCACTGCCCTTACAATCTATCTCAGCAGTACTGCAGCTAGCATGCAAGCATCGCTGCTACTACTATCGGTACAAACTCTCAAAGAAGTATTATCAGTACCACTGCTACTGCCTCCAGCATGCAAGCCTGGCAGTACCGCTGCGCTTGCCATCTCTCTCAGCAGTGCGACTGTCACTAGCACCAACATGGACACACCTGTGCTATGACTATCGCTGCGAAAAACATCAGTGCCTTTACCACTGCCCTTATGCTCTGTCTCAGAAGTACCACTGCCAGCAATGCATGCTTCCCTTCTACTACTGTGGCTGCCAAAACCGTCACTGCCAGTAACACCACAGTGATCATCTCTCTCAGCAGCATTACCGGTACCACTATCATCAGATCCAGCATGCTAGCTTACAGGCCAGGCAGTACCACTGCCTTTGTCATCTCTCGCAGGAGTATTTGATCAGGCTCATTCAGTGCAGCTGGCTGACAGGTGGATAAGGCATAGCTAACAGAAGAGGGCAGTCCTCCAGGATGCCGAATTGAATGAAAATGAAGGAAGCATGGCTGTGTTAAGATTACTGGATTGTTCCTGAATGAGGTACAAACTCAGCTGCCCGGTATGCCTGACTGGATGTACTGGTGGATACTCTGGTCACCTGGTACATACAAAAGTCTTTGGCAGTGAATGTTCACCAGTGGAGACGATATAAAGCTATCACTCTGAATGGAGAGACCATAACTAAGGCTCCCTTTTTTCCGTTTTTACGGATTTTTACAGATAAATACAGACAGAAAGCAATGTGTTTTCTGTCTGCATTTATTTTTTAAAGTGGATAAATACAGAAAATTGTGCTTCTTTTAAGTGATTCTCCGTGCAGTCTTTCATGAACTATAGGCCAACAGCTGAGCAGCTGGACAGCAACGGAAATTAAAATACAGGATGACATTTCTTTAAATAACAGCATATGTCAACATACATTTATGGTATAATGCTAGTATATACCACTGGATGTACTTTTATGTAATATTTGGCAGCTTAAATAGCTAAAACCTGACAGACATCATAGTATGAGTGCGTGTCTATCAATTAAATAGATATGGAAATGTATAGTTTCACAACTTCAGTTATACGTAAAGTACAAAATAAATATGGATAAATACAGATAAAATGGCCAAAAAATATATATGGATAAATTTCAGACGGAAATGTCATAAAACCGGGAGCCTTAGTCAAATCTTATGAAAATAAGTGAAAGCAGCCTTTAACCCCTTCGACGCGCATGACGGAACGGTTCCGTCATGCACGTCGGTTGCGCTGTGCGCATGACGGAACCGTTCCGTCATGGCCCTGCCCGCGCACGGAACCTTCAGCGTGGCGCGGAAATCCGCGCCGCGCTGAAGGGGTTAAACTGGGTTTTATCTTCATACATGTAAACATGGTCTCAATGAGTGGGACGGGGGTCGGTGGTTCCACCCCTAAGAGCAAGTATTACACAATCTGGTTAAGAGTGAAATCCGGGGTCTTTTATAGCTGGTGATTCCATAGTCTGCAACTGAGCTACCACGCCACATCTCCTCTCCTTTCTCCATTTCTCCCCCTGCTTGGTTCCTCCTTCGAACCAACCCTCATCTCTGTAGCTGCTGGCAGTTGTAGAAACACAGGCAGCTTAGTCTGGGGGAACGTTAGAGGGGTCGAAGGTCAGAAGAAAGGGTGAAGTTAAAAGAGAAAATCAGCATTATAGTCGAGGTCTCCTAAATTCAGAGTTTGCCACTGAATCACTAAACCACATCCCCTACTACTCTTACTCTCACTCTCGGCACCCCCCCCTATCCCTGATTCTCTTTTTCTTCGTTTTTTCCACCTCCTACTTTCTATCTCCCACACACATTCAATGTCTTTTTTGCCTTTCAGCTCCCCTCTCTTTTGTCTTATTCTATCCCACCGACACCCCTTATCACAATCTACTCAGCTCAGCTGTACAACCACCTCTACTTTCCATACTTCACCCTGCATGGAAATCATTGCAGTGTGGGGCCATCCGCTGCTCTCAAAGTGACATGAATAGCTGCATGTAGCCCACACAATTCTGCATAAGAGGATCTTCTGACAATCTGAATACTTGTCACTGCTTGTTTTCTTCCTCGCTCCATACTACAAGCATACTTAAAAGGTGAGCTCGGCTACAATGCAACAAGAAATAAATAAGCCTAATAATACACCTTCAACAGTCAGTCAACCAGTCATTCTTTGTAGCGGATTTTAATTCAAACTGACAACATTTTCTACCTCCCTCCCTACTTATTGCTGTATTCAAGCTGAGAAGACAGCTCTTACCACTGAAATATAAGCAGCCTGTGGTCACAGGTTCAAACACTGACTGGAAGGACCAATCCGCCTTTCCTCCTGCCGAGGTCGATGCAATGAGTACTGCTGAGTTAAAAGTAGTTAGTAGTGTGACAGCCTGGTCAGCACTGACAAGCGTGGCCCAGTCTATCTAAAATGGCTGCAGAGGTCCCGGACCCTCACTGTGCCTCGTGTGGTGATAGAAATGCAACAGAGGCCCGAGATTGAATCGGACCCCCGGGCCTCAAAAGACACCAGTTTGGTTGATGGATGACAGCAGTGAGCGCTCACGCTACAACGAGCCTGTGCTCACCCTCAAATGTTGGAACGAGTCGTTCCGACATTTGAGGGTGCGCAGTTAGCCACAAAGGTCACATGGTAGAAACGAAAGGCCACGCATATTACACACACACACACACACACACACACACACACGCACACGCACACGCACCCATACACACACACACACAGACACACACTGCACAATACCCAACCCACAACTCCCACGTGCCCACAATATGAAGCACATGGCAGACACTTGAAACAAACAGGCACTCAGCTTCTGTGTCATACATATGTGCAGTTGGCATTGCAGGGGCGCACACACATCAATACCACTGACAAACCCACCCCCTTCACACTTTATGACCACACAAGTGCACACATCCAAATGTACCCATGTGACTAGGAAGACAGGCCATCACAAGATGACCATACATCAACACTGCTGTTCACACATCAAGAAAGATCACACAGATATGATGGACCCTGGCCAGCCCGCAAGTAATCCTGTGGATAGAAGTCACCTCTGTTCTAGTATTGCATCATAACATGACCATATGATGAGTATGATAATAGTAGATCATCACAAACACCCTTCATTGTACCCTCAAGCCTTAGAATGAACAACTAAAGTGCCCCTCACCACTGGCAAACCCTGAAAAAGTAAAGGAAGCAATTGGAAATGTTAAAGTGGCATACCGAGCATTTGTCACATGCAACCATACCCATACAGAAAACATTTATTTAGCAAGGACACTTACAAATCAGACAACGGGAAGTAACTGTCTTTATCACATATCACCAAGATAGGCATGAAAAGTAGACAACAGCAAGGCCATTTGCCAGTCCATAGTTCAAAGGAGGGACATGTGTGCATGAGAACCTGCACCGGGAATGGGTGACACCGTACACTGCCATGGGAATCCACACAGCTCTGGGGATACAGATGGGCAGTCCAGGCACCGCTGTGGCAGAGATGGCTTTGGGAGGAGGACTTTGCCTCAGACTTAGCCGTCAGTTGAACTGGGAGGTGGCTGATTGTCGGGGACCGTTGGAGGAATGGACCTGGGAGAGGGAGGACCAGCTGAGGTAGAGGCATCAGTGGCTTTGTGAGCCGGAGGGCTGCTTGTACCGGGTGGCACGGGGAGGCGGAGACAAGCTGCCGTGAGACCGTGTGTGAAGGAGAATGTGAAGGGCTGCCTTTCCACTTCTTGGGTATTCAATAGGTAATATTTGTCTTGGTAGGAGTGGGAAGTGGGGCAGGCACAACAGTCTCACTCTCCACCAAAGGTGCAGGTGGTGCACTTGGCCTGGCCTTGCCTTTTACCCTCCATCCCCTGTTGACCAAGTGAACCCCCCGCAGTACCCTCCTGTCCCAGCTTCACAGCAGGCACGGCAACTGTTTGCCTGTCTTTGGAAGACGCTTTTGGGACGGGAGTGTCCTTGGATGGGGCTGATTTGGATAGATATGATCCTGACGCTTGCTTCTTGGCTTGATGCCCCTTAGTGTCACTTGAAATACTTTTGCCTTTGCGCTCCTATGTGAATTTTTGGGGTTTTGTCCGCTGGGAGTGCTGCTGTTTTGTGCTTCGTGTGGACTACTTGGAGCCTGAGGGCTGTGGTGTGTGAGTCACTCTCGTCAGATGTTGCCACTGGCAGGGTGGTCGCTGAAGGGACTGGCTCTGGAATCTGAGCCTGTGACAGCTGAATTGCTGCCGTCACTGTGGAGGACAAAGACTGGACTGTTCTGTGTAGCCCACCCACGTCGGACTGAATGCCCTCCATGAAGGCAACTACCTGTGCCAAATTCTTGTCATGATCCTGGAAGGCATTCAGGAGAGTAGTCTGACCCACACACAGCTGGCGCAAAAGGTCCACCGCCTCAACACTGAGTGCATCAGAGGAGACGGGCCAATGGTGCCTGGGGGGGAAGGATACTCTTCCCTTCTTACTGCTGCGAGCACGGGCAGCACTAGTAGAAGTAGCCGGGAGGGCGGGCAGTGGACGATGTGTGGTGGATGAATAGGCAGATTTCCCACTCCCAGTGCCTGCCAACATCGAGGAGTCACCACTGGCATCAGATGACGTTGAGGTTGGTGTTTCTGGGTGTGATTCTTCAAGGGCACTCCTGTCCCCCTCCGAGGCGCTGGTCACATCAGGGTCAGCGAGCTCATGTGTAGCAGTCATGCAAGATGCCACATCACTGGTGTCCTTCCCCTGTCCTCCTGTGCCCTCGGTAGATGCAGCAAGAGACAGAGACGTAGGTTTGATTTAGTGCCATACTCTCAAACATCATATGCAAGCAAAGCTCAAAACAAGATGATGATACCCCCATGTTGCACACCACCCTGTGCCGTCAGCATGTGCAACCTTAATTGAAAAATGAAAAGATGCATGGTAACATGCACACTTGGCATTAATGACCCTTGTGATGTTCACACAGCCAAATAGCTTGCCCGTGTCTCCGTGTAACCTGACATACAGATTCCTGTGAGCATACCTAGGTCCCTGTAGGTGAAAAAGATGTACATCTCAACATGTTGTCACAGTAACATATGGCATCACCATAAGGGGACAACACAGATACAGACTCCCAAATGTCTTTTTGCAATGGCCATGAGCTCCTGCTATCCATCATGTTGTGCTTTGGTGCACCACTACAGTTGCACATTGCTGTCAGATGTGTAGTTCTAACAATTTCAAGGTCAGGCACTGCACACATCGACAAAAGCACACTGAGATGATTCACACTGCCCTTCACTGCCAGGGGATGTCCATGACTCCTCTAATGCAGCTGATGCCATAAGGCCACATCTTTGCATGCAATGTCAAGGGCCATTACATTAAAGACATGAGAAAGTAGATGTAGCGTAAATGCATGACAGCTCCACTCAACACAGAGGCCACTTACAAGCCATTGCATTGCACTAGAAACATCACAGAGCTCCGTACTGGCTCAGGGTTGGGATACATGCAGTCACTCACACCCAAACTTACCTTTCCCAGAATTCTCACCCTCAACTTGCTGATGATGGGCCCTCAAGCGTCCATCCAGCTCTGGCTGTGTCACTGCCAAGATGCGGCCCATTAGTGGTGTCATGCACCTGCATGCCAAACTGCCAGTCCGAGGGAGCATCTCCAGCGTCATCTCTGCCATGTTTTTGGGTGTGCCATCGGATGGAGACACCCAGAGCCCGCACCTTTTGTTCAATGGCCCTCCATACGGCCTTACGCTGGTGGACTTTGAGCTGCAGGCATGGGAGAAACGAGGAGGTAATTTCAGTGACACACAGTTGTACATAACCCAGTGTCAGTACAGGAGCATGTACAAACTCAGCACGGCTATTCATATATGTTTAGCAGAGGCCATACAGCATGACACGTAGTACATTAGTATGAGATAATCGTACCTAAATGCATGCAGGTTTGAGGATGGCCACAGTACCTGGCCATCTCATACACATGCAGAATGCCAGCACAGAAAGCAATGTGAAGACGGCCCAAATTTGCGATGCAGTTTGTGAGTGAGCAAGACATACATTACATTGTAAATGATGTGTCGGGGCAGACTCACTGTGTCCAACACTGCATACCCCTCAATGTCCTTGGCCTGTGAATGGCTCACTGTGTCATGGAGGTCACATTTATGGACATGATCTTAAAATCTCACACCCTTCTCACAAGGTCTGTCTTGTGCAATCCACAGGCCTAAGATAGCTCATTGATAAATAGGGTAGCAGACAGCCCATATGTCTGACTCTGTCCATTCAGTGATGGCTCCCTGTCAAATTGGGTTATAAGTGTGAAGGCCAGGGGGGGCTGACACTGAGGTTTAACATGGGCCATCAGAACTGTCACATGCATGTATAATATGAGAGGGCAAACATGCGAGTCAGTACTCATAATGAAAATAATGGAAGGGGGATATTTCTGAAGTACAACAATCTGCTGTGTCGTATGGTAATTTCCACCAAAAGTGTCACCCTCAGGCAGTTCACTCTTGTGTATACTGCTCACAGATCCATGGTGGCAATACAAAGTCAAACACACTTCCATCAGTACTCTTTGGACGGAAAGTCTTTGTAATGTCACAAATGAGCCTGTGAAAAGCTTATGGACTCAAACATCCATTAGCACAGGCAATGTCTGTCCTGACTCCCACTTTCCAAACTTGCAGTGTCACTGTATGGCTGCAAAAACATTGCTTGTCCCTCCCATCCTGAAATGCAGCCCGGGAAATGTGTAAAATAGGCTACAAACCCCATTTTCCTGAAGTCAGCATGCTAGGCAGTGTATGGCACAAACCCACACTCTCAGGCACATACAGCAGCAGATCAACTTCATGTGTGCACTCCCTGCACTCTCACTTTCACTCTGAAACACTTACTATGACATCTGGAGCACCATATAGCCTCCCATACTGTGAGAGCAACTCGTCCACAAGGACCTCCAGCTCCTCTGTGGTGAAGGGACTGGCCCTGATGTTCTCTGTTCTTGCCATCACTGGGTCCAGGAGACTGGGAGAGAGCCACACATTTCCACTGCTTCCAGATACTGCTGACTGACACTCTTCATTACCAACTGCTGCTGCTGTTCCTCACATATATAGCCCCCTGGGGTTGTTTCAGTGGTACTCTGCTGCTGCAATTGATGTTCCAGGTCAGCTTTTTTCAAATGCATCCTATGACCGGCCCCGCGGTAGCGGAGCACGCCTTCTGTGATTTTCAAATGTGTATATCACTACCGCGATTGCAGTTACCATTGACTGTAAGGGCATGGGCATTGGCGGTGACACGTCGCAGGGGCCAGACGGTCGCAACAGCGATCGTTCATCTTTCAATTGCACCCAATGAACGGCCCGCAGTAGCGGAGCACGCCAACCGCCATTTTCCAATGTGTACATCACTACTGCGAGTGCAGTTCCTATTGGCTGTAAGGGCATGGACATTGACGGTGTCACACCGTGGTGGCCAGGCGGTCGCTACCGCGATTTGTCCCCTGGACATTACTGCCTATGGCCGTGATTGTGGTGGCAGAGCATGCGATCCGCCATTTTCAAATGTGTATATCACTACAGTGATTGCAGATCCCATTGACTGTAAGGGCATGGGCATTGATGGTGTCACACCGCGGGGCCCTGGCGTTCGCTACTGCGTTTTGGCCGCTTGATATTGGTGCCTATGGCAGTGATTGCGGTGGCAGTGCACGCTTATGGCACCTATGGACACATCATGTTGTAGCAGTGGCAACATTGAACAGTAGACACTTACTATGATCACCAGATAGTGCAGACCAATGCTAGTGTTACATTTAACTCACTGATGACTACACATGCCATGTCAGTGCACAGGATTACATGCATTGGCATGTACTCCCTGGCATGTCACTTATGATATTGTTGTGGATGTACACAGATCTGTGGTGTGATGGGCTCTCAAATATGTACACATGTCAATGCGTGAGATGGCTAAGCAACACACAGTAATGAAGGTCTGACTACATAATGTGCCTATATTTCACTGTGTACATTGCACAAAGATCTCGTATGTACAGGAGCTCAGCACACACTGTGCTCATTCTGTTGTTGCCCTGTCCGACTTACGCAAGAAGGTGTGGCAGGTACAGCAGCTACGTAGAAGCCAGCAGTGTTGCTGTTTCACACATGTTCTGTGTCAACTACTGTCAGGGCTGGTGACACAAGATGTTGAAATGTACCGTTTGGCATTCACATAGTCTGAACCTGTTTTTGGGGTACTCACTGTGTGAATACTGGACAATAGTATGACAAGTTTAGATCAAGGTGTCCCTACATGTTACTTGTGGTGAAAGCTGTAGTTTCATGCCAGTCATTGGTGGCGTTGTCAGTCAAAACGTAAGATGTACCCATCTCAGAGGGAAATTGAATTGACATGTGTCCCCTTTCATCTCACCTAGGAGGCTACCAAATGTGCATCATCCATTCACTGTGCTTGTGGATATGGAGGATGAGGACATCATACTGAAATTCAGTTTGGATCGACCTACCCTTCAAGACCTATGTGCTCTGTTGGAGCCCTATCTGAGGCCTCGCAGAACCTATCCGATTGCTTTGAAACCAACGTGTAAGGTGATGGCCCTGCATTTGTTTGCTACTGGTTCTCTCCAGTACACGGTAGCCAGCGCAGGTGGGATGTCGCAACCTATGTTCAGCATGGTGCCACGTGATGTCCTGTCCGCTATGATGACCTACAAGGACAGATACATCCATTTTCCCAGGGGGCATGAATGGCGGCTGTGAAGGGTGATTTTTATGACCTTGGCCACATCCCTAATGTTGGTGCCATTGACTGCGCACATGTTGGCCTGGTTCCACCACAGGCACGTGAGCACATCTACAGAAATAGGAAGCATTTCCATCCCATCAATGTGCAAGTGGTATGCCAGGCGAATATGATTATCTCACATGTCTGTGCCAAATATCCAGGATCAGCCTGGGACCCCTACATCCTGTGTAATAGCATCGTACCACAGCTGATGGGAAATCTGCATCCAGAGCGTGCATGGATTGTGGGTGAGTACGCAGTCAAGTAGCATGCTGTATGTGTGACATGCTGTCCTCTATCACAGTTGTAAAACAAAATTGCTCTGTGTATCTCACACCTAGGTAACTAGGTAACTGCATATCCCAACCGGCCTTGGTTGCTGAGGCCACTGCGGAATCCCAGGACCCCGGGTGAAGTCCGCTACAATGATGCCCATGGGAGGACACGTCATATGGTGAAGCATACTTTTGGTCTCCTGAAGTCTTGATATCGGTGCCTGGACAGGGCCGGAGGTGCACTTATGTACTCTGACAAAAAGGTGTGTCAGATCGTAGTTGCATGCTGCATGCTCCAAAATCTGGCCTTGCGCAAAGATATTCCCCTGCTCCTGGACGATGATGAGCAGCGAAAGCCCCCGCCTGCAAACCCACACATCTCCAGTGACGAGGATAGTGGAGAGGAGGAAGGTGTCGACCTGCGTCAACAGCTCATCAACCTCTACTTCCCTTGAAGGTGAGTGACATGGTACAACGGTGCCATTGTCTGCTATCTTTGATGTTTGTGCAAAGGCCTAGGGGAGCTTTCTGACTGCTGCCTCTTGTTGGATCTGTGCTGAGGGCTAATGTTTCTGGGACAGGGTAGTTATGCACACCTACATGATGTCTATGCCGATATTGTTGCTCATTGTAATGTGTGCAGGTTTGAGTGCACTGATAACAAGTGTTATGTAATCGGTGTGATGCCATCACCTGACAAGTGAATGTTGTTCTCTTGTGTTTTTCTAGGTCCCTTCAGCCTCTCAATGCCTCAAAACAATCAGTGCTCCTGCTACATAGTAATCAAAGTCAACATTGTACATCCTGTGATAAAAACATTGTGCTGACACGAAAACATCGGTGTATAAAGAGTGATTATTTACAATTAGTATATGTGACAGGGAAATGATTTTTCACAAAAAGGTGCAAAGTGAATCAATGAGTTGTCAGTGATGGTAGACTAGACAATAGAGTAGACACCACATTGATGAGGTGACACAGTCCAACAGACGCCTGCCATCAACATGGTAGTGTGGCTAAGGATAGTCAACAAAGTCAATGATAAGGTGAAGAGAGCTGCCATTATGGCTGGCTCTTTGACTGGCGTTTGGCTGGTGCTTTGCCACGTGATCCCCCTGTTGTTTATCCTCAGACGGTCCCTTGAGCGTTTGGCAGGGGGGGCTCTCCTGCGGGCTCAGAGCTGTCTGAGGACTCATCTGTTCCAGCTCACCCCTCTATGCGGCTGCAGGTGAGGTGGTAGGACTGTTGTCCTGTGGGCCACTGGATTGAGGTTGAGCTTTCCTTCTGCCCGCAGGCCTGTCCCTCAGAACACCTACAAGCTGTCCCAAGAGGTCCACGATTTGGCCCATACGCATGTCTATGGACCTCAGCAGCAGGCAGAGCTCACGCGATTCTTCCAGAGCCTGGCCCATGTGTCCCTGTGCTTTGTTGTATGCCCCAAGGATTATGGCGATGTTGGTCAGGACTTCGGTCCCAGCGTCCTGTTGATTTTTGTCGCCCAGTTGCCCTCCCACCTGCCCTGCTGTCCCGGACCTGTGGTGTCCCCACTCGACGCACCCACTGACTCTCCCTGCCCTCCTCAGATTGTGGGGTGATATGGGTATTCTCTGAGGCAAACACATTGTTGCAGGCAGCACTGGTGGTGGTGGATGCTGCACAGGTCATTACAGCAGGGGTCAACGCAGTTGTAGTTGCTAAGGTGGTGGGGACAGTGGGGACCTGAGACCTGGTGCGCCCTGGCAGGCCTGATGGGCCAGGTTCTCGGTCCGTATCCGAGGAATTTAGGGAGTCTGCATCCGAGAGTCCATGTTCCCGGGGGGGGGGGGGGGGCTGCTGCAGATGACACCAACCTGCAGAGCCAGTCAATTCTTGCTCACCTGTAGAACAGAGAAGAAATGGTCATTGAAGTGCACCCCACGAGCTTGGTGTGAGATGTTAGGATGTTACATGTTATACACCACACAGTTTACATTAATATCACTTTGTATGGCTGCACGGTACTTAGCATCATGACATGATGTATAGGTACCTACATTCCTTGTCCATGGTGTGACATGTCAATAGATACCATGCTCCACGTGCAGGTCTCGTCATCTAACGACTAGCAGCACAACAACTTTAGGTGAAGCGTCTTTGTTGTTTACTCTACATGGAAGACGTTCATTCTGAGCATGTGCTAGCCATTATTATCTCGTGCATCCCTCTGTCATATCAGGTTCTTTGCTTTATTTTTAAAACTGACCATGCTTGTTTTGTTTTCATATGGGCCTTGATGGTCAGTAATGCTGATTTATTAATGTTTAATCTTTTGACTGTAAATGACTATTGCATGTGAATTATCACTTTTGGACCTAAAAGAAGTGTTTGGAGTCATTTTCCTGTCGTTAATTGGTCAAAATAGAAGCTTTCAAGTAGGAGGAAACATCAGTAAAAATGGCAATTTTGGTCATTGTGAGGCTTTAAAAAGTTGTTCTTCAACATGAGGCACTATCCAATTGACATTTGGAATCATTTTTTGTACAGTCCCAAAAACCAATTTTCTGATGGAAAATGCTGACCCCAGATCTGTCGAATTTTCTCCAGATGGTCAGGAATGGTTATTTTTTAATGTTTAATCTTTTGACTGTAAATGACTATTGCATGTGAAATATCACTTTTGGAGCTAAAAGAAGTGTGTTAAGAGCCATTTTCCTGCCAAAAATTAGTCAAAATAGAAGATTCTGAGGAGGAGGAAAAGTGTAAAAATTGCAATATTGGTCACTGTGAAGCTTTAAAAAGTGGGTATTAACCATGAGACACGATCCAATTGACATTTTGAATAATTGTTTGTACAGTCCCAAATATCAATTTTCTGATAAAAAACAATGACCCCGGACCTGTCGAACTTTCTCCAGATGTTCAGTAATGGTGATTTTTTAATGTTTAATCTTTTGACTGCAAATGAACATTGCATTGTGAATTATCACTGTTGGACCTAAAAGAAGTGTATTTGGAGTCATTTTCTTGCCCATAATCGGTAAAAATAGAAGATTCCGAGTAGGAGGAAACATCGGTAGAAATGGCAATTTTGGTCACTGTGAGGCTTTAAAGAGTGGTTATTCAACATGAGGCACGAGCTAATAGACATTTTAAATGAAAAATGCTGACCCCGGCCGGACCTATCGAACTTTCTCCACACGGTAAGTAATAGTGAATATTTAATGTTCAATCTTCTGACTGTAAATGACTATTGCATGTGAAATATTACTTTTGGAACTAAAAGAAGTGTGTTTAGAGCCATTTTCCTGCCAAAAAATGGTCAAAATAGAAGATTCTGAGGCAAAAGTATAAAAATTGCAATATTGGTCACTGTGAGGCTTTAAAAAGTGGGTATTTAACATGAGGCACAATCCATTTGACATTTTGAATATTTTTTTGTACAGTGCCAAATATCAATTTTCTGATGAAAAACTATGACCCTGGACCTGTTGAACTTACTCCAATGGTCAGTAATGGTGATTTTTGTAATGTTTAATCTTTTCACTGTAAATGACTATTGCATGTGAATTATCTCTTTTGGAACTACAAAGAACCGTGTTTAGAGCCATTTTACTGCCCAAAATTGGTCAAAATAGAAGATTCTGAGGAGGAGGAAAAGTGTAAAAATTGCAATATTGGTCACTGTGAGGCTTTATAAAGTGGTGATTAAACATGAGGCACGATCCAATTGACATTTTGAATCATTTTTTGTACAGTCCCAAATATCAATTTTCTGATGAAAAACAATTAACCCGGACCCGTCGAATTTTCGCCAGATGGTCCGTAATGGTTATTTTTTAATGTTTAATTTTTTGACTGTAAATTAATATTGCAGGTGAATTATCACTTTTGGAACGAAAATGGGTGTGTTTGGAGTCATTTTTCTGCCCATAATCAGTCAAAATAGAAGCTTCCGAGTCGGAGGAAAAATGTGTAAAAATTGCAATTTTGGTCACTGTGAGACTTTAAAAAGAGGTTATTCAACATGAGGCACAATCCAATTGACATTTTGAATCTTTTTTTTTTTTTTGTTTACAGTCCCAAAAATCAATTTTCTGATGAAACACGATGACCCCAGACGTGTCGAACTTTCTCCAGATGGTCAGTAATGGTGATTTTTTAATGTTTAATCTTTTGACTGTAAATGAACATTGCATATGAATTATCACTCTTGGAACTAAAAGAAGTGTGTTTAGAGCCCTTTTCCTGCCCATAATCGGTCAAAATCGAAGCTTCCAAGTAGGAGGAAATATCAGTAAAAATGTTTTTTTTGGTCACTGTGAGGCTTTAAAAAGTGGTTATTCAATATGAGGCACGAGCTAATAGACATTTTAAATCATTTTTTGTACAGTCCCAAAAATCTATTTTCTGATGAAAAATGACCCTGGACCTGTTGAACTTTCTGCAGATGGTCAGTAATAGTTATTTTTTAATGTTTAAGCTTTTGACTGTAAATGAATATTGCATGTGAATTATCACTTTTGAACTAAAATAAGTGTGTTTGAAGTCATTTTCTTGCCCATAATCGGTAAAAATAGAAGATTCCGAGGAGAGGGAAACATCTGTAAAAATGGCCATTTTGGTCACTGTGAGGCTTTAAAAAGTGATTATTAAACATGAGGCACGATCCAATTGACATTTTGAATCTTTTTTTTTGTTTACAGTCCCAAAAATCAATTTTCTGATGAAAAACGATGACCCCAGACTTGTCGAATTTTCTCCAGATGGTCAGTAATGGTTATTTTTTAATGTTTAATCTTTTGACTGTAAATGACTATTGTATGTGAAATATCACTTTTGGAACTAAAAAGTGTGTTTAGAGCCTTTTTCTTTCCAAAAATTGGTCAAAATAGAAGATTCTGAGGAGGAGGAAAAGTGTCAAAATTGCCATATTGGTCACTGTGAGGCTTTAAAAAGTGGTTATTAAATATGAGGCACAATCCAATTGACATTTGGAATCATTTTTTGTACAGTCCCAAAAATCAATTTTCTGATGAAAAACGATGACCACAGACATGTTGAACTTTCTCCAGATGGTCAGTAATGGTGATATTTTAATGTTTAAGCTTTTGACTGTAAATTAATATTGCATGTGAATTATCACTTTTGAGCAAAAATACGTGTGTTTGGAGTCATTTTCTTGCCCATAATCGGTAAAAATAGAAGATTCCGAGTAGGGGGGAAACATCTGTAAAAATGTCCATTTTGGTCCCTGTAAGGCTTTAAAAAGTGGTTCTTCAACATGAGGCACTATCCAATTGACATTTTAAATCATTTTTTGTACAGTCCCAAAAATCTATTTTCTGATGAAAAATGACCCTGGACCTGTTGAACTTTCTGCAGATGGTCAGTAATAGTTATTTTTTAATGTTTAAGCTTTTGACTGTAAATGAATATTGCATGTGAATTATCACTTTTGAACTAAAATAAGTGTGTTTGAAGTCATTTTCTTGCCCATAATCGGTAAAAATAGAAGATTCCGAGGAGAGGGAAACATCTGTAAAAATGGCCATTTTGGTCACTGTGAGGCTTTAAAAAGTGATTATTAAACATGAGGCACGATCCAATTGACATTTTGAATCTTTTTTTTTGTTTACAGTCCCAAAAATCAATTTTCTGATGAAAAACGATGACCCCAGACTTGTCGAATTTTCTCCAGATGGTCAGTAATGGTTATTTTTTAATGTTTAATCTTTTGACTGTAAATGACTATTGTATGTGAAATATCACTTTTGGAACTAAAAAGTGTGTTTAGAGCCTTTTTCTTTCCAAAAATTGGTCAAAATAGAAGATTCTGAGGAGGAGGAAAAGTGTCAAAATTGCCATATTGGTCACTGTGAGGCTTTAAAAAGTGGTTATTAAATATGAGGCACAATCCAATTGACATTTGGAATCATTTTTTGTGCAGTCCCAAAAATCAATTTTCTGATGAAAAACGATGACCACAGACATGTTGAACTTTCTCCAGATGGTCAGTAATGGTGATATTTTAATGTTTAAGCTTTTGACTGTAAATTAATATTGCATGTGAATTATCACTTTTGAGCAAAAATACGTGTGTTTGGAGTCATTTTCTTGCCCATAATCGGTAAAAATAGAAGATTCCGAGTAGGGGGGAAACATCTGTAAAAATGTCCATTTTGGTCCCTGTAAGGCTTTAAAAAGTGGTTCTTCAACATGAGGCACTATCCAATTGACATTTTGAATCATTTTTTGTACAGTCCCAAACATCAATTTTCTGATGAGCAACAATGACCCCGGACCTGTCGAATTTTCTCCAGATGGTCAGTAAAGGTTATTTTTTTAATGTTTAATCTTTTCACTGTAAGTGAACATTGCATGTGAATTTTCACTGTTGTAACAAAAATAAGTGTGTTTGAAGTCATTTTCTTGCCCATAATCGGTAAAAATAGAAGATTCCGAGGTGTGGGAAACATCTGTAAAAATGTCCATTTTGGTCACTGTGAGACTTTAAAAAGTGGTTATTCAACATGTGGCACGAGCTAATTGACATTTTGAATCCTTTTTTGTACAGTCTCAAAAATCAATTTTCTGATGATAAACGATGATTCAGACTTGTCGAATTTTCTCCAGATGGTCAGTAATGGTTATTTTTAAATGTTTAATCTATTGACTGTAAATGACTATTACATGTGAAATATCACTTTTGGAACTAAAAGAAGCTTGTTTAGAGCCATTTTCCTGCCCATAATTGGTAAAAATAGAAGCTTCCGAATAGGGGCAAACATCTGTACAAATGGCAATTTTGGTCACTGTGAGGCTTTAAAAAGTGGTTATTCAACATGTGGCACGAGCTAATTGACATTTTGAATCCTTTTTTGTACAGTCTCAAAAATCAATTTTCTGATGAAAAACAATGACCCAAGACCTGTCGAATTTTCTCCAGATGGTCAGGAATGGTTATTTTTTAATGTTTAATCTTTTGACTGGAAATGACTATTTCATGTGAATTATTGCTTTTTGAACTAAAATAAAGTGTGTTTGGAGTAATTTTCCTGCCCATAATTATCAAAAAAGAAGCTTCAGAGTAGGAGGAAACATCGGTAAAAATGGGAATTTTGGTCCTTGTGAGGCTTTAAAAAGGGGTTATTCAACATGAGGCACGAGCTAATAGACATTTTAAATCATTTTTTGTACAGTCCCAAACATCAATTTTCTGATGAGTAACAATGACCCCGGACCTGTCGAATTTTCTCCAGATGGTCAGTAAAGGTTATTTTTTTATTGTTTAATCTTTTCACTGTAAGTGAACATTGCATGTGAATTTTCACTGTTGTAACAAAAATAAGTGTGTTTGGAGTCATTTTCCTGTCCATAATTGGTCAAAATCAAAGCTTTCAAGTAGGAGGAAACATCAGTAAAAATGGCAATATTGGTCGCTGTGAGACTTTAAAAAGATATTATTAAACATGAGGCACGATCCAATTGACATTTTGAATATTTTTTGATGATAAACGATGACCCCAGACTTGTTGAATTTTTTCCAGATGGTCAGTAATGGTTATTTTTTTATGTTTAATCTATTGACTGTAAATGACTATTGCATGTGAAATATCACTTTTGGAACTAAAAGAAGTGTGTTTAGAGCCGTTTTCCTTCCAAAAATTGGTCAAAATAGAAGATTCTGAGGAGGAGGAAAAGTGTCAAAATTGCCATATTGGTCACTGTGAGGCTTTAAAAAGTGGTTATTAAATATGAGGCACAATCCAATTGATATTTTGAACAATTTTTTGTACAGTCCCAAAAATCTATTTTTGATGAAAATGATGATCCGGGACCTGTTGAACTTTCTCCAGATGGTCCGTAATGGTGACCGTTAGAACTAAAATAAGTGTGTTTGGAGTCATTTTCTTGCCCATAATCGGTAAAAATAGAAGCTTCCGAGTAGGATGAAACATCTGTAAAAATGGCAATTTTGGTCGCTGTGAGGCTTTAAAAAGTGGTTATTCAACATGAGGCACGATCCAATTGATATTTTGAATCATGTTTTTTTTACAGTCCTGAAAATCAACTTTCTGATGAAAAACGATGACCCCAGATCTGTCGAATTTTCTCCAGATGGTCAGGAATGGTTATTTTTTAATGTTTAATCTTTTGACTGGAAATGACTATTTCATGTGAATTATTGCTTTTTGAACTAAAATAAAGTGTGTTTGGAGTAATTTTCCTGCCCATAATTATCAAAAAAGAAGCTTCAGAGTAGGAGGAAACATCGGTAAAAATGGGAATTTTGGTCACTGTGAGGCTTTGAAAAGGGGTTATTCAACATGAGGCACGATCCGATTGACATTTTAAATCATTTTTTGTACAGTTCCAAAAATAAGTTTTCTGATAAAATGATGACCCTGGACCTGTTCAACTTTCTGCATATGGTCAGTAATGGTGATTTTTTTTATGTTCAATCTTTTCACTGTAAGTGAACATTGCATGTGAATTTTCACTGTTGTAACAAAAATAAGTGTGTTTAGAGCCATTTTCCTGCCAAAAAATGGTCAAAATAGAAGATTCTGAGGAGGAGGCAAAAGTATAAAAATTGCAATATTGGTCACTGTGAGGCTTTAAAAAGTGGGTATTTAACATGAGGCACAATCCATTTGACATTTTGAATATTTTTTTGTACAGTGCCAAATATCAATTTTCTGATGAAAAACGATGACCCTGGACCTGTTGAACTTACTCCAATGGTCAGTAATGGTGATTTTTGTAATGTTTAATCTTTTCACTGTAAATGACTATTGCATGTGAATTATCACTTTTGGAACTACAAAGAAGCTTGTTTAGAGCCATTTTCCTGCCCATAATTGGTAAAAATAGAAGCTTCCGAATAGGGGCAAACATCTGTACAAATGGCAATTTTGGTCACTGTGAGGCTTTAAAAAGTGGTTATTCAACATGTGGCACGAGCTAATTGACATTTTGAATCCTTTTTTGTACAGTCTCAAAAATCAATTTTCTGATGAAAAACAATGACCCAAGACCTGTCGAACTTTCTCCACACGGTAAGTAATACTGATTTTTTAATGTTTAATCTTTTGACTGGAAATGACTATTGCATGTGAATTATCGCTTTTTGAACTAAAAAAAAGTGTGTTTGGAGTCATTTTCCTGCCCATAATCGGTCAAAATAGAAGCTTCCGAGGAGGGGAAACATCTGTAAAAATTGCAATTTTGGTCACTGAGGCTATGAAAAGGAGTTATTCAACATGAGGCACGATCCGATTGACATTTTTAATCATTTTTTTTACAGTCCCAAAAATCAATTGTCTGATAAAAAAACGATGACCCCAGACCTGTTGAATTTTCTCTCCAGATGGTCAGTAATGGTTATTTTTTTATGTTTAATCTTTTGACTGTAAATGACTATTGCATGTGAAATATCACTTTTGGAACTAAAAGAAGTGTGTTTAGAGCCGTTTTCCTTCCAAAAATTGGTCAAAATAGAAGATTCTGAGGAGGAGGAAAAGTGTCAAAATTGCCATATTGGTCACTGTGAGGCTTTAAAAAGTGGTTATTAAATATGAGGCACAATCCAATTGACATTTTGAACAATTTTTTGTACAGTCCCAAAAATCTATTTTTGATGAAAATGATCCGGGACCTGTTGAACTTTCTCCAGATGGTCCGTAACGGTGACCGTTAGAACTAAAATAAGTGTGTTTGGAGTCATTTTCTTGCCCATAATCGGTAACAATAGAAGCTTCCGAGTAGGATGAAACATCTGTAAAAATGGCAATTTTGGTCGCTGTGAGGCTTTAAAAAGTGGTTATTCAACATGAGGCACGATCCAATTGATATTTTGAATCATGTTTTTTTTACAGTCCTGAAAATCAACTTTCTGATGAAAAACGATGACCCCAGATCTGTCGAATTTTCTCCAGATGGTCAGGAATGGTTATTTTTTAATGTTTAATCTTTTGACTGTAAATGACTATTGCATGTGAAATATCACTTTTGGACCTAAAAGAAGTGTATTTGGAGTCATTTTCTTGCCCATAATCGGTAAAAATAGAAGATTCCGAGTAGGAGGAAAATCGGTAGAAATGGCAATTTTGGTCACTGTGAGGCTTTAAAAAGTGGGTATTAACCATGAGGCACGATCCAATTGACATTTTAAATCATTTTTTGTACAGTCCCAAAAATCAGTTTTCTGATGAAAAATGACCCTGGACCTGTTGAACTTTCTGCAGATGGTCAGTAATAGTTATTTTTTAATGTTTAAGCTTTTGACTGCAAATGACTATTGCATGTGAATTATCAATTTTGATACTAAAATAAGTGTGTTTAGAGTCATTTTTCTGCCCATAATTGGTAAAAATAGAAGCTTCCGAATAGGGAAAACATCTGTAAAAACTAAAATTTTAGTCACTGTGAGGCTTTAAAAAGTGGTTATTCAACATGAGGCAAGATCCACAATTGACATTTTGAATCATTTTTTGTACAGTCCCAAAAATCAGTTTTCTGATGAAAAACGACCCTGGACCTGTTGAACTTTCTGCAGATGGTCAGTAATGGTTATTTTTTAATGTTTAATCTTTTGACTGTAAATGAATATTGCATGTGAAATATCACTTTTGGAACTAAAAGAGGTGTGTTTAGAGCCATTTTCCTTCCAAAAATTGGTCAAAATAGAAGATTCTGAGGAGGAGGAAAAGTGTCAAAATTGCCATATTGGTCACTGTGAGGCTTTAAAAAGTGGTTATTAAATATGAGGCACAATCCAATTGACATTTTGAATCATTTTTTGTACAGTCCCAAAAATCTATTTCTGATGAAAATGATGATCCGGGACCTGTTGAACTTTCTCCAGACGGTCAGTAATAGTGATTTTTTAATGTTTAATCTTTTGGCTGTAAATGACTTTTGCATGTGAAATATCACTGTTGGAACTAAAACAAGTGTGTTTAGAGCCATTTTCCTGCCAAAAAGTGGTCAAAATAGAAGATTTCGAGTAGGAGAAAAGATCAGTAAAAATTGCCATATTGGTCACTGTGAGGCTTTAAGAAGTGAATATTAAATATGAGGCACAATCCAATTGACATTTTGAATCTTTTTTATACAGTCCCAAAAATCAATTTCTGATGAAAAACGACCGCAGACCTGTCGAACTTTCTCCAGACGGTCAGTAATAGTGATTTTTTAAAGTTTAATCTTTTGACTGTAAATGAATATTGCATGTGAATTATCACTTTTGAACTAAAATAATTGTGTTTGAAGTCATTTTCTTGCCCATAATCGGTAAAAATAGAAGATTCCGAGGAGGGGGAAACATCTGTAAAAATGGCCATTTTGGTCACTGCGAGGCTTTAAAAAGTGATTATTAAACATGAGGCACGATCCAATTGACATTTTGAATCATTTTTTTCGTTTACAGTCCCAAAAATCAATTTTCTGATGAAAAACGATGACCCCAGACTTGTCGAATTTTCTCCAGATGGTCAGTAATGGTTATTTTTTAATGTTTAATCTTTTGACTGTAAATGACTATTGCATGTGAAATATCACTTTTGGAACTAAAAAGTGTGTTTAGAGCCATTTTCCTTCCAAAAATTTGTCAAAATAGAAGCTCCTGAGTAGGGGGAATCATCTGTAAAGATGGCAATTCTGCTCACTGTGAGGCTTTAAAAAGTGGTTATTAAACATGAGGCACTATCCAATTGAAATTTTGAATAATTTTTTCTACAGTCCCAAAAAGCAATTTATTGATGAAAAACCATATTCCCGGACCTGTCGAACTTTCACCAGATGGTCAGTAATGGTTATTTTTTAATGTTTAATCTTTTGACTGCAAATGAACATTGCATTGTGAATTATCACTGTTCGACCTAAAAGAAGTGTGTTTGGAGTCATTTTCTTGCCCATAATCGGTAAAAATAGAAGATTCCGAGTAGGAGCAAACATCAGTAAAAATGGCAATATTGGTCGCTGTGAGGCTTTAAAAAGTTATTAAACATGAGGCACGATCCAATTGACATTTTGAATAATTTTTTTGTACAGTCCCAAACATCAATTTTCTGATGAGCAACAATGACCCCGGACCTGTCGAATTTTCTTCAGATGGTCAGTAAAGGTTATTTTTTAATGTTTAATCTATTGACTGTAAATGACTATTACATGTGAAATATCACTTTTGGAACTAAAAGAAGCTTGTTTAGAGCCATTTTCCTGCCCATAATTGGTAAAAATAGAAGCTTCCGAATAGGGGCAAACATCTGTACAAATGGCAATTTTGGTCACTGTGAGGCTTTAAAAAGTGGTTATTCAACATGTGGCACGAGCTAATTGACATTTTGAATCCTTTTTTGTACAGTCTCAAAAATCAATTTTCTGATGAAAAACAATGACCCAAGACCTGTCGAACTTTCTCCACACGGTAAGTAATACTGATTTTTTAATGTTTAATCTTTTGACTGGAAATGACTATTGCATGTGAAATATCACTTTTGGAACTAAAAGAATTGTGTTTAGAGCCGTTTTCCTTCCAAAAATTGGTCAAAATAGAAGATTCTGAGGAGGAGAAAAAGTGTCAAAATTGCCATATTGGTCACTATGAGGCTTTAAAAAGTGGTTATTAAATATGAGGCACAATCCAATTGACATTTTGAACAATTTTTTGTACAGTCCCTAAAATCTATTTTTGATGAAAATGATGATCCGGGACCTGTTGAACTTTCTCCAGATGGTCCGTAATGGTGACCGTTAGAACTAAAATAAGTGTGTTTGGAGTCATTTTCTTGCCCATAATCGGTAAAAATAGAAGCTTCCGAGTAGGAGGAAACATCGGTAAAAATGGGAATTTTGGTCATTGTGAGGCTTTAAAAAGGGGTTATTCAACATGAGGCACGAGCTAATTGACATTTTGAATCATTTTTTGTACAGTTCCAAAAATCAGTTTTCTGGTGAATAATGATGACCCTGGACCTGTTGAACTTTCTGCAGATGGTCAGTAATAGTGATTTTTTTATGTTTAATCTTTTGACTGTAAATGACTATTGCATGTGAAAATTAAAATTTTAGTCACTGTGAGGCTTTAAAAAGTGATTATTAAACATGAGGCACGATCCAATTGACATTTTGAATCTTTTTCTTTGTTTATAGTCCCAAAAATCAATTTTCTGATGAAAAACGATGACCCCAGACTTGTCGAATTTTCTCCAGATGGTCAGTAATGGTGATTTTTTAAAGTTTAATTTTTTGACTGTAAATGACTATTGCATGTGAAATATCACTTTTGGAACTAAAACAAGTGTGTTTAGAGCCATTTTCCTTCCAGAAATTTGTCAAAATAGAAGCGCCTGAGTAGGGGGAATCATCTGTGAAAATGGCAATTCTGCTCACTGTGAGGCTTCAAAAAGTGGTTATTAAACATTAGGCACTATCCAATTGAAATTTTTAATCATTTTTTCTACAGTCCCAAAAAGCAATTTATTGATGAAAAACAATAATCCCGGACCTGTCGAACTTTCACCAGATGGTCAGTAATGGTGATTTTTTAACCTCTTCTGTGCCCATGACGAGATAGTCTCATCATGGAGCTCACTCACTAATGAAACGCCCGGCACAGGAGGGGTAAAGGGCGTGGCACTGAAGGGGTTAATGTTTAATCTTTTGACTGCAAATGAACATTGCATTGTGAATTATCACTGTTGGACCTAAAAGAAGTGTGTTTGGAGTAATTTTCTTGGCCATAATCGGTAAAAATAGAAGATTCCGAGTAGGAGGAAACATCAGTAAAAATGGCAATTTTGGTCACTGTGAGGCTTTAAAATGTGGTTATTAAACATGAGGCACGATCCAATTGACATTTGGAATCATTTTTTGTACAGTCCCAAAAATCTATTTCTGATGAAAATGATGATCCGGGACCTGTTGAACTTTCTCCAGATGGTCAGTAATGGTGATTTTTTAAAGTTTAATCTTTTGACTGTAAATGAACATTGCATATGAATTATCACTTTTGGAACTAAAACAAGTGTGTTTAGAGCCATTTTCCTTCCAAAAATTTGTCAAAATAGAAGCTCCTGAGTAGGGGGTATCATCTGTAAAAATGGCAATTCTGCTCACTAAGAGGCTTTAAAAAGTGGTTATTGAACATGAGGCACTATCCAATTGAAAATTTTAATAATTTTTTCTACAGTCCCAAAAAGCAATTTATTGATGAAAAACAATAATCCCGGACCTGTCGAACTTTCACCAGATGGTCAGTAATGGTGATTTTTTTAACCTCTTCGTTGCCCATGACGAGATAGTCTCGTCATGGGCAAGGGCGTGGCACTGAAGGGGTTAATGTTTAATCTTTTGACTGCAAATGAACATTGCATTGTGAATTATCACTGTTGGACCTAAAAGAAGTGTGTTTGGAGTCATTTTCTTGCCCATAATCGGTAAAAATAGAAGATTCCGAGTAGGGGGGAAGCATCTGTAAAAATAGCAATTTTGGTCCCTGTGAGGCTTTAAAAAGTGGTTCTTCAACATGAGGCACTATCCAATTGACATTTTGAATAATTTTTTGTACAGTCCCAAAAATCAATTTTCTGATGGAAAATGCTGACCCCGGACCTGTCGAACTTTCTCTACAGTCAGTAATAGTGATTTTTTAATGTTTAATCTTTTGACTGTAAATGACTATTGCACGTGAAATATCACTTTTGGACCTAAAAGAAGTGTGTTTAGAGCCATTTTCCTGCCCATACGGTCAAAATCGAAGCTTCCAAGTAGGTGGAAACATCAGTAAAAATGGCAATATTGGTCGCTGTGAGGCTTTAAAAAGTGGTTATTAAACATGAGGCACGATCCAATTGACATTTTGAATCATTTTTTCTACAGTCCCAAACATCAATTTTCTGATGAGCAACAATGAACCCGGACCTGTCGAATTTTCTCCAGATGGTCAGTAAAGGTTATTTTTTTAATGTTTCATCTTTTCACTGTAAGTGAACATTGCATGTGAATTTTCACTGTTGTAACAAAAATAAGTGTGTTTGGAGTCATTTTCCTGTCCATAATTGGTCAAAATCAAAGCTTTCAAGTAGGAGGAAACATCAGTAAAAATGGCAATTTTGGACACTGTGAGGCTTTAACAAGTGGTTATTCAACATGAGGCACGAGCTAATAGACATTTTAAATCATTTTTTGTACAGTCCCAAAAATCTATTTCTGATGAAAATGACGATCCGGGACCTGTTGAACTTTCTCCAGATGGTCAGTAATGGTGATTTTTTAAAGTTTAATCTTTTGACTGTAAATGAACATTGCATATGAATTATCACTTTTGGAACTAAAACAAGTGTGTTTAGAGCCATTTTCCTTCCAGAAATTTGTCAAAATAGAAGCGCCTGAGTAGGGGGAATCATCTGTAAAAATGGCAATTCTGCTCACTGTGAGGCTTTAAAAACTGGTTATTAAACATGAGGCACTATCCAATTGAAATTTTGAATCATTTTTTCTACAGTCCCAAAAATCAATTTATTGATGAAAAACAATAATCCCGGACCTGTCGAACTTTCACCAGATGGTCAGTAATGGTGATTTTTTAATGTTTAATCTTTTGACTGCAAATGAACATTGCATTGTGAATTATCACTGTTGGACCTAAAAGAAGTGTGTTTGGAGTCATTTTCTTGCCCATAATCGGTAAAAATAGAAGATTCCGAGTAGGAGGAAACATCAGTAAAAATGGCAATATTGGTCGCTGTGAGGCTTTAAAAAGTGGGTATTAAACATGAGGCACGATCCAATTGACATTTGGAATCATTTTTTGTACAGTCCCAAAAACCAATTTCTGATGAAAAACGACCGCAGACCTGTCGAACTTTCTCCACACGGTCAGTAATAGTGATTTTTTAATGTTTAATCTTTTGACTGTAAATGACTATTGCATGTGAAATATCACTTTTGGAACTAAAACAAGTGTGTTTAGAGCCATTTTCTTGCCAAAAATTCGTCAAAATAGAAGATTCCGAAGAGGAGGAGAAGTGTCAAAATTGCCATATTGGTCACTGTAAGGCTTTAAGAAGTGATTATTAAATATGAGGCACAATCCAATTGACATTTTGAATAATGTTTTGTACAGTCCCAAAAATCTATTTCTGATGAAAATGATGATCCGGGACCTGTTGAACTTTCTCCAGATGGTCAGTAATGGTGATTTTCTAAAGTTTAATCTTTTGACTGTAAATGAACATTGCATATGAATTATCACTTTTGGAACTAAAACAAGTGTGTTTAGAGCCATTTTCCTTCCAAAAATTTGTCAAAATAGAAGCTCCTGAGTAGGGGGTATCATCTGTAAAAATGGCAATTCTGCTCACTAAGAGGCTTTAAAAAGTGGTTATTAAACATGAGGCACTATCCAATTGAAATTTTTAATAATTTTTTCTACAGTCCCAAAAAGCAATTTATTGATGAAAAACAATAATCCCGGACCTGTCGAACTTTCACCAGATGGTCAGTAATGGTGATTTTTTTAACCTCTTCGTTGCCCATGACGAGATAGTCTCGTCATGGAGCCCACCCACTAATGAAACGCCCGGCACAGGAGGGGGAAAGGGCGTGGCACTGAAGGGGTTAATGATTAATCTTTTGACTGCAAATGAACATTGCATTGTGAATTATCACTGTTGGACCTAAAAGAAGTGTGTTTGGAGTCATTTTCTTGCCCATAATCGGTAAAAATAGAAGATTCCGAGTAGGAGGAAACAAGTGGTTATTCAACATGAGGCACGAGCTAATAGACATTTTAAATCATTTTTTTGTACAGTTCCAAAAATCAGTTTTCTGGTGAAAAATGATGACCCTGGACCTGTTCAACTTTCTGCATATGGTCAGTAATGGTGATTTTTTTTATGTTTAATCTTTTCACTGTAAGTGAGCATTGCATGTGAATTTTCACAATTGTTACAAAAATAAGTGTGTTTGGAGTCATTTTCCTGTCCATAATTGGTCAAAATCGAAGCTTTCAAGTAGGAGGAAACATCAGTAAAAATGGCAATTTTGGTCACTGTGAGGCTTTAAAAAGTGGTTATTTAACATGAGGCACGAGCTAATAGACATTTTAAATCACTTTTTGTACAGTCCCAAAAATCTATTTCTGATGAAAATGACGATCCAGGACCTCTTGAACTTTCTCCAGATGGTCAGTAATGGTGAATTTTTTAAAGTTTAATCTTTTGACTGTAAATGAACATTGCATATGAATTATCACTTTTGGAATTAAAACAAGTGTGTTTAGAGCCATTTTCCTTCCAGAAATTTGTCAAAATAGAAGCGCCTGAGTAGGGGGAATCATCTGTGAGGCTTTAAAAAGTGGTTATTAAACATGAGGCACTATCCAATTGAAATTTTGAATCATTTTTTCTACAGTCCCAAAAAGCAATTTATTGATGAAAAACAATAATCCCGGACCTGTCGAACTTTCACCAGATGGTCAGTAATGGGGATTTTTTAATGTTTAATCTTTTGACTGCAAATGAACATTGCATTGTGAATTATCACTGTTGGACCTAAAAGAAGTGTGTTTGGAGTCATTTTCTTGCCCATAATTGGTAAAAATAGAAGATTCCGAGTAGGAGGAAACATCAGTAAAAATCGCAATTTTGGCCACTGTGAGGCTTTAAAATGTGGTTATTAAACATGAGGCACGATCCAATTGACATTTGGAATCATTTTTTGTACAGTTCCAAAAATCTATTTTCTGATGAAAAACGATGACCCCGGACCTGTCGAACTTTCTCTACAGTCAGTAATAGTGAGTTAATCTTTTGACTGTAAATGACTATTGCACGTGAAATATCACTTTTGGACCTAAAAGAAGTGTGTTTAGAGCCATTTTCCTGCCCATAATCGGTCAAAATCGAAGCTTCCAAGTAGGTGGAAACATCAGTAAAAATGGCAATATTGGTCGCTGTGAGGCTTTAAAAAGTGGTTATTAAACATGAGGCACGATCCAATTGACATTTTGAATCATTTTTTGTACAGTCCCAAACATCAATTTTCTGATGAGCAACAATGAACCCGGACCTGTCGAATTTTCTCCAGATGGTCAGTAAAGGTTATTTTTTTAAATGTTTCATCTTTTCACTGTAAGTGAACATTGCATGTGAATTTTCACTGTTGTATCAAAAATAAGTGTGTTTGGAGTCATTTTCCTGTCCATAATTGGTCAAAATCAAAGCTTTCAAGTAGGAGGAAACATCAGTAAAAATGGCAATTTTGGACACTGTGAGGCTTTAACAAGTGGTTATTCAACATGAGGCACGAGCTAATAGACATTTTAAATCATTTTTTGTACAGTTCCAAAAATCAGTTTTCTGGTGAAAAATGATGACCCTGGACCTGTTCAACTTTCTGCATATGGTCAGTAATGGTGATTTTTTTATGTTTAATCTTTTCACTGTAAGTGAACATTGCATGTGAATTTTCACAATTGTAACAAAAATAAGTGTGTTTGGAGTCATTTTCCTGTCCATAATTGGTCAAAATCGAAGCTTTCAAGTAGGAGGAAACATCAGTAAAAATGGCAATTTTGGTCACAGTGAGGCTTTAAAAAGTGGTTATTCAACATGAGGCACGAGCTAATAGACATTTTAAATCATTTTTTGTACAGTCCCAAAAATCTATTTCTGATAAATGACGAACCGGGACCTGTTGAACTTTCTCCAGATGGTCAGTAATGGTGATTTTTTAAAGTTTAATCTTTTGACTGTAAATGAACATTGCATATGAATTATCACTTTTGGAACTAAAACAAGTGTGTTTAGAGCCATTTTCCTTCTAGAAATTTGTCAAAATAGAAGCGCCTGAGTAGGGGGAATCATCTGTAAAAATGGCAATTCTGCTCACTGTGAGGCTTTAAAAAGTGGTTATTAAACATGAGGCACTATCCAATTGAAATTTTGAATCATTTTTACTACAGTCCCAGTAATCAATTTATTGATGAAAAACAATAATCCCGGACCTGTTGAACTTTCACCAGATGGTCAGTAATGGGGATTTTTTAATGTTTAATCTTTTGACTGCAAATGAACATTGCATTGTGAATTATCACTGTTGGACATAAAAGAAGTGTGTTTGGAGTCATTTTCTTGCCCATAATCGGTAAAAATAGAAGATTCCGAGTAGGAGGAAACATCAGTAAAAATGGCAATTTTGGTCACTGTGAGGCTTTAAAAAGTGGTTATTAAACATGAGGCACGATCCAATTGACATTTGGAATCATTTTTTGTACAGTCCCAAAAACCAATTTCTGATGAAAAACGACCGCAGACCTGTCAAACTTTCTCTACACGGTCAGTAATAGTGATTTTTTAATGTTTAATCTTTTGACTGTAAATGAATTTTGCATGTGAAATATCACTTTTGGAACTAAACCAAGTGTGTTTAGAGCCATTTTCCTGCCAAAAATTGGTCAAAATAGAAGATTCCGAACAGGAAGAAAAGTGTCAAAATTGCCATATTGGTCACTGTGAGGCTTTAAGAAGTGATTATTAAATATGAGGCACAATCCAATTGACACTTTGAATCATTTTTTATACAGTCCCAAAAATCAATTTCTGATGAAAAACGACCGCAGACCTGTTGAAATTTCTCCAGATGGTCAGTAATGGTGATATTTTAATGTTTAAGCTTTTGACTGTAAATGAATATTGCATGTGAATTATCACTTTTGAGCAAAAATACGTGTGTTTGAAGTCATTTTCTTGCCCATAATCGGTAAAAATAGAAGATTCCGAGGAGGGGGAAACATCTGTAAAAATGGCCATTTTGGTCCCTGTGAGGCTTTAAAAAGTGATTATTAAACATGAGGCACGATCCAATTGACATTTTGAATCATTTTTTTCGTTTACAGTCCCAAAAATCAATTTTCTGATGAAAAACGATGACCCCAGACTTGTCGAATTTTCTCCAGATGGTCAGTAATGGTTATTTTTTAATGTTTAATCTTTTGACTGTAAATGACTATTGCATGTGAAATATCACTTTTGGAACTAAAAAGTGTGTTTAGAGCCATTTTCCTTCCAAAAATTTGTCAAAATAGAAGCTCCTGAGTAGGGGGAATCATCTGTAAAGATGGCAATTCTGCTCACTGTGAGGCTTTAAAAAGTGGTTATTAAACATGAGGCACTATCCAATTGAAATTTTGAATAATTTTTTCTACAGTCCCAAAAATCAATTTATTGATGAAAAACCATATTCCCGGACCTGTCGAACTTTCACCAGATGGTCAGTAATGGTTATTTTTTAATGTTTAATCTTTTGACTGCAAATGAACATTGCATTGTGAATTATCACTGTTGGACCTAAAAGAAGTGTGTTTGGAGTCATTTTCTTGCCCATAATCGGTAAAAATAGAAGATTCCGAGTAGGAGCAAACATCAGTAAAAATGGCAATATTGGTCGCTGTGAGGCTTTAAAAAGTTGTTATTAAACATGAGGCACGATCCAATTGACATTTTGAATAATTTTTTTGTACAGTCCCAAACATCAATTTTCTGATGAGCAACAATGACCCCGGACCTGTCGAATTTTCTTCAGATGGTCAGTAAAGGTTATTTTTTAATGTTTAATCTATTGACTGTAAATGACTATTACATGTGAAATATCACTTTTGGAACTAAAAGAAGCTTGTTTAGAGCCATTTTCCTGCCCATAATTGGTAAAAATAGAAGCTTCCGAATAGGGGCAAACATCTGTACAAATGGCAATTTTGGTCACTGTGAGGCTTTAAAAAGTGGTTATTCAACATGTGGCACGAGCTAATTGACATTTTGAATCCTTTTTTGTACAGTCTCAAAAATCAATTTTTTGATGAAAAACAATGACCCAAGACCTGTCGAACTTTCTCCACACGGTAAGTAATACTGATTTTTTAATGTTTAATCTTTTGACTGGAAATGACTATTGCATGTGAAATATCACTTTTGGAACTAAAAGAATTGTGTTTAGAGCCGTTTTCCTTCCAAAAATTGGTCAAAATAGAAGATTCTGAGGAGGAGAAAAAGTGTCAAAATTGCCATATTGGTCACTATGAGGCTTTAAAAAGTGGTTATTAAATATGAGGCACAATCCAATTGACATTTTGAACAATTTTTTGTACAGTCCCTAAAATCTATTTTTGATGAAAATGATGATCCGGGAGCTGTTGAACTTTCTCCAGATGGTCCGTAATGGTGACCGTTAGAACTAAAATAAGTGTGTTTGGAGTCATTTTCTTGCCCATAATCGGTAAAAATAGAAGCTTCCGAGTAGGATGAAACATCTGTAAAAATGGCAATTTTGGTCGCTGTGAGGCTTTAAAAAGTGGTTATTCAACATGAGGCACGATCTAATTGATATTTTGAATCATGTTTTTTTTTTACAGTCCTGAAAATCAATTTTCTGATGAAAAACGATGACCCCAGATCTGTCGAATTTTCTCCAGATGGTCAGGAATGGTTATTTTTTAATGTTTAATCTTTTGACTGGAAATGACTATTTCATGTGAATTATTGCTTTTTGAACTAAAATAAAGTGTGTTTGGAGTAATTTTCCTGCCCATAATTATCAAAAAAGAAGCTTCAGAGTAGGAGGAAACATCGGTAAAAATGGGAATTTTGGTCATTGTGAGGCTTTAAAAAGGGGTTATTCAACATGAGGCACGAGCTAATAGACATTTTAAATCATTTTTTGTACAGTCCCAAACATCAATTTTCTGATGAGTAACAATGACCCCGGACCTGTCGAATTTTCTCCAGATGGTCAGTAAAGGTTATTTTTTTTAATGTTTAATCTTTTCACTGTAAGTGAACATTGCATATGACTTATCACTGTTGGAACTAAAATAAGTGTGTTTAGAGCCATTTTCCTGCCATAAATTGATCAAAACATAAGATTCAAAGCAGGAAGAAAAGTGTAAAAATTGCAATATTGGTCGCTGTGAGGCTTTAAAAAGTGGTTATTAAACATGAGGCACGATCCGATTGACATTTTGAATAATTTTTTTTACAGTCCCAAAAATCAATTGTCTGATAAACGATGACCCCAGACCTGTTGAATTTTCTCTAGATGGTCAGTAATGGTTATTTTTTAATGTTTAATCTTTTGACTGTAAATGACTATTGCATGTGAAATATCACTTTTGGAACTAAAAGAAGTGTGTTTAGAGCCCTTTTCCTGCCCATAATCGAAGCTTCCAAGTAGGAGGAAATATCAGTAAAAATGGCTTTTTTAGTCACTGTGAGGCTTTGAAAAGTGGTTATTCAACATGAGGCACGATCCGATTGACATTTTGAATAATTTTTTTTACAGTCCCAAAAATCAATTGTCTGATAAACGATGACCCCAGACCTGTTGAATTTTCTCCAGATGGTCAGTAATGGTTATTTTTTAATGTTTAATCTTTTGACTGTAAATAAACATTGCATGTGAATTATCACCGTTGGAACTAAAATAAGTGTGTTTGGAGTCATTTTCTTGCCCATAATCGGTAAAAATAGAAGATTCCGAGTAGGAGGAAACCTCAGTAAAAATGGCAATATTGGTCGCTGTGAGGCTTTAAAAAGTGGTTATTAAACATGAGGCACGATCCAATTGACATTTTGAATCATTTTTGTACAGTCCCAAACATCAATTTTCTGATGAGCAACAATGACCCCAGATCTGTCGAATTTTCTCCAGATGGTCAGGAATGGTTATTTTTTAATGTTTAATCTTTTGACTGGTAATGACTATTGCATGTGAATTATCGCTTTTTGAACTAAAATAAAGTGTGTTTGGAGTAATTTTCCTGCCCATAATTATCAAAAAAGAAGCTTCAGAGTAGGAGGAAACATCGGTAAAAATGGGAATTTTGGTCACTGTGAGGCTTTGAAAAGGGGTTATTCAACATGAGACACGATCCGATTGACATTTTAAATCATTTTTTGTACAGTTCCAAAAACAAGTTTTCTGATAAAATGATGACCCTGGACCTGTTCAATTTTCTGCATATGGTCAGTAATGGTGATTTTTTTATGTTTAATCTTTTCACTGTAAGTGAACATTGCATGTGAATTTTCACTGTTGTAACAAAAATAAGTGTGTTTAGAGCCATTTTCCTGCCAAAAAATGGTCCAAATAGAAGATTCTGAGGAGGAGGCAAAAGTATAAAAATTGCAATATTGGTCACTGTGAGGCTTTAAAAAGTGGGTATTTAACATGAGGCACAATCCATTTGACATTTTGAATATTTTTTTGTACAGTGCCAAATATCAATTTTCTGATGAAAAACGATGACCCTGGACCTGTTGAACTTACTCCAATGGTCAGTAATGGTGATTTTTGTAATGTTTAATCTTTTCACTGTAAATGACTATTGCATGTGAATTATCTCTTTTGGAACTACAAAGAACCGTGTTTAGAGCCATTTTACTGCCCAAAATTGGTCAAATAGAAGATTCTGAGGAGGAGGAAAAGTGTAAAAATTGCAATATTGGTCACTGTGAGGCTTTAAAAAGTGGGTATTAAACATGAGGCACGATCCAATTGACATTTGGAATCATTTTTTGTACAGTCCCAAAAACCAATTTCTGATGAAAAACGACCGCAGACCTGTAGAACTTTCTCCAGACGGTCAGTAATAGTGATTTTTGTAATGTTTAATCTTTTCACTGTAAATGACTATTGCATGTGAAATATCACTTTTGGAGCTAAAAGAAGTGTGTTAAGAGCCATTTTCCTGCCAAAAATTAGTCAAAATAGAAGATTCTGAGGAGGGGGAAAAGTGTAAAAATTGCAATATTGGTCACTGTGAGGCTTTAAAAAGTGGGTATTTAACATGAGGCACAATCCATTTGACATTTTGAATATTTTTTTGTACAGTGCCAAATATCAATTTTCTGATGAAAAACGATGACCCTGGACCTGTTGAACTTACTCCAATGGTCAGCAATGGTGATTTTTGTAATGTTTAATCTTTTCACTGTAAATGACTATTGCATGTGAATTATCTCTTTTGGAACTACAAAGAACCGTGTTTAGAGCCATTTTACTGCCCAAAATTGGTCAAAATAGAAGAAGTGTGTTTGGAGTCATTTTCTTGCCCATAATCGGTAAAAATAGAAGATTCCGAGTAGGAGGAAACATCAGTAAAAATGGCAATTTTGGTCACTGTGAGGCATTAAAAAGTGGGTATTAAACATGAGGCACGATCCACAATTGACATTTTGAATCATTTTTTGTACAGTCCCAAAAATCAGTTTTCTGATGAAAAACGACCCTGGACCTGTTGAACTTTCTGCAGATGGTCAGTAATGGTTATTTTTTAATGTTTAATCTTTTGACTGTAAATGAATATTGCATGTGAAATATCACTTTTGGAACTAAAAGAGGTGTGTTTAGAGCCATTTTACTGCCCAAAATTGGTCAAATAGAAGATTCTGAGGAGGAGGAAAAGTGTAAAAATTGCAATATTGGTCACTGTGAGGCTTTAAAAAGTGGGTATTAAGCATGAGGCACGATCCAATTGACATTTGGAATCATTTTTGTACAGTCCCAAAAACCAATTTCTGATGAAAAACGACCGCAGACCTGTAGAACTTTCTCCAGACGGTCAGTAATAGTGATTTTTTTAATGTTTAATCTTTTGACTGTGAATGACTATTGCATGAGAAAATTAAAATTTTAGTCACTGTGAGGCTTCAAAAAGTGATTATTAAACATGAGGCACGATCCAATTGACATTTTGAATCTTTTTCTTTGTTTATAGTCCCAAAAATCAATTTTCTGATGAAAAACGATGACCTCAGATCTGTCGAATTTTCTCCAGATGGTCAGTAATGGTTATTTTTTAATGTTTAATCTTTTGACTGTAAATGAACATTGCATGTGAATTATTGCTTTTTCAACTAAAATAAAGTGTGTTTGGAGTAATTTTCCTGCCCATAATTATCAAAAAAGAAGCTTCAGAGTAGGAGGAAACATCGGTAAAAATGGGAATTTTGGTCATTGTGAGGCTTTAAAAAGGGGTTATTCAACATGAGGCACGAGCTAATTGACATTTTGAATCATTTTTTGTACAGTTCCAAAAATCAGTTTTCTGGTGAAAAATGATGACCCTGGACCTGTTGAACTTTCTGCAGATGGTCAGTAATAGTGATTTTTTTATGTTTAATCTTTTGACTGTAAATGACTATTGCATGTGAAAATTAAAATTTTAGTCACTGTGAGGCTTTAAAAAGTGATTATTAAACATGAGGCACGATCCAATTGACATTTTGAATCTTTTTCTTTGTTTATAGTCCCAAAAATCAATTTTCTGATGAAAAACGATGACCCCAGACTTGTCGAATTTTCTCCAGATGGTCAGTAATGGTGATTTTTTTAAAGTTTAATTTTTTGACTGTAAATGACTATTGCATGTGAAATATCACTTTTGGAACTAAAACAAGTGTGTTTAGAGCCATTTTCCTTCCAGAAATTTGTCAAAATAGAAGCGCCTGAGTAGGGGGAATCATCTGTGAAAATGGCAATTCTGCTCACTGTGAGGCTTCAAAAAGTGGTTATTAAACATTAGGCACTATCCAATTGAAATTTTTAATCATTTTTTCTACAGTCCCAAAAAGCAATTTATTGATGAAAAACAATAATCCCGGACCTGTCGAACTTTCACCAGATGGTCAGTAATGGTGATTTTTTAACCTCTTCTGTGCCCATGACGAGATAGTCTCATCATGGAGCTCACTCACTAATGAAACGCCCGGCACAGGAGGGGTAAAGGGCGTGGCACTGAAGGGGTTAATGTTTAATCTTTTGACTGCAAATGAACATTGCATTGTGAATTATCACTGTTGGACCTAAAAGAAGTGTGTTTGGAGTAATTTTCTTGGCCATAATCGGTAAAAATAGAAGATTCCGAGTAGGAGGAAACATCAGTAAAAATGGCAATTTTGGTCACTGTGAGGCTTTAAAATGTGGTTATTAAACATGAGGCACGATCCAATTGACATTTGGAATCATTTTTTGTACAGTCCCAAAAATCTATTTCTGATGAAAATGATGATCCGGGACCTGTTGAACTTTCTCCAGATGGTCAGTAATGGTGATTTTTTAAAGTTTAATCTTTTGACTGTAAATGAACATTGCATATGAATTATCACTTTTGGAACTAAAACAAGTGTGTTTAGAGCCATTTTCCTTCCAAAAATTTGTCAAAATAGAAGCGCCTGAGTAGGGGGAATCATCTGTAAAAATGGCAATTCTGCTCACTAAGAGGCTTTAAAAAGTGGTTATTGAACATGAGGCACTATCCAATTGAAAATTTTAATAATTTTTTCTACAGTCCCAAAAAGCAATTTATTGATGAAAAACAATAATCCCGGACCTGTCGAACTTTCACCAGATGGTTAGTAATGGTGATTTTTTTAACCTCTTCGTTGCCCATGACGAGATAGTCTCGTCATGGGCAAGGGCGTGGCACTGAAGGGGTTAATGTTTAATCTTTTGACTGCAAATGAACATTGCATTGTGAATTATCACTGTTGGACCTAAAAGAAGTGTGTTTGGAGTCATTTTCTTGCCCATAATCGGTAAAAATAGAAGATTCCGAGTAGGGGGGAAGCATCTGTAAAAATAGCAATTTTGGTCCCTGTGAGGCTTTAAAAAGTGGTTCTTCAACATGAGGCACTATCCAATTGACATTTTGAATAATTTTTTGTACAGTCCCAAAAATCAATTTTCTGATGGAAAATGCTGACCCCGGACCTGTCGAACTTTCTCTACAGTCAGTAATAGTGATTTTTTAATGTTTAATCTTTTGACTGTAAATGACTATTGCACGTGAAATATCACTTTTGGACCTAAAAGAAGTGTGTTTAGAGCCATTTTCCTGCCCATACGGTCAAAATCGAAGCTTCCAAGTAGGTGGAAACATCAGTAAAAATGGCAATATTGGTCGCTGTGAGGCTTTAAAAAGTGGTTATTAAACATGAGGCACGATCCAATTGACATTTTGAATCATTTTTTCTACAGTCCCAAACATCAATTTTCTGATGAGCAACAATGAACCCGGACCTGTCGAATTTTCTCCAGATGGTCAGTAAAGGTTATTTTTTTAATGTTTCATCTTTTCACTGTAAGTGAACATTGCATGTGAATTTTCACTGTTGTAACAAAAATAAGTGTGTTTGGAGTCATTTTCCTGTCCATAATTGGTCAAAATCAAAGCTTTCAAGTAGGAGGAAACATCAGTAAAAATGGCAATTTTGGACACTGTGAGGCTTTAACAAGTGGTTATTCAACATGAGGCACGAGCTAATAGACATTTTAAATCATTTTTTGTACAGTCCCAAAAATCTATTTCTGATGAAAATGACGATCCGGGACCTGTTGAACTTTCTCCAGATGGTCAGTAATGGTGATTTTTTAAAGTTTAATCTTTTGACTGTAAATGAACATTGCATATGAATTATCACTTTTGGAACTAAAACAAGTGTGTTTAGAGCCATTTTCCTTCCAGAAATTTGTCAAAATAGAAGCGCCTGAGTAGGGGGAATCATCTGTAAAAATGGCAATTCTGCTCACTGTGAGGCTTTAAAAACTGGTTATTAAACATGAGGCACTATCCAATTGAAATTTTGAATCATTTTTTCTACAGTCCCAAAAATCAATTTATTGATGAAAAACAATAATCCCGGACCTGTCGAACTTTCACCAGATGGTCAGTAATGGTGATTTTTTAATGTTTAATCTTTTGACTGCAAATGAACATTGCATTGTGAATTATCACTGTTGGACCTAAAAGAAGTGTGTTTGGAGTCATTTTCTTGCCCATAATCGGTAAAAATAGAAGATTCCGAGTAGGAGGAAACATCAGTAAAAATGGCAATATTGGTCGCTGTGAGGCTTTAAAAAGTGGGTATTAAACATGAGGCACGATCCAATTGACATTTGGAATCATTTTTTGTACAGTCCCAAAAACCAATTTCTGATGAAAAACGACCGCAGACCTGTCGAACTTTCTCCACACGGTCAGTAATAGTGATTTTTTAATGTTTAATCTTTTGACTGTAAATGACTATTGCATGTGAAATATCACTTTTGGAACTAAAACAAGTGTGTTTAGAGCCATTTTCCTGCCAAAAATTCGTCAAAATAGAAGATTCCGAAGAGGAGGAGAAGTGTCAAAATTGCCATATTGGTCACTGTAAGGCTTTAAGAAGTGATTATTAAATATGAGGCACAATCCAATTGACATTTTGAATAATGTTTTGTACAGTCCCAAAAATCTATTTCTGATGAAAATGATGATCCGGGACCTGTTGAACTTTCTCCAGATGGTCAGTAATGGTGATTTTCTAAAGTTTAATCTTTTGACTGTAAATGAACATTGCATATGAATTATCACTTTTGGAACTAAAACAAGTGTGTTTAGAGCCATTTTCCTTCCAAAAATTTGTCAAAATAGAAGCTCCTGAGTAGGGGGTATCATCTGTAAAAATGGCAATTCTGCTCACTAAGAGGCTTTAAAAAGTGGTTATTAAACATGAGGCACTATCCAATTGAAATTTTTAATAATTTTTTCTACAGTCCCAAAAAGCAATTTATTGATGAAAAACAATAATCCCGGACCTGTCGAACTTTCACCAGATGGTCAGTAATGGTGATTTTTTTAACCTCTTCGTTGCCCATGACGAGATAGTCTCGTCATGGAGCCCACCCACTAATGAAACGCCCGGCACAGGAGGGGGAAAGGGCGTGGCACTGAAGGGGTTAATGATTAATCTTTTGACTGCAAATGAACATTGCATTGTGAATTATCACTGTTGGACCTAAAAGAAGTGTGTTTGGAGTCATTTTCTTGCCCATAATCGGTAAAAATAGAAGATTCCGAGTAGGAGGAAACAAGTGGTTATTCAACATGAGGCACGAGCTAATAGACATTTTAAATCATTTTTTTGTACAGTTCCAAAAATCAGTTTTCTGGTGAAAAATGATGACCCTGGACCTGTTCAACTTTCTGCATATGGTCAGTAATGGTGATTTTTTTTATGTTTAATCTTTTCACTGTAAGTGAGCATTGCATGTGAATTTTCACAATTGTTACAAAAATAAGTGTGTTTGGAGTCATTTTCCTGTCCATAATTGGTCAAAATCGAAGCTTTCAAGTAGGAGGAAACATCAGTAAAAATGGCAATTTTGGTCACTGTGAGGCTTTAAAAAGTGGTTATTTAACATGAGGCACGAGCTAATAGACATTTTAAATCACTTTTTGTACAGTCCCAAAAATCTATTTCTGATGAAAATGACGATCCAGGACCTCTTGAACTTTCTCCAGATGGTCAGTAATGGTGAATTTTTTAAAGTTTAATCTTTTGACTGTAAATGAACATTGCATATGAATTATCACTTTTGGAATTAAAACAAGTGTGTTTAGAGCCATTTTCCTTCCAGAAATTTGTCAAAATAGAAGCGCCTGAGTAGGGGGAATCATCTGTGAGGCTTTAAAAAGTGGTTATTAAACATGAGGCACTATCCAATTGAAATTTTGAATCATTTTTTCTACAGTCCCAAAAAGCAATTTATTGATGAAAAACAATAATCCCGGACCTGTCGAACTTTCACCAGATGGTCAGTAATGGGGATTTTTTAATGTTTAATCTTTTGACTGCAAATGAACATTGCATTGTGAATTATCACTGTTGGACCTAAAAGAAGTGTGTTTGGAGTCATTTTCTTGCCCATAATTGGTAAAAATAGAAGATTCCGAGTAGGAGGAAACATCAGTAAAAATCGCAATTTTGGCCACTGTGAGGCTTTAAAATGTGGTTATTAAACATGAGGCACGATCCAATTGACATTTGGAATCATTTTTTGTACAGTTCCAAAAATCTATTTTCTGATGAAAAACGATGACCCCGGACCTGTCGAACTTTCTCTACAGTCAGTAATAGTGAGTTAATCTTTTGACTGTAAATGACTATTGCACGTGAAATATCACTTTTGGACCTAAAAGAAGTGTGTTTAGAGCCATTTTCCTGCCCATAATCGGTCAAAATCGAAGCTTCCAAGTAGGTGGAAACATCAGTAAAAATGGCAATATTGGTCGCTGTGAGGCTTTAAAAAGTGGTTATTAAACATGAGGCACGATCCAATTGACATTTTGAATCATTTTTTGTACAGTCCCAAACATCAATTTTCTGATGAGCAACAATGAACCCGGACCTGTCGAATTTTCTCCAGATGGTCAGTAAAGGTTATTTTTTTAAATGTTTCATCTTTTCACTGTAAGTGAACATTGCATGTGAATTTTCACTGTTGTATCAAAAATAAGTGTGTTTGGAGTCATTTTCCTGTCCATAATTGGTCAAAATCAAAGCTTTCAAGTAGGAGGAAACATCAGTAAAAATGGCAATTTTGGACACTGTGAGGCTTTAACAAGTGGTTATTCAACATGAGGCACGAGCTAATAGACATTTTAAATCATTTTTTGTACAGTTCCAAAAATCAGTTTTCTGGTGAAAAATGATGACCCTGGACCTGTTCAACTTTCTGCATATGGTCAGTAATGGTGATTTTTTTATGTTTAATCTTTTCACTGTAAGTGAACATTGCATGTGAATTTTCACAATTGTAACAAAAATAAGTGTGTTTGGAGTCATTTTCCTGTCCATAATTGGTCAAAATCGAAGCTTTCAAGTAGGAGGAAACATCAGTAAAAATGGCAATTTTGGTCACAGTGAGGCTTTAAAAAGTGGTTATTCAACATGAGGCACGAGCTAATAGACATTTTAAATCATTTTTTGTACAGTCCCAAAAATCTATTTCTGATAAATGACGAACCGGGACCTGTTGAACTTTCTCCAGATGGTCAGTAATGGTGATTTTTTAAAGTTTAATCTTTTGACTGTAAATGAACATTGCATATGAATTATCACTTTTGGAACTAAAACAAGTGTGTTTAGAGCCATTTTCCTTCTAGAAATTTGTCAAAATAGAAGCGCCTGAGTAGGGGGAATCATCTGTAAAAATGGCAATTCTGCTCACTGTGAGGCTTTAAAAAGTGGTTATTAAACATGAGGCACTATCCAATTGAAATTTTGAATCATTTTTACTACAGTCCCAGTAATCAATTTATTGATGAAAAACAATAATCCCGGACCTGTTGAACTTTCACCAGATGGTCAGTAATGGGGATTTTTTAATGTTTAATCTTTTGACTGCAAATGAACATTGCATTGTGAATTATCACTGTTGGACATAAAAGAAGTGTGTTTGGAGTCATTTTCTTGCCCATAATCGGTAAAAATAGAAGATTCCGAGTAGGAGGAAACATCAGTAAAAATGGCAATTTTGGTCACTGTGAGGCTTTAAAAAGTGGTTATTAAACATGAGGCACGATCCAATTGACATTTGGAATCATTTTTTGTACAGTCCCAAAAACCAATTTCTGATGAAAAACGACCGCAGACCTGTCAAACTTTCTCTACACGGTCAGTAATAGTGATTTTTTAATGTTTAATCTTTTGACTGTAAATGAATTTTGCATGTGAAATATCACTTTTGGAACTAAACCAAGTGTGTTTAGAGCCATTTTCCTGCCAAAAATTGGTCAAAATAGAAGATTCCGAACAGGAAGAAAAGTGTCAAAATTGCCATATTGGTCACTGTGAGGCTTTAAGAAGTGATTATTAAATATGAGGCACAATCCAATTGACACTTTGAATCATTTTTTATACAGTCCCAAAAATCAATTTCTGATGAAAAACGACCGCAGACCTGTTGAAATTTCTCCAGATGGTCAGTAATGGTGATATTTTAATGTTTAAGCTTTTGACTGTAAATGAATATTGCATGTGAATTATCACTTTTGAGCAAAAATACGTGTGTTTGAAGTCATTTTCTTGCCCATAATCGGTAAAAATAGAAGATTCCGAGGAGGGGGAAACATCTGTAAAAATGGCCATTTTGGTCCCTGTGAGGCTTTAAAAAGTGATTATTAAACATGAGGCACGATCCAATTGACATTTTGAATCATTTTTTTCGTTTACAGTCCCAAAAATCAATTTTCTGATGAAAAACGATGACCCCAGACTTGTCGAATTTTCTCCAGATGGTCAGTAATGGTTATTTTTTAATGTTTAATCTTTTGACTGTAAATGACTATTGCATGTGAAATATCACTTTTGGAACTAAAAAGTGTGTTTAGAGCCATTTTCCTTCCAAAAATTTGTCAAAATAGAAGCTCCTGAGTAGGGGGAATCATCTGTAAAGATGGCAATTCTGCTCACTGTGAGGCTTTAAAAAGTGGTTATTAAACATGAGGCACTATCCAATTGAAATTTTGAATAATTTTTTCTACAGTCCCAAAAATCAATTTATTGATGAAAAACCATATTCCCGGACCTGTCGAACTTTCACCAGATGGTCAGTAATGGTTATTTTTTAATGTTTAATCTTTTGACTGCAAATGAACATTGCATTGTGAATTATCACTGTTGGACCTAAAAGAAGTGTGTTTGGAGTCATTTTCTTGCCCATAATCGGTAAAAATAGAAGATTCCGAGTAGGAGCAAACATCAGTAAAAATGGCAATATTGGTCGCTGTGAGGCTTTAAAAAGTTGTTATTAAACATGAGGCACGATCCAATTGACATTTTGAATAATTTTTTTGTACAGTCCCAAACATCAATTTTCTGATGAGCAACAATGACCCCGGACCTGTCGAATTTTCTTCAGATGGTCAGTAAAGGTTATTTTTTAATGTTTAATCTATTGACTGTAAATGACTATTACATGTGAAATATCACTTTTGGAACTAAAAGAAGCTTGTTTAGAGCCATTTTCCTGCCCATAATTGGTAAAAATAGAAGCTTCCGAATAGGGGCAAACATCTGTACAAATGGCAATTTTGGTCACTGTGAGGCTTTAAAAAGTGGTTATTCAACATGTGGCACGAGCTAATTGACATTTTGAATCCTTTTTTGTACAGTCTCAAAAATCAATTTTCTGATGAAAAACAATGACCCAAGACCTGTCGAACTTTCTCCACACGGTAAGTAATACTGATTTTTTAATGTTTAATCTTTTGACTGGAAATGACTATTGCATGTGAAATATCACTTTTGGAACTAAAAGAATTGTGTTTAGAGCCGTTTTCCTTCCAAAAATTGGTCAAAATAGAAGATTCTGAGGAGGAGAAAAAGTGTCAAAATTGCCATATTGGTCACTATGAGGCTTTAAAAAGTGGTTATTAAATATGAGGCACAATCCAATTGACATTTTGAACAATTTTTTGTACAGTCCCTAAAATCTATTTTTGATGAAAATGATGATCCGGGAGCTGTTGAACTTTCTCCAGATGGTCCGTAATGGTGACCGTTAGAACTAAAATAAGTGTGTTTGGAGTCATTTTCTTGCCCATAATCGGTATAAATAGAAGCTTCCGAGTAGGATGAAACATCTGTAAAAATGGCAATTTTGGTCGCTGTGAGGCTTTAAAAAGTGGTTATTCAACATGAGGCACGATCTAATTGATATTTTGAATCATGTTTTTTTTTTACAGTCCTGAAAATCAATTTTCTGATGAAAAACGATGACCCCAGATCTGTCGAATTTTCTCCAGATGGTCAGGAATGGTTATTTTTTAATGTTTAATCTTTTGACTGGAAATGACTATTTCATGTGAATTATTGCTTTTTGAACTAAAATAAAGTGTGTTTGGAGTAATTTTCCTGCCCATAATTATCAAAAAAGAAGCTTCAGAGTAGGAGGAAACATCGGTAAAAATGGGAATTTTGGTCATTGTGAGGCTTTAAAAAGGGGTTATTCAACATGAGGCACGAGCTAATAGACATTTTAAATCATTTTTTGTACAGTCCCAAACATCAATTTTCTGATGAGTAACAATGACCCCGGACCTGTCGAATTTTCTCCAGATGGTCAGTAAAGGTTATTTTTTTTAATGTTTAATCTTTTCACTGTAAGTGAACATTGCATATGACTTATCACTGTTGGAACTAAAATAAGTGTGTTTAGAGCCATTTTCCTGCCATAAATTGATCAAAACATAAGATTCAAAGCAGGAAGAAAAGTGTAAAAATTGCAATATTGGTCGCTGTGAGGCTTTAAAAAGTGGTTATTAAACATGAGGCACGATCCGATTGACATTTTGAATAATTTTTTTTACAGTCCCAAAAATCAATTGTCTGATAAACGATGACCCCAGACCTGTTGAATTTTCTCTAGATGGTCAGTAATGGTTATTTTTTAATGTTTAATCTTTTGACTGTAAATGACTATTGCATGTGAAATATCACTTTTGGAACTAAAAGAAGTGTGTTTAGAGCCCTTTTCCTGCCCATAATCGAAGCTTCCAAGTAGGAGGAAATATCAGTAAAAATGGCTTTTTTAGTCACTGTGAGGCTTTGAAAAGTGGTTATTCAACATGAGGCACGATCCGATTGACATTTTGAATAATTTTTTTTACAGTCCCAAAAATCAATTGTCTGATAAACGATGACCCCAGACCTGTTGAATTTTCTCCAGATGGTCAGTAATGGTTATTTTTTAATGTTTAATCTTTTGACTGTAAATAAACATTGCATGTGAATTATCACCGTTGGAACTAAAATAAGTGTGTTTGGAGTCATTTTCTTGCCCATAATCGGTAAAAATAGAAGATTCCGAGTAGGAGGAAACCTCAGTAAAAATGGCAATATTGGTCGCTGTGAGGCTTTAAAAAGTGGTTATTAAACATGAGGCACGATCCAATTGACATTTTGAATCATTTTTGTACAGTCCCAAACATCAATTTTCTGATGAGCAACAATGACCCCAGATCTGTCGAATTTTCTCCAGATGGTCAGGAATGGTTATTTTTTAATGTTTAATCTTTTGACTGGTAATGACTATTGCATGTGAATTATCGCTTTTTGAACTAAAATAAAGTGTGTTTGGAGTAATTTTCCTGCCCATAATTATCAAAAAAGAAGCTTCAGAGTAGGAGGAAACATCGGTAAAAATGGGAATTTTGGTCACTGTGAGGCTTTGAAAAGGGGTTATTCAACATGAGACACGATCCGATTGACATTTTAAATCATTTTTTGTACAGTTCCAAAAACAAGTTTTCTGATAAAATGATGACCCTGGACCTGTTCAATTTTCTGCATATGGTCAGTAATGGTGATTTTTTTATGTTTAATCTTTTCACTGTAAGTGAACATTGCATGTGAATTTTCACTGTTGTAACAAAAATAAGTGTGTTTAGAGCCATTTTCCTGCCAAAAAATGGTCCAAATAGAAGATTCTGAGGAGGAGGCAAAAGTATAAAAATTGCAATATTGGTCACTGTGAGGCTTTAAAAAGTGGGTATTTAACATGAGGCACAATCCATTTGACATTTTGAATATTTTTTTGTACAGTGCCAAATATCAATTTTCTGATGAAAAACGATGACCCTGGACCTGTTGAACTTACTCCAATGGTCAGTAATGGTGATTTTTGTAATGTTTAATCTTTTCACTGTAAATGACTATTGCATGTGAATTATCTCTTTTGGAACTACAAAGAACCGTGTTTAGAGCCATTTTACTGCCCAAAATTGGTCAAATAGAAGATTCTGAGGAGGAGGAAAAGTGTAAAAATTGCAATATTGGTCACTGTGAGGCTTTAAAAAGTGGGTATTAAACATGAGGCACGATCCAATTGACATTTGGAATCATTTTTTGTACAGTCCCAAAAACCAATTTCTGATGAAAAACGACCGCAGACCTGTAGAACTTTCTCCAGACGGTCAGTAATAGTGATTTTTGTAATGTTTAATCTTTTCACTGTAAATGACTATTGCATGTGAAATATCACTTTTGGAGCTAAAAGAAGTGTGTTAAGAGCCATTTTCCTGCCAAAAATTAGTCAAAATAGAAGATTCTGAGGAGGGGGAAAAGTGTAAAAATTGCAATATTGGTCACTGTGAGGCTTTAAAAAGTGGGTATTTAACATGAGGCACAATCCATTTGACATTTTGAATATTTTTTTGTACAGTGCCAAATATCAATTTTCTGATGAAAAACGATGACCCTGGACCTGTTGAACTTACTCCAATGGTCAGCAATGGTGATTTTTGTAATGTTTAATCTTTTCACTGTAAATGACTATTGCATGTGAATTATCTCTTTTGGAACTACAAAGAACCGTGTTTAGAGCCATTTTACTGCCCAAAATTGGTCAAAATAGAAGAAGTGTGTTTGGAGTCATTTTCTTGCCCATAATCGGTAAAAATAGAAGATTCCGAGTAGGAGGAAACATCAGTAAAAATGGCAATTTTGGTCACTGTGAGGCATTAAAAAGTGGGTATTAAACATGAGGCACGATCCACAATTGACATTTTGAATCATTTTTTGTACAGTCCCAAAAATCAGTTTTCTGATGAAAAACGACCCTGGACCTGTTGAACTTTCTGCAGATGGTCAGTAATGGTTATTTTTTAATGTTTAATCTTTTGACTGTAAATGAATATTGCATGTGAAATATCACTTTTGGAACTAAAAGAGGTGTGTTTAGAGCCATTTTACTGCCCAAAATTGGTCAAATAGAAGATTCTGAGGAGGAGGAAAAGTGTAAAAATTGCAATATTGGTCACTGTGAGGCTTTAAAAAGTGGGTATTAAGCATGAGGCACGATCCAATTGACATTTGGAATCATTTTTGTACAGTCCCAAAAACCAATTTCTGATGAAAAACGACCGCAGACCTGTAGAACTTTCTCCAGACGGTCAGTAATAGTGATTTTTTTAATGTTTAATCTTTTGACTGTGAATGACTATTGCATGAGAAAATTAAAATTTTAGTCACTGTGAGGCTTCAAAAAGTGATTATTAAACATGAGGCACGATCCAATTGACATTTTGAATCTTTTTCTTTGTTTATAGTCCCAAAAATCAATTTTCTGATGAAAAACGATGACCTCAGATCTGTCGAATTTTCTCCAGATGGTCAGTAATGGTTATTTTTTAATGTTTAATCTTTTGACTGTAAATGAACATTGCATGTGAATTATTGCTTTTTCAACTAAAATAAAGTGTGTTTGGAGTAATTTTCCTGCCCATAATTATCAAAAAAGAAGCTTCAGAGTAGGAGGAAACATCGGTAAAAATGGGAATTTTGGTCATTGTGAGGCTTTAAAAAGGGGTTATTCAACATGAGGCACGAGCTAATTGACATTTTGAATCATTTTTTGTACAGTTCCAAAAATCAGTTTTCTGGTGAAAAATGATGACCCTGGACCTGTTGAACTTTCTGCAGATGGTCAGTAATAGTGATTTTTTTATGTTTAATCTTTTGACTGTAAATGACTATTGCATGTGAAAATTAAAATTTTAGTCACTGTGAGGCTTTAAAAAGTGATTATTAAACATGAGGCACGATCCAATTGACATTTTGAATCTTTTTCTTTGTTTATAGTCCCAAAAATCAATTTTCTGATGAAAAACGATGACCCCAGACTTGTCGAATTTTCTCCAGATGGTCAGTAATGGTGATTTTTTAAAGTTTAATTTTTTGACTGTAAATGACTATTGCATGTGAAATATCACTTTTGGAACTAAAACAAGTGTGTTTAGAGCCATTTTCCTTCCAGAAATTTGTCAAAATAGAAGCGCCTGAGTAGGGGGAATCATCTGTGAAAATGGCAATTCTGCTCACTGTGAGGCTTCAAAAAGTGGTTATTAAACATTAGGCACTATCCAATTGAAATTTTTAATCATTTTTTCTACAGTCCCAAAAAGCAATTTATTGATGAAAAACAATAATCCCGGACCTGTCGAACTTTCACCAGATGGTCAGTAATGGTGATTTTTTAACCTCTTCTGTGCCCATGACGAGATAGTCTCATCATGGAGCTCACTCACTAATGAAACGCCCGGCACAGGAGGGGTAAAGGGCGTGGCACTGAAGGGGTTAATGTTTAATCTTTTGACTGCAAATGAACATTGCATTGTGAATTATCACTGTTGGACCTAAAAGAAGTGTGTTTGGAGTAATTTTCTTGGCCATAATCGGTAAAAATAGAAGATTCCGAGTAGGAGGAAACATCAGTAAAAATGGCAATTTTGGTCACTGTGAGGCTTTAAAATGTGGTTATTAAACATGAGGCACGATCCAATTGACATTTGGAATCATTTTTTGTACAGTCCCAAAAATCTATTTCTGATGAAAATGATGATCCGGGACCTGTTGAACTTTCTCCAGATGGTCAGTAATGGTGATTTTTTAAAGTTTAATCTTTTGACTGTAAATGAACATTGCATATGAATTATCACTTTTGGAACTAAAACAAGTGTGTTTAGAGCCATTTTCCTTCCAAAAATTTGTCAAAATAGAAGCTCCTGAGTAGGGGGTATCATCTGTAAAAATGGCAATTCTGCTCACTAAGAGGCTTTAAAAAGTGGTTATTGAACATGAGGCACTATCCAATTGAAAATTTTAATAATTTTTTCTACAGTCCCAAAAAGCAATTTATTGATGAAAAACAATAATCCCGGACCTGTCGAACTTTCACCAGATGGTCAGTAATGGTGATTTTTTTAACCTCTTCGTTGCCCATGACGAGATAGTCTCGTCATGGGCAAGGGCGTGGCACTGAAGGGGTTAATGTTTAATCTTTTGACTGCAAATGAACATTGCATTGTGAATTATCACTGTTGGACCTAAAAGAAGTGTGTTTGGAGTCATTTTCTTGCCCATAATCGGTAAAAATAGAAGATTCCGAGTAGGGGGGAAGCATCTGTAAAAATAGCAATTTTGGTCCCTGTGAGGCTTTAAAAAGTGGTTCTTCAACATGAGGCACTATCCAATTGACATTTTGAATAATTTTTTGTACAGTCCCAAAAATCAATTTTCTGATGGAAAATGCTGACCCCGGACCTGTCGAACTTTCTCTACAGTCAGTAATAGTGATTTTTTAATGTTTAATCTTTTGACTGTAAATGACTATTGCACGTGAAATATCACTTTTGGACCTAAAAGAAGTGTGTTTAGAGCCATTTTCCTGCCCATACGGTCAAAATCGAAGCTTCCAAGTAGGTGGAAACATCAGTAAAAATGGCAATATTGGTCGCTGTGAGGCTTTAAAAAGTGGTTATTAAACATGAGGCACGATCCAATTGACATTTTGAATCATTTTTTCTACAGTCCCAAACATCAATTTTCTGATGAGCAACAATGAACCCGGACCTGTCGAATTTTCTCCAGATGGTCAGTAAAGGTTATTTTTTTAATGTTTCATCTTTTCACTGTAAGTGAACATTGCATGTGAATTTTCACTGTTGTAACAAAAATAAGTGTGTTTGGAGTCATTTTCCTGTCCATAATTGGTCAAAATCAAAGCTTTCAAGTAGGAGGAAACATCAGTAAAAATGGCAATTTTGGACACTGTGAGGCTTTAACAAGTGGTTATTCAACATGAGGCACGAGCTAATAGACATTTTAAATCATTTTTTGTACAGTCCCAAAAATCTATTTCTGATGAAAATGACGATCCGGGACCTGTTGAACTTTCTCCAGATGGTCAGTAATGGTGATTTTTTAAAGTTTAATCTTTTGACTGTAAATGAACATTGCATATGAATTATCACTTTTGGAACTAAAACAAGTGTGTTTAGAGCCATTTTCCTTCCAGAAATTTGTCAAAATAGAAGCGCCTGAGTAGGGGGAATCATCTGTAAAAATGGCAATTCTGCTCACTGTGAGGCTTTAAAAACTGGTTATTAAACATGAGGCACTATCCAATTGAAATTTTGAATCATTTTTTCTACAGTCCCAAAAATCAATTTATTGATGAAAAACAATAATCCCGGACCTGTCGAACTTTCACCAGATGGTCAGTAATGGTGATTTTTTAATGTTTAATCTTTTGACTGCAAATGAACATTGCATTGTGAATTATCACTGTTGGACCTAAAAGAAGTGTGTTTGGAGTCATTTTCTTGCCCATAATCGGTAAAAATAGAAGATTCCGAGTAGGAGGAAACATCAGTAAAAATGGCAATATTGGTCGCTGTGAGGCTTTAAAAAGTGGGTATTAAACATGAGGCACGATCCAATTGACATTTGGAATCATTTTTTGTACAGTCCCAAAAACCAATTTCTGATGAAAAACGACCGCAGACCTGTCGAACTTTCTCCACACGGTCAGTAATAGTGATTTTTTAATGTTTAATCTTTTGACTGTAAATGACTATTGCATGTGAAATATCACTTTTGGAACTAAAACAAGTGTGTTTAGAGCCATTTTCCTGCCAAAAATTCGTCAAAATAGAAGATTCCGAAGAGGAGGAGAAGTGTCAAAATTGCCATATTGGTCACTGTAAGGCTTTAAGAAGTGATTATTAAATATGAGGCACAATCCAATTGACATTTTGAATAATGTTTTGTACAGTCCCAAAAATCTATTTCTGATGAAAATGATGATCCGGGACCTGTTGAACTTTCTCCAGATGGTCAGTAATGGTGATTTTCTAAAGTTTAATCTTTTGACTGTAAATGAACATTGCATATGAATTATCACTTTTGGAACTAAAACAAGTGTGTTTAGAGCCATTTTCCTTCCAAAAATTTGTCAAAATAGAAGCTCCTGAGTAGGGGGTATCATCTGTAAAAATGGCAATTCTGCTCACTAAGAGGCTTTAAAAAGTGGTTATTAAACATGAGGCACTATCCAATTGAAATTTTTAATAATTTTTTCTACAGTCCCAAAAAGCAATTTATTGATGAAAAACAATAATCCCGGACCTGTCGAACTTTCACCAGATGGTCAGTAATGGTGATTTTTTTAACCTCTTCGTTGCCCATGACGAGATAGTCTCGTCATGGAGCCCACCCACTAATGAAACGCCCGGCACAGGAGGGGGAAAGGGCGTGGCACTGAAGGGGTTAATGATTAATCTTTTGACTGCAAATGAACATTGCATTGTGAATTATCACTGTTGGACCTAAAAGAAGTGTGTTTGGAGTCATTTTCTTGCCCATAATCGGTAAAAATAGAAGATTCCGAGTAGGAGGAAACAAGTGGTTATTCAACATGAGGCACGAGCTAATAGACATTTTAAATCATTTTTTTGTACAGTTCCAAAAATCAGTTTTCTGGTGAAAAATGATGACCCTGGACCTGTTCAACTTTCTGCATATGGTCAGTAATGGTGATTTTTTTTATGTTTAATCTTTTCACTGTAAGTGAGCATTGCATGTGAATTTTCACAATTGTTACAAAAATAAGTGTGTTTGGAGTCATTTTCCTGTCCATAATTGGTCAAAATCGAAGCTTTCAAGTAGGAGGAAACATCAGTAAAAATGGCAATTTTGGTCACTGTGAGGCTTTAAAAAGTGGTTATTTAACATGAGGCACGAGCTAATAGACATTTTAAATCACTTTTTGTACAGTCCCAAAAATCTATTTCTGATGAAAATGACGATCCAGGACCTCTTGAACTTTCTCCAGATGGTCAGTAATGGTGAATTTTTTAAAGTTTAATCTTTTGACTGTAAATGAACATTGCATATGAATTATCACTTTTGGAATTAAAACAAGTGTGTTTAGAGCCATTTTCCTTCCAGAAATTTGTCAAAATAGAAGCGCCTGAGTAGGGGGAATCATCTGTAAAAATGGCAATTCTGCTCACTGTGAGGCTTTAAAAAGTGGTTATTAAACATGAGGCACTATCCAATTGAAATTTTGAATCATTTTTTCTACAGTCCCAAAAAGCAATTTATTGATGAAAAACAATAATCCCGGACCTGTCGAACTTTCACCAGATGGTCAGTAATGGTGATTTTTTAACCTCTTCTGTGCCCATGACGAGATAGTCTCATCATGGAGCCCACTCACTAATGAAACGCCCGGCACAGGAGGGGGAAAGGGCGTGGCACTGAAGGGGTTAATGTTTATTCTTTTGACTGCAAATGAACATTGCATTGTGAATTATCACTGTTGGACCTAAAAGAAGTGTGTTTGGAGTCATTTTCTTGCCCATAATCGGTAAAAAAAGAAGATTCCGAGTAGGAGGAAACATCAGTAGAAGATTCCAAAGAGGAGAAAAAGTGTCAAAATTGCCATATTGGTCACTGTAAGGCTTTAAGAAGTGGTTATTAAATATGAGGCACAATCCAATTGACATTTTGAATAATTTTTTGTACAGTCCCAAAAATCTATTTCTGAAGAAAATGATGATCCGGGACCTGTTGAACTTTCTCCAGATGGTCAGTAATGGTGATTTTTTAAAGTTTAATCTTTTGACTGTAAATGAACATTGCATATGAATTAATACTTTTGGAACTAAAACAAGTGTGTTTAGAGCCATTTTCCTGCCAAAAATTCTTCAAAATAGAAGATTCCGAAGAGGAGGAAAAGTGTCCAAATTGCCATATTGGTCACTGTAAGGCTTTAAGAAGTGATTATTAAATATGAGGCACAATCCAATTGACATTTTGAATCATTTTTTATACAGTCCCAAAAATCAATTTCTGATGAAAAACGGCCACAGACCTGTTGAAATTTCTCCAGATGGTCAGTAATGGTTATTTTTTAATATTTAATCTTTTGACTGTAAATGACTATTGCATGTGAAATATCACTTTTGGAACTAAAAGAAGTGTGTTTAGAGCCATTTTCCTTCCAAAAATTGGTCAAAATAGAAGATTCTGAGGAGGAGAAAAAGTGTCAAAATTGCCATATTGGTCACTGTGAGGCTTTAAAAAGTGGTTATTAAATATGAGGCACAATCCAATTGACATTTTGAATAATTTTTTGTACAGTCCCAAAAATCTATTTCTGATGAAAATGATGATCCGGGACCTGTTGAACTTTCTCCAGATGGTCAGTAATGGTTATGTTTTAATGTTTAATCTTTTGACTGTAAATGAACATTGCATATGAATTATCACTTTTGGAACTAAAACAAGTGTGTTTAGAGCCATTTTCCTTCCAAAAATGTGTCAAAATAGAAGCTCCTGAGTAGGGGGAATCATCTGTAAAAATGGCAATTCTGCTCACTGTGAGGCTTTAAAAAGTGGTTATTAAACATGAGGCACTATCCAATTAAAATTTTGAATCCTTTGTTCTACAGTCCCAAAAAGCAATTTATTAATGAAAAACAATAATCCCGGACCTGTCGAACTTTCACCAGATGGTCAGTAATGGGGATTTTTTAATGTTTAATCTTTTGACTGCAAATGAACATTGCATTGTGAATTATCACTGTTGGACCTAAAAGAAGTGTGTTTGGAGTCATTTTCTTGCCCATAATTGGTAAAAATAGAAGATTCCGAGTAGGAGGAAACATCAGTAAAAATGGCAATTTTGGTCACTGTGAGGCTTTAAAATGTGGTTATTAAACATGAGGCACGATCCAATTGACATTTGGAATCATTTTTTGTACAGTTCCAAAAATCTATTTTCTGATGAAAAACGATGACCCCGGACCTGTCGAACTTTCTCTACAGTCAGTAATAGTGAGTTAATCTTTTGACTGTAAATGACTATTGCACGTGAAATATCACTTTTGGACCTAAAAGAAGTGTGTTTAGAGCCATTTTCCTGCCCATAATCGGTCAAAATCGAAGCTTCCAAGTAGGTGGAAACATCAGTAAAAATGGCAATATTGGTCGCTGTGAGGCTTTAAAAAGTGGTTATTAAACATGAGGCACGATCCAATTGACATTTTGAATCATTTTTTGTACAGTCCCAAACATCAATTTTCTGATGAGCAACAATGAACCCGGACCTGTCGAATTTTCTCCAGATGGTCAGTAAAGGTTATTTTTTTAAATGTTTCATCTTTTCACTGTAAGTGAACATTGCATGTGAATTTTCACTGTTGTATCAAAAATAAGTGTGTTTGGAGTCATTTTCCTGTCCATAATTGGTCAAAATCAAAGCTTTCAAGTAGGAGGAAACATCAGTAAAAATGGCAATTTTGGACACTGTGAGGCTTTAAAAAGTGGGTATTAAACATGAGGCACGATCCAATTGACATTTGGAATCATTTTTTGTACAGTCCCAAAAACCAATTTCTGATGAAAAACGACCGCAGACCTGTCAAACTTTCTCTACACGGTCAGTAATAGTGATTTTTTAATGTTTAATCTTTTGACTGTAAATGAATTTTGCATGTGAAATATCACTTTTGGAACTAAACCAAGTGTGTTTAGAGCCATTTTCCTGCCAAAAATTGGTCAAAATAGAAGATTCCGAACAGGAAGAAAAGTGTCAAAATTGCCATATTGGTCACTGTGAGGCTTTAAGAAGTGATTATTAAATATGAGGCACAATCCAATTGACACTTTGAATCATTTTTTATACAGTCCCAAAAATCAATTTCTGATGAAAAACGACCGCAGACCTGTTGAAATTTCTCCAGATGGTCAGTAATGGTGATATTTTAATGTTTAAGCTTTTGACTGTAAATGAATATTGCATGTGAATTATCACTTTTGAGCAAAAATACGTGTGTTTGGAGTCATTTTCTTGCCCATAATCGGTAAAAATAGAAGATTCCGAGTAGGGGGGAAACATCTGTAAAAATAGCAATTTTGGTCCCTGTGAGGCTTTAAAAAGTGGTTCTTCAACATGAGGCACTATCCAATTGACATTTTGAATAATTTTTTGTACAGTCCCAAAAATCAATTTTCTGATGGAAAATGCTGACCTCGGACCTGTCGAACTTTCTCTACAGTCAGTAATAGTGATTTTTTAATGTTTAATCTTTTGACTGTAAATGACTATTGCACGTGAAATATCACTTTTGGACCTAAAAAGTGTGTTTAGAGCCATTTTCCTTCCAAAAATTGGTCAAAATAGAAGATTCTGAGGAGGAGGAAAAGTGTCAAAATTGCCATATTGGTCACTGTGAGGCTTTAAAAAGTGGTTATTAAATATGAGGCACAATCCAATTGACATTTTGAATCATTTTTTGTACAGTCCCAAAAATCTATTTCTGATGAAAAACGATGACCCTGGACCTGTTGAACTTACTCCAATGGTCAGCAATGGTGATTTTTGTAATGTTTAATCTTTTCACTGTAAATGACTATTGCATGTGAATTATTTCTTTTGGAACTACAAAGAACCGTGTTTAAAACCATTTTACTGCCCAAAATTGGTCAAAATAGAAGATTCTGAGGAGGAGGAAAAGTGTAAAAATTGCAATATTGGTCACTGTGAAGCTTTAAAAAGTGGGTATTAACCATGAGGCACGATCCAATTGACATTTTAAATAATTTTTTGTACAGTCCCAAATATCAATTTTCTGATTAAAAAAAACCATGACTCCGGACCTGTCGAACTTTCTCCAGATGTTCAGTAATGGTGATTTTTTAATGTTTAATCTTTTGACTGCAAATGAACATTGCATTGTGAATTATCACTGTTGGACCTAAAAGAAGTGTATTTGGAGTCATTTTCTTGTCCATAATCGGTAAAAATAGAAGATTCCGAGTAGGAGGAAAATCGGTAGAAATGGCAATTTTGGTCACTGTGAGGCTTTAAAAAGTGGTTATTCAACATGAGGCACGAGCTAATAGACATTTTAAATGAAAAATGCTGACCCCGGCCGGACCTATCGAACTTTCTCCACACGGTAAGTAATAGTGAATATTTAATGTTTAATCTTCTGACTGTAAATGACTATTGCATGTGAAATATTACTTTTGGAACTAAAAGAAGTGTGTTTAGAGCCATTTTCCTGCCAAAAAATGGTCAAAATAGAAGATTCTAAGGCAAAAGTATAAAAATTGCTATATTGGTCACTGTGAGGCTTTAAAAAGTGGGTATTTAACATGAGGCACAATCCATTTGACATTTTGAATATTTTTTTGTACAGTGCCAAATATCAATTTTCTGATGAAAAACTATGACCCTGGACCTGTTGAACTTACTCCAATGGTCAGTAATGGTGATTTTTGTAATGTTTAATCTTTTCACTGTAAATGACTATTGCATGTGAATTATCTCTTTTGGAACTACAAAGAACCGTGTTTAGAGCCATATTACTGCCCAAAATTGGTCAAAATAGAAGATTCTGAGGAGGAGGAAAAGTGTAAAAATTGCAATATTGGTCACTGTGAGGCTTTATAAAGTGGTGATTAAACATGAGGCACGATCCAATTGACATTTTGAATCATTTTTTGTACAGTCCCAAATATCAATTTTCTGATGAAAAACAATTAACCCGGACCCGTCGAATTTTCGCCAGATGGTCCGTAATGGTTATTTTTTAATGTTTAATTTTTTGACTGTAAATTAATATTGCAGGTGAATTATCACTTTTGGAACTAAAATGGGTGTGTTTGGAGTCATTTTTCTGCCCATAATCAGTCAAAATAGAAGCTTCCGAGTCGGAGGAAAAATGTGTAAAAATTGCAATTTTGGTCACTGTGAGACTTTAAAAAGAGGTTATTCAACATGAGGCACGAGCTAATAGACATTTTAAATCATTTTTTGTACAGTCCCAAAAATCAATTTTCTGATGAAAAACGACCCTGGGCCTGTTGAACTTTCTGCAGATGGTCAGTAATAGTTATTTTTTAATGTTTAAGCTTTTGACTGTAAATGACTATTGCATGTGAATTATCACTTTTGGACCTAAAACAAGTGTATTTGGAGTCATTTTCATGCACATAATCGGTCAAAATAGAAACTTCCGAGTAGGGGGAAAAATCTGTAAAAATTGCAATTTTCGTCACTGAGGCTTTAAAAAGTGTTTATTCAACATGAGGCACGATCCAATTGACATTTTGTATCATTTTTTTGTACAGTCCCAAAAATCTATTATCTAATGAAAAACGATGACCACAGACGTGTCGAACTTTCTCCAGATGGTCAGTAATGGTGATTTTTTAATGTTTAATCTTTTGACTGTAAATGAACATTGCATATGAATTATCACTCTTGGAACTAAAAGAAGTGTGTTTAGAGCCCTTTTCCTGCCCATAATCGGTCAAAATCGAAGCTTCCAAGTAGGAGGAAATATCAGTAAAAATGTTTTTTTTGGTCACTGTGAGGCTTTAAAAAGTGGGTATTCAATATGAGGCACGAGCTAATAGACATTTTAAATCATTTCTTGTACAGTCCAGAAAATCAGTTTTCTGACGAAAAACGATGACCCTGGACCTGTTGAACTTTCTCAAGATGGTCAGTAATGGTGATATTTTAATGTATAAGCTTTTGACTGTAAATGACTATTGCATGTGAATTATCACTTTTGGATCTAAAAAGTGTGTTTGGAGTCATTTTCATGCACATAATTGGTAAAAATAGAAGATTCCGAGTAGGAGGAAACATCAGTAAAAATGGCAATTTTGGTCACTGTGAGGCTTTAAAAAGTGATTATTAAACATGAGGCACGAGCTAATAGACATTTTAAATCATTTTTTGTACAGTCCCAAAAATCTATTTTCTGATGAAAAACGACCCTGGACCTGTTGAACTTTCTGCAGATGGTCAGTAATAGTTATTTTTTAATGTTTAAGCTTTTGACTGTAAATGAATATTGCATGTGAATTATCACTTTTGATACTAAAATAAGTGTGTTTAGAGTAATTTTTCTGCCCCAATTGGTAAAAATAGAAGCTTCCGAATAGGGGGACACATCTGTAAAAATAAAAATTTTAGTCACTGTGAGGCTTTTAAAAGTGGTTATTCAATATGAGGCAAGATCCACAATTGACATTTTGAATCATTTTTTGTACAGTCCCAAAAATCAGGTTTCTGATGAAAAACGACCGCAGACGTGTCGAACTTTCTCCAGATGGTCAGTAATGGTGATTTTTTAATGTTTAATCTTTTGACTGTAAATGAACATTGCATATGAATTATCACTCTTGGAACTAAAAGAAGTGTGTTTAGAGCCCTTTTCCTGCCCATAATCGGTCAAAATCGAAGCTTCCAAGTAGGAGGAAATATCAGTAAAAATGTTTTTTTTGGTCACTGTGAGGCTTTAAAAAGTGGGTATTCAATATGAGGCACGAGCTAATAGACATTTTAAATCATTTCTTGTACAGTCCAGAAAATCAGTTTTCTGACGAAAAACGATGACCCTGGACCTGTTGAACTTTCTCAAGATGGTCAGTAATGGTGATATTTTAATGTATAAGCTTTTGACTGTAAATGACTATTGCATGTGAATTATCACTTTTGGATCTAAAAAGTGTGTTTGGAGTCATTTTCATGCACATAATTGGTAAAAATAGAAGATTCCGAGTAGGAGGAAACATCAGTAAAAATGGCAATTTTGGTCACTGTGAGGCTTTAAAAAGTGATTATTAAACATGAGGCACGGCCTAATAGACATTTTAAATCATTTTTTGTACAGTCCCAAAAATCTATTTTCTGATGAAAAACGACCCTGGACCTGTTGAACTTTCTGCAGATGGTCAGTAATAGTTATTTTTTAATGTTTAAGCTTTTGACTGTAAATGAATATTGCATGTGAATTATCACTTTTGATACTAAAATAAGTGTGTTTAGAGTAATTTTTCTGCCCCAATTGGTAAAAATAGAAGCTTCCGAATAGGGGGACACATCTGTAAAAATAAAAATTTTAGTCACTGTGAGGCTTTTAAAAGTGGTTATTCAATATGAGGCAAGATCCACAATTGACATTTTGAATCATTTTTTGTACTGTCCCAAAAATCAGGTTTCTGATGAAAAACGACCGCAGACCTGTTGAAATTTCTCCAGATGGTCAGTAATGGTGATATTTTAATGTTTAAGCTTTTGACTGTAAATGAATATTGCATGCGAATTATCACTTTTGAACTAAAATAAGTGTGTTTGGAGTCATTTTCTTGCCCTTAATCGGTAACAATAGAAGATCTTGAGGAGGGGGAAACATCTGTAAAAATGGCCATTTTGGTCACTGTGAGGCTTTAAAAAGTGATTATTAAACATGAGGCACGATCCAATTGACATTTTGAATCTTTTTTTTTGTTTACAGTCCCAAAAATCAATTTTCTGATGAAAAACGATGACCCCAGACTTGTCAAATTTTCTCCAGATGGTCAGTAATGGTTATTTTTTAATGTTTAATCTTTTGACTGTAAATGACTTGTATGTGAAATATCACTTTTGGAACTAAAAAGTGTGTTTAGAGCCATTTTCCTGCCCATAATCGGTTAAAATCGAAGCTTCCAAGTAGGTGGAAACATCAGTAATAATGGCAATATTGGTCGCTGTGAGGCTTTAAAAAGTTGTTATTAAACATGAGGCACGATCCAATTGACATTTTGAATATTTTTTTTTGTTTACAGTCCCAAAAATCAATTTTCTGATGAAAAACGATGACCCCAGACTTGTCGAATTTTCTCCAGATGGTCAGTAATGGTTATTTTTTAATGTTTAATCTTTTGACTGGAAATGACTATTGCATGTGAATTATCGCTTTTTGAACTAAAAAAAAGTGTGTTTGGAGTAATTTTCCTGCCCATAATTATCAAAAAAGAAGCTTCAGAGTAGGAGGAAACATCGGTAAAAATGGGAATTTTGGTCATTGTGAGGCTTTAAAAAGGGGTTATTCAACATGAGGCACGAGCTAATTGACATTTTAAATAATTTTTTGTACAGTTCCAAAAATCAGTTTTCTGGTGAAAAATGATGACCCTGGACCTGTTCAACTTTCTGCATATGGTCAGTAATGGTGATTTTTTTATGTTTAATCTTTTCACTGTAAGTGAACATTGCATGTGAATTTTCACTATTGTAACAAAAATAAGTGTGTTTGGAGTCATTTTCTTGCCCATAATCGGTAAAAATAGAAGATTCCGAGGTGTGGGAAACATCTGTAAAAATGTCCATTTTGGTCACTGTGAGGCTTTAAAAAGATATTATTAAACATGAGGCACGATCCAATTGACATTTTGAATATTTTTTTTTGTTTACAGTCCCAAAAATCAATTTTCTGATGAAAAACGATGACCCCAGACTTGTTGAATTTTCTCCAGATGGTCAGTAATGGTTATTTTTTAATGTTTAATCTTTTGACTGGAAATGACTATTGCATGTGAATTATCGCTTTTTGAACTAAAAAAAAGTGTGTTTGGAGTCATTTTCCTGCCCATAATCGGTCAAAATAGAAGCTTCCGAGGAGGGGAAACATCTGTAAAAATTGCAATTTTGGTCACTGTGAGGCTATGAAAAGGGGTTATTCAACATGAGGCACGATCCGATTGACATTTTTAATCATTTTTTTTACAGTCCCAAACATCAATTTTCTGATGAGCAACAATGACCCCAGATCTGTCGAATTTTCTCCAGATGGTCAGGAATGGTTATTTTTTATTGTTTAATCTTTTGACTGGAAATGACTATTGCATGTGAATTATCTCTTTTGGAACTACAAAGAACCGTGTTTAGAGCCATTTTACTGCCCAAAATTGGTCAAAATAGAAGATTCTGAGGAGGAGGAAAAGTGTAAAAATTGCGATATTGGTCACTGTGAGGCTTTAAAAAGTGGGTATTAAACATGAGGCACAATCCAATTGACATTTTGAATCATTTTTTGTACAGTCCCAAACATCAATTTTCTGATTAAAAAAAACAATGACTCCGGACCTGTCGAACTTTCTCCAGATGTTCAGTAATGGTGATTTTTTAATGTTTAATCTTTTGACTGCAAATGAACATTGCATTGTGAATTATCACTGTTGGACCTAAAAGAAGTGTATTTGGAGTCATTTTCTTGCCCATAATCGGTAAAAATAGAAGATTCCGAGTAGGAGGAAAATCGGTAGAAATGGCAATTTTGGTCACTGTGAGGCTTTAAAAAGTGGTTATTCAACATGATGCACGAGCTAATAGACATTTTAAATCATTTTTGTACAGTCCCAAAAATCAGTTTTCTGATGAAAAATGACCCTGGACCTGTTGAACTTTCTGCAGATGGTCAGTAATAGTTATTTTTTTAATGTTTAAGCTTTTGACTGCAAATGACTATTGCATGTGAATTATCAATTTTGATACTAAAATAAGTGTGTTTAGAGTCATTTTTCTGCCCATAATTGGTAAAAATAGAAGCTTCCGAATAGGGGGAAACATCTGTAAAAACTAAAATTTTAGTCACTGTGAGTCTTTAAAAAGTGGTTATTCAACATGAGGCAAGATCCACAATTGACATTTTAAATCATTTTTGTACAGTCCCAAAAATCAGTTTTCTGATGAAAAACGACCCTGGACCTGTTGAACTTTCTGCAGATGGTCAGTAATGGTTATTTTTTAATGTTTAATCTTTTGACTGTAAATGAATATTGCATGTGAAATATCACTTTTGGAACTAAAAGAGGTGTGTTTAGAGCCGTTTTCCTTCCAAAAATTGGTCAAAATAGAAGATTCTGAGGAGGAGGAAAAGTGTCAAAATTGCCATATTGGTCACTGTGAGGCTTTAAACAGTGGTTATTAAATATGAGGCACAATCCAATTGACATTTTGAATAATTTTTTGTACAGTCCCAAAAATCTATTTCTGATGAAAATGATGATCCGGGACCTGTTGAACTTTCTCCAGATGGTCAGTAATGGTGATTTTTTAAAGTTTAATCTTTTGACTGCAAATGAACATTGCATTGTGAATTATCACTGTTGGACCTAAAAGAAGTGTGTTTGGAGTCATTTTCTTGCCCATAATCGGTAAAAATAGAAGATTCCGAGTAGGAGGAAACATCAGTAAAAATGGCAATTTTGGTCACACTGAGGCATTAAAAAGTGGGTATTAAACATGAGGCACGATCCAATTGACAATTGGAATCATTTTTTGTACAGTCCCAAAAAACAATTTCTGATGAAAAACGACCGCAGACCTGTCGAACTTTCTCCAGACGGTCAGTAATAGTGATTTTTTAATGTTTAATCTTTTGGCTGTAAATGACTTTTGCATGTGAAATATCACTTTTGGAACTAAAACAAGTGTGTTTAGAGCCATTTTCCTGCCAAAAAGTGGTCAAAATAGAAGATTTCGAGTAGGAGAAAACATCAGTAAAAATTGCCATATTGGTCACTGTGAGGCTTTAAGAAGTGAATATTAAATATGAGGCACAATCCAATTGACATTTTGAATCTTTTTTATGCAGTCCCAAAAATCAATTTCTGATGAAAAACGACCGCAGACCTGTCGAACTTTCTCCAGACGGTCAGTAATAGTGATTTTTTAAAGTTTAATCTTTTGACTGTAAATGAATATTGCATGTGAATTATCACTTTTGAACTAAAATAATTGTGTTTGAAGTCATTTTCTTGCCCATAATCGGTAAAAATAGAAGATTCCGAGGAGGGGGAAATATCTGTAAAAATGGCCATTTTGGTCACTGCGAGGCTTTAAAAAGTGATTATTAAACATGAGGCACGATCCAATTGACATTTTGAATCATTTTTTTTGTTTACAGTCCCAAAAATCAATTTTCTGATGAAAAACGATGACCCCAGACTTGTCGAATTTTCTCCAGATGGTCAGTAATGGTTATTTTTTAATGTTTAATCTTTTGACTGTAAATGACTATTGCATGTGAAATATCACTTTTGGAACTGAAAAGTGTGTTTAGAGCCATTTTCCTTCCAAAAATTTGTCAAAATAGAAGCTCCTGAGTAGGGGGAATCATCTGTAAAGATGGCAATTCTGCTCACTGTGAGGCTTTAAAAAGTGGTTATTAAACATGAGGCACTATCCAATTGAAATTTTTAATCATTTTTTCTAGTGTCCCAAAAATCAATTTATTGATATAAAACCATATTCCCGGACCTGTCGAACTTTCACCAGATGGTCAGTAATGGTGATTTTTTAATGTTTAATCTTTTGACTGCAAATGAACATTGCATTGTGAATTATCACTGTTGGACCTAAAAGAAGTGTGTTTGGAGTCATTTTCTTGCCCATAATCGGTAAAAATAGAAGATTCCGAGTAGGAGGAAACATCAGTAAAAATGGCAATATTGGTCGCTGTGAGGCTTTAAAAAGTGGGTATTAAACATGAGGCACGATCCAATTGACATTTGGAATCATTTTTTGTACAGTCCCAAAAACCAATTTCTGATGAAAAACGACCGCAGACCTGTCGAACTTTCTCCACACGGTCAGTAATAGTGATTTTTTAATGTTTAATCTTTTGACTGTAAATGACTATTGCATGTGAAATATCACTTTTGGAACTAAAACAAGTGTGTTTAGAGCCATTTTCCTGCCAAAAATTCGTCAAAATAGAAGATTCCGAAGAGGAGGAGAAGTGTCAAAATTGCCATATTGGTCACTGTAAGGCTTTAAGAAGTGATTATTAAATATGAGGCACAATCCAATTGACATTTTGAATAATGTTTTGTACAGTCCCAAAAATCTATTTCTGATGAAAATGATGATCCGGGACCTGTTGAACTTTCTCCAGATGGTCAGTAATGGTGATTTTCTAAAGTTTAATCTTTTGACTGTAAATGAACATTGCATATGAATTATCACTTTTGGAACTAAAACAAGTGTGTTTAGAGCCATTTTCCTTCCAAAAATTTGTCAAAATAGAAGCTCCTGAATAGGGGGTATCATCTGTAAAAATGGCAATTCTGCTCACTAAGAGGCTTTAAAAAGTGGTTATTAAACATGAGGCACTATCCAATTGAAATTTTTAATAATTTTTTCTACAGTCCCAAAAAGCAATTTATTGATGAAAAACAATAATCCCGGACCTGTCGAACTTTCACGAGATGGTCAGTAATGGTGATTTTTTTAACCTCTTCGTTGCCCATGACGAGATAGTCTCGTCATGGAGCCCACCCACTAATGAAACGCCCGGCACAGGAGGGGGAAAGGGCGTGGCACTGAAGGGGTTAATGATTAATCTTTTGACTGCAAATGAACATTGCATTGTGAATTATCACTGTTGGACCTAAAAGAAGTGTGTTTGGAGTCATTTTCTTGCCCATAATCGGTAAAAATAGAAGATTCCGAGTAGGAGGAAACATCAGTAAAAATGGCAATATTGGTCGCTGTGAGGCTTTAAAAAGTGGGTATTAAACATGAGGCACGATCCAATTGACATTTGGAATCATTTTTTGTACAGTCCCAAAAACCAATTTCTGATGAAAAATGACCGCAGACCTGTCAAACTTTCTCTACACGGTCAGTAATAGTGATTTTTTAATGTTTAATCTTTTGACTGTAAATGAATTTTGCATGTGAAATATCACTTTTGGAACTAAACCAAGTGTGTTTAGAGCCATTTTCCTGCCAAAAATTGGTCAAAATAGAAGATTCCGAACAGGAAGAAAAGTGTCAAAATTGCCATATTGGTCACTGTGAGGCTTTAAGAAGTGATTATTAAATATGAGGCACAATCCAATTGACACGTTGAATCATTTTTTATACAGTCCCAAAAATCAATTTCTGATGAAAAACGACCGCAGACCTGTTGAAATTTCTCCAGATGGTCAGTAATGGTGATATTTTAATGTTTAAGCTTTTGACTGTAAATGAATATTGCATGTGAATTATCACTTTTGAGCAAAAATACGTGTGTTTGGAGTCATTTTCTTGCCCATAATCGGTAAAAATAGAAGATTCCAAGTAGGGGGGAAGCATCTGTAAAAATAGCAATTTTGGTCCCTGTGAGGCTTTAAAAAGTGGTTCTTCACCATGAGGCACTATCCAATTGACATTTTGAATAATTTTTTGTACAGTCCCAAAAATCAATTTTCTGATGGAAAATGCTGACCCCGGACCTGTCGAACTTTCTCTACAGTCAGTAATAGTGATTTTTTAATGTTTAATCTTTTGACTGTAAATGACTATTGCACGTGAAATATCACTTTTGGACCTAAAAGAAGTGTGTTTAGAGCCATTTTCCTGCCCATAATCGGTCAAAATCGAAGCTTCCAAGTAGGTGGAAACATCAGTAAAAATGGCAATATTGGTCGCTGTGAGGCTTTAAAAAGTGGTTCTTCAACATGAGGCACTATCCAATTGACATTTTGAATAATTTTTTGTACAGTCCCAAAAATCAATTTTCTGATGGAAAATGCTGACCCCGGACCTGTGGAACTTTCTCTACAGTCAGTAATAGTGATTTTTGTAATGTTTAATCTTTTGACTGTAAATGACTATTGCATGTGAAATATCACTTTTGGAACTAAAAGAAGTGTGTTTAGAGCCATTTTCCTGCCAAAAATTTGTCAAAATAGAAGATTCCGAAGAGGAGGAAAAGTGTCAAAATTGCCATATTGGTCACTGTAAGGCTTTAAGAAGTGGTTATTAAATATGAGGCACAATCCAATTGACATTTTGAATAATTTTTTGTACAGTCCCAAACATCAATTTTCTGATGAGCAACAATGAACCCGGACCTGTCGAATTTTCTCCAGATGGTCAGTAAAGGTTATTTTTTTTAAATGTTTCATCTTTTCACTGTAAGTGAACATTGCATGTGAATTTTCACTGTTGTATCAAAAATAAGTGTGTTTGGAGTCATTTTCCTGTCCATAATTGGTCAAAATCAAAGCTTTCAAGTAGGAGGAAACATCAGTAAAAATGGCAATTTTGGATACTGTGAGGCTTTAACAAGTGGTTATTCAACATGAGGCACGAGCTAATAGACATTTTAAATCATTTTTTTGTACAGTTCCAAAAATCAGTTTTCTGGTGAAAAATGATGACCCTGGACCTGTTCAACTTTCTGCATATGGTCAGTAATGGTGATTTTTTTATGTTTAATCTTTTCACTGTAAGTGAGCATTGCATGTGAATTTTCACAATTGTTACAAAAATAAGTGTGTTTGGAGTCATTTTCCTGTCCATAATTGGTCAAAATCGAAGCTTTCAAGTAGGAGGAAACATCAGTAAAAATGGCAATTTTGGTCACTGTGAGGCTTTAAAAAGTGGTTATTTAACATGAGGCACGAGCTAATAGACATTTTAAATCACTTTTTGTACAGTCCCAAAAATCTATTTCTAATGAAAATGACGATCCAGGACCTCTTGAACTTTCTCCAGATGGTCAGTAATGGTGAATTTTTTAAAGTTTAATCTTTTGACTGTAAATGAACATTGCATATGAATTATCACTTTTGGAATTAAAACAAGTGTGTTTAGAGCCATTTTCCTTCCAGAAATTTGTCAAAATAGAAGCGCCTGAGTAGGGGGAATCATCTGTAAAAATGGCAATTCTGCTCACTGTGAGGCTTTAACAAGTGGTTATTCAACATGAGGCACGAGCTAATAGACATTTTAAATCATTTTTTTGTACAGTTCCAAAAATCAGTTTTCTGGTGAAAAATGATGACCCTGGACCTGTTCAACTTTCTGCATATGGTCAGTAATGGTGATTTTTTTATGTTTAATCTTTTCACTGTAAGTGAGCATTGCATGTGAATTTTCACAATTGTTACAAAAATAAGTGTGTTTGGAGTCATTTTCCTGTCCATAATTGGTCAAAATCGAAGCTTTCAAGTAGGAGGAAACATCAGTAAAAATGGCAATTTTGGTCACTGTGAGGCTTTAAAAAGTGGTTATTTAACATGAGGCACGAGCTAATAGACATTTTAAATCACTTTTTGTACAGTCCCAAAAATCTATTTCTGATGAAAATGACGATCCGGGACCTCTTTAACTTTCTCCAGATGGTCAGTAATGGTGATTTTTTTAAAGTTTAATCTTTTGACTGTAAATGAACATTGCATATGAATTATCACTTTTGGAATTAAAACAAGTGTGTTTAGAGCCATTTTCCTCCCAGAAATTTGTCAAAATAGAAGCGCCTGAGTAGGGGGAATCATCTGTAAAAATGGCAATTCTGCTCACTGTGAGGCTTTAAAAAGTGGTTATTAAACATGAGGCACTATCCAATTGAAATTTTGAATCATTTTTTCTACAGTCCCAAAAATCAATTTATTGATGAAAAACAATAATCCCGGACCTGTCGAACTTTCACCAGATGGTCAGTAATGGTGATTTTTTAATGTTTAATCTTTTGACTGCAAATGAACATTGCATTGTGAATTATCACTGTTGGACCTAAAAGAAGTGTGTTTGGAGTCATTTTCTTGCCCATAATCGGTAAAAATAGAAGATTCCGAGTAGGAGGAAACATCAGTAAAAATGGCAATTTTGGTCACTGTGAGGCTTTAAAAAGTGGGTATTAAACATGAGGCACGATCCAATTGACATTTGGAATCATTTTTTGTACAGTCCCAAAAACCAATTTCTGATGAAAAACGACCGCAGACCTGTCGAACTTTCTCCACACGGTCAGTAATAGTGATTTTTTAATGTTTAATCTTTTGACTGTAAATGACTATTGCATGTGAAATATCACTTCTGGAACTAAAACAAGTGTGTTTAGAGCCATTTTCCTGCCAAACATTTGTCAGAATAGAAGATTCCGAAGAGGAGGAAAAGTGTCAAAATTGCCATATTGGTCACTGTAAGGCTTTAGGAAGTGATTATTAAATATGAGGCACAATCCAATTGACATTTTGAATCATTTTTTATACAGTCCCAAAAATCAATTTCTGATGGAAAAACGGCCGCAGACCTGTTGAAATTTCTCCAGATGGTCAGTAATGGTGATATTTTAATGTTTAAGCTTTTACTACTGTAAATGAATATTGCATGTGAATTATCACTTTTGAACTAAAATAAGTGTGTTTGGAGTCATTTTCTTGCCCATAATCGGTAAAAATAGAAGATTCCGAGGAGGGGGAAATAGCTGTAAAAATGGCCATTTTGGTCACTGTGAGGCTTTAAAAAGTGATTATTAAACATGAGGCACGATCCATTTGACATTTTGAATCATTTTCTTTGTTTACAGTCCCAAAAATCAATTTTCTGATGAAAAACGATGACCCCAGACTTGTCGAATTTTCTCCAGATGGTCAGTAATGGTTATTTTTTAATGTTTAATCTTTTGACTGTAAATGAACATTGCATATGAATTATCACTTTTGGAACTAAAAAGTGTGTTTAGAGCCATTTTCCTTCCAATAATTGGTCAAAATAGAAGATTCTGAGGAGGAGGAAAAGTGTCAAAATTGCCATATTGGTCACTGTGAGGCTTTAAAAAGTGGTTATTAAATATGAGGCACAATCCCATTGACCTTTTGAATAATTTTTTGTACAGTCCCAAAAATCTATTTCTGATGAAAATGATGATCCGGGTCCTGTTGAACTTTCTCCAGATGGTCAGTAATGGTGATATTTTAATGTTTAAGCTTTTGACTGTAAATGAATATTGCATGTGAATTATCACTTTTGAGCAAAAATACGTGTGTTTGGAGTCATTTTCTTGCCCATAATCGGTAAAAATAGAAGATTCCGAGTAGGGGGGAAACATCTGTAAAAATAGCAATTTTGGTCCCGGTGAGGCTTTAAAAAGTGGTTCTTCAACATGAGGCACTATCCAATTGACATTTTGAATAATTTTTTGTACAGTCCCAAAAATCAATTTTCTGATGGAAAATGCTGACCCCGGACCTGTCGAACTTTCTCTACAGTCAGTAATAGTGATTTTATAATGTTTAATCTTTTGACTGCAAATGAACATTGCATATGAATTATCACTTTTGGAACTAAAACAAGTGTGTTTACAGCCATTTTCCTTCCAAAAATTTATTTGTCAAGATAAAAGCTCCTGAGTAGGGGGAATCATCTGTAAAAATGGCAATTCTGCTCACTGTGAGGCTTTAAAAAGTGGTTATTAAACATGAGGCACTATCCAATTGAAATTTTGAATCATTTTTTGTACAGTCCCAAAAAGCAATTTATTGATGAAAAACAATAATCCCGGACCTGTCGAACTTTCACCAGATGGTCAGTAATGGGGATTTTTTAATGTTTAATCTTTTGACTGCAAATGAACATTGCATTGTGAATTATCACTGTTGGACCTAAAAGAAGTGTGTTTGGAGTCATTTTCTTGCCCATAATCGGTAAAAATAGAAGATTCCGAGTAGGAGGAAACATCAGTAAAAATGGCAATTTTGGTCACTGTGAGGCTTTAAAAAGTGGTTATTAAACATGAGGCACGATCCAATTGACATTTGGAATCATTTTTTGTACAGTTCCAAAAATCTATTTTCTGATGGAAAATGCTGACCCCGGACCTGTCGAACTTTCTCTACAGTCAGTAATAGTGATTTTTTAATGTTTAATCTTTTGACTGTAAATGACTATTGCACGTGAAATATCACTTTTGGACCTAAAAGAAGTGTGTTTAGAGCCATTTTCCTGCCCATAATCGGTCAAAATCGAAGCTTCCAAGTAGGTGGAAACATCAGTAAAAATGGCAATATTGGTCGCTGTGAGGCTTGAAAAAGTGGTTATTAAACATGAGGCACGATCCAATTGACATTTTGAATCATTTTTTGTACAGTCCCAAACATCAATTTTCTGATGAGCAACAATGAACCCGGACCTGTCGAATTTTCTCCAGATGGTCAGTAAAGGTTATTTTTTTAAATGTTTCATCTTTTCACTGTAAGTGAACATTGCATGTGAATTTTCACAATTGTAACAAAAATAAGTGTGTTTGGAGTCATTTTCCTGTCCATAATTGGTCAAAATCGAAGCTTTCAAGTAGGAGGAAACATCAGTAAAAATGGCAATTTTGGTCACTGTGAGGCTTTAAAAAGTGGTTATTAAATATGAGGCACAATCCAATTGACATTTTGAATCATTTTTTGTACAGTCCCAAAAATCTATTTCTGATGAAAATGATGATCCGGGACCTGTTGAACTTTCTCCAGATGGTCAGTAATGGTGATTTTTTAAAGTTTAATCTTTTGACTGCAAATGAACATTGCATTGTGAATTATCACTGTTGGACCTAAAAGAAGTGTGTTTGGAGTCATTTTCTTGCCCATAATCGGTAAAAATAGAAGATTCCGAGTAGGAGGAAACATCAGTAAAAATGGCAATTTTGGTCACTGTGAGGCATTAAAAAGTGGGTATTAAACATGAGGCACGATCCAATTGACAATTGGAATCATTTTTTGTACAGTCCCAAAAAACTATTTCTGATGAAAAACGACCGCAGACCTGTCGAACTTTCTCCACACGGTCAGTAATAGTGATTTTTTAATGTTTAATCTTTTGACTGTAAATTAACATTGCATATGAATTATCACTTTTGGAACTAAAACAAGTGTGTTTAGAGCCATTTTCCTTCCAAAAATTTGTCAAAATAAAAGCTCCTGAGTAGGGGGAATCATCTGTAAAAATGGCAATTCTGCTCACTGTGAGGCTTTAAAAAGTGGTTATTAAATATGAGGCACAATCCAATTGACATTTTGAATAATTTTTTGTACAGTCCCAAAAATCAGTTTTCTGTTGAACAATGATGACCCTGGACCTGTTCAACTTTCTGCATATGGTCAGCAATGGTGATTTTTTTATGTTTAATCTTTTCACTGTAAGTGAACATTGCATGTGAATTTTCACTATTGTAACAAAAATAAGTGTGTTTAGAGCCATTTTCCTGCCAAAAAATGGTCAAAATAGAAGATTCTGAGGCAAAAGTATAAAAATTGCTATATTGGTCACTGTGAGGCTTTAAAAAGTGGGTATTTAACATGAGGCACAATCCATTTGACATTTTGAATATTTTTTTGTACAGTGCCAAATATCAATTTTCTGATGAAAAACTATGACCCTGGACCTGTTGAACTTACTCCAATGGTCAGTAATGGTGATTTTTGTAATGTTTAATCTTTTCACTGTAAATGACTATTGCATGTGAATTATCTCTTTTGGAACTACAAAGAACCGTGTTTAGAGCCATATTACTGCCCAAAATTGGTCAAAATAGAAGATTCTGAGGAGGAGGAAAAGTGTAAAAATTGCAATATTGGTCACTGTGAGGCTTTATAAAGTGGTGATTAAACATGAGGCACGATCCAATTGACATTTTGAATCATTTTTTGTACAGTCCCAAATATCAATTTTCTGATGAAAAACAATTAACCCGGACCCGTCGAATTTTCGCCAGATGGTCCGTAATGGTTATTTTTTAATGTTTAATTTTTTGACTGTAAATTAATATTGCAGGTGAATTATCACTTTTGGAACTAAAATGGGTGTGTTTGGAGTCATTTTTCTGCCCATAATCAGTCAAAATAGAAGCTTCCGAGTCGGAGGAAAAATGTGTAAAAATTGCAATTTTGGTCACTGTGAGACTTTAAAAAGAGGTTATTCAACATGAGGCACGAGCTAATAGACATTTTAAATCATTTTTTGTACAGTCCCAAAAATCAATTTTCTGATGAAAAACGACCCTGGGCCTGTTGAACTTTCTGCAGATGGTCAGTAATAGTTATTTTTTAATGTTTAAGCTTTTGACTGTAAATGACTATTGCATGTGAATTATCACTTTTGGACCTAAAACAAGTGTATTTGGAGTCATTTTCATGCACATAATCGGTCAAAATAGAAACTTCCGAGTAGGGGGAAAAATCTGTAAAAATTGCAATTTTCGTCACTGAGGCTTTAAAAAGTGTTTATTCAACATGAGGCACGATCCAATTGACATTTTGTATCATTTTTTTGTACAGTCCCAAAAATCTATTATCTAATGAAAAACGATGACCACAGACGTGTCGAACTTTCTCCAGATGGTCAGTAATGGTGATTTTTTAATGTTTAATCTTTTGACTGTAAATGAACATTGCATATGAATTATCACTCTTGGAACTAAAAGAAGTGTGTTTAGAGCCCTTTTCCTGCCCATAATCGGTCAAAATCGAAGCTTCCAAGTAGGAGGAAATATCAGTAAAAATGTTTTTTTTGGTCACTGTGAGGCTTTAAAAAGTGGGTATTCAATATGAGGCACGAGCTAATAGACATTTTAAATCCTTTCTTGTACAGTCCAGAAAATCAGTTTTCTGACGAAAAACGATGACCCTGGACCTGTTGAACTTTCTCAAGATGGTCAGTAATGGTGATATTTTAATGTATAAGCTTTTGACTGTAAATGACTATTGCATGTGAATTATCACTTTTGGATCTAAAAAGTGTGTTTGGAGTCATTTTCATGCACATAATTGGTAAAAATAGAAGATTCCGAGTAGGAGGAAACATCAGTAAAAATGGCAATTTTGGTCACTGTGAGGCTTTAAAAAGTGATTATTAAACATGAGGCACGAGCTAATAGACATTTTAAATCATTTTTTGTACAGTCCCAAAAATCTATTTTCTGATGAAAAACGACCCTGGACCTGTTGAACTTTCTGCAGATGGTCAGTAATAGTTATTTTTTAATGTTTAAGCTTTTGACTGTAAATGAATATTGCATGTGAATTATCACTTTTGATACTAAAATAAGTGTGTTTAGAGTAATTTTTCTGCCCCAATTGGTAAAAATAGAAGCTTCCGAATAGGGGGACACATCTGTAAAAATAAAAATTTTAGTCACTGTGAGGCTTTTAAAAGTGGTTATTCAATATGAGGCAAGATCCACAATTGACATTTTGAATCATTTTTTGTACTGTCCCAAAAATCAGGTTTCTGATGAAAAACGACCGCAGACCTGTTGAAATTTCTCCAGATGGTCAGTAATGGTGATATTTTAATGTTTAAGCTTTTGACTGTAAATGAATATTGCATGCGAATTATCACTTTTGAACTAAAATAAGTGTGTTTGGAGTCATTTTCTTGCCCTTAATCGGTAACAATAGAAGATCTTGAGGAGGGGGAAACATCTGTAAAAATGGCCATTTTGGTCACTGTGAGGCTTTAAAAAGTGATTATTAAACATGAGGCACGATCCAATTGACATTTTGAATCTTTTTTTTTGTTTACAGTCCCAAAAATCAATTTTCTGATGAAAAACGATGACCCCAGACTTGTCAAATTTTCTCCAGATGGTCAGTAATGGTTATTTTTTAATGTTTAATCTTTTGACTGTAAATGACTTGTATGTGAAATATCACTTTTGGAACTAAAAAGTGTGTTTAGAGCCATTTTCCTGCCCATAATCGGTTAAAATCGAAGCTTCCAAGTAGGTGGAAACATCAGTAATAATGGCAATATTGGTCGCTGTGAGGCTTTAAAAAGTTGTTATTAAACATGAGGCACGATCCAATTGACATTTTGAATATTTTTTTTTGTTTACAGTCCCAAAAATCAATTTTCTGATGAAAAACGATGACCCCAGACTTGTCGAATTTTCTCCAGATGGTCAGTAATGGTTATTTTTTAATGTTTAATCTTTTGACTGGAAATGACTATTGCATGTGAATTATCGCTTTTTGAACTAAAAAAAAGTGTGTTTGGAGTAATTTTCCTGCCCATAATTATCAAAAAAGAAGCTTCAGAGTAGGAGGAAACATCGGTAAAAATGGGAATTTTGGTCATTGTGAGGCTTTAAAAAGGGGTTATTCAACATGAGGCACGAGCTAATTGACATTTTAAATAATTTTTTGTACAGTTCCAAAAATCAGTTTTCTGGTGAAAAATGATGACCCTGGACCTGTTCAACTTTCTGCATATGGTCAGTAATGGTGATTTTTTTATGTTTAATCTTTTCACTGTAAGTGAACATTGCATGTGAATTTTCACTATTGTAACAAAAATAAGTGTGTTTGGAGTCATTTTCTTGCCCATAATCGGTAAAAATAGAAGATTCCGAGGTGTGGGAAACATCTGTAAAAATGTCCATTTTGGTCACTGTGAGGCTTTAAAAAGATATTATTAAACATGAGGCACGATCCAATTGACATTTTGAATATTTTTTTTTGTTTACAGTCCCAAAAATCAATTTTCTGATGAAAAACGATGACCCCAGACTTGTCGAATTTTCTCCAGATGGTCAGTAATGGTTATTTTTTAATGTTTAATCTTTTGACTGGAAATGACTATTGCATGTGAATTATCGCTTTTTGAACTAAAAAAAAGTGTGTTTGGAGTCATTTTCCTGCCCATAATCGGTCAAAATAGAAGCTTCCGAGGAGGGGAAACATCTGTAAAAATTGCAATTTTGGTCACTGTGAGGCTATGAAAAGGGGTTATTCAACATGAGGCACGATCCGATTGACATTTTTAATCATTTTTTTTACAGTCCCAAACATCAATTTTCTGATGAGCAACAATGTCCCCAGATCTGTCGAATTTTCTCCAGATGGTCAGGAATGGTTATTTTTTATTGTTTAATCTTTTGACTGGAAATGACTATTGCATGTGAATTATCTCTTTTGGAACTACAAAGAACCGTGTTTAGAGCCATTTTACTGCCCAAAATTGGTCAAAATAGAAGATTCTGAGGAGGAGGAAAAGTGTAAAAATTGCGATATTGGTCACTGTGAGGCTTTAAAAAGTGGGTATTAAACATGAGGCACGATCCAATTGACATTTTGAATCATTTTTTGTACAGTCCCAAACATCAATTTTCTGATTAAAAAAAACAATGACTCCGGACCTGTCGAACTTTCTCCAGATGTTCAGTAATGGTGATTTTTTAATGTTTAATCTTTTGACTGCAAATGAACATTGCATTGTGAATTATCACTGTTGGACCTAAAAGAAGTGTATTTGGAGTCATTTTCTTGCCCATAATCGGTAAAAATAGAAGATTCCGAGTAGGAGGAAAATCGGTAGAAATGGCAATTTTGGTCACTGTGAGGCTTTAAAAAGTGGTTATTCAACATGATGCACGAGCTAATAGACATTTTAAATCATTTTTGTACAGTCCCAAAAATCAGTTTTCTGATGAAAAATGACCCTGGACCTGTTGAACTTTCTGCAGATGGTCAGTAATAGTTATTTTTTAATGTTTAAGCTTTTGACTGCAAATGACTATTGCATGTGAATTATCAATTTTGATACTAAAATAAGTGTGTTTAGAGTCATTTTTCTGCCCATAATTGGTAAAAATAGAAGCTTCCGAATAGGGGGAAACATCTGTAAAAACTAAAATTTTAGTCACTGTGAGGCTTTAAAAAGTGGTTATTCAACATGAGGCAAGATCCACAATTGACATTTTGAATAATTTTTTGTACAGTCCCAAAAATCTATTTCTGATGAAAATGATTATCCGGGACCTGTTGAACTTTCTCCAGATGGTCAGTAATGGTGATTTTTTAAAGTTTAATCTTTTGACTGCAAATGAACATTGCATTGTGAATTATCACTGTTGGACCTAAAAGAAGTGTGTTTGGAGTCATTTTCTTGCCCATAATCGGTAAAAATAGAAGATTCCGAGTAGGAGGAAACATCAGTAAAAATGGCAATTTTGGTCACACTGAGGCATTAAAAAGTGGGTATTAAACATGAGGCACGATCCAATTGACAATTGGAATCATTTTTTGTACAGTCCCAAAAAACAATTTCTGATGAAAAACGACCGCAGACCTGTCGAACTTTCTCCAGACGGTCAGTAATAGGGATTTTTTAATGTTTAATCTTTTGGCTGTAAATGACTTTTGCATGTGAAATATCACTTTTGGAACTAAAACAAGTGTGTTTAGAGCCATTTTCCTGCCAAAAAGTGGTCAAAATAGAAGATTTCGAGTAGGAGAAAACATCAGTAAAAATTGCCATATTGGTCACTGTGAGGCTTTAAGAAGTGAATATTAAATATGAGGCACAATCCAATTGACATTTTGAATCTTTTTTATGCAGTCCCAAAAATCAATTTCTGATGAAAAACGACCGCAGACCTGTCGAACTTTCTCCAGACGGTCAGTAATAGTGATTTTTTAAAGTTTAATCTTTTGACTGTAAATGAATATTGCATGTGAATTATCACTTTTGAACTAAAATAATTGTGTTTGAAGTCATTTTCTTGCCCATAATCGGTAAAAATAGAAGATTCCGAGGAGGGGGAAATATCTGTAAAAATGGCCATTTTGGTCACTGCGAGGCTTTAAAAAGTGATTATTAAACATGAGGCACGATCCAATTGACATTTTGAATCATTTTTTTTGTTTACAGTCCCAAAAATCAATTTTCTGATGAAAAACGATGACCCCAGACTTGTCGAATTTTCTCCAGATGGTCAGTAATGGTTATTTTTTAATGTTTAATCTTTTGACTGTAAATGACTATTGCATGTGAAATATCACTTTTGGAACTGAAAAGTGTGTTTAGAGCCATTTTCCTTCCAAAAATTTGTCAAAATAGAAGCTCCTGAGTAGGGGGAATCACCTGTAAAGATGGCAATTCTGCTCACTGTGAGGCTTTAAAAAGTGGTTATTAAACATGAGGCACTATCCAATTGAAATTTTTAATCATTTTTTCTAGTGTCCCAAAAATCAATTTATTGATATAAAACCATATTCCCGGACCTGTCGAACTTTCACCAGATGGTCAGTAATGGTGATTTTTTAATGTTTAATCTTTTGACTGCAAATGAACATTGCATTGTGAATTATCACTGTTGGACCTAAAAGAAGTGTGTTTGGAGTCATTTTCTTGCCCATAATCGGTAAAAATAGAAGATTCCGAGTAGGAGGAAACATCAGTAAAAATGGCAATATTGGTCGCTGTGAGGCTTTAAAAAGTGGGTATTAAACATGAGGCACGATCCAATTGACATTTGGAATCATTTTTTGTACAGTCCCAAAAACCAATTTCTGATGAAAAACGACCGCAGACCTGTCGAACTTTCTCCACACGGTCAGTAATAGTGATTTTTTAATGTTTAATCTTTTGACTGTAAATGACTATTGCATGTGAAATATCACTTTTGGAACTAAAACAAGTGTGTTTAGAGCCATTTTCCTGCCAAAAATTCGTCAAAATAGAAGATTCCGAAGAGGAGGAGAAGTGTCAAAATTGCCATATTGGTCACTGTAAGGCTTTAAGAAGTGATTATTAAATATGAGGCACAATCCAATTGACATTTTGAATAATGTTTTGTACAGTCCCAAAAATCTATTTCTGATGAAAATGATGATCCGGGACCTGTTGAACTTTCTCCAGATGGTCAGTAATGGTGATTTTCTAAAGTTTAATCTTTTGACTGTAAATGAACATTGCATATGAATTATCACTTTTGGAACTAAAACAAGTGTGTTTAGAGCCATTTTCCTTCCAAAAATTTGTCAAAATAGAAGCTCCTGAATAGGGGGTATCATCTGTAAAAATGGCAATTCTGCTCACTAAGAGGCTTTAAAAAGTGGTTATTAAACATGAGGCACTATCCAATTGAAATTTTTAATAATTTTTTCTACAGTCCCAAAAAGCAATTTATTGATGAAAAACAATAATCCCGGACCTGTCGAACTTTCACCAGATGGTCAGTAATGGTGATTTTTTTAACCTCTTCGTTGCCCATGACGAGATAGTCTCGTCATGGAGCCCACCCACTAATGAAACGCCCGGCACAGGAGGGGGAAAGGGCGTGGCACTGAAGGGGTTAATGATTAATCTTTTGACTGCAAATGAACATTGCATTGTGAATTATCACTGTTGGACCTAAAAGAAGTGTGTTTGGAGTCATTTTCTTGCCCATAATCGGTAAAAATAGAAGATTCCGAGTAGGAGGAAACATCAGTAAAAATGGCAATATTGGTCGCTGTGAGGCTTTAAAAAGTGGGTATTAAACATGAGGCACGATCCAATTGACATTTGGAATCATTTTTTGTACAGTCCCAAAAACCAATTTCTGATGAAAAATGACCGCAGACCTGTCAAACTTTCTCTACACGGTCAGTAATAGTGATTTTTTAATGTTTAATCTTTTGACTGTAAATGAATTTTGCATGTGAAATATCACTTTTGGAACTAAACCAAGTGTGTTTAGAGCCATTTTCCTGCCAAAAATTGGTCAAAATAGAAGATTCCGAACAGGAAGAAAAGTGTCAAAATTGCCATATTGGTCACTGTGAGGCTTTAAGAAGTGATTATTAAATATGAGGCACAATCCAATTGACACGTTGAATCATTTTTTATACAGTCCCAAAAATCAATTTCTGATGAAAAACGACCGCAGACCTGTTGAAATTTCTCCAGATGGTCAGTAATGGTGATATTTTAATGTTTAAGCTTTTGACTGTAAATGAATATTGCATGTGAATTATCACTTTTGAGCAAAAATACGTATGTTTGGAGTCATTTTCTTGCCCATAATCGGTAAAAATAGAAGATTCCAAGTAGGGGGGAAGCATCTGTAAAAATAGCAATTTTGGTCCCTGTGAGGCTTTAAAAAGTGGTTCTTCAACATGAGGCACTATCCAATTGACATTTTGAATAATTTTTTGTACAGTCCCAAAAATCAATTTTCTGATGGAAAATGCTGACCCCGGACCTGTCGAACTTTCTCTACAGTCAGTAATAGTGATTTTTTAATGTTTAATCTTTTGACTGTAAATGACTATTGCACGTGAAATATCACTTTTGGACCTAAAAGAAGTGTGTTTAGAGCCATTTTCCTGCCCATAATCGGTCAAAATCGAAGCTTCCAAGTAGGTGGAAACATCAGTAAAAATGGCAATATTGGTCGCTGTGAGGCTTTAAAAAGTGGTTCTTCAACATGAGGCACTATCCAATTGACATTTTGAATAATTTTTTGTACAGTCCCAAAAATCAATTTTCTGATGGAAAATGCTGACCCCGGACCTGTGGAACTTTCTCTACAGTCAGTAATAGTGATTTTTGTAATGTTTAATCTTTTGACTGTAAATGACTATTGCATGTGAAATATCACTTTTGGAACTAAAAGAAGTGTGTTTAGAGCCATTTTACTGCCAAAAATTTGTCAAAATAGAAGATTCCGAAGAGGAGGAAAAGTGTCAAAATTGCCATATTGGTCACTGTAAGGCTTTAAGAAGTGGTTATTAAATATGAGGCACAATCCAATTGACATTTTGAATAATTTTTTGTACAGTCCCAAACATCAATTTTCTGATGAGCAACAATGAACCCGGACCTGTCGAATTTTCTCCAGATGGTCAGTAAAGGTTATTTTTTTTAAATGTTTCATCTTTTCACTGTAAGTGAACATTGCATGTGAATTTTCACTGTTGTATCAAAAATAAGTGTGTTTGGAGTCATTTTCCTGTCCATAATTGGTCAAAATCAAAGCTTTCAAGTAGGAGGAAACATCAGTAAAAATGGCAATTTTGGACACTGTGAGGCTTTAACAAGTGGTTATTCAACATGAGGCACGAGCTAATAGACATTTTAAATCATTTTTTTGTACAGTTCCAAAAATCAGTTTTCTGGTGAAAAATGATGACCCTGGACCTGTTCAACTTTCTGCATATGGTCAGTAATGGTGATTTTTTTATGTTTATTCTTTTCACTGTAAGTGAGCATTGCATGTGAATTTTCACAATTGTTACAAAAATAAGTGTGTTTGGAGTCATTTTCCTGTCCATAATTGGTCAAAATCAAAGCTTTCAAGTAGGAGGAAACATCAGTAAAAATGGCAATTTTGGTCACTGTGAGGCTTTAAAAAGTGGTTATTTAACATGAGGCACGAGCTAATAGACATTTTAAATCACTTTTTGTACAGTCCCAAAAATCTATTTCTGATGAAAATGACGATCCAGGACCTCTTGAACTTTCTCCAGATGGTCAGTAATGGTGAATTTTTTAAAGTTTAATCTTTTGACTGTAAATGAACATTGCATATGAATTATCACTTTTGGAATTAAAACAAGTGTGTTTAGAGCCATTTTCCTTCCAGAAATTTGTCAAAATAGAAGCGCCTGAGTAGGGGGAATCATCTGTAAAAATGGCAATTCTGCTCACTGTGAGGCTTTAACAAGTGGTTATTCAACATGAGGCACGAGCTAATAGACATTTTAAATCATTTTTTTGTACAGTTCCAAAAATCAGTTTTCTGGTGAAAAATGATGACCCTGGACCTGTTCAACTTTCTGCATATGGTCAGTAATGGTGATTTTTTTATGTTTAATCTTTTCACTGTAAGTGAGCATTGCATGTGAATTTTCACAATTGTTACAAAAATAAGTGTGTTTGGAGTCATTTTCCTGTCCATAATTGGTCAAAATCGAAGCTTTCAAGTAGGAGGAAACATCAGTAAAAATGGCAATTTTGGTCACTGTGAGGCTTTAAAAAGTGGTTATTTAACATGAGGCACGAGCTAATAGACATTTTAAATCACTTTTTGTACAGTCCCAAAAATCTATTTCTGATGAAAATGACGATCCGGGACCTCTTTAACTTTCTCCAGATGGTCAGTAATGGTGATTTTTTTAAAGTTTAATCTTTTGACTGTAAATGAACATTGCATATGAATTATCACTTTTGGAATTAAAACAAGTGTGTTTAGAGCCATTTTCCTTCCAGAAATTTGTCAAAATAGAAGCGCCTGAGTAGGGGGAATCATCTGTAAAAATGGCAATTCTGCTCACTGTGAGGCTTTAAAAAGTGGTTATTAAACATGAGGCACTATCCAATTGAAATTTTGAATCATTTTTTCTACAGTCCCAAAAATCAATTTATTGATGAAAAACAATAATCCCGGACCTGTCGAACTTTCACCAGATGGTCAGTAATGGTGATTTTTTAATGTTTAATCTTTTGACTGCAAATTAACATTGCATTGTGAATTATCACTGTTGGACCTAAAAGAAGTGTGTTTGGAGTCATTTTCTTGCCCATAATCGGTAAAAATAGAAGATTCCGAGTAGGAGGAAACATCAGTAAAAATGGCAATTTTGGTCACTGTGAGGCTTTAAAAAGTGGGTATTAAACATGAGGCACGATCCAATTGACATTTGGAATCATTTTTTGTACAGTCCCAAAAACCAATTTCTGATGAAAAACGACCGCAGACCTGTCGAACTTTCTCCACACGGTCAGTAATAGTGATTTTTTAATGTTTAATCTTTTGACTGTAAATGACTATTGCATGTGAAATATCACTTCTGGAACTAAAACAAGTGTGTTTAGAGCCATTTTCCTGCCAAACATTTGTCAGAATAGAAGATTCCGAAGAGGAGGAAAAGTGTCAAAATTGCCATATTGGTCACTGTAAGGCTTTAGGAAGTGATTATTAAATATGAGGCACAATCCAATTGACATTTTGAATCATTTTTTATACAGTCCCAAAAATCAATTTCTGATGGAAAAACGGCCGCAGACCTGTTGAAATTTCTCCAGATGGTCAGTAATGGTGATATTTTAATGTTTAAGCTTTTACTACTGTAAATGAATATTGCATGTGAATTATCACTTTTGAACTAAAATAAGTGTGTTTGGAGTCATTTTCTTGCCCATAATCGGTAAAAATAGAAGATTCCGAGGAGGGGGAAATAGCTGTAAAAATGGCCATTTTGGTCACTGTGAGGCTTTAAAAAGTGATTATTAAACATGAGGCACGATCCATTTGACATTTTGAATCATTTTCTTTGTTTACAGTCCCAAAAATCAATTTTCTGATGAAAAACGATGACCCCAGACTTGTCGAATTTTCTCCAGATGGTCAGTAATGGTTATTTTTTAATGTTTAATCTTTTCACTGTAAGTGAACATTGCATTTGAATTTTCACTATTGTAACAAAAATAAGTGTGTTTAGAGCCATTTTCCTGCCAAAAAATGGTCAAAATAGAAGATTCTGAGGCAAAAGTATAAAAATTGCTATATTGGTCACTGTGAGGCTTTAAAAAGTGGGTATTTAACATGAGGCACAATCCATTTGACATTTTGAATATTTTTTTGTACAGTGCCAAATATCAATTTTCTGATGAAAAACTATGACCCTGGACCTGTTGAACTTACTCCAATGGTCAGTAATGGTGATTTTTGTAATGTTTAATCTTTTCACTGTAAATGACTATTGCATGTGAATTATCTCTTTTGGAACTACAAAGAACCGTGTTTAGAGCCATATTACTGCCCAAAATTGGTCAAAATAGAAGATTCTGAGGAGGAGGAAAAGTGTAAAAATTGCAATATTGGTCACTGTGAGGCTTTATAAAGTGGTGATTAAACATGAGGCACGATCCAATTGACATTTTGAATCATTTTTTGTACAGTCCCAAATATCAATTTTCTGATGAAAAACAATTAACCCGGACCCGTCGAATTTTCGCCAGATGGTCCGTAATGGTTATTTTTTAATGTTTAATTTTTTGACTGTAAATTAATATTGCAGGTGAATTATCACTTTTGGAACTAAAATGGGTGTGTTTGGAGTCATTTTTCTGCCCATAATCAGTCAAAATAGAAGCTTCCGAGTCGGAGGAAAAATGTGTAAAAATTGCAATTTTGGTCACTGTGAGACTTTAAAAAGAGGTTATTCAACATGAGGCACGAGCTAATAGACATTTTAAATCATTTTTTGTACAGTGCCAAAAATCAATTTTCTGATGAAAAACGACCCTGGGCCTGTTGAACTTTCTGCAGATGGTCAGTAATGGTGATTTTTTAATGTTTAATCTTTTGACTGTAAATGAACATTGCATATGAATTATCACTCTTGGAACTAAAAGAAGTGTGTTTAGAGCCCTTTTCCTGCCCATAATCGGTAAAAATAGAAGATTCCGAGGAGGGGGAAACATCTGTAAAAATGGCCATTTTGGTCACTGTGAGGCTTTAAAAAGTGATTATTAAACATGAGGCACGATCCAATTGACATTTTGAATCTTTTTTTTGTTTACAGTCCCAAAAATCAATTTTCTGATGAAAAACGATGACCCCAGACTTGTCAAATTTTCTCCAGATGGTCAGTAATGGTTATTTTTTAATGTTTAATCTTTTGACTGTAAATGACTTGTATGTGAAATATCACTTTTGGAACTAAAAAGTGTGTTTAGAGCCATTTTCCTGCCCATAATCGGTTAAAATCGAAGCTTCCAAGTAGGTGGAAACATCAGTAATAATGGCAATATTGGTCGCTGTGAGGCTTTAAAAAGTTGTTATTAAACATGAGGCACGATCCAATTGACATTTTGAATAATTTTTTGTACAGTCCCAAACATCAATTTTCTGATGAGCAACAATGACCCCGGACCTGTCGAATTTTCTCCAGATGGTCAGTAAAGGTTATTTTTTTAATGTTTAATCTTTTGACTGGTAATGACTATTGCATGTGAATTATCGCTTTTTGAACTAAAATAAAGTGTGTTTGGAGTAATTTTCCTGCCCATAATTATCAAAAAAGAAGCTTCAGAGTAGGAGGAAACATCGGTAAAAATGGGAATTTTGGTCATTGTGAGGCTTTAAAAAGGGGTTATTCAACATGAGGCACGAGCTAATTGACATTTTAAATAATTTTTTGTACAGTTCCAAAAATCAGTTTTCTGGTGAAAAATGATGACCCTGGACCTGTTCAACTTTCTGCATATGGTCAGTAATGGTGATTTTTTTATGTTTAATCTTTTCACTGTAAGTGAACATTGCATGTGAATTTTCACTATTGTAACAAAAATAAGTGTGTTTGGAGTCATTTTCTTGCCCATAATCGGTAAAAATAGAAGATTCCGAGGTGTGGGAAACATCTGTAAAAATGTCCATTTTGGTCACTGTGAGGCTTTAAAAAGATATTATTAAACATGAGGCACGATCCAATTGACATTTTGAATATTTTTTTTTGTTTACAGTCCCAAAAATCAATTTTCCGATGAAAAACGATGACCCCAGACTTGTCGAATTTTCTCCAGATGGTCAGTAATGGTTATTTTTTAATGTTTAATCTATTGACTGTAAATGACTATTACATGTGAAATATCACTTTTGGAACTAAAAGAAGCTTGTTTAGAGCCATTTTCCTGCCCATAATTGGTAAAAATAGAAGCTTCCGAATAGGGGCAAACATCTGTACAAATGGCAATTTTGGTCACTGTGAGGCTTTAAAAAGTGGTTATTCAACATGTGGCACGAGCTAATTGACATTTTGAATCCTTTTTTGTACAGTCTCAAAAATCAATTTTCTGATGAAAAACAATGACCCAAGACCTGTCGAACTTTCTCCACACGGTAAGTAATAGTGATTTTTTTAATGTTTAATCTTTTGACTGGAAATGACTATTGCATGTGAATTATCGCTTTTTGAACTAAAAAAAAGTGTGTTTGGAGTCATTTTCCTGCCCATAATCGGTCAAAATAGAAGCTTCCGAGGAGGGGAAACATCTGTAAAAATTGCAATTTTGGTCACTGTGAGGCTATGAAAAGGGGTTATTCAACATGAGGCACAATCCGATTGACATTTTTAATCATTTTTTTTACAGTCCAAAAAATCAATTGTCTGATAAAAAACGATGACCCCAGACCTGTTGAATTTTCTCCAGATGGTCAGTAATGGTTATTTTTTTATGTTTAATCTTTTGACTGTAAATGACTATTGCATGTGAAATATCACTTTTGGAACTAAAAGAAGTGTGTTTAGAGCCGTTTTCCTTCCAAAAATTGGTCAAAATCAAAGCTTTCAAGTAGGAGGAAACATCAGTAAAAATGGCAATATTGGTCGCTGTGAGGCTTTAAAAAGTGGTTATTAAACATGAGGCACGATCCAATTGACTTTTTGAATCATTTTTTGTACAGTCCCAAACATCAATTTTCTGATGAGCAACAATGACCCCAGATCTGTCGAATTTTCTCCAGATGGTCAGGAATGGTTATTTTTTATTGTTTAATCTTTTGACTGGAAATGACTATTGCATGTGAATTATCTCTTTTGGAACTACAAAGAACCGTGTTTAGAGCCATTTTACTGCCCAAAATTGGTCAAAATAGAAGATTCTGAGGAGGAGGAAAAGTGTAAAAATTGCAATATTGGTCACTGTGAGGCTTTAAAAAGTGGGTATTAAACATGAGGCACGATCCAATTGACATTTTGAATCATTTTTTGTACAGTCCCAAACATCAATTTTCTGATTAAAAAAAACAATGACTCCGGACCTGTCGAACTTTCTCCAGATGTTCAGTAATGGTGATTTTTTAATGTTTAATCTTTTGACTGCAAATGAACATTGCATTGTGAATTATCACTGTTGGACCTAAAAGAAGTGTATTTGGAGACATTTTCTTGCCCATAATCGGTAAAAATAGAAGATTCCGAGTAGGAGGAAAATCTGTAGAAATGGCAATTTTGGTCACTGTGAGGCTTTAAAAAGTGGTTATTCAACATGATGCACGAGCTAATAGACATTTTAAATCATTTTTGTACAGTCCCAAAAATCAGTTTTCTGATGAAAAATGACCCTGGACCTGTTGAACTTTCTGCAGATGGTCAGTAATAGTTATTTTTTAATGTTTAAGCTTTTGACTGCAAATGACTATTGCATGTGAATTATCAATTTTGATACTAAAATAAGTGTGTTTAGAGTCATTTTTCTGCCCATAATTGGTAAAAATAGAAGCTTCCGAATAGGGGGAAACATCTGTAAAAACTAAAATTTTAGTCACTGAGGCTTTAAAAAGTGGTTATTCAACATGAGGCAAGATCCACAATTGACATTTTGAATCATTTTTTGTACAGTCCCAAAAATCAGTTTTCTGATGAAAAACGACCCTGGACCTGTTGAACTTTCTGCAGATGGTCAGTAATGGTTATTTTTTAATGTTTAATCCTTTGACTGCAAATGAACATTGCATTGTGAATTATCACTGTTGGACCTAAAAGAAGTGTGTTTGGAGTCATTTTCTTGCCCATAATCGGTAAAAATAGAAGATTCCGAGTAGGAGGAAACATCAGTAAAAATGGCAATATTGGTCGCTGTGAGGCTTTAAAAAGTGGGTATTAAACATGAGGCACGATCCAATTGACATTTGGAATCATTTTTTGTACAGTCCCAAAAACCAATTTCTGATGAAAAACGACCGCAGACCTGTCGAACTTTCTCCACACGGTCAGTAATAGTGATTTTTTAATGTTTAATCTTTTGACTATAAATGACTATTGCATGTGAAATATCACTTTTGGAACTAAAACAAGTGTGTTTAGAGCCATTTTCCTGCCTAAAATTCGTCAAAATAGAAGATTACGAAGAGGAGGAGAAGTGTCAAAATTGCCCTATTGGTCACTGTAAGGCTTTAAGAAGTGATTATTAAATATGAGGCACAATCCAATTGACATTTTGAATAATGTTTTGTACAGTCCCAAAAATCTATTTCTGATGAAAATGATGATCCGGGACCTGTTGAACTTTCTCCAGATGGTCAGTAATGGTGATTTTTTAAAGTTTAATCTTTTGACTGTAAATGAACATTGCATGTGAATTATCACTTTTGAGCAAAAATACGTGTGTTTGGAGTCATTTTCTTGCCCATAATCGGTAAAAATAGAAGATTCCGAGTAGGGGGGAAGCATCTGTAAAAATAGCAATTTTGGTCCCTGTGAGGCTTTAAAAAGTGGTTCTTCAACATGAGGCACTATCCAATTGACATTTTGAATAATTTTTTGTACAGTCCCAAAAATCAATTTTCTGATGGAAAATGCTGACCCCGGACCTGTCGAACTTTCTCTACAGTCAGTAATAGTGATTTTTTAATGTTTAATCTTTTGACTGTAAATGACTATTGCACGTGAAATATCACTTTTGGACCTAAAAGAAGTGTGTTTAGAGCCATTTTCCTGCCCATAATCGGTCAAAATCGAAGCTTCCAAGTAGGTGGAAACATCAGTAAAAATGGCAATATTGGTCGCTGTGAGGCTTTAAAAAGTGGTTCTTCAACATGAGGCACTATCCAATTGACATTTTGAATAATTTTTTGTACAGTCCCAAAAATCAATTTTCTGATGGAAAATGCTGACCCCGGACCTGTCGAACTTTCTCTACAGTCAGTAATAGTGATTTTTTAATGTTTAATCTTTTGACTGTAAATGACTATTGCATGTGAAATATCACTTTTGGAACTAAAAAGTGTGTTTAGAGCCATTTTCCTGCCAAAAATTTGTCAAAATAGAAGATTCCGAAGAGGAGGAAAAGTGTCAAAATTGCCATATTGGTCACTGTAAGGCTTTAAGAAGTGGTTATTAAATATGAGGCACAATCCAATTGACATTTTGAATAATTTTTTGTACAGTCCCAAAAATCAATTTTCTGATGGAAAATGCTGACCCCGGACCTGTCGAACTTTCTCTACAGTCAGTAATAGTGATTTTTTAATGTTCATCTTTTCACTGTAAGTGAACATTGCATGTGAATTTTCACTGTCGTATCAAAAATAAGTGTGTTTAGAGCCATTTTCCTGCCAAAAATTTGTCAAAATAGAAGATTCCGAAGAGGAGGAAAAGTGTCAAAATTGCCATATTGGTCACTGTAAGGCTTTAAGAAGTGGTTATTAAATATGAGGCACAATCCAATTGACATTTTTTTTTTTTTTTTTGAAACCGTTTATTGCAATCTCAAATATATACAAGTATGGGCCTACAACCTACCGGCCGGCCGCTAGAATGAAAGGGGCATATGACATACGTACAAAAAGGCACTTGGCGTTGCAGAGAAGCGAAATCAGGAGGTATCAACGTCGTAGGCCACAGCACTCTGACCCCACAATACGGTTTCATTTTATACAAACAACACGCAAAACCACACCCGCAAGGCAACCCGCGATCGAAAGTAACAGCACGTGCTCCTCATATGGGGGACCCCAACCATCCACAGGAATCTAAAGAGGGGAAGGGGAACAGATCAAGGACTGGGGGACCCCTGTGCCCGGAGCTGGAGGGAGGGGGTCAACTAGGGGGACGGGGCTGGTGAAGCAGCAGGCAGCAGTGGTGGCGCGCAGATACCCCCGCGGTAGGCGTTCCAGGGGCCCCAAACTTTCACCCATGCCCCAGGCTTACCCCTCGCCACATACACCACCTTTTCGCGGAACATGCACCAATCTATGTGTTCTTTCCAGGCCGACACCGCCGGGGGCCTCTGGGATCCCCACAGTTGAGCAATGTCACGCTTAGCTACCATATATCCCAGAGTCACCCATCGCGTCTGCGGGACCGAGTAATCCCAATTGACATTTTGAATAATTTTTTGTACAGTCCCAAACATCAATTTTCTGATGAGCAACAATGAACCCGGACCTGTCGAATTTTCTCCAGATGGTCAGTAAAGGTTATTTTTTTAAATGTTTCATCTTTTCACTGTAAGTGAACATTGCATGTGAATTTTCACTGTTGTATCAAAAATAAGTGTGTTTGGAGTCATTTTCCTGTCCATAATTGGTCAAAATCAAAGCTTTCAAGTAGGAGGAAACATCAGTAAAAATGGCAATTTTGGACACTGTGAGGCTTTAACAAGTGGTTATTCAACATGAGGCACGAGCTAATAGACATTTTAAATCATTTTTTTGTACAGTTCCAAAAATCAGTTTTCTGGTGAAAAATGATGACCCTGGACCTGTTCAACTTTCTGCATATGGTCAGTAATGGTGATTTTTTTATGTTTAATCTTTTCACTGTAAGTGAGCATTGCATGTGAATTTTCACAATTGTTACAAAAATAAGTGTGTTTGGAGTCATTTTCCTGTCCATAATTGGTCAAAATCGAAGCTTTCAAGTAGGAGGAAACATCAGTAAAAATGGCAATTTTGGTCACTGTGAGGCTTTAAAAAGTGGTTATTTAACATGAGGCACGAGCTAATAGACATTTTAAATCACTTTTTGTACAGTCCCAAAAATCTATTTCTGATGAAAATGACGATCCGGGACCTGTTGAACTTTCTCCAGATGGTCAGTAATGGTGATTTTTTTAAAGTTTAATCTTTTGACTGTAAATGAACATTGCATATGAATTATCACTTTTGGAATTAAAACAAGTGTGTTTAGAGCCATTTTCCTTCCAGAAATTTGTCAAAATAGAAGCGCCTGAGTAGGGGGAATCATCTGTAAAAATGGCAATTCTGCTCACTGTGAGGCTTTAAAAAGTGGTTATTAAACATGAGGCACTATCCAATTGAAATTTTGAATCATTTTTTCTACAGTCCCAAAAATCAATTTATTGATGAAAAACAATAATCCCGGACCTGTCGAACTTTCACCAGATGGTCAGTAATGGTGATTTTTTAATGTTTAATCTTTTGACTGTAAATGACTATTGCATGTGAAATATCACTTCTGGAACTAAAACAAGTGTGTTTAGAGCCATTTTCCTGCCAAACATTTGTCAGAATAGAAGATTCCGAAGAGGAGGAAAAGTGTCAAAATTGCCATATTGGTCACTGTAAGGCTTTAGGAAGTGATTATTAAATATGAGGCACAATCCAATTGACATTTTGAATCATTTTTTATACAGTCCCAAAAATCAATTTCTGATGGAAAAACGGCCGCAGACCTGTTGAAATTTCTCCAGATGGTCAGTAATGGTGATATTTTAATGTTTAAGCTTTTACTACTGTAAATGAATATTGCATGTGAATTATCACTTTTGAACTAAAATAAGTGTGTTTGGAGTCATTTTCTTGCCCATAATCGGTAAAAATAGAAGATTCCGAGGAGGGGGAAATAGCTGTAAAAATGGCCATTTTGGTCACTGTGAGGCTTTAAAAAGTGATTATTAAACATGAGGCACGATCCATTTGACATTTTGAATCATTTTCTTTGTTTACAGTCCCAAAAATCAATTTTCTGATGAAAAACGATGACCCCAGACTTGTCGAATTTTCTCCAGATGGTCAGTAATAGTGATTTTTTAATGTTTAATCCTTTGACTGTAAATGACTATTGCATGTGAAATATCACTTTTGGAACTAAAAAGTGTGTTTAGGGCCATTTTCCTTCCAAAAATTGGTCAAAATAGATTCTGAGGAGGAGGAAAAGTGTCACAATTGCCATATTGGTCACTGTGAGGCTTTAAAAAGTGGTTATTAAACATGAGGCACGATCCAATTGACATTTGGAATCATTTTTTGTACAGTCCCAAAAATCTATTTCTGATGAAAATGATGATCCGGGACCTGTTGAACTTTCTCCAGATGGTCAGTAATGGTGATTTTTTAAAGTTTAATCTTTTGACTGTAAATGAACATTGCATATGAATTATCACTTTTGGAACTAAAACAAGTGTGTTTAAAGCCATTTTCCTTCCAAAAATTTGTCAAAATAGAAGCTCCTGAGTAGGGGGAATCATCTGTAAAAATGGCAATTCTGCTCACTGTGAGGCTTTAAAAAGTGGTTATTAAACATGAGGCACGATCCAATTGACATTTGGAATCATTTTTTGTACAGTTCCAAAAATCTATTTTCTGATGAAAAACGATGACCACAGACATGTTGAACTTTCTCCAGATGGTCAGTAATGGTGATATTTTAATGTTTAATCTTTTGACTGTAAATGACTATTGCACGTGAAATATCACTTTTGGACCTAAAAGAAGTGTGTTTAGAGCCATTTTCCTGCCCATAATCGGTCAAAATCGAAGCTTCCAAGTAGGTGGAAACATCAGTAAAAATGGCAATATTGGTCGCTGTGAGGCTTTAAAAAGTGGTTATTAAACATGAGGCACGATCCAATTGACATTTTGAATCATTTTTTCTACAGTCCCAAACATCAATTTTCTGATGAGCAACAATAAACCCGGACCTGTCGAATTTTCTCCAGATGGTCAGTAAAGGTTATTTTTTTAAATGTTTCATCTTTTCACTGTAAGTGAACATTGCATGTGAATTTTCACAATTGTAACAAAAATAAGTGTGTTTGGAGTCATTTTCCTGTCCATAATTGGTCAAAATCGAAGCTTTCAAGTAGGAGGAAACATCAGTAAAAATGGCAATTTTGGTCACTGTGAGGCTTTAAAAAGTGGTTATTCAACATGAGGCACGAGCTAATAGACATTTTAAATCATTTTTTGTACAGTCCCAAAAATCTATTTCTGATGAAAATGACGATCCGGGACCTGTTGAACTTTCTCCAGATGGTCTGTAATGGTGATTTTTTAAAGTTTAATCTTTTGACTGTAAATGGACATTGCATATGAATTATCACTTTTGGATCTAAAACAAGTGTGTTTAGAGCCATTTTCCCTCCAGAAATTTGTCAAAATAGAAGCGCCTGAGTAGGGGGAATCATCTGTAAAAATGGCAATTCTGCTCACTGTGAGGCTTTAAAAAGTGGTTATTAAACATGAGGCACTATCCAATTGAAATTTTTAATCATTTTTTCTACAGTCCCAAAAATCAATTTATTGATGAAAAACAATAATCCCGGACCTGTCGAACTTTCACCAGATGGTCAGTAATGGTGATTTTTTAATGTTTAATCTTTTGACTGCAAATGAACATTGCATTGTGAATTATCACTGTTGGACCTAAAAGAAGTGTGTTTGGAGTCATTTTCTTGCCCATAATCGGTAAAAATAGAAGATTACGAGTAGGAGGAAACATCAGTAAAAATGGCAATTTTGGTCACTGTGAGGCTTTAAAAAGTGGGTATAAAACATGAGGCACGATCCAATTGACATATGGAATCATTTTTTGTACAGTCCCAAAAACCAATTTCTGATGAAAAACGACCGCAGACCTGTCGAACTTTCTCCACACGGTCAGTAATAGTGATTTTTTAATGTTTAATCTTTTGACTGTAAATGACTATTGCATGTGAAATATCACTTTTGGAACTAAAACAAGTGTGTTTAGAGCCATTTTCCTGCCAAAAATTCGTCAAAATAGAAGATTCCGAAGAGGAGTAAAAGTGTCAAAATTGCCATATTGGTCACTGTAAGGCTTTAAGAAGTGATTTATTAAATATGAGGCACAATCCAATTGACATTTTGAATCATTTTTTATACAGTCCCAAAAATCAATTTCTGATGAAAAACGGCCGCAGACCTGTTGAAATTTCTCCAGATGGTCAGTAATGGTTATTTTTTAATGTTTAATCTTTTGACTGTAAATGACTCTTGCATGTGAAATATCACTTTTGGAACTAAAAGAATTGTGTTTAGAGCCATTTTCCTTCCAGAAATTGGTCAAAATAGAAGATTGAGGAGGAGGAAAAGTGTCCAAATTGCCATATTGGTCACTGTGAGGCTTTAAAAAGTGGTTATTAAATATGAGGCACAATCCAATTGACATTTTGAATAATGTTTTGTACAGTCCCAAAAATCAATTTCTGATGAAAAACGGCCGCAGACCTGTTGAAATTTCTCCAGATGGTCAGTAATGGTGATATTTTAATGTTTAAGCTTTTACTACTGTAAATGAATATTGCATGTGAATTATCACTTTTGAACTAAAATAAGTGTGTTTGGAGTCATTTTCTTGCCCATAATCGGTAAAAATAGAAGATTCCGAGGAGGGGGAAACAGCTGTATAAATGGCCATTTTGGTCACTGTGAGGCTTTAAAAAGTGATTATTAAACATGAGGCACGATCCATTTGACATTTTGAATCTTTTTCTTTGTTTACAGTCCCAAAAATCAATTTTCTGATGAAAAACGATGACCCCGGACCTGTCGAATTTTCTCCAGATGGTCAGTAATGGTAATTTTTTAATGTTTAATCTTTTGACTGTAAATGACTATTTGTAGTGAAAGAGTCACCCTTGTAGTCTGGCACCCTATGATTACCTCGGACTGCCACCATTTCAACTGACTTTAGTGTGTTATTTTACCCTAGCCTTAATGTAGGATGGTCCTGCATATACTTGCTTCTCTTTCATCCTGTAATCTTGCTGTCTTTCTTTGACATGGCCTCATGTCATCCTGCCTTCTGACTGTACCTTGCTTCAAACTTTTCTGTGTGCACAGTGGTGCTTGTAAGTTGTGTGGATGAGAATTATACGTGCTGACTATTGCCTTTGGCAGGGCCTCATGTCGGACTTTGCCTTGCTGATGCGTGCACAGCAGTGCTTGCAAGTTGTTTGGGTTATTCACATTCAAGGTCTTGGTGTTTTCCTGAGCGATTTTTTTTTTGTTTAGTGTACTGTGGAAGGCCTTGTGAGAGCTTCGTCAAGACAGAGGCTGGAAGAAGTGCGAATGGAGGAAGAGACTTGAGAGCTCCTTACTGCCATAGAGATGCTTGCTTGGAACTTGGCCAGTTCTGGTAAAATTCCTCTGGCGGTGGGAGGAGGTCTTTCACGAATCTTCTAGTGTGTTTAAAGCTGAGCGTTGCAGGCTGAGAAACTGGGAGTTTGGATTCCGAGCGAGGACAGACGTGTCTATCTCGGATTGAACCCTGGCTTGCAGAGCTCTGATCCCCGGCTGTGATTTCCCCGGTCAGAAGTGGGCAGTGTGTGCACCAGGTGATGTATTTAGTTGTGTGGTTCTTTGATCATTGGAGGTGTTTTCTTTGTGGTGTGGGAGGTGCACATCCAGAGTACTCCTCTGCTCTATATATATATATATGTATATCTTTCTGATCTCTTGCAGGACGTCCAGTGTACCTTATCTTATATCAGTTATTGCTTGTTTATTAATCAGTATTATAGTTTGCTCAGTTATTGATTCATGCCTTTAGAATATAAGTTTGCTACATATATTTGAATCTTATGCATTTGGTATCTGAGATAGCCTTTGTTTAGAGAGTATTATGTAATAAACCCCAAGCCTTATTCTAAAAGTGATAGTCTTTGCATTTTGTTAAATAAAACCCCTTTTCAAAAGGTGCTGTTTTGTGTTGAAGTGTTGCTGTGTCTGGGGTGGTAAGACATGCTCAAAAGTGTATATTATTCAAAGGTGCAGTGGAATATTTGCCTCCCAGGTGGGAGTGCAGGGATTGGGTGTGGCTTATTGGTGAGAAGCCACATTCAAAACATTTTGGCGTAGTCGGCAGGATGTGAACGTTGATTTAAAAGGGGAAGAAATATGTTTTTAGAAATTGAAGGCGGACTCTCAGATACCAATTGATATATGTATATATTTGGATGTGAGGTAGCCCATATGGTGTGCTAGCCTGAGAGTGAGCTAATTGTGCTGGGCTGAGTGAGAATTGGAGTGTGTGTGTTTCAGTGTGTCTTGTAAAAGTGCTTATACATAATTTGCTACGTTAAGCAGAAAGGGCTGGATCCCTTTCAAATGTTTATTAAGAAATGCATACAAAATATGTTCAGTTGCAGTGTGAATTTGAGACATGAGAGACACGGTTTGTGGAGCCAAAAAGACCTCTGCAATGTTAACCTATCAGAATAAATTATTGCAAATATAAGTGGGAAACTTACAAGACTGTGGTAGAAAAGGATATGGTTTGTATCATGCAAAATATGTATAGGAAAAGCAGAGGAAGGGTTAATAGGAGAATAGTGCGTTGAAAGGTTGGAATTGACTGAATTCTGAACCCCTGAAATCTGGGGTGTTCTTTGTTTGAGGTCTTTGGAAAAAGCGCTTGAAATTGTTTGGTTTCTTTGAGAACATGATAAAATAAAAGGAGCATTTGCAATTTTTTTCCCAGGCAAACTAATGAATTTGGTCCTTTTCTGAAAATGCCTGGAATTAGTTTCTTGTTGTCCTGGTTGTTCTTAATTTGTAAAATGTAACAAATGTAAAAATATGGTTTGATTAGAAGTACTAGAATGTACATTATTTTAACATAGGAAGGGATTCAACATGAGAGAAATGTTAGGAAAAAGAAATGTGCGTTTAAATCAAAGGCAGTTATGTGACTATTCAGGCCAGTGTGAATTTGTGCTGCACTGAGATGCATTTAAATGTGCATTAGGACAAGTGAAATACAGACTCATGGTCTGATAGTGGGCAGTTTATAGCTTTGAGATCAGAACAGAAGAAAGGGAGACAGTGGCGTATTAGTATTGAATAAAATGTTTAGCTGGTGAATTCTGTTTCGTTCTGACAAGAGGTAAAAGGGTTGATAAAAAAAAATGTGAGGCTGTTTTCCGTCTCTGACATGAAATGCGTCCTGGGAGTGGATGGCACATAAAAATCTGGTGCGGGTGGAGAAATGAAATACACAATCTGTATTTTAGTGATGGTGAAGTGCTTGCCTCTTTAAGATAGATGTTTGGGAGGCTTGCAGTGAGATCATCCAGCAACGCTGAGAAGAGGTCAGGCTTTCTGTTAAGACTGAGGAGGAATTCCTACGGGAGGGGTCATCCCAGCTCCTCACCCCAGTAGACAGAGACAGCTTCTTTGAGATAGATGCTTGGGAGTCTTGCAAAGGCGCAGGTTTCCTTCCCCCCCATGAGAAGAGTCGCAGAGCAGACGAAAGTTGGCTGGAGTGCATGGCACTTCAACCTTGAAGGAGATATGGTGGGGGCTAAAGGCAGCAGAGGAAGAAGGCTCTGCTTGTTATTTTTGGCAAGGGGCCCAGAAGGTTCCGCGGAAGCCTTACAGAGGAGGTGCAGTGCTCAAGGGGGATTGAGAGACACACAGAGAGCAGCTTCCGATAGTTTGGGAAAAAAAATGAAGTAGGAAAAAGGTACCGAGAGTAGGAGTTAAAAGTTGTCATTTTGCCATCCTTGTAACAGATTTGAACATTAGATGAAGAGATGTATTTTTAAAGCAATTTGAAAACAAGTTCGTTTATTTTTTTTTGAAGAGAGAGTTAAACATGTACTCAAGCCATTTGTTTTGACCAGCTAGGGTGAGTCAGATGTGAAAAAATGTGAGTTTAGAAAACGTGAGGAAAATGAATAGACCAGTTTTTTTTTAATTTTAGATTTAACGATTGCTGTTCGTAGGTATAACTTACACTTGTTGGTGAATAATAAATGTTGCTTTACAGGGAGGCATGTTATTTTAGAAACTGAAATGTAGTCAATTCAGGAATGTGCAGTGTTCTTAATAGTTTTTGTAATGAACAGGGAAAGGAAACTATACAATGTGATTTCTCAGGTCCTTTTGAAAAGTCCAGTGGTGGAAATTGAGATATAGGATTCCCCAGAGCACATCTACTGTGCATGACAGCATTTCATTTCCTTACAGATGAAAAGGCTAACAGAGGTGGTGATACAGGATTCAAATTTGGAGTGCATGATAATTCGAGCACCTAGGAGATAAAGACCATACACACAGGTGGGCAGACAATGAAGGGACGTATATCCCCCTAGATTTCCTCAGATTTGTGATTCTTATGTGTCAGAATGCACAAGCCAGACCAGCCCCACCGATGGTGAAGGGCGTATTGGGGTAAGAAAAATTACCAGAGCAGATGAAGTGCCTTGGGCTGCTGCCAATTGATAAAGGGAGCACGTATTCAGCAGTGAGTGAAAAAATAGTCAGGAAGTAGACTGCCCCAGTCCTTCTTGCTGTGCAGGGAAAAAGTTAGTTTAATTCCAATACCAAGGATTCAGAGGCTAAAGCATGGGTAGAATTCTCAGACAATTCTCCAAAGCCAGCGAAGAGCTATGCAGACAAGAATGAAAATATTGTACTTTCAAGACGGGGACAGGAAAAAACGCGTGCTTTTGAAAAATGTTTTTTGCGAGAAAAGTGATGCTTGTGTCTTTTTTCAGATCATCGTACTGCAGCGCCTTGGTGTGCGCGGTGCCCAGACCCCGTATGAGTGGGATCCCCCCTTTCCCCTCCTCCTTCCCTTCCCCTCCCCCTCCAAGCCTGGAGTAATCGCTGGACAGTGGAAGCTGAAGTCCAGTGACTGACCGGACCGGATGGGGTCCTCCTTTGCTAACCGGACCAGATGGGGTCCTCCTTTGCTGACTGGACCGGATGGGGACCTCCTATGCTGAGCAAACTATACTGATGTGTTGGAGATGGAGATGACGCGACAAGCGAAAAGGCTGTGTGTCTTTCACAGAGACAGACTGCTTCGTTTTCAAGTAAATAGTGAGCAGCAGAATGTGCTGCAATTGGAGTTGTTTTATTAACATGTGATGAAACAAAATGCAAGGGCTGTGTGTCTTTCACACAGATGAACTGTTGGTTTGAACACAAAAGAAGGTGTACAGCTGAGACATTGTGCTGCAATTTGAGCAGATATTTTCTGTGTTAGAGACTGAACAGAGAAAAACATGTTGATGTTGCTTTTATTTTTCAGCGGGCAATTCATATTAGTTTGGCTGCCTTAGCAGTAGAAGTTCCAGTTTAACCATTAGAGACATTAGGAGTGTTTAAAAGCTTGATTCATTTATTTTGTGTATCAATCAAACATGTATCCAGATATGCATGAGCTATTTCTGTGCTTTCAATTCAGCAGATAAGTTGCTGTCTCAACATGTATTTAGGAAATGTAGTTCTTTACTCACAGTTGTGTTCTGAAATGCAATTCTTTCAGTTTTAGGTGTGTTTCGTCAGTTCTGAAATGCAGTTACAACTTGCTTTCCAGTAATGCTTATCACATGCATTTTTACATTTGTGACTTTCAGTTATGAAATGAGGTTTTTCACTTATAGTTGTGTTTCCAATTAAGGAATGCAGTTTTTGTGCTTTCACTAGTGGTGGTGTCTTTAGTTAAGAGGTTCAGTTTTTGATGTATGTGAATGGTGATGGTCGAAGGTCATGGGGTGGAATGTAGTGAAAGAGCCACTCTTGTAGTCTGGCACCCTATGATGACCTCCGACTGCCACCATTTCAACTGACTTTAGTGTGTTATTTTACCCTAGCCTTAATGTAGGATGGTCCTGGATATACTTGCTTCTCTCCCATCCTGTAATCTTGCTGTCTTTCTTTGACATGGCCTCATGTCATCCTGCCTTCTGACTGTACCTTGCTTCAAACTTTTTTGTGTGCACAGTGGTGCTTGTAAGTTGTGTGGATGAGAATTATACGTGCTGACAATTGCCTTTGGCAGGGCCTCATGTCGGACTTTGCCTTGCTGATGCGTGCACAGCAGTGCTTGCAAGTTGTTTGGGTTATTCACATTCAAGGTCTTGGTGTTTTCCTGAGCGATTGTTTTTGTTTAGTGTACTGTGGAAGGCCTTGTGAGAGCTTCGTCAAGACAGAGGCTGGAAGAAGTGTGAATGGAGGAAGAGACTTGAGAGCTCCTTACTGCCATGGAGATGATTGCTTGGAACTTGGCCAGTTCTGGTAAAATTCCTCTGGTGGTGGGAGGAGGTCTTTCACGAATCTTCTAGTGTGTTTAAAGCTGAGGGTTGCAGGCTGAGAAACTGGGAGTTTGGATTCCGAGTGAGGGCAGACGTGTCTATCTCGGATTGAACCCTGGCTTGCTGAGCTCTGATCCCCGGCTGTGATTCCCCCGGTCAGAAGTGGGCAGTGTATGCACCATGTGATGTATTTAGTTGTGTGGTTCTTTGATCATTGGAGGTGTTTTCTTTGTGGTGTGGGAGGTGCACATCCAGAGTACTCCTCTGCTCTATATATATATATATGTATATCTTTTTGATCTCTTGCAGGACGTCCAGTGTACCTTATCTTATATCAGTTATTGCTTGTGTATTAATCAGTATTATAGTTTGCTCAGTTATTGATTCATGCCTTTAGATTATAAGTTTGCTACATATATTTGAATCTTATGCATTTGGTATCTGAGATAGCCTTTGTTTAGAGAGTATTATGTAATAAACCCCAAGCCTTATTCTAAAAGTGATAGTCTTTGCATTTTGTTAAATAAAACCCCTTTTCAAAAGGTGCTGTTTTGTGTTGAAGTGTTGCTGTGCCTGGGGTGGTAAGACATGCTCAAAAGTGTATATTATTCAAAGGTGCAGTGGTATATTTGCCTCCCAGGTGGGAGTGCAGGGATTGGGTGTGGCTTATTGGTGAGAAGCCACATTCAAAACACTATTGCATGTGAATTATCACTTTTGAACTAAAATAAGTGTGTTTGGAGTCATTTTCTTGCCCATAATTGGTCAAAATAGTAGCTTCCGAGTGGGAGGACAAATGTGTAAAAATTGCAATTTTGGTCACTGTGAGGCTTTAAAAACAGGTTATTAAGCATGAGGTACAATCCAATTGACATTTTGAATCATTTTTTGTACAGTCCCAAAAATGAATTTTTTGATGAAAAAACAATGAACTGTTAATTTTTTGTTTAATCTTTGGACTGTAAATGAACATTGCATGTGAATTATCGCTTTTGGAACTAAAAGAAGTGTGTTTGGAGTCATTTTCCTGCCCATAATCGGTAAAAATGACAATTTTGGTCACTGTGAGGCTTTAAAAAGTGGTTATTAAACATGAGGCATGAGCTAATAGACTTTTAAAAGCATTTTTTATACAGTCCCAAAAATCAGTTTTCTGATGAAAAACGATGTCCCGCGACCTGTTGAACTTTCTCCAGATGGTCAGTAATGGTGATATTTTAATGTTTAAGCTTTTGACTGTAAATGACTTGCATGTGAATTCTCACTTTTGAACTAAAATAAGTGTGTTTAGAGCCATTTTCCTTCCAAAAATTTGTCAAAATAGAAGGTTCTGAGGAGGAAAAGTGTAAAAATTGCAATATTGGTCACTGGGAGGCTTTAAAAAGTGGTTATCCAGTATTAGGGGTGTCTTTCATAGATTCACATGCCTGAATCATTCCCCGTCGTCGAGACGGGAGCCTCCGGTACATAAAAAAGTAATGTCCTATAGACATACATAGAGAAAAATAGGCCTAAGGGCCTCCCCTTAGCCGCCTATCCTAGTCCTTATGTAAAAAGGACCAAACTCTTAGAGCCAGCCAATCAGCTATCACCTCCCTCTAGAACCTTCCTGGCAGGAGCCTCAGTCCCTCAGATTTTCTACCGCACGTTGTGCTAGGGAGTCTCCAGCCTGAGTTCTCCTCAGGATTTCTTTCAAACCAGGTTATTCACGGTTTTTGGTGACTCTTCTTCAGGATTTCAACGCTGACTACTTCAGGCCTCTTTTTGCTGCAGTGAGTGTTTATTTCATCTACAACTCCTGGCATGTCTGACTCCCAGAAGAAAGCCCTTTTCAGGGCTTGCTCTTCATGTGGGAAGAAGAGGCTTCATGTGGACGACAAGCATGAACTATGCTTGTATTGCCTTTATCCGGACCACGTCCCTAAGGACTGCAAAATATGTAGGTCTTTTCCACATAAGACCTTGAGAGACAGGGAAGGCCGCCTGCTTATCTGGCTGGACAGGCTCAAGGACAAAGACAGTGTGGTGTCCTCAGAGGCGAGCTTTTCCGGAGCCTCTGAAGTCTCCCTGAAGAGGCCGAGAGTGACATCTCCTGGCCCCTCAGACGCTCCTCCTAAGAAGACGCACAAAAAGTCTTCAGAGGCAAGATCTACGAAATCTTCAGCGTCTGACAAAGTCTATCACTTTCAAGAAGCCTACTCTGTCGGCCTCAAAAATTGCGACACCATCCTCTGCGCAAAAAAGGCCATCAGGACATGTCTCCACAGCAACGACGACAGTGTCCACGTCCACAGCGGCGTCGGCCCGCTCGTCGACGACGACGACTCCATCATCATCATCTGCAGGTACCCCTATCTCGTCTATTATACTCTTAAAACCGTCGTCTAAATCATCGTCGACGACGAAGATAGTCCCGTCGAGGACCTCGTCGATGAGGAGCCCTCCGTCGACGGAAGAGTCGACGACGAGGATATTGATGACGAGCGCGTCGACGACGAAGGCATCGTCGACCAAGATGTCGACGAAGATGTCGACGACCAAGGCATCGTCGACGAAAGCGTCGACGAAAGCGTCGACGAAAGCATCGACGACGAAAGCGTCGACGACGAAAGCGTCGACGACGAAAGCGTCGACGACGGAAGCGTCGACGACGAAAGCGTCGACGACGGAAGCGTCGACGACGAAAGCGTCGACGACGGAAGCGTCGACGACGGAAGCGTCGACGACGAAAGCGTCGACGACGGAAGCGTCGACGACGGAAGCGTCGACGACGGAAGCGTCGACGACGGAAGCGTCGACGACGGAAGCGTCGACGACGACTGAATCGTCTACGACCACATCGTCGACGAGGACTTCGTCGACGAGGAAAATATCGTCGATGGGGATGCCGCTGGTGACAGCCGAGCCGTCGACGGGAACGTCGTCGTCGTCCGTGGGACGGAAAACCACGGAGATTTCTGTGCAAGGATCTGTTTCCAGACCACAGATTACCCCGGAAACAACATCTCCGAGCAAGGTCCAAACCAATTTACCTCTGGAGATCCTGCAGAGTGAAGAGTCCGAAGAAGAGTTCTTCCAGCAGGCTACTTCCCCTTCCGAGCTGTTGGTCAAATGCCAAAGCACGGACGAGGAGCAGGAAGATTCAAGCGCGCAGGAGCGCCCCGTCCAGGAACAAGTCCGCACGGAGGTCACTCCAATGGTCTGCCTCCCTCTGGCAATAGTTAAGGACCTCAAGTTCCTTATCAGGGATTACAAACAACGTTTCCCGGAACCACCAAGACAGGATATAGGGGTCCCAGTGCCAGCTACAAACCCCCCAGCGACAGCCCCAAGGCAATCACGGCCGGTTACGCAGGTCTGCCACGAGCCGCCACCTCAGGTGATAGACTCAACGGATGAGGAGGCTGAGGAGATGGAGGAAGGCGAGGTCCAGGGAGACCAAACGGACCAGGATGAGGAGGAGGAGTATGTAGCATCTTCACCACCTTCCCCACAACCGCGCCAGGCGGATTCACCACCTGTGGATATCGGTGTTTTTCATAAGCTAGTGGAACGGGCTGCGACGCGGTTCCATATGGTCATGGAGTCGACGGAAACTGAATGCTTCCTCCATGACTTTAAGGAGCAGACGAAGAAGACGACCAAATCTATCCCTATCATTGACTTCCTCTGGGACCAGGGAAAGAAGTTGATGCTGACGCCAGCTTCAGTCCCTGCGGTCGTTCCGCGCCTGGATAAGAAGTATAAAGCACCGTCCACGGCGCCAGCTTGCCTGACTGGCCACCCGAAGCCGGATTCTGTCGTGACCCAAGCAGCCCAGAAAAATTCTCGGAATCCATCCTCGCCTTTGTCAGCACCACCAGACAAGGAGGGCAGAAAGTTAGATACAATAGGCAAAAGGTTTTCGACCACTTCGGCAATGACCATCAAGGTGGCCAATTCCATAGCCCTTTTAGGGCGTTATAACCGCCAACTTTGGGAGGATATTGCCCCATACTTAGCAGAACTTCCGAGTGCCGTACAGGATGAGGTGAAGGCACTACTTTCCGAAGGCCAGACTTCTGCGGCCGAGATCATCGACTGCGCCATAGATGTAGCCATGACAGGCTTCCGTCAAATGGCTGGGGCTGCAGTCCTGCGCCGCCAAGGATGGCTCAAAGCGACATCGTTCAGGCAGGAAGTGCAGACGAAGGTGCTGGATATGCCCTTCGACGGACAGCATCTATTCGGAGATAAAATTGACGAGGCGCTCCAAGCCATTAAAAAGGACACGGACACGGCTAGGGCGCTTGGAACCTTACAGGCACGGAACCAGTCCTTTCGGGGCAACAAATCTAGAGGTCAGTCTTCCTACAGAGGATCCTTCCAGAATAAGTCCTCATATTCGTTCCAGAATAAGACCCAGTACCAGCAAAAGCAACAACAGGGTCGACAATCATCTTACGGAAGATCTAATTTCAGGGGTAAGAACCAGAAAAGGGGCGCCGGCGGACGCCAGTGACCGCTTACTCCAGCCAGTCCAGCTACCATCTTCTTCTTCACAAATTGGAGGAAAACTGACCCATTTCCTAAAAAATTGGCGCATCATCACCTCAGATCGTTGGGTGCTCCAACTCCTCAGATTCAGCCATTCCCTAGAATTTACTGCCATCCCGCCTGCAACCCCTCCCCGCAGGTCTCCACACAGACATCTGCGGCTGCTGCTCCGGGAAATATCGGAGATGTTGAGGAAGGGAGCAATCGAGCGAGTTCCATCAGCTCAGAGGGAGAAAGGATTCTACTCCCGTTTCTTTCTGATACGGAAGAAAGAAAAGAAGTGGAGGCCCATCCTGGACCTCAGAGCACTCAACTCTTTCCTGAAGAGTCAGTCGTTCAGGATGGTGACGCTCCAAGAAATCCTAGGCATTCTGGAGGAAGGAGACTTCATGACATCCTTGGATCTTCAGGATGCTTACTATCACATCCCGATACTCAAGGGGCACAGAAAGTTTCTACGTTTCGAAGTGGCAGGACAGCACTACCAGTTCAAGGTCCTTCCGTTTGGCCTCAAATCCGCTCCGCGGATTTTCACCAAGTGCCTTTCTCCTGTGGCAGCTTTCCTTCGTCAAATGGGTCACCAAGTTTTCCCCTACCTAGACGACTGGCTGGTCAAGGCGCCTACGGCCGTAGGCGCAACCAAATCCTTCAACGCTTGTACCAATCTTTTCCAACATCTAGGATTGACGCTCAATCTTCAGAAATCACATATGTCCCCAACGAGGAGCATCACCTTCCTCGGGGCTACCTTGAATACGGAATGCGCAAAAGCATTTCCCTCAGACGAAAGAAAACACAGGATCATATCGCTGGCCAAAACGGTGCAATCAAGGAAATCCCTGAAGGTTCGCACCTTCAAGTCACTCCTGGGGATGATGTCTTCCTGTATACTACTCATCCCTCACTGCAGGCTGCGGATGTGCCCACTGCAGGAGGCTCTCTCGAACCAGTGGACTCAGAGTACAGGTTCGTTCGAGGACATTATAAGCATAACACCGCAAATATCCAGGAGTCTCGAGTGGTGGAAGGATTGCAGAAACCTCTCGAGAGGACTACCGTTCCTGCTTCCAGCAGCGCCACTGGTGATCACCACAGATGCATCTCTAGCGGGATGGGGAGCTGTCCTTCAGGACCTCAGAGTCAGCGGCAAATGGTCGGATCGGGAGCAACGCCTCCATATAAATCTGCTGGAGTTGAGGGCTGTGTTTCTAGCTCTGCAGGCCTTTTTACCACGCATCCAGAACTCCCAGGTGCTCGTCAGAACGGACAACACCACGACGATGCATTACCTGAACAAACAGGGAGGAACGCGTTCGCTCACGCTATCGCGCGAATCGCAGAAGATCTGGAACTGGCTTGTTCTCCAGGGGATTACGCTCAGGGCGGACTACGTCCCGGGAAAGGACAACACCATTGCGGACGCCCTAAGCAGACAGAAATCCCTCTCCCACGAATGGGAGCTCGACGAGAGTGCACTAACACACGTATTCTCGGAATGGGGGGTTCCAGGAATCGACCTGTTCGCCACCAGGGAGAACGCCAAATGCCCAAGCTACGCAAGCTGGCATCCCCAACCGGAGTCGCTCGGAAATGCCTTTTCCATAGGCTGGTTCAGCGTATTTGCGTACGCTTTTCCACCGTTCCCGATGATTCCCAGGGTCCTCAGGAAGATGAAGGCGGAGCCCTGTACACTAATTCTGATCGCCCCGTACTGGCCGAGGCAGCACTGGTTTTCGGACCTTCATCGCCTCTCCATCAGGACGCCGATTCGTCTAACACAGCACCCGAACCTGCTGACAATGTCCAAAGGGCAGGTGCAATTCCCGAACCTCCAATCGCTCAGGTTATCGGCCTGGCCCCTGAGCACAGAGAGTTCTACCATTTGAACATCCCGCAGGACTGCAGGGATGTGCTAGCAAAAGCGAGGGCGGACAGTACCAACAAAACCTACTCCCTCAAATGGAAGCGCTTCTGCGTTTGGTGCTCGGAGAAGGGCCTGAGACCACTTCATATCACACCCGAGCAGATATTGCCATATCTCCTGCACTTGGCACAGTCCGGACTAGCGCATGCATCCATAAAGGTGCATCTAGCGGCAATTTCACGTTTTACCAGGACTTTCAAAGGCCCGTCCCTCTGGTCCAGCAGACTTGTTAAACAGTTCCTTAAGGGTCTTTATAGGTCCTTTCCAAGGCCTCGACGGGTCCCACCGACATGGCACCTCAACTTGGTCCTTAACCAGCTCATGAAGCACCCCTTTGAGCCCATTCACCGAGCCTCCATCAAGTTCATCTCATGGAAAACGGCTCTATTACTTGCGCTCACATCTGCCAGGAGAGTCAGCGAGCTGCAAGCTCTCTCCATCCAGGAGCCCTTCATGCAGTTCAGACAGGACAGGGTGGTGCTGAGGACAAATCCCAAGTTTATACCGAAAGTGCCTTCAGACTTCCACCTCAACGAGCCGGTGGTCCTACGCTCCTTCTTTGCAAACCCTACCACGGCAGCAGAGAGGACGCTCCATTCTCTGGATCTCAAACGGTGTCTTAAGTTTTATATAGACAGGACAAAAACCTTCAGAAAGTCTTCGCAGTTATTTGTGGCCTACAGCAGACCAAGGCTGGGTATGCCTCTAACAAAACAGAGCATCTCAAGGTGGATCTCTTCTGCAATAGCGTTCTGCCATGAAGGGGCCGGACGGCCGTTGCGAGACAGGGTGGAAGCACACTCCACCAGAGCGATGTCCACATCAGCAGCGCTGTTCGCTGGAGTGCCGATCTTGGACATCTGTAGAGCGGCGACGTGGAAGTCACCGCATACCTTCTCCAGACACTACTGCCTTGATGCCGAACTTACGAAGGATGCGGCAGTGGGCCAGGCGGTGCTTCGCCATCTATTCCAGTGAGGTGAGCCTTCCAACATCCCGCCATCCTGGTATGCACATTCTTTACTGTTTTACTATTTTGATGTATGCCAATGTTTCGAACTGTTATGATAATGGTGTATTATCTCAAATACCTTTATGGCATGTTACATCAGAAATGTGCATAATGTATTGCTAACTACTCTGATTCAGGCATGTGAATCTATGAAAGACACCCCTAATACTGGATAAGAAACGCGTTACTTACCTGTAACAGCAGTTATCCAGTATTGGTGTCTTTCATAGATTCACATGCAACCCTCCCGCCTCCCCTGGAAGGACTCACACCTCTCTCTAACTATATTACGCCTACCTAGCTTGGTGCGTACGAAAATCTGAGGGACTGAGGCTCCTGCCAGGAAGGTTCTAGAGGGAGGTGATAGCTGATTGGCTGGCTCTAAGAGTTTGGTCCTTTTTACATAAGGACTAGGATAGGCGGCTAAGGGGAGGCCCTTAGGCCTATTTTTCTCTATGTATGTCTATAGGACATTACTTTTTTATGTACCGGAGGCTCCCGTCTCGACGACGGGGAATGATTCAGGCATGTGAATCTATGAAAGACACCAATACTGGATAACTGCTGTTACAGGTAAGTAACGCGTTTCTTATTCAACATGAGGCACAATCTAATAGACATTTTAAATCGTTTTGTGTACAGTCCCAAAAATCAGTTTTCTGATGAAAAACGATGACCCTGGACCTGTCGAACTTTATCTAGATGGTCAGTAATTGTTATTTTTTTTAATGTTTAAACATTTGACTGTAAATTTCTGTTGGATGTGAATTATCACTTTTGGAATTAAAATAAGTGTTTTTAGCATCATTTTCCTGCCCATAATCAGTCAACATAGAAGCTTCAAAGTAGGAGGAAACAATTGTAAAAATGTCAATTTTGGTCTCTGTGAGGCTTTAAAAAGTGGTTATTCAGCATGAGGCACAATCCAATTGACATTTTGAATCATTTTTTGTATAGTCCATAGAATCAATTTTCTGAAGAAAAACGATGACCCCAGACCTGTCGAACTTTCTCCAGATGGTCAGTAATGGTGATTTTTTTAATGTTTAATCTTTTCACTGTAAATAACTGGTGGATGTGAATTATCAATTTTGTAACTAAAAAGTGTGTGTAGAGTCATTTTCGTGCCCATAATCGATCAAAGGAGAATCTTCCGAGTTGGAGGAAAAATCTGTAAACATGACATTCTTGGTAACTGTGAGACTTTAAAAAGTGGTTATTCTACATGAGGCACGATCAAATTCACATTTTGAATCGTTTGCTTATAGTCCCAAAAATCAATTTTCTAATGAAAAACTATAACCTGATGGTCAGTAATGGTGATTTTTTTTAAATTTAATCTTTTGACTGTAAATGACTATTGCATGTGAAAAAAATTTTTTGGGGGGGGACAGTACAAAAAATATTCCGAATGTCAATTTCATTTTGCCTCATGTTGTATAACCACTTTTTAAAGCTTTACAATGACCAAAAGTTGCCATTTTTACATACTTTTCATCCTACTCAGAAGCTTCGATTTTGAATAATTGAGGGCATGGAAAATGACTCTAAACACACCTATTTTAGTTCCAAACCTTAAAATTCACATTCAATAGTCATTTACATTCAAATGATTAAACATTAAAAAATCACCATTACTGACCATCAGTAGAAAGTTCAACAGGTGCTGAGTTATCATTTTTCATCAGAAAATATATTTTTTTGTACTCTGCAAAAAATGATTCAAAATGTCAATTGGATGGAGCCTGATGTTGAATAACCACTTTTTAAAGACTCACAGTGACGAAAATTGCAATTTTGACAGACTTTACCGTCTACTCAGACTCTTCTATTTTGGCATCAAAAATGACTATAAACACGCGTATTTCTCTTCCAATAGTGATAATTCACATGCAATAGCCATTTACATTCAAAAGATGAAACATTAAAAAAATCACTGACCATCTGGAGAAAGTTTAACAGGTCCGGGGTCATAGTTTTTCAACAGAAAATTCATTTTTTGGACTGTAAAAAAATGATTCACAATGCCAATTGGATCATGCCTCATGTCGAATAACCAAGCCTCTAAGTGAACAAAACTGCCATTTTTACAGACTTTTCCTCCTATTAAGAAGATTCTATTTTGACCAATTTTGGCCTGGAAAATGACTCTAAACACGCGTATTTCACTTCCAAAAGTGATAATTCACACGCAATAGTCATTTACATTCAAAAGATTAAACATTAAAAAAATCACTGACCATCTGGAGAAAGTTTGACAGGTCCGCGGTCATAGTTTTTCATCAGAAAATTGATTTTCTGAACTGTAAATAAATGAATAAAATTGCCAAGTGAATCTTGCCTCATGTTGAATAATATCTTTTTAGAGCCTCACACTGAGCAAAAATGCAATTTTTACACATCTTTCCTCCTACTCGGAAGCTTCTATTTTGACCAATTTCAGGCAGGAAAATGGCCCTAAACACACTTCTTTTCATTCCAAAAGTGATATTTCACATGCAATGGTCATTTACAGTAAAAAGATTAAACATAAAAAAATCACCATTACTGACCATCTCAAAGTCCGACAGGTCCGGTGTCATCGTTTTTTTTATTGGAAAATTGATTTTTGGGACTGTACAAAAAATTATTCAAAATGTCAATTGGATCGGGCCCCATATTGAATAACCACTTTTTAAAACCTCACAGTGACAAATTGCCATTTTTACAGATGTTTCTCCCTACTCGGAATCTTCTATTTTGCCCGATTATGGGCAGGAAAATAACTCTAAACACACTTATTTTAGTTCTAAAAATGATAATTCACATGCTATATTCATTTACAGTCAAAAGATTACACATTTAAAAATCACCATCACTAACCATCTGAAGAAAGTCTGACAGGTCCGGGTTCATCTTTTTTCATCAGAGAATTGATATTAGGGACTGTACAAAAAATTATTAAAAATGTCAATTGGATCGTGCCTCGTGTTTAATAACCCCTTTTTAAAGCCTCACAGTGACCAAAATTGCCATTTTTACACATGATTCCCATACTCAGAAGCTTCTATTTTGACCAATTTCAGGCAGGAAAATGGCTCTAAACACAGTTCTTTTAGCTCCAAAAGTGACATTTCACATGCAATGGCCATTTACAGTAAAAAGATTACACATTAAAAAAATAACCATTGCTGACCATCTGAAGAAAGTCCGGCAGGTCTGGGTTCATCGTTATTCATCAGGAAATTGATTTTAGGGACTGTACAAAAAAGGATTCAAAACGTCAATTGGATCATGCCTCATGTTGAATAACCACTTTTTAAAGCCTCACAGTGACCAAAATTGCCATTTTACAGATGTTTCACCCTACTTGTAAGCTTTAATTTTGACAGATTATGGGCAGGAAAATGACTCTAACACTCTTCTTTTAGCTCCAAAAGTGATATTTCACATGCAATAGTCATTTATAGTCAAAAGATTAAACATTAAAAAATTCACCATTACTGACCATCTGGAGAATGTTCAACAGGTGGGTGTCATCATTTTACATCACAAAATTGAGTTTTTTAGACTGTACAGAAAATATTCGAAATGTCAATTGGATCGTGCCTCATGTTAAATAACCACTTTTTAAAGCCTGACAGTGACCATAATTGCAATTTTTACACATTTTTCCTCCTACTCAGATGCTTCTATTTTGACCAATTTCCGGCAGGAAAATGACTCTAAGCACACTTATTTAAGTTCCTAAAGTGATTATTCAAATGCAATAGTCATTTGCAGTCAAAAGATTAAACATTAAAAAATCACCATTACTGTCCATATGCAGAAAGTTCGACAGGTCCAGGGCCATCGTTTTTCATCAAAAAATTGATTTTGGGACTGTAGAAAAAATGATTCAAAATGTCAATTGGATCATGCCTCATGTTGAATAACCTCTTTTTAAAGCCTCACAGTGACCAACACTAAAATTTTTACAGATTTTTCCTCCCATCGAGAAGCTTCTATTTGGACCAATTTCGGGCTGGAAAATGACTCTAAACACACTTCTTTTAGTTCCCACAGTTGTAATTCACATGGAATAGTCATTTACAGTTAAAAGATTAAATATAAAAAAATCACTATTAGTGACCATCTGAAGAAAGTTCGACAGTTATCGTTTTCATTAGAATATAGATTTTTGGGACTGTACAAAAAATGATTTAAAATGTTAATTGGATCGTGCCTCATGTTGAATAACCACTATTTAAAGCCTCACAGTGAATAAAATTGCAATTTTTACAGGCTTTTCCGCTTACTCAGAAGCTCCTATTTTGACTGATTTCGGGCAGGAAAATAACTCTAAACACACTTATTTTAGTTCCAAAAGTGATAATTCACTAAAGCTCTTGACAGAGCCATAGTGGTGTCATCCACCCCATTGGCCTACTGCCTGCTTTTTCCACATTTACAACTGGGTGCGAGCGTGGCAGCCGTAGTCGGCTGCCGCAAAGTGTGTGTCCCACCCTCTTGCAGAAGCGGCCCGGCTAGTGCCGGGTGCGGCTTGCTGGAAGTGGTGTGCCCCACCTGCTACTGCAGGCCTAAGGCTTTTGGTCCAGTGATCATCGACTTAGCCCTATTAGGGCTTCACCAAGCGCCACCAAATTGTGTGGTATGACTCTGCTACGGCCCTGCTGTGCCCTAGCAACCTGAAAGTTCTGGTATAAATGCATGTTTTCATCAGTTCTGAGCAGCCTAAAGGCACACTAAAAAACAACCAGTCATTATTTACAATACCCCATCCTTACAGGAGAAATCAAAAATATAATTCTGGCCCAACTGGTATGGTAAGCCACAATACCAACTAGTTAAAGGCACTACTACAGCAGAAAAAAAATAATAAGATAATTTTTTAATAAAATACAACCAGAGGGAGGGTCGTGCAGCCAGGACTACAATAGGGCTCCGTCCAAGCGGCCACATCAGATGCCGTCAACTCCACCTAGTCCCAATTTTGAGCTCCAGCGCACGCAGAGATCTAGTAGAAGAAGTAAACAGATCTCAACCGCCATTCCTCTAGGGGTGGAAATTGTCCCACAGATTATTTTACCAGCGTCGTATGAAGGTTGTGACCATCAGAAAACGATCCCAGCCTCACCAGCTCAACTCATTAGGAACCATTGTTGCATAACAGTCTCTATGGTCAGTATTCCCAGCTCAATTACAGAATGGAGGTCCAGTGCTAATGCCACGTGTACTCCAAGAGGGCCTTGTTCTCGTTAGCCCCGCTAAGACATCATGTGAAAACGGCAACATGGACCATAAGCAACTTGGAGACAACACCACCATCAAGCCCTCTGATGCCCAAAAAGCAATATCAACATCAAGCTTAACCTCTTCAGTGCCCATGACGAGATAGTGGGGTTCATGACGAGAGTCTCGTCATGGAGCACGGTCGCGCTGTGCCCATGACGAGACTCTCGTCATGAACCCCACCCACTAATGTAACGCCCGGCACAGGAGGGGGAAAGGGCGTGGCACAGAAGGGGTTAAGTCTTAAGCAGAGCGGCAGGATATTTACAACTGGCAAGAATACATGAATCGTCGATTTCTTCAGCAAAAGAGTTCTTTCAACCCCTTCGCCTAATGTACAATCCGTACATTCCCCAGGTGCCACAGGCAACGTAATATCTATGCAGTTAGTGTCAAATACACTACTCAAACCTCATCATAAAAGAAATATGATGCCCTCTATAGTGAAGGATCATAATCCAACTACCACCATTATTTAAATTTTCTCTCCAAGCCCATCAGATAGCATTTTTGCAGAATGTATCCTCACATCAAATTTAGAAGGTAATAGTGTAGATGGCAGTGCCGAAGCATCACAGTTAAAGTCCAACAAGACCAACACAATCCCACTGCTCATTTGAAGCTGTTACTTACAACTATGGCCCAAATCCACAAGGAACCATCGCAGGAAATAAGCTCTCTGCAATCAGTGGAGGGCAAGACTAGGGCATCTATCATCCCAATGGAGCTAATAGGCATTGAAGGGAATTCAAAAACCTCCTGCAAAGTCAAGCGTTTGGCACCGGCCCCTAAGGGTATAACAATACGAAAGATCTCACTACTGCATCAAAACAACATGAACCTCTGCCAACCCAGTCTCAGGATCAAAGCTGGGACAAGAGCACTTACAATAGTTCACCTTTATCAATGCTCCAATCCCCCAAGGAGCAACGTGAATTACTGGCTACAATTAACAAGTCTTTAGAGGATGCAATAAACACTCTTATATGGTAATCAGACAAATTAGAATTACAATTGGGCCTTATTCAAGCACTAGCCACGTCCATCGCCAAAATAAAGACCAGATTCATTAGTATGGAGCAACACGAGCAAGCTGTTGACAAATTGGCAAAGTAATATCTCCTTGTGCCTGTCATATTATAACAGAAAAACTATGCACCTTACAGGAGGTCCTTAAATGTATGATCATAGAATGTGAAAATGCATTTAATCATCAGTATTGGGTTTAATGCCACCCCCTCCAATACTGTTCCCAGCAAGCCCCTTACTGGTCCAGGTTACATATAATTTAGATCCAGTGCCAATCACATCGGAATCCCTGGGAAGGCTACCTACAGACAACGCATCTACCTCCACCACTACAATGGGGACTGCGGGTAAAAACTCCCCAGACACCAACAAGGACACTGCTAATCAAAAGGTAGACCACTGGACAAAGGTACTTTGTAAATAATCAAAAAAACGTTTAAGAAAGGCCAAAAATAAAGCGGCCAAAGACCAAGTGAACAACAATGACTCAAACAAACAAGACCTTAAAACCAGTAAGGTCAATAAAATGTATCCTCTTTTTAAGCCTTGAGGACCAGGAATGAGAATAGCAGACAACAGGGATTTAATCTAATTGTCTGCTACTCAGACCTCCAGTCTGCATTTACCCGTCCATGAAGTTGGACCCGCGATCAATCAAAATCTGGTATTAGCACTGCATTCAGATTTTCCCACACCGACGCAATCAGCAAGTGCAGGACCAGCTGAACTTAGCAATTCAGGATTGCCATCAGACAAGAACACATGGGCACATTAAGACGTACTACTTGTAGCCGAGGGCAGCTCCAACGTCCCTTTAATAAAACAGAGTAGCGACAGCCAACTCGTTCGAGTGCCGATACTAAGCACCATCGCAAATGAATCTGAAAGAGCAAATAGTACATTTACCAATCTCCAATATAATGGAACCAGCTGTGACTCAAGCACTACCAAATTGGTATTAATACCGCTGTACAGCTCCAAGGGTAACCACAACAGTCTTAATTGCTCCAATCTACTCCGTCTTTTCAAAGTTATTACAAAATTGACCAACATAACCTCAGAGGACATCTTGTGCATCGAATTTATAACATCTCCAGAATGTTTTAGGGCCAGGGAGTCCACAATAATCATACTGAAATCGTCTTCACCGGTGAAACTAATCATGAGCAATTATATTAATTTTGAAGACTGGGGTATAGTGCTGTTGAGACTCACAAGACCCAAATATCTGTCCCCCTTAAAGCTTAACCCCTTCGATGCGCATGACGGAACGGTTCTGTCACTTTGTTTTGAAGAAACTGGTCATTCAACCTAATACCTATACCAGGCTTTTATGAAATCCATCTCCCTGCAAATAAAACAATATATTTGGAAGGCCCTCTGGTGGCCTATCGATATACCTCAATATCAGTTTACAGTCAAAGGTGAAAAAGATTCCAACTGGAAATGGCATGATACAAGTCATCTTAATTGAGGGTGCAAAAATCATGAACCATAAGATGAGAATTCTGCTGATAAACCTTTATTTTAACAGCTTTGGTTCAATATGGACTAAAAAGATTGCACAGTTATGAGACTCACTAGAAAGCGTTTTCTGTGACCACCCTAACCACGGGATAATAATCTGTGATGATTTTAACTTCCTTCACTTGGGAACCCCGATTCCCAAACACACTCCTACAAGAAGGGCGTTTGAACAACTACGGAGTTTGCTCAACGGATACACTCAAATCTATTCAACATACACTGGAACAAAGTATTGCAAACCCTCAAGTTCCCAAAACCTTCAGAGGAACAAGTACACTAGACTATTATTTCATGTCACCCATTATTATTGAGCAGCTGATGATGTTTAAAATTCTGTTACTCCACATGAGCAACCATTTCCCACTCTGCTCTAAACTACCATTAAAATCTATGAAGCATGACTGCTTGAAGACAATTGGGTCTTCAAACGGGGAGGAAACAAAACAACTAATATGCTGAATAAAATGAGGTTCAGTCTCCTTGGAAAAATTTGAATCCTGGATATCCACTTGTGGTCCCACTCTCCAGACTCAAAATGGACAAAGCCTATTTGCACATTGGGACACTATTATTAACGACATCCATATCATAATAGGTTCCAAAACTTCGACTCCTAGGCTCAAGGCAAAGCCCAGTCATCAGAAATGTCCAGTTACTGCTAGTGAGCAAAAGATTTCCAGGACGTGGACATTTCTTAATAAGACACATAACAAACAACTTAAAACTGACATCACAAAAATTGAGGGAACAATTAAAAATGCATAAACAGCTGGTTTGGTCCATTAAGCAAGAAAAAATGGAGAAAGAATGGCTGCACATATACTCCCTTCTGGGCAAATGCAGTCACGCCAAGTTGTGACGCTACATTAAAAATAAAACCTTCCACGTCAACCCACGCTCCGGCGCAATTGAGGAGGTACAGTGGATACAGCACATAAACAAACAGTACATTACTAAAACATCCCGTGCTTCGCTTAATACTAATCTCTGTACAGATATAGTGGAGCACAATAAAACCCTTGAATTTTACAGCAAATCGTATTTCAAGTACCCTGTCGAGAATTAGATCTTCGGGAGCGCCAGGTCCAAACGGCATCCCAGCCCAACCTTTTAAGACTGACATAGATCTATGGACTTTCACACTGCTCCGGCAATATCAAACATGCATTACTACAGGACACATATCTGAAAACTGGAGAGGCTCAATACTCCACCCAATATTTAAGAAGGACAACAGACTGGAACTAGGCAATTATTGCCTCATTGCCCTGTTGGACATTGAAGCTAAGGGCTATACCTCGCTGCTACTGAAAGATCTAGAGTTTTGGGTGGCAGAAAACAACCTGATCCTGTTTTGTCAAACCAGCTTCAGGACCAACTCATCAACAACAGATAATATTGTGGCCATATCTTTTTTAATCCAACACTCCCTAAATTGTAAGTCTCAGCCCTTATAAGGATGTTTTATTGATAATTCATCCGCTTTTGACTCCGTGGATAAGAACAAATTGTGGCAGAAATTACAATACTGGGGCATACCAAACAACCTGCTATGGGCAATAATGTCACTATACACTTCGACCTGGGTCAATATTGAGCTCTCTGAAACTCTCATAACAGGGAAAATAATTACAGACAGTGGACTGAAGCAGGGGAGCGTCTTGGCCCCTTTTTAATTGTTTTGTATGTTTTTGGCCCTAAAACAAGCTAACCTGATTCCACAAAAATTAGGGCTTTCAAGATAACATTATTACAATACGCAGATGATATAGTGCTCCTGGACCATTTGAGAACAGGGATTCAAAAAGGCCTGAACACCTTACACAAATACAATGAAGTAAATAAAATGACAGTCAATGTTGCAAAGACAAAAGTCGTGCTATTCACACAAACCAATAAAGTAAACACTGCCTGGAGTTTGGACCCCCTAAAAATCAAAAAAGCAAATGCCTATAACTTTCTGTGCGTGTGGCTGCCAACAAAGGGAGGACCCAAAACCCATCTTAGTCACCTTAAAACAAAGCAGTGCTGATTACCATGGTATTAAGTCACCTCAATACATCTCTAGAGTCCATCTACAATTCTAATTCGACAGGTCATTCAGGCCTCCCTCTTCCGAGCACTTAACTATGGCCATGAGGCCTTTCCGAAACAGCTCACTAAGACACTTGATAAAATGTAACTTCAAGCACACAAGATAATTTTTAGACTCCCACTCTATACAAGAGGTTATATGATTAGATGAAAACTGGCCCTCGAAGCACAAATGTGGTCCAACATGGGAGCGTTTTAAAAATATTACTATAGGACCGTAAAGGCTTCACCGAATACCATGAAATCTATTCTTAATCAGATCTCCAGTCTAAAGTCAAATCCTTGGTTGGCTTACTTAATCAAATCTGCGAATTCACTCTGAATAGATCTGTTGGTGTTAAATAAACTTTTATCACATTCTGCCTCAAACGATCGGTAACGACAGTCAAGGATTACTGAGTTCGCAAAATTAAAAGAAATGAGCTCCTTGGTGTTAGATGCAGTGGCCACTTCATACGTCTCTCAAGACCCCCCATATTTGAGACCACAGTTCTAGCTTCATAGCGCGATTGGAAAGACATGCTTAAAACATATCATGGCTGCAAGGTTGATGCACCTACAGACCAAAGACCTGAATTCAAAATGGCACTCCCTATCCATGATAGTTAAGGGTAGACTCTGTGGATATCAAAAAGAACAGTTTAACCACATTTTATGCTGCTGCCCTGCGCTCCTGAATGCTCGTAGCACTTTGCTCAAACCTTTGTTTCTCAAATATGGGACTCGAACTTGTACAGACACCACAAATCTGTTTTTTAACATAATAGAGCAAAGCAACTTGGCCAAATTTGCATACCAGCCCACTACAAACTTTCTTAAAAGCACTTACAAGCTGGAGTAACACCTAAATCACTAGCTCGAAGATCCATTGGTTTGGATAACCTCGAACAATTGGCCATTATTACACTTCTGGTATATTAAGCACAACTTTACAAATAATATATATTTATACTGGGCATTCAAAATAATAGCACTAAACTCACAGTTTACCCAGCCATAGCTTTTTTTTGTACATTTATGGTCGACTTTCACCTTGTTTTTGCCCATGAACTTGGAATCTCTTCTTTTATTGTCAGTTGCTGAACAGTTTTAACAGTGGCCATGCAAGTTGTTTATTTTTAATCTTTTTAAGTATTTGTACAAATACATGTGCTTTGTATTGATGATTTTGTACATACATTACTAAGGTTTAATTAATTATGCAATAACGAATTATGACTGACTGACATATAGACTTTACATTATGCTAATTGTGCACTTTAGAATACTCTGACAATTTTAGAATTTTACCATCAACTTTACATCAGTGTATGGACTTCTGGTGAACTTTACCTTAAGTTTAACTATGCACTTAAACATGCAATTACCATACATTTTGCACTGGAGTACTAAGCACACTGTGATATATACTTGAATGTGTGGAGTTACAAGGAAAGTTCAATGACCTGCTGAACTAGCCCTGCATTTGAGCACACTGACTTCACAATAGGATGCAGAGAGTGTTGGAAAACCTTACATTAAGATGCAAATAACCTCTGCGGGCTTAATGTTACAGTGCTTGGAGCTACCATGGAACTATTTGCTGAAAGGTTCTGTCAATGCCAAAGGAATATAAGGTAGCAATGTATCCACCCAACCTGTTTTTCCTGCTTTAGGGCCTACTGTGATGTTTATACTTGGGGCCTGATTACGAGTTTTGCAGTGCGGGAAACGGGACCGCCAGACTCATAATCAGGCCCTTAATGTTTGTGTTGATGCTTATCCAGCTCAAACTGCGGAATTTGAGCCAAAGTTATCTAATTATGGAAGCAGCTTTTCCAGCCATCAACTTGACTTTCCTTTCAATTGTGCAAGAAATTGGCAAATGGATAGTGTTTAAAAAAAATAATACTGCAGGGACCCAAACACAAAGGTAATGGCTGGGATGCTTGACAAAGGCTTCAGCCACTGGCAATCACTTGGAGATTCATTCTAGCCCATCAATTTTAACCTATTATAAAACTGCAGATGAAGACCAGTCACATGTATATATCAGCCGTGTTCTTGCTCCATTAGGAACAGTCTAGCCCAAACCACCACCTCTTCCTTCCACCATCCTACACTTCCTGTCTCTTTATCACACTCTTGCGGGTTCTCTTTTACCATTTCATCTCTGTATTCTACATTTGTCACTCTTTTCTGAGCAAACCCTTCCTCTTCCTTTTACCCTTTCCTGCCCTTCTCTCTCTTGCTCTGACATCACGAAATGCAGGGGACCCTTAGTGCTTGTTTACGCCCCATCTACATTTTAGTCTGAGGTCAATCGAATGTAGGGCCGGCAGAAAAGACAGCTTTCCTCTGGGGATGATTCTCATCCCTGATTGAAACCATATTTGTCCATCTTCAGTTTCTCCACCTGATCGGGAAGCACGGGCACTCCAGACAATAGACCAGACAATCAATCTCGGACAATCTCTGTTTCCCATCTCTCCCATTGTTACGTCCAAGAGAAGGGCACCTGACCTCCTGAGCACTGGCCATAGAGCAGTATTCTTGGCCACGCTTCCAGACCATATTGCACGAATAGAGGTTAAAAGAGGACAGGTGGAAGGGGAAAAGGTAGTAATCAGTCAAATAACAGAAACAGAGAAACTCATGTTTTTGCCGAGCTTTACCACCCAGAAACCCAAAGTCCAGGGGTGGGTTGATGCTAAGGGCAAGCCATTATGAGGATGTGTTAGATCTGAGTTAGTGTAGTTTTTCAAATTTAGAACACACCTCAAGCTGTACTCCTCTGAGAGGCAGTCTGTGTTTACCCTATCCACAGGCATGAACATATTCCAAAAGGCATTGGTTACTAGTCACACGTTCCTCCAGACGACAGGCCCCATGGGATTTCCAGCTGACTCAATAATACTTTGTGTTGGATACTGGTCAAGATATGGAGATGAGAAGATGTGAAAGCGTTAATTTGAGCAATAAGTGAATATGCTGTGTCACCACCAGACATGTGGAACTGTGATCGTGAGATACCCTTTGCGGTGAACGTGCGCTTTACGAATACACATTATGCTTATGTTATGCAGGGCAGTGGCTCATGAATTATACTGATTGATATTCTTTACATCGTTTTTGCTTTGAATCCTTACTTAATTTGTGCCAGTGGATGGTGACACCGGCACTCATTTTTAGGGAACCCAACATATTTTTCATCCTCAGACTTGGACCCAGAGCATGAGTGAGAAATGCATCGCATTTATTTTTTTCAATGTAAGAACTGGGCATAGGACATCCGTAGCCATGGGCTAGTGAGGTTAAGAGTTGGTTTAATGCTCTGTGGTCAAGAATGCTATCCTCGTCTCCAGGATGCCGAGATAGAGACCCGAGTTTGAAACTGCAGTCTATAGGCCTAAGTGACCCCCTAAGATTCACGTCTGGCCAGTTTGCAGTACCTCACCTGTCTGTTCTCAATGTGTGCCCATGTAACCAGGATAGACGAGGGAGCTCCTAGCTCCAGGGAAGTAGGAGACATCACATTTCTGGGGTGGACAGGTACAACTGTATGGACTATCCAGTGACCCTATACAAATCGCCCATTGTGTAAGATGGTACACCCGTTAAATAGTGCCTGATGATTCCAATATCCCACAGCATCTCTGGCAAGAAGGCTTTGAGCTTGGCTATCTACCTAAAAGCAGATCTAATGATAACTAAAGGAGTGTTTGATGTTCCTACCTCGCTTAAGGTTGGCTTCATGATGCTTAGAAGCTCGGACATGGTGTAGGGAACCTCTAGCCTCTATTCCACCCCTACTCTGCCGGTGCCTGGCTCTCAAAATGGGGACTGCGGGTAAAAACTCCCCCGACACCAACAAGGACACTGCTAATCAAAAGGTAGACCACTGGACAAAGGTACTTTGTAAAAGATCAAAAAAAGTTTAAGAAAGGCCAAAAATAAAGCGGCCGAAGACCAAGTGAACAACAATGACTCAAACAAACAAGACCTTAAAACCAGTAAGGTCAATAAAATGTATCCTCTTTTTAAGCCTTGAGGACCAGGAATGAGAATAGCAGACAACAGGGATTTAATCTAATTGTCTGCTACTCAGACATCCAGTCTGCATTTACCCGTCCATGAAGTTGGACCCGCGATCAATCAAAATCTGGTATTAGCACTGCATTCAGATTTTCCCACACCGACGCAATCAGCTAGTGCAGGACCAGCTGAACTTAGCAATTCAGGATTGCCATCAGACAAGAACACATGGGAACATTAAGACGTACTACTTGTAGCCGAGGGCAGCTCCAACGTCCCTTTAATAAAACAGAGTAGCGACAGCCAACTCGTTCGAGTGCCGATACTAAGCACCATCGCAAATGAATCTGAAAGAGCAAATAGTACATTTACCAATCTCCAATATAATGGAACCAGCTGTGACCCAAGCACTACCAAATTGGTATTAATACCGCTGTACAGCTCCAAGGGTAACCACAACAGTCTTAATTGCTCCAATCTACTCCGTCTTTTCAAAGTTATTACAAAATTGACCAACATAACCTCAGAGGACATCTTGTGCATCGAATTTATAACATCTCCAGAATGTTTTAGGGCCAGGGAGTCCACAATAATCATACTGAAATCGTCTTCACCGGTGAAACTAATCATGAGCAATTATATTACTTTTGAAGACTGGGGTATAGTGCTGTTGAGACTCACAAGACCCAAATATCTGTCCCCCTTAAAACTTAACCCCTTCGACGCGCATGACGGAACGGTTCCGTCATGCACGTCGGTTGCGCTGTGCGCATGACGGAACCGTTCCGTCATGGCCCCGCCCGCGCACGGAACCTTCAGCGTGGCGCGGAAATCCGCGCCGCGCTGAAGGGGTTAAAGAAGAGCCCCAAAGCTCGCACACAAGTACCTACAGTGTCTTAAAGGGTATAGGACACTTACAAACCACCCTCATACAGTGCACACTGAGCATTTCAAGACAGTTTACAAAAACAGGGGTTTCAACTACTAAAGTAACCATGGGTCATGTGGAGGATAAGCACAAACCAGACTGGAGTTGGAAAGGCCCCTTCCTCCCCAGAAACTGACAATATTGCTCCTAGCCCCAGTAAACAGCTCGTTGATCACAACACAAAACTAAAGATACTCTCATGGAACATAGCCAGACTGTCTAGACTACTCAATCTGCCCCCTGCAAGATCCCTGATTGTAGTCTATGACTTACTTTGTTTTGAAGAAACTGGTCATTAAACCTAATACCTATACCAGGCTTTTATGAAATCCATCTCCCTGCAAATAAAACAATATATTTGGAAGGCCCTCTGGTGGCCTATCGATATACCTCAATATCAGTTTACAGTCAAAGGTGAAAAAGATTCCAACTGAAAATGGCATGATACAAGTCATCTTAATTGAGGGTGCAAAAATCATGAACCATAAGATGAGAATTCTGCTGATAAACCTTTATTTTAACAGCTTTAGTTCAATATGGACTAAAAAGATTGCACAGTTATGAGACTCACTAGAAAGCGTTTTCTGTGACCACCCTAACCACGGGATAATAATCTGTGACGATTTTAACTTCCTTCACTTGGGGACCCCGATTCCCAAACACACTCCTACAAGAAGGGCGTTTAAACAACTACGGAGTTTGCTCAACGGATACACTCAAATCTATTCAACATACACTGGAACAAAGTATTGCAAACCCTCAAGTTCCCAAAACCTTCAGAGGAACAAGTACACTAGACTATAATTTCATGTCACCCATTATTATTGAGCAGCTGATGATGTTTAAAATTCTGTTACTCCACTTGAGCAACCATTTCCCACTCTGCTCTAAACTACCATTAAAATCTATGAAGCATGACTGCTTAAAGACAATTGGGTCTTCAAACAGGGAGGAAACAAAACAACTAATATGCTGAATAAAATGGGGTTCAGTCTCCTTGGAAAAATTTGAATCCTGGATATCCACTTGTGGTCCCACTCTCCAGACTCAAAATGGACAAAGCCTATTTGCACATTGGGACACTATTATTAACGACATCCATATCATAATAGGTTCCAAAACTTCGACTCCTAGGCTCAAGGCAAAGCCCAGTCATCAGAAATGTCCAGTTACTGCTAGTGAGCAAAAGATTTCCAGGACGTGGACATTTCTTAATAAGACACATAACAAACAACTTAAAACTGACATCACAAAAATTGAGGGAACAATTAAAAATGCATAAACAGCTGGTTTGGTCCATTAAGCAAGAAAAAATGGAGAAAGAATGGCTGCACATATACTCCCTTCTGGGCAAATGCAGTCACGCCAAGTTGTGACGCTACATTAAAAATAAAACCTTCCACGTCAACCCACGCTCCGGCGCAATTGAGGAGGTACAGTGGATACAGCACATAAACAAACAGTACATTACTAAAACATCCCGTGCTTCGCTTAATACTAATCTCTGTACAGATATAGTGGAGCACAATAAAACCCTTGAATTTTACAGCAAATCGTATTTCAAGTACCCTGTCGAGAATTAGATCTTCGGGAGCGCCAGGTCCAAACGGCATCCCAGCCCAACCTTTTAAGACTGACATAGATCTATGGACTTTCACACTGCTCCGGCAATATCAAACATGCATTACTACAGGACACATATCTGAAAACTGGAGAGGCTCAATACTCCACCCAATATTTAAGAAGGACAACAGACTGGAACTAGGCAATTATTGCCTCATTGCCCTGTTGGACATTGAAGCTAAGGGCTATACCTCGCTGCTACTGAAAGATCTAGAGTTTTGGGTGGCAGAAAACAACCTGATCCTGTTTTGTCAAACCAGCTTCAGGACCAACTCATCAACAACAGATAATATTGTGGCCATATCTTTTTTAATCCAACACTCCCTAAATTGTAAGTCTCAGCCCTTATAAGGATGTTTTATTGATAATTCATCCGCTTTTGACTCCGTGGATAAGAACAAATTGTGGCAGAAATTACAATACTGGGGCATACCAAACAACCTGCTATGGGCAATAATGTCACTATACACTTCGACCTGGGTCAATATTGAGCTCTCTGAAACTCTCATAACAGGGAAAATAATTACAGACAGTGGACTGAAGCAGGGGAGCGTCTTGGCCCCTTTTTAATTGTTTTGTATGTTTTTGGCCCTAAAACAAGCTAACCTGATTCCACAAAAATTAGGGCTTTCAAGATAACATTATTACAATACGCAGATGATATAGTGCTCCTGGACCATTTGAGAACAGGGATTCAAAAAGGCCTGAACACCTTACACAAATACAATGAAGTAAATAAAATGACAGTCAATGTTGCAAAGACAAAAGTCGTGCTATTCACACAAACCAATAAAGTAAACACTGCCTGGAGTTTGGACCCCCTAAAAATCAAAAAAGCAAATGCCTATAACTTTCTGTGCGTGTGGCTGCCAACAAAGGGAGGACCCAAAACCCATCTTAGTCACCTTAAAACAAAGCAGTGCTGATTACCATGGTATTAAGTCACCTCAATACATCTCTAGAGTCCATCTACAATTCTAATTCGACAGGTCATTCAGGCCTCCCTCTTCCGAGCACTTAACTATGGCCATGAGGCCTTTCCGAAACAGCTCACTAAGACACTTGATAAAATGTAACTTCAAGCACACAAGATAATTTTTAGACTCCCACTCTATACAAGAGGTTATATGATTAGATGAAAACTGGCCCTCGAAGCACAAATGTGGTCCAACATGGGAGCGTTTTAAAAATATTACTATAGGACCGTAAAGGCTTCACCGAATACCATGAAATCTATTCTTAATCAGATCTCCAGTCTAAAGTCAAATCCTTGGTTGGCTTACTTAATCAAATCTGCGAATTCACTCTGAATAGATCTGTTGGTGTTAAATAAACTTTTATCACATTCTGCCTCAAACGATCGGTAACGACAGTCAAGGATTACTGAGTTCGCAAAATTAAAAGAAATGAGCTCCTTGGTGTTAGATGCAGTGGCCACTTCATACGTCTCTCAAGACCCCCCATATTTGAGACCACAGTTCTAGCTTCATAGCGCGATTGGAAAGACATGCTTAAAACATATCATGGCTGCAAGGTTGATGCACCTACAGACCAAAGACCTGAATTCAAAATGGCACTCCCTATCCATGATAGTTAAGGGTAGACTCTGTGGATATCAAAAAGAACAGTTTAACCACATTTTATGCTGCTGCCCTGCGCTCCTGAATGCTCGTAGCACTTTGCTCAAACCTTTGTTTCTCAAATATGGGACTCGAACTTGTACAGACACCACAAATCTGTTTTTTAACATAATAGAGCAAAGCAACTTGGCCAAATTTGCATACCAGCCCACTACAAACTTTCTTAAAAGCACTTACAAGCTGGAGTAACACCTAAATCACTAGCTCGAAGATCCATTGGTTTGGATAACCTCGAACAATTGGCCATTATTACACTTCTGGTATATTAAGCACAACTTTACAAATAATATATATTTATACTGGGCATTCAAAATAATAGCACTAAACTCACAGTTTACCCAGCCATAGCTTTTTTTTGTACATTTATGGTCGACTTTCACCTTGTTTTTGCCCATGAACTTGGAATCTCTTCTTTTATTGTCAGTTGCTGAACAGTTTTAACAGTGGCCATGCAAGTTGTTTATTTTTAATCTTTTTAAGTATTTGTACAAATACATGTGCTTTGTATTGATGATTTTGTACATACATTACTAAGGTTTAATTAATTATGCAATAACGAATTATGACTGACTGACATATAGACTTTACATTATGCTAATTGTGCACTTTAGAATACTCTGACAATTTTAGAATTTTACCATCAACTTTACATCAGTGTATGGACTTCTGGTGAACTTTACCTTAAGTTTAACTATGCACTTAAACATGCAATTACCATACATTTTGCACTGGAGTACTAAGCACACTGTGATATATACTTGAATGTGTGGAGTTACAAGGAAAGTTCAATGACCTGCTGAACTAGCCCTGCATTTGAGCACACTGACTTCACAATAGGATGCAGAGAGTGTTGGAAAACCTTACATTAAGATGCAAATAACCTCTGCGGGCTTAATGTTACAGTGCTTGGAGCTACCATGGAACTATTTGCTGAAAGGTTCTGTCAATGCCAAAGGAATATAAGGTAGCAATGTATCCACCCAACCTGTTTTTCCTGCTTTAGGGCCTACTGTGATGTTTATACTTGGGGCCTGATTACGAGTTTTGCAGTGCGGGAAACGGGACCGCCAGACTCATAATCAGGCCCTTAATGTTTGTGTTGATGCTTATCCAGCTCAAACTGCGGAATTTGAGCCAAAGTTATCTAATTATGGAAGCAGCTTTTCCAGCCATCAACTTGACTTTCCTTTCAATTGTGCAAGAAATTGGCAAATGGATAGTGTTTAAAAAAATAATACTGCAGGGACCCAAACACAAAGGTAATGGCTGGGATGCTTGACAAAGGCTTCAGCCACTGGCAATTACTTGGAGATTCATTCTAGCCCATCAATTTTAACCTATTATAAAACTGCAGATGAAGACCAGTCACATGTATATATCAGCCGTGTTCTTGCTCCATTAGGAACAGTCTAGCCCAAACCACCACCTCTTCCTTCCACCATCCTACACTTCCTGTCTCTTTATCACATTCTTGCGGGTTCTCTTTTACTATTTCTTCTCTGTATTCTACATTTGTCACTCTTTTCTCAGCAAACCCTTCCTCTTCCTTTTACCCTTTCCTGCCCTTCTCTCTCTTGCTCTGACATCACGAAATGCAGCGGACCCTTAGTGCTTGTTTAGGCACCATCTACATTTTAGTCTGAGGTCAATCGAATGTAGGGCCGACAGAAAAGACAGCTTTCCTCTGGGGATGATTCTCATCCCTGATTGAAACCATATTTGTCCATCTTCAGTTTCTCCACCTGATCGGGAAGCACGGGCACTCCAGACAATAGACCAGACAATCATTCTCGGACAATCTCTGTTTCCCATCTCTCCCATTGTTACGTCCAAGAGAAGGGCACCTGACCTCCTGAGCACTGGCCATAGAGCAGTATTCTTGGCCACGCTTCCAGGCCATATTGCACGAATAGAGGTTAAAAGAGGACAGGTGGAAGGGGAAAAGGTAGTAACCAGTCAAACAACAGAAACAGAGAAACTCATGTTTTTGCCGAGCTTTACCACCCAGAAACCCAAAGTCCAGGGGTGGGTTGATGCTAAGGGCAAGCCATTATGAGGATGTGTTAGATCTGAGTTAGTGTAGTTTTTCAAATTTAGAACTGTACTCCTCTGAGAGGCAGTCTGTGTTTACCCTATCCACAGGCATGAACATATTCCAAAAGGCATTGGATACTAGTCACACGTTCCTTCAGACGACAGGCCCCATGGGATTTCCAGCTGACTCAATAATACTTTGTATTGGATACTGGTCAAGATATGGAGATGAGAAGATGTGAAAGCGTTAATTTGAGCAAAAAGTGAATATGCTGTGTCACCACCAGACATGTGGAACTGTGATCGTGAGATACCCTTTGCGGTGAACGTGCGCTTTACGAATACACATTATGCTTATGTTATGCAGGGCAGTGGCTCATGAATTATACTGATTGATATTCTTTACATCGTTTTTGCTTTGAATCCTTACTTAATTTGTGCCCGTGGATGGTGACACCGGCACTCATTTTTAGGGAACCAAACATATTTTTCATCCTCAGACTTGGACCCAGAGCATGAGCGAGAAATGCATCGCATTTATTTTTTTCAATGTAAGAACTGGGCATAGGACATCCGTAGCCATGGGCTAGTGAGGTTAAGAGTGGGTTTAATGCTCTGTGGTCAAGAATGCTATCCTCGTCTCCAGGATGCCGAGATAGAGACCCGAGTTTGAAACTGCAGTCTATAGGCCTAAGTGACCCTCTAAGATTCACGTCTGGCCAGTTTGCAGTACCTCACCTGTCTGTTCTCAATGTGTTCCCATGTAACCAGGATAGACGAGGGAGCTCCTAGCTCCAGGGAAGTAGGAGACATCACATTTCTGGGGTGGACAGGGACAACTGTATGGACTATCCAGTGACCCTATACAAATCGCCCATTGTGTAAGATGGTACACCCGTTAAATAGTGCCTGATGATTCCAATATCCCACAGCATCTCTGGCAAGAAGGCTTTGAGCTTGGCTATCTACCTAAAAGCAGATCTAATGATAACTAAAGGAGTGTTTGATGTTCCTACCTCGCTTAAGGTTGGCTTCATGATGCTTAGAAGCTCGGACATGGTGTAGGGAACCTCTAGCCTCTATTCCACCCCTACTCTGCCGGTGCCTGGCTCTCAAAATATATAGTGGAGTGAGTACCAAATAAGCTGTTAACAGCAGCTTCCGGACTAAAAAATCACATTTAAAATAGTCCAAATAGGGGGCGCTAGGTGGCGCACGACCAAGATGGCCGCACGCCTGTGAGGCTCTGGCTGCTTGGTGGCACAATTCGCCATTTATCCTCACACTACACTCGTCTTTCATGCTGAAAGTTCCTGCCATGACTACAGGTACCGGTAGCTTCATTCCGGAGCCGTGATCTGCCCACACGGAGGCTGCTAGAGGCAGCTGGGCGGTGCAGCGATCCGCGCTTGGAGCAGGTGTGGTGTCGGCCGGAGGACCTTGTCGGCCGGAGCAGGTAGGCGAGCGCCGGGGATTCCACGTGGCGTGTGGGCCCCAGTAAGACTTGCACAGACTGCCCCCTATCTGCCAGCACCGCTGAATCAGCTTTACAGGGACACCGCCTCGCCACCTTCCCTGCTCTCCTCCCTGGCAGCGGCACATTTCCTGCATTTCACGAATGGAGAAGGTCGTCCTGTGCACATGCCATCGCGCCGTCTTCCTGGTGCGATCTTGCTGCCCTCAGCGCTATTTGACATGTCACAACCATTTTCACCGGCATTTGCCCCCCTGCGGGGCCTGCGCGCGCCCCCCTGTCGCCTGCAGGTTTCGCTGGATGTCGTGTGGCACCTGCTGCAGCCGTGACTCGCCTCTACTGACGAGATTGTCTTTGCATTGAGCCTTCCCTGCAATTTGGTCCTCAGGCTCTACACTGCTATTATTACTGCGCAGCCCCAGCCCTGCCTACCCTGGCCATACTGCACTTGGGGCTACTGCTGTGGCTTAAGCGCTGCATGTTGACTGCACCTGGAGCCCTCACGGCGCAAACCTCCTTATTCGGCCATTTTCTGCTGGTTCATCGACAGAGGGGGACGCACTAGTGAAGGCCGCTTGCGCGTTGTGGGGCACACAGACATCGCTACCTATCTTTCTCGTGTTACCTGCAGGTCTTGCCAAGGGCAACGAAGCACTACTCTCCTGGGCCTCGCAACTGCTGTCGCACTGCTGTTACCATTCATGCAGGCAGATAGCTGTGGAATTCCTGCAGGCTAGGCTACCTATGCCACATTGTTATACAGTCTATTCTTAATTTTCCACTCTGTACACAAGATCTCATCCTTGCTACTGCTGTCAGGGGCGTGTAGCCCTCATACTCAGAGACTCCGGCAAACTTGGTCTGGTGACTTCTTTCGCAGCACAGACATTGCGCGCCAAATCCACTTCGTGCCCCGGAGGGGCAAATTCCCTGGCATTTCGCTTCTGCTGATTTGTTGACCGCAGGTGGCATTCTGAGGAAGCTTATCTCGGTTGTGGAAGGCGCACAGGCATCAGAACACATCTCCCTCTGGCGCTTCATCCCCAACGCTCCGAACTTCTACCACCATGGGGAAACGTGACATCTGCCGGTCCAAACTTCCCTTTAACTAAAAAAGGTGGCCACACGCTCCAGCTCGGACGATCTAGAGCCACCCTCAGGCGATCAGGCGCAAGCTCCTCCGCCTTCCCAAGTCGACGAAGTCAAAACTCTCCTCTTAGCCATGCAACATAGTCTTGAAGACAACTCCAACAAAATGGACTCCATGAATAGCCGTATGGACTTTATAGTTGTTTAAGCGGATAAACGCGACGAACAGCTCAAGGAGGCGGAGAAACGGATTTCCGACAATGAAGATGCTACGACTCGCGTGATACTGCAAGTGGCGTAAATGGACAAGCTCCTCAAGGTAATTGCGGCCAAGAATGAGGATTTGGAGGCACACAGTAGGCGCAACAAAGTTCATGTCATTGGGATCCCCGAGAGTACCAACACCCGGCATATGGAGGAATTCATCGAACGCCTGCTGCGCGCCACCTTTGGCGCTGAGGCCTTTTCCACCCAGCTGATTGTGGAGCAAGCCCATCATTCTTTAGGCCCCAGACCTCCTCCGGGAAGCAACCCACGCCCGATAGTTGCTCGTCTTCTTAACTATTGTGATTGTGATGCCGCTTTGAAACTAGCCAGGGACAAGAAACCCCTACACTTCAAAGGCAACAAATGCACTATTTATCCTGACTTCACGGCAGCGGTCCAGGAGGCGAGGCGCAAATTCCTAACAGCTAAGCAGAAACTCCGCAAGGCACAAATCGAATACGCTTTACTGTATCCGGCCTGTCTACGAGTCACACACCAGGGTAAACAACACTTCTTCACTAATGGGCAACAGGTTGACGACTTTCTCAGGGCTGTCAGAAAGGACTCACCGCAATGAGAATCCCAGGAGCGCCTCTCGAGATCTCCATCACTGGGCCCTGACTGATACTCAGGGTCCTCCATCTCCCTTTTTCTTTTTCTCCATTTTTTTCTACTTTTTCAATGGGGCGCATTGTTAATGCCCATGGTCTCTTTTTCATGCTGTACTTGGTGGAAGCTGAACAGCTTCTCCATGGTTCTTTCTGTTAAGCATGATCCCTCTGTCTCCCAGGCGAATGGACCTGATGGACCGCTACTTACAGACAGATAAGTGACAGATTGAGGTGGTGGGCACTTTCTTTCTTGCTCCTCTTTGCTAATAATCTCAACTATGCCAAGCAACCCCCTCCTTCCCTCCCTTTTTTCCCTCTGTCATTGGGGAACTGGCTTAACGGTTATGGGAGAGGGGAGGATCCCGCTGCCCCCATGTTTCCCCACACAAGCGTTCCCCTAGTCTTTTTGGTGTAACAGTTTTAACTTTGTAATGTCAAAGTTTTGTTTGGTATTGGGTGGGCAAAATAATACCTGCACAATTGGTTTGCTGTTGTGGGAGGGGGTGGGTTGGGACTCATTTACAATTGTTTTCACTATAACTTTTTTTGCACAGGTAGACTTGAGACTGCACATTGAGACACATTTCCACACATCTTTTCAGAGCACACTGCGACACTACCATGTCACTCCGCTATGCACACACGTACTGAGGCACTACAAATAAATCTCCTCACATGGAACATCAGGGGAAATGCAGACAAATACTCGCGTACTTGGATAGGCATCATGTTCACATCACCATGTTGCAAGAAACCCATCTCGCTTCATCTCACACTCCCACTTTTGCCAGTAAGTGGGCCGTAGTAAGTCTATTCTCCTCGTACTCCACTTACTCCAGAGGTACAGTGATCCTTGTAAAAAATAATACTCCCTTTATACTAGGCGGCGCACACCAAGACTCATTGGGGAGGAGCTGCATGCTATGGGGCACACTAGGAACACAATCCGTCACGCTGGTGTGTTGTTACAATCCGAACATAGATGACCCATACTATTTTATTACACTTTGGGGGCGTATACTCCAAGTAGGCTCCACTCATATCAGGGGAGGAGACTTCAACGCTGCACTCCATTCTGTCCTAGACAGGTCTAACCCTCTACCCTCGCACTACACCAAGACACAAGGAGCACTGGCAGACATGATCTTGGCTTAAGGGCTCACAGATGCGTGGCGGCACCTGCATCTAGATAGTAGGGAGGGTACTCATTACACTGCAGCGGACTCATCCAGGGCTCGCTTGGACTACTGGGTGGTCTCCCTGGGTGTTGTTCCCATGGATCTCTTGAACCGAACATCTAGCCAAGACGTACTCTGATCGCGCCCCAGTCCTCATGTCGATTGCCCACTCAATCCGATTGCTACCCCTAGGTTTTGGAGATTAATGCCAGAAGCCCTGCTAGATACCGTCTTCCGGGCCGAGCTGGGTACAGAAATCACTGAGTTTTTTCAGCAAAACATAGATTCTGTCGCACAGGTGGGCACGGTCTGGGAGGCTTTCAATGTTATGATTGGGGGTCCTGCATTGCTAAAAGTTTCGGAGTCCTAAGAGACCTCCGCCGCAATCTACGCATGCTTGAGGGGGATCTTAAGCAATTGGAGAAGACACTATGGAGGGACTCCTCTGGGAATCCGCTAGCAACATTCAGAGATAAGCTCTCAGACTTCAATCACACGGCTGACCAGGAGGCTCGCTTTCAAGGGAAGGATTTTGTGGCGTGCAAATATGGGGAAGGTAAGTGACCAGGCAGAGCACTAGTGCAGGAAATTCGACTGCCCAGGTTTTCTAACTACATTCTAGAAATTTGGGACATTAACGGCACATGTCACAGGGACACCCTAGATATTCTACATGTATTCACCGAATTCTACGCTGATTTATACAGCACCCGTAGGACCGGGCCTCCAGACTTTGCAACATATTTACAAGATATAACTCTTGGTTGGCTGGGGGATACGCAAAGAGAGTTTCTCACTGCATCTTTTGAAAATGACATGATACGTGAGGCAATCATGCAAATGAAGTCCGGGAAGGCCCCGGGCTCAGACGGTCTCGCCATCAATTTTTAGAAAACATACCTTGATCAGCTGCTCCCTATTCTCAAACAGGTATTTGTTGAGGCACACAAGCTGGGATCCCTTTCCCTGTCTCTAAGGGAAGCCCTTATTTCTTCACTACTAAAACCCGGCAAATCTGCGGACAGTTGCGACTTGCCTTGCTTTATTCCTGGCCAGGCTACATCACATAACTTGCTCACTCTCTTCTCGATTCTACAGTCAGTCGACCCTCAATTGCCCTTGGTGGCAGTTTTTTTGGACGCCACGAAGGCTTTCAATTCCATTGAATGGGACTATTTATTCGTTATCCCTCAAAACATGGGAATGCCTAAGGGGTTCTTGGCATGGATCCGTCTTTTGTACACTGGCCCAGAGGCTAGAGTTTTAATCAATAGGCACTCTTCACCCCCTTTTCCCATTACTCGGGGCACTCGGCAGGGCTGCCCTCTCTCTCCCCTGCTATTTGCCCTGGCAGTCGAGACTCTTGCGGCCAGAGTTAGACAATATCATCACGACAAAGCGCTCTATTGCTTTCTCCGGCAAACACGCATCTCCCTCTATGCTGATGATATCACTTTATATGTCCGAGAACCACACTCCAATCTTTAATCCATTACTCTGGCAACTCGTTCGCTTTGGAAGGCTCTCTGGTATCCACATCAATTGGGAGAAGTCCCAGATTTCCCCCCCTCACTTCGTCCATGGCGGCGTTTGCAAAGGACTTCCCAATTGAGTGGTGCGCTCATGAGGTGAAATACTTGGGAGTGTACGTCACCGCTGATCGGGAAGAACAGATGCGGCTTAACTACGGTCAGACCCTGGATGAGATCAAAAATAACGTCACAAGATGGATTGCTCTCCCTTTTTCTCTTGCGGGGTGCACCTCCCTTAGGAAAATGGACATCCTCCCTAAGCTCCTTTACCTTTTTTTAAATATTCCATATGACCCAGGCAGGCACTTCTTCTCTGCACTCCGCTCGGAACTAGTTGACCTAGGGAGGTAAACAACCCCGACTACAATGGGACACAATTACTAAGCCCTATTTCCAGGGAGGGTGTGATGTACCCAACTTCAAGCTATACTACTTATGAGCACAAGCTCACTACGCCTATTATTGGTTACACCCCCCTAAATACATGCCACAGGGGGCGACTGACCACTGGTTGTTGAACCCCATACCGCTTGAGGGCGCCATATTGACCGCCACTACGCCACGAGCGGTACACCCATCGTTGATTGTTTGCACAGTGAAGGTATGGCAGGGCATTGTCAAACGCTGCCAGGCTCCCATGCTGTATTCACCACTACTCCCCCTGGTATATCACCCGAAGATGCCCGTCCAATAGGAAGGCGTCTTCAAAAAAACTAAAGCTAAATACAGAGTTACATGCTGGGGGCATCTTTATCTCAATGGTAAGTTTCGTACATCACAAAATTTATTTTCTAAACAGCCGCCCTCTCCCATGGAACTTTTTCTCGATGTTCGTCTGACAGGGCATCAAAGAGCACACACCTACATACCCGCTAGAGCCCCCGGAGGTTACCCCATTGCGCATGATACTGAGTAACAATGCTGCGACACACTTGATCTCTACGCTATATTATAGCCTGTACGCTAACTTGGGCCCAACACAATGCACTGCTAGAGATAAATGGGCCGTCGAGATGGGACAAGCCATTACAGATGGGCAATGGACTTATTGTTGCAGTCAGACAGAACAGAGCTCATCCAGTATCCGGCTCCGCATCCTCCATTATAACTTCGTACATCGCACCTACTGTACCCCAGCCAAAATGTACAGATATAAGTTGTGTGATAGTGACAATTGTGATTGCTGTGGTGTTGCGAGTGCAGACTTCCTTCATCTTGCCTGGGACTGTGGCACTGTTCATGCCTACTGGCGTCAAGTCCTTACAGCACTGGAACAAATGACACCGCTGCAGCTCCCGCTTCCCCCTCTACTTGCCTTGTTGGGTTACTCTGAGAAATTGGCTGTGGCACGTCGGAAGTTTGTGTCCTTTAGCCTACTCTTGGCTAAAAGAAGAATAGCATGTAGATGGGGTCGGGTAGGGCACCCAAATTGAAGGAATGGATCAGCGACATAGTATTCTGGCAGCAACAAACATACACATTTGTAGAACTCCTCCCCCTCGCCTCCCGCCCCATGACATCTGGGGCCCCTTAATGGCATATTTGCTCACACACCTGATTGATAACACTGACGCTACCTAGGCCTACAGTGCTGTAGCGTGCTGAATGATTCCTACTCATCCATATGTATCGCCTGCATCTTACAAGTTACAATTGTAGCTTTCACCTATACGTATATGTCTCCCTATGTTAGTGATGACCTTTCCTGTATGATCCTGGTACAATGGTCATTGCTGTGACTGTTACTTTACATTACGCTCTGTTAATTTCTATTATTGTGCTCATCTTGATCGTTTCTTCTCACGATCTGGCAATCATGTCTCTACCTGTGCATTGCATATGCTGTATTGGTTCTATCTCTTACAAAATCTAAATAAATAATTAAAAAAAATAAAAAATATTGCAAATACTATGTTAATTTTTTGTACGAAAGGTGGAACCCCGGCAGGTGGGAATTTTACACATTGAAGAAACACCACTTTAAAGAACATTGGACCACATGCATCAAGGAAAAAAATGGTTGCAAATGGGCAGATTCTCAGAATCTGCCCTTTTGCGACCGGTATTTTTGCATTTGGGATGCATCATCCCAAATGCAAAAATTGCAAATTGCGGTTGCATTTAAGGCATTGCAAATTACGATGCCTTAAATGCAATGCAAGATGTCATTTGAAAATAGCGATTTTGCTATTAGTGGCCGCTAATTACAGGAAAATTCTACCTGATGGTAATTAGCGAAAACTTTGAAAAATGCACTAAAGTGCATTTTTCAAAGTTCCAGGTTACACAAACACATGCCTTTCGGGCAGATGTGTGCGCAACATGTGTTCACATATCAATTTCAGGGGTGGAACAGGGTGTCTTTTTGGCACCCTTGCACCCGTGAAATTGCATGCGCAATTTGCGAGTACCTACTGGGTACTCACAAATTGCGCATGCAGTTTCCATTGATTCCTATAAGCGCCTAGGCCCATAGGAATGAATGGTGAGCAATTCCTTAATTGCGACTCGCAATTTGCGACTCGCAATCAAGGAATGTTTAGGAATCGCTATTTTTTTTAGCGATTCCTACATGCATATGGTTTTGGGAATCCATAATTGCGATTCCTTAATAAGCACAATTAAGGAATCGCAAAAGCCTACCTTGATGCATGTGGGGGCACACTTCACAAAGCATTAATAGCCCAGAACCCAGCCAACTCTACCACCACTGGTTGATTTGAGCTTGTCTTTGAACCTGTACAGTGCTCCGCTGTCTTTTGGCTGGGTTGTTTGTTAAGAAATACCACATACATGCAAGGAGACTAGTGCCATGAGAAAAAGTGATAGCGGAATGCTCGGTCAAAAGAAAAGGAGTGATTCTGTCAACCAAAAAGGAGTTTTTTCCAGCTTTGATACCTATTATTAGCCATTGCCCTGAGGGTGTTTGGGGATACTTTCTGATCACTTTCTAGGGGAACCGACCAAGAAAAAGGGCAGCTGAGGGAACTGCCTACCCACCCTGTATAATCTGCAGCCTGTTAGATACTCTGCTGACATTCCATTATCATTGATAACAGTAATTTGGTCATCACTGCCGCTGCCGTTAGCACCACACTGGAAACTAAAACGAGCCCAAAAATGTGCAAATTGGCCCCAAACTAGAGGAGGCTGAGAGATGAAGAGAGCCATCGGGGCACTCTTGGGTAGGCAGTAAGCCTAATTTGTAAAAGAGTAAGTGCAGGTGAGTTGATCTTTTGTATTTATTTTTTTACAGAAACTCATGTATCATTGCCAAATGCAGAGGAGAAACTTGCAAGCATCATTTCCAATTGCGGAGTAGAAGCTTGCATGCATCATTGGTGAATGCTGAGGTTGTTGAATGCCAAGGCTCTTTCTTCCACCAACATACTCTCCCTCCACATTATCTCACTCTTGGAGGTTCTTTCTCATCTTTGCTTACTCCCTTTTCAGTGCTTTCCATATTTCCCTTCCTCCTTCTGCCCACACCCTTGATGCTTTTCCCTCTCTTGTTCTGTTTTACAGTCTGATGGTTTAAAACTTGTACCAGTCTCTGAAAAAGAATGCAGTTGAGCCCCACCTGCAGCCACCATCTTAAATTAAGCATCCTTAGATTGAAGCCCACAATGGAAATGCCAGAGTGGCTAGTCTGGCCCTTTTTGCATTTTATCTCCTGCCTGAAGAGCAGATACACCCTTTTCTCTCCTACTGCAAGCCAAGAACCCAAAGCTTCTCCATTCTCCATGTCATAGCACAGAATCATTATATGTGATCAGAAATAAGGGCCACAGTGTCCTTGCTCCCCTGCTACCCAAAACAGTTTCCCAAGTAAACTGTGCCTACTCAGCAGAACTGTCTCTTCTTGAGTTAATTCAAGCCCATTTTTAATATATCTTCTCCTATCCTTGTTACTTCTGTCGGGGTACTTACATTACTATATCCATCAGAGTGAATGCTGCTTCAGAGTATCACCAGCTACCCATCTCTTGTCTGTAATTGTCGTAGGGTCCCACTACTAAAGAATGTTTACCAATTGCACTGTGTACAGCTTCTGCTGTTTCTCATTCATGCCTCTCCACAAATAGACTCCCCCAGACTATGCATGAATATGGAACCTCCGTAGGCAGGACTTGCCACTTGTACCCCTGTAATCATATTTGCATTGACGGTATTTGTAGAGTTAAAAAGCTGTACACTGTCAAAGGCAGAGATCCAACCAGAAAGGAAATCTGAGTGGAAGGTCCTGGGTTATGCATTGGGAGGTGGACTCTTTACTATGTTGTATTGCAGTGCCCTTTAAAAACATGCATCTTCAGCTGCTTCCTAACTTGGAGCATCCTTGGGGTGGTCCTGATATATACAGGGATGTAGTTACAGATCCTGAGTGTGCGGATGGGTAAGGTCTGTTTCCTCGTTGTTTTATTGGTTCTTGCACGTCTTTATCCCCATGAATGAAGGTGTCTGAATATGCTCCTGATGGACCCCCTGACGATTTTGCTTTTTTTTTTTTTTTCGGATGTGACCTGCATGACTCGGCCCAATACTTGGGCGGGTACTTGGGCCTCCCACACAAGTGAGGCACCATTTTTACCGGGAGACCCAGGGGAATGCTGGGTGGTGGGAAATTTGAGTGAGCCCGGTGATGCCACAACTTTCCCACACAAAAATGTGTGAAAAAAGTGATTTTTTTCAGCTAAAATTGAGGTTTGCAGGGGATTCTGGGTAAGGAGACGTTGGGGGATACACGCAAGCCATACCTCCCTGGAAGCCCCCGGGTGTCTACTTTTCAGAAATGTATGGGTTTGGTAGGTTTCCCTAGATGGCCGCCGAGCACCGGGCCAAAAACCCAGGTGACCCCCCCCTTGCAAAACCAGGTGGTTTTGAGATAGGCAATTTTGATGTCACCTCACTACGTTTTGGGCCCTTGCCTGTCGCGGGTACTTGGGCCTCCCACACAAGTGAGGCACCATTTTTACCGGGAGACCCAGGGGAACGCTGGGAGGTGGGAAATTTGAGTGAGCCCGGTGATGCCACAACTTTCCCACGCAAAAATGTGTGAAAAAAGAGATTTTTTCAGCTAAAATTGAGGTTTGCAGGGGATTCTGGGTAAGGAAACGTTGGGGGATCCACGCAAGCCATACCTCCCTGGAAGCCCCCGGGTGTCTAGTTTTCAGAAATGTATGGGTTTGGTAGGTTTCCCTAGATGGCCGCCGAGCACCGGCCCAAAAACCCAAGTGACCCTCCTTGCAAAACCAGGTGGTTTTGAGATAGGCAGTTTTGATGTTACCCCACTACGTTTTGCGCCGTTTCCTGTCACGGGCACTAGGCCGACCCACACCGTTTTTCTCTTAAGACTTTGGGGAACGCGGGGTGGGTGGAAATTTGGGGATCCACGCAGATTCCGGAACTTTCCACCACAGAAATGTGGGGAAAATGTGTTTTTTTGGACAATTTTTTAGGTTTGCAAGGGATTCTGGGTAACAGACCCTGGTGGGCGGCAGTCAAGTCACCCCATCCTGGATTCCCCTGGGTGTCTAGTTTTCAAAAATGTATAGGTTTGCTAGGTTTCCCAAGGTGCCCGCAGAGCTAGGGTTCAAAAACTACAGCTGGTAATTTTGCCAAAAAAGGGTCATTTTTCACTGCGAAATTGAGGTGTGACCACGATGCGTTTTGCGACGTTTCCTGTCGGGGGAACTAGGCCGAACCAAACAAGTGAGATACCGTTTTTCTCCTAAGACTTTGGGGAACGTGGGGTGGGTGGAAATTTGTGGATCCACGCAGATTCCGGAACTTTCCACCACAGAAATGTTGGGAAAATGTGTTTTTTTGGACAATTTTTTAGGTTTGCAAGGGATTCTGGGTAACAGACCCTGGTGGGAGGCAGTCAAGTCACCCCATCCTGGATTCCCCTGGGTGTCTAGTTTTCAAAAATGTATAGGTTTGCTAGCTTTCCCAAGGTGCCCGCAGAGCTAGGGTTCAAAAACTACAGCTAGTCATTTTGCCAAAAAAGGGTCATTTTTCACTGCGAAATTGAGGTGTGACCACGATGCGTTTTGCGACGTTTCCTGTCGCGGGCACTAGGTTGAACCACACAAGTGAGGTACCGTTTTTCTCGTAAGACTTTGGGGAACGCGGGGTGGGTGGAAATTTGTGGATCAACGCAGATTCTGGAACTTTCCACCACAGAAATGTGGGGAAAATGTGTTTTTTTGGACAATTTTTTAGGTTTGCAAGGGATTCTGGGTAACAGACCCTGGTGGGAGGCAGTCAAGTCACCCCATCCTGGATTCCTCTGGGTGTCTAGTGTTCACAAATGTATAGGTTTGCTAGGTTTCCCAAGGTGCCCGCAGAGCTAGGGTTCAAAAACTACAGCTAGTCATTTTGCCAAAAAAGGGTAATTTTTCACTGCGAAATTGAGGTGTGACCACGTTGCGTTTTGCGCCGTTCCCTGTTGCGGGCACTAGGCCGACCCACACAAGTGAGGTACCGTTTTTCTCGTAAGACTTTGGGGAACGCGGGGTGGGTGGAAATTTGTGGATCCACACAGATTCCGGAACTTTCCACTACAGAAATGTGTTTTTTTGACAATTTTTTAGGTTTGCAAGGGATTCTGGGTAACAGACCCTAGTGGGAGGCAGTCAAGTCACCCCATCCTGGATTCCCCTGGGTGTCTAGTTTTAAAAAATGTATAGGTTTGCTAGGTTTCCCAAGGTGCCCGCAGAGCTAGGGTTCAAAAACTACAGCTAGTCATTTTGCCAAAAAAGGGTCATTTTTCACTGCGAAATTGAGGTGTGACCACGATGCGTTTTGCGACGTTTCCTGTCGCGGGCACTAGGTTGAACCACACAAGTGAGGTACCGTTTTTCTCGTAAGACTTTGGGGAACGCGGGGTGGGTGGAAATTTGTGGATCCACGCAGATTCCGGAACTTTCCACCACAGAAATGTGGGGAAAATGTGTTTTTTTGGACAATTTTTTAGGTTTGCAAGGGATTCTGGGTAACAGACCCTGGTGGGAGGCAGTCAAGTCACCCCATCCTGGATTCCCCTGGGTGTCTAGTTTTCACAAATGTATAGGTTTGCTAGGTTTCCCAAGGTGCCCGCAAAGCTAGGGTTCAAAAACTACAGCTAGTCATTTTGCCAAAAAAGGGTAATTTTTCACTGCGAAATTGAGGTGTGACCACGTTGCGTTTTGCGCCGTTCCCTGTTGCGGGCACTAGGCCGACCCACACAAGTGAGGTACCGTTTTTCTCGTAAGACTTTGGGGAACGCGGGGTGGGTGGAAATATGTGGATCCACACAGATTCCGGAACTTTCCACTACAGAAATGTGTTTTTTTGACAATTTTTTAGGTTTGCAAGGGATTCTGGGTAACAGACCCTAGTGGGAGGCAGTCAAGTCACCCCATCCTGGATTCCCCTGGGTATCTAGTTTTAAAAAATGTATAGGTTTGCTAGGTTTCCCAAGGTGCCCGCAGAGCTAGGGTTCAAAAACTACAGCTAGACATTTTGCCAAAAAAGGGTCATTTTTCACTGCGAAATTGAGGTGTGACCACGTTGCGTTTTGCGCCGTTTCCTGTTGCGGGCACTAGGCCGACCCACACAAGTGAGGTACCATTTTTCACTTAAGACTTTAGGGAACGCGGGGTGGGTGGAAATTTGTGGATCCACGCTGATTCCGGAACACCACAGAAATGTGGGAAAAATGTGTTTTTTTGGACAATTTTTTAGGTTTGCAAGGGATTCTGGGTAACAGACCCTGGTGGGAGGCAGTCAAGTCACCCCATCCTGGATTCCCCTGGGTGTATAGTTTTCAAAAATGTATAGGTTTGCTAGGTTTCCCAAGGTGCCCGCAGAGCTAGGGTTAAAAAACTAGAGCTAGGCACTTTGCCAAAAAAGGGTAAATTTTCACTTCGATATTGAGACTTAGGGTAATTCAGATTTGTAAAGGAACTGTTATTATCTATTGACTTTCGATGCATTTCTGCCTTCCAAATGAAAGACATTGTGTAAAAAATGAGTCATTCTAAAAAATGACTGATAATTCTCATGCTAGTATGAGTATTCCCAATTTCAGAAATGTGCAAATATCTACTGTTTCTAAACTCTATATTTTGTTCCTATTTCAGACATACATAGGTGTCTTTCATCCCGATTTTTCCATGTACACATTTTTACAGAATAATTACTATATACCCGGTACATAATAAAAAACCATTGCAAGTTGCTGCTCAGTTTTTGGCTCTGGGCTCGTCGGGTTCTTGGTGAACCTACAAGTCCTATATATCCCCACAACCAGTCATGTCCAGCGAATGCAACGGTATATTGCTTTCAAAGAGCTGTCATAATTAGAAGAAGTTACAGGTGAAACCGTTGACACAAAAGGCTGTTTTTTTCAACTAATTTTCAATTTATCCTATATTTAACTGTTTGTTTCTATAAAAAAACCTTGATGGATCTACACAAATGACCCTTTGCTGAATTCAGAATTTTGTCTTCTTCTCGAAAATGTATAGCTTTCCAGGATCCATTATTGCTTTTGTACCCATTTCTGCCATTAACTGGAAGGAGGTCAAAAGCACAAAAAATAGCAGAAATAGGCTATGTCCCAGAAAAATGCCAAAACTGTGTAAAAGGTGTTGGGTTTCTGACAAAAGTCTGGTATCCCCGAAAAGCTGGGAAAATGGTGATTTCAACCCCACAAACCCTTTTTTGATAACATTTGCAGGGAAAAACCCAGATGCTTTCATTTGCAGCCCATTTTTCCAATTTTTCCGAAAAAAAACTAAATTTTGCTGTATTTTGGCTCATTTCTGTGACCCCTCCAGGGGAATCCACAAACCCTGAGTACCTTTAGAATCCCCATGATGTTGGAAGAAAAGGACGCAAATTTGGCGTGGATACCTAATGTGGTCAAAAAGTTACAGGGGCCTAAGCGCGCACTACCCCAAATAGCCAAAAAAAGGCTTGGCACAGGAGGGGGAAAAGGCCTGGCAGCGAAGGGGTTAAATTGTAATAATTTTTTTTATGTTGTAATTTATATAATTATGTGTTTGATTTATTATAATAATAATATAATTTGCAATCTTTTTTGATGTAATTTTATTTTACATAAACTTTATTCCCTTTTTTATTATTTTATGTTTTTGTTATATTTAAATATAACCAAAACTACAAAACTGACATTCCCTCTAGACCTAAATTTCTTTCATTTGCGGCTTCTTAAAGCTCAAACATGGGGCATAAAGAACATTACTCTCCACACAGAATGATTACTCATTCTTACATATTTTATTTCATTTTTTTCTTTTTTCTTTTAGTATTTCACATTATAAAAAATATATATATCTTTTCAATTATTTTCACAATGCTTTACAAAAATATGACCGCCATCATCATTCAAATAATGCTGTACATATAATACAATTAATCTCAGCACCTGTAAAGTCACAGCTGACTGAATAGTATCGATATAATTCAACACACCCCCACACACACTCACTCACACCTCTCTCAACTCTGCAAACATATCCCTTACACAGAATACAGTCACACTCTACACCCAAGAACGACACTGCATGCACAGATGGAAAGATCTGGGTGATAAAATCAACCCTTGATTGCTGTGCTGGTAGCTGGGGTGTCACAATCTCTCTCTGACCGACGTACGTTTGAATGGAATGATTGTTTGAAAACCATATTCTTCAGGACCTGTTATTTTATCATTTATAATGGGTGGAAGGAGGGGGGAACAGATCTGTGACTACTATATATATAATTTTTTATGAAGACACTAATGTACTCGATGGGTAGTTGATTGTATTGATGCCTGTACAGGACCTGGCTTCACAAGGTGGAATCTTTAAAATATCTTATATCATGGTCTCCTGCGATATATTAGAGGTCCTATTGGAAATTGTCGCCACTATTGGTTTAATTATGCTTGATATTCTCAGCAAAATGCTGTGGAAGTCCTCTCTCGAGTAACCTCTTTATATATTTATCCTTGTGAGGCGTACTTGGCCCTCTCGCTGACAATGTAGCATCCGTATTACTCTTGTGGCTTTCGGAGTATTACATTAACAATTTCTTTGCAGTGTGTATTTCGTCTCTAGTGAGAATCACGGCTTGAGCTCTCGTTTTGCCTCCGCTTGTCACGCTTCCTTCTTCTCCGGTCAACCATTAGTTTTTTTTGTTAATTATACATATTATTGTTGTGTTACGTGTAGAGGGAATAGTGAATTAAAGTTTTTTGCGATGTTATATTTTATGTAATTTTATATTTATTGTAGTTAGAATAGTAAATATTAGTTTTGTGTGATGTAAAAGATTTTGTTACAGTTTTGGTGTGTTAGGTGGAAGTAATTATCTGTCTATTTAATTAATATAAAAATGTTTGTTTTTATACGGTGTATGTGTATATGCATCTATTTTAAATTGTAATAATTTTTTTATGTTGTCATTTATATAATTATGTGTTTGATTTATAATAATAATAATATAATTTGCAATCTTTTTTGTTGAAATTTTTATTTTACATTAAATTGATTCCCTGCTTTAATATTTTATGTTTTTGTTATATTTAAATTTAACAATTTAAACATAGAAAATAATAAAAAAAATAAAAAAAATGTTGAATACAAAAAAGAAGTATATTTAATATTAAAAATATAAAATTAATATAAATCCCATCCCATGCCTCTAAAAAACCCACAATCTCTCAATTAAACAAATATTATTTATGAAAATCTAAATTCATTCAAATGAATTACCTTCCCACCCTTTACCTTTAAACTCCACAACCACAACTTAAAATTAAACTAAACAAAATTAATTACACACTTAAATTAATTAATGTAGAATTAAATAATTATTAGTATTTCACAAGTAGTTAGCAAATAAAATAGTTTACTCCCCACCCTTTACCCTATAAACCAACCCAAACTGAAAATCTTTTAATTAAACATTTACTACATTTAATTATCAATTAATTACTATTAATTACTATTAATTTACAAATAATTATTAATTATTACAAAATAAATTACATTCTATCCTTTACCCCTACAAATTCCGTAACCCCTGAAAAAAATGTATTACACAATTAACACAATTAATTATCAATTAATTAATATTAATTAACATCTAAATATTAATAGATTAAAAATAAATTACACCCCATCCTTTAGCCCTATAACCCCACAACCCACACCTAAAAAAATTAATTACATAATTAACATATTTAATTATCAATTAATTAATTATTATTCATCAACAACTAATAAATTACTTCTCAACCTTTACCCCTATAAACAACACAACCCGCAAAAAAAATCACATTAAAAAAATTCAAACACAATCAACAAAATTAAATATCAATTAAATAAATTACATTGATTAAAAAATAATCATTAATTTTTTATAATTAAATTACTTCCTACCCAATACCCCTATAAGCCCACAACCCGCTACAGAACTAAAAAGCACAAAATGTTATTAAAATTAATTTCATGGGGGCGTGGCTTGGCTTGGAAGCCAAACATGGTGGACGTGCCTTAGAGCACCTCTGTCTGCCTCAGCCATATTTCACCAGAATCCGCGTGTGATCCTGAGCCACAACGCGGAATTCGGCCTTGCCGCCGCTGAAGACAGAATCGGCAGCCGCCGGGGTTGGTGTCCTGTGCCGCAAACTTTTCCCTAGGCGGATAGGCGGTGGAGTGAATCAGGCCAGGATGTGTGGCCTGCAACTGGCGGACGCTGCTGGAAGTTGAGCTGGGCCCTGGTGCGATACGCCGAGGGCAGCTCCAGCCTGGGACTTCACAGTGAGGAAGTGATTGTGTCCCGTGAGCACTACCATTGGGCCCATCTTTGGGGGGCCTTGGCATGGTGTTGGAGCCAGTGGGAGGGCGATGTTGTCCAGTCTCAGTTCCCTGGGGTAGCAAGAATCCGGAGACGCCCAATACAGTGCAGCCGAGACGCTGGTTCCGGGCGGGGGCACCTGCGGCACGCCAATAAGGTACATGTAAGCTGCGCAGACAGGCCTAGAGCCATCAACGTGGTGCGGCGAGCAGCAACGATGCCACCGCACATAGAAATCAGCTGCGACCAGCCGCCTTGGGCCCAGCGCCGGGCAGTCTGGTGTCTGTTGGTGAGTCCTCAGGGAGCATAGTGGAGCGAGATTTCCCCCCCCTGGATGCTAGACACATCAAAATCCCCCCTTGTTGGGGGTTGCAGTAGGAATGGTGGCGCTGAGCAGGGAGTAGGCATCCACAATTATATTGATGATTATTGCGGGGCCCAGGAGGGAAAACCTGATGCTTGAGACCTGTGGACCTGCTGGAGCTTGCCGGTCGAGGACAGTCGCCTCGCCAAAACCCATCCAGCCGCAGGTCATTAAGTCCAAAGAGGAACACTATGCTGCAGTACACTCTCTCATGCTAGACTCTCACTAGACCCTTGAGTACTTTGTGAAGCAGCGGTGACAGCAAAATTGGGACGCGACCTGCTGGGGTGGCTGCCAGGTTGGGGGTCCGGTGAGTTCGGTCCCTGTAGGGGGCCCACTTGGCTGGCTCTCTCGGACTGCAGAGGCGGCAGGGCTAGGCCTGGTGCAGCTTGCAGCCTGGGAGGCTGGGAACTGTGAGGCCCGGCCTGGGGTGCTGCCCTGGGGAGACAATATGTGTAATACATTCAAAGCTAAGCATAGATAAGCAGGGGCCCAGATCAGAATACCCACGCCGCAGAGAAGAAGTTATACCACCAGATCTACAACCAAGGGGGTCCCTCCGCACATATGACTCTCTATTCAACATGGGCAAAGACAAGTCAGGAGGGACCGCCTCAAAACAGAGCACTCTGGATCAGTACACTGCACTGACGGGCGGCTCAGGCAGAGATGGGTTGGGCAGCCCAACCCCGGATAATGTGACCTTACTAGCAGCTATTACAGAGTTGCGAGAAGAACTTGAGGCAAAGATTGGCACAGTGGGATCGGAGGTCTCATTCTTGCTTCAAGATCTCTGCAAGGCGGTCGACCGCATCACAGAAGCTGGAACCCGAGTCTCAACGGTGAAGGACATGGTGACGTCCCTCCAAAAGAAGGCAAAAAAGCTTACGGTGGTGACACAAGAATTGGCATCCCGGGTCAAAGAGGCAGACGGCAGGGCCCGGCAAAACAACCTGTCCCTGGTGGGTTTTCCAGAGGGCTGTGAAGGCCCATCCATGAACAACTTTCTTACGAGGTGGCTTAGGTCCCTGCTGCTAGAAGAATTCATCTCAGCTCATTTTGTAGTAGGGCGAACCCATCGGGCTTTGACGAAGTAGCCTCCACCAGGTGAAAATTCGCGGCCGGTAATTTCTAAGCTACAGAACTATGCAAACCGCAACGCAATACTACAGTTTGCGAGACCCAATAAAGACTGTGTGCTCTTCAATTCGCATCCAATCATGGTATTCCCGGACTATACCAGGCTCGTGCAGCAATAACAACAATCCTTTGTGGCCACAAAACGCAGACTCAGGGAACTGAATGTTTCTTATATGCTGTTATACCCTGCCAGGATGAGAGTGATATTCAATTCAGAGTCATACTTCTTTGACTCCCTGGAGGTGGTGTTTTCAAGGGCCGAAGAAACTATACATCTTAAACCACACTCCCCGCCGCTGCTGGATTCCAACTCTTCCCTGAGCTCGCATAGAAGCAGGCAGAACAACGGCAATTCAAAGCGAAGGCATAGATCCCGCTCTAAATGGCATGTCCAAGACCAGGAAGAAGTGGCAGAATAATTCATTATCGAAACAGACTTACATTCCTGTGGTTTGGGGGGATGCTAATAATCTCCCTCCTATGCTGAGAAATAGGAGGTTCACTCTATTGGCTGTGGCCAAACACGGAACGACTACGCCTCTGGACATTTGGTTTTATGTTTTGTAAGTTTGGGATGTTTGGGCAAACTTGGCAGTCCCGGGCTTTTCCCCTGTTGGGGTCCATGTGAGGACTCCTCCATAACAGATACTCCTTGTTCATGGAAGTATAGGGGTGGGGGAGGGGGATGGGTATTGTTGAGTATATTATGTTTGTAAAGTTACACACACCGACCATACACTAGGATCATCCGTCGATACATCTGTAATTGCAGAGATGAACACACAGCTGTTAATGACACAACACACACTAGGCCCTCAATTGGGGGAACTAAACATAATCTCCTGGAGTGTCAAGGGTCTCCTGAACAAAATCAAGAGGGGTGCAGTGCTCCGTTTGGCAAAACGCTGTGAAGCTGATATACTTCTACTCCAGGAGATCCATCTTCTGGGGAACAAAACCCCATGCATTACTAGATGTGGCTATACTACAGTATACCACTCTGGGTTTGCTTGTGGCTCCATAGGTATGATGGTCCCCATACATTTTCGTGTGCCGCATTGTATTTCCAAACACTCACTAGACCCAGGAGGGAGGTTTACCATTATTACAGGTACTGTGGCTGGGGAGCGGTTAACCATAGGGAGTATATATGCCCCACTCCTTATGGGACAAACATTCTCGGACAAAGTAACGCAATTGCGGGGTGAGCTGCAGGAGGAATTGATGATCCTGGGGGGACTGGAATGATGTGATGATGCCCCAAAGATCGCTAGCAGGTCCAGGGAACAAGAAACCCGCTTAAGCAAATCCAAACTGAACTCCCTTGCCACTACACTTGGGTGGTCGGACAAATGGTGGGCTTTCCAGCCCTTGACGAGCGGGTTCAAATATACATCTGCAGTACCTGATACACTATCACAACTGGATTACATATTTCTCCCCCACAGCTATATTCACAGTGTGTCACACACGTCCATCCTCCCCCGGGGACTCTCGTCATTCGCCGGTTCAGATTAAGCTGCGCCTGAAAACCCAACAAGCCTCCTACCATTGGCGTATGTCCCCCTGGCATCTCAGGGATCCTAATTATCAAGACATCCTTCAACAGGCCATCTTTGATTACCTCCGGCTTAATTCTGACATGGCCCTATCCAGTACAGTCTTGTGGGAGGCCCTTAAGCTCTCGATTGGAAGGATTGACATAAGCTTCCGTACTGTGGAAAAGCGTAAACAACTTGCCCAAATACTTGACCTCGAAGATCACCAGCGATCATTAGAGTAGTAAGTGGCAACTGGGAATGCCCCGGGATCGCGTCGTAACCTCCTCCTCATTCAGCAACAAATACATCAACTTCTCACTAATGAGGCATGGGAGACCTGGTTGGCAACACAACATAGGATTTATCAGTAGGGTGATAAATCAAGCAGAATGCTTCACCAGTTATGTCAAGCTAAGATGTCCCCTGTGCCGATACTGCGAGATGCAAAAGAAGTGTTATGCACTTCGCCTCAGTCAGTAGTACAGGTCATCACGACATTTTATGCCTCGCTGTACCAAAAGGGGGAGCTGATTTCAGAGGACCTCATCGACGAATTTCTGTCTGACATCCCCCGCAAACTTTCAGACCAGGAAAGGGACCGATTGAATGCCTCCATAACATTAGACGAGCTAAGAGCAGCATTTATTAATACCCATCCCGGCAAAGCACCTGGTCACAACGGATTTCCCAGCGACTTCTTGCGGCCACATTTGACAACGTAGGGCCCCCATTTCTTGGCGGCACTACAAGAAGTATTTCTTAATCCAGGCCGCCCCTCAGAAGACCCGGCTTCATATCGCCCTATTTCGCTGCTCAATTCCGAGCCCAAATACCTTGGCAATGTCCTCGCAGACCATCTTAGATCCTGCATTCAAGACCTCATTCACCCTGACCAGGCGGGCTTTATGCCTTAGCGATCCACCAGGCATAAAATCAGACTCGGTTCACAACGCCATTTCTACTGCCCAGGAGCTTGGCCGACCGACAGCCATTCTGTTTCCCCACATTGATAAGGCATTTGAATCTCTAAGTTGAACGTACCTCTTCAAACTCCTGCGAGCCATAAACTTAGGAGCCCGAAGTTTAGCATAAATAAAGTTGCTGTAACAGACCTCTTGGCCTCGGTTCGGGGGGCTGGTACCCGGTCCTCCCCATTTTCCATTGTTCGCGGCACGAGACAGGGCTGCCCCTTATCTCCACTGCTCTTCGCCCTGGCCATAGAGCCCCTGGCAGTATGCGTTCATCAGGATCCGCTGATTAGAGGGTTTGAGTGTTCTAAAGAATATTCTGACAGAATTGCTCTCTACGCAGATGATGCTCTATTGTTTTTGACAGATCCATGGGCTTCTGGGCCCCGTATCCTTCAGATTCTCCGCGTACTCGGAGAAACTACGGGGTTGGGAACTAACCCCTCCAAATCCACGCTCTTCTGAGTGTGTGGAAGTCCAGAAACACCAGACCTGGGCCACCCAATTATCCCGGGCTACAGATGGGTTTAAATACCTGGGAGTTTACATATCTGTATGTCCTACGACTCCGTGGTCTCACAACATTTCTCCTCTGCTCCCTGTGGTTCGTAGTGAAACTTCAGTATGGTCCCAGTTGCCCCTATCACTACATGGGAGTTCAGCCATTTTTAAAATGATATCTCTACCCCACTTACTTTATCGGCCCCCATTCTTGGTTCACACACTTAAATGCAATACTGAATAGGTTTATGTGGCAGGGTGGGACAATCCGGGTGGCACTTCACACTTGCACACAATCGACATACTGGGGCGGCATTTTGGCGGCAGATATTCATGCATAATATTGTGCATCCCACCTCCTAGTCATCAAAGAATGGTGGTATGGGTGCCAGTCACACCCTGCATATGCAGTAGAGAGGCTGGCAATGAAGGAGACCCCACTGCAGAAACTCCTGTACAGCCGTATTAAATTGGATACTCTTCCACAGGCCAGCAAAATCGTCATACCGTTGTGAAGACACACAGTGAAGACCATGGGCTGGATGGGGAAATTGACGCAAACAACTCCTCTTTGGCAGGGCACCTACTTACATTCCGTCTCGGCCTTAGTGGGCTTCCGTAAATGGGACCTCATTGGAATATCCACCTTAGGCGATATTCTGCAGTGTTGCATCCTCAAATCCTTTCAGCAACTACCAAATGAATTTCACTTACATAAATCCCAGTTCCACTGCTATCTACAGTTGCGACATGCTCTTACCCCCGTATTCAACATTTGAAGTCCCTTCCCGAATTCCACCTGCTAGAAGGCTAGTTACTTATGGGGGACCTAGGGGCACACAAACTAAAGCTAATATATAAAACATTAACCACTCATACATTCACTACATTACATAAGACCAGAGCTGCCTGGGAAATCGACCTGCTGACCTTGACTGTTGATGATTAGACTGAAGCCCTAGCTAGCCCCCGACACGTGGCGGTCTCCTCGAGATTCCGCCTTATATTATTTAAATATCTCCACCGTATATACTATACAAGATCCCAGTTGTAGTAGATGGAAGTTATCCAGTCCCCCCAGTGCCTCAATTTCTGCTGTGAGGTAATACAAACATTCTAGAGGAGGGTGGTGTCCTGCCTGGGCCGGGTACTGGCCTGGACCATTCCATTTGATCCCAGATTACTGCTCCTCCACAGCACAGAAGAGATTGGGGGAAATTGCTATCGACAGCATTTCCTGTTCCTGGGCCTCACTTTGGCCAAAACGGACATTGCCCAGAAGTGGAAGGCGTCCGCCCCATTGGGGATAGGAGAGTGGGAAAAGGCCTTAGACAGATGCATGGGCACCAAAATTGTTGTTTTTCAAGCATGAGGATGCCCACAGAAGCATAGGAAGATTTGGTCCCACTGGGCGACATATCGAGGCATTACCTTGCCCCCACTGCTACATTCAGATCCTCCATAAGCCCTCAAGAGACACAACGCGATACAGTTGTACATCAGAGACAGCTAATTCTAATCATTCTCATTCGACATACTTTAAGCTTATGCAATTACGAACAGTTAGTTGGGTTCGGTGTGGTTTGTTAATTACCAGGCATGGTATTTCCAGGCCAAGTTGCTATTGAAGCCTAAAATCAGGCACGCTATGTCTTTTTTAATATATGCATTGTACTTGGCGGGCTATGCCCATATTGTACCTATAAAAACAAATAAAATAATTGTTGTTTAAAAAAAATCATAACTACTCCAACTGTAACTAATATAGTGAGAAACATAAACAATAATTAAAACAAAAAAAAATGTCATTTACATTTAAAATATATACTAAAAAACATAACAATAATTAAAAGACAATATTTTAAACAACTATGGGCCCTACTACAATGTTTGGCAGAGTTTCCTCCGTATGACATCATCTTGTTCATGGGACCGACCGACACCAAGTTGGCGGTTCGGACCGAGTAATTAGGATGCAACCGAACACTTTTCGGTCACATTCCTATATCCTACAATGGGAGCATGTATTCCGGCTGGAATACATGCTCCCATTGTAAAATAGGCAGTGCAGTTCATCCCTGCACCCCTTGGCAGGTACCTCAGGGGGCCTGCCACAAGGTGCAGGTATCAAAGTGCCCCCTCTGCCTCCAACTGGAGGCCTTGACCCCAAGGGGGCCCTGCTGGGGGCCTCCCAAAGTAAAGTTCCGATAGCCTTTCAGTGTCAGAGAGGCCGCCGAAACACGACATCATAATCCCTAGGGCGGAAGGAGCCGCCCTTGAGATTACTGGCTGCATTCCGACTGGAAGATGGGCTCTCCTAGTTCAACTGAAGCCAGTCGGAATGACCATTCTGATTCCTTTCTGACCATCCCAAAGTAATGAGGCAGTCGGAAAGGAATTCGACCGACCTATTACGATGAGGTTGGAAAGGCTCCAACCGACTGTCGGAACCTTTTCCAACCTCATCGTAATCAGACTCTATATTTTTACAAACAATATTAATGACTGCTATATTTTTAAAATTGATATCACTTACCTTCAAATGGATATTATTGACAACAATATTCTTGTACTCGATATTTGCATTTCACAGTATTTCTCTTTCGATATTAATGTAGAGCGACAGTGTCCAGACAATCATGCCAAACTGCTCAGAGATCTAGCGCTTTTTGGTTCAGTGTGGCCATGATATGTGACATCCACATATATCAAAATGCTTGACATGCACATGAGTCCATAAGGCACATCAGAGGTTAAACGCATAGATAAAATTGTATCAGCGCCAAGATGGAGCCTTGCAGTACTCCACAATTAATCATGTCACATGGCGACCAAAAGGTAGCCACCCTTAACAATTTTGAGTGTCCTGTCAGGAAAGATTTAATCCACACCATGCCTTTTAACCCAGGGTCTGCAAAACTTTTCAATAGCACCTTTTGAGGTACTATATCAAATTCAGCAGAGATATGCAGGAGTATCATTCTAACTGTATCATCTGGATTAGTATGCCACTGATGCCAAGTGGCATAGAGACTATCCTAGAGACTAGCCCCATCTCTATGCTGCTTTGTTGGCAAACGTCCATCTACCAGCCATCCAACAATATGCCTTCTTTCAGCACCATAGACCCTTGTTTAGCTCCTAACTTTTCTATTATTTTTCCTAAGGCTGGCAATAGTGTTATCCGAAGATAATTTTCTTTACATCACATTCATCCAGATTGGATTGTTTTAGTATTATGGTGAGTGCATCTTGCTTCCATGTTAGTTTACAGCCAACATCTTCCCAAATGGGGATTACCTTTAAGGCTTTGGAATGCCTTAGCATATAAGAATTAAGAATATTGGATGTTAACTAAAACTTAGGTTACCATGTAGTACCATGGTGTACTCCTTTTACTTTCCATGTGCGTGAGAGCCTGGACATGAGGCACCTTGCTTATAACAGGAAAACAGTTAGCTTGTGTACTAAAGTTCCATCCTACAAATAATGTAAATTTATTGCATGCTGATAAATGATGTATAAATGGAAAATAACTACAGAAATGTGTTAGACCTGGCATCCTGGATGTGATTTCCCCGGGCTTTTTGCCTTCAGACCTCTTGTTTTGCTGAGTTAATTTTAGCTTTCTTTGTGACTGTGGGCAATTTACCACTGCTAACCAGTGCTAAAGTGCATGCGCTCTATGCTTAAAACATGGAAACATTGGCGTATCCACAATTGGCATATTTAATTTACTCATAAGTCCCAGGTAAAGTACACTACATGTGCCCGGGCCTGTAAATTAAATGCTACTATTGAGCCTGCAGCACTAATTGTGCCACCCACTTCGAGAACCCTTCAAACATGGCTCAGGACTACCACTGCAGAGCTTGTGTTTGCAGTTTTAAACTGCCATGTCGGCCTGGCAATTTAACCCTCTTGCCAGGCCCAAACCTCCTTTTTAATACATAAAATCATGCCTAAGGTAAGCCCTAGACATCTCTAAGTGGAAGGTGCAAAGTATTTTAAAAGTAGGACATGTACTTTTAAGTTTTCCATGTACTGGTAGTGAAAAATAATTACATTAATTTTCCACTACTGCAAGACCAATCTTACCAATAGGTTAACATTGGGAACACCTTATTACATACATTTTATAAGTGTAATTTCCATTTGGTAAAAGACAGATATTTGAATTTATTGTCTCTGGACTCTCAATTCAAAAACGCAACTTATGATAAAGTGCCACTTTCATAAAGTTAGGATTTTCTTATTTTAAAAATTCTGTGACTTCTTCCCGTCTCTGAATACATGTCTGGGGAGGCTGACAGCCGGGCTTTCTGCATTACCTCCAGACAGCCACACACAACGGAGGCTTAGGTGTGACTGATGTGCCATTAACAACCTTATGGGTCACCATAAGCAGGATGGGAGGGAGGAGCTGACACAACTGAATGGGCTGTGCTTGTCCCCACACAAAGAGCTGCATACCCCCTTGTAGTGAGTATGGACCCGGGGCAAGGACTCTGTGCACTTCAAAGTTCTCTCTTTGAAGTCTCCCCCACTTCAGAGGCACAACTGGGTATCAGTACTGGGCCTCAGACACCACCACTTCAGTACACTTCTAGATCTGAGGACATTCTGCCAGGAAGAAGGGTTGCTGTGCTGCTGAAAGGACTGCTACTCTTGCAGCCTCTGCTGGACTTTCCTGGAATACTGCTTTGCTGCGCCTGCCCTGCTGCCTTCTGCCCTTGTTGCCTGGGAGTGAGAGGGACTGGATATGCATCGCTAGATCCTCAGAACCAAAGTGACTCCAAGGGCTTGGTGGCTTGCCTGTTATTCTGAAATCTCAAGGACATCAAAGACTTCCAACAACCCTCTGGACTCTGCCAGCTGTGAGTCCTGCCTTGCCAAGTGGTGCCAATATAGTCCTGGGCCCTTGGAAGTGGGTTTTCTGTCTGTTTTCTGCAAAAACTGTCCATTGCCATTGTTGCACCAGTTGGAACCAACGCATAACCCCTCAACGCCAACACATCACCACTGCCACTGAGGACAAAGACATTGCATCACCGGCTGCACAGCTCAACAACGATGCATCACCTTCATCGTATAAGGTCCACCGACGACTCATCGCCGGCTGTACAGCTCGATAGTGATTCAGGTGGTGGCTCCGCGGATCGGAGCCAACGCATCGCCTACATTCAGCCAGATTGATGACAAAACTTCTCCTCTGCTCCTCACATCAGGGCATCGACATTGACACATCCTTCATCCAACGGTACTATTTCACCAGGACAAGGTTTGTCCTTGTATATCTGGCCTATGCTCCATCGCGGTCAGCCTGAACGTTTAGATTTAACCCGGTTTACCTTATGCTCTTAAGCAACAACCCTCTGGACGCTGCCAGCTGTGAGTACTGCCTTGCCAAGTGGTGCCAATATAGTCCTGGGCCCTTGGAAGTGGGTTTTCTGTTTGTTTTCTGCAAAAACTGTGCATTGCCATTGTTTCACCAGTTGGAACCAACGCATAACCCCTCAACGCCAACACATCACCACTGCCACTGAGGACAAAGACATTGCATCACCGCCTGCACAGCTCAACAACAATGTATCACCTTCATCGTATAGGGTCCACCGACGACTCATCGCCGGCTGCACAGCTCGATAAGGATTCACATGGTGACACCGCGGATCGGAGCCAACGCATCGCATACATTCAGCCAGATTGATGACAACACTTCTTATCCTCTGCTCCTCACATCAGGGCATCGACATTGACACATCCTTCATCCAACGGTACTATTTCACCAGGACAAGGTTTGTCCTTGTATATCTGGCATATGCTCCATCGCGGTCATCCTGAACGTTTAGATTTACCCCGGTTTACCTTATGCTCTTAAGCCCTATATTTGCAGATATTCTTCAGAAATTCATAAATCTGGTTCTACTTTGGGGATTTTTGTCACTTTTTCTTGTTTTGTTCAAATAATAGAGCTATATTTTCTATCCTGCTGTGGTATATTTTTGTGTGGTGTTTTCACTGTTTTACTGTTTCAGGTGTTGCACAAATACTTTACACATTGCCTCCTAAATTCAGCCTGCCTGCTCTGCGCGAAGCTGCCAGAGGGTGAGTACAGGTTAATGTATGATGTGTCATTGACTTACCCTGACTAGGATTTTATGGCATGACACGGAGGCCAACATTATGCAAATTCTCCTTTATTGCCACAGCTCAGCAGTAACAATAAAGAGAACATAGAACTTGTGAACATTCTATAAAACAGCATAAAGACCGTGAGCACACAGCCATCATCCTTCTTTGTTGCTGCTGCTCGCAGAGATAAGTATCTCCTTTCACTCGATCTTACTTTTTATAAGTATTTATTACTAGCGTTATGATTGATTGTTTGTAACCGTTATTTGTACATGACTGGGTCCTATTGACCCTATCATGTCTTTCTTCCCTTTCCTCAAGACCTCCCTTATGAGCTTCTTTCTTCCTCCCGTGTCAATGTCGGTCTTTTAAGTCTTTCATCTGTCATTGTTATGCTCAAGATGCCCATTTATACCCCCTTGCCGCAAGAATTTTCACTCTTTTAGTCTCCCCTTTTCTCGCTTTTCACTATGCGAGTTTCAAACTTTACCCGAGCGCTAGCCGTTGCCTAGCAGCGCCTTGATCGGCCCGCTCCTTATACGCGTACACACCCCGCCATGTAGCGCGAAGCCTACTGTGTAGCGCGAAGGCCGCTCCGGTCTCGTCTTCTCTCACCGGCGCATTCGTGCTGCCTCCCCCGTCTCAGTTAAGCCGCCATTAGCGCTTCCTCCCCAACGCTGCCGAAATTGCTTTTTTCTCTTTGCCTCGCGCATCGCGAGCACCAATGTATTAGAGGAATGCCCCTTAGAGACAACCACGCACGTCGGAAACGTGCGTGGTTGTCATGGTTTTCTCTTTATCAACACTTGTCAGTTGCTCCCTCGTATCGCCTCGGTGAAGTGCAACTGTCATTACGTTTTATTTACCCTCCAGGACGACTATTTTTGAATCTTACTGCACGAATTTACAAGCGGATCCTCAGATCTTTATACCTTTTTACATGTATTTTACCTTCTCTGTAAAAAAAAAAAAAAAGGGGGGAAAGAGGAGAACTACGGTAGGAGGACCTATTTAACACCTACTAGCCTTTAATATTACATCAATTCGCTGATATAAGCGGAAAAGACAATTTCAATAAGTTTTTGTCTACTTTCTTCTATTATGTCTTCCTCTGACACATCGCTGGAAACCAAACTAGACCTAATGGTTTCCAAGGCCATGGACTCCTTCAGCGAACGTATAAAAAAAAGATTTAATGAAACTATAAATAAAAAATTTGACATTCTCACAAAGGCTTGGCCCTCTACTAGCGGAGCACATAATCTTAACCCCAAAGCAAACAGAGCAAAAATCTAAAAGAATTAAAGTCTTATTAAATACGGATCGATCTCGCTTTCAAGGCGGACACCAGAATGATGCCCAGGGCATCTCAGAAGGGCAAGATTCAGGCCTACAATCCCCTATACAAGTTGACAGCGACGAGCAATACGAGGCGGAGATAGATCTCTCATGCTCCTCGTCCTTTGATTCGGACATCGAGGTCCAGGAAAAGAGTTCTACTGTCAACACAGAAGAGGCAAACAAGGCCTCAGGATCAAAAATGGGTATCACTGACCCCTTTGGAGAAATCATGTTTGATCCTTTACTAATTAAACATCCCTTTTCTCCCGAATGGATACCGTCACAACACGTGGCAGACTATATTAGCTTTTGGCTAAGGAGAGAGATCCCGAAGGAAGTAAGGTCTAGACTAAGATCAGAATGCCCTCGACCATCTCTCCCAGAAAAAAATCACATTCACACCTGAACTTGACCCTAAAGTCGTTGCGTTCATAGCCAAAGGCGCAAAGGATCCAAGGAAAGGGATAGATAAAAGTCTTAGATCTTGCCAAGACCGCCTACTGGACCTAACCGGACCTCTAACCAAAATTTTTGATATGGCAGAGAACGCATATGTTGGTGGCATCCCTGTTGACGCGAAGGAACTTCGCGAATGGATTCAAAGGTGCATTTGTCTTCTCGGCAATGCAAACACTGCCATTTCAACTGAAAGGAGAAAGGGTATACTCCTCAAAATAGACCCCAAACTTATTGAACTGGCAAACCAAGAGGCAGGTCCAAGCTCTCAAGGTCTCCTTTTTGGAGAAGATTTTATTCGTGATATGGCAAAGTACGTGGGAGCTTTTAGCTCCATACAGAAATCTCAACGAGAAATCAAAAAGGTCTTTCAGGATAAAATTTTTGGCCGGGCCGGTACAATGCGGGGTCGATTCCCTGGCCGTGGACAATCCATTTCAAGACCCTTCCTGGGACGAGGAAATAGATTCCAGCAATCACATTCCTACGGAGGTCACTCCTTCTTTCCTCAGACAACGCTTCAGAACAAGACCCTTTCGAGGCGAGAGGAGGAGCAGAGCCTTTTCATCAGGTAGGTCTATCGATAGACCCTTCAGATACCCCTGTAAAAGTGGGAGGGAGACTAGCCCTTTTCTCTGGCAATTGGACACTAATAACACAAGATCCCTGGGTCTTACAATCAGTTCAAGGCTACAAAATAGACTTTATAGGCTTCCCTTTCCAAACAAAAATTCCTCACGAAATAACTTTTTCAGAAGATCAGAAAAAACTAGTGTCCCAAGAAGTCAAAGATCTTCTAAACAAAGGGGCTGTAAGAGAGAGCTCAGAAATAGGCTTCATCAGCAATATCTTTCTGGTCGAAAAGAAAGACAAAACCCAGAGACCCGTAATAAATTTAAAAAATCTGAACAGTTGGGTTTCCTATCACCATTTCAAGATGGAGGGAATCCATCTTCTCAGAGATGTTTTGAGGAAAGGGGATTGGCTAACACGTCTAGACTTAAAAGACGCCTACCTCACAATTCCGATTTGGCCACCTCACATGAAGTTTCTCCAGTTCACCTGGGAGAAAAAACTTTGGGAATTCTCAAGTCTTCCTTTCGGCCTGTCATCAGCCCCTTGGTGCTTCACCAAGGTCTTACGTCCGGTGGTAGCCTGGCTAAGGGAAAGGGGAGTAAGACTGATAATCTACTTAGAAGACATTCTTATTATGGCCCAGTCCAAGGCTCAAATTCGTTGACACACGAACCTTACCATTCACCTTCTGGAGCATCTAGGCTTCATTATAAACACAAAAAAATCGTGTACTACCCCTCTACAAGAAACCCAATTTTTGGGATTCATGGTAAACACTATTTCGGGAGAATTAAAGCTACCAACGGAAAAATTAAAGAAACTCAAAAAGGAACTCAAAACGATCCTCGCCCTGAAATTCTTTCCTTTGAGACTTCTAGCGAGAATTCTGGGTCTCCTCTCCTCGACCATTCAGGCCATATTCCCGGGCCCTCACCATTACAGAGCCCTGCAGAGACTGAAGGCGAAAGCCTTGAAGTCGAGTCTTTCCTACTCTCAGATGACTTACCTAGACGAAGAATCGAGGAAAAAACGTATTTGGTGGTTGAGGAATGCAGAGGCGTGGAATGGCAAGGCCATCTTCGGGGACATACCAGACCTGATTATAGAGTCGGATGCGAGTTTGCAGGGATGGGGCGCAACTTGCGCCAACCTTTCCACAGGGGGACGGTGGACTCTAAAGGAAAAGGAACTTCATATCAACTGCCTGGAACTTCTAGCCGGTTCCTTTGCGGTTAGGAGTTTCTCGAAAAATTCGATCAAGTGTTCCATAATGCTCCGCATGGACAATGTCTCTGCGGTAAGATATGTAAACAGGATGGGGGGACCTCGTTCGAAAGGTCTGAGCGAAATAGCGAAGGTTTTCTGGGACAATTGTCTGGAGAAAGGTCTGTCGGTCACGGCAGAGCACATCCCAGGCTTGAACAATCATGTGGCAGATGGGTTCTCGAGAAACTTCAGGGACCCGAGCAATTGGAAGTTGGACAGGAGGATATTCCTTACCTTCCAACAACAATGGGGCCCCTTCCAGGTGGACCTCTTTGCAGACAGACTAAATACTCAGATGACCAAATTTTTCAGCTGGAAGCCGGACCCGCTAGCATCGGGAGTGGATGCCTTCCTCCAGAACTGGCAGGGCTTAAAACCATATGCCTTCCCGCCCTTTGTAATGCTACCACGCCTTCTCTCACATGCTCGCAGATATCTTCAGAGCATGGTTGTAGTAACTCCCCTTTGGAGGTCGCAAGCTTGGTTCCCGGTCATCCTGGAGATGGCCATAGACTTCCCAATCCTGATTCCGTCTTTCAATCATCTCCTCCTAGGCCCACTGGGGGAAGTTCACCCTCTTCTAGAACAAGGAATCCTAGTCCTGACGGCATGGAAGATTTCAGGCGACAATGGGAGATCCCTGGCCTTTCGCTCAATGCTTTTAGACTCATATCTGAATCATGGGCACCTGGAACAAGGAAAGCATATCGATTGGCATGGAACAAATGGGTTCGCTGGTGTCTTCAACGACATTTCGATCCCGTTTCAGCTGATTTAGTTCACGTTCTTAATTTCCTTTCGGAAAGATTTGCCTCCGGCCTTAGTTATAGAACCGTAAATGTTTATAGGTCAGCCATTGCGGCTGGCCACTCTCTAGTTGACGGCGTTTCTGTCGGCCAATCTCTTTTAACTAAAAAGATTATGAGAAGAATGCGGGTTCTCAATCCCCCAATTCCTAAATACTCTGCACTTTGGGACGTGAGATGTATTTTACAGCTTATTTCCTCTTGGGGAGATAACTCTTCTCTTTCTCTCAAACTTATTTCCTACAAACTTACTGTCCTACTTTGTTTGGTCTCTTTTAGGAGAACATCCGATGTTAAAGCATTAGACATCTCCTGCAGATCTTATCAACCAGAGGGAGTTTGTTTCTATCTTGAAAAGAGGACTAAAACTATGTCTGCGTCCATTTTCTATCCTTTCTTTCCTGAGAATGATTGTCTATGTGTTGTTAAATGTCTTAAAGAATATGAGAAAAGAACTTTTGGTATAAGAGGTACTGAGACACAACTTCTGATCTCCTATAGACTTCCTCATAAACCAGTTTCTTCTCCTACCCTCGCGAGATGGGTGAAAGAGGTGATGCATGAGTGTGGTATCGATATTTCTATTTTTGGCGCACATTCCCTTAGAGGGGCCTCTGCTTCCAAAGCCTTTATGCTTGGTGGTGGATTACAAGATATCCTTAGAGCCGCTGACTGGTCGAATGAAAATATGTTCAAAAAATGCTATTTTAGACCTATCAATAATGTGATTGACAGTGTGCTCAATTCACTTTAAACTTGCAGAATGTTGGCCTCCGTGTCATGCCATAAAATTCAGATTTTTCACAGCCTTGTGGTAAATTTAAATTACCTAGACTTAATTTATGCGGTAAAGTTCAATAAGAATAACTCAGTAAAAATAAGAGGCAGAATCCGTGATATTTGAGGTTATAAAAGGGATTTTATTCCTTACAAAGGAATTGGTTCGAACCAGGCAATCGGGTTCCGTCACCACGAAGGTTCGGGAAGGGATCGACAATACCTTATTGACAGGTTGTCATATATATAGTCAATGCATTACAGTAAAGGCAGATGTAAGAGGCGTAACAGCTGATAGGAGAGATAAGAATACACATACGTAATAAAAAAGGCGTTATAATAGGCGTGCATAAGGGCATGTACTAGAAACGTCATTATGAGGATGTCACAGGTGGGTGGATCCATAGGAGAATCCTGCAATGTCAGCGGAAATATGTGACAGAGATGCGCGCGCAGCTGCATGACGTGTGATTGACGTGTAACTGGAGGGTGAAGGGGACTTGACATTTTAGCCCTACATGAGGAGACAGAAGTCTGGGATGTCAGAACAACCTAATCCCAAATCGTATCTAATATCTTGTGTTTAAGGAACTGTATTATCTAGAAGGAAAGGTCTCTCGAGCAAGAGCTATTCTATACTGACTGCTAGTGCGTGTATAAGCGTCTACGTGTCTACATGAGATGCGAGGGGGCATGGGCCTATCATGGTAACAGGAGCTATGAATTACTTGCACGGAGACAGTGAGGCCGGGCCCTTTGCTCTGTAGCTGGAAGGATGTTTACCTAAACTACTAGACAGGAATGTATTGGTCGAGGAGCGGAGCAGATAACTTGAAGGCTAAATACTATCTTGGCAGGCAACAGGCTGAGCCAGGCACCGTTAGCCGCGCAGGGAGTAAAACAAAGGTCATGGATACAGATGCAGGTCCAGGCTGGAGTTTTCAGAGACAAAAGGCAGGAAAAGGCTCGATGGCAGAATTCAGGGCCTACTCGCCAGAGCTGTAAAACGTGAAAGGTACACTATATAAAGACGGTGGCCAAGCATACTTAGGAACGGAATATCTGACCCATTCATGGTGGATCTGAAAGAGGACATGTTAACGTTGGGCGCACATGTGTTTGCGTCTTCATAGCTGGAAGTGGAGGGAACATACATGTACTTGTAGCACGTACATGGAGCCGTTGGGGTCTAAGATAGGGGACACAATTGATTATAAAATCCATATTTCCTCAGCCTGGTGGGCAGAAAATCTGGATTTTATTAAAGACACGGAGGCTAATATTATCCCTCCACTGTGTCTTCCCTCCCTAAGGAGACTTTGTTACTTTAATCTATTTTTTTCTCTCTTTCAGAATAGAATCCTTTCGTTTTTTGGATTATTGCAATGACTCCTTCATCGATATTTAGAAGATTGAGATTCACTGTTCTTTTTCCTGGTTTTCGCAGCTTCGAACAAAGAAGGATGATGGCTGTGTGCTCACGGTCTTTATGCTGTTTTACAGAATGTTCACAAGTTCTATGTTCTCTTCATTGTTACTGCTGAGCTGTGGCAATAAAGGAGAATTTGCATAATATTAGCCTCCGTGTCTTTAATAAAATCCAGATTTTCTGCCCACCAGGCTGTAAAAAATCTAAATTGTGGTCCCTACTTGGACTGGGTACATACCTCTGCCAACTGGAGACCCAATTACTAACAAAATGTGGTTAAACATCACCACTGGTCTCTAATTTTCAGAAACATCCATGGGTTGGGGTGGAGGGAAGCGACTCAATCTAAATACATTGAAACGTTGGTTTAAGTCCTATTCAACTACCCCCAATGTGTTTATAAAGCACAGTTTGCTGATGATTTTCTCAGAAACTGCAAAACAATCCCATTGAGTATTAAAATCAAACATTTATCAGAGAAGGGAGACCCTGAAAGTAATTGTGACTCTGACTTCGGTGATGGTTCCTCCCAACACTCAAACTCTCCTCCCCCCAATAGTTTGGGTCTACTTGTGCCCATGTGCAAAGCCCTGCTCCCTCGGCATGATGCGCTTTTTCCAAGTCCCACTACTCTCCTCTAGTAGTCACTGGTGTGGTGGCGGGAATGCTTGCAGCATTGTATCCCCATAGGGGGGTGGATGGCTAACACTGCCAGCACTGTTTACCCTATAGGTGGGGATGGCTAACAAAACCAGCAATCTAATGCACATAGGGGGGAGGATGGCTAACACTCCCTGCATTGTCCACCCTATAGGGGGGTGGATGGCTGACGCTACCAGCAATCTAATGCCTGTGGAGGGGTGGATGTCTAACACTGCCAGCATTGTTTACCCAATAGGGGGGTGGATGGCTAACACTACCAGCAATCTAATACCCATAGGGGTGGAGGATGGCTAACACTCCAAGCATTGTCTACCCCATAGGAGGTGGATGGCTAACACTCCCAGCATTGTCCACCCTATAGGGGGTGGATGGCTAACACTACCAGAAATCTAATGCCCATTGAGGGGTGGATGGCTAACACTCCCATATTTGACTACCCCATGGGGGGGTTGGATGGCTAACACTCCCAGCATTGTCCATCCTATAGGGGGTGGATGGCTAGCACTCCCAGCAATGTCTACCCTATAGATGGTGGATGGCTAACACTACCAGCAATCTAATGCCGATAGAGGGGTGGATGGCTAATACTCCCAACATTGTCTACCCTATAGGGGGGTGGATGGTTAACACTCCCAGCATTGTCTACCCTATATGGGGTGGGTGGCTAACACTACCAGCTAACACTGCCAGCAAACTAATGCCCATAGAGGGGTGGGTGGCTAACACTACCAGCATTGTCTACCCTATAGGGGGTGGATGGCTAACACTACCTGCAATCTAATGAATATAGAGGGGTGGATGGCTAACACTCCCAGCATTGTCTACCCTACAGGGGGAGTGGATGGCTAACATTCCCAGCATTGTCTACCTTACAGGGAGTTGGATGCCTAATACTTCCAACAATCTAATGCCCATAGGGGGGTGGATGGCTAACACTCCCAGCATTGTCTACCCTATAGGGGTGGTGGGTAACACTACCTGCAATCTAATGCCTATAATGGGGGTGGATGGCTCACACTACCAGCAAAGTGGAGAATATGGGGTTTGTGGGCTAACCCCCCCCCCCCCAGCAATGTGGAGACAATATAGGGTGTGGGGAGCTAACCCCCAGCAATGTGGAGACAATATGGTGTTTGTGGGGTTAATCCCCCAGTAAAAGTGGGAACAATATGGGGTTTGGGGGGTTAACACCCCCAGCAATGTGGAAACAATATGGTGTTTGTGCGAGTAACCCCCTGCAATGCAGTGGCAAATCTGGGGGTTGTGGGGGGCAAACCCCCACACACAAGTCTGAGATTATTTGTGTGTTGCGGCCAAATACCCACAGCAACGTACAGAAAAGCATTGTTGTGGGGTTACATACACTCAGCTTTGTGTTGCAAATCGGGTGTTTGGTGGGGTTAACACTCCCAGCAATATGTAATTGGACAATGTATAATTAGACCATCAAAAATGCATCAATACACACATTTGGAGTACAAGCTTCTGCAAAAACTAAATATTCTAAGCCAATTCTCACTTTTAATTAAACACTGTCCCACACTGTGGCATTAATGTTGACTGGCAAGCTTAAAGAATGGCCAGAGTGGAGATGTTGGAGGCCCAGGGCCAGAAGAAAAAAAGAACAAAGAGCAACATCCACTCAATGCTCCTCAAATGCAGGTGAAATACACAGGAGCTGAGGCCAGTCACACACATAAGATCAATTTAAACATGTGTGTGTGTAAGCTGTGTCAGCCTGGCATGACACACACAATGGGGCTGCAGAACTCTACTGAGCCATATGTGTGTTGAGTCCAATCCAGAAGTGGCCTGGATCGGCCTTGGATTGGTAATGTGGTCAATCAGGCGTTTGTTGATGAGCGGGTGCTCCAGGGTCACCTGCGGAACAAGCTGTGGGTGGCCTACAACAACCACAACAAGAGATTGACTCACTTCCCAAGTCCCCACCAGGCTACAGCACTGTGGAAACAGTATCTGGCTTGTTGATCTGCTGTGCTGCAAATTGATGATGTGGGACAGACTTCAGAGCAGACACTCTCTTGCGTCCTGTGTCCGTGGTTTGCAAGTGGCAGTGTCTTCTCACATACCCAAACATGACTTTCAGGACATGGCAGGTACAGGGAGACTGTAGGGGAGGTAGGGGCATCGCAGGGAGCAAAGTCACTATTGACCAGTCTAAACCCCCCCCCTTGACCAGCAGCATTGTGCCTCATTGAAACCACCATCGACAGGTGACTTCGCAGAGGCTACCATCACAGCGAAGATCAGGGAAAGTATGGCAAGAACTCCATGAGTGCCTAGGCATCATTGTGAATCAAATCTGAATATGCATCCGTAGCATGTCGAATATGACCAATGAGGGAATGCCAGCATCAGGTAGGTACACCCATTACGCTACATACTAGGAAAAACACACATTTGACGGTGGTTCATGAAGTGCCAAACCTACACATATATATGTCACACATAGTCCAAGCATTCGTCTAACACAACACACACTCAAACATTGCAGGGCAACAGGAGTACACATAAAGAAGGATGACATTGTAATGGGTCTATGTACACTGAAGCACAGAGGATACCAGACCCAACAGCACACAAGTATACAAACTATAAAAAATAATTTATGAACCTACCACTACAACAAACCAGAAGTGTTTGTGTCACAGTTGTCAGAGCCACATCTGTAGACTACATTCCTAATTGCAATTGGGAAAATCATAGGGCCACCAACAGTGATGGAGACAGTGGCCATGTGTGTCATGATGGTGCTGTACACAACTCAAATTCAGAATATGTACACTGTCAAATTTACTGCATGTCATTCACAGCAATTCTGCACAAAACTACAAAAGCTGAAGTAAGTGCAGCTAATGACTAATGTCATTTCGATGATGCAGATTGTGTACAGCAGAAAACTTGGATGACTAATGAGTCACCGGACAGAGGATACATCAACAAGCTTTGGAGGCTCCAATGCACTGCCAAATGTATAATAGAATGTGACAGCCCTGGTGGCGCCGCCGGGGGGTATCAATCTGTGGCTCACATACACTATCCACATAGCTATCTGCAAGATAGTGTAAATGACTACATCTTGTGAGGATGGTGGACATGTGCAGAATTAAATCTGTCTTGGACACATTTTGTACTGCATCACTGGATCAAAATCCATTAATCCGTAAAGGAGACCCACAGCAAAGACACATGCACCTTGAGCTTCAGGGCAGGGTACAAAGTTCAGATTGTGAACCCTCATGTACACCTACAAGTCTCACCCTTGCCATACCAGATGATAGCTACTAAGAAATTGACAATACCAAAACCTATGGAAATGTGTGAACTGTTCCAGTGTCACACAAGAAATTGACAATGCCAACACCTATGGAAATGCGTGAACTGTTCCAGTGTCACTTGTGAGTTTGCTCACAGTGCAGAGTGTTGTCCTCAGCACAACCAAAGATGTCATCACAATGAGGGAATGCCATGAAAATATGATGGTCATTCAAAGTCAGAATGCCAGGAATATCCACACCTGTGTAGTCTACTGGCAAGTGTGGGAATGTATGTCTGGACTAGTCTGAGCACAGGTGGCATACCAACACACATCCTTGCCCATTCACTTGAGGTGCCAATAACACCCTAAGCAATGGAATGCCAGACAATGTTCCAGCATCATGACTAAACATCAGAAGCAAGCACCACCACCATCCCAGGGCATCATACAAGGGCATTGTTGACCGATCAGTGACCACTACTGACTACAAAGGGCAACTTGCCACTCATGCCCACACATGACTCACACAAGCCAGGGCTCGGTGGAGGCTACTCCCCCTGTGATGCCGATGGGTCTAGCACACACCAGTGTCTTCAAAGAGACCATCACAACAATCATCCATGTACATACTTTGTCAAATAGCAAGCTTCAGCAAACACATAACACATCTACAGATTCACTCTAGCTACAGTTTCTGCACACTCACATACACATAATCAACACATATGCACATGTCAACTTCAAAACAAGACCTGCATCAATTCAACATATGCAGGTATCACCCCTCCAACATCCAGGCCATAGGACATGCTCAACTCTCATATCTAACAGACACACAAGCATGTCACAAACACCCTCTGTTTAATCTAAATGTAAAAGCATGTCTGAGTCGTCCTCACTCACATGTGCATTGCCCTCATCTCATCCACACATACACTGGCAGCACAACTATCCATCAGTATGTGCACAACACCTCTCACATGCATGACATGCACACAATGTACAGAACACATCCCTTCCTCAGCAGACGTCAAATGTGACATGCCAGATGGACAATTCCCATCACCAGTAGCACACTCAGTGCTTTGGACTGCACTCATGCCACAACATGCAGCATCACATGCACACGCAACACATCACCACATCTCACAACAAGACACATATATAGCTCAGTGGATGTGTACTCAGTCATTTTCATATCACCAAGTACCCACTCCTATCAGCACACGTCTAACCACTTGAGTAAAAGCTCCATCTGCAGAATCAAACACAACATACTACAACTCGACAACACCTCACATTTCACCATCCAGCACCCATTATCACACTACTGGTGTACATACTTCTCAGCTCTGTCACATATGACTATTCAATCCTTATCTCAATGAGTTCCTGACTCAATTATGTTTTTCTCCTTCCCAGGATCATTCACCACGTGAACTGCTGAGTTGATACCACACCAGAGCCATGATCCTGTGTCAGACTCCAACAGTGAACAGTGGTAGACGTCCATGGGCCAGGACACCTTTTGAACAGATGGTCATTTGTTTGGACTTGTGAGACTTTTTTAACTGTGTGATGTAATTGCAGTTTGTGTCAAGGTGCAAGTTTATATCATTTAAATAAACCTGTGCTCCACATTACATTGCACCTTGTCTGTTTGCACACATCCACAGGTTATTCTGATACAAAACATGTTCCATGGAGATCAATTTTGTTAACAATTAATGTTTTAGGGCTTGCAGATGGGGAGGTGTGTTGACAGTAGACTACGATGGCCTGGTTGTGTTTGTCTCTCATGCTGTGACTGGTTACATCTACTGCCAAGCCAGTAATTGACATTAATAGATTGATTTCTTGTCCAATTTTGTGGACACCTTCATCTATGATCTTCAGTGCGTCATTTCAACATGCACATTTGTGTTTCGAAATCATGACATGAGCAAGTATTTGGTACAAAGTGATTTATTTTAGTGTATGGTTGGTTAATGACAAATGATTTGATGTGGTGATCAAATAAAACAGGGACAAGAAAGTGCAGAAAGGAGTTGTTTGTAAATGAAGTTGTCAGAAGTAAATCCACAGTTATTTGAGTCCAAAGTCCAACTAAGACCCTTCATCCAATGTGGGAGTGTTCAGTGAGAGTCAACATAGTGAACGCTTGACACACAATGGAGTGTATCAGGAGCAGCTTTTCACTTCCTGGGGGTGATGCATAGTCATCGGTCTCTCATGTTGTCTTCTTCGGCAGAGGACCCTTTTTCTTTTTCTCGGGGGGACCCTCAGGTGCAAGCAGCGTCGGCTGTGCAGGGGGCGCTCCGCCTGCGTCCAAATTACTCCCTGTGGCAGGTGCAGATGTTGATTCACCTGATGTTATGGGTACACAGGGAGGTGTGGACATGTTGGTGCCAATCTGGTGGAGGCAGGTGAGAATGTCCCTGTGTACAGCCATCAGGTCTTCATTTTTTGAAAGGTATTCCTCCACTTTAGCATAATGGGCTGCCTGCTGTTCTTGCATGGTCCTGAGGATCCCAACTACCTGGCCAAAATCCCCCATGCAACCCTCATAGGGGATTCAGGATAAGTGTAGGTCATTTGCAGCATCAGCACCAGCTGCATGTTGGTGCATGTCCCCATGGCCCCTCCCACCACCCCTACCAACCCGAGCAGGACCAGTAGGTGATGGCACAGTCACCACAGAGCCTCCTTCCTTGTTGACAGTGCTGGGGTTGTCCACCAACCCCAGGTTGCCCTGTGTTGCTGTGCTTTCGGTGTTGGCTGGAGCTGGCGTGTCCGTGAGAGTAGAGGTCAGCTGTGTGTTGGCTGCTGAGGCGGGAGGAACCGCAGAGGATGCCGGTGTTACTGCTGCTGGTGCTGTGGTCTCACCCACACCCGATGCGCCAGGTAGTTCATCAGTAGTTCATCGTTGTCCGAAGTATGTTGAGAAACCTAAATGTCAGACATCTTGCAAGTACATTTGTTGCAAAGTGTGGATTGCACCACCAATTCCAGATCAGAAGTGATTGAGTACATCCAAGGTTGGTTATTTTTGGATCTCTTTATTCTTCATTTACATTAAAAACAGCCAAGCAGCCAACGCGTTTTGTCCAGCTTCGGTGGACCTCATCAGGGCTTTGTATCAAAGTGTGATCTCCTATTTTTATGGGGAATCAAGACAACATTGTCTTGTTCGAGGATATCATCTGCGGTTGACCTGCTCCCTCTTATATCCAGGGTGAGTTCACTGTTGTTCGATGCCTGTACCGCATATCGTAGTTTCACAGGAACGCCAGAATCCGCATGTTCGTCTGTATGCAAGGGAGCAGTTCAACCATGGGCAACATCCTCGAACAAGACAACGTGTCAGTTGAAGTTGCATCCAATGCATCGTTCTCCGTCGTTCAGACAGCTCACGATAAACTTGTTTGGAAAGCATTCGGGAACAGAGTCGGTAGGAATGCTTTCCATACAAGATCAGAATCGGGGCCAAAGTCGAAACAGCAGGTGCTTTCAGCCTGAAGTCCAATTTCAATTAACCCCTTCAGTGCCACGCCCTTTCCCCGCCCTGTGCCGGCCGTTACATTAGCGGGCGGGGTTTATGACGAGCTGGACTCGTCATGGGCACAGCGCAACCGCGGCCCATGACGAGTCCAGCTCGTCATGGGCACTGAAGAGGTTAAAACAAAACAAAGCAATTATACATTTAAGAAGTAAATATAGCAATGAAGTGTTTCCCCTAGGCAGGAATCAATGGGCAGGAAATGCAAAAGCTATTAGTAAGCAGGGAAATGGGAGCAAAATATGTCCTCTCTGTCCTGGCGAAATTTTCATTTTCCTGCACAAATATGTATTAATTTCTGCTTGAAAAAACAAAATTGACACTTTCACCTAGTAATTTAAAATAACCTGCTTGGGTTATAATTCATGAAAACATCAACTAAATCGATGTAGTGGAGATAATTAGCCAGTTATGTTTTTTCAGTCATTCACACTAAGGGCCTGACCACGAAATACCTTTATTTCTCCTTGTTTTTCTTTCTTCTCTGTGTGCTACATTCTGCAGCACACAGAAAGAGGAAAACACTTCTCATGATTGCTTTTGTTTAGGAGGGTGTCCCTTCCTGCAAACAAAAAATTACCCCGACAATGCAGGCACCCCTTCACCACAGCGCAAGGGTGTCTGCGTTAGCGCATGTCAGCCCATTAGGCACCAGCGCAGGTGAATATGTGCCTTACTGCCCTATTCTTTTACACACAGCATCACAGCTTGCTGTGCTGCAATGTCAAAATATTTCAAATGAGGCCCAAAATGTTTCCATTGGAAATGGGCTTTTCTGCAGGGTCACCCCAAACTTTTTGCCTTCCTCCTCCCCCTTTTGCTGAATCAATTTTTGTTGGCCTTTGAACTCTGGGCACTTTACTTCTGAGACCCAGTGCTAAGTGCACATGTTTTCTGGCTAAAAACATGGCAACATTGACTTATCCACAATTGGCATATTTATATTACTAAGTCCCTAGTAATGTGTACTATTCTGTTCACCTCAAAGTCACCTATTTGAAGTCTGCCCCACTTTTAAAGGCCCAAGTGGGTATACGTGCTGGACCTCTGACACCACCAACTCAGTGCAATTCTGGATCTGTGGATACTCTGCCAGGAAGAAGGACTGCTGTGCTGCTGAAAGGACTGTGATTCTGCTGGACTGCTACTCTGCCGCACTCCTGTTCTGCTGTGCTGACCTGCTGCCTGCGTGAGGAGGACTGGACCCACATCACTTGAACCCAGAACCCAGAGTGTGACTCCAAGGAATTGCTGGCTTGACTCCTGTTCTGAAGTTTCAGGGAAATCAAAGACTTCCAACCACCCTGCTACAGTACCTGGACTCTGCCATCTGTGAATCTTGACCTATCAAGTAGTGCCAATCCAGTCCTGGGCCCCTGGGAGTGGGTATAAAGCGCTGCTCCAGCAGAAATCCACACATCGATGTCGTTGCGCCGCTTGGAATCAGCGCATCGACACCGAGCCATAGCGCCGCTGCGAGTATTGAGTACATCGCATCACCACTATCTCTGATGCATCTTCAACTTTGCACGGCTCGAAGCTGACGCATCAACTCCATCCTAAAATTCAACAATAAAGCATCACCTCCTCTGCTTCTCGCATCTTCCTCAATGTTAACACAAGCAAGTTACTTTGCAGCGGGTTAAGGCTGGTCCCTGTATCCAACCCACGCTCCGTTGCGGTCGGCCTGAACTTTTGGATGTGACCAGGTCTAGTGCAACCAAATAACTCTGGTTGGCACTTTATGCTTATAAGCACTGCACTTCAGTTTATTCTTTATAAATTCATTCTTCCAGTTCTACTTATTGAAGTTTTGTCATTTTGTTCTTGTTTTACTATTTTTCTAACTAGGTGTGGTATCTTTTAGCGTGGTGTTTTCACTGTTTTGCAGTGTTGGACAAATACTTTAGACATTTCCTCTTAAGTTAAGCCTGACTGTTCTGAGCCAAGCTACCACAAAGTGACCATAGGTTAATTTAGGGTGTGTTTATGACTTACCCTGACTAAGACTGTGGTTCCTGCTTGGACAGGGTGCATACCTCTGCCAAACAGAAACCCAGGGCCTCATTTACAAGGAATTGGCCTAGGGCAGCGCCGCAAGTCTTCTTGCTGCACTGCCCTGCACCAATGTAAAAGGGCAGGAATGCACAGTGTTTATGAAATACGGTTCATTCCTGTCCTTGCCCTCTGTGCTGGTGGGCAATTTGCTGCCTAGTGCCAACGTAAGCACCCTTGCACCTTGGTGGAAAGGTGCCTATGTTGGAGGCAGGATTGTTTTTGTGCAGGAAGAGAAACCTTCCTGCACAAAAGCAATCCTGAGAGGTGTTTTCCTTGTTCTATGCATGCTGCAGAACGCAGCCCACATGGAAAGAGGAAAAAGTGAGGATAAATTAAAACATTTCTCCTTGTTACGCCTGCTCTGAGGAGGCATATGTTTTTGGCGCTGCCCCATGTTTATGCAATTTTGTATATCTGGAGCAGCATCAAAATCTATGGATGTTGCCTCCGAACACCAACTGCAATGCCCATTTTAAGCCTCTATGACGCAGAGTAAGGGAACGCAGCGCTTTGTGCTTCCCTGACTTACTCCATATCTATGAGGCCACGCAAAGCCACGCAGTGTGGCTTTGCATCATCTAATAGATTTGATTGAGAAGTCTGTGCCACCAGAGCGTCGAAAATAGTGATGTTCCTGCAGCGCAGGCCTCTTGTAAATAAGCCCCTGATTTTTAACAGTTTCTATTTTAAACAGATGAAAGTTCCCAAAAACGTACCACACGTGAACCATCCCTGTTTCAAGCACTTTGCAAAAGTGATCTAGATTTTTTTAAGTTGAAGGTTGTTGTATTCAGGTATTAATCTAGTACTTCTGTGGGAAATCGTTTACAAAAACCAGTATAATTGTCAACTTTTGATGAGCTGGGCTTGCAATGCTACGTTAAAAAAATCCTGATATATTTTAAATGTACGATTATAAGGAACAAGGAGACCCTAGGAGTCAGAAGGGACCGAGGGTATATACATTTTTGTAAAGGAACAATGGTCCCATTCAAGTAGAGTAAATTAGCATGCCACAATTAGTACAATGAAAAATTGGGTTTTATGTTTGAAGACAGTGCAGAAATTACTGGTAAATTACAGTAAATAGTAAGGGAGAAAAATATAAAACAGTGAGTGAGTTGGTGGCAGGGTAATAGGAAATCAGCCGATTTCCGGTACCCAGGCAAGTGATTTAAAAGGTGACTTTTTGGTGCACGAAGGTAGTTATTAACAAAAAGTCAGTAAGACATTTCATACTCCGACATTTCAATTTGCAATACAATGGAGTTTAGAAATGGTTGTCGACGACGTTTCGATCCCTTTGCGAGTGGTGGGATCTCTTCAGGACAGGAGAATGACAATTAGTTGCCTGGGGGGAAGCCTGGTAGGGAGGGGGAGAAGAATAACAGTATGCAGAGTTAGGAAAGGAGGTTTAAAAGAAATAAAGAAGGCGCAAGGAGAGTGGAGGAAAAGGGGAGCGAATAGTAATATACGAGGAGAGAGGAGTGCCCCAGAGGTAGTGGAGAACAACTTAATATCAAGGGGAAAAGAACTTACAGTGCAGGGAACGGGAAGGGGAGATGAGCCACAATAGGTGGTGTGTGAGGCGCAATTCCGTCTCATACGTCCGAACCGAACGCTGGTGTTGAAGGCGGGGACTCGTTGGATGGAGAGAACTCCGTGGAGGCGGGAAAGTTAACCTGCGGGGGAACCGGAGGGTAAACAAGGAGGTAGGGAAGTGCGTGAGCGCAAGCTGCAAGGAGTAGTGAGTCCTGCTAGGGCTTACCAGTGGATTCAGGTGAGCCACTATTTGAGTAATATGGCCCGTCGGATACGAGTCCGGCCAGATCCTGGAAACGTAAAAGGTTCCGAGGGAGCCGGCACGTCCGTGTTAGTAGCGTTAGGTACCGCGATGAAGCCTGCGGGGAGGAAGAAGGGGTAATGAGCAGGGTGGGGGTTGGGGGGTAAAGGACACGAAGGCGGGAAAAGCAATTTGGACTCACCTGGGTGCGAGAGCCCAGGTACGGACAACGTAATAGTTGCTGACGAAGTATCGAGGTAGCCGGCACATCCGAGGCAGAGGCGTGTGATAACGCGAATAACCTGCGGGGAGGAGGGAGGGATAATGAGCAGGGTGGGGGGGGTTTAAGTTCAAGGGACACAATATGGGAAGAGCGACGTGGACTAACCTGGGGAGCTTGCGAGGATCCGGGTAGAAGTGAAGGCTCGGGCTGTGTGATCGAGGGGAGGGCCTCACTGGGACAGAAGTAAAAATAGAAACGCCCAGTAATCGAAAGAGAAGACAGCCAGAATAGGCCACGGAAGCAGCCATGATGGAATGGTCATATCCGCCCATGGATATATATGTAAATGGGGGAGAAGGGGACACAGGAGAGTAAAGGAAGGTGAAAGGAAGGTTGAGAAGCCGGAATAGTGGCGGCTCGGGATGAGGGTCGAGGCCCAGTATAGAAGAGGGGAGGTGGGTAAGGAAGGAAAAAGGGGAATTGTTAGTATAGAGTAAAGGATAATTAAAAAAATTAAAAAATTCAATTGTGAAATAATTAGTAATTGGGAAGGGAAGGAAGAGGGGTACAAAAGGCATGGGGACAACGGAGACATGCTCAGTAGTTGGTACATAAAAATTACACTGAAAGGAAGGGAACAATTCAAAATTACGCAGGGCTAAATATACAAATTGAGGATATTAAAAGGTTAGAGTAGATTGGACCAGTCCTCAAGTCGGTTCAGTCCTGAGTGATGGCTATCACAGCGAATTATCCATTTGAGTTCCTCTTTGTTGAGGACAGTCGCAATGTTCATGTTCCTTGTGGACTGTATGATAACGCTGATCACCTGCCATGTCATATCGTCCTCGGTATGATTGAGTTGTGTGAAATGTTCAACAAGAGGAGCGTTAGCCGTCTTGCAGCGGATTCTGCTTCTATGTTGACAAATGCGAACTCTGATTTTCTGCGTAGTTTGCCCCACATAGATCAAATTACAGGGACATGTTATGGCATATATAACATTATTAGTGTTACAATTAGAAAAATTATTCAAGGTGTTGTTAATGTTACCATGCACAAAGGTTTTGGTGTCCAATGTGAGGCAGCAGACGCTACAACTGGTACATTTGAAATGGCCCACCAGTCGTGGTAGATTACAGAAGGTTCTAAGGGTGGGATCCCTTTTAGGTTCTGGGAGTGCGGCCCTGACTAGATGGTCCTTAATGCTTTTGTTCTTTTTGAATGCAAAGAGGGGGCATTCTATATGGAGGTTGCCAGCATTAAGTGTCGGCCAGTGTCTCTTGATACATTTTTTCACTACTTTAGAGATGGGTGTGAAAGTGGTGACACAAACAAGTTTGTCGTTATGTTTCTTATCCTTGGGGGTGAGTAGAGTTTCCCTCGGGCAATACCAGGCTCTCTTGAGCGATCTCTTGACTAATTTTCGTGGGTAACCTCTGTCAGTCAATTTTTTGAGTAGCAGGTTAGCTTTAGAAAAATAGTCTTGTTTGAAGAAGCAGTTGCGCCGTATATGCAAAAATTGTGAGTAGGGAAGTGAGTCGCGAAGGGCTCTGGGGTGGTGACTGCTATATGCCAAAAGAGTGTTTTTCTCGGTGGGTTTGCGGTAAAGGGTGGTGTAGAGACCCCCATTGTAAGCAATGATTGATAGATCCAGGAATGCTATTTGTTCTTTGCTGCTGTTGATAGTGAATTTTAAACCATTGCTGTGATGATTAAGCCAGTTATGGAATTGGGCAAGGTGGTCTGTGTTACTGTTCCATATGAGGAAAATATCATCGATGTAACGTTTCCATTCTTGAATGTGAGGCCTGAAGGGGTTGTGGGGGGATAGTATAGTATTGGTTTCTAGCCAATCCATGTACAGTATCGCAAAATTTGGAGCGAAAACTGCGCCCATGCTGGTACCTTTCACTTGTTGGTAAAAGGTACCGTCAAAAAGGAAGAAATTCTTAGTGAGGCAAATTTTAAGAAGGTGAGTGATAAAGGAGGTGGGGACGGAATGGGGTTGTGGCCTGGTATTGAGAGTGGATCTTATAACGTCAATGCCTTCATCATGGGGAATGTTAGTGTAGAGTGCCTCCACATCGAGGGTGCAAAGGAGGTTACTGAGGGGATTAAAGGGAAGCCCCTCTATAAGGTTAACCATAGCCATGGTATCCTTAATGTAACATTGAGTGGTGGGGACGAAGTCTCTGATAAAGAAATCAATGTACCTTCCTAATGGTTCCAAAATTGAGCCACAACCGGACACAATGGGGCGACCCGGGGGGGTGGTAGGGTTCTTATGTATCTTAGGTAAAGTGTAAATTACCGGTGTACGGGGGCTTTTGGTATTGAGAAACTGGAATTCATTCTTGGTAAGAAAACCTTGGGCTAGGCCTTCTTCAGTGATATCCAGAATGAGTTTTTGAATTTCTTTGGTGGGATCAGAGGGCAATCTAAGATAGTGATCTGTTCTTGAGAGTTGTGTCAATATGCCCTGTTTATAGGAGTCAGTGTTTTGGATGACAATCCCTCCACCCTTGTCTGCTGGTTTAATGGTCAAATTATTCATTTGCTTAAGATTCTTCATAGCTTTTTTCTCGGACAGTGAAAGGTTGTAAGGGATGTACGTGCGTTGGTGTTCAAGTGCAGCGAATTCATTGAGAATCAGCTTTTCGAAAGTAAGAACTTCAGCCGGGACGCTGTACAGCGGCGGGGAGAAGGTAGAGGGAGGACGAAATGTGGTAAATGCTGTGGAAGTTGTGAATGGTCTGTTCTGAAAGAAGGCGTGAAGGCGAATCTTTCTAAAAAAGCGTAAGAGCTCAATTTGGAGTTGTAGATAATCAGGTCTAATGGTAGGGACAAATGAGAGTCCTTTGCTAAGTAATGTGATTTCTTGTTCAGAAAGTAAGTGAGTGGAGAGGTTAAAAATGGGAATAATTTCTTGCTCAGCCATGAAGACTATGGGAACAGAGTTGGAGGAATTAATGTGGGGAACAGTGTTAATCACCATTGGTAATACCGCTGGCATGTCTGTCTGTCTCCAGGGGTACTGTGCCATCGGGGGAGGCGTGGTGGGCCGCGGCTGGGTAGGCGCCCCTGGTCTTGCCCTAAAAAATTATTAGGATTGTTCGGTCTGGTTCTGGATGTACTAGGGCCTTCAGTGAAGTCAGAATTGTCTGAGGACTCAGCCGAGGTATCAGAAAAGCCAACTACGTGTTGCTGTTTGTTAAATCTCCCCCAGGGTCGCTGTGTTCTAGGACCCAGGTATGCCCTGTTGGTGTAGAAATCCTCAAGTAAGTATGGATAGGTCCTTTCTACTTTGTAATTCTTGATGTCTCGCTTAACTTTGACAATTTTTTTGTTTTGTTCAATGCGATGAAATTCAGATAGGGTTTTCTCAACTTTATCCAGTAAGTTCTTAGCGTCAGTGAGGGTACTGTTCTCTTTAATCTGTTTTTCTATATCCTTGATTTCTATCTCAAATTTTTTTGCTTCTTCAGTGGCAATATCAATGCCCAAGACCATCCAGTGTCTTGAGCATGTAGTCCCAATATGACTAAAACCAGTCAGATACTTCTTAATGTCAGTGAAGACTCCTGGGATATTGCGGACTTGGAGTCCCTGGGGAATTGTGTCTGATTTCAGGTATTCAGTTAACATGCGAACCATTAGCTGGAGTCTAATGAATTTCTTGGTAGATTTTTCAAGTTGCTCAAAAATCGTGTTTGGAGTAATGTCAGTGCTTTCCGTAGTCTCAGTAAAGAGAGAAGGGCCTTTTAGTATTCTCTTGATATAATCATCAGAATAAAGGGGAGCGTGTTGTGCCATGCCCTAGGGTAGGGGAGGGGGGGAGAAGGAAGGAGAGAGGTAGGCAACCGACCCGGTTTCGGGATTATAAGGGTAAAAGGTGAAGGTAACACGGTAACAGAACCTTAATTAAGGAATAAATAAAAAAATATATAAAATGTAAAAATTCAACCCACTGAGGAAAGGGAGGTGGGAGTGGATTCTAGCAAATCCTTGCAATCCAGCGATTGCGCAAGGTACGATTATAAGGAACAAGGAGACCCTAGGAGTCAGAAGGGACCGAGGGTATATACATTTTTGTAAAGGAACAATGGTCCCATTCAAGTAGAATACATTAGCATGCCACAATTAGTACAATGAAAAATTGGGTTTTATGTTTGAAGACAGTGCAGAAATTACTGGTAAATTACAGTAAATAGTAAGGGAGAAAAATATAAAACAGTGAGTGAGTTGGTGGCAGGGTTCTTTTCCCCTTGATATTAAGTTGTTCTCCACTACCTCTGGGGCACTCCTCTCTCCTCGTATATTACTATTCGCTCCCCTTTTCCTCCACTCTCCTTGCGCCTTCTTTATTTCTTTTAAACCTCCTTTCCTAACTCTGCATACTGTTATTCTTCTCCCCCTCCCTACCAGGCTTCCCCCCAGGCAACTAATTGTCATTCTCCTGTCCTGAAGAGATCCCACCACTCGCAAAGGGATCGAAACGTCATCGACAACCATTTCTAAACTCCATTGTATTGCAAATTGAAATGTCGGAGTATGAAATGTCTTACTGACTTTTTGTTAATAACTACCTTCGTGCACCAAAAAGTCACCTTTTAAATCACTTGCCTGGGTACCGGAAATCGGCTGATTTCCTATTACCCTGCCACCAACTCACTCACTGTTTTATATTTTTCTCCCTTACTATTTACTGTAATTTACCAGTAATTTCTGCACTGTCTTCAAACATAAAACCCAATTTTTCATTGTACTAATTGTGGCATGCTAATTTACTCTACTTGAATGGGACCATTGTTCCTTTACAAAAATATTTTAAATGTAGGCATTAATGATTCATTCTTTGTCACAAAATTGTTTTGTTCCGGGTCCATCGCAGACCCTGTCTTCAAAACAGCAGTTCTTTCAAGAGGGCACTCAGAATAGGGAACAATGCCAATTATGTTTCTTCTCTTTTAAGCAAAAGCAAAAACAAAAAAGGGGGGATGTCTGCGGATGGATACACAATAGTTATTTCAACTCTGGAAAAAATCTATTATTCCTTTGCATAGTGCCCTTGTCCCCGAGTGTAACTTAAATATTTTTGGGTACGGAGAAATCTAGGAATCTTTTATTTGACTTTGGACAATGTACTGTTGTTTGTGCAGCAAAAATATTTATATATGTTTATAAAAAAATAGATTAAAAAGACATGCGAAAGAATTGAGTGAGACTCCGTGAGTGGGTTTACTTTTTGAAGTTGCACTCGGGGACTAGGGCCCCACACAAAGGAATAATAGATTGTTGGCTCCATTTGAGAAGTCTCCCACCTAAAATCATATGTGCTTCAATGTACTTTAATGGGGAAAATAAAGTTCCCCAAATTATTTTTCAAAATTCCCCTCTTTGTAGTGTCGATATGTTGGCATGTGTCAGGGTTCACGGGGCATTTGGAAACTAGTTCCAATGTATCGGCTGCAGCAGTGGAAGCTATGTCCATGCCTGCTGTGTTCAGTCAACCACCATCTGTACACTGTTGACCTGATCTGTGCAGAATGCCCCCATCTCTCTTTGTACTCCTCTCCTGGTGCACAGACTGCTTGTGTGTTTTACATTGCTATCCCGATATATGCAGTCTGCTTTTTACACTGCTGTGCTGGTGTGTACAGTCAACTGGTCTCTCTTTAGATGGCTGCTCACGTGTGTACAGTGTGTACAGTCTGATCTATTTATGCTGCTTCTCTGGTGTGTACAGTCTGTTCTGGCATATTTGACACAGCTGTCGACATGATACAGTCTTGCCGTTTGACAAATCTGGTGGCCAGTAAGGAAGATGTGGCCTGTACTGTGTGCCTCAAGATTAAATGTTTTTCCTATTTTAAGGAATACAGTAAATACTACATTTTAAATGTTATGTCCTCAGAACAGCATACATATGAGCCCACAAATAAGCATGAAATCAGCACTGTTTTACCACATGAGTTTAAGGTAGGAAAAAAAGGTTGAGTGGAGAGGGCACCAACAGAGATTGTGGCACTGGGCGCCAGCAACTCTAAAGCCAGCCCTGTTGACAAGTGAAAAGGCAAGACCAGGAAACACAGTGGGTGCGCAGTGAATGGTCTGATGTGGCAATGCAATTTTTTGTTAAGTTTACCAAAGCCATTAGCATTGAAGGAGGAAGGCTCTTCACATAGAGTAGGAAGGACAACATGCTGATTTAATTGAAAATCTGACAACATCTTGGGGATAAGAGGATACAAAAGCAGGACCTACCCCTCTCTTGCAAGGGAAACTCAAATTCGGTTCCATGGAAAATAAAGCCACCAGTTCCACAAAAATCCAGATGTGCCTAACACTAAAGAGAAAATCTTTTTTTAATACAATCCTAAGTGAGACCCTCTTCATCAGCTTAAATGTATCCGTGTTGGCCTTAATTTTCACTTCTTTCATTATTCTCTAGGTTTTTGATTCTTTTGCCTAAACCCACACGACAATCAGACTTGTGTTAAAAAGCTTTGGGTAAAATGGCAGAAGGCACATAGCTAGTCTTTGCATTCCAGAAGAAAACACCAATTGAGCTCCTCTTTTCTGAGGATAGCTAATGTCATCTCAGCTAAGCTAAAGCAAACTGGCACGGTGACAGAACTGATTACAGTAGAAGGCCTTTCTACTGCATTCAGTGGAACAGTATCATACCAGCCTTTCATGTTTTAAATTGTTAGCCAGTTCCTTTCAACCGTGTCCGACCTTTACTCGATTCATATGGGGCATGGATTGCACAGGAATATGTGCTTTGCGTGAGCGAAAAGGAGTGACATGGACTATGTCTGTGGTACTTTACTGCCTGCAAGCAAGAATCAATGAGGGAACTCCTGTATTTCCATGGCTGATAAGATGGAGGTTGAAGGGTAGCCTGTCAGACAGGAATGTGAGTTGGTAGGAAACCAGAATCCATACCCAGGTCCTCTGAAGTGTGCAAAGTTCATGTGACTGGAGGGTGACGGAAAGGTGCTTCTTTTGAAATTCAAGAAGAGCTCCTTCCCCTTTATTTATTTTATTTTTATGATTTTATATAGCGCTGAATCACCCCGAGGGGTATCTCTGCGCTTGTAACAATCCCACTGCCTCGGCGAGCTAATTAAAAGAGATAGGTTTTAAGGAGTTTTCTGAACTGAAAGATGGTCATGTCGGCACGGAGATATTGTGGCAGTTCATTCCAGAAAACCGGGGCCAGGTAAGAAAAAGCTTTACCGCCAGTACATGACTTTTTAATTCTGGGAATAGAAAGTAAACATTTAGATCCTGATCTAAGAGAGCGTAGAGGGGTTTAAGTAGTTATTTTGCTAGAGAGATAGGACGGACTGAGACTGTTTAAGGCCTTAAAGACCATACATCCTATCTTAAATTTCACTCTTTTACTTACTGGAAGCCAGTGGAGCTTAGTTAACAGGGGCATGGAGGGAGTCCTGGGCGGAACTCCCGTAACTAGGCGGGCCACCGTGTTCTGCACAACCTGCAGTTTATTTAAGGAGCCTTCATGAGTCGAAAAAACGCAGAGCGTTACAGTAGTCGATTATGCTCATAATCAAAGCCTTTATCAATGCTTTCCTGGTCGCCGGAGGAAGTAAGGGAAAGATTCTCCTGAGTAGGCCCAGAACATGGTAGCAGGTGCCAATCGTTGAGTTGACATGGGCATCTAAAGTGAGCTTTTGATCGATTTTAACGCCAAGATTTGTTATCTCTTCTTTAGGAATAGGGGCTTTACCCAACTCCTCAGGCCACCAAGTAGGGGACCAACAGATGGCGGCACCTCCATACAGCATAATCTCAGATTTTTCAGAGTTTAATTGGAGGAAATTACTTTGCATCCAAGAGGCAATAGCCATCATACCCTGGGAGAAGATATGTTGGATATCAGATCTGTTTTTATCGAAGGTAAGGAGGAGTTGGGTATCATCTGCATAAGTAATGGGATTAAAACCCAGACTTCTCATATGTCTCGCCAAAGGGATCACATAGATATTAAAAAGAGTCGGGCTCAAGCAAGAGCCCTGAGGGACCCCCTTGGTAACCCGGGAAGGGGTAGATTTGAAAGGGCCCAGGGTGACTGCCTGTGTTCTGTTCGTTAAAAAATCCGTCAACCATTTTAGAGCGAGTCCCTTAATTCCCAGCCCCTGTAGTCTCATCAACAGAATCTGGTGAGAGATAGTATCAAATGCTGCTGAAAGGTCAAGCAGCACCAGAAGCGCTGCCTGACCACTGTCCAGAGCCATCCTGATGTTGTCAGTCACCTCTACTAGGGCAGTCTCCATACTATGTTTAGCCCGAAAGCCCGATTGAGAAACATCAAGGGAATGGGTTGACTCAACAAGCGCCGATAGATGTTTATTGATATGCTTTTCTATAAGCTTACTCTGCAAGGGAAGCAGAGAAATGGGGCGATAGTTGGTCAACTCAGAAGGTAGGATTTTAACATTTTTACGAATGGGGATGATTTGGGCATGTTTCCATTCCGACGGGAGACTCCCAGAGCTCAAGGAGCTATTGAGAATAGTGCATATAGGTAATGCAAGTTGGGCCGAGAATTTAGATGATACTTTAGCGGGAATAATATCAAGAGGACAACCAGATTTGGTACATTTCAAAAGGGATAGAACTTCTGTAACAGCAACAGTGGGGAAGGTGAATAATTGAGAGTGTACATTCATATGGTTAGATTGATCTACTATAGGGAGGGAGGAAGAGGGATTTGCTGAAATGATTTTCTGGTAGATATTTTCAACTTTCTGAGTAAAGAAAGAAGAAATATTGTCACATAAGGATTGTGAAGAAATGTCACCGGTCTCACAAGCTTTCGGATTAGTGAAGTCCTTTAAGATTTGAAAAAACATCCTGGAGTTATTTCCGGCTTAATCTAACAGAGATGCAATGTGAAATTTGCGGGCCTTTTTGATATTATTATGGTAAGTAGTTAAGGCGATCTTATAGCTAGCTTTGTTTTGTTCACTATGAGAGAGACGCCATATGCGCTCTAGCTTTTTACAAGAGCTTTTTTCCTCTCGCAAAGCAAGGGAGTACCAATCTGTAGGAGTAGCTTTCGGGGGATGAGTTAGAAGCTTCATAGGAGCTACCTTATCAAGCACATTAGAGATGAGGAAGTTGAAATGGTGAAGTTGTTGTTCAACATTATAGGACATGGTTTCCCTATCCCAAAAGAGAAACGGGGAGAGAAAATGATCAGGCATCAATTTATGCCATGGTCTATACCAACGGTTAGCTGAAGTTATAGGCGTAGCAGGAATAATAGTAGGACTAGTAATTTGGAAATTTATTAGGGAATGATCTGTCCAAGTGAGCGGGTTGATATCACCACATTCAATATCTTGGGAGTTAGTTAGAATAAGATCTAGGGTGTGACCAGCCACATGAGTAGGAGCAAAGTTAATTCTTACCAGTCCACTCCTTCACTCCTCCCTAGAGGTGAGCTGTAGACTGTTTAGGCAGTAGCCAAGTAAGGGGGCACAACTCTCCTTTTGTGCTATTGTTTTCATCTTCTGACTATGAAGACCCACATTCTCCAGCACTCCTGCCAAAGAAGCATTTAAAAAAGATGTGCAGTTCGTGTGAAATAAGCCGGCTTACCTGAAACCAAACGATACCTCAAAGAGAGAGTGGAGGTTAGATATAGATTTGTGTTTACTGAGCAATGATAGATATTGAGTAGAAATCACCAAGACAGTCTTCCAGAGATTTCCGAACTGTCCGTACTCTGCAAAGCAGTGTGGAGGAGAAAGTGTTACTGAGTTTGAGGTCTGGTGTCCCTGACAGCCAGCTCCTGGTCAGGTTGGGAACAAACCTGAGGACCTGTAGCTTGCTAGAAGTGCTGCTTGAAAGATCCTCAAAGGAAGGAGGCTACACATCAAATTGAGAAAGGCTAAAGAGGACTCCCTGCATAAGAGGACTGCCTAGAAGTAGAATCTCTATCCCAGTGTCCTGAGGAAAGAAGAGCTGTGCAGGAAGGACTAGATATCTACACGCCTGGCCGAGTAACCATTCAGGTAGGTCCTGTGGGGTCACAGCCCTGGACAAGGAGTGGGGTAGGAAGCCATGTCTGCTTGGGGGTGCTCTGCACGGTCGATGAGTGACAAGTGCAGAGGCCTTTACTTAGGGGGCTCCTGCCTGGTGCACTGTAGATGTAACTGATATGGTGTGCATCCCTGGGGCCCCCTAACGTGGCAGTTTGGGGGTGTCTCCCCCCACAAGGTACAGAAGGCGGTTCTGCCCACAGTGGTCCAGCTAGCTGGTAGCCACCTCTGTCCCAGGCTGTCGCTGTGAGCTGTCAATCAGGCAGGCCACAGTGGATGGGGGCCGACAAACTTCTGAATATGGTAGTACCACGCCACAGCCAGGTGGGGCCTACCTTAACTGAAGTGACCCTGTGGTTCAGGCAGAGGTCGTGCAGGCAAATCAGGGATGTTGGGGGTTCCTGGATGGTCTCCCTAAGCGTGAAGGGAGACTGGGTGGGCTCTTAGAGGAGGGCCTGGGTGAAGCTGACCCAGGGCTTACAGGCTCTCCAAAGGTACTCTGAGAGGGGGGCACATCTTTCTAAGAAAAGGGTGCATAGCCCTGTTCTCGCAGTGGAGAACAAGGATAGTGTCTAGGTTCCCCTGGGTGGTTTCCGTGGGGAGTTTCCAAGGGGGAAGGAGCCGAGAGCTTCCTGACAAGGTACCCTGATTGTGACTCCCCCAACACTGCCAGTGTGATGGTGAGGCTAATCCGTAGTCCTACCAGGGAGCCAGGCCAAGGGTGCATCTCCGCAAGGGAGAGGTACCAAAAGGAACGAGTGGCCTGTTCTTTTTTTAGGGAAGACAGTCATCCCGAAAGGATGGTGGCAGCCGTAGACCCCAGGGGCAGGCTGTGGGTGAGGGTCAAAAGAGTCTGCAGGTTCAGAATGTGGGGACCCAGCACATGAAAGGTACTAGGTTCGAATATTCTTCAGAGAGGGGTCAAGATTGTGTCCCAGGGGATAGGTTCTAGAACTATCCAGTGTGGAGGCATCAGTGCTGAGTCCAGAAGAGGGGTGGGCGGAGTGCTGCGTGACCCAGGACAAGGGTAGGCCTAGTTCTGCTCAGTCCATGTAGACAAGTAGTGACCTAGATTCATCTGACCTAGAACCAGGAGTGTTTCTAGTGCATTCTGGGGTCCTGTAGGGAAAGGTGGTCTCATGGCTGGGTGAGGTAGGCGACCTTAGTGGCCGACAACCAGCATAAGGCATCCGAGGTAGCGGACAACTGTGGAGTAGTTTGTCTGGTCAGAACCCCTAGTCACTTGTTATCGCTGACTAGGTAAAGAATACCCATGCATAGTGGCAATGTCATCCATGTAAGAACCAGCTGGGCGCGGTGTGTGGGAGAAGGTGGTTCTGACTAGCTAATCCGCCTGGATTTTTCACTTTTAGATCACCTGGTTTTTTACCTTTTACTGTGGGAGGGCCTCATAACCTGTGACTCAACCACAGTAAACTCATGGTAAAACGGATGGCGCGTTTTTACCGCCAGTGTCACCTTCTAAGATAAGGCCTCAGCCAGGGTAAGGGGCATTTCGCTGGTTACATGCAAAAATGAGAGGGCTGCATGTGGGAGACTCCTGTTGTGCTCAGCCCAAGACCTGCACACGGGTAGCCTGACATGAAAGGATCTATGTAGGGTTGGGTAGTGACCTAGAATAGGCCTTATAATGTGGGAATGCACATGTAGGGAAAGTCAGATTGCTTTAATGTCTTTGACTGTAGTGATGCTCTTTTATATTCCTATGGAAAAGGCGCTGTAGGGCGCAGCTCCAGTTCCCTTTGGCCTATAGACTCCAGAGTCGCACCACTGTATACTGTTACCTGTGTGAAAAGAGAAATTCTGTAAAGTCGAAAAGCATATCTGTACCACTTATTGGTCATCAACGAATGTCATATTTTTCTGATTCATCTCAGGATAAGAGCCCAGGTCTTTTGTCACCCTGCTGGGCTGGGTTAATTACTTTTCTCTCCAGCTGCAGGAAAAAAGGCCTCACCAATCAAAGAAAGCAATTAACAGTGCTTTAGCCTGCCCCAAAGGAGAGCGGGATTGGGTAAACTACTCTGCATCAATCAGCCAACAAGAGGGCCTGCCCTGGCCGCTCTACAAGGATAGAGTCCAAACCTTTAGATATAAACCAGAGTGGGGGCTCCTATGAAGATTTGTTGGGGTAAGGCCCTGGCAGTGATGTCAGCGAAGGGTGGAGCTGAGACCACCAGAGCACATGTGGCAAGTGACTTCTGGGTGATGCCATTTGAGCTATCCCAGACTGTGCAGGGAGGTAGAAACAGGGACGGAGAGATAATGTGGCACATCAAGATAGGCCAGGGGCGCAGGCCTGCTTGTACTCTCTGCTCCCACTTAATAGTCCTGAGCAAGACTCTTTGGTGTGCTTTTCTGCTGAACACTGGGACTGGAGGCCGCCGCCATAGCCAATTGGAAGAAAGAACCCCCAGACTACCGTCTGTACTAGCGACTATGCCTGTGATTGACCCGGGACCAGAGGGGCACTACTCTAGGACCAGGGATGCTGGTCCCCTTACACCCCTAAAGAAGATCAGAGGAAGAGCAAATAAAACGCTGGCACAGGGATCCAGTGAAACCAGCTCCCTGCAAAGTTTGTCACCCTTTGAGGCCAGGAGGCCTACAGAAATATCTCTGGGTGACTTCATTACCCTGTGAGAGTCAAGTGGGTGTTTGGTTCCCAGTGAAGGACAAATGAAGACCCATTACTTGTGTAGGCCTCACAACTAATGACCCATTTTCCAACACCATCTATTTATTTTTCAAACTTAAGACATTCTTAAGTTATGATGGTTGCCTTGCCTACTTTGGTGACATGCAGAATGAAGTGTAACTTGTAAGTTAAACACTTTTGTAACTTGACCCTTTGTCTTCAAGGCAGTTGCAATTATTGTAATTTTGAATTGTATTTATATAGCACCTACAGCCCCTGATGAGATGTTAAAGGGCTGTGCAAGGACTACCATGCTGCTGCTGAACTCATTAAGATTTCAATTTTGCAGACAAAAATTCTTTGTGTCTCTGTCCGAGCTGATCTGGAGAAGGATAGAATTCTTTCATACCAAAAATATGATGGGTTTTTATTTCAGATCGTTAAGTAATGCATTCATGGCTTGGCTTTTAGACTGGGGTTTTTATTTCCTGTTGCAATAGTCTAAATGGGAGAGTCTGAGGTGCAGATTTACACATTTTTCACAAAAACACAGCATAGCAACAACATTTGCTGTGCTATGTTTAGGAAGAGAGAAAACAACGGGCCTTATTGATAAGGCCCTTATGCAGCGTAAAATATGCGCCACACTGCGCCATCTTTACAAAGTGATGCATCTAGGTCACTTTGTAAACTCCTGTGCTACATTATGCCTGTGATAGGTTTAATGTATGCAGAGAGGGCGTTCTGGCGCAGAAAACGCTCATAAAAGTGTTGCAGTGAAATCTATGAGATTTCCCTGCAACACTTCTTCAGCCTCACTGTGTCTAATCCTTACACCTGCCTAAAGCAGGTGTATGGGTTGACGCAGGTCTTTTCACATGGGGCAAGCCCCATGTGAAATGAGACATTGCTGGTGTTGCGTCTGTTTCCAGACACACTCCAGCAATGCGCCATTTTTGCGTCAACAGATACATCAAGATTCCTGACGTATCTGTCAATCATTGTGACATGAAGTGCCATTCAGTAAATACGACTCATCCATGGTGTTGCAATGAGAGCGCACTGATTACTTTTCATGAATGAGGACCAGAATGTGGAGCAAAATCTATTGATTGACCTGTGACTCAGTGGCATAGCAAGGTCAGGTGGTACCCGGTGCGGAAAATTTCTTGTCTCCCACGGCTTAACGTGCAAATACTAACAAATAGCATGCCTCATAACGTTTACGTTACTTACCAAACTCAATATCATAGAGAAGAGGATGATCACAATAAATCAATGAACTAAAAAATGTAACAAAAATAAATTCAGCACGGCACTCATAAGCTTCAGTAATAATGCACAACTAACTCAACAGAATGACGTGGGGTGACTGACCGGCGCGGCAGCGGATAGGATTGGTTGCAGGTTGAGTGATGATGAGTCACCGGTTGTTTACGTCACAAGTACAAACCGCAGAGACAGACTTCGGCGGAGAGAAGCACCCCCTCCCCTTCCTTATCCATATGCTCTCCACTACACAGCGCCGAGTTCAGCCATGTTTATTGCGTTTGTTGACTGACGTAAAAAGTTTCAGCACGTATTATGTTGAGTTGTTAAGGTTAATTAATTGTCAGACTTTGGGGGGCATTATGATGGTGGGCGGATCGCCACCACCCAAACGGCGGTGGCGATTCACCAGCCATGACTCCCCACCCACCCGCCATTTACCCCCGCCATATTACCATGGCGGGGGTACCGCGGCGGACGGAAAGACGATCTGCCGCTTTTCCGCCGGCAAGCGACGCCATCCATATTATGATGAGTGCGGTGGGGATGCTTTTCCATGGTGGAGACTCCCATGGTAAGGCATACGGAGATTGACTTTGGGGGCCCGTTGGGGGCCACCAGGGGGGTGGGTGGCTGCTCTGCGGGGTAACTGTGGTACCCCCCTTTATTGTCATACACAAGGTGGCAGGCACTGCGCAGTGCTTGTCACGTTGTGCATTGCAATGCACAACATGCACCTTTAATATTGCGGCGGGTGCTGTTTACAGCACCGCCCGCCTGCCACAATGTTAAAGGCAAAAATGCGCCCACCAGTACGGCGGGCGCATCCTAATTTGCCCCGTGGGACCGCCACACCTCTGGCGGTCGGTCCCGTTTTCCGTACGGTACCATCATAATGGGGCCGTAGTTATTAAACTCGTTTTAAATAATATTATTTTTTCAAAAAAAGTGTTGTTAGTCCCCCAATTTTTTATTTATCTTAAAAACACATATTTTTTCTATTTTGTCACCCCCCTCAGTGATGACACCCGGGGCGACCTGTACCCACCGCACCCCCCTTCCTACACCACTGCTGTGACTGCTGTAATGCTTTGTGGTGACATTCTAATTTGACTGCCTTCCACAATGTACAGGCGCACATCATGGTGCAGAGGGAGTGTGCGCTGTCTAGCAAAGGATTTGTACTTGAAGCATGCACTTCAGCACATATGGAATTCATAGGTTTTCTTGAGAAACTAAAACATTCCCCTTTGCAAAGCCTGTTTCAAGGAGGTGTTAGTTTTTTATGCAAAGCCCAGTATGGCTACCTTAGCAGACCAGGCTTTTGTCAAAACCTATAGGTGTTTGTGCTGACGTGCCTAAGTAATGACCCAGTAACACCCCCTTGACTCAAAGCAATGCAAAACAGTGCAAATCTTCTTTTTGCTCTGAATAAATGGCTTTTTAGGTAATCTGGCACTGCCAGAGGGCCCAGTGTGTGAACAGTTTTTTTGTTTGTCCTCCCACTGATCAAGAGACTGAAAAAAAAATGCCTGCGTGCTAGGACTTTTCAAGGTGGCCCATTTAGCAGTGCCAGACTGCTCAAAATGCCAAACCAACACTGGTAGCTTTATATCGTATAGCATCACTTTGTAGCACTTCAAAGACACAAAGCCATAGTTAGTTTGGGTCTGAGACTCTCCAAGACAGAAATTGTTCTTTGATGTGGGAGACACACACCCAAGGGGACTTGGGACAACTACTAACGAGGTGACAAAATAACGTAACCCCACGGATGGAAAGTGGGGTGTCATTATGACTTACTAGAGCTCTTGTTATCCACCTCTGTTCTCGAAAAATCTCCCCATTGGTCATGTTGGCGTGCCAAATGGAACTCACCTATTTATAGACCCGCGTTTCAACGCCGACTTCAACCAATCAGAATGTTTTTCTTTCTCCATACATTGCACGTCTCAGCGTAAAGTGGTACAGACAGTTCCAGAATACTCTGACACTGCCTGCTCTAAATGCATACACTAGACCATGACATTGTTTGCTTAGAGTGGCTGTGGCCATGGGTGACGACCGATTGTTCCCTTTTCAAGGTTCGCAAAATGGGCGCTATGAGCTGCGCAGTATGACTCTCCCAAAGTCAACTTGCAGAGCTTCAATATATTTGCATGATGGTTCAAGAACTGGGAACGTCTGTGTGTAATATTTACACCGAGTAATAAAGCAACGCAACAAAACAGACCAAAATTACTGGGAAGCGCTCCCAAACATTGCAATCAGCCTACCACCTACATGCGCCTTATAAATCTGTATAAATCACCGTTTTATTTGTTCTGACTAAAGTGCTCCTAACTATTGATGAAGCGTGAGTTCCATCGCACCATTCCTACGGTGGTTGGTTACCAGCAATTACACCAGTATGTTTTGAATATGTCATGTGTGCCACAAGTCTGCTTATTATGTTTGTCTGGCCATGCACCTCTTGAGTTGCACTACCCACTTGTGCATGGTTGTAGCATGTTTTTAATTTCATTTTGGAGGCATTATTACTGTATGTGCATACCTTATTCATGTACCGTTGTTTTTCTCTCTCTGTTTTGAATCTCATTAGGTTGGTCCCATGATTTGTATTATTAAGATATCTAATTGAAAGGTCATCCGAGTGATTGGTTCATTTTCCATAATCAACCACCTATGTAGCTAGTGCATCAAGATAGGTCTTGAATAATTGCCGAGTATTTTACACACACAAGGCAAGAAACATGTTGACCATGACTACATACATATAGATACCTCCGACCATTGTAATCGGCGATATCCCTATTCTGGTTTTAATTGAGACGAGTGGGCTTGCACATTAAAATTCATTTTGAAGTACCACCTCGCCTCATTTTATTTCTCCTCGCATCACCTCACATCTACACCACTAGGCCCCTCACACGCACCTCACGCACCTCACCTATACGGCTTGGTAAAAAGATCTCTGACAAAGAGCCCTCATAGAGCGCCCATCAGGCATTGCAGCACTGGCCTGATGAGGAGCAAGCCCTATGATGAAGCATGACACCCAAATGGGTGTGTGAGGGCCCCATTTCCCACATTGGGAGACACCCACACTCCATTACGGACTAAGGGTGTTGACCAACCTAGCCTCCTTTCTTCTTTCCCCACCCTACAGGAACCGCATACTCCTTCGGTGCTTAAGTGCTACTTGCTCTGGCCAGAGCTTAATTTTTGCAGGCTATTACTGGTTGTGGGTAATGACACTTGGTTTTTCGAGATGGAACTTATTTTTCATCATTAGACTTTGACCCCGAACAAGAGAGAGAAAAAGCAGAAAACAGAGAAAGATGGTTGAGGAGAAAGGTCCGAAAACAGTAGCAAATGAGAGAACGCTGGACAGACAAAGAAGCTGTAAGAGTGAGATAAAGAGAGAAGTGTACTGTAGAAAAAGAAAGGCATTTGTGGAATCAAGAAAAAGCAGCCTGGTAATTTGGCATCCCAGCATTGGGCAGTTATGGAAGTGAGCTCATAAAAGAAATTGGGCCCCTTCACGTTTTTTTTATTTACAAATTAAGCACTGACTTCTGGGTATCGCTGCAGCATACTTTTGTCAAATACAAGTAAAAGAAAAACAATTTGAGTGATTATGGTGTCCATGAAGCTGGCCCACAAATGGAGGATGTAGGTCCACCACTAACACCACCCGCAAACGAATCAAGTAATGACTTCAACTCAAGCTTAGTGTGATGGAAATAGGGGGGCCTTCAAACAGTCTGCTGTCCTCCTATTTCTTTCGTAGTTAAGCAAACAAAATAGGGAATCATCAGAAATCTCAGTCAAAAGATCAGTCAAATGCAGCATGAAAATCTGACAAATTAATCTAAGTCCTAAGCAAGAGACAGACTGACAAGGGTCTGCTCATAAAGAGTCAGGGAAAACAACTTTTGCATAGCGGGTCTAGCCAAGTAAGACAAGCTTCCTAAGTCAAGTTCTTACTTATGTCTACTATCCTTCCTCCTGGTGTATAGGACATCAACCAGGACTCTCCAGACATCTCTTTCCTGGGATTTTCTTTCAATCTGACTTCAGGTGTAACCCATCTCCTTGAAGACAGATTTCAGGCCTCAGCACCTAGTATTTCTTGGCCTTCCTATTTTCCTTTTCCTTTGAGGGTTTCTGGTCAGGGCTTGCCTGGTGGTGTTTGATGGAGACTTATGGAAGGTATGACCTAGCAAGCCCCAACCTATTTTCATGATTTCTGTATGAGCAGGGAGTTAGAAAATCTGCTATCATTGGTTGCTGTTGTTGATGGTGTTTGGCCAGAGGATTGCGAGAATTTTCCTCAGACAGGTGTTGATTAAGGTCTGAACTTCATTGTTGGTGGTCACTGCTGTCCTCCAAGTTTCTGCTCCTTACAGAAACAGATTTTACATTGCTGTAAGTCTGTCTAACCTTCAGAAAAAGCCACTTTCAATAAGAATCTACACAGTGAAAAACTCACAGTCACCAAGGGTGAATAAAATGCCGCATAGGTTCAACAAATCAAGTACAGAACATTACCAAGCATCCTTTTAAACATCATCCCAAATAAATAATAATTAGTGCCCTTTTGATCTTGTGTTCTGTCAGAAGTGACAGTACAAATCTAGTTACACTCAAAACAATGACATACTGATAGAATGAATAGGCCCACTGAAAACAGACACAAACCTTGAATAGGTTCCTTTTGACAGAAGGCTTCCTCTGGAGTTTACCAAGAACAACATATCAACAAAGTATATCATGGGCGCACATTTTGGTGCATGTGAAGACAATATGAAATGAAAACATGGGCATGTAGAAATCCAAGATGGAGTTGAACTGAGCTAGGGCCTAGTTCAGCCAATGTAAGAAAAAAATGGTTCTGTAGAACGCATTATTTTTGTTTTTAGTGCAAATATTTCATGTTCTTGAGCAAATATTATTAATTAAAAAATATTTCATTCAAGGTAAAATCTAGTTGTTAACAGACCTGATCCAAACCTTGGTGCCTGTATGTACCACCAAAATACCTCTTTCAGTGAAAATGTCTTGTGCTTTGAGAGCCAACTCAAAGTCTTATTGTGAAGCTCCTCATATGATTAAGTCTGAACTAGATTCAGGTGAAGGACCCTGGTTAGAACTACTACATATGGGTAGGATTCTGATGAAAGATTGATTATGGGTAGATTGAAGCTCCTAATAGAAGCAGCATATCCGGGATTGGATTAATAGGCTTTCGCTCCAGACGTATTCCCTGAGCTGTTGGATGCATGGTTGCCTACTCTCTTTTGAGGAACTTTGGACAGCTGGTCAGTATTGGACCATTCATGGACCTTATTTGCTGGATCTTGTGCTACTGTGTACTTTCTAGCTGATATACCTACACAGGGTATGGCCATTAAGTTCCTGGAACAGGCTCCCTCCGAGAGGGTCCTAGCTGTTCTATGAATCCCAGGGGCTATGGGTTCAGTTGTTACTGTAACAACCCTATCCTGCTTCAATACCATCAGCTGATTCTTTAAAGGTACCAGAGGCTCACTAAAGAGAGAAAATTCACTCCTAACCAAATCTTGCATTTTGCGCACACAGGAGCATGGTGGAGTGAGGCGTTAGCCGTCATGGCTTAACGCATCACTCTGCCACTTCAGAAACGCAAGGCTACACCATATTTATAAGGATATGGTGCAGCCTTGCATTTCCTCCTGCGCTAATGCTACACTTAGCAGTGTAGCGACAACGCAGGCACCCTTGCACCATGTTGCAAGGGTGTCTGTGTGCTGGAGCACATTGTTTATGTGTAGGAAGGTGTCCCTTCTTGCACATAAACAATCCTGAAATTCCATTTTGTCACTTGTATGTGTGTTGCTTAGAAATTACAAAATGTCAGTTTTTGCTTAAGGATTGTTTATGTGCAGGAAGGGTCACCTTTCTACACAGAAACAATCCAAGGCATTTTGCTGTTTCCATGTGTGCTGCACAAGGCAGCACACATGGAAAAAGCAAAAACGAGGAGAAAGAAAGAATTTCTCCTCGTTTCGCCAACTTTAGACCAGGTTTTTCCTGGTCTTAATTTTGGCGCTGCCTCCTTTTTACGCTGCCCATGTAAATAGGGGGCAGCATCAAAAACAATGGGTGTTGCGGTGGAACGCCCATGCAGCACCCACTGCCCACCCCTTTCATGCTAAGCATAGCGTGAAAGAATGCCTTATTTACAAGGCAGCGTTAAGCCACTTAAGGGGCCATATGTAGGTAATTTATATTTACCGATTCTTACATAGTGAATTTTACCGATTCGGTATTTATGAATCGGTAAATATAATGTAGGTAAAAAAATCGGTAAATTTTAACGATTCGGTAATATTCGGTATTACTGATTCGGTATTAACCGAATCGGTAATAAGGAATACCTTCCTATTCATTCCTATGGGCCTGGAGGCCCATAGGAATGAATGGGAAGCCATTGACTATTACTGATTCGGTAAATACTGATTCGGTAATAGGGGGAGCAGATTCAAGGGTGGCAGGGTGTCACATTGACACCCTGTTGCACCCCTGAATCGTGCATGTGTGCACATGTGGCGCACATACATGCCCTAAGGGCATGTATGTCTGCCACATGGCATTTCTAGAAAAGCACAAAAGTGCTTTTTAACAGGTATTCAGTATTTACCACCAACCTGTAGTTGGTGGTAAATAACGAATCCTTGAAACAAAAAAGCACTCACTTGAGTGCTCCCTACATAGGATTTGAGGATTCGGTAATTTACCGAATCAGTATTTTACCGATTTCTTAAAATACCGAATCGGTAAATTACCGAATCCTTAAAACCTGCCTCCTACATTGGAAAGGGCTAAATACCGATCGGTAACGGGAAAATTACCGATTTACGGCCGTTACCGACCGGTATTTAGCTATCTTCATATGGCCCTAAGTGGCTTAGCGCTGCCTTGTAAATAAAGCAAGGTCCCTACCGCCACCACAACGTCACTGAAAGTGACATTGTGATGGCCATAGGGGCCTGTACATATGCTCCACAGACTTCAAAAAGCTGTTCCACCCATATGGCCTAGGGGTATTACGTTCTCCTATGGGGTCCACTTGTGTTGCTCCAGGAGATGCCCAAGAAGAGTGTGCAGAGTTAAAATAGGCATCTTTGGTTGCCTGGTTTTTAGGTCCTACCAGCTGGCAAGATTTTTACTTCAACTTTTTTAGCTCTCCCCGCAGGCATGATGGTACTCTTTGTGGCTGTTCTCTCTTTTGGTCCAGAATCTAACATTTGTTCTGTGTTTTGTTCGCTGTGATCAGCACAATGTGGCATTAGATCAGGATCCCTTCCCTGTCCTATGAGGTCCCCAGAATGTAGAGATTGTTGACGCTTGGTGAGCTCTTTCTCCGCATTAATCACCCCTAAATTCTTATGGAGCATCCTGTCTGTAGAGGTACTTTTAGCGGATGGGGCAACAACTGAGGCAGTCTCTGCATTTTTCATCGTGTCCATCTTAGCTGCCTGGTAACTAAAACTGCTGTGTATCTGGCCAATATATTGAGAATTGGTGTATAAATATAAACTAGGTGCACCAGAGCTAGAGTTAGGAGAATGTGTTATGCGTCCCTTGTGAGTGGTTTCTCCCCCTGCACCCACTTCTACGATCTTTCGGACTAACTTGTAGAGGCACAAAACTACCCAAAGTTCATCTACTAAAATAAGTTCAAGTATTACACCCATCCTAAATTTGCTGATTTTGAAAGAATGGGTTAATTTATGACAACTATTGTCTTCTCAGTAAATTTACGCATACTAGTGCCATTTTCCAAGTGCATGTATTATCAAAAAATGCCAAGAAACACGCATAGGCAAATTACAATTTATGATACGTTTGACTCCTTCCCTCATTGAAGATTTAAACCTTTGGACTTAGTCACTTTTTTAGAGCTCAGATTCCTCTAGCAGGCCTGTTGCCATACAAGGCCCCACGAGGCTGAATAGCCTTTCTTCAAAATCCCTCTAAAATGGACTTGCTGCTGTGGAAAATCTTTGAGCAGGAACAACCTAAATCTTTGGTTCAGCAGCAATAAATCTTCATTGGATAGACTTGAAAGGTTTATCTCAGTCCTCCGGACTTATTTCTAGGCTATTTACAAAGTTGGGAGGAGTACGCCTTGACATAGTCAAGGTTTCCAGGACCTCAAGAACAGCGCTTGGGGTGTAAGACTTACTCCAGCAGGAACCGCCAGGTGGTTTCAGGGAAGGTCCAGTTGGTCACGACTGAATATATATCATATATTACTATCAGGTGACTGACAATGGCGCACAGGGAGCAACTTATGGCGCTGCTCTGTCTTCCCGTGGTGGTTGCCACGCTGAATGATATGCCGGGAGGGAAGGAGTCCAGTACAGACAGGCTGACAGTTGCCTTTTCTAAGGCCTCCCAAGATAAACTTGTGCCCCATTTGGTCACTCTGAGGAGATGGTACGGGATGGACATATGCCTCCCGCCATGCAAGAGGCTCTTTAAGTCACTCTATTTAAATCGGGCAAGCCGGCTGAACATTGCTTGTCTTATCAGCCCCTGTCACTCTTGAATAGCGATACAAAAATGTTTGACAAGATTTTGGCTAACCACTTGACACCATTTCTCACCGGCATTGTGGGAGCCGAACTGGCTTATGTGCTTGGCCCGTATCTCATTTACAGTCTGTGCACCCTTTCTGAGGCAATCTCCCGCATTGACCCAGACGTACATGGTGCGATGATTTTCCAAGACGCAGAGAAAGTATTAGATTCTGTTGAGAGAGGGTTAGTGCTCTTGGTTCTGCGCCTCATGGGGGTGGAAAATGTGGTTTTTGAAGCTCATTCAGGTTCTTTATGTGGAGCTGACAGTGAGGATCTGAGTTAACGATCAGATAGCTGCACCAATCCCCATCATTAAAGGCACGCGTCAATCCCGAATTAGAAGCTGATAGTGTCTGCTTATGCAGATGACATGCTTTTGTATATTAGAGATCCTGAGCACAACCTGTCGCCAGTCCTTCGAGAGGTCATCCTTTTTGTAGAGCATTCCGTACTACTTATTAACTGGGTCAAGTCACTCATATTCCCTCTCACTCTGTCACAGCGTGGGTGCCGATTGAGTATCCCTTGACATGGACGATGGAGCCAGTGCACTATATGGGTATTAAGGTGCATATGGACACGGAGGTAATGATGCGTGAAAACAACAGCAAAGTGGTTTACCGTCTGTCGATAGATCATTGAATTCGTCTTCCCCTTTCCCTAAGTGGCCGCATAGCCATCATGAAGATGATGGTACTACCTCGGTTCTTGTTTCCATTTGCATTCATCCCAATACTGCTACCTAGTGCGGTCTTCTGCTGGTGCAACTGGTTTGTGCCAGTAAACAACCGTGTGTACGTTGGGAAATCCTTACTTTCCATATGAGATGGGACGATTGAATGCTCCAAATCTCGAAGTCTACTACAGTGCTGCTCACTGCCTGTTTGAACACTTCTGGATTTATGGCCCAAAGTACTTGCTGCAACTTTGTTTAGAGTTGGATGATGCGCTACCCAATCACGCCCCTAGTATCTATTCCATGCTCATGTGTGGCGTGTGCACACTATAGATTTCATTGGTACCACATAAAATCTTTGGAAGAAATTGACAAATATACAGGCTGGGGGCCCGATTCACAGAACTAACTTAAGACAAAATCCTAAACTTACTACCATTTTCGTATTCACAGAAGGCACTTACTCATTTTGGTATTCACAGAAGACACTTAGGGCCATATGTAGGTAGCCTAATACCGGTCGGTAACGGCCGATTTTCGGTAAATATCCCGTTACCGACCGGTATTTAGGCTTGTGCTATGTAGGGGGAACATTTCAGGATTCGGTAATTTACCGAATCGGTAAAATTACCGAATCGGTAATTTTACCGATTCCGTAAATACCGAATCCTGAAATGAGATGTAGGTGACACTCAAATGAGTGATGTGTAGGGAAAATATTTTGGTATTTAGCACCAAATATATGTTGGTGCTAAATACCGAATTCATTGCAAAAAGCAATATTTTGCTGGACTAACAGTGCCATGGGGCAGACATACATGCCCTTAGGGCATGTATGTGCGCCACATGTGCACACATGCAGGAATCAGGGGTGCAACAGGGTGTCAATGTGACACCCTGCCACCCTTGAATGTGCTCCCCCCATTACCGAATCGGTATTTACCGATTCGGTAATGAGGCATACCTTCCCATTGATTCCTATGGGCCTCCAGGCCCATAGGAATCAATGGGAAGGTATGCCTCATTACCGAATCGGTAAATACCGATTCGGTAATTACCGAATTTCTCCGATTCGGTAATATTTACCGAATGATTACCTACATACGAGTTACCACTTCTTAAATACCGAATCGGTAAAGTTCGGTATTTAAGAAGTGGTAACTTGTATGCTACCTACATATGGCCCTTACTCACTTCGGTATTCACAGAAGTTAGGAGTCCTAACTTTAGGACTCCTAAATGCCTTCTGTGAATACCGAAAGTCTTAAAATTAGGATTTTTCACAGTTTAGGCGTCCTAAAGGTAGGACTCCTAACTTTACTACTACTAAACTGAGAAAAATCCTAATTTTAAGGCTTTCGGTATTCACAGATGGCATTTAGGAGTCCTAAAGTTAGGAGTTCTAACTTTACTACTACTAAATCGAGAAAAATCCTAATTTTAAGACTTTCGGTTTTCACAGAAGGCATTTAGGAGTCCTAACGTTAGGAGTCCTAACTATACTACTAATAAGCTGAGAAAAATCCTAATTTTAAGACTTTCGGTATTCACAGAAGGCATTTAGGAGTCCTAAAGTTAGGACTCCTAACTTCTGTGAATACCGAAATGAGTAAGTGCCTTCTGTGAATACCAAAATGAGTAAGTGCCTTCTGTGAATACCAAAATAGTAGTAAGTTTAGGATTTTGTCTTAAGTTAGTTCTGTGAATCGGGCCCTGGGTGTCAGAGGTTCTCCTCCATTTTCCTTGCTGATTCAAGGGAACCAAAGGTGCTTGTGTCCCTCCCTGTTGGAAAGAAGCTCGTCTGCGGTCTTTTGCAGGTAGAAGGGACATGTTTTGCATTTGCTTCTCGAATTACGTTTGGAAGGGTGTCCTCATTTACCGAGGGCTAGTTCATGGTTGCTCATGCGGAAAGGGGGTGACAACCCAATCTATATGTGCTATCAATCATTGAAAATTACAGTCCGGGAGAGTCCTTGCAAACAATGACATTATTCTTTGTTCATGATTTATGGTGAAATATGGGATGAAGTGTTCTGAAACAATAACACCATTACGACCTTGTGGCATCTCATTTTTATATGGTGTTTTCTTTTACTGCTTATCTGTCTTTATAAGAGGGAACTGTGGTAGAGCTGAATAGTTATTTCTCGTGCAGTCCCTGTGAGGCATATGAACAGGTTCTTGTGGATATGTCGCATTCAAGAGTGTTACGTGTTCAAGTAGCTAAGGTGATTCTTTAAAGACTGTCAGCAACAAGCAGTAATTGTTCTCTTCATGATATTCTATTTGCAGCATATCACTTTCTAAGTGGCAATTGAGAATCTATTGCTATCACATAATTTATTCAGAAGAAAATGTGGGTCCAAGGTGTGCCTTGCAGTATGGTTATTTTTTCTTTACAGGCAAAATATGTATAGACATTTATTCGACATATAGAGCGAAAGTGAGAGAGTAAGAGCGAGAACAGAACGGTTAAACATTCATTTTACGCTATCTCTTTTTGTGTGTTTTCTAGGTCTCCCTCCCTGCTGTCCCCATCCTTTCCTTCCCTTGCTTGATCACTTCACTGTTCTGTGCTAATATAGCATTTCAGACTTGATGCTATCAAGAGGTGGACATATTTGAGCATCAATCCGATCCTGAGGAGAAAGTGAATTGACACTGGGTCATTACTCTAGTTCCCAAGGCTCCCGCTCAAGTGGTGTACGTGGTTTCCATTGGTCCAGGACAAGGCACTTCAGGGGCTCAGAATACAACTTATGGGTGATTTCTTTGAAAGTGGGGTGCTCCGCATCTGGACTCAGGTTAGCTCACAAAGCACTGAACCAACTATACTTGTGCAGTTTCACTTCTACCGGGCAGGCCACAGGATGCGGGCCTTATTGGATGATTCCCTGGCTGAAACCGCAGAGATTCCAGCCCTAAGATACTTGCCACAGGCAACGTCCCCACAGTGGGCGATCGCAAAGCTGTCTGCCTTCTGGTAGGAGGCCCAGCGACCGAGTTTTACCAAGGTTCACAGTGACTGACAGTAGGACTTAACTCTACTCATTAATGACCAACAGCGGGCTTACTGCTGCTCTACGGTGCACACTGTGTCCATAAACAGCTGTCACTGGCTTTTGCATTTTAAATTAACTGAGTATATTATACCCCAGCCCGACTATTCCAATACGGCCTGTATGATGATTCCTGTAGTCTGCAATGAGGCATCGAGAAAGCTGGCTTTGCGTACATAGCATGGTTCTGTCCCAGAGTTAAGCACTTCTGGCTGGTGATATTCCAAGAACTGCATGCGATCACGGGGGTGATTGTGCCCTGTTCTCCACTGGTGTCCCTTCTGGGTGATGACAGGGATGTCTTGAAGGTCTGTCCGTGACCTGTGGCTTTGGGTCTCCTACTGGCGATGTAGAATAACGATCCTCTACTTTGCAAGAGTGGCATACAGACATGACGTACAAGTTACTTACCTTCGGTAACGATGTATCTGGTAGAGACGATTCTAGACGCAGATTCCTTCACGTAGAATTATCCCCAGGTGTGAGATGGGATCCGGAATTTTTTTTGCCACAACAGCTCTGCGCGCCGAGGGGCGGCACCACGTGACTCTGCCCTGTCGTAGTCCGCGGACGTGATGTCAGCAAGGTCACATAAGTCTCACCCCGGCACGCCGACGTCAGTTTTCTTCGGAGAACTTTTCCACGCCACAACGCAGAGCAATCACAAACAAACCTGTGAGATTATGGGAACAGTGTGCGAAAAAATCAGTGAAACAGAAAGAGAAGAAGCGAATGGGAGGAACAGCACCATTAGGGACAGTGCCAAGAACTGGGCCACAGAAAGGCATGGAAAGGAAAGAGCAGAGCACCGCTCTGAGAAGCAACCCTGCAAGGCGAAGGCGATATTCCCCATGGAGGCAGAAAGCATGTGAAAAATGTCGTGACAGACGACAGAAAGTCCGACACCACAAGCTATAACAGTGAAGGGGAACAAGTCGGGAACAGATGAGTAACGATAAATCACCACAAGACAACACCATCAAGGAATGTCATATCCTCTGTAAAGAGCCAAGGGCTGAGGCACAGCCAAGAGACCCCAACCCAGAGGACTGCAGAGGAGTCAGAAACCCCAATCAATGAAAATAGGGAGAAGATTATGAGTAGGCCCCACACTGGAAAAACCAGGGTGTAGGGATGCAGAAGCACACATGAACCTACCGTCAGACAAGAAGGAGTGGAACAAATAAACAGAACAAAGCATCCTGTCAGGGAGGAAGCGAAGGAGGGCACCCGCAGAAGACAAAGCCACCCGGAGGGAGGCGAGTGCAGAAGACCAATCTGAAGGGTCCTCGCAGAATGGGGAGGAAGGGCGGGCCGTGAAGGAATATGTGGCTAGAATCGTCTCTACCAGATACATCGTTACCGAAGGTAAGAAACTTGTACATCTGATAGAGACTACTAGCCGCAGATTCCTTAACATAGAATAGATACCCTAGCCATACCCAGAGGGGAGGAGGGTCTGCGAGAGAACCTCACCAGCTTGGTAGCAAGAACAAGGCGAAGGGACAAGCCTACCCGAGGGGCAAAGGGCGTCTGCCAGAAAACCCAGAGGGACAGACGGCTCCAAGCGAGTACCAAAGGAAGAAAATAACCACCCGCAAATCCAAGGAGAAGAGATGAAACGGAGGCAGAGCCTCCTCAGGAGAACACACACACAGCGAAGGGGACAGCTGAATGGTGTCAGCCCAGAGGCAGGGAACAAGGCAGGAACGGCCCCACAGCCAATAAGCGCAGACGTGAGAAGGAAGACACAGTCGGGCAAAGCTCCAGCAAAGCAAGGGACAGGAGCACACGGGTACATGCCGAGGCCCACGGAGGAGGACTATAACTACCAGGTGCGCGCAGCAGGCAGCTGGTAACTACTATGAAGTGGCGTGCCCAGAACAGCTGAGCGCAAGACGAAGACAGAGGCTAGGGAACCCCAGAACAAGCCCCAGAGAGGGACCATCCCAGAAGCACAATCCGGCCCACGAAGAGAAGTGGGACCGGCCAGAAAATAAAGAGGAGTGAGAACTATGTAGGACAGACCTAAAGCTGTCAACCAGAACACAGGAAAACACCAGGAATAACCTAGCCCCCCTGGAACACAAAGCAGAGGACCAGGCCGAAACGTCGGATAATAAAGTGGGAACACCAAGACACGACGCAGTAGACGGCATGACAAAAGTCAGTCCAGAGGCTGAAAAGGGAAAGCAAAACGCACAGAAGCAGATATCCCACAGGAACAAAGGGCAACACGTACGACAGGCAAGCCCTGTAGAAGAAGGATAGAAACACCATCGGATACTGAGCGGGACAGAAACTGGAGCAGCGCAAGCTGCGCGAAGGTGGAAGAACAAAAGAAACCGCACCAGGCGGTATTCAGTGATGCCAGGAAACGCAAGGAACCCAAGAAGGTATCCACACCCGCCCAGCTTAGGACAGAGCTATACAATAGCCAACAAGTACCCCACCTAGGGTATGACACGCCCCAAAACAAAATAGGGGAAGACCTCTTAGGGAAACCCGCAGCAGAGGTCAACAACAGAAAAAACCTGTGGGTACCACCACAGGCGGCTTACCATTCAGCCAAAAAAGAATACACAGATGGTCCAACCTGATGACCTATATGGGTTCACTAACTGCCAAAAATCACACACCACAAAAGTTGAAAGGCTGTACCAGCAGCCAAAAGTACAGAGGGGCCAACGTAAGGACCCTGAAGGCATCCCAAGCCACACACAGCACACAGACGGGCCAACCTAAACACTAGGCCCAAAGAGAGAGGAGGGATAAACGCCTCCCATAAGACACCTGAGGACCGACAAGCCGAAGCTTCGGAGGGGGAGGAGGACGGAACCCCGCAAGGAGCCATTGAATAGCAGAGTCCGTGTGGGTGTTAAATAAAAGAATCCCATCAAAAGGCAGGTCAACAAGACGCTCCTGAATATTCTCCGGAAAGACACTATCCCGCAACCAAGCATGGTGGCGTAGGGTCACAGAACTCACCATAGCACGGCGAGAGAATCAGAGACATCCAAGGCCGAACGGAGAATAAATGCAGCTAACTCCCGACCATCCAGCACATGGTGCCGCAAATCAGCACGGGTACCTTCGTGGGAGGTGCGAGACAGAAGGGACTCCGTGGAATCCCATAGGTCGGAGGTAGCCCTGGCCAACACACAAAGTGTGTTGAGTGCGTGCAGAGCAGCACTAGTGGAAGCGAAAATGTTACGCCCCCGGGAATCCAACCATCGGGCTTCCTGTGATGGAGGGAGCAACACTGAAGGCAAGGAAGGAAAAGCAGTCTGCAGGACAGGGCCCTGGGAAGATGGGTGGGAAAAAGGCAGACTGGATCGTGCGGGGCAGGACGGTGGCGGTGGAGGAGCAGCTGAGGCACCGGATCCCCCGTAGTAGGACTCCCCCAGGCCCCCAGAAGAGAGTTGTGGAGCGAAGCTTCAAATGGAAGAAGTGGCTACCCTCCACCAGAGCCCTTGTGGAGAACCTCCAACAAGTGATCGGTGGGGAGTGGAAGGACCGGGTTGCCCATTTGCAAAATGCCGGTGGCCGTGGAGATGGCTCGGACAAAGGCTACACTCGCCTCCATAGGGCGTCGTGGGGGAGAGAGCAACTCTTCCGTGGACAAAGGCTGCAAACTAAGCCGCCCATTCCGTGCCCTGCTGGAGGAAGAAACAGCTTGTCCCTGTAGGATGGAAGACCCGTAGAGGAGTGAGGGGCCTGAGGGGTCTCCGGAGAAGGCGGAGAAGCCGACGGGGCAACTAACTGTAAGGTGCAGAAGAGCGGATCCGGGGGCCGTGGACGCAGAGACGGCATGGAACCCGCCCTGGAAGCCACCGGGGAAAAGGCAACGATGCGGCGTCCTGTCTCCGGTGAAGAGGAGACAAGGAGACGACAATCCTTCAGAGAGGAAGAGATATCCGGAGAAGAGTTGATGATCCGACGTCGGGACAGTGCCGGGGAGTCCCCTATGGGCACCGGTGTGTCCTCAATCGGCACCGAAGCGTCCACCAGGGGTGCCAAGTCGCCCTCCACCACCACGTGCCTCATTGGAGAAAGGGGCAGGGTCGGAGCCAAAGCGGCCAATGAATGGGCCGAAAAGGCGCCGGCTCAACCTCCGACGAGGCAGCCTCCGGCGCAGAGAATCGAGAGGGACCCGGGGAGGCGCCCCGGGTCCCGGCCCCCACCCATGTCACCGTCAGGGCCAGGGGGGGAAAGCCATCAGCGCCGGAAAGGCATCAGCTCGTCCTCCGGTAAGACAGCCGCCTGCCCAGAGGACCGAGGGGGACTCGGGGATGAGCCGTGAGTCCCGGCGACCTCCTTCGACACCACCGGGAACCCCACAGGGGTTTCCCGCGAGGCAGGGACACCATGGGCCGAAGACAGGAACCACGTAGGACCGCACCTCGATGACACTACACCTCCAAACCCTGAAGCCGAACCCATTGGCGCTTGGGGTGACACCGCCGGCGAGTCCATAGAAGACCCCACGCATGGCGAGGGAGCCGCAAAAGTCTCAGGGAGAGGAGGGGGTCCAAAGAAGCCTGCAGAGCTGTAGCGTAGGCCTTCATTTGGGCCCTTGTCGCCCCAATGCCAGGAAACGGCGGATAGGGTGGCGACAGGCGAGGGCGCACGTCCCAAGAGAAGCCTGCGCCCTCTGCAGAAGGAGTACAGAGCCTCGGTGGCAAGCTGTTGGACTTACCTGTGGGCAAGCGACACCCATGGGGCCTCCGTGAAGGACGATGCCGCAGCCGGAATCAGCGGCTCCTGGACCCTTCCGAGATAGGAGACGGACGCGGTGACTAGACAGATCTGGACAAGCGGGCCGAAAGCAATTTCATCCGGCGCTCCCGCCGGGACTTCGGCTTGAGATGCTGACAAGCGTCGCAGTCCATAGAATCATGGTGCTCCCCCAAACACCACATACAAATAAGGTGAGGGTCCGTTGACGACATCTGACACGTACAAGAATTACACGTCTTGAAACCCGAAGGCATTGCACACTGTTCCCAACGCAAAGGCGTTAAAAGAGGCCAGAAAAACAGGTCAAGGGAACACACTCTGGATCCGTGTTGCATGCGGAAAAGAAGGAAACTGACGTTGGCACGCCGGGGTGGGAATTATGTGACCTCTCTGACATCACGTCCGCGGACTACATCAGGGAGGAGTCACGTGGTGCCACCCCCGGCACGCAGAGATGCTGTGGCAAAAAAATTCCGGATCCAGTCTCACGCCTGGGGATAATTCTACGTGAAGGAATCTGCGGCTAGTAGTCTGATGCAGCGCGGAAATGTAGGTACCGGGAAAACAGGACAAGATCCCGTACCAAATATCCTCCCTTCGTCACAGACCAAATATCACATTAACACATTCATTCCTACAATCATTGGTGGGGCCCATAACACCAACATTCACACTTTACTTCTTTATGGCCTGCACTTACAGGAGGGATGAATGTTTCAAGCGCTGACATGAAAGGAATACCTTATAACCTATAGAGAGAAATGTATTTACACATTTATACACACTAATATCCTTACCCCTACAGATCTCAATCCTAAGCATTAAGATACTCCTCCCACGTGATCAATGGATCATTTAGTTGGATTAGTATTGTGATTTAGACCAGCTAAAACCCACATTTAGGATTTAATCTATCCCATAATAAATGACAAACACATTTGCTTATTAATCAATAGTTGTTTATCTAATTAAAACAAGAATTTATTTCCATCTATTAAATTTTATTAAGTCGCAGAACATCATATTTACCTAATCTGGCTATTAGTCGTCCTCTAAGTCATCAAATTTGGTCGTCAATCAGTCGGAATTCAAAAGTTCTTCATGCGGCACGCTACAGTCCCAAAGATGGACAAGGACCAGAGACGTGCAAGCATCTATAAGTGCCCATAAAGTTCGTAGTTCCTCAAGGAAATGGGCAGCATTCAGTCTGTCAAAAATACAGGTACGCAGCAGTCACGTAGCGTCGCTGTTGTCTCCGTCAGCAAAGGAAATGATATAAGGGATTATTATTTCTCTCTATTCTACCCTTATTTTTATAATAAAGTAATGTCAAGATGTTACATTTTACAAAATTTGAGCTTATCCCATTGGTCGGTTGGGATCGTCCGGTGGGGTTTCACACAGTTCAGGAGGTTATGTCATCAAACATGATCTTTCCGGTTCCTTGTGTCTGTCCATTGTTAATGTACTTGGCGGGCTTCCCATCATGGCCTTGCTTGGGTACAGCGAGAGTAGGGTCATGTCGCGGCCATAGGAACAAGTTGTAGCGCAGGCGTACTTTGTCCGAAACCTCGTGGAATGGTGGCCATCGTGTCGTGTTAAGTCGGCGGCCATCTTTAGGCCCAAAGGACAACTTAAGCTAAACAAACACAAAAGAGTAATTAATGCATAGAAATAATGAATAAAATGTTAAACCCTCACTAATTCCCCTATGTGCTTGTAATTATCTAGCGTATAGCGACATTTAAAACGTTCATAGTCACCCATTGATGTCATCTGGTGCGACATTACGATAACGTCACAGAAGCAACATATATCATGCGATATTCTATTTTCTACTGTTAGTATGCGTACATATGTTAATTACAAATTATTTAGCCATGCAAAACAAAAAAATGCAAATCCCACGTGTATTTCGATTAGTAATGTTGATTAAACTTCATGCAAACACATTAATAGTTTCATAATTAATAGATTATTCTAATTAGTATAGGCATGCAGATTAGGTGGGGGGTATACAAAATTTTGTACTACCCGCTCCATCAATCCCCCCTTTGGTGATTTTATCACCACACCATTAAAATTTTGTATTTCTTTTCATGGAGTTGAAATGAGTTCTTGCTTTCGTTTTTACATCACAGTCTCCCCAATTTCTTCTCTTCTGGCTGTCTTATACATATTTTATTTTACTTCTTCTAATTCTATTTCTTCAAATTCCCTCTCTTATTCCTCATCCTTTCTTCTTAAATTTTCTTTTTTTAACTTTTTCTGAATATTTTTCTTTTTATGACAGAGGCAACCTAATCTTAATATTAATACTAAGAAAATCACACACGTTAATGGAAATAAAATTTTACCAAAGAAGGTACTACCTAAGTATACTAAGAAATTTTTAATAGAAGAAATTTTCTTTCCAATCTTTTCCCAAACACTTTCAACCTCCAGTGGTGCAATTTCATCATGCAGATCAGTTATATTTTTAATATACATTTTCAAATCTTTACTTTCGTCTGGAATGTAAGTACAACAATGTTGAACTTTCCGCATTCCACAGACTCCACCCTCTTTTGCCAATAATATATCAAGGGCAAGTCGATTTTGCATCACCATGGCACGCATGGCAACCATTTCAGTATTTACCAATAAAAATCCTCCAGCAGTGCTTGTTGACAAGCGATCCACTACTGTTGATAGTCTTCTAATTTTGTTCGCATTCAGAGATATTCCCACTGCTGGTATTAATTCTTCAAAGATGTCACCGACAATTTCTGACCAAGATTCTCTCTTTCTTCCTGCTAAATAACTACCTAACTTATGTACACCATCTTCTCCTCTTCCCATATGAAAAATCTTTGGGAAAACCAGGCCTACATAACATGTGCCATGCCAATGGTCTGGCAAACGATAATACGCCTTGCTCCCGCAGATAAAGTATAACCCAGGAAAAACTGGATCATTTCCTCCTTTAAATCCCCATCCACCCATGATTCGGTATGTATCATGGCACTCACTGTTACCTACAAAGTAATTATCATATGCAGTCTGATTCCTTCTAATACACAATTTCCCTTTCTGAGGCCAATCCAAAGCCATAGTTGGACTAGCTTCTCCCTTCAAGTGTTTTTCCATTTCTACATCCCAAACTGTCTTTTCCACTTTTCCCTCAGATGCCTTCCTTTGCATTTTCAATCTCCTTTCTTCAACCATATCCAAAAACGTTTTTTCTTCTTTCTTTAAACTGCAAGTCAAATTATTTCTAAATATATACTCTAATGTTAATTCTTTAGTCTCTCAGAAAAATTCACCTAATACCTTTGCGGGTTTTACCTTATTTAGCTTGTTAATTGACGATACTTGTGAAAATATGTTATCTACATCTGAAAAATAATACTCTAAATTCCCTGTTTGGTTAAATAAACTAACTATTACACTACATGTTATTCCATAAGTTACTGGAAGGTGGTGATAAGTCACTCCCTCCGAAACAGATGCAGGTAACTGCATACAGACGTAGCAGTCCCTTACGTCCATTGTTTTTACATATTCATACAGTAATTTCGAAAATACATTGTTAGAAAAATCAGTTATAGACCTGTCTTTATGTAAATAATTTCTATCTATTCTAGTCGGAACTACCTTCTGAATCTTTTTTATATTAGTTTTGTTTTCACTATGTCCTTCTATTGTATCAATGGTAACTTTAAATGAGATGATCAGAGCTAGTACACTCCACAGAAGCATTAGTAATCCTGTACAACAGCAACACATTTTACACCATCGCTTCAAAAATATACATCTACCTTTTCTACTATCTGTGTTTGCCATTTTATAAAAATGAACAGTGTCTTTTGACTTAGCCTCTTCCACTTCACAACTAGTTTGTCTAACCCAAGGCTCTAAGCACCTACTTGGTTCTACCAGTTTTTGTCTTTTTCCCGTATTTTATTGTCTTTCCATTAGCAGCTTTCTTGTCTCATTCAGTTTGGCATCTCATCATCTTTCACCTTTCCTTCGTGATCTGAATACAGAATGTCCTGAACATCTGCTTCTTCTCCAATATCGGACAAGATAACTCTAAGGATTTCCGATTCTTCGTCTTCCTCAACCACTTCCGGTACAGTCACCTCTGGATTTTCCTGGCTATCCGCCTCTTCTTTTATTTCAGGCAGGGCCACATACGTCCATTCCGTCGACTTATACTTCTGGTTAGGTTTCCTCGTTCTTTTGCTTTCTCCAATTTCAACTATTTCTTCGTTTTTTGATTTCTCTTGACTTGTTATTTCATTCACCTGTTCAGCTCTTGGTGAATTTACTCGTGTCAGTCGATATCTCAGTCTTTTAATTTTATTCGGCCAAACTTCATCCTTTGCTGATCTTTTCAGTTTACTTCCTTTATCATTCTTTTCAGTTCTCCAAGCTCTCTTTCTTAAGACTCTACCTTCTGGTACCTCGTCTTCGCTTTCCTCCGACTCTGTTTCAACTTGCTTTTTACTTTCAACAACTTTTCTTTCCTTCGCTTCTTTTGTTTTCCCTACTTCTGTCCCTACTCGTGTTTCTTGCGCACAATCTTCCTGCTGACTACTTGTCCCTTTTTCTAGCTGGATGTTGGAGTTCCTGACACCTCCTCGGGGGTCTTCTGCAAGAATATTTACCTCTCTCTCTGTATCTGGCACCTGTCCACCGAATGTTGAAATTTTAGGTGGAATTTCTCTCAACCTTTCATCTGGTACTTCTTTATCAACAATTTGTTTTATTGTCTTTTCACTGTCTTTTCCTTTTCTCGAGTGTAAAGTTACTTGTTCAGTCTCTGAGTCTGAGCTGGTATCAGAAATCTGTAACCTTCTTCTCAAGGAAATACTTCTTGGGACAAAAGTTAGATCTATCTCCGATTCCCCCCTTTCAGGGTTTATTTTGTTCTGGTCTCCTCATCGTCTGATTCAGTACTCGATTCTGTTTCATCAAAATATTCTCTTTCAGTGCTATCCACTGGATTTGGAATTCTCAAAGTGTGACTTGCTTGAATCCAGTTCTTGATTCCAGCACACTTCACAGCTGTTGTTGTAGTCAAAATCACTTGTTGTGGTTTTCCCCACCTTGGAACCAAACAGTTTCTTCTTCTGTGTACTTTGATTTCTACCCAGCCCCCTGGGCTCAGATCATGAGCTTGCTTCTTTTCAAAGGTGGTGGCAACGCGCTCCAACCTGATGAAACACAGAATGAACTGCGTCAGCCAGGCTTTTACAGTAATCCAACACCATGTCATCAGTAATAGGCAACAGCTTGTTGACTGGTATGAACACATGACGCATTGCTCTACCCATGATAATTTCATGGGGGCTCAACCCTGTAGTTCTGTCTGGAATTGATCTAATTGTCATGAGTACTAGAGGCAAGACATCAGGCCATTTCATACCCGTGGCTAAACATATTTTCCCTATCCTGTTTTTGATAGTACCATTCATTTGTTCCACCACACCAGAAGCCTCTGGGCGATAGGCACAATGTAGTTTTTGTTGCACATTCAATGCTTCAAAAATCAGTTTTATGATCTCATTATGGAAATGTCTCCCTCGGTCTGATTTAATTGTTACTGGGAACCCGAATCTGGGAATAAATTCCCTCAAAAGCAATTTTGCCACTGTGATTCCATCGTTTCTTCTCGTTGGGTATGCTTCTACCCATTTAAAAAACAAACAGACCATAACTAGATTATACCTCAACCTGTTACAAGGAGGCATTTCAATGAAATCTACTTGCATTCTGGTAAAAGGCCCTCCTTCTCGACCTATTGTTCCTAGACTCACCACTGTCTTTCTTCCAGGGTTGTATTGCTGACATATAAGACATCTCTAACAAAGACTTTCTGCTACAAGTATAAATTTTGCATTGTACAAGGTCTGCTTAAATGACTTGATCATAGCGTCTCTCCCTATGTGTCCCTGTCCATGATACATCCGTGCCATGGCAGACATCATGCTATCAGGCATAACTGGTCTTACATCCCGATACACCCACACATGGTCCTTCTCCCTTGGTGCACATCCTGCTTTTACCCACTGCTTCATTTCCTCATCTCCTGCTTCTTTCTGTAATTGTCCCACTTCCTTCCAAGTACCCACTTTGTTAGTAAACATTAAGGTGCAAGAAGTCACTTCCTTCTCCTTTGCACCAATTAATGGAATTCTGATTTCGTGCACAGTATTGGGCCATATCATTGGCGTACTTGTTGCCAATGGCGATGTAATCGCCAGAATGACTATGTGCAGCTCACTTCACAACAGCCAATTGCTTAGGCAGCTGTATCGCCTCAAGCAATTTTCCAACCACTTCAGCATTCTTAATGGGAGTTCCACTTGATGTCAAAAATCCTCTCTGTAGCCATATTTGGCCAAGGTCATGCACCACACCAAATCCATACTGACTGTCAGTGATCACAGTCACTCTCACACTCTTCCAAATCTTACATGCTCTAGTCAAAGCAACAAGTTCAGCTACTTGGGCTGATCTCACTCCTTTCAGGTAGGATGCTTCCATTACTGCTGCAACTGTACATACTGCATATGCTGCACTCAACATTCCATCATCTGTTCTCAGGCAAGAACCATCTACAAACATCACAAAATCACTTTCTGGCAAATGGTACATCTTTTATGTCCGGACGTGGTTTGGTACAGAAGTCGAGTACATCCAGACAATCATGATCCGCTTCATCTCTGACTTCCACATTATCAGCATCAGCCAATAACGTTGAAAGATTCACATTCAAGCACCTCTCAAGACTCACATTTGTTGCACCTAATATAACTTTCTCATACTTAGTCAGCCGACTATGCGTCATGTACTGAGTGCAACTTCTTGTTAAAAGGATTGCCACATCATGAAGTACAAACACTTTCACAGGATATCCCATCACAATTCCTTCACTCTGTTCCAAACTCCGCCAGGTAGCAGCCACTGCTTTAAAGCACCCAGGTAAGGCTACAGCTACTGGGTCTAGCATTGATGAAAAGTATGCAATTGGTCTCCTCAGTTTTCCATGCTTCTGTATTAATACAGAAAGTGCACATCCATTCCTCTCACTGCAATACAACTCAAACTCCTTCTCATAATCAGGCATTCCCAATGCTGGCGCTTCACACAAACCATCTCTCAATCGTTTGAAAGCTGCCAATTCCTCTTTGTTCAAATCAATGGGATCTCTCACATCACTTCTTGTCAAACGTACCAAAGGCTTTGCAATCAGGGAGAAATTGCTTATCCACTGGCGACAATATCCAACTATTCCAAGAAACATTCTCACCTCTCTTTGCGTCATGGGGGCTCTCATTCCTTTTCTGATCCTGATTCGGTCTATTGTTATTTTTCTCAGTCCCTTTTCGATATTATGGCCTAAATAATGTACTTCTTTCTTACAGAATTGCAATTTTTGATGGTGACACTTTAAGTCCTCCATCAGCCAGATGATTCAGCAAGGCTATAGTGTCCATTACACAAGCTTCATGAGTCTTCGACGCCACTAGAAGGTCGTCGATGTATTGCACTAACACTGAATTTTCAGGCATTTCTAGGCTTTCTAAGGACTTTTTCAATATCTGATTAAAGATTGAGGGGCTTTCTGTATACCCTTGTGGAATTCGGCACCAAGCCAAAATATGTTCGCTGAAACGAAACGCAAAAATCTGCTGGCTGTCATGGTGCAATGGGATGGAAAAGAAAGCATGGCATAAGTCAATTACAGTATACCATTCTGCATCATGGGGAATCTGATACAAAATCACAGATGGATTCGGTACAATAGGACAACATGACACAACGATTTTGTTTACCTTTCTCAAATATTGCACTATCCTGAACTTTCCATTAGGCTTTTTCAGTCCCATAATTGGAGAATTACATGGACTACTCATTATTTCTCTCAAAATGCCTTGTTTTATCATTTTCTCAATTATAGGGGTAACTCCTTCAACTATCTCAGGTGTCAGTTTATATTGAGGGACACTTGGATAGCTTATTCCTTCCTTCACTGTTATTTTTACCGGGTCCACATTTCTCATTAGTCCCACATCTTCTCCCGTGAAATCCCAAACTTCTGCCTTTACAGTTTGTTTCAATTCTTTGGATAATTCATCAGGGTTAAATACAGCATAGGCTTCAGTAACCTCAGTTTTCCTGTTTGCCAAAGTCATCTTATACAGCACATCTTCATCAGGGGTCTCAAATGCTATACCATCAGGGGTACAGAAAATAGTGCAATTCATTTTGCACAGCAAATCCCTTCCTAACAAATTCACAGGACTTGTATCTCACACAACAAAGCGGTGCATTTCAGATAATTTCCCTATGGTAACTTTCACTGGTTCTTTTAGATAAGTTTTAATCTGTCAGTTGGATACACCAACTACTTGGATTGTTTAATCCGAGAGACGAAGATTCTTAACATCAGCTGACCTAACAGTTGATCGAGTAGCACCAGTATCTACTAGGAAAGTAATATTTTCATTATTTATCTTTCCATCCACAAATGGGCCTGTCTGGTCTACTTTTAGAGTTGCGCCAAGCACGCACTCTTCTTCCTCCCTTCGGCACCGTCAATAACCTTCTTCTGACTCGCTCTCGTCGCGTTGTAGCCAATACTGCGAAACAGCGCTAGCGCGCGGCAGCTTGGTTACCTGTTCTTCGTTGTAGAATCTGGTCTCATTACTGTATTTCTGTGAATTTTTGCTTTGTAGAAAAGGCGGTTTTGGCACCTGATTCTGTTGGGTAACAACCTGCTGCTGTCACTGCGGTTGACCACTCACCTCATTCTGCACCTGTGGATTCAATGATGCATTTTCATTATTAGTACTTGGGGGAAATTTACACTCGGATTTCCAATGCCCTACTCTACCGCAATTATGACATGGCAATTTCTTTTTGGCTTCTTCTATGTTAAAATTTCCCTTACCTTTCCCAGGAGTGAATTTTCTGGGGCCTGTGTTATTTGCTTGTTCCGCTGACTGAGCTTCCTGTCTTTCTGCCACTTTTACTTGTGCCCACATAGGCTTCTCTTTTAATTTACGCAGTTTGGCTTCAATCTCATCACTGAAATATTTTGCATGTCTCAATACTTCATCTATTTTCTTATTTTGCCAATCTACAGTATGTTGTTTAATCATTTCACTAATTTCTGGACTTAAATCATATCCAAATCTGTATACAAAATGACTCAAATCCTTTTCACTCAAATTTTCATCACCACTGAACTGTTTAAAAGCCATAATGAATCTCTCGTAGTACGCATGTACCGACTCTTTACTCTCCTGATGAGTTCTGTCAATTTTCACCCAATCAGTTTCTTTGGGAGGTACTTTATTTTTCTAAAAGCCAATAACCTGTTCGTATTTCTTCATTACCTCGGGGTCTGGGGCTCCTGTCTTTAGATCCCTAGGGTATTCCTGTGTAGGCCAATTTATCATCAACTTACATTCTGTCCATAAATCTGCTGGTACTATTATGCCAAATAAACTATTCAGATCAATCCATAATACTTTACATAATTTCACAAATCTGTCCACTTGCCTATACCACTCGACGGGTTTTTCGCGTAGTCGAGATAAATCATTTGTAAATGACAAAATATCTTGTCTAGTCTATGGAACATGTACATATCCTCCTCCTGGAATTTCTCTCATGGGGCATTCTGTTACTACCTTTTCTTTTTCTCTAACAGGGAACGCTGCAAATGTTTTATCTGAGGCATCATCTCGTTTTCGGTACCACCTACTTCTCCATTTATCCACATCTCCCCATTTTCTCAGCAAGATAATTATTTCCTTGATTTTACTTATTCGTCCTGTGAGATTCAAATTTTCAATATCCTTTTCAGTAAAATCTATTTGATATGTTTTTTGTAAAGCCTTTACTCTTTCACTATCTATTCCCATTTCATTTGCTACTTCTTCTAATCTTTCATGCAGATTTTTTGCTCTCCATGTTACACTTTTGCACAAGAACAGTAACTCCTCATCCTGGTAGGTTTTTAACTTCTCTATTGGGATAGTTCCTACTATTAACTTTTCCAGTACCATTCGTAGTTTGGCCACATCTATTGATTGGGATTCTTTGTCTTTTCTCTGCAAGCTTCTCAACCATTCCTCTGAAGATGGGCCTACTTGTTTCTTTACATTACTTTGTTCTAAGTCCCTTTGAGTCTCTAATATTGATTCCATTTTCATTGTAGGTCTTTCTGCTATATTCGGGCCTAGAAATGGGTTATTCGAAACATTTGGTTTGATCGTACCCATTGTCTGTCTTCATTGATTTTCATTTAAGCTCTGCTGTGGCTTCTCAATCTGTTTATTACTGTTATAAGGAACTGTTAAAGAATGTTCACTATCTTTCTGTTTATCAAAAATAGGCATCACAGGGCCTATAGTCACTGGAACAGTTACAGCTTCTGAATTTTTGGTCAATTCTCTTATCTTTTCTGTTAATTCTAAAGTTGTTTTTGCTAATTCTACCGAATTTTCACCACTCATTTTATCATCTGATTTTCTCTCTATCTCTCTAATGGAATTATTTTTCCCTAATTCTTGGGGTACTGGTTCAGTCTTAATGATTCGCAAAGTTTCTCTCATTGGGGCAATTGGTGTCAACATTTCAAATTTTGGTAGATTTTTATAAAACATGTCATCCAGAACATCATCCTCCGATTCATTCACTCAATACCCTCTTGGTTCTATATTATGTCTCTTTTCTGTACATTTTTTCCCTCCAATTTCTTCAGCAGTTCTCACAGGAAATAGACCTTCAGTCATACTTGCATTCCGCCATCTTCTCATTCTCTCATCATGAGTGTCATGCCCATATCTACCAAACATGTACTTATACCTTCCGCCACTTCTCTGTCTTTCTCTGTCATGCATCTCATCGTCCCATTCTGCTAGTGCTTCAAACTGTGTTGGTCTAGGTCTTGGTTCTAGATTCATCATTTTCTCTCTCAAATTTCTCAAAACCGCTAAATTAAATGAACCACGCCCTGGAAATGCCAAAACTCCATCATTCTTTGTATATTTCACCCAATTATCTAACCAAATACAAGTATGATATCCGTATTTTGCAACCATAAAGGATGCAGGGGGTTTTGGTGGGAGAAGCAACTGTCCCTCTCTAGTCACAATCGGTTTGTCCCTTTTAAACAATTTCTTGATTTTCTGAAACCAGGACTTTTTCTCCTTTTCCGGTGGATCGTAATACATCATTTTGTCTTTCGGGTATCGCTAGTCTTTTCCTTACGACTGTTCTGTTATTTTAACCAATCGTAGCGCGACTCACACCAACGCACCAATCCGGAGCGTCTAGATCACTCCTTCAATTCTCCAATCCCAGCGCGTCTCACACGAACGCACCAATCAGCAGTGTCTACGTCACCCTGTAATTCTCCACTACTAGCGCGGCATGCATTAATACATCAATCAGGGGCGTCTACACTTCTTACTGACTAGCCAAACCCAGCGCGGCTTTTCTGACGTCAGCTCACTGTCGCGGCTCCTGCTCCTCTTGACCCCTCCTTTACAAATTTTTAGCGGTAACTTTTCTTACGTTCTTTTATTTACAAATCTGTTAGTAACGACATAAATATGCCACCATTGTCCGCTTCGCTAACCAAAGAATAGTTACCGACCTTTCTCACAAGAATTCCGTCTTTCCCGAGAGCAGCGCTTACCTCTGCCCTACTACGGAATCGTTACTTCAGTTGATAAAGTAGCACATCCCTCTACCTCACCCTTCTAGCAAGCATTAGCTAACTGTTTCTCCAGAATTTAAGACACCTAGTTGGAGACCCAATGCTCCTGAGAAATAAAACCAGAGTTTCGCAATTAACCCGAATGCCTTTTCATCCACGCACTTTCACACGAAAAAAAATGTAGTTCATTCACACAGAATTCTGTCTTTCCCGAGAACAGCGAACAGTCTGTCCTACTACAGAATTATGACACTCGTTAACAAAGTAGCACTTCCCTCTACTATATCCTTCTAACAAGCTTAGGGAACACCTATTACCTTTCCAGTGATAAGCGTTATCAGAGCTCCTTCTGGGCTTCTGGTACCTAAGACCAAAATTTCACAGGTGACCTACGCTATCATACATTTCTCTCATACAGAAAATGTCCCTAGCAGTAACACACGACGATGTTACCAAATCGAACCCAGACAATGTGTCGCGCAACTCCAATCGTCACACGTTTTCCTCGTGTACCTACAGGGCAACAACAATTCCGTCTTTCCCGAGAGCAGTGCTTACCTCTGCCCTACTACAGAACTGTTACAAACTTCCAACTTCCTACATCCCAGAAGCCGTCAAACAACATAGAACTCGACGTGACTCAACATAGAGTGTTAATACATAAACCAATACTCTTCCAAACATCCACAATCAATAACCAATAAGCAGAATTGAAAAACCAATAAGCGATAATCAAATCAATAAGCAATAATCACCAAACCAAAACAATAAAAACCATAACTCTGCTACCAGAAAAACTGATGCAGCGCGGAAATTTAGATAGCGGGAAAACAGGACAAGATCCCGTACCAAATATCCTCCCTTCGTCACAGACAAAATATCACATTAACACATTCATTCCTACAATCATCGGTGGGGCCCATAACACCAACATTCACACTTTACTGCTTTCTGGCCTGCACTTACAGGAGGGATGAATGTTCCAAGCGCTGACACGAAAGGAATACCTTATAACCTATAGAGAGAAATTTATTTACACATTTATACACTAATATCCTTACCCCTACAGATCTCAATCCTAAGCATTAAGATACTCCTCCCACGTGATCAATGGATAATTTAGTTGGATTAGTATGGTGATTTAGACCAGCTAAAACCCACATTTAGGATTTAATCTATCCCTTAATAAATGACTAACACATTTGCTTGTTAATCAATAGTTGTTTATCTAATTAAAACAAGAATTTAGTTCCATCTAATAAATTTTAGTAAGTCGCAGAACATCATATTTACCTAATATGGCTATTAGTTATCCTCTAAGTCATCAAATTTAGTCGTCAATTAGTTGGAATTCAAAAGTTCTTCATGTTGCACACTACAGTCCCAAAGATGGACAAGGACCAGAGACGTGCAAGCATCTATCAGTGCCCATAAAGTTTGTAGTTCATCAAGGAAATGGGCAGCATTCAGTCTGTGAAAAATACAGGTACGCAGCAATCACGTAGTGTCGCCATCGTCTCCGTCAGCAAAGGAAATTATAAGGGATTATTATTTCTCTCTATTCTACCGTCATTTTTATAATAAAGTAATGTCAAGATGTTACATTTTACAAAATTTGAGCTTATCTCATTGGTCGGTTGGGATCGTCCAGTGGGGTTTCACACAGTTCAGGAGGTTATGTCATCAAACATGATCTTTCCGGTTCCTTGTGTCTGTCTATTGTTAATGTACTTGACGGGCTTCCCATCGTGGCCTTGCTTGGGTACAGCGAGAGTAGGGTCATGTCGAGGCCATAGGAACAAGTTGTAGCGCAGGCGCACTTTGTCCGAAACCTCGTGGAATGGTGGCCATCGCGTCGTGTTAAGTCGGCGGCCGTTTTTACTTTAGGCCCAAAGGACAACTTAAGCGAAACAAACACAAAAGAGTAATTAATGCATAGAAATAATGAATAAAATGTTAAACCCCCACTAATTCCCCTATGTGCTTGTAATTATCTAACGTATAGCGACATTTAAAGCGTTCATATTTACCCATTGATGTTATCTGGTGCGACATTACGATAACGTCACAGAAGCAACATATATCATGCGATATTCTATTTTCTACTGTTAGTATGCGTACAGATGTTAATTACAAATTATTTAGCCATGCAAAACAAAAAAATGCAAATCCCACGTGTATTTCGTTCATTAGCAATGTTGATTAAACTTCATGCAAACACATTAATAGTTTTAAGATTAATAGATTATTCTAAGTAGTATAGGCATGCAGATTAGGTGGGGGGTATACAAAATGCTGTACTACCCGCTCCATCAGTCTCTATCAGATGTATTCGAATACCCAATCAGACTCTTATCACAACCTAAACCCACCTCGTAACCGCCCGAAAGATATATGGGGCCAATACCAGGCATACTTAGCACACACGAGAAATGCCAACGATGAGACTGGGGAGGCAACTGATGTTATGTAATTGATAAGACAGACTGCCCCATTTTCTGGCCTACTGAACGAATGTGTTATGCCTGGGTTGTGCGAACTGAAGTGTAGGAATGTGGAATAGTTGACTATCTGTAATGTTGTGCCTCCAGGCGTGTGCCGGGGCTGCGAGTGGCCGAAGGGTGCGATCTGCAACAACATAGGTGTTTATGTTGGAAGAGCCCGCCATTGCACATGTGCGTATTTTACTGTACTGTGCCAGATTTATTAAAGTCCTGTCATGATTATGTCTATGTCGTCTACACTTGCCTGTACTGAACATTTTATTATATATTGCTTAATATGTCGCTAAATGAAAATAAAGTTATATATATTTTTTTTAAAGTATACAGAAGGTGAGAAATCAGGAAAGGCCCAATATTGGAAACAATTCCTTGTGATTTATTCTGTTCTGAACCACTGATCTGGGGACCATATATCAACAAATTTTCCAGTGCAATAGTGGCTGGTGCGCTGGTCCCAGATATTTGGAAGGTGCTGAAATAACACCTATCCACAAAAAGGACTCTCTCAGCCTATTGGGCAATTATGGTCCCTTTGCCTAATTGACAATATCCCAAAAATATTTAGCAAACAAGTATTGGACAAGTTGATCTTGTGGATAGGAAAAAACAGATACTCTACAGCCGACTCACTTGTTAAACATGCAATGGAAGTATATGAGTTTGTTTGCCCAGAGAAAACATGATTGAGTTTTTTATTACATAAGCTTGGAAGCGTCAGCACCTGAGCTTGCCTTTATGGTTTCAAACCTTAAATTTGCCATGTCCGATAGGAATGTATGTGTCCTCACGATTATACTTAATGAACAGATCAATGTAAAGACGCTCACTTTAAGCCCATTTGCTAAGACTGATCCAATGGGTTTACAATTTTGCTCACTTTTAAGGTATCTATTTGGGGACAATATTTTCTATTGTACTGCCTGAGCTGAACTCTCAGAAGACGTTCTAACTTCTTAAATAGTCATTCTGCTTTTTGCCAAATGGCTGATTTTAATATATGTGTGGACATTTCCAATATCTTTAATGCATCAGCTTTAACTTCCAAACTGGGTCCACGCTTGAATTCTAAATAAAGTTCATAATCAGAGTTGGACTGGCCTATCGGGCAAACAGGTAGTGCCCCATGGCTGTTCTGACAGATTAGTCTGTGGGTCGGTTTATTAAAAGTTGTGGACCAGTTTTGTGGCCAGTTGGGCTCCTTTTTATTGTTGATTTCAGTGATATTACCACTTTTTTAGCTATCTACTTCGCTAATGAGTGCTGCTATTATTTTGGTGCCCAGGCCTATTTTTGTCTCTCTCTAACCCTGAGAAGGCTCATTCTTTGAGAGTAAGGTTTTGTTCAGAGGCACAAAGTGATATACTCTCCCCGAGTGATGGAAATTTGCCCAAACGTTCAGTTCTCAGTCAAGGCAAACAGTCACATATGCACTATTCATGTAACAACTCCTTCCCTGTACATTTGATCTCATTTGTTAAACATTGTATTCTTCCCACTGCAAATGTAACCTTGAGAAATAATTGCAAATATCTGAACAAGAAAATCATAGCTCACGCCCTGGTCTTCCTATGCCATCTGAAGCAAAGCTCTGCAAAACACCTTCAATTAAGAGTTGGTGGAGCTTATGTATGATTGTGAAGTCTAGCATTATATTCATACTCGGCTAAAAACTCTGAGGCATATTTATAAGACAATGGCACCGCGTGGTCCAGCAAGCAATATTGCTGCGCCAAGCTGCATCATTGTCTATGTGCAGGAATGCACCATATTCACAAGAATATGGTGCATTCCTGTACTTGCCCCTGCGCCGGCACACAAACATCAGCCGTGCACCAACGCAGACCCACCTGCAGCATGGTGCAAGGGTGTCTGCGTTGCAGGGATGATTGCTGTCGTGTTGTACAGGAAGGGACACTGTCCTGCACAAAAATAAATAATTATTGGTGTTTTGCTCATTTGCGGCACACATAGAAAGAACAAAAAGCAAGGAGATATAAGGAGCATATTTACAAGACAATGGCGCAGCACAGTGCTGCATGCAATTTTGCTGCGTTGAGCTGCATCATTGTCTATGTTCAGAATGGTGTAGTATTTACAAGAATACAGCGCATTCCTGTACTCACGTCGGCACACAAACAGCAGCTGTGCTCTAACGCAGACCCCCTTGTACCATGGTGCACATGGTGCAAGGCTGCCTGAGTTGCAGGGATGATTGTTGTTGTGCAGGAAGGGACACCTTCCTGCACAAAAACAACCATTAATTGTATTTTGCTCCTTCTATGTGTGCTGCAGAATGAAGCACACATAAAAAGAGCACAAACCAGGAAAAATAAAAGTATTTCTCCTCATTGCGCCACCCTTACGCCTCTATACGTTTTTGGTGGTGCCTCAGATTTACGGTTCCTTGTAGATCTGGGGCAGTGTCAAAAAGCCATGGGTGTTGCTGGGAACGCCCACAGCAACACCCATTGCATGCCCCTTTAACACATAAAACTGACTCAAAGCAAACAATATTACAAGGCTGCTTTAAACCACTCAGAGTGCCTTAGAGCTGGCTTGTAAATATGAAGCAGGACACAGCACCATCGGTGCGTCACAAAAAGTGACACTCTGGTGGTGCAGGGGCCCTGTAAGTGAGGCCCTCTTTCTCTCCTTCAGAGAACATGCATTGCACACCATTACACTTTGTACATTTTTTTGTTTTTCATTTAAGCCTTTAAACACCTGGCTTTCAGTAATGTGTCCCGAATATCTGTGAGAGAGCAGCAAAAGGTAAATCACACATGACAGTGGAAAAGAAAGAGGCTCTTGAGCATAGATATCTTTGAGTACACACCCAATGTGTGGACTCATTTGTAATCAAACATTGATGTATGAGTTTTCTCAATATTCATTTTGACAACGAGCTTGCATGTCTTTTTTCAGTTTCTTTCATTTTCCGGAACATCACTGAGGGTAGAATAACTTTAATTCCACAGTGGATGCATGATTTGCAACATTAATTCCATAATCAGTCCAATTGTACAAGTGGCAAACACAGCCCCCATATGACCAGGACCATCTTCTGCCCCTGACACCTGGTCCCCATTTCTTCTTTCGTACATTTATTGCAACACCTACTTTTGTCTGCTTCTGATCATTCTGCCACTTTTTTAGCTTGTTGCTTTTTACAGTGACCATTGACTGAGGTTGTTCCACTTTGGGGTCTTTAAGAACCTAATCTGGTGCTCTCACCTTCCTTGCGTGCAATGCATGTACTCTGCGGCACCACCATGCATATTACGAGTTTCATAACCGCCAGTGGTCTCATGGGGGATCTTACTGCAACAAACTGCTGGCGATCATGAAACAAAGTGGACACTAACGGGCCCCCCTTGCCCAATGCATGTTTATGCATGCAGGGAGACACACGGTGTGCCCCACTGTGTGCATGCATCCTGCATTGCAGCACAAAATGGACTTCACATGTGCTGCACACAAAGAAAGAAGAAAAAGACTCCCAGGATTGTTTTTTGTGTGGAGGATGGTATCCCTTCCTGCACATAAACAATCCTTCCGACAACACAGGCCCCCTTGCACCATGGTGTTAGGGTGCCTGCATTCGTGCTAGGCTGCAGAAATGGCGCCAGCACAGGAGAAAAGGACAGGAATGCACCGTAATGGATAAATACAGTGCATTCCTGCCCTTTCACTTTGACGTAGGACAGCACAGCAAGGTGACTTGCTGCACTGCACTACGCCAAATCCCCATAAATGAGGCCCTATGTATCTAGCTGTCATAACTTACTCATTAACATTGTTGATTCCACATCCATATGAAAAATGGGTTATTAATAAGCTGGCAATGGCACCTCTTTGTTTGTATACATGCAGCAAAAAGAAATTCTGTGATATCTCATTATAAATTCATTGTTTTTATAGATCAACTTTTAAATTGTTCCTTTGTACATCTGTTCTCTAAGTTGTCACTTAAATGTGCTTGTTGTGACATGCTCATTCTCGAAACAATGTATGGCTTTTTAATAACAGAAATGGAAAGATTTTTCTACAATAATTCATAATCAGAGCTGCGCAATACTATCTCAGCCCAAATTTATTATTGAGCACTTTGAAATATACCGTTTAAAACAGAAATACATTCTGGTCTGTTCCCCCTTCCTGTGTTAGTCCAATCCACAACCAAGGAGACTCCAGAAATGCCATCAAATGTATCAAATACTCCAGCCCACCATCCATCATTGTCCCTTGGATGAAGTTCCCAGTGGCCATCTTTGTGGCATCCATACACAAGAGCTCAGTCTATGTCCATACATTGATTAATTTCTACACAGAAGACCATTACATTTTAACCAAACATTAAGCACTAAGAGGCATATCTGTGAGCTCCTTGTGCAGCTGCAGGGTCACTTTTCGTGACGCTCCTGTGGCACAAATCAGAAAATCATATCTATAAGGTCATGCAAAGTCACTTTGCGAGGGTTTGAATGGCCTCATAGAATTGGAGTAAAGCAAGGCAATGCAAATCGCTGTGTTCCCTTACTCAGCATTAGGGAGGCGTTCCATGGGCATTGAGGTGGGTTTTCCTATGCAGCATCCATGGATTTTGATGTTTTCCCAGATTTATAAGACCATGTAAAACGGGGTGTGTGCGAATATCTTACGCCTCCCCAGGGGAGGAGCAACAAGGAGAAATAACTTTATTTCTCCAAATGTTTTCCTCTTTCCATGTGTGCTGCATTTTGCAGCAGAGGAAAAAGCCTCCCATGATTGTTTTGTGCAGGTAGGTTCCCATTCCTGCACAAAAGCACTCCTGCTGACAACACAGGCACCCTTGCGCTTGGTGCAAGGGTGCCTGCGTTGCCACTAGGCTGCTGAAAGGACAGGAATGCAGCGTATTAGAAAAATATGGTGCATTCATACCATTTCACTTTGATGTAGCGCAGCACATCAAGGTGACCTGCTGAGCTGCCCTATGCCAAATGCTTATAAATGAGGCTGTAACTTCAGAAGCAACAACATAACAGAGGGCCTCATTTACTATATGTTGACGCACTGCAGCACATCAAGCCTTACTGCTGCGTTGCTGTGCATCGAAATAAAAGGTGAGGTATGCGTGGGATCTACAAGATATAGCACATTCCTGTCCTTCTCCCCTGCGCCGGTGCAGAAACAGAGGCAATGCACCAATGCAGACACTCTTGCATCATGTTGCAGGGGTTCTCGGTTGCAGGGATGATCATTGATGGCAATAGCATGCATACAAAGAGGCACAAATGAGGAGAAATAAACATATTTCTCCTGGTTGCACCACTCCTAATGCCTCCACTGGGGAGTGTAGGGTTCTGACATGTTCCCAGCTTTGCAAAATGTTGTAAATCCCGGAATGTGTCAGGTTCCATGGATGTTGTGTGGGAACACCCACAGCAACACCCATGGAAATCCCTTTCACGCAGGGTGACTTTACCTGGCCTTGTAAATATAGGCAAGCCCATTGCGCTGCTGATGCTTCAAGCAAAGTGATGCACCTTCGGCACAATGGGCTTCTAAATGAGGCCCTGAATGTCTTGAGAAGAAGATATCCTGCCTAAGCCACAGGGATTGTTTAGTTAAAGTAAATCTGCTAGGAGGTACTTCTCAGGATTCAGCATTGCTTTCATTACTACCCAACTCTAAATCAGACCAAAGTGTTTTATATAATGATGTTCTTTGCTGATTAGATGCTATAGAAATATGTTTGGGTTTTCCTTGAGAGATCCCACTAGTTGTACTTGATAGAGTGGAAATGTCATTTTTATTTGTGGGGGTGCATTATAATCACGTGTAGGGCACACCCGCATATAATCATTTATTATATTAACGTGAGGTGTCAGAACTGTGAAATGCATTAACATGAATATGTGATATGTTTTAGGCCATTGAAAAGTAGCATGGAAAATCAATGTAAAAAATTAATGTAACAAGCAGAAAACAACATGAAGAACTCTTGTTGTGCAACTGACCATGGTTTATATATTAAATGTGCTTATTAACCATGCCATTTTGCATGTAGGTAAATGCATTAGTTGAAAGTGCCTTAATGTTATGTGAATTCGTGAAGCTTATATGATGCGTTCTTATGTTAGCTGAATTTCGTAATCCTGAAGTTAGGGTGCCTGAAAACTCTCTCTTTGTTATTAACAGTTTAAATTTAATGTGTGCTGTGGAATCTGTTCTTTCTCGTAGGTGAGGAAGCGGTCTTGTAAGATAAAATAATGTATTTGTTTTACTAGTCAGGCAAGGAGAGAAGTTACAATTGTGTGGCCTGGGTCGATAAAGGAAGGTCATTGTACTTCACACAGGAGGAGGCTTGGGAACCAAGGACAAATTGTGACAAGGGAAGCACACTGCCATCACAGTGGAAAATTACCTTCAGGACGGCCCCCAGAACAGATGGCGTGATTCGTATTGCACCCTGGGAATGCTACCTTCAGACAATGAGAATCTTAGAACGAGCTTTGTTTTTGGTAACTTTATGCTACTTGACCCATTGATCATGGCAAGACTTCTTAGGGAGACTCCATGTGCTGGCACTTATTATCCTTTCTTCTGGAAATGCTTATTTAAGGATGTCACCTTAGTGCTAGAGCAGGGACAGATGTAATGCTTTCCACTCACTAACCCTCGATGAAGGGAAACTTGGACACATGCTTCCTGATCTTCTGTATCTTACTTCTTGAACTAATCATATTGCTTATGCTGCACCTGCTAAACTGGATTCCTATGTATTTCTATACCCTCATGTTGAGGTGTCTTTATGTTCAGTTATTTTTGGCTTTGTAATAAACCACCTTAACCATAAGTAGTTGTCTGTGGTTATGTGTCGAAGAGAAATTTTGACCAATTGTTTAGGCTCCTAACGCCTTTTCTTTCCTTTACACTTTCATGCTGTGAAAATGAACCATTGATTGTGACTGGGCCCGGCCCTTTCATTCTTTTTTGTCTGTAGATATTTTTTTCTTTTCGGTGAAATTATTTCAGTGAAGATAGATAAATCGTATGATTCTCCTCAGTATCTTCAAAGTATTACTTTTCGTAACAGAAACAAACATAAGTATTTATTAAAAGAGGTGATGCAGAAACTGAAAAGGAATTTAATTAGATCAATGTAGCAGTTATTGCAGTGCAATGAAAGTATATTTGGGGTCAGATTTACTATGCATTTGAGGAACTCATAGCAATGCTATGCAACGCAAAATAGTGCAAATACCTGCGCATCAACATCAATGGCCCTGCATGCTGTAAGCACCAAGCAACTGATGATGAAGGCAAAGGTGGGGTAATGTGGAGAGGACAGCGCAAACAACCTTAGGATTTCACACAAGGCCAGACCAACTAAAATAGCATAAAACAAGAAAGGGTAATAGTGGAAAGAAGAGTTGCGCATCGTAAGACATACAATTTAGTGGGCATATAGTACAAATAAACTAAGTATAAAGCATCAGTACGAGTGGTGGTGCCACAAAGGGTAATACCCCACCCTACTACCTTAGGTGTGAGTGCACATCGGACCAAAGCCCATGTGTCAAATATTTCCAAAAAGTATACCCCGGCATTCCACATTCAAATGTAATATAATTGGAATATATAAATCTGTCCAAAAGAGAGTGTTGTGAAACAAATTGGTTTATTCCTAATAAAATATAATTTAATATTTACTGAAAGACCTATTTCCTTCTCACAATGTAAGATATACAGACAAAGGGCCTGATTCACAAAGGTAAACTGATATGAAAGTCTAACTTTACGCCTTTTGGTGTTCACAAAAGGCATTTACTACTCCTAAATGCCCTTTGTGAATACCAAAAGTTGAACTTTACGACGTTCTGTATTCACAAAAAACATTTACGAATACCAAAAGTCGTAAAGTTAGATTTTTGTCTCATTTTACCTTTGTGAATCGTGGCCAAAGTCTTTTCTTAACAAATTAACAGTCCAACAATATGCATATTATATTCATTCCAATTGTTACAGAAAAAAGAGTAAATACTGCACAAGGTAATGATGAAAGTTCTCAGTCCGTTCGCAGACTGTTAACTTGTTAACAAAATACTTTGTCTGTATATCTTCACCTGTGAAAGGGAAATAGGTCTCTGTAGGAGAGTAGGATCTGCACTTATGTTGCCCCCACTTTTTTTCTGATGTTAACACTGGTTTCTGGCTATAGTCTGGCTGGGTCCCTGCTAATCAGGGCCCCAGTCTCTCTGTTCTCTCTAAACAACTTGAAGTGCATATTAGATGCACTAGTGATTGGATACTATGGTACCTTATGAGCCCCTAGTATATGGTACCTTAGGTGCCAAGGGCATAGGTACTTCACAGGCCTACCAGGGGCTGAAGCATGTATTATGCCACCCCTGGGAAGCAGACTAAATCTGACACCACAGGCATGCTTCTGCAGCCTGGGCGAGGTAGTGTTAGCACTCCTCACTGAGGTATAGGTTCCTATATCTCACCATACACACACATATAAACCTATCAGTCAACCCTAAGGCAGGCCCTATCAATCCTGAGGGCAGGGTGCTTGGTTTACAATGTGAGGGGGTGCCTCTGCATGAGCAGGGCCCCTCTGCAGCTGGCAGAGTCTATTCCCTGTGGCTGTTTGTGGATGCGGTTAAACCATATACTCTTAAGTGCCTTATAACCTCCTGGTAAATGCTAACTTTGGAATGACTGCATCAAAACATGTTGTGTTTGGTGTCAAACAACTTGGAATCATACCCCCACACCAGTAACTGATGTGGGAGTATGATCCCACCCTTCGAGAGGGGACGACATGTACCCACAGTGGAAATACAGTAGAAATCTGAAAGAGCCCTGGCATCACCAAATGGATGCCACCAGCACAGACACTGGGCTGCCCTCCTGCTGCTGACTGAAACTTGCAGTGGAGGAGGCCCAACAATAGGCATCCTGTCACAGGGAGGTGTCACCACCTTCCAGACAGGATTTAGTATATTGGGGCTGGGTGGGCGCACTCTTAGAGTGCTTTGAAGTCCTGCACTGGGGGAGCAGTAGGCTCCTCTGTGCATATGCCAGCTCAAACTGGTTCAGGGGCTACCTGCCCCTGCTCTGGTGTGAAACTGGACAAAGGGAAGTGGGTGTAACCACCCACTCCCCTGACCCTCCCAGAGGAGTGGTCATAGAGCTAGTCCCACCCTTCCTTTTAGTATAAGTTAGGGAACCCTTGCCATTGCAAGGTAGATATCCCTGGACGACGCTTTGCAAGAAGAATCCTGGCCCTTCGACGTTTCACTACCTTTGGAAGAAGGAAGAATCTCCCTTGGAGTCAAGGAGTGACTCCCCTGCATGGCAGGCACCAAAAACTTGAATCAATGGTCGCAAACTTTCCCACTCCCGCTGGAGTCCGAAGTCCCTGCAGCCCCAGAAGTAGATTTCCTGACTTTGACGGCCATTGTGAGTCCCCAGCAAAGCTGTGGCGAGTGATGAGGAACAGCAATACCGGGGTACCGTGCACTATTGTCGACTGCAACCTCTTCACGACATTCTACCAACTTGTGCATTTGACCATTTGTGGCCCAAGGCTCCAGCAGGTTGTGCACCGAAAATCAGAGACCTACCCCGTCCCGAGTGACCGTGGGCTCCTGTAAAGCATTTCCTCACAAGGTGTCTTTGCGATTCCTTGCCCGTTGGCTTGTGGGTCCCCTGAAGACTTTCTTATCAAACTGAAGGGTTCTCCTGGTTGCTCCAGGCCTGCCGTCACTCACCCTTGCCGGGTGAGTCTCTCAGACCTTGCTGGTCTGCACTATTGACTTTATTCACTTTTCACAAGACTTCCTGTTGCCAAGGCTTGTTGGCTTCAATATGGTTGCCGACACCTCATTCAGCTGCAGACGTCGTGGGACACTCCGAATCCAGCTGCTGGTCATCGTCGATCCCTCCTGGACCTCGTGGGCGAAGAGTCAAAACACCCTTGAGCACCTGAAATCACTCGACATCCGTGGGCATCCATCTTCCTGGCCCCGGGTCACTGGCAAGTTACTGTGAACACTGTCCCTTCTGCTGTCAGGTCTTCTTCATCTTGAATCCAGCCTTGGATTCCACCGGACACTTCTCCAGTCTTCGCAAGCAGCAAATCTTCTTTGGCTTCCATAGAAAACAGCGACGCAACCCGACACCAAAAGACACCTATGGACCCGGCTTCCCTAGGTGAGGTAACTCGTGCACTCCGGTGCCCTAGTGTGTGTTGGCCCTCGAATTACTTACCTTGTAAGTGGCTTGCTTGTAGACTTCCTCGAAGTACCCTAAAACTTAAAAAATCCAACCGCGACTTGCTCCATTGAAATCAATAGGGAACCCGCGGCTGTGTTCTCACACTGCACGCGTCTCCCGTGGGTCTTTTACTTACCTGCCTTGGGTGGATTAGTGAAATCTCAGCGATTCTACAGGCCCTAGGCCTTGTCCCCTTGCAAGTCGACTTTCCTAAACCTCTTTTTTAGTATATGGTCTGGTACGCCCCTAGGGCCCCATCCATATTTGTGCTTAACTTATTGTGAAACGTTGATATTTGCATATGTTCCTGACTTCTAATCTCATAAAGAGATTAGTAGAGTGTGTCTAGAAATAAATAAATATATATATTATATATTTACCTGTGTGGTGTCCTTTCATTTGGTAATTCAAGAGATTATAGAAGAAGGTAAAAAAAGATGCTTTATATTCCTCTGAGACTTAGCCTGAAGGCTGCTCTCCACAGCTACCACCAGGATAGCTTTCTTTAAAAGGTTGTCTTAAACCTATCTACCATAAGAGTCGAATTGGACTGGTGCAAGGTGGCCACTATAACTAGTGACCAGCATATGCCAGGCCAACTTCTCACAGTCTCACAGTAAATGTTAAATTATATTTTATTAGGAATAAATCAATGTGTTTTATGACACTCTCTTTTGGAAAGATTTATTGTCCAATTATATTACATTTGAATGTGGAGTGCCGGGGTATACTTTATGGAAATAAAATGACATAAACCAGCTTTATATGAAATCTAAGTTGAACCGGGCACAATAATGGGCAATTATAGTGTGATATTCCCGAGCATTAAATGCATGTTTTACAAAATTAGACATCTTAAGTGGCTCACAAATGTGAATTTTTTATTGTGTTGAAATTTGTACTGGAAAACTTTTGCCTTTGTGCTGTGGCAAAATGCTTAGCATCCTGCTAAAGTACCATTTTTTGTGCAAGCGTATTCAATGACATCATTGGCTCGAAAACTCTTTGTAAACATGGTGCTGTGCAATTTATTTGACATATGCAAAATGCAGATGTTGCATATTTTCACGCAGCACTTCATTGCCCAATTTGAGTACATTCTGGGCCATAAAGTCTTAGACCGGGTGTCATTGGATAGCTTTAATGAACAGACCACAGTAGACAGGCTCTGATCAGATCAGAAATTCTATTTTCTTATGTTTTGTGGTGCAAGTCGGGTAAGAGTCTTTTGACAAAAATATTTGCACCGGTGTTCAAGTTCAAATCAATGTACTGTGCCCTTTGCTGGGAGCGTGTTCAGGGTGGGTTGCCATGACCCACTTATGGCTCCATGTAGACATGGACTCCTGCAGTGTGGGTCTGGTTTCGCCAAGACAGATTTTGGGGCCAGATGCATCAAAGGGTTTTGCCATTCTGTGTCTATGCGAAAATCTGTTCATCCATATGGCCCTTGGTTCCTAGTCCTCCTCTTGCACTAAACTGCACACTTACTACCACACATAGGAACTGCTTATTGGAAAATCAAGAAACATGCTTGGAAAAAAAAACACATCTTCTGGTCAATGTGTTGCCCATTATTTATTACAAAATCATGTATTTAGTTCACATTTGTAAGGGAATAATTACATGGCTTACGACCAGAGAAATAAGCTTTTGAATATTCCAATATTTACTGTTTGTTGCCGGGGCATGGGGCTAAGCCTTAGAAAAGAGAAATAAAGAGAAAGGAAGGGGTATATGAAATGCCCATTGCTTTGTACTTGTCAAGCCCACCGTATTCTTATGTTATTTTACAATCTCTTGGTATTGTTTTTTTCCGTAGTAAATCATTGAAAACCATAGTTTAATTCTGGACGTCCCCCATGCCTAGATATTTCCACTGTTTGCGAGTGAGACTTGGCCAAAGGATGATGCACTGAAGATGTTCAATCGAAGAATGGTCTGAATCCACATCTGGCAAATTCACATGAACTATCTCAGCCCCCAATAGCCTGAAAGCAAGTGCTGAGCAGACTATCAGTTGAGATGGATGCTAAGCTTAGACTCCTTATATTGTGACAATGCAACAGACAAGATTAAAGGTAAACACTCACCCTCAAGGTCAACGTACATTTAGTACTGTTGAAAACAATAAACCACAGTGTTGCATAATATGGCTGCCCCATTCAGGTTCGAAATGGCCAACTAATTTCAGAATTACAGGGAGGTGGTAAATGAGCATGCCATGAAGCTGAGGTGAGCGTATTACATAATTAGTGGTTCTCCTGAAAATGTGGCATCAATCTTTCTCTCCTAGACCTCCTTGGAGAATCCTTTCTTAGACGTTGGGCAAGAAGTAGGAGGAGAATACTAAATGTAGCTAGTGCAAGCTTGAACAAATTACTCTCTGACCACCTGAGCCCGAGTTTGCACTCACTCCCATCAGCACATATTAAGTTCACATTAATTTAATGCATCACATAAAGGCTATTAAGTAACACATCTTTCTAGCCCTCCCATACATGACTGTCTCCCAAACTGATAAAACGGTAGATCTACAAGCAAGGAAAGGAAAAAGTACACAGGCCTTATTTTCTCATTGCCTCAATATCAGGAACAACTCTCCTTTATCTGAGACTACCCCCTCAAGGACTACCGTCATATCTCTCTGATCCTGATCCCCGCCAAGGTCCTCTAGAAGGCTATCAACCGTCAGCTCACCAAATGACTGGAGAGCAACAACCTACTGGATATCTCCCAATCTGGGTTCCGCTCCAACCACAGCACGGAGGCTGCCCTTATTGCTGCCACAGCTGTCACCGACGACATCAGGACCCTCCTCGACTGGGGAGAAACTGCTTTCCCTGATTCTCCTCGACCTCTCAGCAGCATTTGACACCGTCTCCCACCACACCCTCATCAAGAGATTCCACCACATCGGGATTCAGGATGACGCCCCCACCTCGGAACCCAAGAACCACATTTGTGTTGTCCCTCAAGGTTCATCCCTCTTTCCAACCCTGTGCAACACCTACGTTGACGCCCCTAGCCAACATCATCAGAGCCCACGGTGTCAACATCATATCCTGCACAGGCAAAACCTAGCTCATCCTCTCACTCTCAGAAGACCCTTCCACCACTAGGACTAACTTCCACAGCTGCATGATAAGTGTTGCCGATTCGTTGAAGACTAACTGCCTGAAACTTAACACGGACAAGACGGAAGTGCTGATTTTTTGGGAACAAAATCTCCCCATGGAACGACACCTGGTGGTCCGCCAAACTCGGACCCACATCCAGACCAACAGACTACGCCCACAACCTTGCCATCATTCAGCAAACTCACCATGAAATGTCAGATCAATGCAGTCTCCTCCACCTGGTTCCACAATCAATCAATCAGGGAATTGTGAAGCGCGCTACTCACCCGAGAGGGTCAACCTCTAGTCACCAGCCGACTGGACTATGGCAACTCGCTCTCTGTAGGAATTACCACCCAATTCCTAAAGCGACTCTATTCGATACAGAACACGGCTGCTTTACTCATCCTCGACCTCCCCAAATGGACCCACATCACCCCACACCTCAGGAACCTCCACTGGCTCCCCATCCAGAAAAGATGCGAACTCAAGCTGCTGATACACGCCTACAAGGTCCTCCACAGCCTAGGACCAGCATATCGCAACCACTGCCTGAAGTTCTACCGACCATCCCAACACTTGTGATCCACCTCCTGTACCATCGCACACACTTCCCACATCTGAAAAAGCCACAGTGGAGGGTGCTCCTTTGCCTACCTTGCCAACGAGCACTGGAACGACCTTCCCCTCCACCTCCGAACCTCCTCCTCTCACCTGGAATTCAGAAAGGGACTCAAGACCTGGCTGTTCAACTGATCTCTGCGAGATCCTAGCACCTGGAGACTCTCACAGGTAATAAGTTGCCCTTTACAAATATGGATTGATTGATTGTTTGACACATCAGGAAAGAACGGAAAACCTTCCTCTCTTCCCATCACCTCTCTCCCTTCCTCACCTCTGACAACTCTGCTCCCTCCAGCTGTCAACTACTTTCAGAAATATATATTTCTTTCTTTACTAGTGTAACCTCCCCAAAGAATCTGCCTTGTTTCATGTAAAGCGGCCTTCTGTACACCTAGCTAGCTTAATGCTTTATAAGAAACAATTACAGAAATAAAATAAAAAATATAAGATGAGATAAAACAAAGTGTCTTAGTATAGGTATGTCATGCTGTCTCCCCAATGGCTAGACATATCTTATGATGGAGCAGGTAGTGCAAAATGTTGTATACCTCCTCTATTCTTGCATGAAAATACTAATTATATAATCTAAAAACTATAATATTATTAAACGAGTGTTGCATGTATTCTGATCAACATTTTAAGAACATAAACTACATGTGGGATTTGCTATTTGCATGGCTAAATAACTCTTATAATTAAAATCTGTACGCATATTAATAATAATATATGTGGTTATAGAATATCGCATGATATGTTGCTTTGTGACGTTTGCATCTTCGTGGACGATCGGAAAGGGTGAATATAATAGCTTTAAATGTCGCTATATGCTAGATAAATACAAGCACATAGAGGGATTAGTAAGGGGTTAACGTTAGAATCACCATTTCTATGAAATAATTATTCTTTGTGTTTGTTTCGCTTAAGTTGACATCTGGGCCTAATTCAAGATGGTGGATGACACCGCACGCAGAAGTGGCCACCATCTCGTGAGGTGCAGAGTCAACTGCGCATGTACAGACAATATCGTGAACTTCTTAGCGACCTTTACTCATTATGTTTCCGGTCAAGGATAAGAAATTGGTGGTCTGCCAAGATAAGGGAACAATCAACCTTATAGTAAACCGGAACAAGCCGATACTAGAGCGGACTTGTGACCTAACCCCTCGGACTGTACTGAGAATCTGGGAAAAAGAATTGGACGATCCTAACCAACCAATCACCACTGTTCTTGGCCTAAAATTGTATCATGTTAACCTGGTTTTCATTATAAAAGGATAGTGGGATAGTGAGTAGAAAACTCTCTCATCAGACAGCGATGCCTTTTTCTTGCTGGTCCAGATGCTGCCCGACCGCTTGATGACTGTAAACTTTTCCAAACCCCACAGGCTATGATAGATGCTTGCACGATTTCTGGTCCTTTGATAAATTAGGGACTGCAACGTGCTGAGCAGATGACTTTGGACTTTGAGCCTTGGCCTGCTTTATTCGGACAATTTACGACAAACTTGGTTATGCAGAGCCAATGAATTAGAGGATCCCAAATAGCCAGATTAGGTCAATATGATGTTCTGTGATTTACTGAAATTGATCTAGAAAATCTGAACTTTGACAAGACAGAATGCTAATATAAATCATTATGGAATTTTAGATAAACAAATATTGATTAACAAGAAAATATGAGTTTGTGGTTTTTCATTAAGAGAAATAAGGATTCTGATTCTTAAAATGTGTTTTAGCTGGTTCTAAGTCACCATCAACCAATCCAACTAATTGGTCCGCCGACCAAGTGGGTGGAGTGCCTTGATGTTTAAGATTAGGTATCTATAGGCGAAGGATGTTAATGTATATTTTGTAGAAATAACTTTTCTCTCCCTATAGGTTATAAGGTGTTTCCCCACATGTCCAGCGCTTGAATTATTCATCCCTCCTGTGTTTGTAGACTCGTGAATGGTGACGTGTGTGAGTTGGTGTTATGGGCCCCACCAATGAATGCATGTATGAATGAGTGTGCGTGATGACGGGTCTGTGACGCAGGGATGATATCGGTACATGCTGTTACCCATTTCCCAGTCTCGCGCTGGATCACTTACATACTGTAGAAAACATCAATGTAGAGTTTGCCAAAGGATTAGACACAGATAAGTCATTGGTGTGGCCAAATATATGGTATGGGAAGATATAATACATAGAGACTCATGTGTCTTATTGTAGCTTATGATAGAAAATATATCCCAACATGTATCAAAATGTATTTACCACTGTGTCAATGGACCTGCAGACAGAAATGGAAGGCTGGTGTCAAGATGCGCACAAGATGTGATAGAAGTGATAAGGTGTTGGTTACTGAGAGTACTGTAGAATCACTTGTTTCTTCACTGAATAAAGCACAGCAAATACTAGGTCTTGATTTCTTAGGGCCTTATCATATTTTACCGCCTAACATGGAATATTTCATAGTGGTAATAGATCATTTGAAAAGATGGGTTGAAGTTGAACCGATTACGGTCCCCACTACCAGAAGTGTAATTGATTGTTTAAAAAAGATTTTGGTCCGAGAAGGATTTCTGTGGGAAATCTTGACTGACAATGGGGGGCAATTTGTTTCAACAAAGATGCTTCAATTTTTGAATAAGTGTGGTGTTAATTATGTCAGGACACCCTTGCATCACCCACAAATCAGTAGTAAAGTAGAGTGCTACAATAAAGTGCTAGTGGATTGTATTCACGTTGCGAATAGCACAATATGTGTGTGGATGAAGCGATCAAGAATTCATTGCATCACACCCCATGTAGCCACCAGCAAAAGTCTTTTTGAACTTACAAGGGGAAGGATAGCGTCCACTGAATTGTGTCCATTTTGGATGGTAAAGTTGTTTCATGAAGGGAGCAATGTAAAAGAAGTTTGGCAAACAGCTGAAATTATTTCTAATGCATTAAGTATGAAGAAAATTGGCAATAAACCCTCTAGTGAAGAGTGCAGATTGAGAGTGGGAGATTGGGAAAGGGTGGAAAGTCCTGTGTTGATAAGAAAAGGATAATCAACATTTAAGGAATCACACCAAATTTGTGAATTAGGCAGGAAGGCAGTGAAACCGACAGATGGGAATTGGTGGAGTGCATCTCAGATAGCATTAGATCCCAGTATAAAGTTTCAGAATTCAACCAAAATTCAATACACTGAGAAGATACCTGTCAGAGAATGGCATGAAATGCACCTACATCACAAAAATCCTATAAATGTCACTGTTTCATGCTCCTCCTGTGACATCACCAGCATGGTTTTATCATTATGGCCGTCACCATAAAATAGAAAGTTAATTTTTAGCTGTGAATAATGAAGCCTGTTAAAGTCTCTGGCTTGAAACTAATGTGGCACCAAAGTAAATAGTACCGTCAGGACAATCTTTACGCTATGTCCTATGAGAGTCACTGTTCCTATAGGAAAGGAAAGGATAGGCAGAGGAGACGGCGTGAGGTCGGGTAGGTGCACGGGCCTTCAAAACCTACGAGGAACTATCTCGAGGGAACCCTCAGCTGATTCTCATGGGGAAGTTTTCCAGCTTAACTTACTTGAAATACTACTTCCTTACTTTCTATGTGGTGCTAGATTAATTATTACAGGCCACATATATTTCTCATCTATCACCACACTCTTTCTTTCTCGTCCTGAAGAAGTGCATGGGATCTCCCCCTGAGACCATTACATTGCGCAAAACATGTTGACCTAAAAACATACCCAATAGGGGTGTGTTGTAAACCTAGCTACAGAGGGCCATTATCTCCCTCACAGCAGCACCACCTTTTTGGTTTTCACTAATGACAGAGGGATTATCTTTCTAATAAACTTTTCCAGGCACCCCTCCAGTCATTTTTTAACTTCATGTTAGGACACCACCGCCACTCACCCCCGTGCACCCTTATGGCTTTATCCTGAAAAGGTCTCCGCACAAGTGATCCTTCAGGGGACCCGTAGGGCATTGCAGCACCGGCTCGACGAGGAGCAATAGCCCAATGATGAAGCATGACATCCTTTGAGGTGTGTGAGGGCACCAAGCACAGGACACACTGTTCCCAGTCATCACAATATTAGAACAACCATTGTTTCTTTCGATGCCAATCTATTATAGGAAAAGTGACTCTTGTGGGATTTAGTGTATTTTTCAGGCGCACAAGTCACTGGACCTCTATGTAGCTCCTCTCTCTGATTATGTCAATCTTTATGCTACCCAGAACCTGTGTTTATATTAAGGTCCCAGTCTATACATTCCATTGTGAGGTAGGAAATTGAACAATCTTCAGTGAGAAAAGGTTCTCTCCATTAATGATCTGCCTGTGTTGTAAGGAGCAATTTTGATCAGAGGCATGCAGAAACAGTAATTGTTGGTAAACACATACGACACACAGAAAAGTCGGAATTAAGTCTTTGCAAATTAGTAAACATAATCAGCATCTTTGCAACATCAATCTTTAAATGATGATCCATCTTTCATAATCAGTTCATACCAAAAGAGCCAGATGTTGATTCATTGTCCCCCTCTGACCCACTACATAATCCCTCTGTGCCCTCCAGTATACCAAGTACATTGGTCCTGTTGTTCCTGACTGCCAGCTGGAGTGGAGTGCAGCCACAAGAGTCTTCAATATCTTGAACAGCACCCGATCTGAGAAGAGTCTTTGCAATGGCGGCATTGCCATTGAGGGCAGCTATGTGCAATGGCGTCCAGCCAAACTTGTTCTTCGCATTGACATCTGCCCAATGATTGAGAAGAGAGATAGTGCTGTGAAAGGAGCTGCGCTGCACGGCCAGGTGCAGAGGTGTCCACTCTGATAATTCTGCAAGATTGGGATCCGCACCAAGACTCAAAAGCTGTGCAACCACTGGCTCCTCGCTGTAGCGAGCTGCCAAGTGTAGGGGGGTCCAGTTCATATCGCCTTTGGCATTGATGTTGGCATGCTTTTCATGAAGCAGGTTTATGATGGTAATGTTTCCCTTATAGGCTGCCAAGTGCAGTGGTGTCCATCCTTGTAAAGTTTTAAGGTTGACATTGGCTTCATGTTTGATCAGTTTTGTACAGATATTTTTATTTCCCTTCACGGCGGCCATATGCAGAGGGCTATAAAGACTTGAGTCAAGGCAGTTGACAGTGGCCCCCCTTCCTAGTAGGTGTTGCATTATCCTAACTTCACCCTTATCAGCTGCAATGTGCAGTGCTGTCCTGCCATTTTCCTGTTTGATGTTCGTGTCTGCTCCTTGATTCACAAGAAATTTGGCAAGGTCAGCATGGCCAAAGTAGGTCGCCAGGTGGAGTGCTGTTTTACCGTCATTCTCCAGAATGTTTGGGGCACAGTGTCGTGAAAACAACACTCTAACAACATTCAAGAAGCCATTTTGGGAAGCCAGGTGGAGAGGCGTCCATCCATCATCTTCCTGGGCATTGACCAAGGCCTGGTTGTCCAGCAAAAGTCTAGCAATCCTATCATCGCCAGCCTGCGCTGCAAAATGTAAAGGCGACCACTTTTCATCATCACTCATGTTGACATCAGCTCCACGCTTAATCAGAATGGAGCAAACGTTTGGGTGTTTTCTCTGCACTGCCAGGGTGAGTGGTGTGAAACCATTAACTGTTTGACTGTTCACATTCGCCCCGCGATCCAGCAGGTAAGTCACTGTGCCTTCATTGCCTTGCACGGCCGCAAAGTGGAGCAAAGTAAAATCGTTTTCATGCAGGCGACTTATGTCAACATCAGTTATATACTGACCACTTTCACGGTTCAAATGTGCCAACAGTTCCTCTGTTCCTGAAAATTGTGAGAGAATAAGAAGGTTAGTCCTTTAACACTTAAGGAAACTTGTGACCTCCACAAACGTACCTAAGACTCATGCATTGCAAAGAATTGACACTTTAACATTGCTGTCAACCACCAGACATCAAGGAATGATTATTATTATTCATGACATCACTGGAATGCTTATATTAGCACCTATGATTTCGTCGAATGCTCACTTTAGCACAATGCTCATATTAACAGGTGTGATATCACAGAAAGGGTTATATTAGCATCTGTGATGTCACAAACATGCGTATATTATCAACTGTGATATCACAGATATGCTTATAACAAATACACTTACATTAGCAGTGTGATATCATCGATATGATTATAAAAAATGCACTTACATTAGCACTTTGGATATCCAGATATGCTTATAACAAATACACTTACATTAGCACTTGTAATATCACAGATAGGCTTATAACAAATGCACTTACATTAGCACTTGGGATATCATAGATATGCTTTTAACAAATACACTTACATTAGCACTTGTAATATCACAGATATGCTTATAACAAATGCACTTACATTAGCAGTGTGATATCATCGATATGATTATAAAAAATGCACTTACATTAGCACTTATGATATCACAGATATGATTATAACAAATACACTCACATTAGCACGTGTGATATTACAGATATGCTTATAACAGATACACTTGCATTAGCACTTGGGATATCACAGATATGCTTATAACATATATACTTACATTAGCAGTGTGATATCACAGATATGCTTATAACAAATACACTTGCATTAGCACTTGGGATATCACAGATATGCTTATAACATATATACTTACATCAGCAGTGTGATATCACAGATATGCTTATAACAAATACACTTGCATTAGCACTTGGGATATCAAAGTCATATTTCGAGTATCATCTGCAATATCACTGGAATGAGTTACCAGCAAATGTGATCTTTATTTAGCTGTACTGTGTCTGAGATGCACTACAGGTTTATCAGAGGCCCTAGCCTGAAGAATAATACAAGAAGCACATTAGCATACTAAGATAATGCTTGCAAAACACACATTTTCACTTGGGTAACTGTATCGAACACTTTCCACTTGATAATGAGCTGGACAATCAGAATAAGTAACTGATGTAACTTTAACGTCCTTCACAAATGCAAGTGATATGTGTACATAATATGATTTCCACTATGGTTCCCATTTTTGCTAAGTATACAAGAGATTCAGTTCCATGATTATTACATTCGCAGTACTAGCTGTGTTTATGAAAGGTTTTGAGCTACTTTTGTTTCTTTGCTCATTAGGTAATCTTAGTCCGTCTTCAGGTCCTCCCTTTGAATTTTAGAGTAGTCATTCTGTGCTTGCATACATGTTTTTAGCAGCAAGGTGTTCTGTGGATTGTCACTTATCAACTTGTCCAACTTTTATGTTTAGCAGTCACACATCCAGTAATCTGACATGGCATGGATGCTTTGAAAACATTCAAAAGCACTGATGTTAGGGAATTTCTGATCTAAACCTAGGTATATTTGCACCTGTTATCAAATGCTAATTTACCAATCAGTTTCTGAAAGGATGGCCATACAGGAATTCACCACGTTTTCTCAAATATTTCTTCTTTCCCCTTCTCTCCAAACATCACACGTTCTTATTTCCTCTTTTACCTCCACTCTTGACTGCCTGTCATTTTATCGTTCACTTCTATCTTCAACTTTCACTTTAGTTCCCTTTTTCAAACCTTGTTCCCTATTTTGCTGTACATACCCTTTCTGTCTACTTCTCCTCTACCTCTGCATTTTCTTTATCTCTCCACGCATTTCTATCTCTGCATCTCACATTGCCTCCCCATTGTTATCTCTACCCTTGATGATTTTTGTCGCTGTATTTATGTAATTTTTCTATTTTGTCTTTATTTATAGCTTTCCATTTTGTCACAAATACCCCTATTTCAGTTGTCAATGTATGTAGTGTTCTTTAGAGATGTTGTTAGTACTACCTTCACTCATCCTCTACTTGGTATTCTTCCCTTCTCGGTATCATGTTTCTTTTTATTACCTGCCTATTCACTTGTCATTTTTCTGTTGTCAATATTCATCCGTCTTCTCTATTTTACTACCTTCATAACACTTGCATTTAGCTGCACTTCTCAAAACCTCTCTTCTATCCAGACCGCCATTTTCCTCTTCTGACCATTATATATCTATTTCATATCTTCTTTTATCACTTTGTACGTCTTAAATTGCTCTCTCCCTCTCTCTCTCTATATCTATCTCGCTCGCTCTCTTTCATGCCTGCTTTCTTTATCCATTTTTTCTTAATTTTATTTTCAGCTCTATGGATCCTTGTGTTCACTCACTTCCTGTCATACATTGTCAAACCCTCTCACTAACATTTTCTATCTTCCCCCAGACAGGTCTGACTCTCCTTTGTATTTCTGTTATCTTTTGCTGCTTATGAAAACTCGGTTTCTCACCTTCTGTTTTCCCTTTTTTCTGCAGTGTGTCTGCATTGGGATTAGGTGCCACTGGATTAGGAAAAATGTGTTGTGCTTCATAATCACTTCCCTTTCCTGGTGTGGCACACGGGGGCATCTCCTACGAGCTAATATCATATTTATGGTTATGCAGCCCTAAACAGAATGGCACGGGTTAGTTAACTTAGAAAACACAACAGCCTACATGCAACAAGAACACACAATGGGGTATATTTACAAGCCCCTATCGCCACCACAACGTCACTTCCAGTTTTTGAGTAAAATTCTTATGCTACTAACACCCACACCATAGAGTGTTTTTTCTAACTGAAGGTTTCAAAAGACTGTCTGCTGGCAAAATATAAATCCACTCTACACAGAAAATGACTGAGGCGTTTGACTCATGCTTCTTTTGAATCTCTGGAGCTGAAAGAATAGCTTCAGTGCTAGGGAAGATAGCCCCTTATTCACTACCCACAAGTAAAAGGGGTCAGCTATATCAAGAAGGAGCTTCCCTACTATATAAGCTGGACCCCTGTATCTGGGAATAATGGAAGACACACAAAATGGAAGATGCTGCATCCACCTAGAAGACAACCTGCAAGGCCAGCTCCATTGACTGTAGGTCTGCATGAAAATAGGGAAGAGCATTTCCTAGGTTGCTCACAGCCTTGCACCCAGGAAGCAGTGCTGTATAATGTGAGGACGTTTAGTGGATCAGGGAAGAAAATATAGAACGTTGCTGAAATATGTCACTTCAGACATTTTAACTCCTGCAAGGCTGGCACAAGGTGCCAAGGTCATCCAGCAAAAGACACTAACTCGGAGATTACATTTTCCTGATTTGCCCCTCTTGATGCTTTTGAGTGCAAAGTTCGGGTGTGCCGAAGGAACAGTCAACAAAGGAATCTGAACTATTGGAGTATCGCTTAACTGCAACTTCCAGCAGCAAAGGCAAAACTGTTGACCTGGACAAACCACTAAACCTTGTCAATGTCAATAAACTTAGAGTCAGCCAGAAGGGGTGCCCATCTCCTGGTCCATTAAAATGAACTGGGATTGAAAAGCATTTACCCAACCTCGTTCCATTGATGGAAGGCTGCAGGTTGTAGCTAGGGTGGAGTCAGCTGCATCTATTTGATTGTTGGATTTTATATTTCTATGAATTTCTGTGGATGTATTTTAATTGTATTACAAGTCTTGATCTCTACGCCCTCTTATTGCCAATTTGGCATCTTTGTAATCATTAAACATTAAACTTTACTACTCTTACCTTAATTGGTTTGGAAATGTTAACATTTTATTTTTCAATTGTAATATTGTTTGGTATCTCTGTATATGTTCCCACATGCACTTTTCTTTGAGGGAGTCCTCACTGCTTGTGCCAAGCCACCAAAGTTAAACTCAGAATTTTATATAGAAACTTGCTTTTACTTTTATCTACCAGATTGCTTTGACTGTGTGGGAGCTTACCCCCGGCTTTTATTAAGTTTGAGTTCCCTGGGGTAAATTTGGAAATGTTAACATTTTATTTTTCAATTGTAATATTGTTTGGTATCTCTGTATATGTACCCCGTGCACTTTTCTTTGAGGGAGTCCTCACTGCTTGTGCCAAGCCACCAAAGTTAAACTCAGAATTTTATATAGAAACTTGCTTTTACTTTTATGTACCAGATTGCTTTGACTGTGTGGGAGCTTACCCCCGGCTTTTATTAAGTTTGAGACCCTGGGGTAAAAACATCCTGATTTCCAACAACTGGATGCTGTCAGAAAAGAATTATGCATTTTATCTGCTCCTTAAACACAGCTGAGTGAGATTATGAATGGCAGACAATTTATTTGGTGCAATTGTGAATTTTTGTGTTGAGAATACAAAATACGAATGATAGTGGCGCTCACTGATAGTACTAAAAGCATAAACTCAAGGAGACTAAATGTATTTGAGGGTTTTCCTTTAACATTGAATTATTTTGAGGAAAAGTAAATGCACCTGATTCACAAATGGAAAAACTATTGGGGCATATCATCAAGGACCGGCGATAATTATCGCTAAGCGAACTTAGCGCTAGGATAATTATCGCCGGCTAACGTGGATTTTTATCGCTGAGATAGCGTGCTATTAGCAACGCTTATCTCAAAAGCGATAAAAATCCTAGCGCTAACTGCCAAACGTGAGATTATCGCTGGAAACCCAGCGATAATCTCACGAAGTTTGGCGTTAGCTTGATGATAGGGCAAGACAAACTTAGCCATGATATCCACCTTCCATAGGATATCAAGGCTAAGTCAGTCCTGAAGAAGGCGTAAGGAAAGTAGCGATAACAGGGGTTATCGCTACTTTTCTTGCCGCTATGCTTCATACCGTGGGGCTTGATGATAGGAGAAATGTCGCCTAGCGACACTTCTCCAGTCATGTCAGGGCAGGAATGGCCACTTTGCATCTCATTAGAGATGCAAAGATGGGCATTCAGATTTCAGGTGCTAATGCAAGGTTTCACGCGATAGCGTGACCTTGCTGATTAGGCGATAAAATTATCGCCGCTTTTCGCCCGAAAACGGACGCAAAAGCGGCGAGAAATTTTTTATCGCCTCGTTGCTAATATGCAACTATTGTTGGTTAGCTAAGATGTTGAGGTACAGAAGTGAGGTCTAAGGATATGAGACACAAAAATGAATGTAAGTCAGAAACTTTTTCTGCGTGTACCCTAAAATGAAGAATCGCAGGAATTCCTACTTTGCTTCTAACCTACCCTCCTCTTAATTGAAAGTGAGTTAGTTTTAGAATGAACTCTCCTTAACTAGTTGTTAGTTAGTTACTGTGAATCATGGATAAAAGTTTGTCAAGCTATGTGCTGTCAACTGACAGAATAAAATGCTACGCGTGTTGAAACTATTAACAGACAATAGATAGTATTACTTACCACTACTGCATGTGCTCTGGGAACCTGATGACGTGTTGCTGTTCTTTTAGACCATAATAAGCAAGCGAGGGAGAGAAAGAGAAAGAACAAAAGTGTTATACTCTATTTAAATGTGATGTACATTTTTCTTGCAATTTTAAAACAATTTTCCGATCACAAAGTTTTTCTACTGCATATTCAATGTGAGTTCATAGGCTTCTAGTTTTGATAGAGAAAATGGTTTACTGACCCATATATTCTCGGCCCATAATGCATCTGGTACTGCCTTCGATCCGGTTACATTACCTTTTGCTTGGATTCTATACACCTTGAACATGAGAGATGCAACATCTAGAAAGATGCTAAAATGTTGAGGCTTTAGATAATAAAAAATATGACTTTTTTGATTGGATGTAGGAAATATTCTGAAAGGTTAGTGCTTTCTAAGGCTGTTGAAAATACTGACAGAGTCAGCTATATCAGGTGAACCTGACATGAGATTCTTTTGTGCCATTTATGGGACACCAACCCAGGTAGAACATGTCTGGAATTTTCTAAAGGTTAGTCTGCATCTGCTTGGGTGAGAAAGAGTGAAACACATGATGCCATGCCCTAGAAATTTGCCATGGCTGTCTCCTTTTGGCTCATTCAGTAGACCTTGTTGGTGGTCTCCTGCGCCGCTGCGAGTGTGATCTACCCAGCCTTGACCTAGCGCTGCTGACCTGCTCTCATCTGTTCTTAATGGCCCGACCTGCTCTGCTGTGGCCCAAAATGCTTGCTCTTATTTACCTGATTGGCCTGCTGTGTCAGACATTGCCTTCCTTCCATGCCTTCTTATGGATCCTGAGGCCACCCTATGCCCCATCTCTCATCCAGCTTCTGGACTACATTCCACCGGCCTGAGGAAGCAACTCCCTTGGCCTCCCTTCTCATCCATCAGAACACCAAGGTCAGCTTCTGCACCCTCCTAGAGCATGTCCTCCTGGGCCCCCTGTGCTAGGACTCACAGCCCATGCGGACCTGCGGGGTCAGGTTTGCTGGGTGGAATCTGGTGGGGGCTGGTGCCCCTGCCTTTTCCTCCACACCAGTGGCAGCTCCTCCTCTACAGCAGAAGAGCGTCGCCCCCCTCCCCAACAAGAGCTGAAAAAAATTGAAAAATAAAATGATAACAACCCAAGGGGCATACTTACACGGGCATAGCGCCACAGGAAAGTCACTTTTAATGATGTTCCTTGAAGCGCAATGCCCTGGTCCATGTTTACAAGGTAGTGTTAAGCCTCTTAACATGGTTTAATAGGCCCTTGTCAATATGCCCCTTACCTCAGCAGTCCGCTGCGGCAAAGGGGCGGGCAATGGTTGTTTGTGTGAGTGTTCCACCGCAACGTCCATTGCTTTTTGATGCTGCTCCCTATTTATAAGTAAATGGGGGGCAGAGCCAAAAATAAGACTAGGGAAAACCTTGTCTTAAATAGGTGAAATGAGGAGAAATTATTCATTTCTCTTTGTTTTTGTTGTTGCTGCAAACATAGAAACAGCAAATCACCAGTAGGGATTGTTCAGGTTCAGGAAGGTGTCCCTTCCTGCACATAAAAAATCATTGAAAAATTATGTTTCGCAACTTCTATATGTGTTGCATTCTGTAGCACACATAGAAGTTCCAAATCGCCATCATTGATTGTTTATGTGTAGGTACCCTTGCGATATGCTGCAAGGGTGCTCTCCGACAGTTTCTTGTGAATATCACCCCTGGTTTATTATCAATTTATCTTTCTCTCCTGGGTAAGTCAAGGGGGAAGGGCCATCGTGGGGGCAGCCACGTAGGGGGAGTGGTAGGCACTGTTGTCAGTGTGCATGTGGGTTCGGCCGGCCGTCTCAGGACAGCCAACCCAACATGCACACTGAAGCTGTCTCCAACCCACACTGTGTTGCTGGGTTGCAGACAGCAGGCACAGTTGCCCAGTCTCTGTGGGAGTGCTCAGACCAATCCTGATACTCCTTGCATGCTGCTGAGAGCAGCATCACGATTTACCGCAGGGAATTCTGGGAGCCTGTACTGGTGATGAGCAGAAGAGGGTGATGCAGCAGGTAGGTTATTTTTTATTTGTGTTTTGTTGTTGTCGTTGCCAGCCCCCTCACTCAGTCCAGACACCAGCCACTACTGCTCCACACCTGTTGCTGCCCATGGCCTCTGGGAAGGCATCCCCGAGTTGCTGTTCACCGAAGCTGTGGCCCTTTGGAAGCCCTCACCACTATTGCCACCCAAATGCTTTGACCACCTGATGGACCGCATCCTGCAGGAGATCACAGCGGTGTGCCACAAACTCAAAATAATAGATGCGAAGATCACAGATCTTTCCTCAGCAATTAAATCTATCAGGACAGACATTGGGGCATTCCAACTGCGACTAGATGGTGTTGAAACTCTGAACTCTGATACATCAGTCACAAGGTTACAGTTCTGGAAGACAGGACCAGGAGAAATAGCATCCACTTTTTCTGCTTTCCTGAGAAGGTTATAAAAAATTATGCAGGCACTTCTTATCTCATGGTGCTGTGTTTTGCCACGCCCCTTGAGATCCAACATGCCTACCGTATCCATACCCGCAGGCATGTCGATGGCGAATAGTAGGGGGGTTCTTTTCTGACCCCTTCCCAAACTGACGTGGGATGAGACAGGGATGTCCTCTCTCGCCACTTCTTTTCTTGTTAGTCCTGGAACAATTAGCTGCAGCCATACATCAATTGCCGGAGATTGTGAGCATCCCCACTCTTGGGGGTCCTTCCTCCATCCTCCTTTATGCAGGAGATATTTTGTTGACTCTCAAAAAACTCCCTAGACCTCTCCAGGCTCTTAAGGCACTCATAGACAGATTTGTGCAGATAATAGGGTACAGGATCAACCGGGCGAAGAGGCTTTACCCCTCTCCCTAAACACAGCAGCTGCCACTATTCAGGACTACCTGTTCCTCTGGATGGTGGCTGATCTCCAATATCTCAAGGTCTTTGTTAGCACTGGATCACATGATGAAGGACAACATCAAGCCCTTGATGGAACAGACAAGGGCAGTCTTTGCCAAATGGGCACACCTTAATTAGACACATCAAAGGTTTCATTTGGGGCACTGTCAAACCACATCTGGAAGCATCCAAGCCGATTGCCCAAAGGAAATATAGTGGCCTGGGGCTTCCCTTGGTTGAGCACTATTCTTTAGAGTGTCAATTCTTGTAACTTGCCTTGATACAGTAGGGGATGGCCGATCCTCCCCACTGGGTTCTGATAGAAAGACACACATCTCACAGTCCACTCGTTCTCCAACCACACTATATATATGGTGCCTTCAAGGCATGTTCTGCCAATCCAATGTTCCGGGCTATGGCCCTGGCCTGGAAGTGAGCACATGTACTCCTCTCAAATGATCCTTGTCTGCACGATGAGGCCCCCCTCTGGTGGAACACTAGCATTCGTATCGGGGGAAATATGCCTGATTGGCCTATATGGTGACTTCCGGGCATCGAAACCCTCTCCCAGACCCTAGACAATTGCTCCAATAAATCTTTCATGGCCCTGCAAGACAAACTCCATCTGCTCCTCCATCAGCACTGGTGATACCTGCAACTTCGCCACTGCCTTTCTTGCAATCTGAGTGCGCCTCCGTTGACCTTGGCATCCTCCCTCATTGCAATTTATTTGCGAGTGTGGGACTTATACCGTGGAGTATTGTTGGATCAGTACAACTTTATAGTTTGACATACATACTTCCTAACTCAGTCATGCGGACTACTTACCCTTGGGAAAGCATGCCTGCAGGTATAATAGAAGGAAGTGGACTGGACAGAGGTCCTGGAATGCTTTAAAAACTCAAGCATACATGCACACAGCACACCTCCCTCTCCACCCCACCAACCCCAGCATACTCTCAGGCACCACAACAACAGACACAGAGCCCTCCACAGCCACACTCATGCCTGCAGACGACACTGCAACAGGCACATACCCCTCCACAGCTACACTCTTACCCCCAGACAACACAGTAATAGACGCAAAGCACTCCAAAGCCACATTCCACAGCACACACAGGCACAACACACAAACATTCACAGTCACCCACAGAACAGACACCAACACATCACACAGTGCAAAGAGACACAGCTCACACTTCCACTCCCTCTTCCCCCAATCCCGAACTCCATCCCGAACATCCTACCCATTTCCCCGTGAAGATATTTTGTTTGCCCATGCCCTTTCCCATATGAAGCCTGACCCCCTTCCCAAAGTCCCAAAAACCTTTCCAACACCCAAACCCATCCCTTCCACTTCCCACTCCACCCCAGAGAAACAGTATCCCCACCCCCCTAAACCCAGGCCAAAACAAACATAAATCCCACTCCCAAGGACAAACCCACCTCTCCTACTTTCCACTTCCCCCCAGAAAACCAGCATCCATCCCCACCCCCTGAATCCAAGCCAAAATAAAAAAAAACATAAAAACCCCTCCAAAGGACAAACCCATCCCTTACAATTCCCACTCCACCCGATAGAAAAAGCATCCCCACCCCCTTGAACCCAGGACAAAATAAAACAACATAAAAACCCCTCTCAAAACAAAACCCATCCCTCTAAAAACCTCTGCCCCCATCCCAACAACCATCTTCGAGGTACTTGCTATGCCCAATGGATGCCCCTTTGCAAGGAGGTTCCTTGATAGTGTCAGTAAGGGCAAGTTTGGTGGCACAGCATTGTGATGTGGCACATGTACACTGAATGGACTGGCCATTGCCCTTTGTTTAAAATCCGGTTATGACATACTGTCATTAAAATCTTTTCATAGTTTTGAAGACATTGGTCCTGCCATTACTTTTTTAACTATTTGATGTCATTGTATAGTTAGCGATGTGTGACTACAGTTTTGTTTGTTTCATCCCTGATTACTGATCTGGATGAAGTGGTTTGTATGATGTGACCTTGGAGCCAGTGCCGGAGTTACACAGGACAAGGGGAAATGTTGGATGGATGTCTATGTGGGATAAAATCCAAATGGGGCAGACATTGGGTGACAGGTTAAGTATTTCATCTTGGCCTTGCCACTGCCCAAATCATTTGGGTTGCACTTCTCCCTCTGATGTATGTAGGATATGTGTTAGGTGTGTTGAAGTTAGATATTTGTTTATCCATACATGGAGGGAGTTAACTTTCCATACCTTTGTGCAGTTCTGCATGGACATGTGTCCATTTTCCTATGTGTACCGTACAGCTACTTTATCTATATGTGTGCCACATGCTGTTCGTGCTGAGTTTCCTTTCATGAGTTGTACTTGCACATTCCCTACACATGCTTGACATTTGGTTATGCCGTTGATTGTCCCTGATATACTTCAATTCCCAGGTCCAGTACACATTGAGTTTGTCAGGTATGTGCAAAATGTACTGTGCCCCAGGGCCCCAGCCTTTCAGGGTTCTCCCCAATAGAGGCATTGCTATCCTGCAGAGAGTGTTTCCGTTGTGCCCTTGAAATGCTTCTCACATTGATTCTATGTAATCCCATTGACTGACATTAACTTTTTATGTGGGAGATTTTTGAGAGTCCAGTACAGAGTTGTGGCAAAGAAGATGTGCTTCACTTAAATGGCACATCCATACAGATGTTTCTTTTACATCAAAAAAGGACCTGGGATGTGTAAAGTGTGAGTATGTCACATTTACTATAGTATCTTGGTTCGAGGTGCAGTGAAAGGGCCTTATCGTAGTTGTAGTCACTTCAAACTCACTTTACCAACACTTGAGAAATGGTAAGTTGCAAGATGTGTGAAGATCAGTTGTGACATGACAGACAAGTGAGAAGGGGCAAAAGGAGTCTAGCATCTTGGTTAGAGTTGCAGTGACAGGGTCTCATGGTATTTGTAGTCACTTCAATCTCACTTTACCAACACTTGAGAAATGGTAAACTGCATGATGTGTGAAGATCATTTGTAACATGCCAGACAAGTGAGAAAGGGCAAAAGATATGTATGAGAGACATTAATAGGTGTGCTATTGACGAGGAGGCAATGTTGTGGAACACAAAATAATTCACACATCACTATCACTGAATATAATTTGCAAACACATGTCCTTTGTGTACAATGTGCCTATGTAGTACCAGTGTTTTGGCCAGGTAGGGCATCCTACAGTTGTATTTTTGATCATTCTTTTGAAACAACCCAGACAGGGTCCCTGTAAACATGTAAATTACTTAGGGCCATGCCCCTCCCATGCCTGGTCCATTGCAGGACATGGTTTTGCTGAGCAGTCTATTGAAACTGGTAGTTGTATGACTTTCTGTCGATTTCATCCACGACGGAGCGGGTTTTTTATGTGATTGAGCAAGTACAGCAGCAGCAGGACGTGTCCAATGGGCTCCATGTCAGCAGAAGGAATGTAGAGGTGAGTAGAGTTGAGTTTTGACCTTATAAACCTCCCTTTCTGCTGTCTCAGATGTGGTGGTTGGAGCACCATGGTCACGCCCGCTGTAAAGCAGCTCATAATTGGGCGGCGGTTTTACTGGTGGTCGGAGTCTCCCATAGCCTCATTCGCCAATTCCATGGCAGCCGTGGTTGGAGTTGGCCAGCGGTTTGCCGCCGGACTTTCAAACTGCGATCAAACAATGTCTTAATAAGGAGGTCAGACTGCCGAGGTCACAGCAGTCGGACCGCCATGACGGAAACAGTGGTTTCCGGACTGCTAAACTCGTAATAAGGCCCTTAGTGCCGATTTCTGTAGTGATGCCATATTCTTTGATTAAAATGATGGAAACATCCCTGTATGGCTGTGTGGGTACATTGTCAGTATAAGTTTGTTCATAGCTTGCTCGAAGTAAATAAAAATGTTTTGGGGACAGTAGTTTTTTAACTGTTGCTTAATGTGGTTTAGCAGTTTCATGTAGGTACTGCCTAGTTTGTGTAGAAGTAATGCATACACAAAAGTTATATTTGTTTTTTTTAAGTTCACCATAAGGTGTATAGTTGATGGAAAGATTTGGGACACATTTTAAATGTGCCATCCATCATCCATGTTTGACATTGGGCTAGTTTGAGTAAATTTGTTGAGGTATTACATTTGAGTATACATTTGTCATTACTTTTATTATCACATAATAGGAATTGTTACTCTTAATGGTTCATTGTAAGCTGTGGTGCAGTGTCTATAGCTCTGTATGTTTTAGGAGCAGGTGTGGTGTCACTAGTGGCCCTTTTAGTTCATGTTATCAGGCATTTTAAGGTGGGTTTTGATGTTAACTTGTGCTGATTGTTCTTGGGTACTAGTGCTTGCTTCTCTTATATTTTCTAATACTTCTCTCACTTATATTTCTGTTACATTGGGAGGGTGGTTATACTCTTTTACATTAATAACTACAGTTTATTTGGTAGTTACCCTCCCATTACATGCATTCGAAAAATAGTTTGCACATTTCCAATTAATATGTTCAGTAGAAGTATTTTCTTGAATGTAGGTGTGTCCAATTTAACACAGTAAGGTCTCCTTCTATACATTTTTCACCTTACTGTAATAATATGAATATAGAAAAATTGTTTTTTGAAAAATGTTGTTTATTAATATACAGGTAAATATATATTTTTGATTTTTTTTTACTTTCTTGTTTGTTGTTCAGAGAAGTTTTGTGTTCTTGAAAACTTTTACTTTGACATGCTTCCTCTTGAAACAGGTGTTTTTTCTGTTGTAAGAAAAAAAGTAGTTCTATTTATTGTATTTATGATGTTTAATGACGTTTAGGTTAACTGTTGCTGTTTTAGTACTTTTAAAGCAGTATTTTTGATATTTTTTTGTGGTCTTTGATGTTTAATAATAATTGTTTTTTAAAGTAAAAAATATTTAACTTCATATTTTAAATATAATTAGTACTTACTTGGAGAAGTGGATGTATGGCTATGTACGTTGCAGGCTTCTGTTTTGTGTGTAAAATCTGGAAGAGTTTCCTTCTCTTCAAATGTTGGTGTTTTTATGAGCAATTTTTTGCTTTAATAACTCTGTCTTTTATATCGCTTGCTTAATTCGTTGAACTATTTTATTGGCTATAGTTTTGTATGGTTTAATATTATTGGTTGTTTTCAGCTTTATTTCATTTGTGTTTTCAGTTATGTCCTTATTTGGAAAACACCAATTAATTTTTTTATGCTTGTATTCGAGATAACTTATATTATTTAATATTATATGTATTTATTTTAAGTAAAGAAATAATATTATTTGAGATATAAAAACGTGTTGAATGTAAGTGGGATGTACATATTTGTACTGTATAATTTATATGAGTTTTATGTTGATAAATTTCATATATAATCTATTTATATAATGTAGTAGTTACTGTAGGATATATTTTTTGCTGTTCGTTTAAATATTGTGTTTTGCGGTATTTTTACTGCTACTTATCACTTGTTTTAAGGATACTTAGGTAGTCAATATTGTTGACTTAGATATTTTTTAAATAGTCTTGTTGTGCAGTCCTAAAAATACTTAGGATCTGCGCGTTGGTTAGACAACATAAACTAAGGGATTGGTGTCTAGACTTATTCCAGACATCCCCGCAGCCTGTAGACCAGCTAGCTCACAGTGCCACCATAAACCCCCTACCCTTACCAAGGAGCGAGTAGTTTCTGGAAACCATTGACCCTTCAGGGATTGTGGAAACAGTACAGTACTTTTCACTCAGTCAATCGTGCTCGCTTAGTCTCAGAGAGACACACAGAATAAGTGTTGGGGACGTTTTCAATAAGCATTTATTGAACCAGCATCATTTTAGTATAAAACATGTGTGCTGTGACAATCATTTGACAGAAGCAAATGTAAGAGATTACAAGCATCAACAGAGTAAATAGAAGGCAGAATTCTACCATGGTGTTAAAACAGTGCAGGCATATAAACATGACAGTAATCAAGCATACTCCTACAATGCAAACCCTACCTAGGTGTACCTAGCATGTGTGTGGGTGTAAAGCCAAGAATCCCCTAGGAAAGAGGCAACCCCATTGCCTGATGTGAGAGAATGAAGGACCCGGTCTTGGTCAGGAGTTGGACACCCCGCAAGGTATGTCAGACTGCTGTGTGTTGAAGATCCAGCGTGCAGGGACCTCAGTGTCTTGTGTCAGCGTGGAAGTGTCTCCTCTAGTTATCTAGTGAAGGTGCAGTTGTTTTATACCACAAGGATAGCATCTGGATTTCTACCACAATCGATATGTTGTGAGTACAATTATGTAAATGAGCCTAAACCAATAACTGCAATTATGAAAAGTAGTTCTGTCGCTCTAGGATGAACATAGCCATGACTTTCATACAGAGTATGTTAATCCTGTTATGTACGTCATGTGCAGGGGATTTTACAAAGAATACTCATACAAAATGTATGAGGCTAGATTCAAGGAAACCAATCGACATTTATTCAGCACATAACTTGGTAAAAGGTCAGTGCTAGAACCTTTATGCAGAGAAAGGTAGGACAAATATAGGTAAAAGGCGGTTTTGCTACTCAGGCCTAGGTTGGGGAACATAACAGTCTATGGTTAGTTATAAGTCACAAAATTAACTGCGGCCAAACTATGCATACTTTGGCATTGGTGCTCCCAACATCTGCCCACATATATAGAATGGATTACTAAAATATTTAAGGTGGCCTCCTGTGAGAAGCTCATTTATACACTGGCTGATAGATTGGACATCTATCAACAGGTGTGGGTCCCGTTCTTAACAGCAAACATCTGATTGAGACAAAGATGAATATGTGTGCCCTGGACTGGGGCATTGCACCATCTCCCCAATAGGGCAGCTATCACCACACCATACACCTCAGGAGGGCAGTCAGCACCTTCTGCATCAATATTCTCCAGGCTGCACTTTCACCCCCCTCGCATCTCATCAAGTTATAGAGTGCTAAAACAACAGTAAATATGGGCAACCACGAGCAATAGTTGCCAGATTACGTAATGCCTAGGGGCCTTATTCAGAAAGGTAAACTTAAGTTTCATGTAAGTTTACTATGGTATGCTATTCACAAAGGGATTTACGAGTGGTATCTTTACGAGTGCGGAGTCTCCGCATATAAAAAGACTGTTTATGTGCGAAGAGTACGAGCTCGTAAAGATACTACTACTTGTGAATCAGGCCCAAAGTTCTGATGTTCCCGTCGAGTCTTTAGCCCATTTTACTTATTTGTTAAATGAAGGTTAAACACCTGAAAACATGGCGTCCTCTTGAGCTATATGGTAGTCCAGCACATTTTCAGAAGGCTCTTCCATGTTCGGCTGGTATCCTCTTCTAGCTAGAACTGTGGGCGTACCTGTGAGTGATGCAGCCAGGGGAGTTGCACTTGCATACATGCCAACATTTTAAACATGTGAATTGCGAGATTTTGACAATCCAATCAGGAGCATGTATTTTTCCACATTGACTTCTATTGGAGCAGAGGCCATTTTAGGTGGGAGAAACAAAATGGTGCCTCTCTTGTCAGGAACGGACAAGTCTGGATGCACTAGGGCCCAGAGGTGAGAGGGAGGTCCAAAGCGCTCAGCACTGACTCTAGTTTCATGTCTCCCTTCCTGTTCAGAAAGTTTTATTGTGAGTGTCTCCATGGGGCCGAGCACTGTTGTTAACTCTTCCTAGGAGCCATGGAGCGTAAGGAAGAAACACCCCAGACAAGGAGAGGAGAGGAAAACAAGCACTAAGGTGCTATGTACTTAGCACTCAGACAGAAAGATGGCCATTTATAATTAAAAGGAGGAAGAGGGGGCAGGGGAATAAGAAAGACAACGATATTTAAGGGAAAGAAAACAAAGGACACAAAGAAGGGAGGAAGGTGAGACAAAAGGGTAAAAATCAGTCATTCCAAGGAAGGCAAGAGAATAATGGAAGGCAATAGAGAAAAGGGGATGGTGATACAGAGGAGAGAGGGAAAAAAAGGATGGAAATAATAGAGTGCAGGAAAATGGACCAAAGGGATACGTATGAAATAGCATTACTTCAGAGAAGGGCTGATAAATAGGATCAATGCGACTGGAAAGACATAGAAGGGAAAGAAATAGACTGAAAGAGAAAAGGAAAAGATAAGACGCATAGAGACTGGAAAAAAAGAGGGGATGGGAGAGGAAGTGTGAAAAGACAGGGTGGGGGAAATAAAGAAAGAAAGGAAAGGGAAACCAGCAGAAGAAGGAAGACTAGAGATGGAAATGGGAGATTTGAATGTAGAATGAGTAAGAAAGAAACAGAGGGACAAAGGGAACTGAAGATGATCTATACAGGTGAACTAGATGGGTGACAAAGATGAAGGAAGGACATTAGGAGGAAAGAAAGGGATGGCGTAAAAGAGAAAATGGAAGTCTATTCGGTGAACAAACTAAAGGGAGGATGTAGACAAAAGGAGAGAGGGATGGAGATAGGGAATAGAGGACAAACAGAATGAGTAACTCATCTACTCATAACACGAGGCTTAGGTATTATTATTGTAGCAGGTACAGCAGCACTGGTGTCTACAGAAGGGAGGGGGTCACTACCCAAATATTGGCTACCAATTTTATGGACCTGGTGGTAAAGGGGGCCCATTTTCTTTGCATGCACTAGGGACTATGACACCTTTGCAACACAACAGAGCTAGGAAATCTGTCTCTCGAGCACTCAGTAACAGATTTTAAACTATACATTGTAAGATATGAGATTCAAAGAATATTTTAAAATATTTAACACCTTTGTATTCCTTTCCCATTCCATGCTGGTGATCAACTGTGTCGGAGGAGCTGAAGGAAACCACCCTCCTCTTGCAAGCAGATATCTAGAAATATTATACTTCCTTCCGGATGAAATCCAGAACTCATGAACCCCTGATGTAAACAACAGTCTGGCTACAAGCATTCTGACTATATATCACTAGTGCTGGTAATGGAAAATACAACTGACACCCATAAGGGAGGTAGCAGCAGAAAATGGAAAATAATGAGACACAGTCTCCTGAGGAGTCTAGTCTATGACACTGAGCCTGTGCGTTGCTTTCTTACAAACTCTGGGCCATATTTATGATGTTTATGGTGCAGGGCAGTGCAGCAAACCACCTTACTGTGCTGCCCTGCGCCACAAGGAAAAGGCAGGAATGTGTAGCATTTATACAAGACGGCGCATTCCAGTCCTTACCTCTAGACCTGGCCCTAGTTTGGCAGCCTAGCATCAACTTATGAAGCAAGGAGGATTGTTTTGTGCAGGAAGGGGAGCAACTTCCTCCACACAACAATTCTGTGAGGCTTTTTCATCTTTCTGCTTTAGCAGGCTTGATAAAACTGGAAATGCATCAAAAACCTAATGTAACGCAGCAATTTACGCTGCATTGCTTTACTCATTTTTGAACCCATTCAAAAATATCACTTACAGTTTGGATTTCACTTAGACTACCTTGCGTGGTGCAAGATGACGCAAACCAGGTAATAAATATGACCCTATATCCCAACAAAACTTGGCAAAAAGGAAAGTGTGACACTAAAACTATTCTTTCAACATAATCAGGGGGAACAACGTTTACAACGCAACTTTTACAACGCACTACACTTACAACGCATTTTTTACAACGCAACATCCACTACAACGCATTCCATTACATAGCATGACACTACAACGCATTTTTAAAAACTACCTTTACAACGCATTCCATTACATCGCATACTACCTTTACAACGCATACCATTACAACGCATAATATTACACTACACTATCCAACACTTACCCTACTGTTGCACCCCCTGGAGTTAGAATAGTAATTTTTACCCCTATACTATCCAACACTTACCCTACTGTTGCACCCCCTGGAGTTAGAATAGTAATTTTTACCCCTATACTATCCAACACTTACCCTACTGTTGCACCCCCTGGAGTTAGAATAGTAATTTTTACCCCTATACTATCCAACACTTACCCTACTGTTGCACCCCCTGGAGTTAGAATAGTAATTTTTACCCCTATACTATCCAACACTTTCCCTACTGTTGCACCCCCTGGAGTTAGAATAGTAATTTTTACCCCTATACTATCCAACACTTACCCTACTGTTGCACCCCCTGGAGTTAGAATAGTAATTTTTACCCCTATACTATCCAACACTTACCCTACTGTTGCACCCCCTGGAGTTAGAATAGTAATGTTTACCCCTATACTATCCAACACTTACCCTACTGTTGCACCCCCTGGAGTTAGAATAGTAATTTTTACCCCTATTCTATCTAATACTTACCTTAAATGCAATTTAATATTAAGCGTTGTAATGGTATGCGTTGTAAAGGTAGTATGTGATGTAATGGAATGCGTTGTAAAGGTAGTTTTTAAAAATGCGTTGTAGTGTCATGCTATGTAATGGAATGCGTTGTAGTGGATGTTGCGTTGTAAAAAATGCGTTGTAAGTGCATGCGTTGTAAAAGTGTGCGTTGTAACGACATACATCCCATAATCAGGCATTCACAAGACTCATTTTAAAATAAATATAGGCAGTCAAGGCACAAGCTGCATACTGGTCTAATATTGCTAAGGCTAACTGTGGTGATTAGGGGCGTTTTTCAACCTCTTGTCACTGTTTTGATTCATTATGTTGTAGCTCAGCTGGTTTATGCGACTGCTGTATGAGGCACAGGGTTAAGACTGATTTTCATATAGCTGTGGCTGAACTGGGTGGTAAAGGGAGCTAAAGAATGATGATGGATTCAACCCAGATCTGTGACTGGGGGAGAGTGTCTGGAAAGTGTCAGTGCTCTGTCCATCATCTCCATGTGTTTGCTTTGTTCGCCCTAAGTTGGCAGGGTATGCCCAGATGTGGGTCCCTTGCTCATTTTGCCACTGGATTCAAGGTACCCTGGCTGATGAAGGGTGTTACCCCGAAACCGTTTCCAGGATGCTTGTTTCCAGTCCTGGGAAGACATGGCTTGGCAGTTAGGGCTGGACTGTTCCCATGAGGCACAAGGTCAAAACTGATTTGTATATAGCTGCGTCTAAACTGGGGTGGCAGAGTGAGCTAAAGAATGATGTTGATTCAACCCAGATCTGTGACTGGGGGTGAGTGTCTGGAACGGTTCAGCGCTCCGTCCATCATCTCCTTGTGTTTGTGTTTGCAAAATAGTCTATAAACATCTGAACATGAAATGAAGGTACTTGGTGATCACACAAAACATACACATTATACTAGGCACAGATCCTAAGAAAGCAAAAAATGCTAAAATGTCCTTTATCTGTTAGGAATTTTTCAAGTCGTACTGCAGGGTGAATCACTGATTCTGCTGCTCAGCTGATGTGTGTGTGTGCGTGATGCCATGTGTGAGATTCCGGCTAGGATCTACAACTTTGCCAGTCAGACCACTACTTTGACAAATGGATTTAGACTGTCCATGAGGCATTATGCAGCCAGTCACGCTGGAGAGGAAAGTAACAGCCCTCTGCAGTGCCAAACAGCAAAGTACACAATGTAACGTACAAGTCTCCCTCAGGACTTTAGCTTAATGTAACATTGCAAGTATATTTTGTAAACTGCTCTGTTCAAGCAAGGTATATCCTTTTTCGGCATACATATGTTAACTGATAGCCACCTTAATGATACTTCAAACAATGTAAGGCAAGGAAACCAATTGTTGTACTTACTTCATTTACACGTTTGCTGAATTTCTTGAAGAGAGGTACCTTTGTGTAGTTTGGATTTGGGCTCTGTACTAAGCACAGCAGCATATCAGTTTCCACTGAAATATCTGCAGGAAAAGGATATGTTGAGTAAAAAACATGAAAGCAGACAGAGAACGCAAGTAAAAGTGATATCGAAAAAATTGCATGAACCCTAAGGCAAGCTGGAAGGATGCCCTACTTCTTTGACTTATTGGGTCTGATCCCCCTGCAAGGTGGTTAAAGATAGCCATGATTGATGTCAATTTACCAAAATGCTAGGGGTAGTGGAAGCGACATCAAACACCCTTGACTTTAATGACATTACCGGAAGTGATATGGTATGGCCTTTGACCCAGAACCTTTCCAGGAAGTGATCTCACAGGGCAATAACCCAGACTGCTGAAAGTTCCAGAATAACTTCATGACTAATAAAACAACACAGCACACAAATGTCCATTTTAGATTTCACCTGTATAATAGAGTGGTAGAATGAACAGTCTGGACCTGAACATATCTATGAAAAGCATAGAACATGTCAACAGGTCTGTGTAAGAGTCACAGCTTTCCTTTATTATATGACTGTGTTCAGAGAAGACATCTTTATTAAAAACAAAAACCTCCAGTATTAATGTTGTACTAAAGCTGATGAGTGTCATGAAGCCTCCCATTGCTAATTAGTGCAACCCCACTACCAGTTAGAGAAATGCCTAGTGCAAAGGAGCACAGAAGGTTCGGCCACAGAAGGTGCTCACGGATATTTGGCTGATATTACCCTAGTCTTCGATCAAGGACATTTCAAAGTCAGCATGAGAGAGAATATCTCTCTCAGCTGAGATCAAGTGAGATTTTAGTGGCATGAAATAAACTATCAGTGATGTTTAGTGAGGTTACCTTTTTGTGAAAGGAAGTGTAGTTTACAGGGGCAGTTTATGGTCTTTAAGATAGATGTCTGAATAACAAAAATAGGATTTCCTCTTATAGTGCCTAGTCGGAGCTCAATGACTGTAGGAGCAAAAAGGTTGTTCATGCTTTTGCAATTGCCCTTGTTAGACTGAACACGACTAACAGCACTGAATAAATCAACACCAAGCATACTAGTGGGAATTGTGGGGTATTTTTCTTAATTGTGGGTACTGTGCTTCCCAGTTCTGGATGTCCCAAAATCTAGGAGACTTCAATCTAGGAGGACTCTCCTGTAAGACTGAGAGCCATTACGTCCTCTTCACTGATGCTCTCATGAATGTAACTGAGTGTGTACAGGAGGAATGAGTGACTAAGGGCCTGGTTTAGAGTTTGGTGGGGTGAAGTACATTCCATCAGGGTGGTTGCGAACATTACATTCACTACCCTTACGGACTATTGGATGTCAAATTTAGAGATAACCACTAGCCAAGCTGTCATCTCTGTTCATTGAAAGGAATCACTCCCGAAGTAGGAGTTTGTTTTTGAAAATAAAATATTACTGACCCCCACACCCAGGAAGTTTCTCATAGGGTGTGGCTGTAGTTTTAGTCCTGTCCCTCATAACCATGCCTTTCATCTTGATGACGGACAGGAAGAAGAAGGCAATACACATCAACCCTAAATAAAGTATAAGCGGGTGGTGTAATGTCCTTCCTCTGATGGCCTCTACACCCTTACGTCATCAGTGGAAGTATTCCATGGACAAAGTCAATATGGACTCCTTCAACGGAATACTCAATGTGCACCACCCAACCTAAATAAAGCAGGCGGTGAAATGTCCTTCTTCCAATGGCCCCTACTCTCTTAGGCCATCAAAGAAAATTATCCCATTGACCAAACCAATTAGGTCTCCTTCCACTGAATACTTAAGGTCTACCTATCTCTAAATGAAGTTACCAAACTGACAGTATGGCAGGCATGGTAATCCAACACATTTGCAAATGGAGTACTCTGTCTGCCAAACTCTAACTCACGGCCCAAGTTTGGCCAGTGGACAACCGTCCAGAAAAGGCAAAAAAATCCCACGGACTGTCCAGCAGGACCACCATCTTAAGAAATGCCAGATAAAGAATCCACCATCCTTTTCTTGAAATTCTGATATGTAAACCTAAAATATTCGATTTTAACAAGAGGATCGGTGTACACCAACCGTGTCGGACTATAGGCCATTCCAACAAGCTTATGTGAATATTTATAGAATGTATTGGCACTCTAGGAACCACTTTTGGTAAAGGACTCTTGTTGATGCTGAATTATTCTATCTTTCCAGCAGTTTAGTAAACATTAGGCACAGTTAGGGTTCCGGAAGAAATGTTTTATTATTATTTTGAGTTATTTTTCTTTGATAGTTAAAATATTTATACCCAAATTGTTTTTGTGATATTCCTCCTTACCAAGATTATTTTTTCTTCTTTAACTTCATAATTTGTCTTTGAGTTTTTGGGCAGTAGGAAATGCATTTTTCTTTTTTATTTATGAGTTAGGCTTTGACCTTACATTCTATATACATTTCATTACATTGCTATTTGAGTGTTGTTTTATTGAATCCAAACACCTCTTGAGAGTACGTTTTGATCTTGGTCCATGGACATTTCCAAATAGGAAAGTAGACTTACTTTTAATGAATGTTTGGTGTGCCTCTAGACAGTCTTCCTGATCCAGCTGATGAACGAAGATGGCACAGAGAAGCACCTCTAAAAACTCTTGCCCCTCAGCTTGACAAGAATCTTTCCTCCAGAAGGATGTTTTCTACATCCCTTATAGGTGCATTCTGTCTTTTCATTCTTGGGTGTACTGTCTCTATATTGAGCTTTAAATGTCATAGTACAAAAATATTGAAAACTAAATATCCACAACTGAAATATTGTGCAGGTACTTTTGAGAAACCAGGTTCAAATTCCGGGCCAGCTCAATATCAAATAATTCTGAGCATCTCCATCTCCATTTTCCTAGAATTGGGCAACTTCTGGTTGGTTTTATTGTAAAGTGCTCTGATACCCTCAGGAGAAGATCGTATTATGTAAAACTGCAAAAATGGGTAAGTAATTATATGTTGATGTGTACATCTTCAGTGTTATGATGAATACCAGTGCATGCAATACTATGTGTTTGTCATGATGCTACTGTTGACCAATGGTAAGTGCACCAGTGTGCCATCACACATACACACACACCTATTTCATGATCCAGCAACAATTTTGGCTTTTAGCCCCACCGTGATGACATGTCCCCTCACGTGTCACCAAGCATAAACATAACACCGCAGTATTTTTTGGGGGGGCATATTACACTCTGAGATTGCAGAGGACCATCCTGGAGCAGTTACTTTAAAAAATAGAAGGTGCTCAAAAGAGATATATATATATATATGAACCAAGATCCTCCTTTCTGGTGTCCTCAATCTTTTTAGGGGGTGGCGCGAGACCGGCGGAGCAAAACCGGCAATTAATATGTCCACAAAACGAAGTTCCACTCGCGCTCTCGGACGGCAAATGCAAAGAAAGAGCGGACTCAAATCCAAAAGTAAAGGGGGTTTATTTTAAGTCATAGACCCGCCGTGACGCGTTTCGCCACTGTCGTGGCTTGTTCACACAACGTTACACATACAAAAGACACCATTACATACTTTTGTTTGTCATGGTAATTGAAAGAGGACTTTCCACATTGATGTTACATCGGGTCAAAACAAGGAAGCACAATAAGCGCCATCTTAGCATGTGCAACAAGTTTCTATTATATCATGTTGTCTTCACCTTGTGTTACAAATATTATGAAAAAGAGATTTCCCATCCGACAAGGTTGTTAAGTACGGTTTGTTATGAAATACCAACAACGTTATTTGAATTGTGAACACAGGGGAGACAATTATCCATATTTGACAAAACTTACTTGTTTCATTTCTCATCTTAGAATTCATAACATTTACCCATATATACATGTAAACAGAATTCTATGCATTAATTTAAGAGTGTCAAATACATATCTATTATCGCCATATCACACCATTGCATATAAGCGATTTGTTCGGTTGTCAATAAAGTTTTGTTCAAAATCCCCAATTTTTTTATTTTATTTGGGATGTGATTACCGGGGAAATAGTTTACCCACATTTCACAAACCTTTCGTGTTTTTGTTTCCTAACACAATTTAGTAACGTGTAGAATAGACAGTCGCTTCCTTGTAATGTCCTCAGCTTCTTTATACCAATGATTTCAATTCCCCTTGCTTGGTCCGACAGAGAGAAAATCAAACAAGAAATAGAAGAAATCAAAAAGAAATTGGATATACATGAGGACCAAGATACAATCGTCAAATTCCTAGAAGAAATGAGAAAACGTCTAAAAACAATGGAAGATGAAATCAAAAAGAGAAAACAGCGTAAACTACATAGAGATTGTGGGGACTACGAGTCTGGCAGAGTTCTAACATATAGTAAAAAGTACGACCATCTGTACGAAAATAGGAGTATAGCAGATACCAATATCAATGTACAACAGAATCCACAAGCAGAGGAAGCTTTGGACCTCAGTGACACTAATACAGATGAATCTGTGATAAGAACGTCCGAAAGCTCGACCTCAGATACTGAAAGAATAATCTTCCCAAAACCCACTTTTTTAGACGAATACCGGTTGATGAAACAGAACCGGCAGACAACAAGGTCAGTAACGAAAACGAATCGGATGGAGGATTCGCCACAACCGAGAGGAAGGGGCAGAGGAAGAGGAAGGGGTACCAGAGGAAGAGGAGGAAAAGGTCCAGACAAAGAAGGGAGAGGAGAGAAAACTACGGAGTTCATGGGAAGAAGACAAACTCGCTCCAAAATGGCACAGCAGCAGAGTCTCGCGCCGTTTGTGCGGCGATTCAAATATAGTCCCGCCCACTGGGCGTGCCTTGCATTCAAATACAGCAAACTACAGAGACCAGAATGCCCTAGCAAGGCACGCCCAGTGAGACTCTGCTGCTGTGGCTCTTTCGTGATACCAGTGAACAAGGGCGGATGAGCCCGAAACATGTTTGGTACCTGTGCTGTGTGAAGGTGAATCTGATTTCCCTGCAACTTGCCGAATAAACAAGGTGTTAAGACGCACGTGTGTGGTGCCTCAACAGTGGTGCAGCTTTCTTGTGGATATATAGCGGCCTTGCCCAGGTCGCGAGGCACCCCGCCGCGGACGAGCGGCTCCTAATGCGCTGGAAGACAATAGCGCTGGATGGAACGGCGTTGCCATTTTCGAAGAGTATTATAGCAGGGACCCAGCCTCGCCTCGCTCAACGAACTACTACAGTTTCAAAAACATTGAGAACTACAGCGGCATTACAATATGTACATTCAAATACAGCAAACTACAGAGACCAGAATGCCCTAGCAAGGCACGCCCAGTGGGCGGGACTATATTTGAATCGCCGCACAAACGGCGCGAGACTCTGCTGCTGTGGCTCTTTCGTGATACCAGTGAACAAGGGCGGATGAGCCCGAAACATGTTTGGTACCTGTGCTGTGTGAAGGTGAATCTGATTTCCCTGCAACTTGCCGAATAAACAAGGTGTTAAGACGCACGTGTGTGGTGCCTCAACAGTGGTGCAGCTTTCTTGTGGATATATAGCGGCCTTGCCCAGGTCGCGAGGCACCCCGCCGCGGACGAGCGGCTCCTAATGCGCTGGAAGACAATAGCGCTGGATGGAACGGCGTTGCCATTTTCGAAGAGTATGATTGCAGGGACCCAGCCTCGCCTCGCTCAACGAACTACTACAGTTTCAAAAACATTGAGAACTACAGCGGCATTACAATATGTACATTCAAATACAGCAAACTACAGAGACCAGAATGCCCTAGCAAGGCACGCCCAGTGGGCGGGACTATATTTGAATCGCCGCACAAACGGCGCGAGACTCTGCTGCTGTGGCTCTTTCGTGATACCAGTGAACAAGGGCGGATGAGCCCGAAACATGTTTGGTACCTGTGCTGTGTGAAGGTGAATCTGATTTCCCTGCAACTTGCCGAATAAACAAGGTGTTAAGACGCACGTGTGTGGTGCCTCAACAGTGGTGCAGCTTTCTTGTGGATATATATATATATATATATATATTCCAATTGTGTAGCACTCCTTAACCTCCGTGACGGCGAAAAAGGATGCACAAACTCCTTTTGCTTGTGCCATCATTATTTATTTTTCTCCCATCCTTCAGTCATGACGCGTTTCGGCCAATAAAACGGCCTTGATCACATGTGGAAATGCATAGATATATATTATTTTAATTATATATTAATAATTTTATAAAAGGAACGATGAAGGGGTGGAAGGTCACTGTCACAGACGAGCAGTCGTGATGAATAGGGGAGCAAAACAGAGGAGGGGCAATGGTGGATTGGAGGGGGAAGCAAAGGTCGAGCTAGGGAAAAGTGGAGCAACACAGAGATCGCAGGGAAAGTGTTTTGGAGGGGAAAGGAGCACACAGGGAGAGGGGGAGAAAGCGAGATGAAATGTACTCCATTGGAGTGCTGAAAGCAAAAGATTTTTTCGGTGAATATAAACGTAGCAAGGATACAAGTCACAAAACCGCTTGTTCGAAAGCTAGGCTACAAGGGAGGGAAAAACACAGGAGGAGAATGGCAAGCCATAGAATAAGAAGCAAGCAAATGAGATTGATAAGAAAACCAACCAATGATAAGCAATGGGCTAACCCAAAGATCACTGTAAGTATTGGATTTGTGCACAATAGGTATTTGATAACAAACTGCTAAAGCTGTCTGTAGGCAAGACCTTAAATTGAGTGGTCTCAAGGCCTTCACTTGATGTCAGATTTCTTCTAAAATGTAAATATTGTCTCAGAATTCCAGCTGCCCAGAATCCACTAGTTTGGCCAGTGGTGGCATATTTTAACTTAAAATGAGACTGTACTATACATTCCAGGATGAATTGCATTCTGTGTAGTGCATTATTTTTGTCCTGGACTCAGGACTCCCATAAAGTGGCACAGATGGAGCGTCCCTGGAGCTTGGCTGCTGTAAAGTGATGAAACACAAGTTGTTCAGCGAATCTCATTGCTTTAAATGAAGAGCAGCACCCACAGCAGAGAATAACGGTGGAGGACCAGAATCCTGCTGTGTGCGATCAATTTGAACTTGTCCCACCTATCACCCAAGGGAATTGGCCTTTATAATGCGGTCTTAAGCACGCGTGCCATTTCTCTACAAGCTGAACAGCCCTTGACTTAACCACAAATTTGCGTTGTTAAGGCAGTGGGTGTTCTAGCTGTCTAAGCAGGCTGGGAGAGGGACTGGAAGGATCACTGCAGGAAAGACCGGGACATGGCGCGGTAAGTTGGGCTGGGGCATAGGGGGTGTAGGTTTTAGGGGATGGATAGGTCTTAGGGGAGGCGGCCGGTTTTAGGGTTCAGGCTGGGGGGAATAGGGTTGGGCGCGTTTTTGGTAGGGGCAGGGTTTTAGGGCTCATGGCTTGGACAGGGGAAGGGGTAGTTTTAAGGGAAGGCAGGGTAGGTTGTAGGCCTAAGAGCAGGGGCGAGGTAGGGGGATAGGAATTTAGGGCATATGGCAGGGAAGGAGAGCCGAGGTAGTGGGAATCTTTACCACACATATCCCTTTACAATCATGCCTCTACCACGAAATTGCGTGGTAAAGGAATGTGTGGTTCCCACGCTTTCTTGGTTAGGACGGCGTTGTAGAGACGTGGTTCAGCCATTCATGCCTCTGTAATACAACCATCACTCGAAGCTTCTCCACCTCAACGTCACTGTTACTTTCCATTTGTTTTTTTGTGTATCTAAGCGATCCTATGACCAGAGGACGATTCAGAGCACTGTTATTACCGATGCCATGGATATTGTTACAAATCCCTATTCACCTGGTTTTAACAAGTAACCGAGCACTACCGCCTACACTGTATTCATAAAGAACATAGGCAGTTATGCGCCTGAAGTGTAGCATGTTGGTGTGATACAAAACACTCAGATTAATTCATTACATAACCAATGACAAAAATCTGCCCTACCTTTGAAGGCGGGCCTTTTCATGGGATCTTGGTTCCAGCACCTTTGAAGCAAGTCAATCATCTGCTCACACTCCACCGGGCGCTCTTCGGGAATGTCACTGAGAGCAGGCCTTTTGCCGGCGGCAACCTTGATGATGATGGTCATCATGCTGGCACCTATGTATAGGTCAAGGTAGCTGGTTAGTGTCTCCACAATGTCTAACACACTTATAGTGTACAGAAAAAATCTTGTCTCTTCATAAAGATAAGAGACCAAAGAAAGCCAGAATTTCAATCAAAACTCATTTAGTCAAAGCCCTCACCCTGGCCCTGCTCCAGGCCTGAACGGCGCCTTAGACTACTGTTAAAATAAAGACACAGCAGAAGAATGAAGCATTTTTGTCAATTTGCAGGCACATTGCTATGGATGACATTAACAGCATCATTTTTAACATAAACATTCTGCAAGAACATCAAAGGTGCCACACATACAATTCCAACATAACATACAGTGAATACATTAGTGGGAGAAAAGAGGTAGAAGAAATACTTTGTAATGAATTGAAGTGAGATTAAAGAAGAAAGACTAATATAAAATAAGTAACAGGACATTATGGTCCCAGCAATTTAGAATATAACAATAATCGACACTGGCAGCTCTCGAGTCTGGGACGACACACCTTTTCAAAGCTTTTGATTCCAGTTTCCTTGTCTAGAGCATATTTACTTAGGCTATTATGAGGCCGCTCTCAATAGCAATCACTGCAATTTCTCAAAACGTGGAAAAACAAGAGAATAAACGCTGACAGCAGGTCTCTGAGTGATAGGAGCAGGATTTTCAGGGGATATCACCTAAGTGAGAAGGGTGCCAGAACTTGCATGTTCACCCACTCATCCCCCTATATATTTCTCTCAGTTAGTTAATCACTCACTCTAGGGATCTTGGCTACATGTCATTCATGCCATTACAGTTCATGTTATATGAGCAATGAAAGCTTGTACTGGTCTGCGCTGATAGATCTGTTCTACGGAAAATGGAAGATTGCACATTTTTCATTTTGTGAGAGAAGGAAGATTGCTTTGCTAATACCATAGGAAATAAAGCTTGCACTACTGATGCCCGACGTGTACCTGTCCTGTAATGGGAAAAGCTTGTGCTGATGCAACCCTAGCTGTACCTGTCCTCTGTAGAAGGGAAGCTTGCACTGTTTCTGACAAGGTGGACCTGTTCTATGAAGAAGGGTGTTTCCAGTGCAGTTGCCCCATATTCTAAAAAACAAAGAGTAATTTGAATGTGCTTGCATGACATGCCCATACCAGTTAGAAGTTGGCATTGGACCCAGGCAAAACAAGTTGTGGGGCCCTTACCTAGAGACATTGGTTTCAATCACAGTTTCTCAGTTTAACGAAATGGTGTGATCCTCAGTAATTAGTTTTCTTCCTTCTGTCTCTTCTGTGATCATCAAATTTGAGAGCACCATAAACTAATTCAAATCAGGATATGCACTGTACAGCAACCTCGCTTGTATATGGTTTAATAGACCATACTGTTGCTGTAGTCATAACAGCAATAGAGTCAGAGGCCTTGTCTAGGATGCACAAGACAACAGGCTTACCTCCTGGCTCACCAATAAATATTCACCATTAGGGCAGAAAGGCAGAAGAATGTGATATCCATCCATGATCTTAATTGTGAAATGCCTAATCTGGAAACCTTGTTTCAAACCCAGCTTCCAAGTTTAATGAAACAGTGTGACCATAGGCACATACTTTTTCATGATCATTGCACTTGAGAGCACCTTGAAATAGTTCAGGATGCATACTGAACCTCCCTTGAACAAGTTATTACATTTAAAAAACATATAATATAAAAATGTACTGCTTACAAACATAACATAAATATATACTTTAAATTAGATGTATAAAAATAATAAGCATAATGTATACTGAATTGAAATAATAAAATAAACGTTCATATTAAAAATATTTTTTTAATAATTAATAGCTAAAAACACTAGCTATAAAATGTTAATACTATACCTGTATATAATAAAATGATTAATATTAAAATATTAATATATTATATACTTTAAGAAAAATGTATAGTTAAATATGAAATTACAATAACGTTTTTTAAAACTGTTTTTTATTGATTTAAGGCAAACAAAAAAACATAAAGTGTGTGTTGACAGTGCCATGCATAATTCAGAGTTGAATATATAACAGCGGCAGCTATGATCAAATAATATATAGTATCCATACGTGGGGTTGTCTACGTGTCCGATTACAATTAAAGACAACTATACATAGAACCGAGGCAACGGGCTGATCCTTATACAAGAGAGCCTCGTTACACACTTGGTCATCAGAGAAATAACGAGTACAGTAGCTCTATTTTCATTCACTCCTCTGCCTCAGACCCATCCCCAGTGGACGGATCATCCTCATCCTGAAACAGCACTTGGGCCCATAGCATTATGGCCTCAGCCGCCCCTCATCTGTGCGTGATATTCTTGTGATGTTCTTCTGCCACCCCCATTCCAACAGGTCTCATAGCCAATGTGTCAACAGTGGGGCCCACACACCATCCACCCAGTGCCCACTCATCTCTTCACCAGCAACAAGGCCCGCTGGGCCAGTTTATAAGGGATCTTGCATCCCTTGGGAAAACCACCACTCCCAGGAGACAGGCGAGCGGCATTAGCAGGACACAAATCTCAGTGATAATCTCGACGTGTGGCACCACTTGTCACCAGTAATCTTGAACCTGTGTGAAGTTCCATGCTAAATGTAAGAAGGTGGGCCCCAACCTACCCGCATCGAACACATGCAGCTCCTCTGCTTGGGTCTATTTTATTGAAGCTATATGGGGCTGGGCCGGCTCTAGGGCCATCGCACCGGGTGCTGACTCTTCGAGAGGGCGCCTGTTTGGAAGTATTTTATGGTTTTTAAAAGCAGCTGCGGCTGCATTGCTGGCCTCCGCAATTTTCATACAAAAATAAAAATGTCAAGATAACTCGGTGATTAATGTTCTTCCTGGAGAGACAAGGAGGTTTGTCAAGAGGATGTTTTCACTCATTTTATGGAAGCACAAAGGGTTAATGTGTCTGCTGCAAAGAATGTGTACCATGCAGATCACAAAGTGCATATAGCTAAAATAGGTCAGTGCTTTTGTCAGAGAGATCCTTTTGATACTAGCAGTGTAGATGTTAAAATCCTAAAATGGAACAGTGAGCTAATAACTGTCATCAAAGAGCTGCATGCAAACTGCAAGGTATAGATTAGAGCATTATGATGTTTTCCTCCGTCTTTCATAATTTTAATGTTTCAAAAAGGGTTCATTTCATTATAAAAAATAAAACCTTATCATTAAATGTAACCCCCAACCAAGCACTCAAACGAAACTGTCTACCTGTATGGATGACATGCAACTCCTACACCTTGTAGTCCTCTGTATTATGTAACATTTCCTATACACTAATTTACACACCTATGATTGATTGTCTCTGTGTAGTATTTGTGAGGTAAAGTGCTCAGAGACCCTACACTGTATAAGTGGTGCTATTAAATATATCTGAGAGAGAGTGGTTTTGGAGACTTGAGGGGGTTCTGTTTAAGGGTAGTAGTGTGGGAGTCTGTGGATGGCACCCGTGGTGAGCGCCAACAAACATTGTCGCACAGGGCGCCACCAGCGATAAAGCCGGCCCTGATATGGGGTGATATATGTACGATGCAGAAAATGAAAGTGCAGGAGTTTAAACCTTTTGTTACAGGACATAGTATGGACAAGGCCTAATGCACTCACCCAGTCCGAATCTGAGATGGGTGTGCCCAAATCTCTCTCCCAGGCCCCATGCACAGTCACTGTTGCACCGCCTCTGCTCCTGGCCGGGTCTGCGTTTGAACAGGAACAGGCATCCTCCCTCCCCTCCCCTAAGCCAATCACAATGCTGCAATGGTAGAGTTGTGATTGGCACAGACAGGGCTCATCCGGGCGGCTATAGGGAGGTGATTTTCTCTATGTAGGCTGCATGCAGCCTACATAGAGAAAATTTAGAGTGGCATGACGGGTTTGTTCGGCCCCAGAGGGCCGACCAAACAGTCAGGACCCACAACAGTGGGCAAGCCACTCTTCCCGGACCCGCCTAACCGCCCACCACCAACCAGGCATACCCTCCCACCAACCCCCAACAAGGCATACCCTCCCACTGCCCCTAACCAGGCATACACTGCCTTCTGCTTTCTTGCAGCACGTGAAGCAGAAACATAAAATGGTGTTTAAAATACTATTTTATGTTTCTGCCTTCTCGCACTGCGAGAAAGCAGTGGGGCGACGCTCCTTCGCCCTAATGGAGGAGCCGTCCCTGGTAAAATTTATAAAAATAGCTGACAAATAGCTTCATATCTTGTATAACACAGCCAGCCAATTATGGCATTTTATCCAACAGCACTTTACATACTGGGGTTTTAAGCTCATGATAAAACTGTTGCCTGAAAAAAAAAAATAGATGATACTATCTTATGGCATAGTGCCAAAGTACAAATCTAGTTGGCCTGGCCGTCTGACTGTTTTTCTTGCAAGCAATCACAATTAAACTAAGCCTGGGCGAAGCACTACGCTACGCTCGCGTAGTTTGCGAAGTTCGCGCTACTTCGCACTACGCGAACTGCACGTAGCACAGTGCGAACACGCGTAGCGTAGTGTTGCATAGTGCTGCGGTCATTTTTTGCTTGCTCGCGGTCCTCAACGTCAAGTTGGCTACCGCGAGCAAGCAAAATGACATCCCGGCGAGACTTTTTCCTTGTTCGCGATCAGCAACATCAAGTTGGCGATCGCGAGCATGGAAAATAAACCTCCCGGCGAGATTCCCAACGCGAGGAGGTCAGGTTTCTCATTGCGAGGGGTCGCGTATGCTCGCGACCGCTCGCGATGAGAAACTACCAGTTCGCGTTGAGAAAGCTGCCGCTCGAGTAAAAATCTACTCGAGCAGCAGAAAACTACAGCTCGCACTGTGCAAGATGCCATTTTCAATGATTGGACAGTGCCAGTTGCTTGTCCGCACTGTGCAATCATTGAAAACAACATCTTGCACAGTGCGAACATGTTACTACGCAGTTAGCGAAGAGCTACGCGTAGCTCGCGTAGTGCGAACTTCACTTTGCGTAGCTTCGCGAAGTGCTACTTCGCGAACTACGCCCACCCTTAAATTAAACTGCTGAGTGGGTGAGAGGACAGAGAGAGCCTTTCAAATGCAAAAGCAATGATCTCCTGCTAATGGGCTAACGTTAACACGCTTGGAAAACCTGCTTGCTAAAAGGACCTTATTTAATAGATAAATGCAGTTACACGTGTCTGGGGGCACAGCAAAAAGGCAAATAATTACCTGTCACCCCCTCTTCTGAAACCCATTCTCGGGGACTTGTACAATTTAGGTTTCAAGCTTACACCACCACTGTGATGCTCCCAGGGTAAAACAAGTGCTGCACAGGCTGCAGGTGATGACCCACAAGGGCAGCCAGTGTTAAGCGTATAAGAGCTATTGCCTCACAATTTACCATTGCAAAATACCGCCACAAGGGACATAGTCTTCTGGCGCATCATTAGGTGCCAGAGCTAGAAGTGCATGCTTTCTTGGAGTCTGTACTCATGCGAGCGGGAACGAGTCCACATTTGATGGGTTACCCTGGAGATTCAGAGCATTTTACAGAACATGTTGCACATGAATGTCTGACCAACATGTACAAATGCATGATATAAAAAGGGTTTTCTTGCACTTGAAAATGCACTGGGGCACAACAGTGTAATATTGTGTGTGAGTGAATCCAACTCAAGTAGTGGGGAGAGGACAATTCAGTTGACAGTTTCTGGGGATGCTTAAATGTCTTATTCTCCAATCCCACACTTGAAATGGCCAGAGTGGCAGTTGTAAACAGTATTCCATGCCAGACCTTTACTGAGGATGGTCAAGAAAACTTTTCACCACTGGGAAATTATTCCATCACTTACCGGTAATCTTCATTACCCCGATTCATAGTCTTCCTCGTCCTGGTCATAACCACGTGAGGCGTCTCTGCCTATTGACAGAATGATTTTCCATGCCCAAGGCTCAAAAGATCTTGTTGACTTGGAACCTTTCTATGTCTACATCCCACTATATAAGCCCACCCTCCAACCACACTTCCTGTATGTAACTAGCTAAAACCCAGAGGTGCATAGGGAGGGAGGGCGGGATGTGGGGTGGGGCAAGGAGGACTACGAATCAGGGTAATGAAGATTACTGGTAAGTAATGGAATCATTACGCCCTCATCTTTATCATCCTCATCCCAGTCATAACCATGTGAGAACATACCAAGTAATTAAAAATAATGTACCACCAAGAGATTGTAGAAAAGTAAAGCATTTATTCAGATCAACAATTACTTCATTGCCGACTGCAATGCAGATTAGCCAACATTTTAATTGGTAGAATCAGTCAACTCAGGATGATAAATGTGTGATAAATATATGCTGAGAGGACCAGGTTGTCAACTTGCAGATTTCAAGAATAGAAGTTTGTGTGGAAGGACTCTTGATATTTGAGGGAACGGTGACTCTTGCTGACTTGTAAGCCTGACAGATAGCTAAATGCACCCATCTACTAATGGATTGTGATGTGGCTTTTTTACCCTTAGTAGCAGCACAAAAGAAAACAAAAAAAGGAATTAGAAGAGCGAAATTTCTTATTACAAGTTGGTGACATTTATAAGTAGTACGGTGTAAAGGTTGGGTATGACTATGTAGTGAGTGAAGCAAGCAAGCTTAATGGACAAACGTGGGGTCCAGAGTTTTCTTCAGAGAAAAAAATGAAAAAAGATTTGCAAATGGTGCATTTGAAAACCAATGAATTTAGTGAGAAAGCAAGGTTTATAAAGGAGTGGGAACTCATAATATTGAAAAATAAACCATCAAAAACTGTCCAATATCTTACTGCATTATTATGTTCAAAAGTTGCTTTATTGTGCAGATTATTCAACATTACAGCTTCAGTCCCTTTTAAAGTGTTTGTGTTCCCAGTGTCTTGCACTGCATGCCACATCAACTTTAGAAGACTGGCTGCAATCAGAAGTATGGGCAAGGCCGAGCGCTAGAATAGCGCGTGCCGCCATTATGGCAGTCGCACCGGTCCCCGGGGGCTAGGAGGAGGTGGGAGCACTCCCACCTCCTGTGATGGTCCAATAGGCGGTGTAGGGAGGGGCATGAACCGGAAGCACTTTAGTGCTTCCAGTTCACTAGGGCGCCCAACTTTGGGGGTATGACCGGTTTAGTCCGGCCTGGTCTGTGCCTCCCCTTAAAAGGGGGGTGCGGGGGAGCAGAACAGTCTCTTGTTCTTTGCTCCCAGCAGACACAGCACCCGGGCCACCAGCGGCCCGTAATTTGTTTTTGTTTTTTCTCCTGTTACAGGTTGTGAAGTCGTCTGCAAGATGTGAAGCGGCTGTTGCGGGTCGCGATGGTGCTCGGCGGCGAACGGTTGCAGGTCTCGATGGAGCTCGGAGGCGGACAGCACGAAGAAGAGACCAGCAGGAGTGTGGAAGATATGAAGCAGCTTTGAGCCGAGGAAGGATCTGCAGCGGGAGTGGTGTGCGCTATCGGCGGAGGAGTTGTGCTATCGGCGGAGGAGCGTGGACAGCTTCAGGTCCTGATGGTGCTCGGCGGTAGAGGGCACGAAGACGAGACCAGTGGTTGGTACACGCGTGCTGGCTGTGGGGTGCTCGCGCTCTGGGTTCTTTTACGTTTTGACGGTACACCGGTGCTCACATTGGAACTGACTATTACTCCTGCATCCTCCAGATGTCTCACGCTAGCTGCCAGTACCCGTGGGTCGCCGGTGCATTGGTCAGCGCAGGCTAGCTCAGTTGGTTTAGAGCGTGGTGGTAGTAATACCAAGGTTGTGAGTTAGATACATGCTGGTACATGCTCCCTCGCCCGTCACCATGGGATATTTTAGTGAGGTTGGTCCATCGTCCCGTGGCCGGCTCTGAAAGGAAGAGCGCGGTCACGTACGGGTAGCATAGAAGTATTATGTGTGTGGTGTGGGGTTCGGGGGGGGCGAGATTTGTGTGGGGAAAGCAGGTTCAGGGCCTGATGCCGCGCAACATCTGTGAGTCGAAAAGCGAACAAGTCTGGTGTTTGCCGCAAGCATGGGCGTGGCGGTAAGTGTGTCTGCTGGTGGAGCGGTTTAAAGTCTCCTTTAAGACCGCTGTACGGGGATTATTATGTTTCCCGCCAAACTATTCATGGTAGCTACATTCACAAATTGCTGTGGTGTCTCCGTGGGCCTTTAGAGTGTGCCGATGTAGGAATAGGAGAGGGTTGAGACAGGACGAATAGACCATAAAGACCAGCATGGTATACACCATATACGCATTAAACAGTAAATAATTATATTTATTATCAATGTGGTGGGCGGGATCCGTGAACGCGCCATTAGGTTCCCTCCATGCATTCAGCAATCAAAGTTGCTGCGAATATTCCCTATGGGAATTGTGCAAGCTTCATGTAATCTGCTGCCAGCCTTGTGGCCAATTGAAATTGACCGATTAGCATGATTGCGCTCACAGCGCTTTGTTGTGTATTATAACATTTGTATACCTCTGGGCTCAGTAAGCCAAAAGGAGGGGTGCCTTCGCGGCCACACCTGGATTTAGGGGGCATTCCAGGGGGGATGCGGTCTGTTCTGAATTCCTTCCTCACTGTTTCCTGAAAGTCATTCACTATTCGTGGCACTTATAATACTTTGGTCTTGCGGGATATTTGGCAAGTGTATTTTTCTAGTTTGCACCCAATTTAAATTTTGTAGTGCCTGGAGGCTGTCTGCTCAACTGTGTGGCGACATAACAGCCAATACAAGGCTTTATTAATTATTTACTTACATTTAAATGGGCAAAACACGATCCATGTAAAGAAGGAAATGGGTGAGAAACCTCCAAGGTGTAGATTTACACGTGACTTAAGCTTACTTTATTGAGTAACTTCCAGTTATATTGTGCCAGAATGAGAGCAAATTCTTTGTGGTAGATGCAGAAATATGTGTTAGTGTTTAGCATCACTTTCTTAGCGGTGGTCTCAAAAGGGAATTTGGTGTTTACCGCCTTTTTTGATGTTTTCCGCATTGGTGTGTCACCATTATGCTCTGAACGGTTTTTTAACATGTGTCTGTCATCAAAATTGTTTGAATTACATCAGTGTTAATAGTATTTGATACAAAGGCTTGCATACAGGAAGGACAGTTGGAGGCAGTTCTGCCTAGAGGTGGTTGTTTCCCCTACAAGCATGCAACCTTTTGTCTTGTGTCAAAACCTTTTCGCAACTTAAAGCGACGTTTGCAAATTCACGGTTAGTGACTGGGAGAGGCATAAATGCCTGTGCAGGTACTGGCATGTGTGTGCGCGAATGCGTTATACGTCCTGCTATGCTGGCATCTGTGCATGTTTGTGTGATTTTTTATTAGAAACATAAGTCGTAGTCTTCGGAGCGAGTTCACGCTGAAATAACAACTCAAGCGTACCTTGCATTTATTTGTTTAATCGTTACATTGGTTTGACGTCGAAGTTGCGGATACCTAGTGCGTTCCGTTTACGTTTTATGATGACTCCACTTCAAAAACGTAGTAAAATATAATGTATCCCTTTCACAACTTGAAGATCTGGGGTCTAGACACTCAAGGGATAAGTGGGTAACAACATGCACACGTTCATGCGGTTTGATACACTCAGCCATCTTGTTTCTGGCATTTTGTAAATGAAATACCATTTGGCCTGAGTCTGGCGGCAGGTTTGTGGTGACACAACATTAGCCATGCACTACACCAACAACGTCTGCTGCATACTAATGGGGTGAGAAACAGTTGTGGGCATAGCTTCAAGGAGCTGCTCGTGTGACGATGGTGCTATAGTTAAAACAAGCGCTGTGTGTAGGTGATGTCACTGCTCTAACTCCAGTATGAGGACACAGAGCTAGTCGACCAGTATTGCGGGAAGTCTTTCTGGTAGGTGTAATGCCATTGGGGTGATACTGACTATCCAAGCAAGAACCTGGGAGAAGGTGCTTGTGAATCGTCTACTTCGCCCCAATATTTTTCTGTCCCCGTTTCTGCTGGTTATAGGTTCTGGCCACTTTACCACTACTGATCAGTACTAATAGTGCATTCTGCCCTCTGTATGAACTGTGACAATGATTGGTTTACCATGAGTGGCATATGTGATGTACTGCTTTGCCCCACATTTTTGGACCCTGTTTCGGTTGGCTATAGGTTTGGGCCACTTTACCACCACTGGAAATTGTTAATAGTGCATATGCCCACACCTTCCTTTTCCTTACATATAAGGCCCCGTAAGGTAGGCCCCAGGTACCCTCAAGGGCAGTGTATGGGATAGAAATAATGGGGGCTGGCATGTTCATATGTGTTCTGGGGTAGCGCATCGCAGTAGTGCTCGGCCTAGGGATGCCAATGATGTGCGCATAACATGAGTACCCGACGGGTCAGTGAAAATTTTGTGTAACACTCGGTTGGAGTGTTTTTGAAATAGGGAATTTATCAACAAGCAATAAGGTCAGCCTATGGATAGTCTAACAGTGGTTTGGCAGGGGACATACAGTGATATTTAGTGGCCACCACATACACCCCCCACTTTTCGTTTGATATTATTGAATCAGTGCAAAGCACACATCATGTAAGTTGGCCGGATATGTTTTTAATGCAGATTAATGTTGGGTCTGCTTTCCCTCACCCGATGCCCGTGACTAACTGCCAACCTGATGGTTTAAAGGCTATGTTCCTTTTTGTCCCCTGGGGGTGCCTTGCGAGAGCCCAGTAGGAACATGCTGCAGAGAAAGGTGTTTGTTCTTGCAACATTTATAAGAAATTCGCCGGGTGAAATCCTAATTCCCATATTTTCGCTATGAGTTACTCTCTGCGTCACAAAATAGTATTCAAGTGTATCGGCTTATTTCCATGGCTAATAAATCACTGATAATGATGCATAACAAGCTGAGTTTCCTTTTCGTGGCCAAGTTGTCTGTCTGCGATGTTACTGAGGTTGTATTAGCTGGTCAAATAGTAAGGTGCAAGGTAGCAGTCAGAAGGCACACTGTGCGATTCGGCGCAGATCCCAGCCTGTCATGGCCAGTTTTACAATGTTCAGCAGACAATGCAACTGGGGCTACGCTAAGCGCTCTCTTTCGAAAGTCTGATTTTAATATTCCGCAGGTAATGCAATTGATAGTACGCTGAGCGCTCTCATTCGATAGTGCGTTGCCAGGGTTCCTCATGTAAAGAAACTGGTACTATGCTTAGCGCTTCCTAAATCTCTCTAAAAATCTGATTTCAATGTTCGTCTTGTAAAACAACTGGATAGACTAAGCGCTCTTAATTGCTTGATTTCAAGGTTCCTCACTTGATGGAACCTGTGCTATGCTAGGCGCTTTCATTGATAGTCTGATAGGCACTCTCACTGAAAGCACATCCAATCTTTCTTATGTAATGGAACGGAGGCTATACTAAGCGGTCAGAATTGATAGTCTGTTGTCCAAGGTTCCTCAGGTGAATGCAACTGGTGCTATGCTAGGCGCGCTGAATTGGCGATATGATTTTCCAATGTCCCACACTTAATGCAAATAGGCGCTATTCTAGGCGCTCTCATTTGGAAGTCACATGCAATGTTCCTTATGTAATGGAACAGAGGCTAGGCTAAGCAGTCAGAGTTGGAAGTCTGATTTCAATGTCCCGCAGGTGAATGCAACTGGCGCTATGCTAGGCGCTGTTAATTAGTAATACGATTTTCAGGGTTCCTCACCCAGTGGAAAGGGCGCTATGCTAGGCACTCTCATTGAAAGTCACATGCAATGTTCCTTATGTAAGGGAACTATGGCTATGCCAAAGCGATCAGAAGTGAAAGTCTGATGTCAATGTAAAGTTTTACAAAACAGGCCTGCTTCGGGTCAGCTAGCAAGGTATATATACGGTATTATTACCCGTTATTCTGGTAGTTCCACAAACAAAGCCTTGCGAGTGCGAACATATCCCTGCCTGTTAAAGCGTGGGCCTCGTGGTCACACCGTCAGGAATGCAATTGGCGCGCGGGCGCTGTTACACTTATGAATTAGGAGTCTGTTGTCAAAATAGCCATGTCACACAGTACCTATGCACCTCTTGTGCGCATACACTCATGATCATTTATGTACTGTATCACACAGTATCTCGGCACCTTTGGGCCTGGACGGTTAGGCATTTAGTATGTCCGGGTCATGTCACACGGTACCGAAGCGCCCTTTGTGCTTGGGCAAGCAAGCTATATTTGCATGGGGTTTGTCAATCCCTTTGCGCTCGTACACTTATACTGCGCTCGTACACTTATACTATTAGGTATTGTGTCAAACGGTTCCTCAGCGCCCTTGTGCCCAAACACTAATGCGGTGGATGTCCGTGTTTCGTGTCACAGTACCTGCGCTTGGGCGAATTCGGGCATTTCAATGCCTAGGTCATATCATACAACACCTGTGCACCTTGTGCTGTTACACTTTTTGCACTAGATACGTATGTGGTGGCACACAGTACCTATGCAGCCGTTTTGCTTGCGCATTTGATGTCCGCGTTGGCACACCGTACCTCCTCAACCTGGGCTGAGAGGGGGGACAAAGGGCGTAAGGGACCAAGAGGGTATCGCTTATCCTGTGGCTAGGAGCACTAATCATCTGTTTTTTATGTTCCTTTATGCATGGTGGATCCATGAAGGTAACACCTGTGAAGGGACCCATACCGCAATGGCGTCAAGCTGTCAGGGCCTCTTCTGCTACGTGGCGATGGGTCACGCTTCACTATCTTTCTGTTCAAGAGTCATGGGTTTTCACCATCCAAGACGCTGGTTTGGATTCAGCTGACTTGCTGTAGCCCATTGGTTCTGTTTCACATGAATTGCAAGTTTCTTTACCCTGTGACTCAGGGAGAAGTTTGCATCAGTACACTGTTACATAGTATCATGTACAGTAGGGAGGTTTTAGCCTGTCAGTAGGGCAATACACCAACGGATGTGCTATTTTCATGTTTGCTTGCAGTTTCACTAGGCCAAGGTGCGTCATTTGGGAACGAGAGTATAGTTTCATGGACATGCACCTAGGGGGTAACAACCCGACTCGCCTGGAGCAAAGAGTTTTTAGCATGACCTTCCTAGTGGGCTGAGGGGGAGGACAGATAGTCGGGCAACTATCCTGTCCTGTGGCGGTAAGGTCATTATTGGTAAGCATAGTCTTCGGTCCTTAGTGGTCAGAACCATGTAACTCCGGGGCAGTGACAGCCGGTAGGTAGGCTGTTGGGGTGCGGGGGAGATACTCTTCCCAGTGGGCCTGTGGCCGCCCTCGCACGCGCATGCGCATCAGGGAACAAGTAGGCAGAATTTTGCAGCCCCCGTTTATGGAGTTTAAGGCAGAGGGCGTGGGGGGGCCCGGGGGAGAATATCCGTCCGATAAGCTGTACCCCCTGCGCATGCGCAAGCCTACTCCGGCAGAGTAAATTGTAGTTTGCTGGGATCTAGAGGCTGCCAGTCATTAACCTTGCCATAGGCTCTAGAGGGGACACGCAGAAAGTGAATATATGCATTGTTAGATTTACGGTAGGAGTGTCGTGTGTATTAGCGTTTAAGGTTAGCCACGTTACATCATCTGTCTAATAATGTATCCGGACTTTCTGCGTAATTGTACATAATGTGAATAAATAATGATTTTTAAATTTGTAATAAATACGGCCGGGGGGTACACCCCCTAATACCAAAAAGTAAAGTTGGTGTGGTCTTATTAATTGCCTTGAAGGAGGGTCAGAAACCCCATCCGTACAAGGGCTGCGGTTACAAAAGGTAAATAGGGGACTCGGGGAGTATCAGGCCATATGTGTAGACAGGCCTTTGAGTGGGATGAAAAAAGCGGGGGCTCTCTAATGGGGAACATGTGAAACAAAGAAAAAGCGCCCCTGCTAGTGTAAACAACCAGGGTTGTGGGCCACTTTCCTCTGCACAGTGCACGGTTTAGCGGTATAGCCAGAGTGAGACATTCCATGACAATAATGAGAGAAACATTGCGACGGCCCAAACAGATTTGGTTATGTCTCACCTCTTTCTATCACGACATGCCTCTCCAAAGCCCATACAGAAGAAAAGGATTGCAGAAAATCCCAGTATATCAATTTGATTCTAAAAATACAGGCAGGCTCTGCCTTGGTGAGTAGACGTGCACCATTGCAGCCCCGGCCAAGGAAGGAACTCATGAGGAGCGCTGCATCGATGAAATTTAGAGTTCTCCAGTGGAACCTATTAATAATACGTTTTTGGGACTTTCATCCATTCTGTGGATGCTGTCGTTTGTTATTTGTTGTCTCATGCGTTGCTTTAAAGGGCCTCTGAAATGGCAGACATTAGCAACTATCTCACCTCCTTGTTTGTACCCAAGATATCAATATGATTAGCACCCATGGACAACAATTGGACAATGCTGCCTGACGACGAACGACATAGCCTCAGTAGGCAGCGCCTGCTGGACTTACTGAGAACAAATAAGGCGGCAACAGATTTTTATAAACCAAAGAGCAAAACATATTAGACATCTGTAGAAGCCTCTTTTAAAAGTCCTTCCGTTATAGCATAACATTCTATTAATTAACTAAAATAGCATTCATTAGGGGCACGTCTTTCCAGTAGTAGGCAGAATTAAGGAACTCATGGCTCATATCTGCACTGAATATCTCAGTCTGGCATGCCCAAGAGTAAATTCAGTCTGAATAGATTAAAATATGTTGCTGCTGTTGGAACACGTGGGAACACGTGGTAACACTGTGCTGCCACATAAATAATTTTAGACCCTCGGCATCAGAGGTGCACCTAAAGCCACATTTTGAGGGGGGCGGTAAGGGGGGGGCTAATTAAAATTTGGGGGGGCTCTTATTCTTCCAGCAGTAGGCAGAGTGGAGATGCAGTGGCTCTAGTAGGGGGTGAAGAAACAAAAAAGCCTTGTTAACAAGTAAATGGTCTGCTAAAGACCTGTGAAGTAATAGGGTGAGGCTGAAATAAGACAGGCGCCAGACCAGCCAGTCCACACAGCTGAACCCCTTTGAGCCCTATGGGCGCTGCGCGCCTGCTCAGGATACCTAACATATAAAAGGCGCAACACTGTATGGCAACGCAATGTGCCAAGTCAACATGGCTTCTCATAATGCCTGTCCAAGTGGAGGACCGTGGGATGTCGACCAGCCAATCCAGGTGAGCCCTTATCTGATATCTATGCCCTTTGCCAACAATGACCCACGCCAATTAGAGCGCTATGACAGGAGGAAACCATGTGACGAAAAGGGAGTGTATTAAACAAACAGGCAAACCGTACTATTATAAAAAAATAAAAATACCAAAAATCAACTTACCTCAGCACTGTAGTCAATCTTTTACACCCGAGCCCGATCCACACCTCGTGAAGAGCTGAGCAGTGCATGCTGGGTAAGCAAAGTGGAACTAAAACACCATGCATCTTAGCCAATAAAAGAACAACTCTTATGCTGTTTATAATAGAAAACAGCATGAGAGCAGTGCAAGGATTCGCTGGAACAGATGACCACTTAGTTACATCTGAGAACGATGGGGTCGTGTTGCTGGTCCAGCTCGCTGACAGTTATTTCCAGGGGGAAACCATTAACTGCGCATGTTGAGTTGGCCATAAGCAAAATATCAACCAACCTGACATGTGCAATTCAGTCAAACAGACCTACCTGCAAGTGGGCCATAAATACATGCTACCTACTGTCCGCCGGGAGAGGCTGGCACCTCTGTGCAGTGGCATACATGTGTGCAAGTAATATAATGGCTGTTTCTGCAGTCAGGGGGTCAAATCCTCTGCATCCCTATGTGGAAACTGTCAGCTAAATACAAGTTAGATTAACAGCTAAGGTTCTTCTCACATCCAATGTGGAGGGAACCGGTGTGTCACGATCATTAAAAAAAAGGTAAACAAATTCCTGTTCCCAGTGAAATTGGAAATCAATTGTTGGAGCAAATATTTGACCCAATTTAAGGATACCTCTGCCTATAAAAACGAATATAAGGGAAAGATGACAACAAACCCTCTAATTCGCCTAAACACCTAGCAGATGTTATGTCTATGAGGACGGCAGTCTTGTATATAAGCCAGGATAAGTCTGCTTGTTTGAGAGGCTTGAAAGGGTGAAGTTGTAAACTTTGAAGGACAAGAGATAAGTCCCATGTGGGAACAGGAGGGTGAATTGGTGGTCTTTTAAGCCGAAAACTCTTTTGAGTCTACGCACTAATTAATTAATCTTAGTGAAATTCAAATCAAGTTTCAGTGCCTTGATTGGGTTGCCAGAGTGGAAAGAGCTAACCTTTTCTGAAAATCTTGAGATAAAAATTTCAGAATTTGGAAAGGGTTAATTGAAGCAGTAGAAAACCCAAGTCGAACACAACACTTATGGAAAGAATCCCATTGTTTCTTACATAACAGTCAAGTAGAAGGTTTCCTAAAAGACTGGATCTCAACGGCAACCAAATCTCAACAACCCATTCCTGCAAATCCACCAGTTCAACAACCAAGCCGTCAATGGCAACTTATGAAGTTGCAGGACAGGTTATTGTGGATACTGCAGAGAAGGAGATTGAAGGGAGAGATGGCTGAAGGAACCCTTCGACATCACCATCAGAAGACAAACTCATGGGTGACATGGCCAAAAGGGGACAATCAGCAACACATGACACTTCTGCTCCTGAATCTTCTAAAGCACCTTTGGGAGAAGGGGAATCAGAGTGAAGGGACACATGAGATCTAGAGGCCAAGTGATCAAGAGAGCATTGACTGCCCACACTTGAAGAGTTAGAAATGCTGAACAGAGAATCAGAAGCAGTGCTTCCAGATGAGACGCAAACATGTCCGTCCAAGGGTTTCGTAATAAGAGACAAATACGGTTGAACTTCTTGACAAACATTTACTGAAGACGAGAGATACCTGTTGAGATTTTCCACTCGACAATTCAAGCACCCATGAAAGTACACTGCCCTAGAGCTAGAAAGTGAGACTTTCCCCAAGAGAAAATCTGCTCTGCAATCATAAGGAGGGACTTTCAAATTGACTGACAAAGGCCAACAGAGCATTTTTCACTGCCATTAACTCCCTCCATTGGAAGAATTGTGACTTCCCTTCCGAGACTAAGGACTCTACTTCTAGATCCCCCAGAGTAGCACCCCAACCTCAGAGGCTGGTATCTATTGTGAGGCGGAAAGGAACAGGCAATTGAAAAGGAACTCCCTTTGCCAGACTGTCCCACACCAACCACCATTTAAGGGACTGTTGAGTTTTGGGAGTGACAGGAATCATCATCTCATAATTGCATGCGCTCGGGTACCAATGAGTGAGGGCACAGTTCACTAATGGTTTCATGTGAAAACTGAGCATGGAGTTGAGTGAGCAGGTCCTGAAGAGCAACAATCTTCTGCGGAGGAAGAAAGGCATGGGCAAGCTTGGTATTGAAGTGGGCTCCGACTAAGTTCTTTTCTTATGATGGTTGAAGATTGGAATTTTGAAAATTCACAAACAATCCGAGTTCTTGAAGAACCTTCAAAACCAGTTGAACATCCTCCTGAGCCTTAAGGAAAGAGGAAGCAGACAACAACCAGTCATCAAGATATGGGAAAAAAGAGACTCCAAATAAGCGACGAAAAGTAACTACTGAAGCAAGTACCTTTGTGAAGACTCTGGAAGAAGTTAAGAGACCAAACGGCAGGACTTGAAACTGGAAGGATTGGTCTCCCACTGAAAATCACAGGCATTGCTGACTGGGTGAGTGAATCTGGATGTATAAATATGCATCCTCCAGGTCTAAAGTGAACAAATAGTTGTTTGGAGAAAGTAAATAAATGATCACCCGTCATTTGTTGTTCCCATGGGACTGGGACTACTGCTTTTGTTCCACCAGGGCCTGAATGCCGATGAGCATTGCCTGTGATTCTGCAAGATCTTTTGGTAATGGGGTAGGATGAAATAACTAGTGTGGATGTTGGGAGAATCGGATCTGATAACCCTGTTTCACAATCTCCAGTACCCACTGGTCTGAGACACAAGCTGTCCATTGAAGATAGGAATGACTTAACCTTCCCCCAACTTGCAGACATTCAATTTTGGAGCTGACCCTTAGAGGTCACACTGGTTGTTTGGAATTTGTTCCCAAATGCACCCCCCTCACCCCACCAACTCAGCACCAGCCTCAAAAGGGATGTTTATATTGGTTATTCAATGTCAGACACTTGGAAATAAACACATTTTTATTGGATGCCCAGTTTAAAAGGTTTAACAATTTTCTGCTCTTCTGCAGTTTTTTTGACCACTTCATCGAGCTCAGTTCCAAAAAGTTAGGCCCTGTGAATGGTAGTTTCTGAAGGGTTCTCTGAGATTATTCCAGCTTCCATGACTTCATTACACCTCCTGCCGAAGCTGTCGAGGCCCAGAGATTGTCATGAATTACATCAGAGAGGAATTTAGACAACAGTTCCATATTTGCCCAAAAAATTGTCAGGTCACAACTACTTTGAATACAATCTTATAGGAACTAGAAATCTTTCAGACTGACCTGTGCGGTGTAGGCAGCATAAGCATTAGCTCAAATCACAAAATGAGATGCAGCACATCACGTCCTAATAGAGGATTCAAACTTTTTATACACTACTTCCGTAAGTGGTGCATCCTTAGATGCTAGATTTGTGGTAGAAGCCATTGAGGTCAAGATGGTATTAACCTTTGCAGTTTAGGGGAATTACAAATCAAAGTCTTACAAGAGGTATCTCTTGATGAGAAAACGAGGAATGGAGTATTTATCTGGATCATTCCATTCTTTCTGTAATATGTCTTTGGTAGCATAATACAGAGCAAATCAACTGCATCTGAGAAACATTATTAGGAATAAAATCCATCATCTTGCTGACTTTTATGTTCAAAACCAGAGAGTGCCTTATATTGGCAAGGAGATCAGAGAACTGCACCCCACAAACATATTTTCCCCTTTGATCTTCTTCAGACTCATATGGCGCCTCCTTCAGGCATTTGTTTCTAGGCTCTGCCAACACAGTCTAATGCCGCCTTAATCAAAGACTAAGTCAGTCCTGGAAATGTGCAGGATTTCGTAACTATCTGCTTCCTGCAGCTCAGTGTGATGCTGCTTCTGGGTAGCATTACACACCCCAATAGCAGAAATGCAGGAAACAGACACGCTAAGCAGTGTTGTTCCTGCTTTGAAACGTTTAAGATGAGAACTTGAGAAGCAGCATTACACAGAGCTGCATAAAATCTCTGTCAAGAGGTGGAGATGCCTCACGTGGTTATGACTGGGATGAGGAGGATGGAGATAGGGGGGGGGGGGGTGATATATTTTCCCTTTCGAGAAAAAAAAAATAATTGTGCCATTGGATAAGGGCTATCTAATTTTACTGTGCATATTTCTAAAATATTTAAAATAACACATAGAGAAAGAGCTCTGCTAAACAGGGATTAATAACTGTTTTTTCAGAATTGGATCTGGATACTTTCTACTGTCAGCTTTCTAGCAGTCATTCTGGGAACTTTTGTGGATGTCGTAAATCTGCGCCTGTTCGAGGTAGTAAAGCAGTGGTTGCAAGTTTGTGCCTTTCTTTGTCAATTATGCCCCTCATAACTTTTGGACCCAGTGTGAAGCTGAACTGCTACATTGGACCAGCTGATTAAGGTGCCCCAAGAGAACACAGAGCCATATTACGACTTATTTTCATTCCAGGGAGGACCTGGCCTGGCAATTCCGGCTGGACTGTCCCTATGAGGCAACGGGTCAACACTGAATTGCAAATGGCTAGGTCCAAACTGGGGTGGTGAAGTGAGCTAAAGAACAATGATGGATTCCACCCAGATCTGTGACTAAGGGTGAGTGTCTGAAAAGTTGCAGCACTCCGTCCATCATCTCCTTGTGTTTGCTTTATTCGCCCTAAGTTGGCAGAGTATGCCCAGACGTGGGTCCCTTGCTCACTTTGCCACTGGATTCAAGATAGCCTGACTGATGAGGAGTGTTACCCCGAAACCGGTCCTAGGATGCTTGTTTCATGTCCAGGGGGGACCTGGCCTGCAGATTTGGCTGGACTGGTCCCATGAGGCACAGGGCCAAGACTGATTTGCATATGGCTGAGTCCAAACTGGGGAGGCGAGGTGAGCTAAAGAACGACGATGGATTCAACCCAGATCTGTGACTGGGGGTGAGTGTCTTAAAAATGTCAGCACTCCGTCCATCATCTCCTTTTGTTTGCTTTGTTCGTTCTAAGTTGGCAGGGTATGCCCAGACGTGGGTACCTTGCTCACTTTACCACTGGATTCAAGCTAGCTTGGCTGATGAGGGCTCTGAAACTGGTCCCAGGATGCTTGTTTCCGGTCCAGGGAGGACCTGGCCTGGCAGTTCGGGCTGGACTGTTCCAATGAGGCACAGGGTCAATACTGATTTGCATATGGCTGGGTCCAAACTGGGGTGGCGAAGTGAGCTAAATAACCATGATGGATTCAACCCAGATCTGTCACTGGGGTTAGTGTCTGAAAAGTTTCTGCACTCTGTCCATCATCTCCATGTGTTTGCTTACTACGGCTACAGCGGTCCAATGGACAGCTGTAGTCACGATTGTGGTGCAACCACTGCCACACTGATGGTCCAACCGCTGTAGTACGGCGGTTTGACCATCACAAGACTGCTGCAACCACCAGGGATTCATGGTCCTGCGGCAGTGGCGCAGTGGTCAGAGGAAGTACAATGCTGCCGGTGCTATTAAGAGTTTCCTCACCACTCTTCTTTTCGTGGCGGACAGGGTGGCGGTGAGGAAACTAAGCTGTCACCTCTGTGCATGGGGATGTATGCAGGGGCACATGCTGTGCCCCCCTATATTTCTGTACCCTCTGTTCCTTCACGGGCAGAAATGCATGACATGGCGCATTCCTTCCTGAGCAGGAACATGCTGTAGCACTCCCAAGGGGATGCCTTTCTAAGGCATCTTTGAGCCTTAGAACTGCAGCACAGACCGCCTGCCAGGATTAAACTCATAATCCAGTGGGAGGTCTGACTATGAGTTTGGCAGTCTTCCTGTGGGGCGCTGGCATGGCGGCCCTCGGGAAGACCGCCAAATTTGTAATCAGGCCCACACTCTTGCCATGGACTGTACGGGACAGAATGAGAACCCGCAGCACCAAAAGGACGTTTGAATTGTCAGACTTAGGGTATTTGAAGAGTTAATATGGCCCCATAACAAACCACATCATTTACATGTGCTTTTGTTTCCAAGAATTAAGTTATTTTGCTAATGAATAATCAGGTATTATTTTCCTGGATAGGAGCAGTTTAATACCCACAGACCTGTATGAGAAATACTGTGTGCAATATGTAACGGGACACGTCAGGGCCATTCTGACCACTCTACCACTTATTTTCCCAGATGGTTGCAGACTAGGGAGTTATTCTCAGTAGGATAGACTGGCATGACCCAAAATGCTAGTAATCAAAAGGGAATGGATCACTTGTACCTGTAATTCCAGGGTCAGGTGTTGCGACCTGTGTTAAAACCCTCAAGCACGTTCAGGAGCGAGGGCGGTATATCTTGATTCTCCGCCTCTATGAACGTGAAAGCATCATCATAGGGTTTTGTTCTGGAATGCTTTCTTCCACCTGGAGGTAGGACCACTGGTTCATACAGTAGTGACCAGAAATAGGATAAAAAGTGAGGTGAGAGTAGGTGAGAGTGAGTTAAAATTGCTTCACTCTTCTTCCCAAACACTCTTTATTCAGAAGGCGTGGTATCAAGGTTAAAAAAGGAGTTGGTGCTTCTATAGAAGTGTTATTGTTCTATAGCACCGTGCTGTTATAGTGAAAATCAAACGGTCGACATGTTTCAGCCCCGTATTATCGCCCAGGAAGGGTCGGGGGGTTTTCTTCAGGACCAACATGAAATTTTTGGGTCACAATAATTATAAGTACCCAGAAAGGGTGGTTGACTGACTCACCCTTCTTCTTAGTCACAGGTTAGTGTCACGTATAACTTAATAATGCCAAAATGCGGCCTCCTCTGGAAACCGGTGGGCAAAAGGTTCTGCCTGAACGTTGCAGGCTCCCTTCCTGCTCATTCCTCTGGCGGAGCACTAATCGTGGGCCTCTCGTGTTTCTTAAAAGCGTTTTAAAATGTTACTTTATTACTTGTCTGAGCCATGCCCAGATTTTTCAGACAGGTCTAAAGCTCCTCAGTTTCCAGCTCAGGGGGTCAGCACTGACACCACGCAAACTTTGCAGGAGTCTGACTCCCGTGTGTCCAGAATCACACAGTTATAAAAGGATTCGAGGCACATGGGCCAGTTCCAAACAGCAGTAGCAAAACAATAGCATAAGAAATTCACCAAGCCAGAGAGTCAGCCATGAAACTGACAGATCCAGTTCGGCCAGCAGGTCTTCAGTGCAACAAGGACTCAGGCAAGTGACAATTCATACTAATTTCAGGCTTCTTAGCAGGGGAGTAAGAAAATCTTTATCCAAGGCATGTAGAGACTTAGTCTAAGTTGGCTCAAAAGGCCATACGATCTTATCCTAATTTTAAGTATAACGTAAAGCATTCAATAAGCTGATTTTCACCTACTTTTCGAAATGTCCTCCGCTCAAATTAATTTTATATGTCCCTTTACTAATTCCCCACTAATACTTTTTTGGGTTCTGGAGTAGCGTGCTCCTCCCCGAAAAAGCAGGTCGACACCGTAGTAAGCGCTATATAAATTCAATTACAATACAATACAGTGACACCTACTTATTCTTAAAGAGTTAGTTTCAGGCAGGCGAAATCTCCAGGCCTTCTTCCCTAAAAGTCCAAGTTGGCAGAGGTCTCTGCTTCAGAGGTTTGGCCTGGGCTCCTGTGCTCTTGCAAAGAAAAAACTCCCATGCTGGGACTGTGACCTGCAGAAGTCTGAAAACAAGGGATATAGTGCGCGCACTAACTGAAGGTTTGTAGGGTTAGTTGTAATGGTTTTGTCGTGCTCTGGGGTATCACTCACCGAATAAGAGTGTGAAGTATGAAGTATTGATGCATCCCCAAAGACATGGGGTATGTCCCCCAGGCACTGAATGCTAAGTCCTCTAAGAGGTTTCACATTTGTAATCCAATGTTGTATAAAATAGTTCTTGAGATTTTTCTTGGGTTTTTTTACAATGAAAGCTTTATTGATGCTTTTTCATTTCACAAAAGTTGAAGACTTCATTTCCCAAAATCCATTGTGGAAAACGTATACTTCTGAGTAGTTATATTAACATACACTCCCAATGCATTTCGGCACTCATGCCTTCGTCAGGGGAATTTCTGAAAGTAATGGTGTTGATAATGAGTATAATATAATACACAGGAAATTATTTTCACCCATATATTGTGAAGTATGTTAAAGGGAGAAAGGAATGTGAAACCTGTGATATAAAAAGGAAAATAACGGATAAAGGAGAAAGGCACGATGCGATGAATATTGCAAGCGTCTATTAAGTGTGTTTAAACAAGAAATAACAGTTGGAGTGAATAGCGCGATGTGGGTGAACGTTATGTACACGTGCTTAGCGGCGTGGTTTAATTAGATTGGTGCTGGTTTAAAAAAACAAGTCATTGATGATCGTTAGTTAGTGACAACAAGTTGAGATCATAGAGATACGGCGTGAATCAAACTACGATGACTAGTTCTAAGGACGATTTATATACCGTGAGAGTGCGTTTAAAGATGGTAAAGACACCATGCATTTCTAAACGTGTGAGCTAGCAAGTTGCTCGATTACCGCTATGGTGAAAAAAGATACAAAGCAATATGGTTATTCTGACGCTGACTATTCCTCCTTGTTTATCACCCTCACGTCCATCCACGTTATATTCCCACTGAGCACGCTAACTCCGTCATCTGAAGCATCGCGAGAACATGTCCCGCGTACGGCAGACACTACCGGTGTCTCGATCCTACATACACTTGGTAAGCGTCAGAATAACCATATTGCTTTGTATCTTTTTTCACCATAGCGGTAATCGAGCAACCTGCTAGCTCACACGTTTAGAAATGCATGGTGTCTTTACCATCTTTAAACGCACTCTCACGGTATATAAATCGTCCTTAGAACTAGTCATCGTAGTTTGATTCACGCCGTATCTCTGTGATCTCAACTTGGTGTCACTTACTAACGATCATCAATGACTCGTTTTTTTAAACCAGCACCAATCTAATTAAACCACGCCGCTAAGCACGTGTACATAACGTTCACCCACATCGCGCTATTCACTCCAACTGTTATTTCTTGTTTAAACACACTTAATAGATGCTTGCAATATTCATCACATCGTGCCTTTCTCCCTTATCCGTTATATTCCTTTTTATATCACAGGTTTCACATTCCTTTCTCCCTTTAACATACTTCACAATATATGGGTGAAAATAATTTCCCGTGTATTATATTATACTCATTATCAACACCATTACTTTCAGAAATTCCCCTGACGAAGGCATGAGTGCCGAAATGCATTGGGAGTGTATGTTAATATAACTACTCAGAAGTATACGTTTTCCACAATGGATTTTGGGAAATGAAGTCTTCAACTTTTGTGAAATGAAAAAGCATCAATAAAGCTTTCATTGTAAAAAAACTCAAATAAAAAATCTCAAGAACTATTTTATACAGCATTGGATTACAAATGTGAAACCTCTTAGAGGACTTAGCATTCAGTGCCTGGGGGACATTCCCCATGTCTTTGGGGATGCATCAATACTTCATACTTCACACTCTTATTCGGAGAGTGATACCCCAGAGCACGACAAAACCATTACAACTAACCCTACAAACGTTCAGTTAGTGCGCGCACTATATCCCTTGTTTTCAGTACTGTTGATTCCGAATTCTAGTACGCAGCACACCAACAAAGAAATCATGCAATTTGATGAAATATCCCACCTCACGGAAACGAGAGCTGAAACATTTGCTTTTGGACAAGAAGAAGTCTCCAGAATTTATGCCCTCATACACGAGGAAACAATAGATTTCTCCAGCTGTCGCACCAAAGAACAGAACATCCGTCAACTTTTATATCTCTCTAAGAAGGAAATAAACCAACGCTTACACGCTAGTACCATGATCAGGTACCAAAAGGGCTCAAAGAATCCCCAGGGGACTCAGAATACCACTTAAACCTTCTCTTTGCAAAAACTTACAGAAATTCAAGGATAGGTGGTTTGCCATTTTAAACAAATGCTCACTAGATTTGATCCTTTTATTCATAGAGGAACTTTCAACTATTCTAGAGGAATTATCCAAGGACATCCAAAATGTCAAAGCTGAACTTGAGAAATCCATGACAATTGAAGAACTGGATAAAACACTAGAAGACATTAACAACCAATTGGCCAAACACACAGCAGAAGTTAATGAACGCAAAATTCGTAAATTCCGTAGGGATACGATTGACTACAAGATGGGGGAAGTATACTATTGGGCCGATATTTACGCCAAACGTAGACAAAACAAACCTTACACTACCAATACGGACACCTCTTCCTCGGATAGTGATCTTACTCAACAACCTAGAAGATACCCCGCCAGAGATAAAGCCCCAATATTGATCCCATCTAGTGTACCATCAACATCTGCTACCAATTTAACCACCGGAGATACCCCTTTTTTAGAGGTAGGCCACACAGATCAGTACGACCCAGGAGGAGCCGTAGAAAAAAACAAAGAAAAGGACAAGGATCAACCACAAACACGCACAGTGACAGCCAAGAAGAACAAGTCCAAGAGAGGGAATCAATAGAAAATCTGGTCATCAACATCTCAGATTATCATTTCAAAGACATTGAATTGAAAATTCTACAAAAAGGCACATCCTTTCTACCAACCACAGGTACTAACACTCTTGAACTAAATATTAGTTTTTTCAAATTGATGAGAAAACTCAGACTACGTCATTTCTTCGATAATGTCCTGGAACAATCAAAGAACAAGAAGAAGATCCCCTAAAAGGCCTACATTTAAGAAGCACCTTCATGCCACCGGTCAGCCACAAAAGTCTTGATTTGTTTGAATCAGTAGTTAAAAATTATATAGCCAAACTCAATAATCGGAAAAGGTCTAAACATAGCAATCTTTCTACTAAAGAACTAGGTATATTGAAAACTATTGCACAGAAAACAAACATAACCTGCACTAAAGCTGACAAAGGAGGGGCATTAGTCATTTTGAATACCAGCTATTACAACACCCAAGTATCAGCTCATTTACAGGATCTGAATACATATATGAAACTGGAGTCCAATCCTACGGTACAATTTATGGAAATTTTGCAAACCATTGTCCAGACAGCTGTTGAAAGAGGTATTATCAATGAAAAGGTTAAGAAATACCTTATACAACCCAATCCTAAAAGCCCATCTTTGTTTATGGTACCAAAAATTCACAAAAACCCTATCGAACCACCATGTCGACCAATTGTCACTACATGTGGAAGCTTACATGAACCAGTAGGAACATTCTTGGACCGGTATCTACAACCCAGCGTCAACACCATGAAATCATTTATTAAAGACACCACTGACTTTCTCCTCAAACTTAATCATACTATCATTACAGAAGACGAAGAGATCATTCTATGTACTGTGGATGTTAACTCATTGTATACATCTATCCCCCATCAACTAGGACTGGAAGCTATTGAACAAGCTCTACTACATCTTGACTATCCACACAACCTACAAGTCTTCCTAATGGAGCTGATGCAATTTACCTTGCTACACAGTTACTTTAAATACAATGATGAATGGTTTCAACAACTAACAGGTACATCCATGGGAAACTGTGCCGCACCGGCGTATGCAAATATTTTTATGAATCGTTTTGAAGAAGACAACATTCTAACAGTACAATCATGGACAAGTCATTTGAAACTATATCTTAGATTCATTAATGACATTTTCATCCTATGGAAGGGCCCTGTCAATATTCTTCAAAACCAACTTGATAAACTAAACCAAATAGATCAACGCATACAGTTTACCTTTAACATCCATCCACATTCCATCACATTTCTGGATGTGAAAATTACCAAAAAACTCACAGGATTTGAAACAGAATTATACAGAAAAACCACGGACAGAAACAAAACCCTTCACTACCAAAGCTTTCATCCGCTACCCCTCAAACAACATCTCCCATATTCACAAATGCTTAGAGTTAAAAGGATAGTATCTAACCCTATCAAAGTAACCGACCAACTTGACATCCTTGCACAAAGATTCAGGTCTCGTGGATACCCAGACCAGGTACTACAACAAGCGAAAGAACGCTCAGTATGTAAAAACAGAAATGAACTTCTTAGCATCCAAACCAAACCCACCAAAAACCAACTCACGGTTGTTTCCAAATACTCTACCATGAGTGCTTCCTATAAACACATCATCAAGAAACATTGGCAATTACTTCAATTGGAACGGGATTTCAATCACATTTTTGATCAAAAACCGATCTTCGCTTACACCAGAAATAGAAATATTGGAGAAATCCTAAAACACACAGAACAACCATCTACAGCCTCCACATTCAAGGGCACCATACCATGCCTGAACTGTAACAACTGCAACAGCATCATTAGAGGCGTATATAACACACATCCCATGAAAGGACATAAAATCAGAATTAAACTAACCGCGACATGTGATACCACCAACGTCATCTATATGCTTAAATGCCCTTGTGGGAAAATTTACATAGGGCAAACCGAGAGAAAAATAAAAATCAAATTGAATGAACATAAATCCAATATCAGAACCAAGCAAATGAAATCTACAGTGACTCAACATTTTTTGGAAGCCGGACATAACATCAGTCAGTTAAAATTCTGCATTCTTGAAATAATAACCAAGAAAGAAGGGAGAGACAATCATAACTTCCTACTACAGCGAGAAAACTATTGGATTTATCTCTTAAATTCCATGAAACCGTTCGGTATGAATGACCGTATGGAATTTTTATGTTACCTTTAATAATTTTGTTTTGATACCATTGAATCCATGCATAGTACTTTTATATGTCATAGGTCATTTATCTATTATGTGTTTCAAATCATTAAGCTCATTGTATTATCATGTATTATCTTTTTTGACATCGCTCTGATCAGAGTTATATATCCATTATGTTTCTGTTCTTTACGTGCCATGTAACCCATTATATCATTGTGATCTATATTCTTTCCCTTACCTCACGTGTTTATTTTTTGTAATTGTTTATTTTTTATTTTTTATTTTTGTAATCAATACACCACTTCCTTGTAGCCCATTAATCATTTCCACATCACTCTTGATTTTTCCTGAACACATTCGTTTCATCACTAAACCTCATTCCAGAGTCTTTCCTCCTTGTTTATCACCCTCACGTCCATCCACGTTCTATTCCCACTGAGCACGCTAACTCCGTCATCTGAAGCATCGCGAGAACACGTCCCGCGTACGGCAGACACTACCGGTGTCTCGATCCTACTTACACTTGGTAAGCGTCAGAATAACCATATTGCTTCGTATCTTTTTTCACCATAGCGGTAATCGAGCAACCTGCTAGCTCACACGTTTAGAAATGCATGGTGTCTTTACCATCTTTAAACGCACTCTCACGGTATATAAATCGTCTTAGAACTAGTCATCGTAGTTTGATTCACGCCGTATCTCTATGTCACCAACTAACGATCATCAATGACTCGTTTTTTTAAACCAGCACCAATCTAATTTAACCACGCCGCTAAGCACGTGTACATAACATTCACCACATCGCACTATTCACTCCAACTGTTATTTCTTGTTTAAACACACTTAATAGACGCTTGCCATATTCATCACATCGTGCCTTTCTCCCTTATCTGTTATATTCCTTTTTATATCACAGGTTTCACATTCCTTTCTCCCTTTAACATACTTCACAATATATGGGTGAAAATAATTTCCCGTGTATTATATTATACTCATTATCAACACCATTACTTTCAGAAATTCCCCTGACGAAGGCATGAGTGCCGAAATGCATTGGGAGTGTATGTTAATATAACTACTCAGAAGTATACGTTTTCCACAATGGATTTTGGGAAAAGAAGTCTTCAACTTTTGTGAAATGGAAAAGCATCAATAAAGCTTTCATTGTAAAAAAAACTCAAAGAAAAATCTCAAGAACTATTTTATACAACATTGGATTACAAATGTGAAACCTCTTAGAGGACTTAGCATTCAGTGCCTGGGGGACATACCCCATGTCTTTGGGGATGCATCAATACCTGCAGAAGTCTATCATTTCTGAGAGCCACAGCGTCAACCTGTGGGTTAAATATCACAAAGATATCCAATCCTGTGTTTGCCAGGAGAAAAATGAGGGCAGATATTGCCCAAATCAATTGTGCATACCTTCATTCAAGTGAACCCAAGACAAGGTTTTTTCTATGAAGTGACCAGAAATAAAGTAATATTTAATCCTCATGCATAACTATAGTTTAGAAGCAATTCTACACCAGTTTAATTTCAGAATTAGATTTTTCATACAGAATTATGTAAACCTTCCTGGTTAAGGTTTATTTGAACTCCTAAAAGTACAATTTTGAAAATACATAAATTAAATTATTTTAGAAAGCTTGGTAGAGCAAGAGGTACATGGTTATCAAGGTCGATATGTGGTGACATGGCCGATCATATAGGCCGAGAAGACACCTGGGGACAAATACACTTTTTCCCCTCCAAGAGCTTTTAAAGGCAGCAAAGGTTTGGCGGGCTCAGGATCCAGGTGCACAGAATTAATTCTAAAAGCTCTCCGTTTATCAAATCGATATATTATTGTGAGCAGAAGAGTAAGCCTGACTTCCCCTAAGGTCAGACTTTTCAATGACATTTAGTTTGTGGTAAAAAGTAATGTCCATTTAGCAGAGTTCCATTGACTAGGACAAAAAAACAAGTCTCGGTGAGGGTTTAAAATGAAGGACGAAGACAGAACAATTGTCTGATGCATCATAGGAAGAGACAAACGAGAATGCGATTGAAGGGATAATCGATAGAATACAAAAAAGTAAGAAACATTCAAATAGTGCAAAACGAATGTCAACCTACGGACAACACAGTTACATTAATGCCTCTTCCTAAACTTAGGGTGATATTAACATATATCATCGTATAAGCTAATAATGCAATTACTTTCAAGGAAAAACAAGAGAGGGTGAGTTGCCTTAAGGAAATGTGCACATAGGTCTCTATATCAAGAGCGAGAAGCCCTTTTGGCTAGATCATCAGTACAACAATCTTTCGAAACAACAATATTCCTTTACCTGGATATGGTTTCTTCTGCGTAAGGACCTCCCAAATTACCAGACCAAAGCTGCAAAAAGAAATAAAATTAACACAACTTACATCACTGTCTGAGAGGAAAGAATAACAACTGTTTTCTGCGTTAAAGGAGCGTACAATGGGTGTTGCTGGGGGTGTTCCCAGCAACATCCATGGCTTTTTGACACTGCCCCAGATTTACGAGAAATCGTAAATCTGAGGCAGCGCCAAAATCTTACGCCACCCAAGGGGAGGCATAAGGGAGGCACAACGAGCAGAAATATCTTTATTTCTCCTCGTTTTTCCTTTTTCTATGTGTGCTGAATTCTGCAGCACACATAGAAAAAACATAGGAAAAAACCTCTTGTGATTATTTTTGTACAGGAAGGTTTCCTTCCTGCGCAAAAATAATCATCCCCGCAACGCAGGCGCCCTTGCACCGCGGTGCACAGGTGCCTGCGTTAGCGCACGGCAGCCCATTGTGCACCGGCGATAGGGAAAAGGACAGGAATGCGCCTTATATGATAGATAGGGCGCATTCCTGCCCTTTTCTTTTGCCGTAGGGCAGAGCAGCAGGAAGGCCCGCTGCGCTGCCCTACAGCAAAACCTCATAAATGAGGCCTATAGCATCTGCTATTCACTAATGCCCTTTCAGCAGGAATCTCTTCTTGAGAAATGTCCTCAGCAGTGGGGTATAACATATTTGGGAATAATTTACAATACAGCAGCAATATAGACAGGGAAATGCACTTAGGGATAGAGTGGAGCGCATTTTCTCTGTTTATTGGTGCCGTCCGTTCATCTGTTATGCATTGGCTCTGATCAGGGGTGTAACACAGGCCCTGAGCGACAGCCCTTGCAGCGTAGAGGGGTCCCCAATCATTCAGGAGCACAGCAACCCTTCTGGGGACCCCATTTTCCAAAAACCAATGAATATCTGTGAGACATGGGAGATCCAGAAGACCCTCTTCACATTCTGCAGGGGGGTGGGGGGGGGCATCATTTTACGTTACGCCACTGGCTCCCATGACTCACACGGGCATGGTGCTAAGCTTGCTGACGTCATCAGATTCTTGTTTCCTATGTTACCCATGGGAGCAGAACTGATGCTACCCATGGGAGCAGAGCTGACACGTGCTTAACTTCACTGGGCTGTTCCCACCAGAACATTTCTACATCTTCGTTAGGCATTAGCTTCGAGCATTGGCATACGAATCGGAAATACAATCAGGGGACTTTTTTGTCGCCAATGCACCTGTGCTAGGCACGGAGTGTTATACCGGAACAGCATTTGTGAAAGCCCTGAACACATCTCTGTGAATCAGGAGAGACCAGAAATCTACACTAACCACATCCATGTCACAACCCACCATGAGCAAAATCTGTGGGCAGCCAAAGCAATTTGTGCTGAGGTATCAAATGCAAATCTCCTTCGTAAATCTGAGAAAGTGTCAAATACACTGTATTTCTCAATCTGCCTTAATGCAGAACAGGAGAAATGGTTTGACGCTTTCGAAATTATGAACGAGAGACAAACATCCTGTCGTCCCTCATCAATGTACACCTGTAAAATTGTCAGGAGCATAGCCAGAGGCCATTTAAAAAATTACGATGACGATTTCATGACAGTTTCTATTAATTCCTGCGAAAACTAGGTTGACTTCCTGAATTCAATACTTTCTTAGGATTAAATGTGAGCACTTTTATTTCACAGACAAGCATGCTGCTTCAAATGTTCTCCCACCCATACGTCTGTCTTCAGGTACGTAGATTGTAGCCACTTTTTGGGAGAACCTGACTAGTGGGAGTCACCACTTTTCAAGTTGCGCCATTCATGTTCTTTTGGGAATCACTCATTTGGATGGCCTTTTAGAAACGTAAAAATGTGTGTTATATATTAAAGAACGTTATTATAACATTAGGAAAAAAAGGGTATAGATTGAGAATGAAAATATCAAGGCCTGGAAAGATTGTTTATTAGCAATTACGGTTATACATATACAAATATATACATAAATATTACGTACTGGCAGTTGACAAATCTGCACAAAATTTTCAAAACTAGTTTCTCACTCACTTCAGCTGCTGTCTGGAAAGTGTCAGGGTGTTGGGGGTATTAGTCAAGGGGGCAGGGGAAAAGAGGGGGTCCTAAAATGCAGTTCCCCCATGCAATTTCCCATATGGATTTTAGACAGAACTACAGCCCGAACCACTAAACCGGAATTACACCAAATTTGGCAGAAAGCTAGATCTTGGTCCAGGAAGAGAGTTTTTTGTAATTTGATGTAAATCTGTTCAGCAGTTTGGGCGTTATTAAAGGAAAAAGATGTATGTAAACATAAAGACACTGATTCACTGCAGTGGATCCGAGAATCCATATGCCAACAGCAATGTCATGATTGGCTGGCCGCAAACTGAGAGAAAAGTCGTGGCTACGATTTTGTGAATCTGGACATGGAGGTATCCTGACATCATGGGACTGATGGAGCGTTCTGTGAGGGCCATCTCATGGGCAAGAAATTGTGGGAAAATGTTTTTCTTTTGCATGTATGAGGTTCTGGGTGTCCACCGTGGCACTCAGTGCAGCCCTGTGTGAATCCACTGTGGATTTGTGGATCCAGACCCCTAAAAAAACACATACACCCACTCACAGACCCGCTCCTCACACACTCTCTCACAACCACACAACCTCTCACATGCTCACTCACACATCCATACACCAATTACAAACCCAACCAGAGACCCATAAACCACTCACACACCCAATTACACACTCATACAACCACTTGCACATCCATTTACAGACCCAGAGAACCACTCATACATCCACTCACAGACCCACACAGACACTGACACACCCACGCAGACACTGACAACACCCATACAGACACACATACAGCTAGTGGCACACCCACTCCCAGACCCACAGTCACTTACACCCCTACCCACAGACCAAGCACATACTCACACACACACTTACACAGTCACACAACCACTCACACACACATACAGCCAGTCACACATCCAATCAGGGACCCAGAAAACAAATCACTATACCACTTGCACACCCATATAACCACTCCCATACCCACTTACAGACCCAGAGAACCACATATCCATTCACAGACCCACACAGGCACTCACATCCACATTCACACTTATACAGCCAGTCACACACCCACTCACAAACGCACACAGCAAATTACATGCTCACTCACACATCCACCACACACTCACACATACCCACAACCACCCATACACCCATACAGCCAGTCACACACCCATTCAGAGACCCAGAAAGCCACTCACAGACCCATTCACACACCCTTACAGCCACACACACACTTACAGAACTAGAGAGCCACTCACACATTTACTCACAGACCCACAAAGGCACTCACACACCCACACACACCCTCACATACAAACATATACAGCCAGTCACACACCCACTCACAGACCCACACAGACACTTTCATACCCACTCACACCCACACACACCCATACATCCAGCCACACCCATTCAAAGACCACAAAAACCTCTTGCACATCCATTCACACACCAAAACTGCCACTCACACAACCAGTTACATACCCACAGAACCACACACACCCATTCACAGATCCTCACAAGCACTAATGCATCCACTCACATACCCATCACATGCTCACACACCCATTTAGACACCCACACACCCACTCAGACAACCACTCACACACCTATACTATGGCTTATGTAGTCACTTACGGACCCCAACCAGTCACACACACCAGGTCACTCTCATACCCAGTTACACACCCACAGACCCACTAACATATCCACTCACACACCACCCACATAGTCCCTCACACTCAGTTACTTACACTCACACACAGGACGATACAGTTTTATAAATTGTAATAGGATATGTTTATATTAAATGTGTTGTTGTTTTGTATTGAATATATGCTTTTGGTTAGGGACAGATCCGCCACGGATCTGCCTGCAAAATAGCCAGCAGACCTCTTATTTGGCCAAGGATTCAGAGCGGATCATCAGATCCGAGTGAGAGATTAGAAAAAGTATTTGAAAACAAAAAGAACCAGTGTTTAGAAAAAGGGTTGGCTCTTGAGAGCCTTTGTGTTTATGGTGTGTAGATGATAATTACACATAGCACAGTTTGCAGTCTTTTAAGTGGTTGAGGAACACTCTTTTGCCTGTGTCTATGAAATAGACTCCGTCTTTTCAATGTATTCCATCCATGTCGAAGCGTAAGTTGTTATGGTATAAAGAGCCTATGTTGTGGTCTTGGAGAAATGCAGACACAGCTTTATAGACATATTTCCTGATTTTTTTATCTGCTGTCAAAATTGGGTTGACCACTGCCACTTCAGTCTTTGGCAAGTGTTGGAGAACACCAAGGGAGTATGTGGGAAAAGTGACTTTAATTTACCAAAGGTATCCTTCATTATGATTTACAGTCCTATCCCAGTAATTGTGCCTAGGTCATTGGCAGCACAGTGCACAATCATGAGGTCTGGATGTTGGCAATTTGCAATGCTTTCAACCAAAGGCAGCAATTCATGCCACTTTAACCCTCTCTGGCCAACCCAGGTAAAGTCTATTTTAGGTAAACCTAGGTCCCTGTCAATGACACTCTTTCTAGCACTCTCTCTGGCCCAAAACACAAAACAATGGCCCACAATCCTGACTCTGACCATTTTGGAGACAAGCAGGAGTAGCACACAGGAAAAGACTGAGGCAGTTTTTGAAGACGAAAGGCAGTTACAATGGAGGACAGCAAGTAAAATATAAAAGAACATATTTGATTGCATGGTGGAGATGTTCAGGGAACTAAAATTAGGATGTGACTTTAAGAAAAAAAGTAACTAATCCTGTGATTGACTTTGCAAAATTTAAAAAAAAAGTATGTTGTGTGGGATATGCTTGGAATTACAAAAAGTCAACCACACCTGCTACAGTTAATGTGAAGCTAGTATGCTGTTGAGAGAAAGTCTTGGAAACTTCTGACCTACTGGTAGGCAGCAACTATTGGAAAGATGATTACTATGGAAACGAAGCTAGAATGGAATGGGGAAGGGAAAAAAGAGACTACAGTGTGAAACTGAAAAGTAGACTGGTGTACAAAAATTGCTCAGTAGAGAGTGTATGTCTTGTTATTGGCACTATTTTCCAAAATAAAATATAAATGAAAAGCATTAACAGCAGACCGTTGAATGTTAATTAGGTTGTACTATAAAACTGTATATATATATTTTTAAATTATGAGTGTGTATAAAGGATATGTATAGCTTCTAGACACTAGAGTAAAATGCAAAATATAAGGGATATTAGATGAGAACATTAACTAAAAATATAGTGAGAAGCAAAGGAGGAAGAGGACTTGCTATACTGAAAATATAGTTACTTTATTAAGCCATTATGAACGAATGTGTTTGAAATGAGATGCGAGTGGTTGCGTATATTATGTCTTTTTATAGTATGTAATTTGCACACAGTCTGTCAGGCACTGACATGCCAGTTATACTCCCACAAAAGTACTTCTGTGTCCACCACTCATATAGCCAGACAGCAACTTACACACTCAGTCATGCACCCATAAAACCATTCACATATCAATTTACTCACCTATACATCCCCTTACATAGTCATTCACACACCCATACAAGCACTGTCATACCCACTCATACATCTATACAGTGAATCCTGCACCCAGCACTCAGAGAGTCAGTTACACACACTTACACACCCATACACCCAGTCATATGCACAATCACCCACCCATACAGCCACTCGCACACCTATTTACAAAACCGTACAGCCACTCACTCACCCAGTCAGACAGCGACAGAGACACTTACAAAGCCACTAACAAACATACATACACACACAGCACTTATGCACTTATGTATCCCTGATACACTCACTCACATATCCACTCAACCACTAATACACTGAGTCACATACCCATACAGCCAGTTATATACCCATTTATACACCCAAACCTCATACACTTACACATCTTCTTACACACTGAAATAACCATTTATGTAGCTTCTCACTTGCTTATAGTATGTAATCTAATAGTATGTAATCTAAAGCTAATGTGAATAAAGTTCTTGTGAGAGAAAATCTAAGTATTATTTTTGAGAGAGAGACTCTAATATAGCTCTTTACAAACCTCAGCAAAATATATTCTAATTATACCCATTTGATGAGAAAGGTCCTCTGTGTAATGTTTGTGCAAAAGACAGAGAGAGAGAGAGGGTATCTTAACCCCTTCGCCGCGGCAGGAATTCCGCCGCGGCGCTGGGGGGGTTTGGGGGCATTTGCGGGTCCGCTGTGCTCGTGACAGAACCACTCCGTCACGAGTCACGGGTGAGCTGTGCTCATGACGGAGTGGTTCCGTCACGTCTCCACCCACTGCGCTAATCGCCCGCACAGGCGGGGAATTAGCGCCGCGTGGGCGGAGCGGCCGCCAACGGCCGCAGCATGATGGAACCACTCCGTCATGAGCACAGCGCACCCGTGGCTCATGACGGAGTGGTTCCGTCATGAGCACGGAAAGGGTTAATAAAGTTCTTACTAGAGAGCAAGAGTTAAAGAGACATTATGAGTATTAGACAAATAGAGAGCAGTAAAAAATGAATTCTAAGTTCTCAGCTCTGATGAAAGATAGAGACAATCTAAGCAAATTTCTTTTTGGAGAAAGAGATTGAACGCATAAGTAAAGTAATTGCGATAAAGGTTCTCTATATAAAGTTCTCAGAAGAATGAAAAATAATCTATAACAACGTTTTTACAAACAAGAGAGACAATCTATGTAAAGATCCTATGTTAGAGTGTAAGTCTAAGATAGGTTTTTGAGGGAGAGGCAATCTAAGTAAGGTGTTTGTGTGTGTGAGATAAACAGACAATTTAAGTAAAGTTGGGGATGAGAGTATTAACATCCAAGTAAGTGGCTTGAAATAGGTTATGAGCAATAACAGAAAATCAAAATTCCTAAAAAATACATAAATAGGGAATACACAGAAATGAATGAGAAATTATTGAGAACAGCTTAAAAATTAAATTACATGGCATGTAACCATATCAAATATTAAGTAAAGAAATCAATGAAGAAGTATCACATTAATTCAAAATAAGGCTTATTGTAGAGGTAAGCAAAATGAAGGTTCTTTTAACAGTTCTGTTTCCCAATGATGAATCCACATAGCGTTGACTGCCCAGGCCTCACTTCTGAGGGAATAATTTTACATGATGAGGCTTTAAATGAGTCATGGCTGAGATAATGGAATTTGCCCATGCTGGAGCATTTGCCCGAGAGCAACCCATCTCCGCCCGTTGTGCTTGTGTGGGACTGTCAAATCAGCACCAATAGTAATGCACAGAAGCAGAGTGATGCTAATTCCCAACTCCCATCTTCCCTTTCCCAGCCAAATGCTTTCTAAGGGCAATTGGGCTGGAGAAATCAAAAGGGGGAAAGGGGTAGGGGACAAGAAGAGACAGATACACTTCTTTCTGGTTCTCTCCAGCAAATACGATGTGTCTTCAGAGGGTGTGAACTGCAAAGATAATACCTTAATGCATCACTGTTGTTTTGCTCTATGCTTAATTATAACTGGAACTTAACATCAACTGTATTTCTTTTCAATGGCTTACCCAATTTGTAAGTAGCTATTGCCTTTCTTCTGTTAGGCTGAAATAAACTATTCTTCTTCTTGACTGCTAATTTCGGTCTTTATCTTTATCTCGAGGGAACTGAGAGATAACACTCTCTGAGGGAACATAGTGTGACTAAGGAGAAATTCTCCGATCTTAATGGAATTTCACTCTAGCGCGTGTTTCTGAACTATGTGTGCACCGGGTGCACCGTGTGCACCGGAACTAGTGTCTCACAAACTAATCATGTGCAACGAATTTCCTTACAATGATTTACTTCCAACGATAACAACCCTCAGACACTATACAGGCACTCAAAGGCATGCGCACTACGGAAAACCTCTCTATGGAAACTCGAGACCTGCGCATGACGGAGACACTTTTCTAGTTGCAAGGAAACCAGAACCCTCTTTTCCATTCTCACAGTTGCTAAAAGAAGTCTGCTGCTAACTGCTCAAAAGAGGTAAGATTAACGCCTCAAAAATCTCCAGAAGTAAACGTCTTAAAGCAAATATTCCCAAAGCAATATTTGGTCTCCAAAACCCTATGTTAGTCTACCTATGAACTTCACTATGTGCAGCACAAAACGCGTCGCAACATTAACAAGCAACGAGCCAACGACGATCGCTACCCTCAACTAGCTAGCGTGCCAAAAATCTACAAAACATCTTTTAGCTCCAAAATCCTCAGTTGAAGTGCGAGCATTCTAATGCCTCAGCTGCCTGAGTTCTAACTCAGGCTTCAAACACTGGAAACACTAGAACGCTAAGCTATGACTTTTCTTGTCCTGCTGGCGGCCATTTTAGGGTTTCTCCAGGTGCTGCATCTGACTCTAGCTACACCATTCCTCACTCTGCGTAATGCTTGATTCATGACCACATTAACTGACAACCCCTCTTTAGTGGCAGTTGGTTGAGTTCTGACAGGGACTTTGTAGAAATCTCTGCCCCAGTGTGAATGCATAAGTGATATTGACAAACCACACAGGCAGCATCAGGGGCCTTAGGTTGAGGTCAACGCACCATAAGAGTGTTCTTCTGCCTTCATTCAATTTCTTTTCAGAAAATGCAGTTGTTGTGCAGCATGACGGGGAGGATGAAGAGGAAGATTTTACCAAGTGGGTGCATGGACAGTCTGACAAAGAAGAAAATAAAGAATTAAAGACCAAAATGGATGAGATGGAGATCAGAATTGTGGGTGTGCAGAAGAAGGCTGAGCATGTTGAAGGAGTTGTAGAAAAATTGGACAGGAAAGTATATCAATATGAGAAGTAAGATGCTACTGATGCTGAATGTGGGAGGTGTGCAGTGATTTCCATGGTATGACTAGAGGGCCAGAAAGGACATGTGATAGCTTGTGCTGAATCAGGTGATTCTGAGAAACCAGCATCCCTGAAAGGAGCAAATCTGCAGGACATAGTCTGGACTTTTCATCCGTAGGTAGTAGTTCAGAGACAGATGAGACCATTTAGCCTGACGACGCTAATGAGGTTGCCTACATTGAAGATGGGTCCTGGAGAAAGAGATATAAGCAGTGCTCTAGCAGTGCTTCAGGGGCAGGTCACAAGGGAATATGTCTTGAAAACAGTTATTGTGCAAAAAGAGGCTTTTATGTAGGCCACTTAATATTACTTTCCCCTGGCTTACTCTATTAGAAAAGGGGATAACTCCGTATTCCAGTGAATCTATAGAAATGATTAGTCCGCCAGAACTTGTAAACAAATAGTCTCAAGATGGAAGTGTGTAAAAACTACAAGTGATTGTGTGCTTCAGAAAATATGACGGAAGAGTGCACAATTGCTGTAAACATCTATCTTATTCAGATTTAAATGTGGCTGGTGTGAAACAGAATGTTGTATGGGTAAGCAACCAATAAATTGTAATCACGACAATTCAGTATTGTATTTGTACAAAAACATATACATGATAGTGCATAAGAGAGTGAAGACATGGTGTCGTGCTCATTTGAAAAACGTGTAAATAATATCCCAAATTAAATCAAATGCATCTAAAGTTAAATGATTTGGCTGTGCTAATTCTAGTTAAATCAGAAGCTGGCAGTGAATCTGAATTCATGCTTTGGTATCAGTTTTATGAAAATGAACAAACCGAAACACTTTAATGATTGCTGGTGTAACAGCCCTCTTGAGAACAATGTGAAGGTATAGTGATACATCTGTATACACTGCTGTGGTAGGCAGACTCTTAATTCACCAAGTAGGTATCTAAAAAGGGTTTAGCTCATAGAGGGCGCTTTGCAAAAAGAACTAATTTTCACACTCCCTCACAGTCCTTACCTGTAAATGTCATGCTTAGTGCTTGGTGTCCTGGTGCTCTGTATGAACATCTCAGGAGGAATGTAACTCAGTGTGCCTCTTAGTGCCGATTTCTCAATATATTCCATACGGGTTGAGTGTTCCTTAAATTTTGATAAACCAAAATCTGAAATCTGAAAAAAAACAATAAATTTGCATGCTGTGATATAATCTGTAATATGTTTATGAGATGTCTATGGAAGCCTGAAGAAGATATTGTTGGCATGCAATACCCTAGAATCAAACTGTAACATACAGTCAATTGTCCCTCTCACAATAACACTGTACATCATACACTATCTGGCTATTATGCCTCAGAGAATCATAGTACCCTGGAGGATCCTTTAATGAATCTTCATCTCACATAATAATTGAAGGTAGGAGGTTGCTCCCTCACTGTGCAATTGTGTTTTCTTCGTCACATGGCGTGCCGGGGATCCCCATCCCGCTGACCCCTTTGTCCTAAAAACTCTTGAAGTTTCACTGTCCTAGTTCTTTCAGAAGATGTGGAATGGAAGTGAACATGCTCTGAAAAGAGCTTCCATCATTTGTGTTGCCTTGCACTGAGCAGACAATGTTAAGTTGAGGCGACCAAATTCAAGAACAGAAACAACATCAAGACTAAGCCCCCTTCACTATACATGGGACACCTACCTATTGGAGCCAATTGGCACCCAGAAAATCATGTGTCCCACAATCACAGACACACACATACACAGCCATACACATACAGATATATAAAGGCACACACTAGCTCTGACAAACACAGGTACAACAGATTACTCAAAGACACACACATAAACACAAACACACACAGGTATGCACAGGCACATACACACATACAAATACAAAGACAGATATACTCAGTCAGACAACATATTTGAGGACAGACACTTCTGAGGAAGGGATTGCCACCTGGTGAATTCTGGATACTCAGTACTACCACTTCTGGACACCAGGGCTAGTTATGACTTTCCTCCAATGAGGTAGTGACTCTCTTTAGGGCATTGCACATCTCTATTGAAAGGCTCCACACATGAAGCCTTTTTAGTTAGCTATGCTGAAGCAAATTATTTTTTCCCAATTTAACAATTCTTTTGGTTGATTCCCCACTCCAAGATGGTTGTCACCAAATGTGCCCCTCACCCTGCACCCACAAATATTCATTGAGAGACACTTCAATACAAGGTTTAGTGATCAGTACCCATTGCAAGGAAAGAGTCTTCTTACTCGCTTGTACTAACTTCCCGTCCACCACTTTTTCACCATCTGCCCGTGGTGTACAACACAGTCTCACCTGATTTAGCACAATAATGCAACAAAATATATTGGCTAAGAAGTTAACTGTCCACAACTGCTTTCTGTACCTACTTAAATTTAAAGTTGTAATTTACTCAGACTTAAAATAATTTCAATATCAAGTAACATTACATATTAGTCTTTCTCACCACCAAACCAGGTTGTGGTTGTTTCAGGGTGGAATGCCTGTATAGGTCCTTCAACAATCACAAATTTGCAACATTGCAAATATTCATAAATCTTCTGCAGGTTCAGTCAAGGGCTGTCCAAGCAAGGAATATTTATATATTTTTTTTCTAGATGCAAAGGGTAAAGGAAGGAAAGAAACAGTATATTGCTTGGCAAATGCACTGATATTCTAAATGTATAAATTTGAAAATATACGGTTGGTGCAGGTTTATGTATAGTGATACTGTTTTGACGGGTGATAGTTGCATTTTCCTAGTAATACTCCTGATGGTCTATATGAATTACAAAGAAGGTGGAAATGTCCTCAACACATAAAAACAATTGTACAAGAACAGATATATGGGTCTCTTTGTGAATTGGTCCTAAAGTAGTTAATGTATGAAGTATAGGAGTAGCATAGGAGTAGTAGTAGAATACGGAGTCAACCTATGCAACATCAGCATTCGGTAGACAGAGCCAACCTTAGCATTCAGTAGACGGAGCTAATTTTCTGTATTTCTTATTTCAGTTGATCATCTAAGGCGCTGACCTTAAGAGACACTCAAGTAATATTTCTGAATGTTTCTGAATTTCTCCTGGAATGTTTTTCACTTTCAAGATATTCTCTCTATGTCATATGCACCTATCAAGGCTCCACCGTTGATATTCTTATTTGCAATCCATTTCCCCCTTATGCTTCCTTCATAAATGGCTGGGCTGGGATTGGCTGGAAGGTAGTACAGGTGGTCTATCAACCTGTGAAAGCAGGACATATTTCATGTATCCATTCCTAGCTCCTGCTAGGCAACTTCCCGGCAAATCTGGTACATTAAAGATACCCTCTCCAATCCAGGAATCCTTCAACTCATTCTATATATCGGTGTTTAGCGTGCTCCCTTAATATCCTTCTCAGTTTTTTCAGTCTTTGCCCTAAAGCTATGACCTAGCAACTACTCCAGAGCATTTTGATTTGATGGCTCATATACATATAGCCATTGATACCTATTGAAAGGTGTATAGGTGTACATTATTACTGTTTACATATGGTTCAGGTTAACATTCTTCTTGGTCAACTGTCTACCTTATCCGACACTCGATTCTGAAAAAAGGTAGCAACCACAGCTAACTGTCCAGCAAGTATCAGAGTAGTGTACTTGTGAAGTGGCAAACCTACCAATTGGCTTTCTGCAAAATTGTGACAATTGTTTTTACTTTGACAACTTTAAACTTTGCAAAGTTTTAAGAACAGTCCAGCACATAGTAAGATATCCTAAATAAAGCCCTCAAAAATATAGCCAAAAATATAGTATTTTTGTGCCAAAGAACTATCTCCTAAAATTGTGGTATTTTGGTGGAACTCTGTTGTTGGTAGAATTATCAGCTGGTTCATTTTAGGGAAGGTAACAAACCTTAGAAATATGGGCCCGATTGACAACAAAGATTTAGCTCAAGCTTTCTCATGCAATACGTCTGCCTTACTCCTCACTTCCAGGAGTAAGCCAGGAGAAGTAAAACAGTAATAAATGCTTAAGTCAGTACAATCATAGCAAAAGCCTTGTGAATAAGTACTTCTGTGTCTACAAGTTATAACTACAGTGATGTATTTATTAAAGATCTTGCCCTGGGTTGGGGTAGGCATGAAACAATAATGAAAAAGGGTTCAAAATGGGGCATCATTTACATGTATTTGTTTAAATGATGGTTGGGCCTATTTCTAATGTCAAGGCATTTGAATCAGTGGTGCAGGATCAATACTCAGAGTGGGGTTGTCGCCATCAATGTTACATCGCTGAAGTCACAGGGCACCTTTCAAGTGACACACATAAAGAAGAAGTGTAACAAAGATATTCAGCAGGACATTGGCCTGGGTGTAGAATATAGCTGGTGGGGCTTTGTCAAGGCAAACACAAGGAGATGATGGAAAGAGTGCTGAAACTTTTCAAACACTCACCTCCAGTCACAGATCTGTGTTGAATCCATCATCATTCTTTAGCTCACTTTACCATCCCAGTTCAGACACAGCTATATGCAAATTAGTCTTGACCCTGTGCCTCATGGGAACAGTACAGACCGAACTGCCAAGCCATGTCTTCCCTGGACCGGAAACAAGCATCCTGGGACTGGTTTTGGGCTAACAGCCTTCATCAGCTAGGCTAGCTTGAATCCAGTGGCAAAGTGAGCAAGGGACCCACGTCTGGGCATACCCTGCCAACTTAGGGCATCAAGAACACTGTTGAAAACATTACTAAAGCATGGTGTGGCTGCACTGTCACTTACAAACAGCACATTTTCGATTGAATTGATCACTGAATTTGCTATGTCATACATTTTTTACAGATAAAAAGCACACAAGTGATAATGTGTGGAAATTGTGTTTCAGGAAATATGTCTATCTTGGCTTATTTTGCTCCTATTAACATCTTGGTTTCCATCACACTTTGTAATTACATAGAAATGTTGCTGCATTTGTGCTTTCCGAACTGCTGATATAGTCTGAAACATCAGTACATTTCAATTACAGGTTTACATTTTATTGTGTGTTATCAAAATTATATCTACTGTGCCCCTGAAAGATTACCAAATAGTTCACTTAACAAAATCATCTGGCTTTGCAGTTATAGAAAGCAAACACCAATCTCCCAGTTCAAAGAAATACAGCCATTTGCCAGATGTTATTGCCTGAGGTTATTGCCTGACAGTTGACCTCTTTCTCTGAAGTACAGCAAACGTTGCCAGATAAAACCAAAATATAAGTAATCTATATCGCCTTTCACCTTCTGAACTCCAGCATGGTTATTTGGGGCGTGCTGCAGCAACAGCGGTGGTCTGTGCAGGTAAGAGTGGTCGGGGGAACGGGTGCTGTGGGGGGAGTCAACAGACGACGGAATAGGGAAATTTAAATAAAGTAATAAATCCTTTTCCTTCTCCTTCGTCTGTCAACATACCTCTGCCCGGCCCGCCCCACCGGCCAACTGCACTTACCTGTACAGACCGCTGCTGTGCAGCACCACCCCAGCACCCCTATTTCCAGCAACTATAATTTGAATCGCTACTGTTTTGTATTGCTTCAAGACACCACACTACATCTCCTTCAAGTTGCCATTTTAATTAAACTCCAAAAACTTCAAACAAAATAGTAGCAAAGGATGCAAAAGACACAGTAATTTTGACACCATTTTTATTGTCAAATATGAATTCCATTTGTTTTATCTACCCACTCACATCCGGTGTTGTTGTTGAAGGGGACAGGCAGGGGCATGGCTGTGCTCCTTCCCTATGCCCATGCAGAGCCGTTTTAAGGCAGGGACAACGTGGGCTCTGGTCTAGGGCCCCAGGCTCTCAGGAGGCTCCATTATATAGCCAGCTCTACTCTGCAGAGTCTTGCTCTGATGACCGTGAATCTTTCTTAACCCCTTCGCCGCGGCAGGAATTCCGCCGCGGCGCTGGGGGGGTTTGGGGGCAGTTGCGGTGCCGCTGTGCTCGTGACGGAACCACTCCGTCACGAGTCACGGGTGAGCTGTGCTCATGACGGAGTGGTTCCGTTACGACTCCGCCCACTGCGCTAATCGCCCGCACAGGCGGGGAATTAGCGCCGCGTGGGCGGAGCGGCCGCCAACTGCCGCAGCATGACGGAACCACTCCGTCATGAGCACAGCGCACCCGTGGCTCATGACGGAGTGGTTCCGTCATGAGCACGGAACGGGTTAAACAGTATTTTTTACATACCATTTCCTTTCATTCATTTTAATATGAGTGATGTGTGAGAGTCTATTACAGACATTTTGAATTGAAATATGATGTTTATGTTTCATGCAATATCCATAAAAAATTCTTTTAGATCAAAACAGGACCTCACATATGAGAAATGGGAGGGTGTCACAGAGATTATTTGCATTGATATTAGTGAGCTGTTGGTGTGTTGCAATGTTGAAAACACACATCACTATCTGTAAACACATTTAGAATTTGGACGAGTGTGCCTCTCCACTGTTTGTGACCTGGCCAAAGAGGGCATGAAAGACCTGTAACTGGATCATAAATTCAAAGCTCTTCCAAACAAGGGGGCCCCAAAATACGTTTGGCCCAGGGCCCCCAAAATCCTTAAGATGTCCTTTGGCCCATTCCCTGCCTCCATCTTTTCTCTGGATTTGCCTGTTGCAGAATCACCCAGGTAAGTTCTCTTTAGTCCTTAAATTACCAGATCCAGAGTTTGTAAACCCGGTAATTTCCGATATGAAAATATCAGACAACTCATAACCAGGGCCGTAATGTCTAGGGCCAATACAGTGAAATCAATGGTTGGCTTTAAGTAATTTCTACTTTTTTGATAAACACCAAAACACCTTCCAATCTTGGCGTGTCTGCCAATGCAGTATATCCATATTTTTTAAATGTAAGTGTTATATCAGGCTCCTGCTCCTTTTCCTGACCTGAGCCCAGCTTGAATAGGAATAGTGGAAGTAGTGGGAGAATACAGCATTTAAGAAGAGCAGGACACCACCCAACTTAACCAAAAAGATGAGTGAACCCTCGTTAAATCACTGATTCACACATTCACAGTAAATATATGTAAATTGTAGGGCGTCCAGGAGGTTAGAAAAGGGAGTGTTTTAGGGAATGTTCGGAATAAGATACAAAGTGAGCCACAATAGTCCACACATATGTACTCATTTTGTTAGCATTTTAATATATTACTGCTCAAATAATTAGGTCATGAAGAAAGGCCCAAGTGCAGTCAGTAGGAAAAAGTATAATCCTTTATTTCAATTTGTTGTCTGTACTGCCCTTCCATCCGCATCCTGGAGAGGTTCCAGGTTAAAAACTATTTTCAAAAGAGGGAACATATATGACCCTGTTGCTTAACCAGTGCTTCATTTGAGCCAGTGGTTGCAGGTGGGACTGACACTCAGTTCTGGCGACCAGAACTGATTATTTCTCATCAGACTTTGACCCAGAGCAAGTGAGAGTAAAACACAACCGGGAGTAAAAGGAGGAAGATAAAGACAGAAAAACTGTGGCAAAGAAAGAAAGCAGGGAAGAAAAAGAACCTGAAAGGGTGAGATAAAAGGGCAGGGTGTGTCCGGTGGTAGATGGAAGAGGCATGAGGTGGAATCAAGACAAAGCAGCCTTTTGATAGCACCGACATTTGATAGTTAGGGCTTCTGAGGCACATTTTGGGCCCCGGAACTAATTCTTTTACAAATTAAGTCCTGTGCTTAACTACTAATTTCACTCTTAGACGTACTCTCTACAGTATTTGCACATATTTTATGGTGTCATTGTGAAAATCATGAAAATTAGATCTCATGGAGCTCATGGCAGCAAGCAGGTTCAAAGGCCCAACCTGGGAGGCTTGGATCACATCTTTGGCCTATTTTAGCTGGCTCAGAAGTCAGCAATAGCAACAACAGGGAAGCTCTACGTTTGCTTTGTAGATAGACTGCTTTTGTGGAGTAAACTGAGATATTTCGATCTTTCCAGCAGGCCTTCTATCCCTCCATATACAGATGCTCTCTTCCATGTGGGCTCAACGTGCTTAACTGGAAGGATGCTGAGCCTACAAAAAAATAAAGCAGGAGTGTGTCCTTGTCACCAGCGCTTAGTTTGAAAAAAGAAAAAAAGAGGAAAAAAAAGGTGCCAGGAGGCTACAGCAGCTAGCACCACCCATTGTCACTGTCAGCACAGCCAATGACAGTCCCTACACAAGTACTAATCATCATACTGCTGCAGTATGACAATGTGGACTGTTCAAGGTCCCCAAAGCTATAAGAATTGCTTGGACCACAGGTATTAGTTGGTTTAATGTATATTGAATCAATAAACAAATGTTGTTCTCCTCGTCTTTAAATACACAAACAGCGCCACCATGTGACAGTTGTTATAAGTGCCAGTGTTGAAAATTCATTATCGGTGCGGAGCAGGGGAAACCACCAGCTCAAGTTAAGCACTGCTTGTTACCCTGTTTTTTGTGCTGTTTTTGTCTGATCTACCATGTGTCCTGGAATCCCACATATCTGCCCCAAACGTTGGTTTCGGCCGATCAGGCTCACAACCTGGTGATCCTCAATTGATGGGATAGAGTTGCAGTGTCTTAGGCGCCGATTACGGTTGCCCTGGAGAAGGGTGCAACATTTATGGCACCCAATCAGAGCTGACACCACAGGGATCAGAATTTATCTTGTGAGATAATTAGCACCTAATTCTGGTATTGACCAAAAAAAGGCATAACGTGGATTTCATGCTTTCTGTACCACAATAAATATATCCAGCTATTTACCAGGCATTATTCCCCGAGTAAATTTCGGCAGGTTTGACCTGCTGAAATTCACCATGGGAAAATTGTAATGGGTTCACTATTTACCAATTCCGATATGTTCTGAAACAGAAGTTAACCGATATACTGAAAATATTCAGAGTGTTCAAATCCACTCCCCTGTGTCCGATGGCATACCTTCTAAGGAAGGATTTAGAGGCACTGCCTTTGTGGAGTCTTAGCTTGCCTGCGGGCATAATGTAACTAGTAAAAGTTCTCTTAGTACGAGGGTTAGTACCAAGGTCATTTTAGGCACAGCTTCTTATCTATTATTCCTAAATAAACCCTTATTTTAACACATTATTATTAAGATAGTTGTTTTGCTTCTCCGTTTATTTAAATGCTATTGGGATATTAAAGGAGTCTCTTGTATAATCCATATCCGGTTTTGTCCCATAAATGTTAGGCTTATCCCAGGCTGTTCCTCTATCCTCTGTTTGGTTAAAAATAGATTCAGGAAAGAAAGGAAACAATGAATTATGTTTTAGCCTTATTTTATTAAGTTGATATGGAGTGTGTTGGCTGCTCAACTTGAATTTTCCCCCAAAAAAGTTCCTATACCACAAAAACGTTCTACTACTCTGCTTTTTGAAACATTATCTCTCTTTCTCTAGCTAACCACGGGTAGCTAAAGAAAGTGACAGGGCAGTCTGCACCGGCCCAGACCTTCAAAAACAGGCCTCCAAAGGATATACCCTGCTGTAAAATGCCTGATGGAATAAATGCAATTCTGCCACCTTCTACACATTTTTCACCGTGTGAGAGGAAGAGGCAGGGCCTTGTAGTGGAAGGGCTTGTGCCAAGTTCTACTTGTGAGTGCTTATACACCCCCACCCCCACAAAAAAAGCTTTGCAGTCTGCCTTATGACGTGGTCAGTGGCGGCTGGCTTGTACTGAGGTGGTGAGGCTGGGCCACAAAAATTTTTTAACTTAGCTGTGCAGCGCAATGTCCTACTCACTCGGGTGTCTTCCAGGAAGCTCCAGATACAGGAAACTGCACAACCCAATCCTCACAGCATGAAAGCAGCGTCAGGATTGAATAGAGCTGGCTCTCCTAGTGCTCCTACGAGCACTGTAGGCCTGCGCTTTCTCTAAACCAGCTGTTTAAGAAAGCTAGGTTAGAGAACTTTAAAATGTGCATGTCTGGCTGGCCGTCCCAAGCTGGCCGGCCAAACAGACATTTGCATTTTAAAGTGCACAGCTCCCTGCTGCTGCCACTCGGCAGCGCTGGCCCCGCCCCATCCTGACAGTTCGGGACAAGTTGCTGAATAATAAAAACAGTAATAAATAAACTTTATTACTGTTTGATGTTTCAGCTCTGGGGCTTGTGGGGCAATGCTCCTCCACACAAAGGTAGGGGGCACCCCTGGTCATGATGTGTTCCATACCCTGTTATGGACTTTGATTCTGCTGAAGCTCCAAACACAACTTGGAAACCCACTCTATTCAGGGGCTTTCAGTCCACTTTTTGATTTGACCGTGTGATATTAGCTCCTCACCAGCTGACCGTATGTAGGGAGCAGGAGCCAATATTGTGTGACACACAGTGGGGCCTTGTGTGGGCAGACCTGCAATGGGCATTCTAGCCCTGACAACAGTCAACTGTGGGTACTTCCTTTTTATTAGAATAACTGTGCATTCAAGTGCCATAGAAGGCAGGGGCAGCTCAGAACACTTTCTACTTCAACCAAAAGGACACGGTATGAATATTCACACTTTTTACTAGCTATATGTATAGATACACGTATGCAGCAATCAAAATAAAATGCCATGAAGCCAGGGTCGTCTTTAGCGCTGATGGTGCCTGATGTGACAATCTTTTTTGGTGCCCCCCCCCTCCCACACCTACCCATGACCTCCTCCTCCTTGGATTCTCTCACTACCACCCTACAAAGTGCCCCTCATCACTCCATACCCCTTCTCTCACATACATTTCATTTGTTTTAAAGCGCTGGCAAAGCCTGGCTTTGCGAATCCACTCTGCTATTTATATAAAATACAGATCTGTTCTTTGCAGCAGACATATTAACCCCCTGCGCTACTTTATGGGGTGTCAAAACTGACACTAGACAAATCTCAAATCTCTCTCTCTCTAGAGGAACATTAATCACAAGAGTTATCTTGACATTTTGATGGCTGCCTTAAAGCTGGACCCACAAGGAGCTCTGCAGCAGGTGATTTTAAATCATAAGTTATTGATAAACACAGCGCCCCCGCTGAGGACACTGCCCCCCCTTCCAGGTCAGCGTCCATACGGCCGCAACGGTCATAGTGCCCTAAAGCCGGCCCTGCATGAAGTAGTTCAATGCATTTACAAAGTGAATGGCTGCAGTTACAATTATGTCCTGGTGCACAGTGCAGGTAGTTTTACACTTACGAAAGACACAGACCCGCGTGCAGAAAAGGAAGGGATATCGATGTGGTCCGTCGGCTAAACTGCCGACTTTGGTGCCGAAAACCAGGGTTCGAGCCTCGAGGTCGCATCCACATCCTGTGATTCTGGGCAAATCACTTAATCTCCCCGTGCCTGAATATGTAATGTAAATACGGTGCTCATGTAAAGCGCTCCAATACCTTTGGGTCGAGTTCGCGCTATATAAATATGCAACAAAAAAATGGCCAGAGGAGAGGAAACAATAAGCAATGGAACTGTGCCTTTTAACCCCTTTAGAAAAGAGAATGGTTTCAAAGGTTGTCTGTCTTTAGGTGTTGAGTGGTAAGTTAAATACAAATCAATCTTGGAGAATGTTAAGAATGTTTCAGCGTCAACTGTTCTTGCCAGGAGCCAAAATATAATGTGAAAGGGATATATCTGCTTTTTGCACATATGCAAAAAATTTTCACTGTCTTTTCTGATCTCAGCGGAGGCCTGAGACCTTCAAAGGCAAGTGAAGCTAGGCACCGGCAGCAAGGACAAAACTTTACTTCAGAGGGGACACACTTCCATTACACCTGGCATTTACTTTAAAATGTCAATGTGAAAGTGGCATCGGTGAGTACCAGAGCGCACCAGCTACAGCTTACTTGGTCAAATCACAATGTAAATATTAAAGGCCTCATCTACAAGAAAATGATGCACCGCGGTGCCGCAAGCCATTTAGCTGCGCCGTGCTGCATCATTTTCAAAGCACAAGGATGCGTCGTATTAACAACAATATGATGCATCCCTGTGCTTTTCCCTGTGCTGGCACACAACTGGCTGGCATGCGCCAGCGCAGGTACCCTTGCATCATTTTGCAAGGGTGACTGCGCTGCAGGGATGATTGTTGTTGTGCAGGAAGGGACTCATTCCTGCACAAAAACAATAATTAATGCCATTTTCCTCTTTCTATACGTGCTGCAGAATGCAGCACGCATAGAAATAGTAAAAAAGGCGGAGCAATAAAAGTGTTTCTCCTCGTTGCGCCTTTCCTATGCCTCGACTGGAGAGGCGTAGGATTCTGACGCATTCACAGTTTTACAAAATGTTGTAAATCTGGGAATGCGTCATGTTCCATGGATGTTGCATGGGAACACCCACAGCAACAACCATGGAACGCCCTTTTCAAGCAGAGTAACGAGTGAAAGGGGCCCATATTGACAAGGCCATGAAAAATCATGCAGTTACTTTACGTGGCCTTGTAAATATGGGCAAGCTCATTGGGTTGCCGGTGCGTCAAAAACAATTACGCACCAGCGGCGCAAGGGGCTTGTAAATAAGCCCCTAAAGGATCACAGGGGCCTCAATAACCATTTCCAGCACCACTACAAGCCCACACTCCCAGCATGAAGTCTACCAGCCATTCCTTGTAACATTTGTATATGTTTTTGAAAGCACCTTGTATGCTTTTTGAAGCACATACAGAACTATTAAGAAAACCTGGTAATTATAATATTTTTCTCATAGTCTTACCACTAATGGGATCTCATGACAATAGGAAATTAAATCTATCTTTCTCGGAACTGCACATTCGGCTGTGTGTATAGCTGTCTGAAAAATTCAGTCTAAATGCGCATGTGAACACTTCAGTCCTTGTGCGACATTAAGCCTCTTGATATAGCATGGTAGTATGTCACATCCACATTAGGCCTCACTGGAGTGCACTTGTGTTCCCACAATCCAATTTTTATTTTCATTTCTTCATTTTGTATTCACCCCAAATCCTTAAGGGGCCCATTAAGAGTCGAGCTGTGTGCCTCTCATAATTGTTTACTGTAATTACGGACACAGAGGACACTGTCAACTCCAAGGAAGCCTAAATACACCCGATGACAGAATCTGGGTAATAATATGTGGGAATCAGTGATTCTGCACTGGTTCCTGCATGTTTTTGCTATCGGTAGCAGAAGTAGGGGTGCTGGGGGTGCAATTCTAGGAGTTCAGAAGGAGAATGAGCAATAAAGATGCCTTTCAATTTTGTTTTGATCTTCTCATGTTTTCTATGTTTCAAAGACAGGGGTGAACATTCAAGTTAAGTCTCCTGACAAATTGCTTGTTTATTCTTTTAAAATGGAGACTGGCAGTTAGTTTTTCTCTCTGAAAGTTAGTGGATTTTGTGAAGTTAACTATCTGGAAATCTTGCCGAGGTACAGGGAGTGTGAAAGGAATGGCTGTAGGATGTCAGGTTATTCTGACACACAACAAAATGTCAATGTCTTTAAATTAACTCTATAAATATTACAAAATATATCACCAGTATTTGGAAGTGCAATGGAAACAATCTTTTTAATAGGATCACAAATCAAGACACTTTAGATGGAGGTCCTCATCCTGGGCTCTTCCTCATCCTGGGCTCTTCACCATCCGCCTGGGACGACTCCTGGTGGCCTCCTGCCCTGGGCACCGCACCCAAACCGACAGACCACGCACGCAACCTAGGCTTCATCCTGGACTCCTCCCTCTCCATGACCAGGCAAGTCAACAACGTCTCCTCGGCGTGCTTCAACATCCTACGCATGCTACGGAAGATCTTCTGGTGGATCCCCACCGAGACCAGGAAGACCGTCACCCAGGCCCTCGTCACAAGTCGACTGGACTACGGCAACGCCCTCTACGCCGGTACCACCGCCAAGCTCCAGAAGAGACTCCAGCGGATCCAGAACGCCTCCGCCAGACTCATCCTCGACATCCCACGAACCAGCCACATCTCCGGACATCTGAGAGACCTACACTGGCTCCCCGTCAACAAAAGAATCACCTTCCGCCTCCTCACCCACGCACACAAAGCCCTACACGACCAAGGCCCGAGCTACCTCAACAACCGAATCAACTTCTACGCTCCCAAACGCCACCTCCGATCAGCCAACCACGCCCTCGCCGCCGTCCCCCGCATACGAAGAGCGACCACAGGAGGAAGGTCCTTCTCCTACCTGGCCGCCAAGACCTGGAACTCCCTCCCGACCAACCTGCGCCTGACCCAAGACCACCTCTCCTTCAGGAAGAAGCTGAAGACCTGGCTGTTCGAGCAGTAGCGGCACCCCCCTCCCCCCAGCGCCTTGAGACCCTACGGGTAAGTAGTGCGCTCTATAAATGTCTTTGATTGATTGATTGATTGATTGATTGATTGATATGCAAATTATAAATATTTGCTGAAACCCGTTTTCTACAAATTATCGCTCATGTGATATGTAGTTTTAAGAATAAAACTGTGTGTCACTACATTTTCTATTGAAATGATGACAGGATTTTGCACTGTGTTTGTAGATGGCATCTTGCTAACACGCCATGCTTTAGTAACATATTTGCAACAGTGTACTCCAAAAGGCACCAGTGGCTACATAACAAGGCCCATATTTATCATGTTGTCATGCAGTGCAACGCAGCAAGACACGTTGCTGTTCTGCTGAAAGAGAAAGGGTTGGAGAGAATCATATTTAACATTATACAGCGTCTTTCCGTCCTTTCCAAGTGCTTACATACTATTGGCTGCCCATGGGCGTCCGCAGGGGAGGGCAAGGAGGGGCACTTGCCCCCCCCCCCCCGGAGCGCCCCTTCTTGCCCGTAATTAGGGGCCCTGCAGGGAGCAGAGCTGTTCCCTGCCAGAGGCCTCAACTCCGTGATGGGGCGCCTCACACTCCTCCACGCAGCCCCTCCCGCCCATTGTCATTCTGCCTGTGGCTGATTATCACAAACAGAATGACAATGGCCAGTTTGAGCTGCGCGCCACAAGCACGAGTACACCAAGACCTCAGGGGCGTAACAAAGGCCCCCACAGGGGGTGGGAGGAGCAGCGCGCCTCTTGCTTTAATGTTCTCCATTGAGCACAGCCAAAGGACTGTCTCCTGCCACGTCTATAAATGCATTCATAGCACAAGACTAGAGCCAGTCCCTATCTGCAGAAAGTGTGAAAATCTGTAGATGTAGTTTAAAAAAATGTCTACAAGAAATCTGCTGAAACAAAGGTGAAAATGTTGAATAATGTTTCCTAGACAAAATCAAAATAGAAAAGGAAAAGCACATAAGCTGCAGAAACTGCAATCATTTAAAGATACCTGGCAGTTTAGGAGGCAAGATAATGGAGGTGTGTTCGTGCTCTTTCTCTCCCTTATTCACAGATCTCTCTAGTGAGTCCTTCTGCCACTGTCTCCATCTCACGCAAAGCTCTCTATCCTTATCTCTCTCTCTCTGAAGCGTTTCTGGGTCTCGATTGCAGGGTGTCTCCCTCCTCACTCACCTTTCCTCAAGCCTCCCTTTGACGTCTATGCCCCTGTGGGTGCACTGGCACTTGCTGCATTCGGTCGTAGGGAGGAGGAGAACGCCTTCAGTGGGTGACTTCATCGCCTTGTCTGGTGGCCCCCGTTCATAGGCTCACTCTGCAGGAGTCCACTGCCGAGACCAGCCTAAAGTTCTGCCTACCGGTTATTTCAGTCAATGAATATCACAGCCAGTATGCCAGCTTTGATTGTCGACTTTAATGCCCAGTATATGCGGAAATGTACAAAATTTGTAAAACCTGTAAAAAAAGCTTTGACATCTGTGGGAGACTGATAAATCAGTGATTTCCACAGAAAAATCTCAAATGCAAATTCGTACTTTTGCTTCACAAGGCTACCTTCAGCTAGAATTATACTATGCTGTGAATAAATAATTCGTAATCAGTGCACCATGCGACCACTGAGTGAACGGTAGAATCGGTTACTAAGCTTGGAAACAAATCCCCATAAATGCGGTAAAGAAAATGTTCAAACACCCAAGAGATTTCCTAGTCGGTTTAGCACCTGTTCCTGTTACCTGCTTATCCGGGGTCATGAGCTCTGACCCCAGCCTCGTCAGTTCAGCCTTTCATCCTCTGAGACAAATGATGAAACACGGAGACATTATAGTGAAAAGTTCATAAAAATGTGCAACTGATTTCCAAACTGCTCCAATATCCATCTTAACACAGCTGAACTTCAATTATGAGTGACAAGGCTGAGTATGGGCGGGAGTACTGCACACATGTCCGGGGATCTTCATAAACCGAGGCATATCTGTACCACGGTGTGTGAATACAAAGCCGGGCAGAGTCTACGTTACTGTAGAAGACAGGGACATGGGAGAAGATGAACCCAGTGCGGGTCTCGTTTCTCGTGGTCTTCGTTCTTTAGCTTTAAAAAAGCTGACTTCCCTCAGTCCAAACAGGGAGAGCTCTTCTGATCTTCGCCAGCCCTGTCAGAATTAAATCAAACGATTCAGGGCCTAAAGTAGGAAGCAGATTTCATTCATCGGTGAAAACATATTTATTATTATTTATAAGAAACTTCGATGGTGCTGCCTTTCTCTCTTTGCTGCTTTGGATTAAAGTCTGATGTTAAAAAAAACTGGCTCCCAAAATAAGTGATGGTGCCATGCCTGTAACCGCAGGTACAAATTAAGGACCGTTTTTCAGGAAATGCACAATCTTTTTCCGCCAAATCACTGGTGTAACGGACCGCCATTGTCATTGCCCCCACACCCAACACAACCCTTCAGGGGTCCTACACCATGGGAGCGTGCAAGCTGGATAACCTTGTAAAACACGTGTGGTGCGTGCTGAGTGAAACAATCCCAAGATAACGCGGTTACTGTGTACCGTTCGCACTGGGATTAAGAGTGCCGATAGAACGGTTTAAACATGAGCAGCGATGATTCGCGTCCAAATTAGCTGATGAGGATCCTGTATGTTCGTCATATAACCTGCATAGCCAGACACATGTAATCACTCATTATGATCACGTCTGCCGAGGATCGTGTAAACAAACCTCCGTGCACTTATTTTGATGTGCACTCACACAAAAGACACTTTTTGTGTTTAAGGAGCGAGATTTATTTTTATTGTTTTAACATCTCTGTTTGTAAGAGGCTGACATTTCACATGCCATGCACATTCCGTCGGGTGGGGGGCACAGCTCATTTGTACGGCCATAAAGACCCCGTAAAAAAGCCCTGCACACCCTTCTCGTGGCCCTCCGTGACTCAGCTTTGGGACCTGCTGCATAACTAAATACTTATAAGGTCCCAAACGCGAGACCTATTGGCTCTGTCAATGCTTGTTTTTCTCAGCTTGGCCTGAGCATTACCCGATCCTGATTGTCTGCCATTTTAGCCCCGCTCCTATTGATCAACATTAGCCACGCCCCTTTATTTGCCAGGTTAGCCCCCCCCTGGAAAAATTTCTGCGGACGCCCATGTGGCTGCCTAGTGCTAACACAGGCACCCTGGCATCATGTTGCAAAGGTGTCTGAGTTGTAGGCAGGATTGTTTTTGTGCAGAGAGGGCCACCTTCCTGCACAAAAACAATCCTGAGGCATGAAAGAGGAACAAATGAATAGAAATAAAGATATTTCTCCTTGTTACGCTTCACCTGGGGAGGCGTGGCATTTAGATGCATTCCCAGGCCTACCAGTCATGGTACATCAGGGAATGTGCCAAAATCCTTAGGTGGATGAGTGGAAACACCCATGCCCCTCCCAATGGACCGCCTCCCTGGGGCAGAGTAACACAATGTTGCAATTTGCGCTGCTTTGCATTACTCTAGATATATCAAGTCACGCAGGGCCACACAACGTGGCCTTGCGTGACTTGATGAATTTTGACTTAATAGTTGCATCGCTCTTGCGCGGCACAAGGGCAAACCAAAACCTCAATAAATCTGGCTCAGCACCTTTACCACTCTCTTGCTGAAGGGGCATGGATCCTTTGTTCCCTATGATGTCAGTGATGTGACATCAATGGCAGTACCCCCACTTGTTCCCACTTGATAATTGTTCCAGCACCACTGGACATTTTAACCATTATTTCACCTGTAGACTTGGTGTAGCAATGAAAACATTGGAAGGTGCTGAAATGATATTGTGGACATCTATGATCGCTCCTTGCATTATGGCTCAATCGCAAAGATAGAAGTTCCACTTTTCGCATCACTGTCCATATTACGTCCATTAGGCGTTGGTATATGAACAATGCTGCGTTCATAAAGTTAAAGCTAGAAATGCAAAGACTCCAGTTTGTGCAACAGTGCATTGTGTTGTTGTTATGGCATGCTGCGATAGATGAAAAATATGATGACTACAGTGTATTACTGCGTGGTGTGTCCAAGGAAAAGCGTGTAGAACACTGCACTATTAATGCCTCATAAGTTATAAAAATAAGGATCTCTTGTGAGTTCAGCTTGTGAACTTCTGTATTATACAATTTCCTCTCTCACCTTTCTGTCTTTCTATCCGTCCCTTACCAAATACAGGTGAAGATAATAAAGAATATACAATATTAAATTCATAATTTGCACTTTATATGCTATCCTTAAAACTAATTCCACAGGTTCTCTCTCCTGTGCTTAATTCATTTGATTTCAAAGTCACCTTTCAGAGAGTTTTTTTAGAAGTTGACCCCCTGTGCTGTGAGATTATGATGTCCCAGAACATTTCCATGCTTAAAAAGCAATTGTGTGTGGAATCCGGCAGATTTATCAACACTTTACGCCACAGCAAAGTGACACATAGTGACACAAAGTGCTGATAAAGTAGTTCTTTTTTGGGGCTGGGAAGTTGCCCTAAACGTAGAGTAAAAAGTATGTGAGCTCCTTGCGCTACTTTCAGTCAGAGGGCGTTCCAAGGGTGGTACTTTGGCATCCTTCGCTACCACCCTTGATTTTGATGCAAAGGCAGACCTGCAAGGATTGTGAGACCTGGCATTACATAAAAAAATAATGCCTCCTAGAAACAGGAACAGCAGGAGAACTTTTTAAATTTCTCCAAACATCTCTGTCATTAGACGTGCGCTCGACTGCAGGGCACATATCCTCTGTATGAAATGTTAAAAATGGTCTAAACATAGGATTTTCTTCTGGAAGGATACCATTTCAGTACAAAATATATACTAGACAGCACACACATACATCTTTGCACCTTGGCGCTTAGCAGTCTGTTTGTGCGTTAGCACTGAGAAGAGAGCAGCAATAGCCTATACTGATCAAGTATGGCCCCATATTCCTCTCTCCCCCAACACAATGCAGCGCAGCAACTTAAGTTGCAGCGCTGCATTGCACTTTTTTTTGTAAACCTGCCCTTACGTATGGAAAATTCACTCATGATTGACAAAGGGAGATTGTCTGCTATTTATGTATATTTTTCCACTTTTGCATGTTACACCTAGGAGCAGATTTACAAGCCCCTTGAAACACTTTTGCGCTGCTGTTGTGTCACTTTTGTGATGCAGCGGCGGCGTAAAAAATGTGGCCAATTTACAACGTGATGCATCTAGGGAGATGTGTCACGTTGTAAAGCCCTGCATCAGATTATACCTGCATCAGGTATAATGTATGCTGTTTGCGCGTTCCCACGCAGGAAAGCCTCGTAAAAGTGATGCAGTGAAACCTATAAGATTTCACTGCGTCACTTCTAAGACGCCACTGTGACAAAACCCTTACGCCTGCAGGCGTAAGGAGTGATGCAGTGTAATGGGAATAGGCCTCAAAATGCATTGCTAGAGTTGCATCGTGCTTACGACACGACTCCAGCAATGCGTGACTTTTTCTCCAACAGATGCGTAAGAATTTCTGCGCCATGGTGCGCCATCAGGGCCGGACTGGCTGTTGTGGGCACCGGGCGTTTCCCCAGGGGCTGCCATGGTAAGGGCCGGTTTTGGGCCCCTAGGTGACGTTTTTCTTACCAGGGGCCGGCAAAATCTGCCCCCTGTAACAAAATTGGCCGAAAACAGCCATAGCAAACAGCTCGGCCGCCCCCCACCCCCCAGGGTGGGCAGCGGAGCAGGTTTCGGTTCCCAGTCCAGCCCTGCGCACCATATTGTAAATATGACACATCCATGGTGGCGCAAGGGTTTCTCTGGGTGGCGCAGGGAAAGTGATGCATTTCCAACAGATGCGTCACTTTCTTGTAAATCTGCCCCCTAGTTTCTATTCCCAAGTAAGACTCAGTGGAAGGGCCTAAGCTATTACGGTGGTCCACCATTGTGCCATAACCTTTTGAGTTTTGAGTATTCATAAATATTTGCACTGCATTTTACAGAATTAATTGCACTTCAGAATGTTTGAGTCCATCATGGTTAAGTTCAGAAAGGCGACCTAAATCCAGGTTTACAGGATAACCATTACCATGTAAATAAATTATATTTATATATCTTTATGTGGATAGGAGTCTGGGGATCAGGCCCTCCTGGGCCTACGTTTGATGCACATTATCTGCAAGAACCGGGGTGTGTGAAAAAGGAGCACGAAACTCCACTAGGCAATTAAAAAAACATGCATTGAGATATACAAGTTTGGGCAGGATACGTCTGGAAATGTCAAACAATTGCAGGTTTTCAGTTATACTCCGGGAAAACGTTTTTGAGTTCTATTTGTATATTTACTTTTGAAAATGTCCGACAGTCACGTGTTAATCTGCATTCCTTTCAGCTATTTCTCGGGAGAGAAGAAGTGCGAGAGTTGTCTATGAAACCTCACTAATTTAACGTGCAATCTCGTTGGTGTGCACAAGCTCGTAGTGCAGCCCAGATCTCGAATATCCACTGGACGCTGCAAGCTGCAGATTTACTCACCCAAAAGATATTTGGGTAGGTGAATGTTTGTACGAGTGTAAAACTAACTTTTGTTTATTTCGAAAGTAGTTTTGCACGTATAAGAAGGCTATGTGCACGTGAAAGCTAAACTTAGTCTTAGCTTTGCGAATCTAGCCGCAAACGTCTCAGTGGCGGCTCCCCCATTGGGGCGTGGAGGCGTCGCCCCACTGCTTTCTCGCCGTGCGAGAAGGCAGAAACATAAATGGCAATAACTACCATTTTATGTTTCTGCCTTCTCGCACGGCAAGAAAGCAGAAGTGCCTGATTGGGGGTGGGCGGTCCTGCTCGAGGGCAGGGGGGAGTGGCTTGCTCACTGTTGTGGGTACTGACTGTTTGGTCAGCCCTGGGGCTGACCAAACAGTCAATACCCACAACAGTGGGCAAGCCACTCCCCCCTGCTCTCGAGCAGGAGCGCCCACTCTCCCATTTTCTCTATGTAGGCTGCTGCATAGAGAAAATAGCCCGGGTGGGGCGCGCTCCCCTGCGCCTCAGCGTTGTGATTGGCGGAGGGGAGCAAGGGAGGCTGCCTTCCATGATGACGAGGGCTGCAGGTCAAATTTGGAAAATGGTGGACGGCGGGAGCGGGAGTCGTACTCGGTAAGCAATGTTGCCAGATTGGGCTATTTCCCGCACAATTGGGCGACTTTTTTCCCAGTTGTGCGGGAAAAAACCATGCCTGGCGGGGGGCAACTTTTTGGGCTAGTTTTGGATGGTTGTGCGCAATTTTGTGGCCTGGGCGGGCGACGACCACGAGGAGTCCGTCGCGTGAGTGCGCGGGCCAATGTGGGGGTCCCCCAGGGCCGTCAATCCAGTAGCGCGCGAAAACGCTACCAATGACGGCCCTGGGAATCATTTTTTAGCCAGCCCCTGCGTGCGTGCGTCACGGTACATGACCTCAGCCTGACGGAGCTCTTACTTTCGGGGCCAGCACGGTGAGTGCAATGTTTATGCTCACTCAGTGCACGGAGCTCACCTGCGGAGAGTTCAGTGGCGGGGGCGCAGGGTTCAAACTTAGCTCTCCTTTCTCTCGCTTTTGGGAGTGGGGCAGACTGGGGTCTAGTGAATGCTGGCGAGTTCAGGGCCAGCCGGTGTTGAGTCTGCATGTCTGTGCGGCGGTGTCAAGTGTGGGGATCGGGGCTGACACCATGGCATTGAATGACTTTGGCAGACCTGCGCTAACATCGCACGTTCACCATACGGTGGAGTGACTAGTGAGCCTCTGGTGTTGACATATACTTGTCCACCCCGCGGTGCTCACGCATGGTGTCCTTGGCAGCCAAACGCGTTACTCGGAAGCAGCAGTGAAACCGGCTCCAACGCCGCTTCCAACAGGTGGAACTGCATTATCCTGACACTAGTGAATCATGTACACAATCTAATCCGCCCAGCCAAACGGGCTGAGGCGTGTGGTAGGAGTGCGCCTCGAAAGCACCGCAGAGTCACCAGGACACATCATCTCATCAATCATCAATGTCATCATGATGATCATCATTTTAGAAAAGTGCAGTTTCAATATTATATTCAATTAAGCCATGGTTGCTGCATTTTTATTTTATTAACAAAGCAAATGGTTCTGGCTTGTTGTAGGTGTAACGTTACTTGTTGTGATATATATCTGGATGCAATGACAGAAGAGGCAAAATACCAGTCCGGTGACACACAATGCTAAGCACAGATTTTTAGCTTAGTTGTTTTAAGCAACACCATTAATTACATCAGACACACCCCTTGGAGAGACCCCCAGTTTTTTCATCCCGCTTAAAGCCCTGGAAACACCATGTCACAATCACCTCATGGCCTGGCACTGTGCATCAAGCATTACTCATGACTTTCACTTTTTCAGATTGCCTATGTGCAGGTGCATAGTGAACCCTCCCCCACCCCACCCCTTGCTTTAGGAAGACAGCAAAGGCGAAATTCTTGATGGGCCTCTTCTGTCTGCAACTCTGCAGACAAAGGCTCAACTCATAATTAAGAGGAAAAGGTGGGCGAGTGAGTAAGTGAAGGGATGGGTCGATGGCTGGATGGATTAGTGAAAGGGTGAATGGATGAATGAAAGGGTGAATATTTGGATAATGAGCGAAAGGATGGATGGATGAGTGAAAGGGTGGCTGATCGGAGAGTGAATGGGTGGATGGATGAGTGAATGGATGGATGAGTGATAGGGTCAATGGATGGATTCATGAGTGGATGAGTTGAAGTATGGATGGATCAAAGAAAGGAAGGATGGCTAAGTGAAAGGGTCAAAGATGAGAGAAAGGGAGGATGAATGGATGACTGAAAAGGGGACTGGGTGGTAGGATGAGTAACTGGGTGGATGGATGAGTAAGTGAAAGGATGGCTGGATGGGTGAGTGGATAAATGGCTGGATGGATGAGTAGATGGTTGGGTGGAAGAGTGGATGGATGAGTGTACAGATGGATAGGGTGAAAGGGTGGATGAATGGATGAGTGAAATGATGGATGGAAAGATACGTACGTTTTCAAGTGGATGAATTTTTGGATATATTACTTATACACTATTGCGCGACCATCTTTGATGTGTCTGTAAAACGTACCTTTTGTCCCGAAGTTTTGTCCTGAATTTTGACCTCCCGTCCTGAATTTTTGTCCTGAATTTTGACCCTTTGTCCTGAATTTTTACACTCACCGTCCTGAATTTGCACCCATGCTAGTTGGTCACCCTATTTGTAGGAAGTGATGAATATTGATAGATGCCTGGAAGCTGACATAGGTAAAGAGAGTGTTTTAACACTCAAACCAAAACTGACCACATCGGTTGTTCGTAGGCCAGCCCAGCTTCGAAAATGGTCGTGCAGGGGCCACCCAACCTCGCACGCACCTGCTGGCAGCACCGCGTGCGTCTGTTTACCACTGTCCTGGCTTGGATGTGACACTCCGTGCTTCACCACGTTGCTGATGCCAAGGCGCGCACTGACGCACACTGTTTGCCGCTCGAACTGGAGCTGATTTCGGGGGGGGGGCTGAATCTTTAAGCAATAGGCAGAGTGGAGCTGCAGGGGCTCTTAGAAGTCGCAGTGAGAACTGGTCTTAAAAATTAATAGCATTAAGGCAGGTGCCCAGTTAACACCCTCCCACCATCTATATATTGAATAGAATGTATATTTGTCGTTAAAATTGTTTCTGATGACAATTTGTGCATAATTGGAGACTTGCTAATTTGGGCTGGTTTTTGGGCTGGAACTGGTCTGATTGGGCTTATTTTGGGCTTATATTTGAGCGGCTTTGGGCTTGGGACGGGTCTAAAAATCTGGCAACACTGTCGGTAAGTTTTATTTAATTTCTTTCTTTAATTTTTCTTTAATTAAACCCCTCCCGCCTCCCCCCATCCCCCGCGACGACCCCATTTCCACCCCCCCTCCCACCCGCCCGTCATGCCAGCCGTGACTGGCCCAATTCACAAAGCTGTTTGCGCTTGTAAATTCACGATACCATTGCAAGTGGCTGGACTTACGAATGCAGGGTTTTCACAATAGGATACCTTGCACTGCACTCGTAAATCATTTTATTCCCTCATAATACGATCCCAAATTTGCATGATATTCCGCAGAAATAAATCCCTCGTAAGGGGTAGTGGGCAGTTCAAGGCATGGCATGCCTTGAGAGTTTATGAACGCACATACACGCATCAGTTAGTGGGCAGTGGCAAAACTCTGACTCTTTCTTGCTCTGCAGCCCCAAGATAATTTCCCCTTCCAAGGTAAAGGGGGAGAAAGAAACACCTGTGAACTTCGTGGGTTAGTGGAAGGGGCTTCTCCATGGGGAAAAATATTTTACCTGTGCAGAAAAAAAAGACTAAAAAACAAAAGGCGCTGACATCCTACTATGCTGAATTGTATTTTGCGACAGTTCTTTACTGGGGCACACCACTGTATAAAGAAGTCCATGACTTTCCCAAGAGAACGCCTGGAAAACTGGAATTGGAGCAGTTTCCCAAATAAACTCTTGGAAAGCTTTGTGTATTCGAAAAACATAAGATTAAACGGTGGTATTCCGTTGTTTCGGCACTTTAATTTAAATAACATTGCAGGGTACTTTGGTTGTCCTTCTTGGCACTGCAAAGGCTCGAGTTGTACTTTAGTTTGTATTTCTTAATGTATCCTTATACTGGGGCCCTGTCCTTCAGCTGCCGCATCGGCACCTTCCTCTCCCTGCATGATGCATGGTGTGCTCCTGCTTATGGAACCTGCGAGAATGAAGATTTCGGATGAGCAGAAAGGTACTTTGTTACTGTAAAGTAGAGAACGCACTTTTATACATTTCTTTGTTACTGATTGGGCAGAGTGGGTGGGTGCTATGAAGTGTGTGATGAAAGCAAGTGCGCACTCATTAACTTTGTTTAGAATCGATTTCCGCTTTGGAGAGTCTAAGACCCGGCAGCATGGCATCACACTGCGTGAGCTTCCCTGCGTAAACCCGCATTCCTGCCACTCCAGTCTGATTCTGGTGTCCGCATGAGTGCTAATTAAGGGATTTGGGCAAAAGTCATTATTGTAACAACATAATGAGTTCCGTGTGTGCGAGCCAGGTGGGTGCCTGAGTGCCCATAGATGTCGTGCAAGCGTGAAGCTGCTCCAGTGAGAGTCAGACACCAGCATATTGATAGAGAAGGGTTTCTGTGATAGAAGTGTGCGCCTTCTATTTGTTTATTTTCCATTGCAAATTCAACATTTGGTGCCACTGCTTATGGGTTGGCTGCTGTGCATTCTAGGCTACGGTGGAACCTACTGAGCCCTGGCATCCACATCAGACTGTCTCTGCACGCCAGTGGGCCGTGGTAGGGCTAGGAGTTGACGGCGATGCCAGAGGGCTTGTTTGGTGCTCGATTGAGTTTCAAGCTTCTGTTTAACCAGCCGTTCTTGGATTTGTTCCACATTGCCTTGTACATCGTTATTCGTGATATCGGACATGTATTAGGAAGTGGGTACATATGAGGACTCATGTGAGTTGCTTTCATGAGTTGCTTTGTCTGACACTAGTATCTAGTGAGAAAGATTTCAGTGGGTGCTTGGCCTCGCATGGCTAGTATGCAGGATTAGGGGTGGCTGCTATTGACTGTAGGCATCTCCAACCAGTACAGAGGACAAAAGAGTGGTCAGTTCACACCGTGGACACAATACAAAATTGGTGACACTCATTCTGAACTTTTACGCCCCACTACTTTCAAATGTCACCAGCCGCCACTGCGTCTGGGGTAAAGGAGGAAGTAAAGACTTTGCATAGAACTATTTTTTAAATGTCATAAAAAAAGGTGGTTTCTGTGACGTTCCTCAGGTATCCGAAACGCCTTTGCATGAGGAATTTCCGTTATGTGGCTAATCCTCACACATGTGCCAGGGACAGTTGCGTAGGAAGGGGGGCGCGGTGGGTGCGTGCCGCCCCGGGTGTCATCACTGAGGGGGGTGACAAAATGGCAAAAATATGTGTTTTAAACACATATTTTGCCATTTTGTCAAGCTGGGGGTGACAAGAAATCACTGAGGGGGGGGGGGGGCAAAATGGCAAAAATATGTTTTTTAAACACATATTTTTGCCATTATGTCAAATTGGGGGTGACAAGAAATTTTTCGCACCGGGTACCACCTGACCTTGCTACGCCACTGGCCAGGGAAATTGAAAGAGACATGCATTTGAGTCCTGTCATACTCACGCTTGTGTTCGATATCTAAAAAATTAGATATCGATTCACAATAGTGACATGACTTATCAGAATTATAAATAACACTTACAGAGCTTCCTAAATTCCTCCTCATCCTGCAATTCAATAAACCAGAAGGGGTAAACAGATGTAGATTAAGAACGTCTTAAGTTTGAAAGGCAGGTGGTGGAGCTCACAAAAAGCAGGTATTTTCAGTGATTGAAATGGGGAGTAACATAAGCTAGATATGTCAATTGTGCAAAGAAGAATCATAACATTGAAAAAGGTCAAAAAACGTAAATATATTTCTCTCAATCCAAATTATTTTTCCATAATACACCTTTGCCCCGCCCCACCCAGGGGAAATTCTCTTGATTGCAATTCCTTTCCACTTGGCCAGCCACACTCATCTCACCAGTTCACACTTTTAACTCAGTACTGCATAAGGTGACCAGATATTTTTGAAGAAAAATATTGTGAATTTCCTTAAAATTAAGATCTTGGGGTGTGACTCTGTATTCAAACAACACCAATTATCTCCTCTTATTAGATAACCATAATCTTCCCCTGCAACGCTTGTGAACAGTGTATGTGATGCATACATTTGAAGAACTTAAACATTACAGACCTCTCCCATTGTTGTACCTTATTTGTACGTCACAGTACAGTGGCAAGGAAAGTTTAGCTGTGCATCTTCCAAACACATGTACAATATACATATACAGATCTGTATTCTGGGAACACAAGTGCATTTGACATACATATGCATACGATACACACCCTTACTCTTTAGGCAAAACTGTGGGAGATGTTTCCTGGCATGACATAAGCAAGCATGAGTTTGTTAGGAATGGAAGTACTTTTTTATGTTTTCTGGGAAATATACATGCGTTGTTCTTTTGGGACAGCTGTTTTGTTTGCTGGTCCATCTTCATCATTGAATGTGATTAGCATGCATTCGGGGAAAGGTAATGTGGCATATGTACCGGGCACGCGTGAAGTACTAGGTGGTCTCACTGTGGTAACATTTGTGTGTGACACTGATATTGTTATTGCTTTGCCCTATCTGTTTTATTATTAACTAATCTGTGCTCTATCGATTTACTATGGCGTAACCTATACAACATATATATTTCTGTAGGATCGTTGGTTACTTTTTTCAGACTGGGGAGACTTGCAAGTTCAGATATCGCCTTCATAAACTAGCGCCATAGATCTATTATTTTGCTTAGGTGTAGGGCTACGCAAACACTTATTTTTTATGAATTCGGTTTCATTGGTCTCCGCGAGCAGCACAAATATAGATTCAGTTGCCAAAAGGCTACACATCATGTTGGCCACCTTAAGAATGTCTTGGCTAAAACAAATCAAGCTACAATCCGTAAACTTGAATTGCAGAAGGGGTGAAACTCAGAATGGCTGAACGTGTCAAAGACATGGGACCACTGGCTTTTCTATACATGTAAATAGCATAACAGACTGTTTAGTATTTGGAAAGCAGCCTCAAAACAAGAAAATAATCTGGGAGTCACACAGGTGGTTGAAAAGTCTGTACAGTACCCAATAATTAGATACATGATTTTCAATGCCTTGGACACTAGTAAAAAAAATTTGCATTTCTATAAATAAATTAAATGGTGTATTCAGCCTTGAATTAACAGGGATGGCAGAATACGAGATTCAGGATAATCACATTAGCATGGTGAAAAACATTTGCCCCGTTTTGTTCAGTTGGAAGAAGTACAACACCTCTGCAATTTGCAAAACTGTTAAATTTGTGGACTTCACTGGGCTCTGCCTTGGGTGAAATGCTGCAACTAAAAATCTTTTGCAGTCAAATTTCCTCTTAGAAATATTTTTGCATGAAGATTGTCATTTTTATTGCCTTAAGCAATTTTTGTTTTTTCTCACAGTAAAATAATGCTTACAAGAGGCTATCTCCTTTGTGTACCTTCCTTAAGCGACATTTTCAGTTGCTTTTATTTAAGAAGTTCATAAACGTTGCCATGCTCAGAAAGAGAACTAAAACACTAAATTTCAATGGACTTAATCACAATAAGATTAAGTTTAAAAAAATGGTTTACATTTTTTTATTTATAACATTTTAGAAGGATTTCCAAAGAATGCTTGGAAATCTGCAACAGTCACAAGTTTCCAGACATACTCTCAATAAACATTTGTGAACTCCCTCTTGCGTCTAAGAGTAGGTGTGTTCATGTAGGAAATTGGAAATAGTGTGCACCTGTGCATGGAGAAACCCCATTGCATTGGTGCATTTACTCTTCCTGTTACCCATTCCCTTATACATCCACCATTGCCGGGAGTGCTCCCTTCCCATTCCCGCCCTAGAAAGGGACTCATTCATGTCCTTGAAAGAAGTAAATATATGACTGTTTCCAGGTTTGGAATGGGTTGGGAAGAAGTTTGTAGGTTTTCCCTACATTTTCCAAGGCATCCCTACCCGGGAAACACAGTACATGCCCCTGGAATATTATTTACTTATACACATTATTATACCATCATTGGAGTAATGTTAATCATGGGTAAACAGATTTACAAAATCACTATGAGAACTCCGGGTTTGAGTGTCCCAGGCCACTCAGAGGAAATGCATTTCAATTATAACAACTGGGGCTCTTTTGCCTTTGGCTTCCGGGTAAGCAAATATCTCATTTTAGCACTAGACTGTCAGAGAAGCTAGGCTAAGCTGTCCAAGGCTTACTCCATGGAAGTGCTGCTTTGTTTCTGGTGGTGTTTTGCAGCCATCAAGAGGACTAACCTAGGACCTCCTGGCCTTTAAATGTTTCAGCTGGTTTTCTGACTGTTTCTGGTGTGATTTTTCGGAGTTTCTTTTAGATGGCTGCTCCTCTATTGAGGAAAAGCATCCGGGGCCTGCTCTCCTGCCTCCAGCTCCAGTGGCAGCAGGTAACATTAAAATATTTTAGGGGACAGAGCGATGCCCTCTGTCTGGTGTGTCTCTCCTCTCCCAGCGGGATCCTGATGGTGACAACAAGCAGGAAAGGGAATGAAGATGATTTCCTTCCTGCCAGGTGCAATGCAAATTTAATAATCCAGGAGATGCGCTCATGCTGTCTTCAGTATGAGTTATCAACAATAGGGGGTTCTGGCCCATAATCAGTAAGGCTAGGCCAATCTTCATAAATTATCAACAGCATGCATGCCAATACTGATACTTGATCAACAAATTACTTCATCCAATCACACGTGACACTGGTAGTGACTGAATTTAAAAAAAAAGTTTTTTGATTTGTTAAAGATTTTGAAATTTAATATTTGTCAAAAACACTTTATCGGTTCTCACAATAGTCTATTAATCAATTTTGCGTAGACCACGCTAGTTTCATCACATACATAACATGTATAACACACGATATTTGTCACATATATTTAGATGACACTAGACATAACGTAAACAGAAAATTCATAGGATTATGAAGCTCAGGTTCCGAACTGTACAACCCATAACAAATTACAAACATGGGAAACATGAAAAGAAAGAAAAAACCCAAAAGGGGGTTGGAAGCTATTTTTGGAAATGCAGTGTTACTTTTTGTTTTTTGGAGAACAACAGAACAGTACAACCCCAATAAGGGCACTGGCCAAACAGTGTGTTATTCAGGTAACCAAGGCAATTACTTCCATGATGTTTCAAAAAAATTATTATTCACAAGTATACAAAAAAGGTTAGCCTGAGAGTCAATCCAAGTTCACTTGTTTGGTCAGAATATAGGTCAGCGCATTTCAAACCCCTAAGCAACTTTTGGCAGGGCTCTCCTCAGGGCCTGGAACATCGAAAGAGCTTCTTTGAGATTATCCAATATCTTGTCAAAACAGTTTATTTGGCTCTTTGCTTAAAAATTCGAGTTCGCTCGGAAAAGTGTGGAGGTATCTTTCATAAGGTGTTGAAGAAGACGCTGTGTTTTTGTGGACTTATTGTTTGTAGCTGTTTCTTTAATCGCGGCACAAGATTTTCAGTGGAGTGATGAAAGCCTCTTAGATTTCCTTACTTTGCTGTTATTGTAGATCACCGTCCGCGTCAGAATCGAGGGAGACGCGGATGGTGATCTACGATAAGAGGCTCCTGGTAACCTGGATCGGAGTCTCTCAGCAGCAGCACAACAGGGTCCTCAAAGCAGACTACACCATCTACCTGCATTCCCCATGTCCCACAGCCTTCTGAACATCTGCAGGACTTCTATGTGGGTACCCCTTCTGAAAGCACCTCCAGCCAGAACTGGTCCACAGAAATCCAAGGAACCCCCCTCGTTTGCTGGCCTCAGACCGTCCACTCATAACTGTTGTCCTGAGGGAGAGATAGGCCAGAGTCACTAGGCTTGGAGAAAGAGTCCACTGAGGTCCAAAACATACAAGGCTGTAGTCTTTTCAAGACAGCGGTTAATCAACAAGTTGGCTCCTTCATTTCATCCTCAGTAGCTCCATCTTCTCTCAAAGTCTCTATGCAGTGCAGAGGTTTGAAAGTGGAGGCGGAGTGTTCTTAAAGGTGGGAATCTCTGCCCTAACTAGGGGTCCCACGTCAACCTTTCAGCTCTGACAGACACTTCATAGGAGCAGCTCATGCAGTCAAAATTCAAAACGTTGGGGGCAATTAAGCAAGTCCGATCCCACTTCGTATCAATCACCACTTGTCACTTGCACTTGAAAATTGAGCTAATTGTGCTTACAAGTTGAAGTTACAAGCACAAATAACTTTGAAAATGTGGCCTATTGACCTTAAATCAAAAACTGTGCACAGTCAATGTTCATTCCAATATTCTGGGACAGCTCTAGCACTTATGGATATCCTTTGTACACTTGGTATTATTTTTGGGATGTGAGGGATTTCGAGGAATTCCATCAGTTTCAATAACTATTCCTCTATCATCATGCTAACATGCTCATTCCTATAGGTTGTTTCTTAGGGCTAAAGGCTGACCTGCTTGCCCCAGTCAAGAATGTGAGCAATGTTTACCACGACGAAGGTTGCAACTCCTGTTCTAAAGAATGGACTGAAGAAAATGCCAGGAATTACATTTTCCTAGAATTCAGCACCAAAGTGATTTTCTCTTTTAACACCGGGGAACAGGTTGTGACAGGCATTTCCTTGAAGCTCAGAATAACACAAAGATGTCAAAATGTGCATGAATTTTATACAGTTTAGTTACATGTTTAAGACTTAATTCTTGGCTAGTGCCAAAAAACTTGCAACACACAAAGCAATATAAACTGTTCACCTGCCACAAAATAGGTCCATACAAGGAAGGTCATAAATATAGGCTACTAGATGCAATTAAATCAAGCATTCAAGGTAGAGGCCAGGGTTGTGCAACCTAAAACGTTTGTTCGATCTGAACCTCTGAATTTTGGGGCATTTGATACATGAGAATGTCTCAAACTATTTTGCAGTTCATGTTCAAGGGGACTTCAATCCTAAATTTGCCTTCCAGCGTTTGTTTGTAACAGAAAACGTGTTTTTAATGCACATGCACTACTGGGAAGGCAGATGGAGGGATCAAATCACATCATCTACCTTGATTTTAATAATACTGTAAAAAAATTCCGAGAAAATTAATGTGAGATGGTTCAAGCAATTGGTGACATTGTTCTTGGGAACCATTCAATCTCTCGAATCTAGGTCAAAGACTTAGTGGATCCTGGAAAATCAACGATTGATTTCACCTAGGAGAAAACTTTAGTAGGAGGTTCTAGTGTGTCAGTAAAAGCTGTAACTTAATATATTGGTATACAACCTTTACAACGCAACTTTTACAACGCACTACACTTACAACGCATTTTTTACAACGCAACATCCACTACAACGCATTCCATTACAACGCAGGACACTACAACGCATTTTTAAAAACTATCTTTACAACGCATTCCATTACATCGCATACTACCTTTACAACGCATACCATTACAACGCATAATATTACATTAAAACCCCTACACTATCCAACACTTACCCTACTGTTGCACCCCCTGGAGTTAGAATAGTAATTTTTACCCCTATACTATCCAACACTTGCCCTACTGTTGCACCCCCTGGAGTTAGAATAGTAATTTTTACCCCTATACTATCCAACACTTGCCCTACTGTTGCACCCCCTGGAGTTAGAATAGTAATTTTTACCCCTATACTATCCAACACTTGCCCTACTGTTGCACCCCCTGGAGTTAGAATAGTAATTTTTACCCCTATACTATCCAACACTTGCCCTACTGTTGCACCCCCTGGAGTTAGAATAGTAATGTTTACCCCTATACTATCCAACACTTGCCCTACTGTTGCACCCCCTGGAGTTAGAAATATTAATTTTTACCCCTATACTATCCAACACTTGCCCTACTGTTGCACCCCCTGGAGTTAGAATAGTAATTTTTACCCCTATACTATCCAACACTTGCCCTACTGTTGCACCCCCTGGAGTTAGAATAGTAATTTTTACCCCTATACTATCCAACACTTGCCCTACTGTTGCACCCCCTGGAGTTAGAATAGTAATTTTTACTCCTATACTATCCAACACTTGCCCTACTGTTGCACCCCCTGGAGTTAGAAATAGTAATTTTTACCCCTATACTATCCAACACTTGCCCTACTGTTGCACCCCCTGGAGTTAGAATAGTAATTTTTACCCCTATACTATCCAATACTTACCTTAAATGCAATGTAATATTATGCGTTGTAATGGTATGCGTTGTAAAGGTAGTATGCGATATAATGGAATGCGTTGTAAAGGTAGTTTTTAAAAATGCGTTGTAGTGTCCTGCGTTGTAATGGAATGCGTTGTAGTGGATGTTGCGTTGTAAAAAATGCGTTGTAAGTGCATGCGTTGTAAAAGTGTGCGTTGTAACGACATACATCCTAATATATTAGTTATCAAGCACAATGTCTAATCATATCCAAACCCAATAAAGCCTGTGCTATTCAATTCAATAGGCAATCATATCTAATATGTAATCTAATATACAGTTTCACCAATAGATTTCATTGTGTCCCGGTAGCAAAATGGGTTTTGAACCTTCACTGTGTGTGCGTCCCACTACCTGGGTCGCCCGCTCTATGACTTCATGATAATTGGACTGAGCATGTTTACCATCAGTGTCTGCCTTTTAGGATAAGACTGCTACAGTGCAGCTACGGTAAGGGGCAGTGGTCTTGTTACATTAGAACATGTGTATACGAATGTGTGCGTAACGGTGCAGACTGCGCGTGAGAGTCTAACACCATGTGCAGCCTGGTAGCTGCAAACATGTAACATGCAAATTTGACGAAGTCAATATAATGCCTTTTGACAGGTCTAAATCTTCCTTTTAAATACAATTAAGGTGCTCTTGAATAGGCCTTATTGACCTTAAAGGGAGAGTGCATGTTATTTAAAAGTTTAACATGTACAAGTTGATGTTTAACATGTCTTTACTTGAAATATCCCAAAAGCTATTTTCACTGTAGCGAGGCTGGCTACTTCCATATAGAAAGACTGGGCTACATTGTTACATTTATGAAATTCTAAATTCAGATTGGTAGCAGCTAGAGAAATAATTAAATAATTATTTTTTTATAGTTAGCCAAAACCCAATTTAATGGTAAAAACACATTTTGTCTGACTATTAGGCAACAGACACTTAAAAAAAAGATCATTCTCCTGCCTAAACCCTCTGGAGGCCTTTCCTGAGCCATTCAACTCTCACCTGCCAGCTGGATGGCTGTCCTGTAGTGAGAAGTGTATTGCTCTCGGACAGTGGACAAAGGGCCCTGGGTGTGGGTGGGGAGCGTTCCTCCATGACAGGTTGGCCTGTGTGTTGCGTCCAGTAACTAGATTAACTTCAAAGAGGCCTCCTCTGTCACAGGCAGATATAGGCCACCCCCTCTGGTGTCCTTCGAATCAGGCTGACTAATCCCAGTGGGAGGGGGAACTGCCCCAGAACTAGTCTAGAGTGCCCACAGAGGAGGAGCTGATAATTTGCAGGACCATACCTCTGGGTGGGCACAGGAGCTCTGCACAAGGGAAGAAGGGTTCTACCATACTGGATTGTCGCAGAATGCTGTGCAGGAGGTTTGGGGCAGGAGTGGAGGAACAATGTGGCATCCTAGGCTTGGGCAGGGGTTCCAGACATCTAGAAACCTCTGCACAAGAGAGAGACAAAGAGCAAAAATCATGGATGGTAAAAATACCAGTATCCTCGAATGCTGCAAAGAGAATCCACCTGATGCCCCTGATGAACTACGGACTCTGTCCACACCTGTCCCCCAAGACTAGATGGGGTTTTCCATGGGTATTGGTGCAGGCCCCCTTATACCCACTAAGGACCAGTTGGCGGAAGGTCTGGAATCTGGACCCCCCCAAGTGTGCTGCAACACAGCCAGGAGGCTCTGGGGCTTGGGAGTCTTGGGAAGAGGGTGTTATGCTGGCTAGTAGTGGAGGTGATGCACAAGATGTTCCCACAGGCAGGGAAGGAGGACCAGGAAAGAAGAAGACTGGCACAGGGTGCCAATAAAACCATCTCCCTGACAATAGTGGCATGTTAGAAGCAAGGAGGACCGTTGAAAATGATCCTTAAGACTAGAGATTGCCACAAGGAGAAAAATGAGCCCAAGATCTAGAAAAATCAACCTAACATGCCTGAATTACATTTGCCCATTTATACTTGTCTAAACAATCCTACCGGGCCTCCTAAAAAAAAAAGCAAAAATCACAGCCTGGGGGTGCCCCAGGTAGAAGCGGGGCACCACATAACAAAACAGTAAGGATAACATAAAAGGCTCAAAACCGCATTGATAAAGAGAAGGGAGAGAAGTCAGCTGTTCTAATATTCAATGCTCTGCATAATGTGTGTGTGATGTAAAGTGCTGTGACATCCTAAACTGCTATGAATAGCATTAGAGAACAAACGAAAAGCATGCTCAGGGGGTACTGTGGTTGGAAATGACGTACTGGTTTAAACATAGCAGTGTTCGTAGTGTGTCCAGAAGTTTAATACAACAATGACAATGTCAGAATAACTCTAGTGATTAATGTACCTGCTAGAGAGAGAGAGGGAGTTTGGTCTAGTGACAGTTTTGACTTATCATAAAGTAGCATAGAGGGTTAATATGTATGCTGCAAGGAACGTGTGGCATGCAGATCACAGAATTTTATTTTATGTGGTATCTCAGTGGGTTTCTGCTTTTATCACATAGATCGTTTTGTTACTTGCAGCTCATAAGTTACAATCCTAATATAGCACAGTGGCCTATGAACTGTCAGCAAAGAGCTGCAAGCAGGGCCGGCTCTAGGGCGGTGCGACCGGTGGCACCGCACCGGTTGCTGGCTTCCTGGGGGTGCCATGTTTGCAAGTTTAGTATGTTTTTCAAGCACCTGCTCTAGAGTTTCTTTCCTCCGGCAATTACCAGGCCTCACAAAAATATCAAGAAAACGTGTGTGATTAATTATCTTCCTGGAGAGAGATCAGCGTTTTTTGAATTGTTGAGGTTTTGACTTATGTGAAGTTAGTGCAGAGGGTTAATACTCCTGCTGCAAAGAACGTGTACCAAGTAGATTACAGAGTGCATATCGGCCGTAAGGAGGCGGAGCCAGAGGCGGGGCCCAGGCACAAAAGCTCGCCTCAGTGCGGGAGCGGGCAATTGCTTTGTTTGTCGCGCAGACCTGCCGCGAGTAGCGCACTGTGTAGAATTTTAAAAATTGTGCTTTCTAGAACTACTTAAAAAAGAAATACTTTTAGCTTCACTTATGTTCTGTGCCAGCTCACTCAGCGTTAATCTCCTCTGTCACTCCCCTCTCCAGGCCTTTAGCCAATCGGCCGTAAGGAGGCGGAGCCAGAGGCGAGGCCCAGGCACAAAAGCTCGCCTCAGCGCGGGGGCGGGTAATTGCTTTGTTTGTCGCGCGGACCTGCCGCGAGTAGCGCGCTGTGTAGAATTTTAAAAATTGTGCTTTCTAGAACTACTTAAAAAAGAAATACTTTTAGGTTCACTTATATTCTGTGCCAGCTCACTCGGCGTTAATCTCCTCTGTCACTCCTCTCCCCAGGCCTTTAGCCAATCGGCCGTAAGGAGGCGGAGCCAGAGGCGAGGCCCAGGCACAAAAGCTCGCCTCAGCGCGGGGGCGGGTAATTGCTTTGTTTGTCGCGCGGACCTGCCGCGAGTAGCGCGCTGTGTAGAATTTTAAAAATTGTGCTTTCTAGAACGACTTAAAAAAGAAATACTTTTAGGTTCACTTATATTCTGTGCCAGCTCACTCGGCGTTAATCTCCTCTGTCACTCCTCTCCCCAGGCCTTTAGCCAATCGGCCGTAAGGAAACGGAGCCAGAGGCGGGGACCATGGAACAAATGCTCGCCTCAGGGCGGGAGCGCAGCGGACACGCGCAGCGGACACGCGCAGCGGACACGCGCAGCGGACAGGCCGGTGGCGCGCAAAGGCGTGCCTAAGGCAAGTCCGTCTGCGCCTGTCCGCGCCCGGCCGGGTCCAGGGGCCACAAATTATGGCCAAATTATTAAATACTCTTCCTGGACACTTCGATCACTAGCCAATCGTCGCTCCCCCTTAATCAGGTTGCTTACAATCGCATCAGGGAAAACAGCATATATTTAGAACAAAGCCACCATGCGGCTCCCCTCACCCCCTGCCACCATCATCCCTTTATCGATGCACCCAAAACTACAAATCAGACCACTTTGCACATCTTCTATCTCAATACTCGCTCCTTGGTTAAACACCGGCTAGACATCTTCTTGCTGCTCAGCTTTGAAAAACCAGATGTCCTTCTGATCACAGAAACCTGGCTTACCCAGTATTCTGCGCCAGACATCCTAGCGGCACTCCCCTCGGAATACTACATCCTAGCTGCAAACTGGCCCCCGGGTAAAAACGGTGGCGGAGTTGCCGCTATCATTCACAAAGACCATGAGTTTACCTCCCTTACTCCTCTTGTCAAAACATAATTATCAAGCTAGCTGCCACGACCGGCTCTATCATTTTCATGCTAATCTATCGGCCCCCTCAGGCTATGCCATCCTTCCCGCTCTCCTTGAGCGAACAAATGGCCAACCTTGTCACAAATTATGCAAGTGTCGTGCTCATAGGTGACTTGAACTATTGGTTTAATGACACCCTGGGATGGCCACATGCTGCAGAGTTATCGGAATTACTCTCCAACCTGAACCTTGTTCAACATGTATCCTCTCCCACCCATGTAAAAGGACACACCTTGGACCAAATTTGGTCCTCAAACCTTATACTATCTGCGCCTACTATCTGACCTTGCATATGGTCTGACCATCATCTAATCAATTTCACAGTCACTACTAATTCTAAGACCAAGACTCCCTTAACTGGTGGAGGTATGACTAGGAAATGGAGGTCCATTGACAAATTGGTATTCACCGACACCTTAGCCAGGTCTGCACCCACCTTTAACCCAGATGTTAACACCATGGCAGACAACATCTCGGAATGGCTATTAAAGGCTTGCGAAACCCATGCTCCACTCACCAAATTTACACGCACTCGATACACAGATGCCCATAAATGGTTCTCCGCCGAGTTAAAAAAACAAAAACTCGAGCTCCGTCAGAAAGAAAGAAAATGGAGGCTAAAATACTCCACGGAGGACAAATTACAGTTCTCTTTAGCTCGCAAAGACTATAAAAGAGCTATACTGGAAGCCAAAGCGACTTATTTTTCGGCCCGAATATCAAATGCCCATAACAAACCAAAAGAAATTTTCACCATAGTTAATGACCTCTGCAATGCCGAAATAACCTATCCCAATCAGACACCTACTCAAGATTTTTGTAATACTCTGAACACCTACTTCCTGGATAAAATATCCACTATCAAAGCCAGCATCCCCACTACCCTCAGTATGGAAAACCTGGTCACATTGCCAACAAACCCAATTATCATGGATCACTTCCCAGCCATATGCCCTCAGACTCTTTCAGATTTGTTGGCACGTGTCACATCCGGCTCCCCTAATGACTGCTGCCCTCCAAACATTCTAAAAGAAGCTTTGTCCACCCTTCCTCATAGCGTGCTTCCCTTCCTTAACGAGTCTCTTTTTCAAGGCAAGGTTCCCACTGCCTTCAAGAACGTGATAGTGGTCCCTCTACTAAAAAAATCAGGGGCTGACCCACTGAATCCCTCCAACTATCGCCCCATCTCCCTTCTCCCCTTTTTGGCCAAGATTCTAGAGGCCCACGTCACTAGGTCCCTTTCCAATTTTGTCGAACAGTCTGAACACATAGAGCCTAATCAAGCTGGTTTTAAACCCACTCACTCAACTGAGTCGGTTATCCTCGCAGTACTGGACACCTTGAGAGCAAACGCAGATAAGGGCATCCCTCAGGCCCTTGTACTCCTGGATTTGTCGGCCGCGTTTGACACGGTCGACCATAACATCTTATTCGCCCGTGTCGAACAGGCCGGCATACAGGGTTCTGCCTTCAGCTCGATCAAGTCCTTTCTTGATGGCAGAACACAAGTGGTCCGACTTGGCCCTTTTACAGCTCCTATGATCGCCACCTCTTGCGGGGTCCCCCAGGGCTCGTCCCTTTCCCCTCACCTATTTAATCTTTACCTAAAGCCCTTGATTAACTCCTTAAAAAACAGGAAGATAACCACCTTCAATTATGCGGACGATCTTCAACTCGTCTTTATATTGGAATTCCCGGACTCTGCCCTGGAATTCCAAGCAACTATGCTTCACATCCAGCGATGGATGAACCTTAATCATCTTAAGCTCAACCCCGGCAAGACAGAATTAGTCTTGCCAGGAAAGAGCGAGATCGCTTGGGTCCCACGCTTCTGGCCTACTGATCTTGGACCACCCCCCACTCCCTCTTCTTCAGTGAAAACTCTGGGAGTCACTCTAAATTCCGACCTCTCGCTTAGGGGACAGGTGGGGACAGTAGTCTCCTCTTGTGTTTTCCAACTGAGGAAAATCAGGAAAATCACCCATTTGCTGACTCACTTGGCTCTCATTCAGGTTGTGATAGCCCTCGTACTATCGCGTCTCGACTTTCCCAAATCCATCCATCTCGGTCTGCCTATGTTCCTACTTAAAAGCCTACAAATAGTACAGAACCAGGCAGCGAGATTAATATTCAAACAACCTAAATGGCAATCGGCCAGCCCCCTGCTAGCCAAGTTGCACTGGCTACCTATCGCCCAACGTGCAGCTTTCAAGACCGGATGCTTGATCTTCAAGGCCTTGTATTGCAGGAGCCCCAAATTTATTAGTCAGTTGATTGTAAAACATGTCCCACGCCGTAATCTACGGTCTGCCCATCTAAGACCACTAATTATCCAGGTCATCAAACTCAAACGCCAGGGAGGGTGCAGGTTCTCCTACCTCGCCCCGAGTTTCTGGAACTCTTTACCATTGGACATCAGGATGTAGGATAACCTTATGGGGTTTAGAAAGGCTCTCAAGACCTGGCTGTTTGCGCAAACCTACGCATAGCTCGTCTCGCTGTGACACACTTATCGATCAGCGCCATGAAACCTCACGGTGACCATGCGCTTTACAAGCTCCTATTAACATAACATAACATAACATAACATAACAAACAGATCAGCAGGTTACTGCTTTCAAAAAAGAAATCCTTTTGTTACTTGCAATTTATAACTTAAAGTCCTAATATTCAAGAGTGAGCTATTAACTTTCATCATAGAACTGCATACACACTGCAAAGTATACATTAAAACATTGAATAATGTTGCATAAAGGGTTAATTTGGCTAGAAATCAATTCTTATTATTAAAGAAAACTCCCAACTGTGCAGTTTCTTTTTCGACTCTGAGTTTGTGCTTCTCCACACCACGCACTCTTAAACTATACTGTCTACCAGTATGAATGACATGCGAATCCTACACTTTTAGTCCTTTGGCTTATGAAACATTTCCTGTACACTGATTTACACACGTATGATTGATTGTGTCTGTGTAATTTGTGTGTGATGCAATGTGCTCCCACACCCTGCACTGGTATGAGTGGCGCTATATAACTAATCCAATGCATCTTAGAGCAGTAGTGGCTCCTGGAAGGAGTGCTGCGAAGCGGCGGGATGGGGCAGGGGAGGGGAGGGGCAGGGTGGGGGGTAGTAAACTCCAGCTCACGGCCGACCGGTGTAATGCAAATAAATATATAAATAAAACGAATTTCATAGCGCGCACTGAAACGCCAAATGGCGATGCAGCGCTCGCAATGAAATTCGTTTTATTTATTTATTTACATTACAACGGTCGGCCGTGAGCCGGAGTTTACTACCCTCCACACTGCCCCTCCCCCGCCCCACCCACCTCCCCGCAGCACTCCCTCCAGGAGCCGCTACTGTCTGAGAGAGTGTGGTTATGGAGACTTGGTTACTGTTAAAGGGTGCTAGTGAGAGAATCCGTGGTGGAGGTGGTCATGGGGGGGCGCCAACAAACATTGTGGCACAGGGCGCCACCAGCGCTAAAGCTGGCCATGGCTGCAAGCAAACTGTATTGTGTAGGTTAGAATGTTATGTTTTTTTCCTCAGTCTTCCATTATCCTATTGTTGCCAACATTGATGTGTTTGGCTGGAAATACATAGTAAAGCCAACCCCAACTTCTGTGGTATGTTTTAAATCCTGAGTTTGTGCTTGTGTTGTGTAAACCTAGTCTTTGGCTCAGCTCTACAAGGTTAAATCTCACACCCACGGGTGTCATGAGTGAACTTAGTTTAATGCACCACGCTTGAATTTGAGAGACAAGTTTTTGTAGACCCGCAGAACCCAATCCAATACATAGTTGAAATGGTGTCAATGCTTTTGGGTTACAAAAAGTCCCTAAAGAAAGATCCAGGGACACCATGATGATCAGAAACAAACCTCTTTTCTTCTTTTCAATAACGCACACACAAGATGCGCTAACAAAAAAACACTTTAACTTAAAAGTGTGTTTATTTCACCCTGTTGCTCAACACATCTAAAATAACCACACAGAATATGCTTAAAACAGCACAAATGCATGTTCCGAACAACAAAAATAAAATGAACATTTCTAACATGGTCAAAATTTAATCGAAAAAACTAAAACTTTAAAACCTACATCAATGCACTACACTAGGAGAGCATGGAAAGTAGAACAACTTGTGACTAGAGTTTCTTAGGGATAATGGGTATACTGTATACCTTGTTTAAAGCAGAATGTTATAATTATCAGGAGTCAGGGAGCCATGCTCCCTGCAAAAGGCAAACACAGGTTCAGCATTAGCATCAACTCATCCAGGCTCGGTATCAGCTTTCAGTAGAAAGCGCGATACAGCAGCAGCATCTCTGGTATGCAGGATCGTCTTCTGGTCAGGCAGTATCCTGCTTGCAATAATCTGAGGCAAAGGACCTCTCTTGACAGGTGGTCAAGTGGCAGTCCTTTTATACTGTATTTTATCTGAGATGGATTTTGCAATATCAAATTAGGAATGTTTGATATAACCAATAAGCATCAAGTTGCTAGTTTAGGACACATTCCTTTAAACATGTAAGGTAAAGGTTCGGAAATCTAGACTACACTATTTTGAGTATTGTTCTTTGCTTGACCTTTAAACTGAGATAACAAGGCACTTCTTCCGGACTGATGTCGCATCAGGTTGTTTATACCTATATCTAAATGATACAGGTTTTGTTATGTCTATACCTAAATGACACTTTCACAGTTCTTGGAAAGATATGGACAAATGACATCTGTGTCAAAGGCAGAAGTGTTGATGATTTTGTAAAATACAGAAAATTGAGTTGTGGCCTACTTAAAATGCAGTCTGGCCTTATGTATTTACATTAAGACCAAACTCTATTAAATGCCTGCTAGTATGGTTGACATGTGATTCCTACACCTTGTATCCTCACATTGTCCTATTTCCTACAAACTGATTTACACATCTATGATGTATTGTCTGTGTGTGTGATGTAAAGTGCTCTGATCACCCTACACTGGTATGGGTAGTGCTATAGAGCAAATGGAATGCATGTGAGAGAGGTGCTACAGGAAGATGAGGGGGAGTGTTGGCACAGTTGGAGGGTGGTAGTGAGGGAATCTGTGGAAAAGGAGGTCTTGGGGATGGAACTCAAACAAATACTGTTGCACCGTGCACCACCAGCACTAAAGCAAGCCCTGCATTTCACCACTTACACACTTAACAAATGCAGCATTCTCAACAATAAAGAGTCTTAAATTAAGAGTCAGGTTAGTTTTGTAAGGAAGAAAAGCCCAGCTTTAACATTCAACATAACATATTCATAAACATTGCCATCAATACCTAATCAACGCTGAAACCCATAAGCTTCAAGGAGCTGAATCAGAGATTAAAGGTTTTGACCAGTTTTTTTAAGCTTAGTAGATCTCATATTGCCCCTGGAAATTGTAATGGGGGACCAGGTGTATTTATTTAATAAAGACTGGCCACAAAAAGTGCTTGCAAATTGCGCACTTACTTTTTGCAACATGTCTTTAATTTTGGGATGCAACCCATGAACTAATAGGTTTCATTTAAAAATGTCTGTTTACATGGGCTCGTAGAATCACCTACCAAATGAATATTTATTAGGCTGCTTGCTATTTGCGATCCCCTGTGATTGGCTGCAAACACACGGATGGTGGCCTGCAAGGACCCGCAGACCACAATCCCTGTGTTTGTATTCCCACATAGGATTTTTTTGTTTTTTAAGAAGCAAAGCAGGAGGGAGCAGTTCAGTGAACCACTGCCTGCTTACTTTGAAGCTGCCAATGCCACTCACACCCTCCACGTTGAGCGTCATGTACCTCCTCCTTTGAGGTGCTGGTAACTAATCAAAGGTTTGCGAATGCAATTGAAGTCTTAAACCATTCAAACACACAATACCGAATTGCAAAAAGGCCCCTTTCCAATTGTGATATGGTATGTGTCGGGAAACCTATTTGGAGAGTCTACATTTTTTTTTTTAATCAATCAATCAATCAATCAATCAATCATAGCATTTGTAAAGCGCACTACATACCCGTAAGGGTCTCAAGGCGCTGGGGGGGATGCTGCTACTGTTCAAAGAGCCAGGTCTTGAGGAGTCTTCTGAAGGATAGAAGGTCTTCGGTCTGCCGTAGGCGGATGGGTTGGGTGTTCCACGTCTTGGCGGCGAGGTGGGAGAATGATCTGCCGCCGGCGGTCACTCTTCGGATGCGGGGGATGGTGGCGAGGGCATGGTCTGCGGAGCGGAGCTGGCGGGCAGGGGTGTAGAGGCTGAGTCGTCTGTTGAGGTACGCTGGTCCGGTGTCGTGGAGTGCCTTGTGTGCGTGGGTGTGAATGGATTTCAAACATATCATATTTTGCAGTTGTAAAAGCGATCACAAAATGGCTTTGTGCATCTGGCCCTCAAAGCCCTAGTATCGAACACTTAAACACGAAATCCAAGCTGGCCTCAATTCACCTTTCGGGCAAAAAATCTATTTGGCGCCCAAAACCGATTTACAAAACGAGCACAAATAGCACCTGACACTTGAGTTTGCAACTGCAATTTTGCAGGAAAAGCCTAAAGGAAAATGGGGACTGGCAGGCAAACTAAGGAAAATGTAAAATATTCACACGATAAAGACGTACAGTGCAAAACGCAAGTGCTTCTAGGTTGTGCCTCGTGAAACATATAAAGAACTAGTTATGCGGTTTAACTATTATCATTCAAAATGTGAGCCTTGAAGATCCATCATGCCTCGCGCTGTGCTTGAAAACAGAGATCGCTGAGAGGCCAAGGGGTCTGTTTACATCAACTGCACCGTATGTAGAATTGATCATTCGGCTCTGTGATGACTTATCTGCGGTTACGAGTTAGGATCGTCTCAAGGCTAACTCTGACTTATGTGTCAGTTTATAGCATTAGGGTCATTGAAAGGGGTTCTGGCTGTGGTATGAACTAAAGTTCATGTATTGATGTCACAAGGAGGCTTAGTTAATAATTATTCACAATCAGTGCCCTGCTTCACCCACCCGCCATCTTGCGACATTGGCTTGATTATGTACTGACTGTTTATATGTTTCCCTCTATTCTTTGACATTGGATTCACAATTGCATATTGCATGCTATACAGATTGTTGTGAATCCTATTGCCATGATACGGTCAACGTGATCAAAGTCGACCAAGGCCGCATTAATCAAACGTGTCGCAGCACGTGTGCCATTGGTTGAGAAACCAGGACTGGCTGAAAATCGCCAGGTGGCATTAATGCAAATCTGAGCGCCCCCTATGTAAACTGAAAGCACAGGGCTAAAAACACGCAGAATGTGATGTGCAACCATACCATCTATGGCATAACCCCATACTACTGAATATGGCAAGCACATAGCTTTAACTTGGTCCATGAAACTACAAGTTGATATAGGGTCAGTATTGTTGAATGAAAAAACAGGACTGTCTGGAAGAGGTCCCCTTGTCATTGATTTAGTGGTGTTTTGTGCAGAAAAAAAGAAATTAAAGGCATAACGTAAGTTAAGGCAAGGGCCACAGGAAATATGTGATTCCGCTGTTGTGGCATTTTCCACATAATTATGGATTTGTCCCACTTACCACATATCCATAATTTGCTTCATAATTTGTAGATTTGACCCAAAACAAAAACAATTGTTTCTAGCTCAATTGGACCAAAAGTTACTTTAAATGTGGCGAGATGTATTGCTGCACAGTTGAAGGCCCTTCACAAAAGTTGGTTGGACACCTTTCATTACCCTTTTGGTATATATATATAAACATTAAAATGTTACTAGTGAGGTGGAACCTTTGCCTAGAGTTAGTATGTGACAAAAAGACAAAAGAATACAATAATACTGTTACAAAATGTGCTGCATAATGCCACATAATCAGTACTTAATTTGCAAAATAAATAGGTGCCAGGGCCCTCATCGGGAGGCCACTTCCACTGCATTGCCCATTGCCTCTGTCAGCACTACCAAGTTCAGATACAACACAACTACTCATCTCCCCACTATTAGAACTATGACAATTCTGACTATTCCAGGCCGATATAGCAATAAGAATGGCTTTGGCGCCAGTTATTAGTCATTTTTAATGTATATTGAATTAAAAAAACAACTGCTGTTGAGCTGTCTCTAAATTAGACAAACAGTGCCACCATGTGGCAGACTGTCATAAGTAAAGGTATTGACAATTAAGTGCTGGTGCCAAGCACTGGAAACCAATGGCTCAAATTAGGCACTGCACATAATTAGGCTTTTCTTACCACATAATTCTGTCAAGCCATGGGCATAATTTGGTCCTTCCCTGTTGTATAATTGCAGTGGTCCCCAGGTTACAACTGAAGTATACAAAAAAGTGATGGATGGAATGCTTGAATTAATCTCAGCCACTCATAATTACTCAGGGTCTCATCCCAGTCCATTGTTTTGTTGCACACCATGCCACCTCAGTTTGGACCCAGTTATGTACAAATCAGTCTTGAACCTGCTCCAATTGGAACAGTCCAGCCCGAACTGAACCAGACCTGGTTTTGCCATAGTTATGGGCACATTAGCCAAGTACAGCTTGGTTCCATTGATGGGTTGAAGCCGAGCAGCTCTTTTACCTTTGCCTTTCAAAAACTGTTTTTTGAACGTTATATTTCTTAAAGGCATCTATTTATATTTATTAGGCAGTTAAGAGGTACATTTTGGGTCCAACCTTCAGCCTTAGCTGTTGGTATTTTAAATATTTAACTCTGTTTTCCAGCTGTTTCTACAAGGAACTGAAAAATGTGCTAATAACATGGTTGCTCTCTTTCATGGAGCTGCGAGTGTCAGCCAGGGCTGGGTTGCCAAATTGGACAATTTCCTGCACGAAAGGGAAAACCATTACCTACTTGTGCTGAAAAAACAAATGCTGGGTCACTTTTATTTGGGCTTATTTGTGCCCTGAGTGAAGCTGAAGTGGTGCCCCCTTATGTCAACGACATTTCAGTCAGTCCTGTGAGTTATGCTGTGCCACTGCTTGCCTCATGCCACCAGGTCATGGTCAGGGGCGGCTCCTCCACTAGGGCGGAGAAGCGTCACCCCACTGCTTTCTTGCAGTGCGAGAAGCAGAAACACAAAAAGGGAATAACTTCCCATTGTTACCATTTTATGTTTAGTTGCGGGCAGGCGGGTGGGCAGGGCTGCTCTGTGAGAAGGGGAGGAGTGGTGTGCCCACTCCTGAGGGCGCAATGACTGTTCGGTTGGCCCTCTGTGGCTGTCTAAACCAGTCATGCGCACTCTGCCCTTCCTGCAGCCTACATGGAAAACATGGCCTCCCCATATGCGCCCCTGGCTGGGCAGCGTCCCCACCAATCACAAAACTGCCATTGCAGCGTTGTGATTGACTTAGGGGAGGGGAGGGAGGGAGGCTGTCTGCTTTCTGTTCCTGCCGGAAGCAGGGAGCAGGAGCAGTAGCTGAGAAGACGTGGGACCCAGCCGGAGGACAGGTACGTTATTTATTCATTTATTTATTATTAACTTAAAACCCTCCCTGCGTGACGCCACGCGACTTCACGACTCCCACTCGCGATTAATGCCGGCCGCAACTGGTCATGTTGCCCAGCAGCAGCATGTAGGCCAGGGCACAGGTTGTGGATGCACTCGGGTAGACTGTGTCTACTTACTCTTTTTCAGGGTGGAAAAAGTGCATGTGCACAGAAATATGCTGAACTCCTTCAGTGTAATTTTCCAGACACTGGGACACATTGTCTACTTTCATTCAAAGCAGCAACATGCAGAGGGAGCTGTGTTATTTTAAATTCCAGCTGGGCCCAAAACAAAGGACGAATGTAAGAGACCATCAGGCCTCCTTTTGTTGGACCATCCTGGCTGGGAGCTATCTGACACCTCACACCTAAATGCAAATGCAATGGAGGGGAAACAAAGGTACACAGCTTGTTTATACCTTCACAGTTACTTAAGAGAGGCATGCTGTAACTTTTTCCAGTCCCTGTGTAAAAGAGCGATGTATGCACTGCAAGAATGTGAGATGTATTGGTCTGTCCCACTAGTTACACAAATAATTTAAATACTACTCCTTTGTTTTATTTCTTTTATAGTGCTATAGAGCTACTCCTCCCAATGCAGGGAGTCATAGCTCTTTAAATCACACATACACATTATAATATGACAAAAAATGATGTGCATACATTCATGTACAGGATGTGTTACCTTAAGACAGTGAGGGTTACAAGGTGAAGAGTGACATGTCCTTCATAGCTCACTGCGGTATATTGGAAGGATTACAATTTACGAACTGCAAGTAACAAAAGGATCTCTGTGTTAAAAGAAGTAACCCACTTACCCATTTACATAAAATAAAAATCTGTCGTCTGCGTGGTACATGATGTGCATTGCAGGAGACATATTAACACCCTCTATGCTACTTTGATTCAAAACTGAAACTAGACAAAACACAGATCTCTCCTGCAAATACTTTAACGTACAGAGTTATGTTATCGTTATTATTAGTCTCTGAGATGCCTTAACCCCATAAGATATTTTAAAATGCAGACTTTACAACCAATTAAGCAGAACATTTTTACTTCCACGTTTCTCTTTGTTGCCAATTTCCTTGTGGCAGAGTTTTTAAAAATGAATGTAACATTTGAGGCCTAGATTTTGTGTCTGGGCTACGTTACGTTTTTGGCACAACCCCGACACAAAATTTCATTAGTTAAGTATTGTAATGCGCTCAAATGTACTCATGATAGGCCTGCTAAAAAATATGTGTAAGGTCCTAATATCTGATGTCACTTCTTGTGATATCAGTTTCCGTGAGGTCATGTCTGTGATGCCACATGGGATTTCACACACAGTGATGTCACACAGTGTGATGTCACACTCCATGATGTCACTCGCATACTGCCTAACTTGGTTAGTCCCCCCACAGGCTGTCAGAGAAGTCTCACATACCAACATACACAAGTCCATATAAGGCACATTCTTGAACGTATGTTGAGAATTAAGGTAACACCACTCCAATTGGTGTTAGTGGTCGCAGGGTGGCCAAGCACTAGTAGTACCTAAAAAGCGCTACTAGCGCTTTCGGTGTTCATGTTGACCTGCCTTACTACGCATCATATGCCACTGCCTTCCCTTTATTGACCGTCACCATTGTGTTTCAAGGTGTAATGCTCCACACTACACAGTGACTCTTGCAGTCTCTCGACTAACCAACCGGCCCACCAGCAGACGGCTGGAATATTCAAGGACTTGCTCAGTGTGTCAGAGCGTGACATCAGGGCCGGACAGGGAACAGCAACCAGTCCAGGCAGATTGCCGCTCGACTGGGCTTTGGAGTGGCGGGGGGGGGTTGATAGCAAGAAGCACCGCTCCCGCTTTTGTTAGAGGGGGCCGATATTGAAGCACTGCTGCAAAACCAGCCCCCACAGGCATAAACCCGGCCACCACCCCTCTGGCCCACCAGGAAAATACGTGGTACCAGCTACTGGCAGTCCGGCCCTGCGGAACAGAGAGAGAGGAAGGCTAGCCAGTCTGAAGCCTGGGGAAGAATGGAGTCTGAAACTCAAAGTCACAGCCGGGTCAGCCCGTGTCCTTTGCCTTTGTGTGTAGCAGGACATGTCTCCCAGTGCCAGACGGTGCTGCACGTGTTCTGCCCCCACCTGCACTGCAGTCCATCATCACCTGACATTGACTAGTGCCTTAACTGGCCACTCCAACACCAGGGTTGCCCTTGACCCATCACACGACCGCCGTGTGAGGTTAGAGAGGCACAACAGTTCTTCACTATGCAGTGTTTCTGGTGGCTTTGGTGGCTTACTAAATTGGTCACAAACAGGCTGTATGTTTAATAAAAATCTTACAGGGTTAAAGGCGACTACTGCAGAGATCTTTGTGTGCCCTGTAATTTTCAGTAATTAATAATAATGGCGAGATAATTCTGGTGGTTTTATGCAAGTGATGGAAAGATCCGTGTTTTGTCCGGTCACAGTTTCACTCAATATAAAGCGGCAGGGTTAATGTTAAAAAATGTGGTATTTTGTTTTTATTGAGAGGCGTGCTGTGGGTGGCTAGTAACGAATTGACTGCTAATTACCAAAAGCAATGAGCAGAGCAGATTGGGCGACTGGCTTCATCTGGACACGATGGCAGGAAGTCTGCAGCTGGGCTTTCCTTTTAGGTCGAGATGGTGTTGAAACTGTATTACAGTTACAAACACTTTGGGCCAGGGTGGCCACAACGTACTAGATCGGTTTAAGTAGAATAACCAGGGGATGGGCGCTAGAGGGCACATGGCAAGACGGCTGCGCTGTAGTGCAGCTCTGCCGGCCGAAGACTAAATCCGCCAAAATCTTGCTATTCCTGCTCCATCCCCTGTTACAAACTACGGGATACGATAGCGTACAACTAGAAGCTGCGTGGTGTGAGCAAATATCGGCGCCAACACTCAAGACTACGGAGAAAGCTGCTGTTACAAGCGTGGGCTCAAGTCACCAAGATGGCAGCCTAACGGTCTCAGCGAGAGCCGGTACGAGGCGCGTGTTGAGAGAAGGAGACCGGGACTGGTGACCACAGAGGGGGGATCGCGCTGCTGCCTGGTGGGTCCCTGTGCGTGTTGACAGCCGGTGAGTGCACGGCAGGCGTGCAAGGGTGGAGGGCGCCGCTATTCTCCATGCGGGGCCGTTACATCTCCCAGCCTAAAAAGCACCACAGATGAAGGTGGCAGGGGGAGCGCGACCCGGCCCTGGACGCTGGAGTGGGGCTCTGAATTGGCCTGTTGCCCCTTGAGGTGCCGCTGCTCGAGAGAGGATCGCTGGCCGATTGCTGGAGCACAGTGCGAGACTGCAGGAGTAGCCTTCTCTGCTGGCGGCCGCACCTGGGCTCACAGTGACCTCTTTTGCGAGGCCTGCGCTCATCACATGCCGAGCTACCAGGAGCAGAACGCCACTTGTGTTGTGACCATAGCACCGCGAGTGGGATCAATACTGAAGTGTATTTAAAATGAATGGTGTAGCCTATAGTGCCGAGCAGCCGGATTGGACCTAACTTGATTGATCTGCAGCAATATTGAATTCCCCTGTGTGGACAGGCCACACTATCATGCGACTTAGCGTAGCCCTGGGCGTGCTGCGTGTTTGTGCACCTGACCTCTACAATATTGAGAATCTGTGGCGCCCTACGATGGTGAAGCGTTTGCTGTGTGTGCCTCTGTGATCCACTGTGCCAGGGCCAAGACCAGGCGGACACGAACACGGCACGCAAGATGACTGATGCTACTAAACACCTCTGCTGGGACCTCATACCTTGCATTGGGGGCTGCCACCGAATATAGGAGTCGCTAACTTTACGCCTGGTGCAGAGACTGCGTTGCGGAGTGGTAGCGCCTGCCCTTTCTACGATATGGCTCAGGTGCGCACTAAGACATTAAGCAGTGCATTTGTGCTATAGCTGGGACTGCTTTACTGCCGCCTACTCTGTGGGCAGCACTGCATGATCCGGTTACACACAGAGTGCCCAGATAACATAGAATCACCACTCTCCTGGTTAGAAGGCGTTTTTTTCCCTATAACAGACAGCGGAGCTCTGCCAACATGGGCGATTCTGAACGACGTCAATCTCGACTCACATTTGAGCCCTTAAAACCAGCAAATCGCAGCAGCGGGCCACCTCCGATTCGGAGATAGACACTCCAACTGGCAGCCTATCCTCCATTGAGAAGACACTCCTGGCTCTGCACACCAGCTTACAATCTATTGATGGCAAGATAGACAGTTTAAGCCTCCGAATGGATCATATGTCCACGAAATTGGACAAACATACGTTGCACCGGGTGAAGCGGAAACGCGTATATCTGATGCGAGGACGGCTTGCAACAAATGACCTCTAAAACACTACTCGTGGAAAAAGTGCTTGCCGTCATACAAGCTAAAAACGAGGACTTAGAAGCCCGATCTAGGCGTAACAACCTATGGATCTCGGGCCTACCAGAATCCACAAATACTGGCCGCCTACAGTCCTATGTCGAGATGATGTTGCAGTTATCTATGGGGCTCAACATCTGTCACTGGTTCTTGTGGTGGAACGAGCGCACCGCTCATTAGCTGTTCGTCTTCCTTCGGGGTCCCTCCGCGCCCCATAATAGTATGCTTGTTGAACTACAGGGACAGTGACACCATCATCCGCATGGCCAGGGAGAAAGGCACCATTGTCCACAAAGGAAACATTCTGGCTTTTTATCCGGACTTTACTGCAGCCGTGCAAGCTGCACGAAAAGAATATCAGCCCACCAAGAGACTCCTGATGGCTGAAAAGGTCCCCTACGCAATGCTATACCCGGCGCGGCTAGGCATTGATTTGAATAGCAAATCAAAAATCTTCACCACTCCAAAGTCTGTGATGGAATATGGCAAGAGTCTTAAGCGCAGGAACTGGGAGAACTCCAATACGGCGGACGACGACCGCGACGACTCATCACATAAAGCTGCTGATTGAAACGTTGTCTGTGCCCTCTCCCACCTGCAACTACGGACTGAACTTTCGAAACGAACTCTAACCACTCAGATAAGATTTATGTTGCTATTTAACTATATATCATTTACTGTTTCATTTTAATTTGTATTGCATAAGGGCGGGAACCTCTATTCTTGCTCTTCGGTAGCCTCCCTTTGAGTCCGGGAGGTTACTGGTGCTCCAGCGCTCCCCTATGGTTGTTCCCCACAGCTGATTTTAGCTCTGTTTTGTTTTTCGGAATTGTTTTGGGAGGTTTGGGATGGCTTTAGCAAGTTGGGGATGCTGAAGTGGGTGGGGGGTGATGCTGTGAGGGTGGGGGTTGGGGGGTTTGTTCCTCTGGCTAAATGTAACTCAGATGTCATCATGCATGTTGGACAAGAGCTTTACACCACAATTCTATCATATATGCTGAACAATCTATTCAAATGTCGCAAGTAGGTCATGAAGCAATCACCTGCTTGACGTGGAATGTGAGGGGGTTTAACTCACCCCAAAAGATATGTCAAATACTGACATACTTAGATCAACAGGAGGTAAAAATCACCCTCATTCAGGAAACGCATCTGACACGACACACTGAGACACAAATTGGGGCACAATGGGCCAGCTACAGATTGGGCTCCTCGTATTCAGCATACGCTAGAGGAGTGCTCACGCTTATCAAGAAGAATCTCCCTTTCACCATGATTGAAAGCTGTACAGACGAAGCCGGCCGTTATGCTATAACACATGGCAAACAGGAAGGGATGTTAGTAACTATAGTCAATGGGTTTTTTGACTGCATAATCTCTATATTGCGTAATTGGCCAGACGCCACAATAATATGGGGCGGCGATCTCAATACTCATTTAGATCCCAGTAAAGACAAATCAAGTGGGACGAGAGGGCACTCGCCCAAAGCAGCCAGAGTTATTAACTAAGGTATGGCCAAGCTCAGTCTGACAGATATATGGCACCCGCGCAATGCGGAGAGCTTGGAGGGGAAGCATGTTTCCACGTCACACGCTAGCTTGTCGCGGAAGATTATTGGCTGCTGAGTGAGAGTGTGACAGCCTGGGTCTCGGCTGTAGAGGGACTGCCAGGACCACTATCTGACCACAGCCCAGTCAAGCTCCGCTTACACGTCCCACATATTATTAACCAACAGTTCTCATGGCGGTTCCGTTCTGAAGCATTGCTGGATCCACTCTACACTCATCCGATACGCGAGGCCATTGTACAATATTTTCCTGAGAATAAGGTCAGTTGACAGCGCAGCAATTCTATGGGAGGCCTTCAAGGCCACGATACGGGGCAAATGCATTAGCATGACAGCAGGGATATTGAGAGACATCCGGGGTCAACTGACCAGAGTTGAAAACACCTTGACACGGCTTTAACAGGAGTATGAGAGTTCCCCTAGCACACTGACTCTCAGACACATTAAGAACTCACTATTAGAATATAACGACCTGGCGGCAGCAGAAATCCAGTATATGTCCAGGAGACATGTGGCCCGTGCATACGGAGAGGGGGGCAGGCCAGGGCACAACCTGGCTGTCAAGGTCAAGGCCCGAGAAGACAAGCACACCATTAGTAAGATAACTGATGCATCCAGTGGGGACCACTACAATACACGGGACATTGTAGTGCAATTCAGACACACCTATGCAGCATTATACAGCTCACAGGGCAGGACTGATGTCCAGGAACTAGATGGACATTGCCCTTGCGTGGCTATCTGCTGGCCAATGGGAATACTTGAGCCAACCTATCACTGAAGAGGATATCCGTGAAGCGATTAGTGTTCTCCCATACAAAAAAGCCCCAGGCCCAGACGGCCTCACCTGCGAATTTTATAAGGAATTTGAAGAGGAATTGATGCCCTACTTACTCGAAATGTACAGTGAAGCCTTCGAGGTGGGCAAATTACCGCCAATGCTTAGGGAAGCACTAATAATCACCCTATTAAAAAAAGATAAGCCACCTTCCCGCTGTGACTCTTATCGACCGCTGTCACTTATTAATATAGATGCGAAACTGTTAGCGAAAATGTTAGCGACCAGACTCAAACCTCTGATGTCGAACTTGGTCCTTCCTGACCAATCCGGTTTCATCCCAGATAGATCTACATCGCATAACTTACGTACGTTTTTTGCCATGTTCCACATACTTGATCCTGATTTAAAGGCTGCTGCCTTAATACTCAACACGGCCGAAGCCTTCGATTCGATAGAATGGGGATATTTATTTCATGTACTACAGCGGATGGGGTTTCCTCTCAGCTTTATCACCTGTGTCTGGCTATTATACACCCATCCCACAGCACGGATTTGTGCTGAGGGCAATACTTCGGACCCCATACAAATTAGTAGAGGGACCAGGCAGAGCTGTCCCCTGTCACCGCTCCTGTGTGCGGTAGTGCTGGAGCCTTTGGCCTGCATTATCAGGCAACAACGTGGAGTAGCAGCATTACGTTTTGCCCACCGCTCTTTAAGTATATCGCTCTATGTGGATGATATGCTGCTGTTCATTAGGGAGCCATATACATAGATGGCACCAGTATTGAGGGAATATATCAGTTTTGGACTGTTTTTGTGCCTTAACATAAACTGGTCCAAATTGGCGGTGATACCATTGACTGAATCCACTTCTCCCTACGATCTTGAATTTCCTCTGGTATAGTCCGCGGAGCTTGTGAAATATTTTGGGGTATGGGTCCATCGAGATCCCAAAATAGTCATACGCAAAAACTATAGCACAGAATGCACAATGTTGGAGCAACAAGTAGATAGGTGGATAAGACTGCCTCTGTCGCTGGCTGACCGCATGGCTCTCATTAAAATGGTTGTGCTACCCAAATTTCTGTACCTATTTAGTAATATACCTATACTATTGCCCACAGTTTTTTTCAAAACACTACGATCGCTGCTACTCAGGCTGATATGGGGTGGTAAACAGGCTTGAGTGAGTTGGGTGACCCTCACATTGGATTACAACAAAGGGGGTTTTAGCTTTCCTGATCTGTATCTATACTACCTCTGCGCTCAAGCACAGTATGCCCACTAATGGTACAATACACATGATTTCATTCCACACGTCGCAGTAGAGGATGGTGATGCACATCCTATCCCCCTGGGATCCATAGTAACATGCACAGGCACGCCAAAAACTGAACTGAACTCGAATGATACTACGATCGCAGCCTGGCAGGCGCTTGACAGTATGGCAGCGAAATTGCCGATTGACTCTTCCCTGCTACCCCTTGCATATCACGTGGAAGCATCAGTTACACAGGAACCGGGAGCTATGCGAGATTTGACATTGGCTGGGATTGATAAAATGCAAGATATCTTCCCCAATGGCACATTTCTTACAAAACACGATTTAAGCTATGTGCAGAATAAAACGCCACTGTTCATTTCCATCTTTCACAGACTAAAGAGGGCGATACAAGCACACGACCCCAAATTTCCAACTGAACCCCCGACGCTGCAGACTTTGCATCCTCTGCATGTCAGTCCCGCGAGACATAAAATGGTCACCAGGCTTTACACAGCCGCTAGAGATGAGAAGCTACTGCTTCATAACAAGAGTATGGAGCAGTGGAATGTGAAATTTACTCCACAGATTGCACAGAAGGAATGGGCACACTGCTGCCAGCTCACCAGCGCACTCACATCTAATTGAAACTTGCAAATAATCCACTTCAAATATATACACCAGGCCTATTACACACCGCACAAACTATTTAAATGTGGTCTCAGAGACAGCGATACATGTAAACGTTGTGGGGACATGGGAGCCGATATCTGGCATTTGGCTTGGGAATGTGGACGGGTGGCTACGTTCTGGGACAATGAAATGCGCAAGCTGCAAGATGTGACTCACACTGAATTACAATGTTCTCCACAGGTATGCCTGTTGAGCCTGGTACCATTCCTGAAAGGTAACACAGGTAGATTGGTGAGAATAGCGCTTCTGTTAGCCAAGCGACGGATGGCTTTGACCTGGGAGAGTAAAGCTAGCCCGTCTTCAGATAAGTGGCTAAGAGACATGGTCTACTGTCGAGAAAATCTGGTTTTATATGCGAAAGAGCTACCTGCCCCATATAGACCTAAAGACATTTGGTAACCCTTGGTGCAGTATTTACGGTCAACTGCGCAGGACGAATCATCTGAACCTGATGAACATTAGTACTGCATAAGCCAGCTATATGTATGACACTGCACTGCACTTCATAAATGAGATATCTGAGGATGTATGTTTTAATGTAAAGTATAGCCAAGGGTTGTTTATGTTGTTCTCAATTTGATGCGACTTTCGATGCTGTGTATGTAACATGCATAAGAACTAATAAAAAATCTTTAAATAAAAAAAATAAAAAAGTAGAATGACCAGTGGTTCTATGTTATTGGCTTAATCATTTGTCTGATCCTGACTTTTATAGGTATGAAAAGATGCAGTCTGGGAGCTGTAGTCTTTATTCATCTCAGAGGGATTAACCCATCTTATAATGCTAATTTGGCAATAGAAGTCCAAGGTTGTAAGGTGGTGTCCGTAGAGATTAAGTCATCTGGCCCTCTGATAGGCAGTTCTTTATGATTTGTTAGATTCAGGGCTTGAAGTGGCAACGGTCTGGTAAGTGTGGAGGCATGGTCACAGACATGGCTGAAAACAAATGTTTTACAACTATTTTGTTGGCCTTTCACCTCCAGTCATATGCATACAAGATAATGTGTGCACACCTTAAAGGAAAAAGAAATACACGTTAATGTGATGAGTGGGAAATGCACTATTTTTCGTTACGAAAGCTCAATTGGTCAACACGATCACTGCAGATGTCTGTGTGTGTAAACAGGCAATTTATTTATTTATTTTATTTTTATAGAACTTATAATGCGCAACAGCTACCCGCAGTGGGTTTCCCGGCGCCAGGGATAGACTCAAGAAGAAAAGAAAACACAGTACTATGTCAGGACCAGCTAAAACAGCAAAAAGGCTATAAAAAAAGCAGAGTCTTCAGTTTTTTCCGGAAACCAAACAAGTTGGCTTCCAGCTTAAGGGCAGTAGGCAGTGTGTTCCAAAATTTGGGTCCCAGATGGGAGAAGGACCGACCACCCATTTTTACAAGTTTAAATCTTGGGACAACGAAATCGCCATTTGCCGAGGATCGTAGCAAACGGTTAGGTTTGTAGGTTTGAACAAGACTCTTTAATCACAGATCACAGATTTGAATCCTTGTTGACACAGTAGCAAATAGTGATATGTGTAGTGATGAGCGAAGAAGTCCCAGCCTTTAGCTGAATGCACTGTGAAGGTGCAAGTTACAAGTAAGCCACAAATGCCTCCATCAAATTGAAGCCTACAATCAAGGCCACTGGAATTATGAATCAGGATTGGCTACATTGCGCAGCAAGAAAAAGCAAATTGTGCTTCATAATGTGCACATTTTTAATAGTGTTAGTTCATTAATTTGTCATTTTACACATGTATTCTGTATGGACAAATATTTCACCTCATTAGTACCAGTTTAACAACCAAATACAGAAATAGGCAACAGAAGATGGCCAGTTAACCTTTACGAAGGGCCTTCCTCTGTGACGCATTTTTAGTAACTTTTGATCCGCTTGAGCTAGAAATCACATTTTGTTTTGTTAAAATCTGCAGATAATGCAGCAGATTATGTATTATGTGGCAAATGCAGCAAATCCATATTTATGTGAAAAATCCACAGCTGAACACTTGCATAGTTCCAGTGTCCCAGTCTATATGGCTCACAGGCAGCTTTTAGATTTTTCGATCAACACATTTCACATATTTACATTTTTTCAGCTAATTGGCACACTGGAGAAAGACTGGTTTCTTCTTTCAATGTCTGCCTTTTTGTCTCTTCCTTGGCTTCAAAGTGCAGCCAGACAGAGGCATCTCTACGTCGGCATTAACCTTTCAAAAATAGCTAGGTGTTTTTATAACTAAAACTAGGGGACTGTTTTTGTAAATGGGAACATTGTTCCCCATAGATCACACCCATGTCGACCACTCATTAGACTTGATTTGTCTGGAACTGGTATTTAACACAAATTGCATTTCACTGACTTTCTTTAACAGCCATATAGTTACATTACTTTTCACAATGATTTTCAGAGCAATTTCAACATATCTGTGTTTAGTTTACAAGTTTGGTATACTTTAGAGATAATTGTTTCACTAGTGATTTTTGGGGGAAATTCCATTAAATTTCTTTCAATTACCCCCTCCTCCCTCCCAGCATATATCCATTGTCATATCCAGTTTTGCAGCTCACAGTTCCACTACTCTTTTCAGGTCTGACTACAGACAAAACTCAGGCCATTTTCACCAAAAACCTACAGCGGGAAGGTTTTTTTTTCTTCTTCAAAATCCCCTTTTAGCCGCTGATGTGTTTTGCTTAGCTCTCTTCAGGCACTACTTGAAGAAATTGTCAGTCACATTGCATCAGCCCAGAGGAGTATTTCAGTTTGCCAGTTAGCTGTTGGCTATTATGGCTGTTAGTCTGCCTGCCTAATAGTGCTTCCCACTGCAGTTTGTGGGCAGTGAAGCAAAACTTCCACCACTGCCAAGTTTCCCATGTCCAGATGGGCCACTGTTTCCAGCCCTAGACTTTCGTCCAGTATCCTAATGCATCTTAGGTGTTGTAGTCTTGTTTTGTTTTCCAGTTAACTAATTAGACTAACACCCCTGAAATCAATGATTTGCAGGTAAAAACTTCAGGACTGAAGTAAGTTTGATTAACTACCTAGAGTGAGATGCTCACCCTAATTACAGTGTAGGAAAGTGCCCTTTTTGTCACCCCCATATGTTTTGCCTCAGTGCTGATGGTTATGACTCTGAAAGTGTACTGGAGCCGGCTAACCAGGCCCTAGTGGCACTGCTCTCTCCCTAAAACTGATATATGTGAATTGGTAACCCCAATTGGCAAGGACTTTACCTCCTTATAAGTCCCTGGTAAGTGGTACCAGTGGTACCCAAGACACGGGAGTTAATGGGGTCACCATGGTCTGAAGCACTGATTGTGCCACCCTGAGTGACCCAAGTAAACAGATAACAGCATTCCTGCCATTGCAGACTGCATGACCATTGGAAACTGCTCATACTCAACTTTGCCCTCTCCAGGAGTGGCAAGGTCAAAGCAGTATTGTTAATATATGTCGGTCACCCCTAAGTGCAAGCTTATATGTCCTTGTAGTGGCCTCTTTCCATTGTGGGCTACTATAAGTGATCAGGAGGCCAGAGGATAACATGGGCTGGCACCCGGGCCCCCTGAGGTTGCCAGCTCCATTGTGATCCCATTAAAATATATCATGTTTGGTATGACCCAACGTGTCTCATCAAATCTGGCATGATTTCTCGTGTCGGATTTAATGTGACATGCACCCAGGGGGTACCTTAGAGGTTGCTCAGCTGGTTGCCCCAGCCTTTCCTGTGCTATAGCTGACAGCCTGTAGCTGCTACTGCCAAGACAAGAATCTGACCCCTGGCAGGAGCTGTGAACACTCCCAGAAGTCTGAAACAAAGGCTATGAAGGAGGTGCCACCTCGCTCACTACCAGGATGGCTAGTGAAGTGGCACCGGATCACAAAAGGGCCAGAAGAGATTTTAAGACGTGCAGGTGTTGACTACCCTAATATAACTATATTAACCATAACAAAAACTCCTGGGTCTGCATCAAACAGGACAGAGAAGCCCTAGTAGTGGTGGAGTGTCCCTTTTAAAGGACAGTTTCCCTCACCTACCAAAGGTGGCATGCTATATCATAGGGTACTGTCTTTGCACCTTAAAGCCTAGTCATAATGCAGACTACAAGCCCCTCTCTGAGATGGAGGAGCTCATTTGGATGTTTTGAGAAGAGGTATAATAAATACCTTAGATGAGCTAAGGGTGATGAGTGCTGTAGAGCAAAATCAAATGAAAAATGTGATAATTAAAACTAGCTACAAGTAGGCAAATATCTTTATAGGTGCGTCCTTGGGCAAGGATTAAAAGCCAGGACACCGCAGGAGCAGATACAACCTGGTTCTGTGTCAAAAAAGGTAGGTCAGTGGAAGGTCGACTTGTTTCAGCCTATAACCCTCAACAGAGGTATAGCGGCCTTCCTCAGGACCTATAATTAGCGCTTCTGCGTGATATTGTGCTTAAGTTGAAACAAATGAGTAACTGACACAAAACAAGTGGTCTTGTGACAGTCCAAGTAATCAAGGATCTACTGGAGGTCACCTGAAAAAGAACATGTGCAACTTCTTTATTAAAACCACCAATTTTGTGGAAAACAGGAACTAACAGAACTTGGCCAAACATACATGCGCCCACTGAAATATGTCATGATTGGTATGAAACAACTTGTCTCATCCAACCTGACATGAGTCATATGTCAGATTTAATGTGACATGCACCCTGGTGGCTACCTTAGAGGTTGCCCACCTGGTTGCCCAAGCCTTTCCAGTGCCCTGGCTGAAAGTCTGAAGCTGCTGCCCACAAGACTGAAATCTGACGCCTGCCAGGAGGTGTGAACATTCCCAGGAGTCAGAAACAAAGACCTGGCCAGGAAGGAGGTGACACCTCCCTCCCTGACAGGATGGCTAGTGAAGTGGCACACAAAGGCAGTGACCTTCAAAGCTTACTCCGCCTCTAATATGCATCCCGGATGCCTCCCAAAGGAGTAAACAGTCATATTCATGCCCTCAGCCACATTTACTCCAGGCAGGTGGAAAAATATGTAGTCAGGAGGTTTATACCCCAGAAGGCTAGCCTCATCCCTAGGTGGGGATATCTGGTATGTACAACCAAGAAAGGTTTCTGCCATTTTTAATAGTGGCAGAATAGAGGGTTTTGGGTAGCAAATATGTCACAAACACCTGGATGTGGTCACCTCAGGGGTGGTTTAGCCATTGGGGCTAGAAGCACATTGGCTACTTGCACCCACACCCGTAACACCCCTAAATCTAGGATTTAAAGGGCACCCGTGGCACCAGAACTTCAGATCTGACTCGACTTGCAACCCAGGACAAAGAAGAGACCCAAGTCTGCAACTTCTGGACCTGCACAAATCAAAGGCGCAATAGGCTGCACTTGTGGCAACCATCCTGAAACTGCATGACCGCAACTCGTCCCGGACCAAATACCAGTTCCCCCAGACAGAGGGACCCCTTTAAGAGCCAAATGCAACTCCAGAACTCCCTTGGACTAGTGGCATTAGTCCCCTGCATTCCGCAGGTAAAGCGTGCTCCTGGAACCAAAGAATCATTGGCCATCAGGCCAGCCAAGGCATCAACCAAAAGTAAACAGTCCAGTGCCTTTTGGGAAATGTAGTTCTCATCTCCAGCAAGTTGTAGGTGGCTACATTTTCTCCCTGACTTCCAAACGTCGACATATCTTCAAGCTGACCTTACCGCGACCAAGGCTTGTTGGTGACAAGTCTGGTTCAATGCTGTATCTTAAGTGAACTTTGCAGCAACTTCAACTCACCACCTCCGTGGTCCCATTGTCAAATTTATGCATCCGTTTCTTCACCAGAACCATCTGAGTATTAATTCCAGCTCCCCGCAGCTACCGCTTAAGCACCAGGGACAGCCAGGACAACTCTGCACCTGGGTCCTACGAGCAAAGTAAAATTCAACTGACTATCAGGGCCTGGTCCTGGGACCAGCACTACCTTACTCCTTAGTGGTTCCCATGCAACTCGACCTACAAGTGACTGATTGTCACTAGTAATTTTTCCCATTGACTGCAACGTTAACGTTTTGCAGTAGTGAATAGCACTGATTTATTTTTCCTTATTAAATTCATAACTCCGGTTATAGTCATCCGATTCTCTTCGTTTTGGGGTCTAAATTTATATACAAATCTGCTTAATTTTTAGAAATTGGTGTAGAATTTCTTTTAAGTTGTGTCAATTATTTATCGTCCATGTTGTTACTCTGAAATGCTCAACGTATGTTTCTCTAGTAAAGCCTGACTGCTCTGTGTGAGACTACCAGGACTGAGCTAGAGATTTATTAGCATGAATTCAAAGGACCTATTTAGGGATATTATAAGAGTATTCCATTGGGAAACCTAAGCAGCCGCACTGATAAATCCTCCACTTTCCTACACAGGGCTAACCAATTATCCCATCCTTCCCCCAATAACAGTCCCCTTTTGGCTTCCAAGGGACTGAGGTAATGGCATGGACTGGAAAATACATTATGTAATTGTGGCTGTCACAGTCCTGCGTATGTCCTATTCTAGAACCTGTTTTGATGACCCCTGAAACTACGAGTATGAAAGGCAGTGACATTGGTACTGTTAGAAATGGGGCTCTAGTTGGCAGAGGTTTGCACACCGCCCAAGTAGGGACCACTACCCTAGTCAAGGTAAGTCAGAAAGACACCCTAAATTAACCTGTGCTCACCCTCTGGTAGTTTGGGAGCGAGCAGTCAGACTTAACCTAAGAGGCAATGTGTAAAGTATTTGTGTAACACTTACATGACAGTAACTCAATGAAAACAACACAAAAAGACTCCAGTTTTTTAAGAATAGAGAATATTTATCTGGCTGAAACAAAGTTCAATCCAACCGCAATGGAGAGCAGACCAGCTACAGAACCCATGCAGGGTCCGCTGAAAAAGTACCTTGGATGGAACCAAGAGTCGGCATCTAGGGCACGATGCAGTGGTCTTTTCCACACAGTCGGGTCACTGCGTTGTTGTCGAACTCTGTTGAAGTGAATTCAATGCATCATCGTTGAGCCGAGCAGACTGTGGATTCTTCGTTGTCGAACAGCCCCTGCTTCGGTGTCAAAGGGGTGATGCGGAAAAAACTCGCGCAGTTGAGGCAATGGGTTGCTTTTTGCAGAAGTCAGCTGCAGAACCGACTTCTGAGGCTCAGGACTGGAGGGGGCACCTCAGGCAAGAGTAGGAGAGTAGAACTCACAGATGGAAGAGTCCAATAGCACCAACAGGACTGTAGGAAGTCTATTTTGTCCCTGAGACTTCAGAAAACAGGAGGCAAGCCAGGAAGCCCTTGGAGTCACTCTGGGTTCAAGTCAGAGGGTTCAGTCCTTGGTCTCAGCAAGGCATAGATCAGCAATGCAGGGAAGCAACTCCTCAGAATAGCCAGTAACCGCAAAGTGGTAATCCTTTCAGCACAGCAGTCTTTACTCCAGCAGAAATCTTCCCAGTAGTGTACTGTCTTGGTAGGGCCAGTGTCCTAGTACTTATACCCAAAAGTGCCTTTGATGTAGGGGTAACTTCGAAAGTACTCTCTGAAGTGCACAAGGATCCCTTTCAACCCAGCCTTGGTTAAAGACTACCAGTATGGGGTAAATCAGCCCTTTGTGTAAGGGCAGGACACAACCTATTGAGATTTAAATGTGAGCACCTCTCCAACTTCATGCCCAGGAATGCTATCTGTGTGCAGATGAATACAATTGTATCCCATGTCACACCCAGTCCTTCCTGTGTTGTGCTGTCTAGAGGGAATGCACACAGTGTAGCTGTCACCCAGCCCAGACATATATTGGAGATAGGCTGCAGGCACACAGAGCAATGTTAAGAGCAGAGAAATGTCCACTTTCTAAAAGTGGCACTTCCTAAAATGGTAATGTCAATTCCAACTTTACCATTAAAGTGGATTGATTGCTACCATTCCAAAAATATTAAACATGTAGTAACTACTCCTTTCAAATCAGGAATTACAGCCTATAGAGTATTTTAAGGAATCCCCAATGCCAGCCTATAAAAGGAGTAGGCCTCAAAGCAGTGAAAGACTAATTTAGCTGTTCGTTACTGCCAGGACATGTAAGGCTTAAATGTATATGCCTTGCCTTTTAGTTTCACAGCACACTGCCATTAGGGTCAATTAGGGCCTACATTAGCGGTGACTTATTGTGCAATAAAAGGGGAGTTCAAGCCTTGGCAAGTGGTTTTAAATGCCAAGTCGAAGTGGAGGTAAACTGCACACGCAGGCCCTGCAATGGTAGGCTTGAGACAGATTTAAAAGGCTACTTGTCTGTGTGGCGCAACCAGTGCTGCAGGTAGCAGCAATTAAGTTGGGGGAAGACCACCCTAAGGATGACAGGTCCAACAAGTACCAAATAACAAACCAGGGACCACTATTGTGCCTGTCCCTAGCTACCTCCAGTTGATGGCAGCAGAGCTCAAACAGCTGCTAAATTTTGAAACTTCTTATGTGTGCTATTTCCATGATTTTACTGCACTTCTGTGAGCAAAACTGCTTGTGAGCTGTTTGTGTTCCTTTCATATAGGACCTGGTTTGACAGTTCGGACATGACAGTTCCTAATGAAGCAGCACCAAGACTGATTTACATATGGTTGGGTCTAATCTGAGGTGGCATGGTGGACAAAAGAAGGATGGCTTAGAATGCTACCTAGAGTGATTGCCAATGGTTGGATTTATTGCAAGCACCCCCATCATCTTATGTGTGTTTAATGTAACGCCCTTTGTGAACAAGTGTATGCCCAGGCGAGGGCCTCTTACACACTGTGCCAATGGAACCAAGCTACTCTTGACTGAAAAGGCCCCATCAGTCTGGAAACGGTCTTGGGTTGCTTTTGTTCTGGTTCAAAGAGAACATAGATTCACAATTCGGAGTGGACTGTTCCTACTGGAGCAGGACCAAGGCTGATTTCCTTACGGCCGGGTCTAATCTGAGGTGGATTGGTGGGTACAAGAACAATGGGTTGGAATGCTACCCTGAGCGATTGCCAATGATTCCTCCTATCACCTTTTGTGTGCTTGTTCTTTGGTGTGATATGTAATTGTCTAATAGTTGACACCTGAAGTAACAGATTAGCAAAACGGAATAACGCTAATTTGTTCATGTAATAGGCTAAATAGTAGAAACAGGCCCATAAAACTGTTGCATTTCTTCTGAATGGCTTACGTAAGGTTCATTTTGTAACAGAACACTGGTCTCCTGGCACCAACAGTACCTATATGTTCTTCCGCTGTCTACCCGGTCCAGTTGCAATGAAAGAATTTAGAGTAGAACTGGCAGTGAAGGACAGTCAGGACCCATCAAAAAAATGGCACAGTGGCAGTCAGTAGTGTTAGAATTATTTATTGAGAGAGCATACGACGAAGCTTCATTGCGCTTGTAAGATAACAAAACAGATAAAAAGCAGAAAGGAAAGGAAAGCCATGAAGGAAGGCCATTAGGATGGGAAGAGGAACGTTTTCAAGTTTTCAGGTTCTCACAGAAGGTTAAAAGATGAGGTGTGCATCTAAAAAAACTTGGGTAGATTAGTCCACAGTTTGGCAGCCGAGTATGAAAAAGCTTTGTCGCCAGCATTCAGCTGTTATGTTTTCGGAATGGTGAGGATAAATTGGCCTCTAGATCTCTAGATCTTAGATGGCATAGCAAAAGGTAGTGAGAGAACGTCTTTTTCCAGAACTGCTGTGTGTTACTACGTATAATGCAGTGCATGATGGTAAGGGCTTTGAACTTTATACGCTGCTCCACCGGCAACTAGTAAAGGAATCTTAGTATTGGTGGGATATGTTGAGGTCTTGGGTGTTGGTAATATGGAGAGCTGTGGCGTTTTGAACTCTCAGATTGTTTGTAGAGGATCCCAAGCAACAAGCAAACTCATAGTCCTGACAGGATACGACTGGGGTTTAGATGATATTTCTATGATGGCTGGAATGTAGAAAAGGTAAAACGTTCTTCAACATCTTCAATTGCCAGAAGCAAGCTCTGGCTTTGCAAGTAGCCTGCTGATAAGTTGTGACCTGCGAGTCTACCAGTATGAAATTCTATTTTGGATGGATTGAAGATTACAATATTTGTGGTCATCCATTGGCAAATGGCAGTAAATGTCAGATTTAAGCATGGTTGAGGTAGATAGAGCACCTTACCCTGAGGACTGAGGTTGAAGACGAGTTGGGTGTCATCAGCATAAATTTAGAACACCCTCATGCCACCCAATAAGCTGGCTAAGGATGGTATGTAAATGTTAAAGAGTAGTGGAGAGAGAATCAACCCTTGTGATACCCCTCATACTGGTTTCCAAGGCTTTGAGACAAATGGGGGAAAAAACTACACCTAGAGTCCGACCCACCAAGAAGGAGCAGAATATTGAATGGTTAGATGGTCACAACCAATAGATGCTGGATGGTTCAATAGAATCTCATAGTCAATGGTATCAAAAGTGGCTGACAAGTCCAAAAGGACTAAGGACACGGATTTGCCTTGTGAACTTTACAGCATAGATTGTCGAAGACCGAAAGTACTACCAACTCCATGCTATGACTTCTTCAAAACCCCACCTGTACAGGATTAAAAAAACATATTTTCCTCTACAAGTTCCTAAAGTTGTCTAAACAGGGGTTTCTCCTGTGCTTTAGCCAGAAAAAGGAAGAACAAATGGGTCAAATACAGGCATTTGGTTCAAGGGTGAGCTTAATAGTCACACCAAACTCATTGGGCCTAGGACAGGTCATAGTGGGATCCTATAGTATGGATTGTCTGATAATAAATATCTTATTTTCAAAGAACTCAGTCAATGCTTCTCAGTGGGACTGTCAAACCACTGATTCTTCCCTATTTGTAGTATTGCCCAGATGGTGAACTTTTTAGGCAGTTCTTTGGGAGAATTGGCTGCAGTGCAGACAAGACCTGCTGTGTAAAACATTTACTTTTCTCGACCAGGGTCTCCCTTCTTTATAGAGCCTGAGAATATGCCTGCCTACATTCTGTGTCATCGGAGGTCCACTAATGACCCCTGCCCTTCTGGCCTGTAGTTTGAGTTGGTATAGATTATAAGAAAACCAAGGGGTTTACCCTGTGATGGTAAGGGCTGTGTTTAGGTTTAGGGCTTTTAAATGTCAGGACCATGTCTAGAGACCCACTATGTCATGCATTAAATGATGCAAGGATGGCATCAAGTGAGGCAGATGGGGGATCAGGGGACTGATTGGACTGAAAGGTTAGACATTTTTTTAAGTTGGTTAACGAGAGCAGTCAGTAACTGTCTGTTGTTGCTGATACACACACAGCATAATTATGGGCTGCCTAGGTCAGACAGTGGGAGCTCCGCTAGGGAGTACAATGTTGGATCCTCCCATCTTCTGGGTGCAGATATATTAAGCAGTTAGCTCCAACAGAAAGGCTGGGGTGAAGGATGCTGTGGAATCCAGCATCTGGCATTCTCACTCAGACACCTATCATCGGATCTGAAGAAATAAAGGTCTCCATATACTGCACCAGTATTTGCCAAACAGATGTAACCTTCACCTGTTGACCAAAACCAAACGATCCCTCCAGAGACCACCAGGTAATAGCAGTAGGAAATACTCAGCATCTCACTACTCCACACCAATATCGAGGAACTTTTAAGAGACAGACCAGAATATCAGAACACATTGGTCATTTATTACTCCACCTGGGAAAGACAGGGCACAGTGACCAAGAACGATATTTGCAAACGTGCTTTATGGACTTGTATCCCTATTCTTCACTGCTGCATGTACAAAAGGACTGGCAACTGCAAATTCAGTAACATGAACACGGATTTTCAAGGTTTGAGAAGAAAATTCAAACTCTACAAAGTTTTCTTTTTTTCTTTTATTTAGAATTGCCAACTGTATGAATCATCAATGAAATAGAGATGCACGACGTTGGTTGCATAACTCGGGTGGTATGTTACAGCGAGCCAGTGGTGTAACACTAAGGAGCTTATTACGATGTCGGTCAGAGTTGCTTCTAACCGACACCGTCTCGGGGCCGGCCCACCACAGGTCAGAGGTTCTGCTCGCCTGATTAGGATGTGACCAAACACTGTTCAGTCGGATTCCCACTGTTCTCTAAGGGAGCTTGTGTTATGGCCGTAAACTGGTTTACAGGGGGGTACCCTAGGTACCCCCTCCACCACAGATCGTAGACTGCCAAGGCAAGGGGGCCCTGCTAGGGGCCCCCAAAGTCGCTTTCCGACAGCCTTTCCGTGTTGGAAAAGCCGGCACCGAAAGGCTATCGGAAACTGACATCACAATCCTGACGGCAGAAATGCCGTCCATAGGGGATTACAGTGTGGTTCAGCCTGGCAGGAATACTTCGAGAGCCGGTCAGAGCAAAGTCGGAATGACCGGCCAGTTTACGTTCCGACAGCCGACATCGTAAACGGGCGGTTGGACCGCAAACCGGAAAGAATCCGAATCAGTCAGAAAGCTTCTGACTAGCAGTTGGAGGCTTATGACTGACATCGTAATCAGCCCCTAAATAATGAGGTCCTTGCGGAATGTGAAGTCGGGTCCCTTAGTCTTCCATATCTTACAGAAGTTCATTGGGCTTGGGCTAGGTGGGGCCCCCTTGAAGGATTTAGGGCCCCTGAAGGGGTGGGGGCTCCTCTGCACCACAGGGGCTACAGGGGGATCATGTTACTTCCCTGTAGCGAGGTAGGCACATTCTGGAGACTGCACATCCACTCCCCGAGGAGAAGGTCACTGATTCATCCATGTCACCAGCCACATGATTTTCGATGTGTGGTCATTCTTTGTCTATTATGGTCAAACCATACATGTATCGCGTGGTGAGTAGCTGCAAGCGGGCCCCATGTAACTGCTGATTAAAAAAATGTTGAGGTAGACATAAAAATTTAATAGGTTATGGTCATTTCAGTGAGGTGAACCTTAAGTCCTATGGCATATGGAGCACGGAATTCACATCTTAGCATACAAGGAAAACAAAAATGCTTGGGGTGGAATGTCTGTATTAAACTCAGCCGCTAGCAATTATTCTGGTACACATTTAATTCCATTTTTTGCCCAATGTGCGACTCCAGATAACTAACACACTTATGTCATATTTCCACTTTCAGTTAGTTCATTGTCTAGCCCACAGAATCTTGCATTTCGGCACCTATAGTTTCCTTTTGAACTGGTATGAAAGGGCTTAAAAATATTTGAATGCAAAATAGTGTATCCAGGCAACTAGTACTGGTTTCAAGTGTCACAAATGACATCTGCCAAGATTGCTCGCTCTACCACTGTCTGTTAAGATGACAGTTTGGCTTGAAGGTGTTAATGCATTGAACTAGTCACTGATCATGTCCATATGCCTGCCGTCTGCTTGTCAGACCATCAGGTAGTGCTGGAGAGAGATGTTACCTGTATCGCCATTCAGAAAAAAGGGAGAGGATTTGATGCTCAGCTTATCCAATTATTATCTGACTTTATTAGACCTTGGATCATAGACTATAGTCAGGGTTCAGGGATGATGTCCCGCTGGAGACTTGGGGCTGGTACTTTATACTAGAATGTTTATTCTTAAAATACTGATTTTCCTTCTTTACAAACTTTCTTTGTGAGAAACTGGGTAACTGGTCAATCGGGTAAAACCCTTCTCAAGCAGCAACAGCAATCCTTGTCAGATGAAGCACAAGCAAACCCCAAATTACCCCGTGCTTAACCCTCTGGTAGCTTGGCACAGAGCAGTTAGGCTTGATGTAGAGGCAATGTGTAAAGTATCTATGCAGTACTTCAAACAGTAATAAAGTGACAACTCAACGCAAGGAAACTCAAACACCAATTTAGAAGACTAAAACTAAGTTCAATACATAAATCAAGACCAAAATGACAAAAATCCAATCAGTAAAGCTGGAGATATGCAGTTTTAAAGATTTAAGTGAAAATAGCACCAAAAAATCCAAAGCACCACTCTGGGTTATCTGGTCATGTGAGACCAAGAGAAAGTCACAAGTTCAGACCAACGCAATGCAGCAGGGGTGGGATACAGGGACTAGGTTAGTCCAGATGAAAAGTTACCTTCTCACTCCAGCGCAGAGTCCTGTTCATGGTGGAGGGGGCCATGAGGCGCAGAGAAGCGTTGTGGACGGTTGTAGATGTAGTGTTAAGAGCAGGCCTGAGTAACGGATGGTCGGCGCTGCAGCGTGAAGATTATGTTGTTGTTGTGAGCAGGTGGACCGGAGCCCGAAGTGTTGGGCTGACAAAAGTTGGCATTGGTGGGCTTTGAAAGTGACAAGGTTTTGGCACCAATGGGCCCATTCGCAGTCGCAGACAATCAATCAATCTGGGAATTCTCAAGCGCACTACTCACCTGTGAGGGTCTCAAGGCGCTGGGGGGCAGGGCTGAGGGTAAGCAGCTCCGTTCAGTCCAAGAGCCAGGTCTTGGGAGTCTTTCTGAAGATGTGCAGAGAGATGGCATGTCTGATTACAACCGGGAGCTTGTTCCAGGTCTTCACCGTGTTGTAGGAGAAGGCTCAGCCACCCATTCTGGCTCTGCGGATGCGCAGGTATCAGCGAGGGCGAGGTCAGGGGTCGGAGGTTTCTCTTGGGTACATGGAAGGATATCCTTTCCTTGAGGTATTGGGGTCTAATATTGTGGAGACATTTGTAGACGTGGGTGAGAAGGTTACTCTCTTCGCGATGGGGAGCCTGTGGAGGTCTCACAGGTGTTGGGAGCTGTGTTCTTGTCAAGGCATGCCAGGACGAGTCTGACTGCGGTGTTCTGTATGGTCTGTAGTTTGCGGAGCAGAGACTTGTTAATTCCGACGTAGAGGGCATTTCCGTAGTCCAGTCTCCTGGTTATGAGTGAGTGGGTGACGGTCTTTCTTGATTGAGGGGGATCCATTTGAAGATCTTGCAAAGGATGCGGTGGTTGTTGAAGCAGGTGGAGGCAACGGCATTGATCTGTCGGGGCATGGAGAGGGAGGAGTTGAGTATGATGCTGAGGTTCCGGGCGTGGTCCATGGGGTTGGGCAGGCTGCCGAGGGCAGTGGACCAACAGGTGTTGCCCCATGCGGTCGGAGAGGGTCCGAAGACGAGGACCTCTGCCTTCTCTGAGTTGAGCTTCAGGCAGCTGCTGCTCATCCAGGCTGCGACGTCCTTCATTCCTTCCTGGAAGCTGAGTCGGGTGGTGACAAGAGAGGATGAGCTGGGTGTCATCAGCATAGGAGACTAAGTTGAGTCCGTGCTGTCTGACGATGGCAGCTAGGGGGGCCATGTAGATGTTTAAGAGTGCCAGGCTGAGAGATGATCCTTAGGGTTACTCAGCAGTTGATCTTTGTTTGTTCGGAGAGGAAGGGTGACAGTCTGATTTTTTGGGGTCTGCCGGTGAGGAAGGAGCGAAGCCATTCGAGGGCAGTTTCCTGTATGCCGGCGTTGTGGAGTCTGGCAGCGAGAGTGCGGTGGGAGACGGTGTCAAAGGCTGCAGAGAGGTCAAATAGGATCAGGGCCGCAGTGTGGCCTTGGTCGAGGAAGGTGAGGGTGTAGTCTGTGGTGGCGAGCCAAGGCAATAACTTCAATGTAGTCTCTCTGAGGGCACACCAAGGGTCCAGGACCCCAGGGGCACCACTTGGGGGGCCGTGGACTTGTTCCAGCTGAATTTGGGTGCTGGTTCAGGTGGTTGTGAGCCTGTTATGTCCCTATCACTCTGAAGAGGAGGCCAGCAGAATACCCCTTGGAGTCACTCTGGGAGTTCTGGGTTCAGATGCAGGTCTAAATCCCTCTGAATCAGGCAGAAGTGCATCAGGGCAGCGGGACAGCAATCTAGCAAGCACCAGTCCAGTAAGGCAGTAGTCCAGCAGGGCAGGGATCCAGCAGAGTGGCAGTCCTCTCAGTGGCACAATAGCCCTTCCAGGCAAAGTCTCCACAAGTCCAGAACTGTACTTAAGAGTTGGTGCCTCCTTTGAAGTGAGAGAAGCTTCTAGAGGTTTCTCTTTGAAGTCCACAGGTTTCCTGCCTCCCCTGTTCTAGCTCCAGACTATCTACTGGGGGCATGCAGCCCTGTATGTGGAGGCAGGACACAGCCTATTCGAGTGTAAGTAGGGCTGTGCCTAACTCCCCGCTCCCATCCTGCCAGTAATGGCCGATCTAGGCCCTCCTAAGCTCTCTATTGTGTGTGGCTGACTGGGAGGAATAGGAAAATCCCAACTGTCAGTGACACTCAGTCATGTAACCCAGTGAATGAAACGACTAAGGCAGGAAAATGCCAACTTTTCTGAAAGAGGCATTTTCATAATTGTAATGTAAAATCTACTGGACCATAAGAGAGGATTTTTCATTGCAATTCCAAAGACACCAAACATGATCCGGTTTTGTGTTTCCATTCAGAAGTTACAGCTTATTAAATGTAACAAGGTAACTCCAATGTTACCCTTTAGGAGAGGTAGGCCTTGCAGTAGTGAAAAACAAATGTAAAGGGTTTGTCACTCCTACGACATGTAAAACATAAACATTGTCCAGCTTTTTAAATACACTGCACCCTGCCTTCTGGGCTGTCCAGGGTCTACCCTCGGGGTGACATATATGTATTAAAACGGAATGTTTGGGCCAAGCAAAAGGTTTATTTTTCCAAGTGGAAATGGCAGTTTAAAAGTGCAAACACGGGCTGCAATGGCTAAGACATGTTTAAAGGGTTACTTAAATGGGTTGCACAATCAGTGTTGCAGGTGCACTATTAGTATTAATTTACAGGTCCCAAGCATAAGTACTGCCACTTTACTGCTGACTTACAAGTAAATTATATATGCCAATTGGGTATAAGCCAATTCTACCATGTTTTAAGGAGAGTGCACATGCACTTTAGCACTGGTTAACAGTGGTAAAGTGAGCAGAGTCCTAAGGCCAGCAAAAACAAAGTGAGCACAACTGGTAGGTTGAAGGCAAATGTTAGGGGGAAAGCCATGCCAAGGATGCCAGGCCTAACAGTCTCTAAGAAAGAAAGTCTGTCTAAAAAGTGTTAATAATAGGTATTGTCAAGTAGACTCGAAATATATTCCAGCCAATGGCACTCGGCTGATTGCGCACCTTTGGAATGCCTCGTGACACTAATGCTCTTTGTCAGAAATCCATTCTTTATAGTTTCAAGGAGTTATATGCTATTGATTCACTCAGTTGCCTTTAGATATGATAGAGGGGGGAGGTTTTGTTTGGGCCTGCTAGTACAGTATATCTCAGTTCCACTCTCGAGCTTAACAATCGAGAGCATGACCTACAGGCCTGTCTGTAATATCTCACTGTACGTTTTCCAGGACTCCGCTGAGAACATAAACACGTGTTTGCAAGTCGGAATTGAAATATTTGAAAAACAACAGCCTAAGGCCTTTGCTTCCTGAGGCGTGGTTTGCAGATATTTTTACACTTTCAATGCGTGAATCAAATGCAGTATTACTGCTGTCCTTTTGAAAATGTATTTCCTGAATCCTCTAAAACAAAGTAACACACTGACACGCAGCTCCGCCTGTGAGCTGAGATCTCAGCAGCAGTCAAAAAAGTGCTTTAAAAAAGTATGGAAACTGTGATGCTGCATGCAATGGGCGCATGGGTAATGAGTGTGGTGGCGGGATCAAAGGTGTGGCTAAAAAAACTTAATATTCTGCATTTTTTGAAATCTTTCACTGTAAAGTAGCTCCATATAAAATAATGTAAAGCTTACATTTTTATTTATTTTATTTATTTATAAAGTTTTATATAGCGCGAACAAGAACCCAAAAGTTATCAGAACGCTTTACAAAAGGGTGGAAGGAAGGTCAAAAACCCAATATCTACATCAAGTAAGAATACACAGCATGAATAATCGCATGAGTCACAGACAAATGACACAAAAGAGAGTGACACAAAAAAACAGGAATATAGCGGGCTACGATGGGGGCACACAATGCGGTAAAGAAGATCAGCATCACATGATGGAACAGTGGTTGTAGGATCAATGATTTCGAGCCAATAGACCTAGCCCAGATTAAGGTATGAATTTTTCCATTAGGAATCTTTTTGCTTCCAGTTTGAAAGCAGTCGTTGAGGAGATTCTGTGTACTGACGGTGGAAGAGAGTTCCATATCTTTGGAGCCGCGCCAGAGAAGGCTCGGTGACAAGTTCTCTTTTTGCTCAGGATGAGTGGTTTCAGGAGGAAAGTATTAGCGCTTCTTGAGGCTCTCCCACGACAGGATAATTCAAGCTTTTGCGCTAGGTACCTGGGAGTTTTGAAATGCAGGGCTTTGTGCGTCAGAACGGCAATCTTTAACTGAATTTGAGCTTCGTAGGGTAACCATTTGAGAGGTTTTAGGTCTGAGGATATGTGCTCATTTCGTTTGGTAACTGTGGCCAGTCTGGCCGCAGCATTCAGTGATGCCCTTAGTGGAGCAAGGGTGTATTTGAGAAGGCCACAGAGCGTAGCGCTGCCGTAGTCTAGTCTCGCCAAGACCAGTGCTTGGACCACCTCTTTGAAATCCTTTTGCGGCAGGAATGGTCTGATGTTTCTCAGGGTCCTCATCAGTTGGTTAGCTCCCTTACACACATTGCTGATATGATTTTTCATATTCAGGTGCTTGTCCAGGGTGATTCTTAGAGATTTGGCGGAGTCAATGATGAGGGGGGTGCAGTTGAAGCCTGTGAGGTGATTCAGCTAAAGGTCTAGCTTGGGGATGTGGTTTGGGGAAGAGATGAGAAGGAATTCAGTTTTGGAAGTGTTGAGTAGTAGATGGTTCTCAGTTAACCAATTTTGTGTGGCATGAAGGGTAGTGTTGAGTGAGGTGATGTTATCCGGGGATGAGATTTTCAAATAAAGTTGTGTGTTGTCCGCGTACATATGGTAGAGAATGTTCGTGGAATTTAGTGATTTCGCTAGAGGTTCCAAGAAAAGGTTGAAGAGGATAGGAGATAGGGCGGACCCCTGGGGGACATCCATGAGAGGGCTGGGAGAGCGAGTGGTTTGCCTTGACTCTTTGTGATCTGTGGTGGAGGAAGTAGGAGAACCATTGTAACACCAGACCCGAGAAACCCATCATGTTCTTCAGAATGAAAAATACATTTAAAAGATGTTACTCAGTGGGAAATACACTATAGTACATTATGAAACCTCTATTAGTTAATGCACCGCAGAGGTCTGTGTGTAACGAGAGAGCCACACATTTAAATCTTGGTTGGTGCCATGGAGAATATTGACTTGTGTATTTTTAGAGAGCCACAGAATTAAATCTTGGTTGGTGCATTAAAGAATAGTGATATGTATTTTTAGTGCTATGAGGTCACAGCCTGTGACAGAAAGCACTGTGAATATGTGAGTCATTATTTTAAACTTGATTTACACACAGTATGATAGACTGCTAGAAAATGTGCAAAAAGGTTTAAGATAAAATGGTTCTGCTAAAATATAGATTTTAGTAATACTCAGACTGTACGTGATGTCATTTTTTACATGTCCTTGTCCTTTCAACACCTCATATGGGGTAGTAAGCGCTATATAAATACAATTACAATTTGAAGCACGCACTTCACAGCTCGGTTGTTAACTTTTGCAATACCACTCAAAAAGAGTACATCATTGTCATCATAAAGCTTCAAGTGATTCAATCAATTAAAGCCAGTACCAGCTCCCAACCATCCTTTGCATTTGCGCATTACCCTTTACATTTGCAGATTTAACTTGTTGCACACATTTGCATTTCATTCAGGCACCCTGATAGGAAGGCTTGCTTAGCTGTCTGTCCAGCCTCGGTTTCACAGCACAGGAGATTCATGGAATGACACTTCAGTTGAAAGCATTTGAATTGTCGGGATTAACCATCCCGGGATGTTTGCCTTTTTACAAAAAGTAGGGGAACAGTTTTTCATAAATCAAAAAAGTATGGTCACACAGTGCAACTCCAATCCCGCCCAGTTCAATCTGGTTCTTAGCAGGAAACCCCTAATTCTGAGGTCCGGTTATGAGGGCCTTCGGATGGGAAACATTCAACCACATGACACCTGAGAGCGCACTATTAATTGATTGCATGGACCGAGTCTGGAGTCGCCACTCCTCTTTAATTCTGCCTGTAAAGTTTCATGGGCCACAGTGGTGCATGAATGACGTGATGACGTAGTTATGTTTACAAACAGGATTGACCATGCTAGCTCCAAACATAGCGCAAGCTGTATAAAAGTATGAGTTGGTGAAATGGAGCCTGCAGAGGTACCCTCCACTAGGTGACCAGCTAGTCAACGTACTCAGAGTTGTTGCACTGGATGGTAAGGAGTGACAGCTGAGGAGTCTGCTGCCCTTTTGGTTCTTCAACACACAGCTTGAAACATTGCCAAGCAGTACCGCATCTGTACATGAGATTGATGGGGCCCAGATTTACTACTGCTTCTGCACAGTTGCAAAGTGACACATTACTATTTAATTTCCACCATAGAAGGTATCATGAGCTCGAAAAGTACTATATTCTCAGTGCAAAAAGTGGCTCATGTCATTTGGGCCTATGAGCACACACAGCCATATGTTTTGATACAAAGCCCAATCTATCAAAATAGCCAGACCAGTGAGTCTCTAAAACTAATGCCTCCTTGAAACACGCGTTGACAAAGAGATTTTTTTTATTTCTCAAGAACTCGCACATTTTATGTGTGCTGTAGTGCACGGACCCCATCCAATGTGCAGGATCCTTTTGAGTTTGTCTACATACTGGAACATTTAATTGAAGGGTATGCGTCCAGTATAAATCCTAGGCAAATAATGTGTATACTCAGAATCCCATGTTTAAGCTTTTTGTACCAGATATAGAGCACTATGTATAATGTTGTTTCTCTCTACAGCCTACATTTTCTGACTGCTTGCTGACTCAGAAATCCTTCACCCACTATACTCCTAAACACTGCATGAAAAATTGACCTTGCCAGAATTCCACCTCATTCCTCTTCTTTCTTTCTTCAGAGTGACCCTCTTCTTGTCTTCCCTCCTCTGCATAGCCTCTATTTCTGACATTAGCCTCCTGTCAATCTCATGCATGTCTGCCTCAATCCTTCATATCTGCAATTGGCTAATGCATAATTTCATAGATCACAGCCTCTCTTCTTTAAAACACTATTCCTATATTCTAAAATCACCTAATTTCTGCAAGCCTATCTATCTCACCAACCATTCACTTGAACCTACATAGTCCCACTAATGATCCCACCTATCTGGTATTAATATATCACAAAGTAATGTAGTAAATGTGTGCAGTTTTTCTTGATAGCAGATTGCTAATCACAATAACCACTGGGTTAACCACTAACCTTGGGATCAGGAATAGCATGCTACTCGCTGTAAAGTGCTTCAATGCCTCGTGAGGGGTAGTTAGCCCTATAAAAGTCCAATTACAACTACAAGACAGAGCACATTTACATCTTCACCATGGCATGAGGTTCTGGGTCATACAAAAGTCAGCCGAATTAGAGTGCCAGGACAGGGGATGACAGCAGCAGGAGGACAATTTTCGTAGATATGGCTCTGTGTTTTTCAGCTCATGCAATGCAGCAAATTCGGTTTCTGCACTACATAACATGGAAAATATGTAAATCTGCCACGGTGTCTTTGGATGACACTACATGAGCTGATTAGGACCTTTAATAACATCTCATTCTCCTGATGCCATGGAGTCTGCAGTAGTACAAAGAAACAGCCATGTACATAGAACCTACATTTTAACATAACATGCTTGTCAGGTGACCTAACATAATTAACACAACATATTTCGACAATGCATAGAATATTTCCAGATGCGGATGTGTTGCAATTAGCCGGGCTGTACTTGAGTCACAAGCAGGGGTTTACAACTTACTACCAGTTCCTAGACACCAGAGTATATGTACTAACATTTTATGTTGGTGCTGGCATGGTGCAACACAATACAAAACTGCTAAAAAAAATGGCCCTCTCTGAAGTATCACGCCAAACTTTTTGCTTTCCTCATCCTCTTTTTGCTGAACTCTTTGTGTTGACCTTTGGACCCCGAGCACTTTACCACTGCTAACCAGTGCTAAAGTACATGTGCTTCTCCCCTAAACATGAGGACATTCCTGTATACCTGATTGGCATATTTGATTTACTAATAAGTCCCTTGTAAAGTGGTATAACATATACTCAGGGTCTCTAATCAAATCCTACTAGTGGGCCTGCAGCATTGATTTTGCCAGCAACATTAGTAGCCTTTCAAACCTGTCTCAAGCCTGCCATGGCAGAGCCTGTGTGAGCAGTGTACTGCCACTTCGGCTCAGCTTTTAAAACTACTTGCCAATCCATAGCCCCTTTTATTACATATAAGCCACCCCTAATGTAGGCCCTAAGTAACCCTAAGGGCAGGGTGCCATGTAAGTAAAAGGTAGGACATGTGAGCTTAATCTTTACATGTCCTGGTAGTGGCAAACATCTACAATCGTTTTTCACTACTGTGAGACCGACCCCTCTCATGGGCTAGCATTGGGAATTTCCTAACACACTTTTAGATGTAATTACTGATCGTGGAGAGCAGTAACTTTTTCATGTTTCATATTTTTGGAATGATAATGATAAATCTCCTCACGTGTGAAATTGGATTTAACATTACTGTTTTAGAAATGCCACTTTTAGAAAGTGGACAATTCTCTGCACTACCTGCTTTCTGTGCCTGACAGCCTGTCTCCAATACACACCTGTGGTGGGTAACAGCTACACTTTGTGCATTCCCTCTAGACAGCCACAACACAGGAAGAATAGCTATGTCTGAGTTTCCATCTACATACATCTGCATTCTGATGGCCTTGCCTGGGCAGGATGGAAGGAAGGGGCTAACACTTCATTTAAATAGGCAGTGTCCTGTCCCCACACAAATGACTGATTACACCCCACAGATAGCCTGGCAGACAAGACTGGGTCTAAAAGGATTCTTAATCACTTCAGAGAGCTTCTCTGAAGTCACCCACACAAAAAGGCAATTTTGGTATTTAGTACTGGGTCCTCTGCCCACCCCCCCTTAAAATAGACAGTGCTGGACTTGTAACTGAAGCTTTTCCAGATGAACTGCTGTGCTGCTTAAAGGACTCAACTGGACCGCTGATCTGGAAGGCCTGCTTTTCTGTTTGTTGCCCTGCTGCCCTCAGACTCTGCTGAAGGAGAGCTGGACTCTGCTTTCCCTCTAAGTGATCTCCAAGGGCTTGCCTCCTGTTTTTTGAAGTCTCAGGGACACAAAATAATTTCTGCACCTTTACTAGAGCTGCTGGACTCTGCCTTCTGTGAGTCCTACCCTTGCCTAAGGCACCCTCTCCAAGTTCTGGGGCTCAGAAGTGAGTTCTGTAGCTGTTTTGCTACAAAACCGATGCATCGTCACCTTTGCGCCGATCGGAACTGACGCATCACCCTTCGATGCAGAGGCTGTTCGACGACAGGGGTTTTACAGCCTGTGCAGCCCAATGATGATGCTCTGCAAGGCTTGACAACAACGCATTCCCTTCACCTCAGCGAAGCTCAACGACGATGCAGGGACCGGACAGTGTGAAAAAGATTGACGCATTGTGCCCTCAGCATTTACTCTTTGCTCCATCTAAGGTACTTTCTTAGCCGGCCCTGCGGTGGTCCTGTAGCCAGCCTGCCTTCCATTGCAGTCGGTCTGAACTTTGGATTTGACTGGTCCCTCGCGACCTCAAGTAACCTTATGACCACTTGTGACTTCTAAGCAGTATCTTTGCATTTAACCAAAAAAAAAAAATATCTCCACTTCTACTGATTGGATTCTTATTGTTTTGGTCTTGATTTACTCAGATAAACATTCGCCATATTTCTAAACCTGTTTTGAGTATTTTTGGTGATGTATTCATTGTGTTACTGTGTGTGTGGGTGTGGGGGGGGTGTTTTTGTTGCACAAATGCTTTACACATTGCCTCTATAGATTAGCCTGACAGCTCTGTGCCAAGCTACAAGAGGGTGAGCACAGGTTATCTTTTAGTGTGTATCTAGCTTAGCCTGACTAGAGTGGTGGTTCCTGCCTGGTTTGGGTGCATGCCTCAGCCAACCAGGAAACCATTTCTAACAGAAACGTATTGACTACTTACCATACTTTACAAAAGGAAGCAATGACAAAATTGTGATCCCTGCAAGGTTGCCCACTCAAACCTTAGTACATACACTCCACATTTAAGATTTGGCACGAGAAACTGTGATGAAAAGCTCTGAGGTTGTGAGTTGCCACGTTACACCAGCATTGCTGTCTGAATATGAAGGATAGGGGTGTTCTACCAGTGGGTTGGCCACTCTGAGAGGTGGCCTGTCACAGCTCTCCTTGGCAGCATTGGAGATCACAGCAAATGAATTTATAAGACAAATGCAGTCTTTGTTCATGGGTGTCCAAGGTAGTGCCAAAAGGGCCAGATTCATGCAAGATTCTCAGGATAACCTCTAGGTACAATTTCAATTTAGAGTCAGTGGGCCCGATTCACAGAAGTAATCTGAGACAAAATCCTAAACGTACTAGTTTTGGTATTCACAGAAGGCATTTAGTAGTAGTAAAGTTAGGATTTTGTCTTAAGTCTGTATTAAGTCTGTCCTAAATTTGTCTTAAGTTTGTCTTAAGTTTATCTTAAGTTTGTCTTAAGTTTCTCTTAAGTTTGTCTTAAGTCTGTCTTAAGTTTGTCTTAAGTCTGTCTTAAGTTTGTCTTAAGTCTGTCTTAAGTTTGTCTTAAGTTTGTCTTAAGTCTGTCTTAAGTCTGTCTTAAGTCTGTCTTAATGTCTTAAGTCAAACTTAAGTCAAACTTAAGACAAAATCCTAACTTTACTACTACTAAATGCCTTCTGTGAATACCAAAAGTAGTAAGTTTAGGATTGTGTCTCAGATTAGTTCTGTGAATTGGCCCCATAGTCTGTAATTTGCATTTTATTAACATATAATGAAAGTCTGCCATGGAACACAATCTGGACATACGCTGGACACCCTGGCCTACGTGTCACACTCAAAAGCAAGAGTGTCTAAGCTGATGTTTGACAGCATTTTCTTTATCGACCAAGGACGCTCATAAAACAGGTTGTTAAAAAAACTAAGCCCTGCAGTGCTTTGTAGAAGCCGTGCCCCGTTCTGACGCAGATATGCAAAACTCTGACGTGGGAAGCTACATTCCATCCATGCCCAGCGGCTGCAGCTTCAGGAACTTAAAATCTAGTAACTAACACTTCTGATTTTTAAATGCCACTGTAAGCGCCATAACAGGCAAGATGGCAGTCGAATTAGGCATCACATGGTGACGTATGATGCGACCCGCAGTTCATTGGCTGGAATCCTGGCAGAGCAAACTTAGTCTTCCACCCTTACAAAATCACTCAATAGACTGGCATTAAATTAGGTCATTTCAACATTTAGACAGGGCAAAAACTGTCCTATTATCGCGACATAAACTATTTCAACGTGACTTACAGAAATACACAGCTTCTCTAACACTTTTGCTTCTGAGTCAGTAGACGCCCTATATTGTTTTATTTATATTTGCCATGAGATCGCCCTTTTAGCAGAGAAATATTTAATATGGTGATCCACCACATGCCAGATGATCAGATGTACAGCACTGAAGTGGGCTTGGAGATGCTAATGTTCTCATTTTGATTCATTCGCTCGTGTATTTAAATCCGTATATAATAATAATAATAATAGATTATTCAGAGCATATGATCGTTACAAAGTATACATTAAGCAAATTCGTTCCTGACCCTTAAAAGGATCATTAAACATTCAAAACTGAACCTCTTTAGAAAACGAGCAAGAAATTTGAAACATCTTAAAAAGATAATCCTTTCAGACTTTCAGTTAACTCTCTCAAAAGCACAGAAACTCTGTTTTAAACAGACCAGCTCTTACCACGGAGGTGTAAAACCTACGTTTAAAAGAGAATCCAGTTCTAGGCTAGATTTTCAGATCAACCAATAAGCAGGTAAATTGGGCCCTTTACGATTCCTGGTGCATACCTGTAATCTTTTGAGGATATGGTGAAACTCTGACGTGGTCCTACCCAGTCCTCATATGAGTTTCCATTTTCTTTACTCACTCACAAAAGGAGGACAACAAAATACAAATCAGGGGTGTCCAACATAAGTCCAGGAAGGTTGGATCCATTCCAGAGTACGAGGATATGGACATAAAATAAGTTTACCTATAACTAATCCTACAATTGGCAGAGTCAGTGATATTCTGAAACTCTGGCATGGATTTGCCTTCTTGAACCATTGTTGGGCAGTGCTTGTAAGTTCAGAGTGCAAAATGGGGTGGAGGGTTGGATGTCTACTGGCTTAGTGGGAACTCAGTAGATATAGGATTGCCTGTAGAGACAAGATAAATTCAAGAAAAGATTTGTGGTTGCTTTCAAGATCTACTGCGTTCTCTGACCTTAACGTGCATGTGGTTGTCCAGCAGGATGTTTCCAGGTTTCAGATCCATATGCAGGAGGGGCGGATTCATGCTGTGAAGGAAATTCATGCCCAGGGCCGTCTCATTGATAATGCGGAACTTCAACTGCCAGCTCATGATGTGAGTGGGCAGCAGGGACTCCAGGGACCCGTTTTCCATGTACTCCATCACGATGCCTAGCGGGCTCTCGCAAATTCCATAGATGGACACGATGTACTGGAATTTGATCTTCTCCATCTTGCTGGCTTCCTCGATCAGGCTGTTGATTCCAGAGCTGCAAAGCATGAATGGTGGTTAGGATAGGAAGCTGGAAAGCATGATTGACAGGTGGGAAAGGAATCTGCAAAGTATAAATGACGGTCAGCGTAGGAGGCTGTAAAGCATGATTGGCAGGAAGTGGCAAAGTATGAGTGGTGGCTAAGACAGGAAGCTGCAGAACATGATTGGCAGGTAGGACAGGAAGTGGGGAATGATGACCGGAGGTTAGGTTAGGAAACTGCAAAGTATGATTGGCAGGTGGGACAGGAAGCTGCAAAGCATGATTGAAAGGTAGGGCAGGAAGCTGCACAGCATGATTGAAAGGTGGGACAGGAAGCTGCAAAGTATGAATGGTGGTTAGAATAGGAAGTGGCAAAGCATGAATTTTGGTTAGCATGGGAGGCTACTAAGCATGATTGGCAGGTAGGGCAGGAAGTGGCAAAGTACGAATGGTGGCTAAGACAGGAAGTGGCAAAGCATGAATGGTGGTTAGGATAGGAAGCGGCAAAGCATGATTGACAGGTAGGGAAGGAGGCGGCAAAGTATGAATGATGGCTAGAACAGAAAGCTGCAGAACATGATCGGCACGTAGGACAGGAAGCTGCAAAGCATGAACGGTGGTTAGAGCAGGGAAGCTGAAAACCATGACTGGCAGTTAGAATAAGAAGCTGCCACACATGGCTGGCTCTTTGTTGGGACAGGCAGTTCTGCTGCATCCAAAGGTATGAATACATGATGGTCCAAGAGAGAAAAACAAGAAAGTGAAGGCTATAATGATTGAATGAATCGCAGACAATTGTATTTACCATCAATTGCAGTAGGAAAATGAATATATCAAAATAAAAAGGTGCAATGAGTTGAATAGAGGGGACAAAAAGCCATCAGATGCAGAAGTGCCAGGCACAGACCTTGCACTATCTTGTGCTTTGAATGGAAATATAAAACTGCAGGTACTCAGTATTTAGAGTACCTGTTTGCTCCTGAAAAGTGCAGGTACTCTCCCTTTAAACGTATTGCAGCAGTGCTGACAAGTTCAGATACTCTCTTTCTGATATTAAAGAAGTGCAGGTACGTACTCAAGCACCTGCCCTATTTCGTTTGACGGTGATCCAGTCAACTGGCTGAAATAACGCCTGGGCCCAGATTTACAAAGATGTCAACGCAACACAGTGCAGCAACCAAAGTTGCTATGCTGCCTTGCATGATAGAGAGAGAGCAAAAAGTGCCCTATCTACAAAGATATGGTACTCTCCTGCTCTCTCTCTAGTGCTGGCATCCAAACAGGCTGCCTAGCGCCTCACAACCACCACTGCACCATAGTGCAAATGTGTGTGTCATGTCTACCATTTGCCTAGACAAACTTTACAACTTTTCCCTTAGAGGATGTGCGCTGTACAGTACAGCACACGTGCAAAGACAAAAAAGTTTGGAAAAATAAAATAATTGTAACTTTTTTTATAAGCCTACCTCAAAGAGCCACTATTTTTTGCGAAAAACCCCATCTACTATTCTTAGTAAATAGGGCTTTGCATCAAACATCATGTGTGGTTGCATGGGGACGTCCATGTCTCACCCATGGAACACCCACTTGACGCAAAGTAATGCAAAGCAGCACAAAGGTCCGCTTCATGTTACTTTCGAGCAACTTTCCAGCAAAAAATATATTTTGCGCTGAAAAGTAAATTCAAAATAAACTTTTTGCAGCAGCTTGCCTCACAAATCTACCCCCTGATGTTGTATAATAACCATGCGTGCTGTCCCTAGGGCTATGTGCTAATGTAGAATGCAAAAATTATGAAATACCTTAATGAAGGAAATTGTAAATAAGAATGTGCTTTACATCTCTTTTACAAGCAAGCAATTAAGAAAACATCATGGAAAATACCAGAATGAAGAAGATCCCTGGCAACAACAAGAAAACTTTGTTCAAACATACCCACCCCCGTCTCCTATCCCAAACACCTAATGCTAAATTCTGACCCTTACACTAGTAGAGCCCCTACTATATAACACCGGGTAGAGGAGGTCTCTAGGAAGGCTTCAATGAAAACCCGAGAGCTAAATATGCATTGTCCAACGCACCCTATTCACCACATTTCTCCCAACTAAGCATCTGTCAGCATGTGCCTAGAAAAATTCCCATCATTAGACTCCAAGGCTGATATCATCATCTGGGTTTAGTTTTATCACCTTCTTACCCGCACCAATTATAGGAAAAACTTCCCAAGGTGTCGGGTTGTGGTGACGTCGGTAACCCAGGCATCCGAGGCCGCAACCAGAGGTCCTGGTTGCGGCCTCGGATGCCTGGGTTACCGACGGACAGAGCGGTGCCCCACGCCCTGTGCAGCAACAAGGTGAGGTGAGGCTAGCATCCCAGTAGCACGGGATGCATCTATTTCCTGTGACACAACAAAAGGATGCACAGGACGCAGTAGGTTGTATTGTTTCAACCACTCAAGGTTGTGTTTCTCACTTTATTTTCACATAATTTTGCAGTAGTATCAATCCTGGGTCCTGACGAATGCCTCGACCATAGTCTGGTCATTGGAGGCAGAAACATGTAGACCATTTTTTCTATCTATAGGATTGGGGCTTATTCTGTTAAAAGCCCTTACACTGAGGTATTTTTAATCTTGGCACGATGTTAGTTTCAATAAAGTTTTAATATAGCATTGTAGCCATTTTTATCTGATCACTGTATCACAACAATAATAAATCTATGCACTGCAACCCATCATTTATAACCACCTTAAAACCATCTGTGCATCTGGAAGTACATGTTGATATTAAGGGTCACCACAACCCGACACCTTGGGAAGTTTTTCCTATAATTGGTGCGGGTAAGAAGGTGATAAAACTAAACCCAGATGGTGATATCAGCCTTGGAGGCTAATGATGGGAATCTTTCTAGGCACATGCTGACAGATGCTTAGTTGGGAGAAATGTGGTGAATAGGGTGCGTTGGACAATGCATATTTAGCTCTCGGGTTTTCATTGAAACCTTCCTAGAGACCTCCTCTACCCGGTGTTATATAATTGAGGAAAAGGGGATAAGGTAGAATTAGGTCTTTAAATATTGTAGTCCCCAAGACCCTAATTAAAAGAAGTTGTTTGTTTGAGCCCCTACTATAACCACAGTACTAAACCTAAACATACGCAGACATTTTCACTAATCGCAACCCTAAATCCTACATAATCTTGAACGGACTACTCTGCATAATTTAAATCACAGGCTTAACATTTAACACAGCCCCTGTTAACAACTGGACCCTCTTGCTCCAATGGAGATTAGTGAAGAGAGACCTAGTAGGACTTTTAATTAAATAGTTGATGTTCAGACATGTAGTGAGTGATCTGCAGTTTGAGTGTTTGTATCACTGAAAGGCCAATTTAGCCTTTTATTCTTCCTAGGTGGGTAAACTTTGTGCTATAAAATTTGTAACAAGTGGCAGAGGTGTCCCATGAAGAGCTATATATGAACAAGTTATTACTGTTATTATTTCCTCTCTAGCATTTGATGTTGCTCTTCCTGCTGCTGCCAAAGCCCTCCCATGCCACTCAGCACCGGTTCTTCCATAAATTAAGCTGACATCGCAGTTTAAGGCACCATCTCTGGGTGTCACCAAATTACAACAAAAAAAAGGAAATCCTCAAGAATTAGCTTTTTAAAAGGTACGTGGAGCACCCCAACTCCAAAATGTTATTTTGCCTTGTACATGGAACATTATTGCTCCTCTTCTGTCCACTGTGCAAACACTATCCATTCTGCGGCACTTATAATTAAAATGCAACAAGCTGGCGGACACTTCATGCTGCCTTTGCAAAACAAATCTCTTTTCCATTTTTACACCTTGGATTTTGCCCATCGTCCTACTGGTTTACAGTATTATTTCAAGATTACTTCAGACTCCACGAATTCCTGGCGCGTGCTTTCAAACTACTTTTGTTTGTGTCACCGTATCCTGAACTCCGCCTTCCTGGTTATTATGAAACGAAGTGGCACGTCAACACCTTCTTTAACTATGGTATGTTACACTGTTGGGTTTGTTGATCAACCTAACTCTATTTTTGTCTGGAGTGTAGCCATGCTCCCTAAATTAGGCCGCGTTTCCCAATTGATGCTGAGATGATAATGATGGCACGCGCTCACACACTCACATACACGCATACATCCGCCCTCCTGTGTCACATACACCCGCCTTCCCTCATCTGTCTTTAAGAGCATCACTCACTGTGTTCAATGAAGGAGGTATGCACTATTCTTGGCTTGGATCCACACTTGAGAGCGGCCTATGGAAACCCCAGTATTTCCCTCACCCACCTTACTGTTACCAGAGGAAATAACAGGTCCAGCAGAGGAAATGTCCCAGTGGCATACCGGCGATGCAGCGCGTGCAAGGTAAATTGTTTTCTTCATTTATTTACTTACTTTACTCCGTTCTGCCATATGTCGGAGTTCACTACCCAGGGGCGTAACACAGGTCCCCGCATCCCCTCTGGCACGGGGGCCAAGCTCCAGGGGGCCCCCCTCAGCACAATGCTCCGGCCCGGGAGCTCCTGATTGAGCCCCAATGGGCCCCCTCAAATTTCGTTACACCACTGCCACTACCCCTCACCCTGCCCCTTCCCCGGCCCGCTCTACCGCCCTACAGCACTCCCTCCGCAAGCCGCCACTGGGCAGGAGCTATTTAGAAGGATGTGCCAGATCTCATTCATTCAATGAGGTGATTCTCCCTTTGCCCAGGTCTTTAAGTGGGCCGGAGTTCTAGAAAATAGGTGATGAGACGGCTCCCTATCGGGCTTTCATTTTTGCCCTCACCCTGGGTGAGAAAAAAACTTAACTCTGCCGCAGTACCACCCTTCATTTTTTTTCCCCAGAGTTTTATATAGCTCAAACTTGACCCGAATCGGGTATCAGAGCGCTTTACATAGCACCAGTTGCATTACATGAGGACACATTCATTTTTTTTCTTCTTCTTTTTCATTGCCTGTGATGTAACTTCAAAGAGACTGGTTGTAGTTCTTTCACAGACTCATCATTTTAGAATGGAAGCATTTTCAATATTATATACAACGAAGCTATAGTTGTTGATTTTTTTATTTTATGCAGCAAACTGCCATTGACAATTGTACTGGCTTGTTGTAGGTGTTATGTTCCTTGTTGTATCATATATCTGGATGCAATGACAGAAGCAGCAAAATAGTAGCCGGGTGGCATACTATGGTAAGCACAAATTCTTAGCTTAAGTGTTTTAAGCCACGCCCTCAATTACTTCGACCACGCCCCTTTGAGAGACACCATCGCCGCTAGACAACTGCTTGACCTAAATAGAGGACACCATTTTCGATAACTTACGTAAACAGATGACTAACACCGTTTGCATCATAAGAAGGGTGGTTTGCCACACATTGCAGAGAAGCAGCAACGTTATATATATGCGGATAGCAACATTTAGAGAATCTCAACCCCATTAAAACAGAGGCATTCGTGTTTAAACTAGCCTGAGGGAAATTTGCGTAATTTCCTTTTTGGAAATTCCATGATATTCCACACACATTTGGTGACATTATGCCAAAGGCTGATCTAGCACTGTGCACTATTGTGGCACAAAATGCATCCTCACATATACTTTGAATGTAAGGACACATTTTGTGCAAAAAAGTGCAAAATCATATGCGATGAGAACAGACACTTGTGTTTTGTTAATTCGGGTTTCTGTGCTCCCAGATTTGATCTCAAACGAATTACGCAACGTGGCGTCTTTGCGAAATCATAGGCATTTTTGGTAACCAGCATAAGACAACCTGCCAGAAATGACGTGAGGTTATGTCAGCCTAATCTATATTTCGACTAGCCCTAGTTTACGCCATATGTGGACAACTTGTCCTGTGAGTTTTGTCTGTGAACCACTGACCCCAGTCCTACATTGGTTAAATGAAGTTGTAATGTGGGAATTAAGGTGGACTGTGGTCTGTGACTGCAACAGAGGGATAACTTTTACTGCTTAGACTCTGGGGTCAAGGCATAGGAGAAACCTACTGCTGCACCCTTGATCTGGTTGTCTTATACCAGGCTTCTCCAACGAGCAGCTCGTGAGCCACTGGTAGCTCTCCAGCTACCTGTAAGTAGCTCTCCTGTGTGCAGCCAAGCCTACTCAACTGGTTAAATTAATATATGTATGACAAAACTGTGCATTCCAAGATGAAAATGTGTGCCTTTTTGGATCTCATAAGCTGATGTTAGGAGAAAAATGGCAGAATTTCTGAAATATATTTAAAGCTGATTTTTGAGTGACAAGTCATGTGGGGAGACGTCTTACTAACATTTTTACTTTTGTGCCGGGGGCACTTCACCTGTGGCTGGCATGTATCACTGACACGGAAGCATTGCAAATTGACAGAGCATTTTTTACATTATTATGACAACCCTTACCAATGCACCGAGGTGAGGACGGCTGGTAGTCGCGCATAAGGGGGCCACTACTGCAATCTTGTCTTATGTGGTCACTATTACAACACTAATAATATTAGCAGCTTGTGATGCGTTTTGTTGAGCATAAGTAGCTCTTCTTAGACAAAAGGGTGGAGACCCTGTTTTATACTGCCCAACAAGGGGGCAAGGGACTCCTTTGTTTCTTTATGATCCACGGCACTCATCCAACATCACTGGCCTGCATGCACTGATTTTGATATGCCAGCTTCTACCAGTTCCGCATTTTATTAAAACTGCTCACCTTCTTTTCACACGCCCTTATAGTGAATGGTGCCAGCTCTAAATTTCTTTGAAAATAAATTACTGTTACAGAATATATTTCAGACTGCTAAAAATCGAATTGCGTGATTACAGTGTATTCAAAAGGCGTGAGCTCGTAGTCTGCTGCGTCAACAATAGAATCAGCATATTTTACCCGCCCTTCAACCACTGCACTGGCTTCCAGTGGAGGTGCACAATCAGTTTTAAGCCATGTGTATTCACGGGCACTAAAATTAATGGTGCTTGAGAGGGTGGGGGTCTGCAGCATCTCCAAAATACCCATGCTGAAGTTCAGAAGGTGAATGAACAATAAAAATGCCTTTAAATGTTGTTTTAAATTTGAAGTGGAACATATGCAGAGGTCAAATGTCTTCTGACAATATGCTATTATTCTTTTAACATGGAGATGCTTTCTTTATATAACTGTCAACTGAGACTATCTGACAATGCATCTGGGGTACAGGGAGTGTGAAAGGGAAGGCAGTAGGCTGTCAGTTTTTATTTTCTGACACGTAATAAAATTCAAATACCTGTAAATGAACTGTGCAAATAATTCAAAATATTTCAGCAGTTAGGAAATGACATATGAAGTAAAAATGTTGTAATTCTGAAGTGTGATGAACAAAAATATTTTAAAAGGTTTAAAACAATGCTGCACGCTCCCCTCCCCTTAAAATAATAATGTGTCACCCCTTAGCCCTGACCCACCTAAAGGGGGTGGGGTTTGGGAAAAGCGGGACTCCAGCATGAGAACCATAAATCTGAGGTGTTGATAAAAAAAATGCACTTTTTAGCACATGGAGGACCCCCAGACCAGCCCATTGGGGGCAGGGTATCTCTACTCTGCCCCCTTATATCTCTATTTTTCAGTGGTGGCAGCCAATCAGATCTTATCTGAAGATCTGTTGGCTTCGTGGATCATCTGCGTTGTGAAATATCTATATTATGAGCCTCAATTTCTCAAAAATCTACTGAATGGATTTACACTAAATCTCAAAAAGCATGCTTTCTGGACAAGATATAGCTTTCGACCCCATTTAGTGTAATTCCGTAATTTGTCTATGGAAAAATGAATAGGGGAGAACACGTTTTGGGACACCCCTTTCTCTCGGCCCCCACTCAACAGATCACCCTGAAACTTTCCAGGCAGGGGCTGAGTCGGATAAGATATTTTGGGAAAGTTCTGTAAAGATTCATCAAATGGCATCATAAGGAAACCCAAAAATTATTTTCCTATGGAAACTTGGCCAGGGCGTTTACTTACCTTAATGAAATGAAATGAAATATTTATAAAGCGCACGGATACTCACACGGAGTGTCCCGGTGCTAATCTCGTGGCAGAAGACCTCTGCCTATACTAACCCCGCCCGTAGTTACTGTTGGGACAGCCATGTTTTCAGTTGTTTCCTGAAAGACAGCAAGTCCTGTGCTTGCCTCAAATATAGGGGTAATTCATTCCATAAACGCGCAGCATGCACCTGAAAAGACCTTCCTCCAATCCGGGATTTTATGAATTTAGGAATCACCATGAGAGATTGCTTAGAGGATCTAAGGACCCGTCGTGGCTGGTAACATTGGATCCTGTTCCTCAGGTACACAGCACCCGTATGGTGGAAAGCCCGATAGGCAAGGACTAAGGCCTTAAACTGGACCCTTTCCCTCACCGGGAGCCAGGAGGGGTGACATACGAGTTCTGGTGCTTACCCTAAGAATAGCTCTGGCCGCAGCGTTCTGCACAACCTGCAGCCGATTGAGCAGATACTCAGGCAGCCCCAGATACAGGATGTTCACATAGTCCAGCCTTGATGTAATCAAGGCTTGCACCACAATCTTACGGGATTCTAACGGTAGGAGAGGAAGGAAGTTCTTTACCATTCTTATCAAGCTGAAACAGGTGTCAGCGACCGATTGAATTTGGGCCTTCATCGTAAGGCTCGAGCCTAGCTTAACTCCTAGATTTTTTACCATGCTGACTGGGGTCAAAGGAGGAGACATATCACTGGGCCACCATTCAGTCCAGTTCTAGTTAGGGGAGCAACCGAAAAACATGATTTCCGATTTTTCCGAGTTACATTTCACTTGGTTCCATCGTAGCCACGCGAAGACCTCAGTAAGACATTCTTTTATCTCCTGTCCGCGAAAGCACGCTCCTTTATCACAAGTGAACAGGAGTTGCGTATCGTATAGTATACTTAGCATGAGGTAATAAAGTAATATGTGGAAAATGTATCTGTGTGGTAAAGGCATACGTGGTAAAGGTTGTGTGCTAAAGGCATGCGTAGTTAAGGCATGGGCACTAACGTCCTAAATTCGAATTGGAAGGTAGGTTCCCAATGGTACTTCCATTTTTTTTTAGGATTCCCATTTGTGACAATGTGAAAGATTTTTCACATGCATCATTTTTCATCTTGTAAAACTACACAGGGTAAAATATCATCACCTTTTTTGCAGTTAAACACTGTTTTGTTTTAGAAGAAAAAAAATTCTGTTGAGAAATTTGTCCCACCCCACCAATTTTGGGGATGTTGCAGTCCCCTTCCTATCCTAAATGAGGATTTACTCCTGTCATTGGCGGGAGTATGTCTCATATCACATGCAGAATCTAAATTCAAAGAGGAGTGTGAGAACACCGAAACCCACACTTGTGGGTGTTCCCAGTTTAACAAGGAACCCACGCCTGCCTGGACCCGCCATTCCACACCACTTGTTTTGGATTTTACTCACATGCAATGATGCGTCAGCCTATGGTGATATTTTGCATGAGTAAGGAGATGTGAGTGCGTGGCCACCTGTTTGGAAACTGGCTAGTGGGACCTCGTGTTCTGCTTGCATTCACAAAGGGCCCTGTGGCTAAGTCTCATGGTGTGTGGCTCAGTCAGACACTATGGAGGGGGAGGGGAGCTGCTGCTGAGTAATCAATCACACATCCAAGTTGAGAATTCCTGAGCATTAGCCAACCGGCTGAGCTGGTTTCAGGGGAGGCCTCTGAAGTTCAGTCACAAACACAATAACGTCACGCAGGAAGAATGCACACGGACTATGCGTCAAAGGGTGAGTCCAGAGAGAGTCCAGTGCAGCTTGGCAGGCCACGCTTCATGCAGATTAGCATTTTCTTAAACAGGAATGCGAGCAAAACTTACAACCACGAAAAAGAAAACCAGGCTTTCAGTCAGAGTTTGCACACAGCTGTTGTGTGCACACGACCAATGCACTCGGCCGTTGCCCATATAGTGCAAGGTTCAGCGCACAGCGTTTGCGGACTCCTCGTGTTGAGAAATCCCAGTGTGCATGGTCTTCACACTGTACAGTGGGGACTGAGGCCACATGAGTCCCCACATAACAGAAGCCTCAGTGTACTGCAGTCGGACTGAGAGGCCACAGCTGAGCACAGGGTGTGTGACCTTTGTCCAGAACCTACAGCCAGCCCCCTGCACACAGCATTTGGCCATGCATATTCACGAGGGCTTGAGCACAGAGCATGTGCACTCCAGGTTTGGTGGAGGGCCTGGCCACTATGTACCTGACCCTTGTGGGGATCCAAGGCCCTGTTTACTATGCTCAGAGTAGGGTGGGCGCAGATTGGAAGACAGACTCTGGATTCATAATCTATTTGGTGAGGAGTAAGGACTTAGTCTTATACTTTCATGGGTGTTCCACCTTCTGTGTGGAGGCCGCTCTAACTGCTTAGAGATTTTATATCAAGCTTTACTGATGTTGGTCTGGATTTATACTGACTTGGCCATCTATAGTGATTGCACCAATGATCAGGTGCTGCGTGGCGAAATCAGCGATCCTGTTACCCATGATATCAGGTGTGAGGTCATGAGAAGTGCATTGTGGGTGAGTTATAGTTGCATTGCTAAACAAACTAGCAATCTTCTGCGCTTTTTAAGTAGGAACCATCATTTCCCTTCAAATTAAGTTTTTAAGGAATTTCTATATTTCTGTCTTATTTTTTGACTTCTGAGTACTTAACCATGATACTTAACCATCACTTTCTTTTAGTAAAGAGTTTTCAGTGAATTATTTGCGATTGTAATGACATACATTGTCCCTTTCAGGAAGTAAGTAACTGCTGTGCATATGTTCTTGTAATGTGAAGCTGTGGCTGTGTTCTTAACCTATGTATATGGAACAGCACTCTCTGCACATCTTTGAACTGTAAGCTGCCGGGCTTGTGCAAATCCCGGTATTACAATTGATTGGGTGGTCCCAGGGCACATAGGGTCTACTGGGCACCAATTGGGGGCCTTTTCCACTAATGTTCCAGTTATGTCCTACTGTTTTATGTGAGAGTGTATTTCATGCTGAGAAGGATATTTACTAGACGAGGGCGGAGCGCGATGTTATGCCAAAATTGGCAACACTGCGCTCCGCCAGTTTCAAAACGCAGGGATTCACTGTATTTACAAGAATGCAGCGCAGCCCTGCCTTTCCCCTTGTGTTGGCTCTAAAGAAGCTGCCTAGCACCAGCGCGGGCAGCCATGTTGCACGGGTGCCTGCGCTGCAGGGGTGTTTATTTATGTGCAGGAAGGGATACCTTCCTGCACATAAACAATCTTTAAAGGCAATTTGCTGTTTTTATGTGTGCTGCAAAAGGCAGCACACGTGGAAAGAGCAAAATACAAGGAGAAATTAAACAATTCTCCTTGCATCGCCTGCTTAAGACCAGGGTTTCCATAGCAATATTTCTGGTGCTGCCCCATACCTTGTAAATCTGAGATAGCATCAAAAGCAAAGGGTGTTGCAGTGGAACGCGCACAGCAACACCCATTGCACGCCCCTTTCACGCTAATAGGGGCATTATTTACAAGGCGGCATTAAGCCACAAAAAGTTTCTTAACGCTGCCTTGTAAATAAGGTGAAGGACTTAATGTCTCCAGAACATTGAAAAAAGCGACGTTCTGGTGGCGTTAACTGCTTATAAATATGCCGCTGAGTTTCTTCTGTCTTAGGAGAGCCTAACTGCTTCTCCTAGTGGGAGACATTATGCGGCTAGTGATGCGACTGTATAATATTCTTATTCTGTGCAAAGGAAAGATGCACTGCAGCTGCCCACCTTCAACCTCTCCTGTGGGGCAAGGTTCCACTGGTGCTGCCAGGGCAGCACCCGTCCTATGCATAAGGGAATCTAGCCAGTCTGCCCACGTTGCTCCATACTGAGACAGTGTGAAGCTTGCAGTGCTGCTGTTTACACTGTGCCACTGTGAGCTTACACTGCTGACGCCTTCACTGTACAAGCTCTTGCCATGTTGTTACCGCTCCTTTTCACTCTCCTTCAACTGTTGAAGTGAACCCTGGGTCACTGTCATTAATAAACTGGTGAGAGGCTTTCCTGACAAGGACAAGGGGCTGCGGGTTGAAGGAACCAAAGCTCTCCACTTGGGGAGGGTGAAAGAAATTAGAATGACAAAGACTGGACAGCACTTGCAAAAGTCAAATAAGAAGGGCACGAAAAAACACAAGAAATGCGAACACTAGGGAAAAAAGAAAGCTACTCCAAGGGAGAGAAAAATACACAAATGGAAAGGAACTAACAAAGAAAAAGGAAGTAAGTGATTGGTAGACAAGCTGGATACTTTGGGTAGTACCTCTTTACAAGTGCGAGATTGATCAGTGATCACAGGTGAGAGATGGGTGCGTGTAAACAGGTTAGAGGATGTTTGGTGCCCCCACTATGAAAGGACACGCGCACACAGCTAAGGAGTGTTGGTTGGTAAATGGGCAACAGCGAGATAGGAGCTTTTACGTTAAAGCTGCCATTTACCCTAAGGTTTCCCAAAATCAATGCTTCAATGTTCTCATCCCCCGGAGGGCTAAATATGTTGTATTGTAATACAATCTTTCCTTTTACTCCTATAGACTACCATAAACAAGTTATTACTATCTATGGGGCATATCAACAAGGGCTTTATCTCTGCTTTTTTGGCTTTAAAAGCCAAAAAAGCAGAGATAAAACTAGCACCCTATCAACAACAGGGTGCTAACATGCAAATTTGCATGTTAGCACCCTTTTACTCTACGCTTCCCCTTGCATCTCTAATGAGATGCAGAGGGGGCGTTCCAGAGTAAAATAATAGGAGAAATGTCGCTAAGCGACATTTCTCCTATTATCAAGAATATCGCTAACCCTGTTAGAGACAAAAAAAGCAGCGCTAACCGCGGTTAACGCTGCTTTTTTACGTCTGGTATTTTTCTCACTTAGCCATGATATCCTATGGAAGGAGGATATCATGGCTAAGTTTGTCTGTCCCTATCAACAATCTAACGTGAGACTATCGCTGGGTTTCCAGCGATAATCTCACGTTAGCCACTTAGCGTGAGGATTTTTATCGCTATTGAGATAAGCGTTGCTAATAGCACGCTATCTCAGCGATAAAAATCAACGCTAGCCGGCGATAATTATCCTCACGCTAAGAGCGCTGAGCGATAATTATCGCCGGTTGTTGTTGATATGCCCCATAGTTCTCCTGCTACCCAGGCCTACTTCTTAAATCCTTTAGAAGACTTCAGTGGCTTCAAAACACCTCCAATAGTTCATTTTTTAGACAAGCATAAAGCTTTTAGGTAATTCAATTAAGAGTAATCTCCTTTATAGAGCCAATAATCTCGAATAGAATAGAATGAACATGCACACTGCTAAGAAAAGCTAAATGCCCACATATTGACAGATGTGAGGTGAAAACAGGTGAGGAGGAATAGCCAACAGCAAGGTGCAAATGAGGTTAGTAGCACGCAGAAATGATGGGGTTATGTGTGTTGTGCCAGTGACCCAGAATTCGCAACTTGTCCAATTGAAGCTCGAGTAGCAAACAGCTGACGGAGGCAAGGTGCATACAGGTGAGAGCGACCAGATGCAAACTTGACAGATGCTATGTAGGTAAAGGTGATATGAGTAGTTATGCACAGTTAAAAGGAGCAAGGTGTACACAGGCAGGAGGGAGCACACGGGTAAGATATGACCTACGGGCACACACATGAAATGGGGCAGTACATGTACACATGTGAAACGTGACTTAATGATAAAAGGTTCCACAGAGCTACGTGCTCAGAGATAAGAGTCTGTACGCACACGTGGCAAATAGTTATGTGTGGACAATTATCAAGACAGTGAGATTCAGCCTTGTGCATATAAAGTTTTAAGATACAAAAAAAATGTTTAATACCTAATAATACAATGCAAATAGGCAATTCAGTTTGGAAAATGCATTATATACATCACTAAAATAATAAGTGTATTGCAGGGAGTCCAACATAGGTCCCAGGCAGATAATACCAGAATTTTATGATAGTAATTGCATTTAACATAGAATTATTCTAAATGTAATTTATATACATAGGCAGGGTAATCCTGAACATCTGGTATAGGAATAACCCCCCCGTAGTCCTACATTGGCTACTTAGACTAGTTGTGAAACAAAAAATTGCCTTTATTTTGCCTTGTAAAAGTAACACAAAACATTTTATAAACTACACAGGTTCTTCACAGAATAGGTACCCAGGTTCCTGGTGCACACAGAGTGGTGACAGAAAAATGGCAAAGGATTAGAAATTATGTGTGAAATGAGTGTCTGCATAATTCTGTACACACTTTTGTACCCGGGGCTTGGTCTGTGCACATATTGACTGGAACATGGAGAGCCTGAAGATGTGTAGGGCTCGTGGTTAGCCCCATCGGTGTGCAGGAAGACGCTCTCAAATGGATTGCATGCTTCCTCACAGGACGCACCCAGAGAATCTGCCTACCACCAATGTTCCCTCTAATTTTCTTTTGGGGTGTGCGGCCATGCAGTGTCTGTGTGCACACTTTTCTGAGCTGTGTGCACAGCAGAATCAGATCAGGAGTCACGATGTGAGTGAGCGTATTGTGCTGCCTCCAAAAAGGGTGTAAGACAGCACCTCTCTAATTTTGGACAAAATGGGAGGAAAGGTGCATGTCTGAAAGTTTTTTTTTAATTAGTGCTAGGACGCAGCCATCGTTGGCAGCATCATATCTCTTTTGTATTTGTTGTTGCAGGTGACGGGGGCAACATGGACAGCGAGAGGTGAAAGCAAGGGCGCATGCACGAAAAAGGACAGTAGTTGGGGCAAGCTACAACACAGACATCTAGAAGAGGGCAGAAGGGGGCAAGTAACAGCACAGAGTGGGAGGAAGCAAGTAACCACTTAGACAGCGAAAGAAAGGTGGGACAATGGACAGGAGGGGGCAAGCTACAACACGGACAATGGGCAGGAGGGGGCAAGCAACAACACAGACAGCAGGAGGGAGGAGAAGTACATGAGGGAGCCAGATGGAAAAGACACCCTCTAGTAGAGTGTTTAAACTTAAAGAAAAAAGTAGCACCAAATAAAATGAGCAGTGGAAGGACACAAGTACTGCATCAATACTCCAGGGGAGGGACAAACACGTGAAGAGGAAGGAAACCTAAGGCAGCTGACCAATAGGGTGCAAGTAAATGAGAGTGGCAATGAAGCCAAACAATGGTAAATAATAAGTGACCTTCAAGCCCATTGTATATAAAACAAAAGATCTTACATTTGCTGTCTTAGGCAAGACCTAAACAAAGAGTAACATTTTCTGGTACGCATATAAAGCACGCCAAAGTCCTTTCACCAGGTTTGCTCTATAAAAATTGGCTAAAGGAAATTGTTTCTAGGTGTGTTAGCTCAAATGGATCAACACATATGAACCAAGACCATAACTCCTAGACTGCACATGGCTGTTAAATGCAAATCCAGCTTTCAGCATATTAACCCCTTCGGTGCTCATGACGGAACGGTTCCGTCATGAGCCACGGTTGAGCTGTGCTCATGACGGAACCGTTCCGTCATGACCACGCCCGCGCAGGAAAAGATCAGCACAGCAGGGGAATCCGTCCAGCATGGAAGGGGTTAATGGGATCCACAGGAATTGGAAATGGTGGTCATTGAAGCCAGAAAGGACGAACAAGAACAAGGGCCAGATATGCAAAGGCATTTTGCATTCACAAAAGGTCTGATTTGCAATATTGGGCTGTTTACACCCTTAAACATTGCCTTTTGGTATGTAATTGGTTGCATAAATATTGGTCACAATGTGCAACCAGTATTTTGCGATCGGAGCTACATACATCTGGACCAAGATCTTTAGTAAAATTACTTTTTTGGTGCAATTTTGCTGCCATCACTTGTGCCTAGCGCAGTGTTCCCAAACATTTTAGAACAATGACCCACTTTTCAATACGACCAACATTTGCGGCTCACCTAGCCTTAATGAACATAAGGCGGGCGATTTTTTAATGTAACTAAAGCATGGTGTGTTAGCTCATTGTCATTTACAGCATTTTTCCATTGAAATGTGTGGAAATCGGGTTTCAGTCAATAATTATTATTTGTGCAACACAGACTAAAGGGTCTTGACTTGTTCCACCCCCATTAACATCGTTTTTTGAATCACCCATCAGAATTATACAGAAAAGTGTTTTATTTTCGCTTTTCTAACTGCAGAATTTATACTGTTTATTTACAGGTATTCACATTTTGCGGTGTGCTATGAAAAAAATGCCACCCTACAGCCTTTCCTATTTTCACACTTCATGTACCCCAGCAAGACTGGCCCATCATTAACTTTACTTTTCTTTCCCCAACTGCAAACAGAGATTTTTATAAACACCAGTTGTGTAAAAAAACACACATAAGCAGAGGAAGACAGAGTCTGAGTTTTGACCTATGTCATTGAAGCACAGCAAACATTATAAAATTAAAACAGAATTTAAAGTCATTTTTATTTATAGCTTGGACATACCACCTCAAATCAAAGGTTTGGAAAACATTAGCCTAACACTAAAATTAAAGTATGTAGAAAGGTAGAAACAAAATATTGCCTATGATGAAAAAGAAAAAGATGTCCCTTTCTGTAATGCATATATACTTTAGATTTGAAGTGCTCTCCTTATTCGATTCTGTAACACAACAGTTGCAGGCCACAGTAAACTGCCTCTAAAAGGTTAAATGTGATTCGTTCTGCTGTGATTTAACTAAAGGGATCCAGTTACACTCCGGCCCTGTTCTTCTTATTGCTGGCACCCGTGTCTTTGTTCTTTTTCAGATGCGTGTTGATTCTCGGATGCCTGTAAAGAGCTGTCCAACTGAAAAGAAGGATCCTTTGTAATGCGTGCTCTAGAGGACGCCCTGCGCGGGGATAACTGACAATATGCACGGCCGCCAAGACGTGCACTCTAGAGGGAACAGTGCCTACCACCTTTCACCACCGAACCCAAGAACATCATCTGTGGCATCCCGAAAAAGTCTTCTCTCAGTTCCAGCCTGTTCAACATCTACATGACACCTATGGCTGACATCGTCAGCACCCATGAACTCAACATCATATCCGACGCTGACGACACCCAACTCATCCTCTCACTCATGGGCGACCCCACCACCACTGGAACAATTTTTTGCAGTGCCATGACGAGCGTCGTCGACTAGATGAGGACCAACTGCCTAAAGCCCAACACAGACAAGATGGAAGTGCTGAATTTCAGGAAAAAAACCTCCCAGTGGGACGACACTTGATAGCCCCCCGAACTAGGACCCACACCCAATCCTATGGACCATGCCTGCAACCTCTGCATTGTCCTGGACAACACACTCACCATCAAGCACCAGGTCAACGCACTCTCCTCTACCTTCTTCCATACCCTATGCATTCTCCGGAGAATCTTCACATGGATCCCTGTTAAATCCAGGAAAACTGTCATGGAAGTCCTAATTACCAGGCGGCTGGACTACGGAAACGTACTCTACCCCATGAACCACTACTCAACTCCTCAAGAGACTCCAGACTATACAGAATTAAGTGGCCAGGCTCATCCTCAATCTCCCCAAATGGACCCACATCACCCTCCATCTCAGAAACCTCGACTGGCTCCCTGTCCAAAAGAGATGTCAGTTCAAGATGCTGACACAAGACTACAAGGTCCTCCACAACCAGGGTCCAGTATACATTAACCACCACCTGAACTTCCAACAACCCGCCAGACAACTGTGCTCCACCTCCCTTGCCCTTGCACACATTCCCTGCAATCACTGAAGCTATAGTGGTGGTCGTTCATTCTCCTACCTCACCACCAAGTCTTGGAACAACCTACTCCTCCACATGCGAACGTCACCCTCATGTGCGGATTTCAGAAAGGGACTCAAGACCTGGCTTTGAGACCAGCAAGAACACAGCACCTGGATACCCTCAGGTGTGAATAGCCACACTATACAAGTACTGATTGATTGATTAATTGACAACCCTTGTCACATGGATTTATTCCTATGCACATTTGGGGCTATTTCTAGGTGTACTATGGTTGTGTCTACACACATTATGGTTGTGTTTAACAATTGATGATGGAACCTTGACTGATGACGCTGTGCATGAGCATATGAAGCAGTGTTTAGGCATAGGAACACTGGAGTTGAGCTGTTACAATATTTCCCATGGTATTTGATAAATATGCCCCTGGCTTATGATGGTTGTGCCCTGGACACACCATGGTAGCTGTCTAATCAGTATGTGGTTGATAACTAAAGTGCACCTGTCTTTTTTTTATTATCAATAATTGTAGGGTGTCTTAAACTTTTTCAACTATATCACTTACTGTTATGCCTAGAGGGTCAAAGATCATATAATATCACCTCTTGTGATGTCACCGGGCTCAAAAGTCATATGATATCACATAATGTGACGTCATCTTTGGGTCAAAGGAAATGTCATGCCACTTCCACTATCCCTAGCATTTTCATGTATTGACGTCCATTTATCAAGTTCTTGGCATCGATAGGATTGGGCTTACTCTACACATAAAAGATCTGTTGAAAAACAGACATCTGAGCAGAGTTAGAGTGTTGGTGTGTTGGAGATGCATTCCATATAAGGAGCAGAGCTCCTCCGAAGAATAGTGAACTACTGAGATATTCAGTAGAGCTATTGTAACAGTGGCGGCTGGTGACATTTCAAAGTAGTGAGACGTCAAATTTGGGGATTCATTTTAAGTAGTGAGCCAGTCCGGCCTACATAAGGGTTTTCAGTCCATGCATCATTCATCCAAGCATTACCCCTTAATTCATCCATGTTTCCATTATCCACTGCATTCTTCTGTTCATGCATACATTCATCATCCATCCTTCTAGAAGACTCTTCCCTTCACTCATCCACCCACCCATTCATCCATGTATCCATTCACTAAAAAAGCATCCATTTATTTGTCCATCATATGAAGCATTCATTCATCTATCCATCCACTCATCCTTCTGGACACACTCTCCTGTCTCCCGCCTACCCATCTATGTATGTATCCTTTCACCACTGGTGAATCAGCAGAGCATCCAGCCATCCCCACATGATCTTACATTCATCCATGAGTCTGTCCATCCATCCATCCATCCATCCATCCATCCATTTTGTAGTGAATATATCCCAGATTTTCCACATTATGCTGGGATTTCACTCAGTTGCACCCAAAGATCCTCCTTATTGAGCATATTTTCTTCCCTATTAGTATCAGTAGCAGCTGTGTAAACCATCACTCTTATACACAATATGAACAGCATAAGCAGTAACGATGCAGGCCTCTATCTCTAAAACAGAAAGCAGCATCCGGCAGCAGTGTAAGCCCATCACTCACATACACAATATTAGCAGCACAAGCAGTACAAATACTGGCCTCTCTCGCACACAGTTGCAGCACATGCAGCACCAGGGTAAAAACATCACACACACACCCAATATGAACATTGGAGAAGTGTGGTTTACGCTCTATGGTTTACTTTCATCTTCCACTAAAAGGTTCTGTTGAAGTGCATTATAATCCCGAGTAGGCCGCACTCACGTCTATTCTGTGTGACTAATTGAGGACTAAAATGGCTTATATTCAAGATGTCATAGACTCTCTCATCTTACAATGTATGTCATGTGTATTAAAAACGTTTCTGAATATTTCAGCCATCACATTAATACCCTAGAATAAACTATCATTGAAAGAGTTCCGGCAATAGTTATAATATCATTGTCATAACAATGTAGTAGAAATGGGGTATTCATAACGTTGTGGATGTTACAGTAACATGTTCTATGAGTCACGGAGAACCTGTATTGAAATATGTGTAATGCTAATTTAGCCAAAGCAGTGGGCCTGAAATGTATTTCTGACTCATTTCCCTGAATAGCATTTAATGTTATTTTGCTTGCACTGTGAAATGTTGCATGTATTTGTGTTTACACTGCAGGTGGACAAAACATCATTAGTTTAGAGCAGGGCCCATTGTTCAGTTGATAGAGAGGCCTGGGTAGGAATGCTATAATGAAGGAAAGATGAGTTCTCGTGGGAGACGGAGACTGAAGAAGGAGGTGCAGAACAACGATGGGACAATGGAAAGTTATTTAATGCTTGAGGAGGCGTTTGTATTTAGTGATTGCTTTTGTATTAATGAAGTTAGGGACAGCTGACACTTCTCTTCGAGACACCATGAGGTATAGACCTCTATTGGCGATTGCGGCTGAGGCTGCATTGATCCTAGTTGGAGTTCAATCTTCGGAAGACTCTGATGGCTGACACCTTTAGGCTTTCCTTCGAACTTGCTTAGGTTGGTAGTCCCCTTTATTTAGTGTAGATATAGTGAGGGAAACTGAAGTGTTTCTTAGAGAAGTCTGATGCAATGGAATTCAAAATGTTGTCTTTTAATTTGATATGGAACACGCTCCCCGGCCAGCTGCGGCCAACCATCCATCATCTTTCTTTGCGGAGACAGTTAAAGACATGGCTCTTTCAGAGCTTGCCTTAGTTAGGACCTCTTTCTCCTGCTCTGCTTGTCTCTGATAGCGCGGGGATGCCTAAGGGTAGCCAGGTGCATACATATTTATTAATAATAATAATATTAATAATGATAATATGCAGCAATAAACGAATTAGTAGTTTTCTTTTAGTTATATAGGGTGAACAGGTTTGGGAGATTTGACTTCATCGTATTTTCCTTGTATTTACACACTATCATGCTAAGACTGATATATCTGAACTTGTTTCAAAACTTAACATAAAATTGACTGAGGACAACCTGGTTGTGGACCTGAGTTCCCGGGAATTGCTCCAACTGGAGTTTGTGAATTGAAGGGGTCCTTACCTCTCATGCTGCTTAACAAGAACCATCGCCAAAGTTAGGAGTGAGTTTTGGCGGTATGAACAGCACAATCAGTAACCATGCAGCCCTCATTAACACACAACAGGCGCAGCACTGGAGGACAGTTGTATATGCTTCAGACACAAAGCTGAGGTATAGTATAGTCAGCAACAGAGAAAGATGAGCTCAAACAAGCACAGCACATGCAGCAAGGGTGCAGCTAGACATAAAGAAAGACATTGTGCAGGACAGCAGCAGTGGTGCAAGCTTTCCTCATACACAGAAAAGGCTTGCAATTGGCAGCAGCTGCCATACTGCCCTCACTGTGGACCAGACAGGCACCTCAGATACAACAACGTGAACTTCATTCCAAGGGCTTAGCTATCAGTGGAGTAGCTGGTGTAGTGGTACCTTGGTCCAAAGGCAAGAGGGGAGCAACTGCACTGGTTACTTCTAAGCTTGCGTATGCTAGTCCATGGGACAAGGCATGTCCTCTCTCATGCTGCACTCAGCTCCAAAAAGCAGGTCCAAGTGAAAGGTGCACTATACAAGTGCTTCTGCTCGGCTCCTCGAAGCACTTTAGTGTGATGGGGCGGTATACAAGCAGTTTACTAGCTCATGACCCTCTCTTCTATATTCTGACTCCAGTCCCTCTTACCGTGTGCTAATGCTCTGTTTCCTATGTGGGGGTCACACCGTGCTCTCTGTGGGCCCAGCATAGCCAACAGACCACACACAGGAATCTACCATCGATTTCACAGAAGAGCTGCAGCCTCTCCGGTGCCCCTCACACAGACGTCCTGGTGCGGGACCTCTAGGCACTATTTTCAGTTCCTTTACTATCTCAGCTATGTTTCTAATCTCTCTGTATGTTTTCCCATCCATGGAAGGTGGGGGGAGGTTGGAAAAGGGGATGGGTTTCCTCTCGGTGTAGTCCCCCAGAGTCTGTCTGAGCATCTGTGGCCTGGGCCGGGGTATGACAGCCTAGGGACTGGGGAGTGACCGAGGAGCGAGGACTGCGCAGTGCTGCAGCAGGGGCTGGTCATGGCAGTCAGGGGTGACAGGGCAGAGAGAGGGTGAGGATAAAAGCAAGGGAGAGAGCGCAGAGTAAAGAGAGAGGAGGGGTGAGGTGAACAGAATACATAGAATGTGCTTCCTTGTATGCCAACCAAAGAACCAGTCCAGGTGACACTCTCTTACTGTTTATGAAGGTAAACAGTATGACAGCAGCACCAGGATTGGAGCGGACAGCTGAATCTAATGCTCCATCCACGGCAGAATGGGAAGGCTGTGCCTGTATTCCCCTGGCTCCCTAATACAGTGTGAGTTCGGGAGGCTTCAAGTGCGCATGTCAGGGTGATCAAAACAAGACACCCATCCAGCCTGACATGCGCACTACATTTGATAAATATATTACTGGATTGGTCACACCCTTCAAGACACCCACCCAGCTCAAAAGAGAGCGTGCTGCAAGCGCAGTGTCCACGTTTAATTTGACATGGAGTGGAAGGCAGGGAGTGGGTCAACGCCCCCACGCTCTAAGGAAGAAACTGCTCCTGTATGGATTTCTGTAGAAATAGAAAATCGATTTATCCAACAGCGTTGACCACCTTATGCAGCAAAGGAAAGGAAAATGATCGGCCAAAACAAAGACAAATTATTCAGTGGCAATATTACCTAGTTTTTTTGCCGTTTTAACACATATTTGTACAAAAGGGTCCCTGGAGCTAATCAAACTACATTATTACTTAGGAAACAAAATGATACTCATTAAGGAGATTCTAATAGAAGCTTTAATGTCCATCTATTAACGATTTTGTGCTGCATGAAAGCAGAAGAATGCTATTTTATTAGCACTTTCATTTCTACAACCCTGAGCACAATAGTTTTTGTTCAACACTGACAGTATTTCATTCAGCAGATTAAAAGTCTATACATATGCATAGTCTTCTCATACAAAGATGCCTCTATAATTCTTCGCACCCAAGTAACATTGTAAAACTTGCTGTATGTTTCTGTGTAATTCTGGGTTCACACTATGGGGCTTGGGGCAGCACTTATTTCCACTGAGAAAAAACTTGGCAGAATTGGAAGATATCTTAAATAGTTAATAAATATGGATCACACTAGGAGGCACTTTGAAATGCACAGTATATAGCTTTAAGAAGAGACGGATTATTTTATAAATGCTGAATACCTTTTTCAAAACACTGTGTGACATGGATTTGCATAAAAAATTGAGCAAAACATGTTTATAACTAATTAGAAAGCATTATTTCTCCCATGGTTGAGTGACATTTAAATGTGGAACATATTCGATGCAAACAAAAGGTCTTTACCGAGTTGATCAAGTGATTTAGAAGCACCATGTGAGCAGAATTTGCACCCTTTCAATACAACAATCAGCACTTGTCTAACCTGTGCAATTCCAGTACCCATGGATCGACAAGGCAATTTAAAATGGCAGAAGTACGATGTACACATGCAGATAACATAAGTAAGATAAGGTATATATATGTAGCCCGGACATTGAGTGATGCCAGCCAGAGAAAGGTATTGTGATTCCCTACTAGTCTTTTGTGCGTACCCATATTAGACAAATCACCCAAATACAAGAGAAACGTATGATATACACGGATTTCAAGTCAAAAGGGAGATCATTTCAAACCTTGTTTTTTGTCTTTAAATTCCAAACTAAGTGCAGAGTATGACTGTAGTAGAGAATTTCGAAGCCAAACTACAGACGGGTCACAATATCATGACCAGAACATCAAGCGATAATATACTGAAGAGGTAAGTGCACAGAAGGGGGTAGGGATTAACTATTCTCAACTCCACATCTACGTACTTTGAAGATATATATGTCAGATATATAATCCTAGATGCATATTTACGAGCCCCTTTGCATCGCTCTTGCACCACGCAACGTGGTGCAAGAGCGACACAACTTCAAAAAAATATTTATGAAGCAACATTAGGCCAACTTGCGTGGCCCTGAGTGGCTTTAAAAATCTCGAGTAATGCAGCACAACACAAATCGCTGTGTTGCATTACTCTGCACCAGGGAGGCATTTCCATGGGCATTGCGTTGGTTTTCTCATGCAACATTCATGAATTTTGAAGCATTCTCAGATGAACCAGAAGTGTTAGACCTGGGAATGCACCAAGAACCTATGCCTTCCCAGGTGAGGCATAACAAAGAGAAATATGTTTATTCTTCCTCGTTTTTTCCTCGTTCTACGTCTGCTGCATTGTGCAGCACACACAGAAAGAGGAAAATGCCTCAGGGGATTGTTTTTTTGCAGGATGGTGCCCTTTCCTGCACAAAAACAATCATCCTTACAATGCAGGCACCCTAAAGGGCACCAGCGCAGGGGAAAATGCAGGAATGCACCATATTGACTTAAATACAGCTCATTCCTGCCCTTTCCCTGTCATGCAGTGCAGCACAGCAAGGTAACTTGCTGAGCTGCACTGAGTGACTCAGCCATAAATATGGCCCCAAGTCTTCACAGGTCTGGTATTGATCCCTACATGCCATAATTTACAGGCACTGTATACCAGGTATACGCAGTTGTTGGTATTGAAATGTGTGTGGCCGAAGAGAAGCCATTTCTATGTAAGGCCCAGGTCTATCTCTTTAGTCTGTATAGTTGGTCACATACTTTGCAACTTCCACAGGCAAAATGGGCAGTTACTGATGGTAAACCGCAGCATGTGGTAACTGGATGTCATTCTGCTGACTTTCCTTCACCATGTATGGACAAACTGCTCTCTTAAATGTCTAGTTTCTGGATAGTCCGTATGTCTGTGTTCAAAATATTCCACGAGAAGGGACACCTTCCTGCACATAAACAAACATTGAAGGCGATTTGCTCCTTCTTAGTGTGCTGCAGAATGCAGCACACATAGAAAGATCAAAAACAAGGAGAAATAAAAGTATTTCTCCTTGTTGCGCCTCTCTAACATTTGATTTTCAATGGCGTTTTTGGCGCTGCTTCAGATTTACACATCCTTCTTAATCTGCGGCACTATCAAAAAGCAATGGGTATTGTGGTGGAAAGCACACAGCAACATCCATTGCACACCCCTTTCACGCAAAGTGATGTGTCAAAAGGGGTAGTATTTACAAGGCCATTAAAAAGCCACGCAGGGTGGCTTTGTGTGGCCTAGAAAATATGGGCCAGCATACAGCGCACCCGGAGCGTCAAAAAAAGTAACTCTAGAGTGGCACTAGGGGCTTGTAAATATGCCCCTATATGTGGGGTGTTGGACTGTGTGGAGTGTTACAGTGTGTGATGCTCATGTTCACACTAAGCATGCACATGCATGAAGATAAAACAGATTCACTTCTATTTGTGACTGTCGCAAAGGTTTTGCGAAACCGAACTCCGTCACAATGTGCCAATGACTTAAGGCAGTTACCCAAGTTTTGTTTGTCTTTACAGCCCACCATCAGTTGTAATAATAGGACCCTAACGTGGGACAATATGACTCAATGCAGGTATGTTGAATTTGGCAATCAAGCCACACACTCATGAATATTCTTGTGAGTGAGCACCATCAATACAATTTAGGGTTCTCACTTTAGGAAGATTAGGTATTACAATATTTTTGGTCCCGAAGATTTGACACTGATTCTAGGTAGGGATACATAGGCAAGAAACATGTTGACCTTCAATTTAACTAAGGGAACATTACTTCCCATAGGGTTCTACTTTCTGTTTTGAATCTTAACAAGGACATCCACTGACATTACAACTAATATAGATAGTGTTGGAAATTGTGTTACTGGTTGAGGAGGAGTTGTACCTGCTCACGCATCAGCCACAATTTCAGTGAGGTTGTATTTACAAGCAAACCCCAAACTAACCTGTGCTTAACACTCAGGTAGCTTGGCACAAAGCAGTCAGGCTTAACTTAGAAGTAACGTGAAAAGTATTTATGCAGCACTTCAAACATAAATAAAATGAAAACACAAAACAGGAAAAATCCCACACTCATTTAGAAAAATAGACTAAAATATTATAAATTATTTGACACCAAAATGACACATATCCAATCAGTAGAACATTTGACATGCAATTTTAAAGTTTTAATGTGAAAATAGGGCCTAAAAGCAAACAGCACCAACGGTGGTTATCTGGCTGCTCCGGACTGGGACAAAATCACAAGTACAGGCCGGCCACGATGGAGCGTGGGCCAGATACAGGGACCAAGGTAGGCCCACTAGACAAGAGTACCTTAAGTCCTAATTGCGGAGTGTTGTGAGATCCCACATCAAGGATGTGTCACGCAGCAGCAGTTCTGAGGAGCAGCGAGGTTGAGATGCATCTTCGCTGAGGATGCCGTCAACGAGGGGCTTGTGATGTGAAGTCCTGCGTCAAAGATGCGTTGCACACCAGCAGTTCCGAAGAAGCTTCGGGGCTGTGCTGAGAAGTTCTGCGTCGACTTAGAGGAGACCATGGCTGAGGGGTTAGCAGTGCGAAGACCTGCATCGAGGATGAGTTGTGCAGGAGCTGTTCCGAGGAAACTTTGAACTGAGATGCGGGCATATGTCGCACAGTGGCAGGTCTGAAGCGGAGTTGCGAGGGGATGCGTGGCTTTGCGCCAGTTTTGCCCACAGGACTACAGCCAGGCTTGCTGGCCCACTTCTAGGGATCCAGGACTGAGATCGCATCACTTGAGGGTGGGACTTACATCAGGCAAAGTCCAGGTGCTGGTTTCAAGGTGGTTGGAGTCTTCACTATCCCTGAGGCTCTGATCTGGAGGCCGGTCAACTAGCTCTTGGAGTCACTCTGCTGGACCTGGGTTCAAGATGCAGGTTAAGCTCTTTCACTCAGGTAGCAGGATAGCAGGGCAGCAGAGTTGCAGTCCTTCTTGCAGAGCAGCACAGCGGTCTTCTGAGTCTTCTACAGATCCCAAGGTGTACTTAAGAGCTGGGTCTGAGGGTCCAATATTTATACATTTTGCCCACTTTGAGGTAGGCAAAGGTTCTGGAGGTTTCCAACCGCAGAGGAATTTAGAATTTCCTGCCTCCCTGCCCTGGCCCCAGCTTGTCTAGAGTCACAAAGACTAGTATCAAAACCTTTTGTGAGTGTGCTGGGTACTGCCTTTGTGATGTGCACCTGTGGTAGTTGACAGCTCCTCCTGCTCATCAAGTCAGAGATGGCCCATCCTGCCAACACCTATTCTCATTTGTCTCACTGTCTGGGCGCAAAACACAAGCCAGCTACACCTAGTCATGTGACCCAGGAAACAGGCTGCAAGAATCAAATGGTTAGGTCTACAAAATGCCAACTTTCTAAAAGTGGCCTTTTCAGAACTGTGACATAAAATCCGAATTTACCATTTAAAACGGCTTTAAATTATGAAGCTTTAGACACCAAACTCAACATTCCTGCTTCCTCCCAATGGAAAGTTTTCACTTAATTAATGTAATAAGTTGACCCAGTGTTATCCTACGGGAGAGGTAGGCCTTGCAGTAGTGAAAAACAAAACTGAGAGATTTTCACTACCAGGGCATGTAAAAGTTTAAAGTACATGTAAAAAATTTTAAATACACTGCACCCTGCCCCATGGGCTGTTTAGAGCTTACCCAAGGTGTGACTTATATGTGCTAAAAAGGAAGGTTTAGGCCTGGCAAAAGGTTTATTCTACCAGGTTGAAATGACAGTTTAAACTGCACACTAAGGTTGCAATCGCAGGCCTGAGATGTTTAAAAGGCTACTTAAGTGGTTGGCAGAATCAGTACTACAGGCCTACTAGCAGAATATAATTTACAGGCCCTAGGAACTTGCTAGCAGAGGTAAAGTTCACCGAGTACGAAGGCTCACAAAAACAACATCACCAAAAATGCACATGTAAGGCAAACAGTATGGGGGGAGACTACCATAAGGCTGACTAGTCTAAAACGTGTTCCCCCAGCTGAAAGTGGGGAACACTACCCAACCTCCTGGGAGCTCTCATCACTAAGGCAGAAGAACCTGAAGCAACCATCAGCATCGTCGTGGTCTGACCCAGGGCGGTGTTCCACTGTAAAGTCCATTCCCTGTAGGGAGATGGACCACCTCAGCATCTTGGAATTTTCACTCCGCATTTGCCATCTGAAGCGTCTTGGGTCTGTCCGAACCAGGAAGTGAGTCCCAAACAGGTATGGTCTTTGCTTCTTCAGTGCTCAGACCATAGCAAAGACCTCTCTCTCAATAGCACTCCAACTCCGTTCCCGGAGAAGTAACCTCCTGCTAATGAAGGCTACAGGTTGGTCTAGGCTCTCCTCATTAAACTGTGCTGAGACAGCACCTATGCCATTATCTGACGCATCTATCTGCTCAATAAACTCCTTGGAGAAGTCAAGAACCTTGAGTATAGGTCCTTGAGGAAGTCCAAAGGCCAACAAAAACAAGATCAAGATGGAGGAGTAAGGCAAGATGTTTGGAGGAAGGCCAACCTAAGGCTGACAAGTCTAACAGGTAGCCTCAGTTAATTTCAGTTTTCCTTCCAGTCTGGTCCTAGTCTAACCCATGGAATTCTCTAGGGCTCTAGTTGGACAAATAAAAGTCTTCAGACGTACAAATAGATTAAGAGATCTACGGCAAAGAGCCACCTCGTGTGGCCTGGTTGCGCACTGCAATGCCCACTTAACAAAAATCATGGCCTGAAGATGAAACATGCCAATTTGGTGGGTGAGGGTCAGTGCGTCCTAAGAGGGATACTCTGTGGCCGATGACAAGTCCTGAGGCCTAAGTAGGGTCCTTTCGGATTCTTTTTTCATAACTACAGGCCTGATTGATTTGCCATTAAATATCTCAACTTTTGATAAATTTTGCCTGGTCAAACCTTCCAAAATGTAACAGGACAAACATTGTTCTGTATTTACTGTACCATGAGGATTTCGGGGCCTTGCGCACCAAAATGTGCATGTTATTTCCCCAAATCTCGAAATAGGCGCTATTTATCTCATCACATTTGATAAATAGCATATCCCGGTGTATTGTTATTCACCATGCACGATAATTAGCTCCTATACTCTTAATCAGGGCCAGAGAAGGCTGTGTACATTTCCATGCTTCTTCCTTTGGATATTTGTGAACCAACAAGAAGTCAGACCTCTGTGCAATTTGTGGGAGGAAACCTACAATGTGCACATTTCAAACTATTTACTAATCCTTTGCAACCCGGTAAAATTTCTATCTTCCCATTTGCCCTCAACCATCTGTTGTGATTGATAGAAGAGGGAAAATGCCATTTTGGCTTGTGGTCAGACCAGGGGAATCATTTGAACAGGAACAAGTGAGACTAGCTGGGCACACATCAAGATAAGTAAGCTGCCCAGCTGAAAGGATCTCCCAGCCTAGGAATGGAAGCCCTCTATTGTGCATCCAGCAGGGCTTGGTCTGCATAGGTATCACAGGGCATTACCTGGTGCCATGTTTTGGGGGGAACACTTATGAAGGCTTGGATGGAGGAATTTGGGTGTCAAGAAAGTGGGGCAACATGGCAAAACAATGTACCTTACCAATGTTGCCGTAATACCATGAGATGCTGCTGCTCCTACCCACCAGGATAATAGGGGCATAATGCAAAATAATGAAGCCTGCTGCAACATTGAATCAAAAGGCCCTAAGGTACATATAATTTAAGATGACAGCTTTAGATATATACACAAGTCATGGGCCAAGCGGGGCATTCTGACGGAAGGGTGACCCTTGCACACATGCAGTGGGGTAACACAGGACCACGCAGCCCCTGTGGTGCTGGGGGGGGAGCTCCAGGGGGCCCCCTCAGCACAATACTCTTGCTGGAGAGCTCCTGATGGAGTCCGGAGGGGGCTTAAGTTTCGTTACGCCAGTGCGTAAATGCCATTAGACCTGATTTAGGTGGGAGATTTTTGAAGCAAATAATGGCTTTATTTTAGGTGTCTCCTACCTAAAATTGCCTCTGCTGCAATATAAGCCAATAGAGAGAATACATTCCCCTGATTTTATTTTTTTTTAAATCTCCCACTTCCTAGTTTGAAAACGCTGCAGTGTGTACGCCCATGCAGACCATGGGTTGCAAAGGCCTACCTTACGGTGGCCTGTAGTCTGGTGATCATTGCTACTGGCACTCTGAGAGGTTTATCAGCCTTGCTTTGAACCAACCTTGCAAATTAGGCGTATTTCATTATTAACACCCGACAAAAGGCTACTCATTTTTTTAACTCAAAGGTATGAGGGGTTGGATTGTGTTCCCAAACTTGAATGTATCGCTTATAGGCTAACAAGTAAGATTGTGTACATGTCCCAGTTGCACTGTCAATTGTCCCTAGTTCCCTGCTGGACCCTGGCAGTCACAGGGACATGTAGCCTAAAATAGGAAGCCTGCCGCACTTCCTATTTGAAGGTTTTGATGACAAATGTCCCTTTGAAAATTCCTAAATAAGAGAGTGGTTTTTACATTATCACAATATCTCTTTATCTGAGAATACGTGGAAAAATAGATTTACGACATAACAGTTCGCTGGCATTTTTCAAATGCTCAAATGGGCTATTATCTAAGATACCTTCGTTGAACTTAATGCGATTAAATTATGTTAAATAAATTATTTTAGACTATACATTTAGCTAGTGCGGTATATTCCACGGGACTGTTTGAAAAGGTCATTTTGATTCGCATAACTGGGTGAAATTGAGGCTTTCAAACTCTCCAAGCCTAATTAATCAGTAACAGAGAAACCCTTGTGTGTAAAGGCGTTGCAACACACCGGTGGAAAAATCTGAAACAATTGCCAAGCCTTTGTGGTCGTTTAATTAACTCCGTTGCCCTCTGGAATTAACCTATGCGGCTGTAATCATATTTCTAATAATGTCATTTCAGCAGAGCAAATGCCAGGTGTCTGAAACCACTTCCAAGCGTGTAATGAAACAACAGCAATAATTCGGGTTATTGCAGAGGAAGAAAACAAAGCGACCCTTTTTCATTCCTGCAGCAATTTCAGTAGAATATGTCCAGAGGCGACTCCGCCGTCTTTTGCACACAGAGGCTAGCAGTAAATCGTCTGTGCCCACTTGAATCACCCACTAAAAGTCTTACTGCCTCACCCACATCTTAACGCACTCGGGTAGGCACCGCTACGCATGTTGGGAGGACGCCATCGCTCTGTTCATGGACAGAGCAGACTTTCAGCCATTCTGGCATTTTCCTGGTAGGCTTCCAGCTTTACAACTGGGATAGGCTGCCATGACCCAACCATGTAAGCCAGGAACCCAATATAGTTGCTACTACCTTCAAAGCGGGGTTAGTTCGAATATGTTTGCAAGGGTTGATTTTGGTCTCCAATCCAGCCCGGTTCCTGTTTTTTTGATTTTGCCATTTCTCCTCCCCGATTTTCTCTGTGTCTAACTCTGAGCCCTTGGTTGTACAACCCCCTTGTCTGTTTCTCCAGGGCTGTCTAGTTGTTGCCTTTTACAGAACTCACACAAGACACTGGTTGTCAGCAAGGGATGTCAAGTACATTGCATGCTCAGACAATGGTTGGTTGGTAAAACGGATGGTGAACTTTCCACTATCACTCACACAGGACATTTACACATGCGGAGACAATTGGCATACGTAGAGCTATCAGAAGACGTCTGTTGGGGATCAGGGGAACAATCATAGTGCACATTTTTTGCAGTTTCATTCCGTAACGCCGAACAGGATTTAGGTTGGCAAGAGATATCTCAGTGCTCCTCGCCTTTTGTGCAAACAGTAATGATAACTATTTTATGTGTGCTCAGCAAGCTGGGCAGCCACACTCTTGCATATCAGGTACATTATAATAGCTATCATAAGAAAAGGGCAGCAGGGCCGTTTCTAGGTGTTTTGCCGCCCTAGCCGAGAATTGAAAAATGCCGCCCCCTCCCTTTTACTACCATCACTTTCTCCCCCTGTCATCCAGGCTAGAAGAATTAATGCATTAGATATTCCCAAACTCATGTTTTTCGCCGTCCTCCCCATTTGCCGCCCTAGGCGGCCGCCTAGTCTTGCCTAATGGTAAAAACGGCCCTGAAGGGCAGATTATGATGCTAAATTTCTATTTTATCTAGATCCAGGAAGTGGACACAGAGAACTTTGGCTTCGAACGGCAGAAAGTTTGAGGCTGAAAGCTGTTTAAGAGGGATTTAATATTGATCATGAATACCAACACTTCTTGGGAGAATAACTACTCTCAGAAGAAAGATACAACAAAATAGTATAATGATGAATATATGAAGTATAATTGTTAAATGTATGGTATGTAAGAAAAATCTTCTTTATTACCTGTTATTGCATACTGCCATACACTTACAAATATATGTCATAGTACTTATAACATAGAACATAAGTTAACATCTGATAGGTAATTATTTAGATATTTATATTTTGCACTTGGTCTATCAATATTTATGGTTTTCACGTGCCCTATAAACTATTCCGAGATTAAATTGGTTAGCACCTGTCTGTAGGCTGATGGGAACCCGCTGCCATCAAGAAGCTTTTCGAATTTTAAAAACAGATCCCAAGCCAGTAATAGTTTGTGCAGTCGCAAAATTTGTAGGGAAAATGTGGATTATCAGACATCACGTACTAAAAAAGAGATAAAGCAGGATCCTATGAACTATCAGTGATTCTGGTCTTACTTGCTTTTATTCTTTGTCTTCATTGCTTTTAGCCGTTTAGCTAGTTGGAGCAATGTGTGGGGTTGTCTGCAGCCAAGCTATGAAATAATTATTGCTCTACCTGATATATTGTAGTTTTTGCAACAAATTGCATTTGCACTTTCCTTGCAAAACTCTGTGGTTTTTTAACTTAACAATATTTATTGATTTTAATACTGTCATCAATATGTAGTTTTAATTTGATATTTAATCTTGACTACAACTGTACTATCGCCACACTGAAAACAAGTGTTCTTTCGGTATTGTTTGCACTCGCACTTTTATGGTCGTAATGACCGAATAAAGTACTTTCACCCTTATGCATCAAGCCAAAATCCAGTCGGTAAAATACCGATTCCTTATTAGCTCCCGGTATTAAGTAAAAAATTCCCAATCCCAATGCATCAACCCAAAAGCAGAAATCGGTATTTAAGGAATCCTTAAATAGCGATTCTTTAAATAGGGATTCCTTAAATACCGATTCCTTAAATAGCGATTGCATTTAAGGAATCCCAAAGTGAGATTCCTTAAATGCAATGCATCAAAGTTAAAAAATTAGCGATTTCGCTAATAAGGGGAGCAAATTACCATGAAGATGAACTGCATGGTAATTTGCAAAAACTTTGAAAAATGCACTTTTGTGCATTTTTCAAAGTGTCATGTTGCGCACACACATGCCCTTAGAGCATGTGTGTGTGCAACATATGTGCACATTTCATTTTCAGGGGTGCAACAGGGTGTCCTTTTGACACCCTGGCACCCTTGAAAGTGCTCCAGCTATTAGCGATTCGGTAATACCGAATCGCTAATACAGAATGGCTTTACATTCATTCCTATGGGCCTCCAAGCCCATAGGAATGAATGGGTAGGTATTCCTTATTACCGATTCGGTATTACCGATTCTGTAATAAGGAATGTTAAGGAATCGCTATTTGAATAGCGATTCCTACATGCATAGCCTTTTGCTATTCCTTATTAGCGATTCCTTATTTTTCGCTAATAAGGAATCGCAAATGCTAATGTTGATGCATATGCCCCTTTGTTGTTGTATACAGGTAATACTGATCTCTCGAATATATATACTTTCTTCGTTCTTGGTTTCTGCGTATTTGTATCACATAGTAAGCATAGCTTCTTTTTTTCAACTATTTTGAGTACTGACCTCCAGCTTTTATGACAATGTTTCTCTCCAAGGTGTTTACTGAGCTATTCGGAGAGGCTATGTTGATATAATTTGTTTTCCTCAGTGATCTGTAATTCATAATCTTTGATGTGGAGAATTAACATACATAGATGCATATATCCTTTATCAGATTTACTGTGGTATGATTTATTATACTTTAACTTGTATGATGTGAGTTAATTACTGATATTCCATACACACCACTATAGCAAGATGGATCTACTTGAATCACAGATAACATAGAGCTATGTTCTTTCCTTTGATATCTAGTTCACACTTGCATTGTGGCACAAGATCAGGGCACAGATCCTATACGAGTGTTACATACAACGTGGAATTACATTCGCCAGTTATATTAGATTTTTTATCAACTGTATTTTCAGTTCGCGTATTTGTATGTTGTGCTGTAAGTGTTCATTTGTTGACCTCTTTAACTCCTCCGTATTGGGACCGCTATAGAGTCTACTCGGCTCTATGGTACTGATAATGCTGTCTCGAATTATGGAACATTACAGAAATATCATCACAAATTTATACTTACTCAGAAGTTTTTTATTATGTCACTCGTTACTATATATTGATCAGCCTGGAATGAGCCATATGAACATGCAGCAATTTTCTTTTGGTGAATTATTTTTATTCACACTTTCAACATGGCGCCTCCCCTGGACTCTGATTACAAGCGGGCGGTACATATATGGTGGAATGCCTATCCTCAGATATTCAGCTTCTCTTAGTAATTGCAATTTCTTCATACCTATGTGTACTCCATGTTCCTCCCCTTTATTTTTAATTTAATTTTATAGCCCACATTAGTATTCCTGTATGACTGACTACTGAATATCGGGCTCTATGGTACTGATAATTCTATTGTTAACTCAGGGCACTAGGCTAATTATAATCACACTCAAGGCTTTTTCTAACATGGCATGAGTTATTGACAACAGATCAGTTTGGAAATTCTCCTTTTAAATGTATTGTGTACAGTGTCCTAAACACTATTGTACTATTACTATTAAAATATTGTGCTGCATTTCAGTCGCAGGTTTAGGTTCCAGGTCCTGACACCATTTTGATACTCTACTATATAAACTCAATATGGTGCTTGTATTGGGCGCCAATGTCACAAGATAGACACATAATCTATGGGATACCATTCCTAAGGTACCCTGGGGCTTATTTACAAGCCCCTTACATCGCCGGTCACCGGGGAGTCACTTTTTGTGACGCACTTTCAGCACAACCTGCTGCCCCATATTTACAAGGACACGTAAAGCCATCCTGCGTGTCTTTTCGTGTCCTTGTAAATATGGCCCCTTTACAGGTAACACTTTGCGTGAAAGAGGCGTGCCATGTATGTTGCTGTGGGTGTTCCCACACAACACCCGTGGCTTCTGCCACATTTCCAGATTTACAAGAACTCGTCAATCTGGAAATGCGAGAGAAAGGTGGAGAACGTGAAAAGGGGGCAAGGTAGAGAGTTCCTGACCCCCTAGCCTTTGTCAGGGGGTCCCTGAAGGACCCCGAAAGATGAAAAAAACATTATTTTTTTTTCAAAAAATCGCAGGGTGCGCGCACCGTGCGCGCACGGTGAAAAACCTTAAAAATATATATATATTTAAACAAGCCATTCCATATTACAGGATACAGTCAATCTATAACTCTATATATAGGTCGTTTATTGTAAAATAAATATATAAAAAAATATAATAATACATACAAAACTTAGCATTTAAAAAACCTTACAAATTCACTTAAAAAACCATAGGTTTCACACGAGTTATAGTTAGGAATTAGCATTTAAAAAACCTTGCAAATTCACTTAAAAAACCATAGGTTTCACACATGTTATAGTTAGCTGGACATTTCACTTGTAAAAAACCATTGAAATTCCCCCGTTATAGTTAGTTCAGATAACTATAACTCGCGCGACCGCCACTCTATCACAAGGATGATGTCATCAGTGATGTCATGAGTGATGCCACTGACCATGTCATGAGTGATGTAATATGTGACGTCATCAGCAGTGGATTGCGGGCGCGCGAGTTATAGTTATCTGAACTAACTATAACGGGGGAATTTCAATGGTTTTTTACGAGTTAAATGTCCAGCTTTGTTTTTTAATATTTTAAAAATATATATATTTATAGAAACACCTAGGACATGCTGGACAAACCGTATGTACCTATCACCATGACGATTTGCGTGATATTCATTAAAAGGCGACTATGCATAGAATGAATCCACATGGAATGTATTTACACCGCTAGTGAAGCTCTGACGTGTCTGACGCCCTACCGTGCCTAATCCCGGCGCCCCCGCCGGTGGGTACTCTCCAAGTAGACACCCTTGTCGTTTATTTATACCAACATGGATAGCTATTGACGGGCACATTTAATAAACACGCGCACCAAGCCATTCAAAGGGGATTCGACAAAAATTCGACCAAACTATGCAAGAAACCACCCTCACGGTTAATAAAAATCCACCGCCGGATGTGTAATACTTTTTATTTTACTCTCTGGAAAGGAGACGAACCTCACTTGAGAGTCATAGCGTGCTCCTGGCTGAGCCCAATGCTGTGTTACACCCACCAATGCCCGCCGAGTGCCACACACCTCTGTGTTGTATTCCACCAGCTAGTGCATATGCTATGACACTCTCTAGCCCATGTGCACTGTAACACCACCCCGTGAATATGTCATGCCACCCTTGCCTTCGCACGGGTTATATTGCCCCATCTAACGTGCCTTCCTCGATGTGTATGTTATAACGCACAGCGCTATGCCATACATATTACAATCTGGGATCCATATCTTTGTCACAGTGCATATGCAACGTTACACTCCCCATCACATATTTTATATTACAACTTTAGAGACTAGTTATGTTACATAACACTGCCCTGGGCATATTACACTCCAAGGCGCATATCGCATAGCACGCGCTAGTGCCTGTGCTATCTTGCGCTCTCCAATGAATCTGTCATTGCGCACAATGTATTGCATATTATATTTCACGCCCGGTTCATCTTATATCACACTTTTTGGTGCATAGTTTATACCATATACTACATCTAGTTTTCATTTTCAATCGTGCTCTCAGGACTATGTTCTATATAACACTGCGTCCACCTACCCTTTTCACGGGCATTACATTTTGCGATGGGGGTGGAGGGTCAGGGGGTGTTTCTGCCAAGTGAGCCCGGAGTCACAGTCACAAACGTCCTCTTCTTCCTGAATAAAAGTGAGATTATGCTGCATACTTGTTCATATTTTAAGTAGTTCGCACAGACACACATTTTAAAAACAATAAAGTTCCTAATACCCACCTTTCTGAACAGTTAGCTTGCTGCCCCATCCACCTCCTCCCTATCCTCTGTTGTCTGAATCCATGGACTAGCCTCCTCCCTCCTGCCATGCATGGTCTGATGTGCTGCCACTGCCCTCCATTTAGCATGATGTACCAGTCCACTCCTCCTGCCCTCCATTGCCCAATTCTATGGTCCATCATTGACCTGCTGCTTAGCCTCTGTGCTTAGCTTGCTGCCCCTATTCTCCTTCCCCCTGCCCTCCGATGTCTTTGTGCATGCCCCTGCTCCATCCTTTTTGCCCACTATGTTCCATGGGCTTGCCACTCCTATCTACTCTGAGTGTTCTGTTGAGCTGCCACTCCCCTCCCACCTGCCTAGCATTGTCAGATGACTGTAACCTGTCCCTGCCACCTCCACCCTGCCTGTCCACATGCCATGCCCCTATCCCCTTCCTCCTGTCCTCCATGGTCCATTTTACTGCCACACCCTTCTGCCCTCCCTGATCCTTTGTGCTGCAACTGCTCCTCCTGCCTGCCCCGCGTGGTCTGTTGTGAGGCCCCTTCCCCTGAACTCTCTTGTCTGTGCCCAGGTCCTGACCCTCCCTTCTATCCTCCATGGTCCTTTGTGCATGCCCCTGCACCCTCCTTCTTGCCCATCATAGCCATTGTGCTGCCACTAACCCTCCTACTTGCCATGCATGGTCTTCTGTGCTGCCATAGCCCCTCCCACCTTCCCTGTGTGGTCAGCTAGCTGCCCCTGACCCCCTCCCACCTTCCCTCCATGGTCTGTGTGTATGCCACCATAGTATCATTGTTGCTCTCTATGGTGGGTCTTGTTTCTAGTGCCCATCCTGCCTGACCTCCATGGTCATTTTGCTGCTCCTGCCCTGCCACCTTGCCCCCAGCCCTCTGTTTCCATGTGCAGACCCCCTATTCCCTCCCTCCTGGCTTGTCTGTTCCATTGTAATGCCCCTGGTCCGTCCCTCCTGCCCTTTATGGTCTGTTATGCTGCAGCTTTCTCTCCTGTCTGTCCATTATGGTCAGCTAGCTACCATTGCCTCTTTCCCATCTGTTCTCTGTTGTCCATGTGCATGGTCCTGTCCCCTCCCTATTGCTTTCTATGGATTGTTGTGCTGCACTCCCGTCCCGCATGCGCTGTGTGGTGTATTGTGCTGCTGCAAACCCTGATGCCTGCCCTGTAGGGTCAGTTTGGTGCACCTCTCCATGTCCCTCCTGTCCTCTGTTATCCGAGTCCATGTCCCTACCCCAATTCCTCCTGCCTACCATGATTCAATGTACCATACTTGCGAACATTCTGAACTTGGTAAGAGGGATATTTTGAAAAAAAACTGGGGTATTGATTTTCCCCTTTGAGTTACATTGAAGAAGAGGAGATTGTAGACAGGCGACAGATCAAATAAAGCCCATTTGAGCTTAAAAACATTGGACGTTTCCTGGCTGAAACGGGTCTGTTGGCATGCATGGTTGTACTACCACTGCCTCTTCCTTCTGTCCACAATGGTCTATTATATTGCAACAGCCTCTCTTGCCAGTCCTGTATTGTTGGTTTGTTGCCCCTGCCCCCCTTTCCACTGCCCTCCATAGTCTGTTGTGCTGCCACTGCCCTTCCTGCCTGCCCAGTGTGGTCAAATTGTTGCCTCTGCACTCTCCTACCTGCCTTCAATTTTCAGAGTCCGTGCCCCTGGCCTCTGCCTCTCAACAGTATCCCAATGAACAACTAGATTGCTAACATTCTATATTTATTACAAAAGTGTGGAACGCCTGATGTCATCTTGATGTAATCAAAACTGTAATACCTAGAGTATTTCCTTTAGAAATTACATATATGAGAGGGTCTTATTTGCATCAAAATTATGGTTAGTGCTCTAAAAAACTAAAATGAGGACATATTTTCTGAGTTTTCAAATAGCGACAAAGAACTTTTAAATTTTTTGTAATCTTTATGTTTTTTTATCCAGTTGACCACTTGATTAAATGTTGCACCTTGGCGAGAGGATGTGGTGTTACTTCCAGAGCTGCAGACTTTGCAACTGGGGAACCAGGTTGGAGTTTCTGCTTCAGCTCAACATTCTGTGATTCTGGTCAAATCACTTAATCTCCCCATGTCTACAACCAAAATGAATTTGATCTTGTGTGATGTAACCAATGCTCATGTAAAGCATTCCAATACCTGACAAGTCTGCACTATATAAAACTGCAAATACACAAAAAATAAGTGTTTTGCACACTTCTGCCATTGAGCTATACTTGGGCTACATCTGGGTGATATTTGGGCTACATTTGGGCTCTTTTGTCTCTGGTGGCCATCTTGGGAGATTTATTTGTTATGAAGTTTCCTAATTTCCTCATTTACTGCAGTCTCCTCAGTAGGAAATGCTCTCAGTTTTTTACAAGAAGGCATTCAGATGTGTCACACATTTGCCATAAATACTGAATGTTAGCACTCTAGTTGCTCATTAAATCACTGTAGTAAAGCTACTGCTCACCAGGGAAGTCTGCTGCTGGTATTCAAAGTGCATGTTTCAGTCTGCATGTCAGAATTTTTTTATGACATAGAAGAGGATTTGAGAAGTCAAAATGTGCCCTGATTTTTCTTTCTGCAGCACTAATCATAATTTCTATGGCAAAATGAATCCCCTCATTGTGTTCCTTTGTAAATTAAATGTTTTAAGTGTTACCACTTTATTCCATTCAAGATGGCTTCAGGTGTGCCATACTTTTGTCATAAGTAAGACTGTTAGCGCTCTAGTTGTTCGTTAGAACACTCTGGGACATTCTGTCATTGGGCTATACTTGGGCTACATCTGGGTGATATTTGGGCTACATTTGGGCTCTTTTGTCTCTGGTGGCCATTTTGGGAGACTTATTTGTTATGATGTTTCCTAATTTCCTCATTTACTACAGTCTCCTCAGTAGGAAATACTTTCAGTTTTTTACTTTGATTCCATCAAGAAGGCATTCAGATTTGTCACAAATGTGCCATAAATTCAGAATGTTAGCACTCTAGTTGCTTATTAGATCACTGTAGTAAAGCTACTGCTCACCAGGGAAGTCTGCTGCTGGTATTGAAAGTGCATGTTTCAGTCTGAATGTCACAATTTTTTAATGAAATAGAAGAGGATTTGAGAAGTCACTCAAAATGTGCCCTAATTTTTCTTTCTGCAGCACTAATCATACTTTCTATGGCAATATGAACCTCCTCATTTTGTTCCTTTTTAAATTAAATGTTTTAAGAATTACCACTTTATTCCAACCAAGATGGCTTCAGGTGTGCCATACGTTTGTCATAAGTAGGACTGTTAGTGCTCTAGTTGTTCTTTAGAACACTCTGGGAAGCTGCAGTAGAACACAAAGGAATCAACTGACAGTCTCTGCCCTTGTTGGATGTACATGTTTTACTGAGAATGTCAGACTTCATTCTCACATGACTGAGAAAGATAATGTGAATTTACAGAAAATATGCTCTCAGTTTAGCTTATAGATCACCTTCCAAACCTCTGTGGGAAAAGCATGAGAAAATAGTTTTCTCTCAAACATGATTCATGATATCACAGCAGAATGCTTTTTCACATGGTAAAATCACCTTAGAACACACCACAATTCCTAAAATGAGTATGGTACCATCAACAAATGATTTATAATGTAACTAAAGTCTTAAAACCTTCTATTAACTGCAATGCTTTTTAATGAGGTGCTATCATGTATATTGGTCCCAAGATGGCTGCCAACACTTCTTGGATGAAGTGCTGACAGCCAATCAGATCTCACGATGAGATGTGTGGTTAGGCTCCGCCCAGATATATATATGATTTTACTTTTGATCTTCTCAGGAACTACTGAACGGATTTACACCATTTAAGCAAAAGGCACATGCCTGACCTGAGGACTACCTCTTTGCCAAATTTCAAGTAATTCTGTTCAGTCGTTCGGGCTGTACCTTCGACTAAAGGTCCTATGGGAAAATGCATGGGGAAAACGCGTTTTGGGACCCCCCCTTTTTTCTCAGCCCCCGCTTGACGAATCACCCCGAGACTTTCCGGGTAGGAGCTGAGCGGAGCGCCCCATTAGTTTTGAAAATTTCACAAAGATAAGTCAACCGGCGCCAAAGTTATTCAAAATAGAATTTTCAGATTTCCTATGGGAACTCGGTCCTAACTATAACTATCTACTGGCGGCCGCCAGTAGATTATATATATATATATATTCACTTAAAAAACCATAGGTTTCACACAGGTTATAGTTAGGTGGGCATTTCACTCGTAAAAAACCAATGAAATTCCCCCGTTATAGTTAGTTCAGATAACTGTAACTTGCGCGCCCGCAATCCACTGCTCATGACGTCACACATTACATCACTCATGACATGGTCAATGGCATCACTCATGACATCACTGATGACATCATCCTTGTGACAGAGTGGCGGTCGCGCGAGTTATAGTTATCTGAACTAACTATATCGGGGGAATTTCATTGGTTTTTTACGAGTGAAATGTCCACCTAACTATAACCTGTGTGAAACCTATGGTTTTTAAGTGAATTTGCAAGGTTTTTTAAATGCTAATTCCTAACTACAACGTGTGTGAAACCTATGGTTTTTTAAGTGAATTTGTACATTTTTTTAAATGCTAAGTTATGTATTTATTATTTTTATTTTTTTTCAAGGTTTTTCACCATGCGCGCACCGTGCGCGCGCTTTGGGCGTGCTGAATAAACAAGAGAAAATACACGTCGTGTGTGGCATCTTCATTGTGAGAGCAGTTTCAAATGGATATATATATATATTGCATAGATATCCTTCTACTGCAGATAGTATAAGAATTCAAGCCTCACCAACAGGCTCATTTTTTAGGCAATTGTAGATTTTTTAGACAAGTAAAAGAAGACGCTTTTCGACCTCACTCAGTCTTGGTCAGATGATCAAATATATAAATACGTAAAAACCTACTGGCAGTCGCCAGTAGGTAGCCATAGTTAGAACCAAAGTTGCCATAGGAAAAGCGTTTTTTGTTTTGCCAATAATCTCCATGAATTTTTCACAAAACTTCTCCTTTTTGGTTCAGCTGCTGTGTTGAAAGTTTTGTGTGAGTGTTAAAGCGGGGGCTGAGAAAAGAAGGGGGTCCCAAAAAGCATTTTCCCCATGTTAATTCTACGGGAGGTTTTTATTTTTTCAACATGACTATAGCCCGAACAACTGAACGGAATTACACCAAATTTGGCAGAAAGCTAGATGTTGGTCCAGAAAGAGTTCTTTTTGTGATTTGGTGTAAATCCGTGCAGTAGTTTTTGAGATATCTGACTTTAAAAAATATAGATATCTGGGGACGCCAGTCCTTGCAGTGGATAATATAGGGGCCTAGCAGACCCCCCCAACCCTTAGACTGCCACCTCCCTGGGATGAATTAGAATAATATGGGGGGCCTCCCTCCCCGGGGCTTTATATATTTGGGTTAGTGGGGCCTCACAGACCCCCTGGGCCCTGGGGTCCGTAACCTCCCTGGGGACAAACTTTAAATCGGGATGGGGCCGCGTGGCCCCTCCTCCCTGGTTGTTCTCAGCCCCAGGGACCACCAACTCCACAGCCCCTCCCTCCTGGAGCCGTACATGGCCCTGGGGACCACCACCCCTCAGGGCCATCCCATGCAATTTCCCGGGGCACTCAACCGCGGGAGTTTGTTATGGCTTGGGTGGAGAACTGCTCCCGCCAAGCCATAGCAAACTCTGCTTTCAGCAAGCGAGAGCAGAAAATGCCCTCGCTTGCTGAAAGCAGAGCATGTCTGTTTCCCTGCCCGCTGTCAAGCGAGCAGTGAAACAGACATTACTTTAAGATCCAGGGAGTCGCATTTTAGCAGCTCCCTGGGTCTCCAAGAAATGCTGGCTCCCACAAGAGGCGGAGAGCCACCAGGGACCGTGGGGATTCAGGCCTCCGACAGTCCCCAATGATGTGGCCACGCCCCAGGGGATATGGTCCCTGGGGCCGAAATTGGCCTCAGGAGGGGGTCCACGCAGACCCCCACTGGTTTATAAGGGGCAGGCCTCAGGCAATGGCGTCCCCGGGGCTAAAAATAGCCTGGGGGGGCACTCGTCCCCCTTTCTTTCAATTATAAAAAAAAAGTAGAGGCCGGGCCCCAGGGGATGGGGTTCCAAGGGCCGAAATCAGCCAGGGAAGGGGACCACAGCTGATCCCCCTCCCTTTTTTAATAATTTAAAGGGTCAGGCCCTGGGTGATGGGGTTCTCAGGCCCAAAATGTCCCAGGGAAGGGGGGCAAAGCAGCCCCCTTCCTAAAAAATAAAATTTCAAAAAAGCTGGCAACTCGTCAGAGGTCCTCCCCTTTTCCCATCACTCGTGGTGAGCTGCTGGTTGGGGTGTGAGTTCCCCTTGACTGCTGAGGATTTTTAGGGCCCCATAAGACCTCCTGTTACCTCCAGTAAGCCCAAGGTGGGATTGCTGAGAGTTGACTGGAGGCCACGCCCCCTCTCTCCACTACTCTGCAAAAGTGCCTCTTGGTGCACAGCTGTTGGGGGATGAGGTCCCCTTGCCCTCTGAGGGTCTCAGGACTAAAATGGACTTCTTCCACTAACCAGTAGGACACCAGGAGGTGCGTTTGCAGAGTAGTGGATAAATGGGGAGTGGCCCAGCCCCTTTCTCCACCACTCTGCAAACAGGACTACCAGTTAAAAAACCATAGAAATGCACTGAAAAAAACAAAGGTTACAGGGATGTTATAGTAAGGAATTAGCATTTAATAAACCTTAGAAATTCACTGAAAAAAAACGAAAGTTTACAAGGATGTTTAGTTAGGAAATGGAATTTAAAAAACACCTTACAAATTCACTGAAAATACCAAAGGTTACAGAGACGTTATAGTTAGGCTCAGTTTTCACTCATAAAAAAACCAGAGATATTCATCAATTATATACTGAGATAACTATAACTCGTGCCCCGCAATGCACTGCTTTTGACCTCACATATTACATCAGTCATAACATGGTCCGTGTCATCACTGATGACATCTCAAATGACATAATTGAATCCCTCTCATTGCCTCCAGCAAGTCCCACAAAGCGGAATTAATGAGAGTTTGTTGAAGGCCCACCCCCTTTCTCCACCACTCTGCAGACGCGCATCCTGGCTCACCACTTGTTGGAGAATGAAGTCCCTTTGGATGCTGAGGGTGCTTGGGGGCCAAGAGCCTCTCCTGTTACCTCCAGTAAGTTCCACCCAACAGGATTGCTGGGAGCTCACCGGAGGCCCCACCCCCTTTCTCCACTACTCAAGAAATAGAATTTGTAAAACCTTTAAAAAAATCACTGAAAAAAGTTTACAGGGATGTTATAGTTCGGAATTTAAATTAAAAAACCTTAGAAATTCACTAAAAAAGCAAAAGATTACAGGGACTTTATAGTGAGGAAATAGAACAAAAAAAACTGAAAAAACAAATGTTACAGGGATGTTATAGTTAGACTCAGATTTCACACATACAAAGGAATAGAAATTCAGCCATTATTGTTACCTAAGCTAACTATAACTTACATTCCCACAGTGCAATGCTTTTGACCTCACATATTATAACACTCATGACTTGATCAGAGGCATCACTGATGACATCTCAAACTCACATCATTGATGACAGATGGACCGCACTGCTGCTGGATCGTCAACAAAAAGCGGCATAGCTTCTAAATATTGGACGTTAGGGCATGATATATCATTTGGTGGTGGGATACTCCAACACAAATGTGATGGATATGTCATGTTATATGTTATGTTATATATGGTTTGTAGAGCACGCTTATACCCAAAGATAGTATTCTGAAAGCATGACATAGCAGTTACCGAAATGTATCTCTGGGGGACAGGATTCAACAGATATCTAGGCTACTGACTATAAATTTGTGAAAATCCAGGTTTTATGGTCCTTCCTAATTTGTAACAGATTAGGTTGATTTCTCGGATCAAACAGTAAGGCATTCCACCACCTGAAGGCGACAAGATGAAAACGTCTACCCCAATCGTTTTTTTTTATTCTGGGGGCTAATACTTTTTTTGCTGAGCTGGAAGGTAATGCACAGGCAGGGTAGTACCATTTGGAGGTCTCTTGAAAAAAGGTAGGGCCTTCATGATAAAGACCTTTACGTGTCTAACAGAGTTGTTAAACTGTATCCGAGATCTGATTGGAAGCCAAAGAAGATTTTAAATAAATTTGGGGAGGTTTAGAAACATCCTTGCTGCAGTGTTTTGTAACATTTGGAGCTTGTTAAGCAGATATTCTTGAGCGCCTACGAACAGAGAATTACAATAATCAATTTTGGTAATGTGGCCAATGCTAGAATCACCATTTTTTTTTAACTCCAAAGAGAGAAAAGGAAGGATTTTTTTTTCATTCCTAGCATTAGGAAACAGGATGATGTGATTGTTTTTGGGAATGTTCCATAAATGTAAGTTTGGTGTCAAAAGTTACCCCCAGATTTTTTGCTTTCAGTACGGAGACTAGGAGTGGGCCAAGATTCGGTGGACACCAAGACTGATTCAAGAACGAGGTGTTGTGACCAAACAATAACACATCCGTTTTATCCCCTTTGCATAAATTACAAGTGTCATTTGGCAGATGTGATATCCGTCACGTTTGTAACCTGTCTGCCAAATTCCAATTCATGTCTAAGTCTCCAAAGCAAAAAAGGCTTATCTTTATTTTTCTTTCCGGTGTTGCTTATCTGTGATGTTTAATTTGCTAAAAAAGCAATGGATGCAAGCATCAAAAGTTTTTCTTAGGAGCATGCTGCTGGTGCTGTCGAACTCCACAGCACCAAGATGGCTACACTGAAGACTGGGAAGTTTGGTGTCAAACTTCTCAGCACATTAAACCCACACTGATGCCAGTGTGGGATTTAATGTGAAATGCACGACAGAGGGCACCTTAGAGATGCCCCCTGAAATTCGACCAACTACTAGTGACCTGAATGAGTGGCTGCGTAGGCTGCCTCCACCAGACATGTTTCTGGACCCTGGGTTGAGAGCTTGCTGCTCTCGGGGGCCTGAAACAATGCACATCCTGGGACGAGGTGCCAAGCCTCCTTCCCCAGGATGGGCGGGGTTCACGAAGGAGAGGCTTCAAAGGCATGCCGCCTTTGTGAGCCTCTCCCAACCATTTGATGCTTTCAGCAACTGGTCCCCATTGGTTCTACCCCCTACTTTGGGCGGGAGAACCGGCGGGAAAAACAAGTTGAGGAAGGGAGGTGTGCCCACCTCTGCCAACTCCACCCCTCAGGTGGGGGAGGCGAGGTGAAGCACAACCTCGAGTCCCCACCATCTTGAGGATGGGGAGACCCAGTCAACCAGGAACAGGCTCCTGCCCCCCTCCAGGAGAGTGGCAGAATAGGGGGTGTACCCACCCCAGGGAAGGGACCCATTGGTCCCTGCCCTTAACCTACCTATAACGCCCCTAAATTTAGTATTTAGGGGGCACCCTGAACCTTGCTTCCTCAGATTAGAAACCACAAGAAAAGAAGACAAGAAGAAGGACCAAAGAGCCGTGCAGAGCTAACAAGAGGACGACGCCCACTGACTTGGCCCCAGCCCTACAGGCCTGTCTCCCCTCGAACCTGCTCCTGCGAAATCCCGGTGTGTCCTGCAGCCAGCAACCTCACAAACCCCGGAGGACCTGCCTGCCTTCACTTCAACGACTCTACCTCCAGAGAACACCGGACGTGTTTAAACTGCAGCTTCTGGTGCCAGCCAGGAAACGTGAATCTAGCACACTCTGCATCTGCCAACCCCGGCCCGAGCTCGAGTGAACCAACACCACAAGGAGGTGCCCCCGGCGATCCTGGCCCAAGATCTGGTGACCCCTGACCTGCCTCAAGCCTCCAGACGATGCTTGCAGCCTCAAACCAGAAGACCCCCCCCTACCGCGATCAGAGCGGGTAAGAAAATCTGACACAAAAAGGCACCCCTGCACCCGACGCCCCACGGCCTTGTGTGCCCAAACCAGCGGTGCCTAGTCAACCCACGACGTTCCAATTTACCCCTCAAAGTGGTGGTCGCACCCCAAAGGTCTTCATCCCCGAGCCTGCAGCCTTTCTTCAAACTGGAGGCTCTCCATGGAAAACCACAGGGCACCCAATATCAAAACAGCACTCTGCACCCGGCCGCCCCAGTGCCGCTAAGGGTGCACTTTTGGTACCTACTTGTTTCCCCCTTTGCCCTGACCTAAACCCTAGGAGCTTTGCTCCCACAGCCGTGTGGCCTGCTAGCCAGCAGCCACCAACCGGAGACTCCCTATCCTCCACAGGATAACATTGGGCCTCAACACTCTGCACCCGGCTGCCCTAGTGCCGCTGAGGGTGCAACAACAGTGCATCACTGACCCTGGGGGAACCCCGAGTCTAACCCCAGAACCTTAACTTCCACAGTCATTTACTTACCTGCAAACCGATAACCTGTTTTTCTTCCATAGAATAACATTGACAATTTTCTTTCGAAAAAACGACTGTGTGGAGTTTTGAAAACATGAAATATTCCTTAAAAATCGTAACAATAACCTAAACGTATTTTCTCAACTGTTTTCAGGAAATGTCCCAGTGCTGAATCTAGGCATCCAGCACTGAGTTAGAAAAAGTATTGTAAAAGTTACTTACTTGCAATTATTGAAAAAGCCCATTCATTTGAATGTACTATACTTGCTAAGTGTTGCAAACTGCTTCCTTAACTGTAAACCAAAACCAGTATAATTTCTACAGCAATTTTGAACTGTGTTCACACAAGTAATTTATTACTGCAAAGTATTTTTATGCTTACCTGCACCAGGCTTGCTTTATTATAGAAATAAAACAACAGTATATTTTTTATACAAAAATAATTGGCCTAGAGTTCAGTTCTTGAGTGTGTGAATTAATTTGCTGACTCAGTGTGTACATAAAATACTTAACACTGTCCTCTGATACTGCCTTACTGCTCGACCAAGCTACCACTTTAGAGAGTAAATGGCCCCACCCACATTGCACGGCATACCCTAGATGGGATTTTTTCTAATAACCCGCAACTCTCGTTTACTAGCCTGCTTCCCCTGGTCTGGTCTGACTATGTGGCAGTATGCTCTGAGTTGGCATTTTCTAGTCAACTTGAGATGAGGAAATTAGCAAAGAAGCAAGTGACATTTAGAGCATGGAATAAAATTGAGGCAAAAGAGCTAGAAAATCTATTGACCGCTACCTCTCCTCACTTATCAATAGATATAGAAGAGGTGACCACCCAATACTCTAACTGGCTTGAGGCAGCCGGTAACAAGTTAGCGCCTGAAAAGGTTCTATACTCTAATAGAGTACGGCCCTCTGCTCCTTGGTATGGACAGGAATTAAAAGATCTTAAACTGAAGTGTAAGCTATTAGAGAGGAAGTGGAGAAAGGGATACAAAGCCTTAGAGAAAGAGGCATATAGACTAAACCTGGTAGCCTATAAACACCTTCTCCGAGCAGCTAAGAAAATTTCTTTTTCCAATCGAATAAACTCCGCTATAAATTCAGCTAAAGAACTTTTTAAAATAGTAATCAGCCTGGCATACCCGGGCACTCCTAGTATCCCCTCGAGCCAGGAGCTCTGCGACAAAATAGCTAGATTCTTCTATAGTAAGGTGGAGGCTATTTTCGCCACATTTAATGGCCCTACAACAGATGGGAAATTAGATGTCGGAGAGAGATACAAATTACGATCAGGCTCACATTTTACGATATCGCTGACCACGGTCATAAATGCCATGTTCAAGGAAGGACATTTCCCCATAGCCTGGAAATTCGCATCAATTCTGCCTCTTCTTAAGAAACCCAACCTGGACCCGAAGGATCCTAATTACTTTCGACCTATCTCGTGTATCCCTCTGCCAGCTAAACTGGCCGAGAAAAGTATGAACGCACAACTTACTACATACTTACGGGAAGCTCAAGTATTAGATCCAACCCAATACGGGTTCAGAGCAGGTCATATCACGGAGTCCGCGCTGTTAAAATCTACAGAGGAAATTAGGGCCGCACTAGATCAGGGAGGCAAGGCCGCATTGATCATGCTGGAATTGTCCGCGGCCTTTGACACGGTCCATCATGATTTGTTGATGGACCGGTTGTGGGAATATGGAGTACAAGGTAAAGCATGGGAACTCCTGAAGTCTTTCCTTCCAGACAGAAAGCAGACAGTGTCTCTTGGCACATTTTGTTCCAAACCATTTTCTCTGCCCTGCATGGCATGGCTTGGCAGTTCGGGCTGGACTGTTCCCATGAGGCACAGGGTCAGACTGATTTGCATATGGCCATGTCTGAACTGGGGTGGCAGAGTGCGCTAAAGAACGGTGATGGATCAAACCCAGATCTGTTGACTGGGTGTGAGTGTTTGATTGGTTCTGATGCTCCGTCCATCACCACCCCCTTTTGTACCGCTTTGTTCGCCATAAGTTGGCAGGGTATGCTCAGACGTGAGTCCCTTGCTCACTTTGCCCCTGGATTCAAGCAAGCCTGGCTGAAGACGGCTGAAATGCCAGAAACCGGTCCTAGGAAGCTTGTTTCCGGTCCAGGGAAGGCATGGCTTGGCAGTTCGGGCTGGACTGTTCCCATGAGGCACAGGGTCAGACTGATTTGCATATGGCCATGTCTGAACTGGGGTGGCAGAGTGCGCTAAAGAACGGTGATGGATCAAACCCAGGTCTGTTGACTGGGTGTGAGTGTTTGATTGGTTCTGATGCTCCGTCCATCACCACCCCCTTTTGTACCGTACCTGTCCAAGCACCCATCCTCTCAAGGCGGGCAATACCACAGCAGGAGCCAGGATGGGAACAAAAAAGGACCAAACAACAGGCCTTCTCAGGTCACACAGGTTCTTGAATAACATCTCTACCTATCTCAGAAGAACTTCCTATCTCCTGCAACTCAGAAAAAAACTTAAAAACAACTGTCTACAGGGAGCACCAGCCCCCCCCCACCCACACCATAAGTAGCCTGCTCTTTTCTTGCCTACTGTACATAGACTTGAAGCGTATCACTGGGTTTTTCTTACTGCACAGTGCTGTATTGCTTTGTAGCTACGTACATACTATAGAATTACACGCACATACACACAAAATATAACAAACCAAAGCAATTCAGGGACAACTGGACTGAAACGCAGATCTTAAAACCTCCCCAAGTCTTTCGGCAGAGACACGTCTACACAATGGACTGCAAAGTGGTTGTAAGATAGCATGTTAGCACTCCACAGAATGCTTAAATGCATAGATAAAATGAATAGAATTCTGCCCCCACATCCAGATATTAACTATAAAAAGTGCTAGATTTGGACAACTATATTTGCCTGATGTCTGAAATGTGGCCCTTGTTCACGTCCTACAGGTGCACCATAAGACCATAAGGGTCATAAACAATGTTGTGCTGAAAGCAATTCTTCGCAGTGCACACTGAGTGGCACACCCATGCCTGGCACTGTGAAGCACCCTGTGACATTTTGTAGATTAAAGTCCTACTTGGCTCATACTGAATGGCAAGACATTTTTTTTACTTTTTTCAGTTGTATTGTGTTCTTAAAGACTTGGTTATTCACTACCTAATTGTAAACCTCCTCTGTTTTTCCATCCTGCAATGTGTTACCTGGATAGCGCTGGGACGCCCCGTCGCTGGGTACAAATCTTTTTAATTTAACTTCTACCTGTTTGTGATTTTGATTGCGTGAGAGGGTCTAGAGAAAATGTTAAGGAAAATAAAAGAAAAATTGATAAAGTGGCATGATGGCATTGATCTAAAAATCGTGTGCCCAGTCTTGCCTGTAAAAATGTAATTTGGTCTGGTGTAAATTACGGCCTAAGGTTTTCCTTTAGCAGTCAGCGCAGACAACAGTAGACTTAAAAAGTATGGAACTGCACATTTATTTATACTATCATCAAACAATCATTTACTTAAGCTATCTAGACTGAGAGGAGGGGTTCTAATTATTTAAATGTAATCTAATCAACTCAAATAAAACCGTATGTCTAAACTATTTTAGTGAGGCCTAGCCCACAAGCTCGGTTATAAAGACATTTGATTTATATTATTTAACACTATTGTCAACCCAACCATTTAAGATGCTACACAATTTAGGTAGAATAGTTGTTACCCTTACACATAGTTTCAGCTCTTTTAAGATTGTCAAATCATGATGTAACTGATTCCAAGTACAAGCACAATGATATTCTGAATCCAGCAAATGGATAACAATGTTTAAAAAATGTAGAATGGCATAAAGTCTTTACTGTGCTCCCTTGGGAACAAGAGTGAATGTAGTATTCATAAAGGTGTACAGTTAAGAATGGAGTAATTAAGTCAGTATTTCATGTGGGTAGTGGTTATACATACTGATAGTAAATTAATTGCAGTTTAACTAGCTATATATATGACTGACAAAGGTAAATACAATCAACATGTTGAATTTTAAGCACTGTATCTAGAATTGGGGCTTCCCAAATGACTACCATTTTTTTTATGCAGGCCCCAGATATGGACGGAAGCGGGATATCTGTAGTCTTATTCAACAATATCAATAATTGAAGTCAAAGATAAACCAGTTTCATTTGTTCATGATGCAAGTTCCATGCCAACTTATCCTACCCAAATTACTGAAAACAGTCTTCGGTCCCACGATAGAGTTCCCACCTTCTCTTTGACACACCAATATGGTCACGGGTAATTTCGGTTGGTTGCTGTGGTGTGCCAATCACAAACAACAGCACTCAAAGATCCTTATCCAAAAGAAAATAAAAAAATTAAAATGAAAGGATCTGGATGTAAACAATGGCGCAGACAAATGGAGGGAAGAGTGATGTTAAAAGCAGTGCTAAAGTGCAGCTGCTGTATAGACCAGCTCATTCATTCTTGGGCTCAAAATGCACTTTTTAAATCCGGAACGTCCCCCCACGAGCTGTTTGTTCTTTAGAGGGAGTTCTGCTGTTTATTCCCTCAGTCTGTTCTGTGCCCTGGTGTGAAATGATTCTATTGTTTCCAGGAGTTCTTTTTTGTGTCACATAGATCTTGTCTCTCTACAATTTAGGCCTGACAGATGTGTAGAGTTTGGATTGCATGTAAACGTTATTTAAACGAGCATTAACCTACTTCCAAACTCCAACTCCCTCTCTCTCTCTCTTACAGAAATGTGATGTTCTCAATGTGATTCCTACAGAGATCGTCAACGTGTCCATTTCACCTTCATGGGTAATTACAATGTTTGAAAGAGTTCTAAATGTTACAATACTTGGTAAAATATGGCTAATTACCTTTTTTAATTCTTACCCCCCTCAAAAGGGGAGATAATGATATCTCAGGATGTAAACATATCAAGAAATCTTACGACGTAAGGAATGACTGCTGATGAATGGCGAGATAAATATTGGGGTCTTATGATAATGCTTGATCGTTTTGTGGCATACATTTTTATTTATATTTTCCAGGTGCCTGGCAGTAGTTTGTGTCAAAATATCTTTATTCGACTTATTACAAGTCATACAAAGAACATAAAAAAAATTAAAAAAAATTACTTTGCAATGCAATGCCTACTATACATCTATTTACATTTCCCACACAAAAAAACCTAATAAACAAACAGAAGAAAAATTTTAGACATGGATAAAATATTTCTATACAAATCTATCACGTAAACATGCTCAAACAACAAGAGAAGTTTTAAAGTAAGCTATGGCTAACAGGTTTCGCCCGCATTGCGGCTACCAGAAAGTTTGCCATACAAAAAGTAACATGTATGTTAGGTAGTAGTTGTAGAAAGAGCAGGGCTGGTCTTACTTGGACAAAACCAGCCTGGCAGTAGTTAATTGTCTCTCACAATATATTGATTCTGGCTGCGCCTCGTAAATGAAGATTATGCCAAAAAAAAAATTCCCTCAACTAACATACCTTGGAAAAATACTAGCAGCACAGAGACGGATTAAGCAGGGAATAAGAGTGGTGGCAGGTCAGCCCAGCACCATGTGACTCTGGGCAATAGAAATAGCTGCAATAATATTCCCGACGGCCCCCAGCGCCGGGATACCTACAGGTGCGCTTTACAAATACTGGATTTACAATTTATTTTTACTTACTTCTTTAGCTCAGCACAAGTCAGACATCAGGCACTTTTACAAAATGGAACTTGCCACGGCCTAGTTTGCAGTGTGACCTGTCGTTTAAAAGACAAAATATGGGACTAGTGTGCAGATTTTGATGAAGAAATGTAACTACGAAGTCTAATTTCAAAATATCTGACTCTCTTGTTACTTGCCTAACCTTTTATGTCACAACATCATTTTTCACCACCATGTGCTACCAGTAGACAGCTTCACGGCTTTAAACTCCCTTTCGCCCTATCTCCTTGCAACACACAATTGTCACTCCAATCCGCCCCCAAAAAGCACTTTTTAAAAAAAACAGGGACTTAGTTACAAGCCCGTTGCGCCTGCGCGTCACTTTTACCATGGAAAAAAGTGACGCACTGGCGGCACAAAGGGCTTGTAAATAAGCCCCTTGCGCCACTAGTGCGTCACTTTTTCCACAGTGATGCACTGGCGGCGCAGGGGGCGTGTCAATAAGCCCCTCAGCGTATACCGTTGCACTATAAAATTGAAATGCCATATTTTGGAGCACCATCCGAGGATTTTCTATGAAAAATGTTAGGGGCAGATTTACAAGCCCCTTACGCCACTTTTGCGTCACTTTTAGCATGGGGAAAGTGAGGCAAAAGTGGCGCAAAGGGCTTGTAAATATGCCCCTTAGTGGGTTAAACGCTCCTATCTGTGAGATCTACCGATCGCAAGTGCGCAAATCAAAAGGTCACATTCGGTCTTCAATCCTGAAGAGTTGATACAAAGAGCCCAATAAACTGGTTGCTAGTACAAGTAACACCTGCAGTTGCCGGTACACATAACATAAAAAATGAATAAGCCCTATATCAAAAACAAGTTATTTTTATTACAAATCATGTGAAAAGATATCAAATTACCAAATTATAAAGAAGTATATTTTGCCATTACAGCTGTTTCAGATAAAAGTAAATCACCCTCTCCTGCGTGGGTGAAATCAACCAATAGTGTGGCCAGAAAAAATGAAGGGGCATCTTATCAAGAAACGGCGATAAAATTATCGCATATTATCAAGCCCATTAACGCTAAAGCGGCGATAATTTTAACGACGTGCTTGATAATATGCCCCGAAGTTATCGGAGCTCTTTTAAAATACAATTGTTACCCGTCAGTAAATGCCATGGGGCAGATTTACAAGCCCCTTGCGCCACTTTTGCGTCACTTTTTCCATGTTAAAAGTGGCGCAAGGGGCTTGCAAATGTTGGTCAGATTTACAAGCCCCTTGCACCACTTTTGCGTCACTTTTAACATGGGAAAAGTGACGCACAAGTGGCGCAAGCGGCTTGTAAATCTGCCCCCGTGTATTCAGTGGCAAACGTAACAGTTACGTCGCAGGTGCTGGTGCCATGCAGCGCCTGTCACTATTCACGAAGTTTCCACTCGGCTGAGGCTCGGGTCTGAGACACGTGCGTTGACATTTATATTACAGTGTTGTTTATGTCATGTGAGTGAGTGTAGAGGGAACAGTTTTTTATGACCTATTAATACATGGTTAGGGCCAGGTAGGAGTTAAACACACAGTACACAGAAGTGACAGAAAGCAAATATGTGCATTAGTTGACATCTTCCAGAAAGCACGCTCTTTTCGTTTTATGATGTGTATGTTTTTTGTAAGTTTAATGGTGATGCTTTTTGTGCGT